>NC_136057.1:117041667-118241667 GCF_964261635.1 Lissotriton helveticus | reverse complement strand
GGGGTCCCGGGGTCCGGTGGTATTCGTCTCTGCCCAGGATTCTAGGGCGTTTTTGAAGTCCTCTTTCGTGCTCAGACCGGTGGTAGCAATGCCTAGTTCTATGCAAAATTGTTTTAGCTCTCGGTGGTTGTACTCTTCCAGTTTTTCCATCTGGAATTTCTCTGCATATCCGCTCTCTCTGGTCGTCATTGTGGATTAGTCGTAGGGTGAGTTACTCTCTGTACGGTTACGCGTTGGTTCGGATCGCGCCGCTGGCCACCAATGTTAGACGGGGACCTGGAGGGTCGGCCGAGCACAAGGGGAGAGGCCTCCGGTGAGGGCCGTCTCCAGCGATCGTACAGACAAGTAACTTCCCCCCCACAGATGGACACCACACGAAGATCAGCTTAACACCTTTTATAGGCAATTCTTTGAGTAAGGTGGTACGATACAAGGAGGTTAGGACACGATGATCCTCTCAATTCTAGTCTCTATTAGGGAATGGGGGTAGAGGGACAGTCTTGGTACCTACAGGTACTGAGGTGCAACGGTGGTAGCTCACAATCCTCGAGCTCGGCGTTCGGACGGGTCAGACCGCGGCAGCGCCAGCAGGTCCCGAAGAGGTCGTAGGTGGCAACGGGCTGCGGCAGCGCCAGCAGGTCCCAACGAGGATGACGGTTACAACGGGCCGCGGCAGCAGGTCCCACGAGGATGAAGGTTGCAGAAGGCCGCGGCAGCGCCAGCAGGCAGGACAATAGTTCACAAGGCAGGGCTGCGGCAGCGCCAGCAGTCCGTCAAGGATGAGTTCTTCTCGGTGTCTCTCGACTCCAGGATACAACTGCCTTCCTGCTCTGGGGCTGCCTCAGTTATAGGTCTGGCGCCCTTTGATGTCCGGACCCTCGCACTGGGAGGTCGGGAGGTCCGGGATGAGGGAGTCCAGACACCCAGCAGGGGGGTGGAGCCAGCACCCGGGGAGGCTGGGGGCGATCGGCCCCTGGCGGGGGGAGAGCCATCGACACTTCTTTCTCCCATTAACCTGCCAAGTGGTCCGTTCACCTCCTGGGGGGATGGTGGTGCTGGGATGTCGGGGCCCGGCCAGGCCCAGGGTTGGGGTCGAGCCGAGGCCACGCGGCCGCGTGGTGCAGTGTCCAAGATGGCGGCTCGGCCGGGCAATGGGGTTGACGGGGGCCTGGGCCCGTGGCACAGAGATGTCCGGGGGCAGGCGTCCCGGAGGGGGACGGGTTGCGGGTTGCTTCTGCGGGTAGCACCCGGAGAGCCGATGTCCGGGCCCTGTCATGCGGGGAGGGAGCGAGCCCTTCGTGGGGCCTGTCCAACATGTGAGCACCGAAGCAATGTGAAGTGCAAAAAGAGCACAACGAAAATGGCAAACCACTACCTTGAGATGGGCCACACGACTGAAGACCTAAAGTGGGTCATTCTTGAAACTTTGATTACAAAAGACAGAAATGCTGAAAAAATCCTCTATGAAAAAGAACAGAGGTGGGTGCATAGACTCGACACCCACAACAAAGGATTGAATGATAACATTTCATGGCTCAGTCTCACCAGAAACTGACCGGGTACAATAGAAAAACACACCTCGACAATCCCAATAATATATGCACATTGACGTGCCCCTATTCCGATCTTGTATGCACCTATCAGTTTTTCAACCCATAGCGATCAAGATCTAATCATCACAATGATCTACCAGGCACCATATAGCCTCTGCACAAACAAACATCGAATTTAAGCATATGTTTTTGTATATCCACGTAGTGATTTCGAGTAAAACATCGAATAAAAGAGACTGACTCTTGACGCCATGGTTACCATAGTAACCTTGGGAGTGGCCAATCAGCTCCGTTTACGTCAGAGCCCCGTCCTCTATCTCGACCCGGAAACTCTGACTCACTGTTTTCGGGTCAGAGAGAGCAGAGCGCGCCAACAAGCCGCCAGCAGAAGACGCAATAGGTGCTAGTCACACTGAGCACGATATCAACAAACCGCAAGTATAATTGGAAGAAACGAACCGCTAACTCACTATCTCTTCCTCTTAGTCTGTCTGAAGCTCTACTACCCGATTGGAACGCGTTAGTTAAGCGCCTGAGGTAACTGTGTTCCCCGTGATTATAGAATAGTCACAAATACACATACGATAATAATTAAATAATACCACCTTGAAATGTTCACTTTAAAATATAAGCTGTGGGCATACCGCATGATCACCATTATTTGCAACGGTGAAGCACGCCCGCAATATTGGTGAAACACTGGCTGATCTATGCATGCATTGTTCAACCTTGAGTATGTTACAGTCCCACGCATGAGTTTGGAAAGGTAATGAATGAGTTGACATTGCCATACACTAGCGGGCCTATGAAGTATTGCCATTTTTTTGTTGTGAATGTGTCTATCAATGAATAGACTGGTGAAGCAGATTTCTGCTTTATATGTGTCCCACTGTACCCTGCCCTTTGTTTGTTGTTACGCCATTTGTTTTTCTTAATTTTACAGGTACACTGTGACCTCCATAACAGAAAAACAGGTTTAATATATCCTTATTTTCTATCACCATTTGAAAGAGCACTATTTCATATATTTTCCTCACTTTACTCACCCCGAGGTCCTGATGAATGTCCGTAAGTCCTAGTTTAAGGCTGTTGAGGCAGAAACATGTCGACCGTCTTTTAACCCACTACCGTTCATGATTTTAATACTCTGAGTGCATCTGTCACTCATAATCAGTGCCATATTATGCACTACTACAGAGTTTACCAGTCCCAAATACAGAACGAATAAAATTACCATCTGATTTTTGGGATTTTTATAATTCTAATCACTCTCCACTCCCTTATCACTGGCTCACTACTGTACCAACCTTGGGTAAGAACCTCCTGGTGGAGGCTGCATAACCACACTGACCTGATGATTATGCAAACACGTGAAAAAAGCGGAAAATCAAGATATACCGCTAAATTTACCACCATACCCATCACGTGCATGAGGGTCTTTTATTTGGGACACCCCACGTTTTTCCTGCATACCAAAGGTTGTGCAGGACAAGTGATCCTTCCCCACTTGATTAGTATTTACACATATCCAGGAAACTGAATGGATCAGTCTTTCTACCTCCCTCTTATGATTAGATAATACTATCATTATCATACAAGTGTAAATTTAGCCCTTGCATCATACTTATATAGCATCTATTATGTGAGTATATGGTAAGTGCTCATATCCGGTGACATACATCAACTTCTAGTGTTGGGGTTTGTGGCTTTAATTACGTGCTCGGCAATCATTAGTCTACAGAGGGTTTCACCTTCCCTATTTATACCGTGTGTATTGATTAGAAGCAGAAATGAGGCTTACCCCAAAATCAGCGCACGATATGTGTGCACGCTGTAAAGATCCTTCTATTTTCAAAAAGCACGGATTGGTATGCGTGCTGCGTTGCGAACTGTATTATAGTCCGTGCTTGGATGCTACAAGGCAAATACAAAGGAGAAACGGGGACTACCATTAGTATCCGAACAAACATCCATATCTATGAAGAAAAAGGGTGCGTGGTGCGAGTTAACTCTAACCGGCGTCACTTCTAACCTGTATTCGGCATCCTCCGTGATCCTCACTCGTCTCCCGGCAACTCAGTATGGTCGAGAGTTCAGAGCCGGATGCCAGAAGCACTGTAAAAGAGTGCCAACCGTGCAATAGCTAGACCGTTTCACCCGATTCGACAGTTTAGTAAACTCAGCCATATTGGATGAGTATGTGTGCCCAAATCTGGTATGATAACCGGAAATACCCATCTTTCAGTCCGAGGCCCCATATAATCGGTGCAAGTGTATTATAGTTAAGAGAAAGAGTAACTCAATACAGTAATTATTTGTTCACTTAATACATGGGCGTAGGAACTGTGGGGGACGCGGGGGACATATCCCCCCCAGATTTTGGAGTGGGGGGGACGCAGGGGACAAGGGTGAGGGGGACCAGGGGACAAACACATTTCCCTTCTCCCTCCTGAGAGGGAGATTAGCAGGCCTTTAGCGCGTGAAAAAAAATTGGGAGGGGAGCTGCCTGACCTAATGGCCCTGCACTTGACCTGGCGCCTCTCCAGTTACCTGTCTGTGAGCCGCCAATGATCCGATAGTCACAGAATAAGGTGACGTCAGAGGCCACTCGCCCCCCTGCCTCTGCCCTTTTCAACTCTTTGTGTGGCGCAGCACCCTGAGGCTCTGGAATTATTTATTTCTCACCTCAGCTGCCTTTAGCCAGTGCACTGATTGATTTGCTGACCTCGGACTCCTCTCCCCCGTGTCTGTTGCCGGCTTGAAGACATATACACATATACTTTGCTGTTTCATTGCGTGTGTGCTTTCAAATGGAATCGAAAAGGCTAACTGGATGTAAAACGTTGAGCCCAGCCCGTTCTTGGCCAAAACATTCACTTTAAAAGAAGCGTCTTGTTAACCAGGTCTAATCCTGTGTTGCTTTTCTGGCAATCTTTTGGCACCGGAGGAGGGGGAGACTGCTAATGACCAGAACACGACTGGTTGTTGTCTGTATCACTGTGTTTTTTCGCCCTATTTTTTATTTAAGAGAAAAATGCGCTTGGATCGAAAATGTATACGAGGATGCATTTCTCACTAACGCATAGCACTAAATGACATTTTTGTGTATTTTTGCTCAATTCTGGATTTGTCTTTTACCGTGTCGAAAGGCAACCGTGACGTGCTGTTTACTTCAGTCTAAAGGTCTATTAGACTTCTGTAGTATTTTGGAGCAAGCAGTATCTCAGATTTCTAACTGCAGTATTTTCCTGCAGATTCAAAGATGATTTAAGTGACTGGGTATTGGCTGCTTGTGTGTAACTCAAATCCAGGATCTTGGGCCTTGAAAAATAAGTTACTAGACCTGCAGGTGTAGTGACTCAAATGATCTACTCCGCCCGATTATAATGCTATTGACCCATTAATTGGCTTACATTTATGCAATTCAGGGCAAATATTTTAATTTCGCTGAGCCGCTATTTTCTTCTTTATCACGAATGAGAGCACTTTCAAATGCGGGAATTCAGCTTGTCAGCTGTACACAACACTATTGATATATTTTGAAATATATATGCTATTTGCAAGCTGTTTAAATGTCAGTATTTTTCTAACAGATCTTACAGCCATTTGTTTCCCAATGATTGTCAGATCACTTGACAAAAACCTCCTCACTGTAATAAGAGAGAGAAAAGTAAACTCAGTTTTCCAAGAGAAGCTTTCTCTTTTTATTGTTCTCTCCCCCTCCGCTACACTGCATATGTATTTCCCATGCTGTATTTTTTCTCTGTTGTTTGCTTCCTTACTGCCGACCTACTATGTAATGTAATGTCTGTTTTTTACTGTATGTATGTAAAGCGCTCTGATACCTACGGATCAAGCTGGCGCTATATAAAACTTTTAAAATAAAATAAATGCTGCCTACCAGTGCCCTGACGTTCACACACAGCTTTGCGCTGTACACAGTACTTTTCAGGAGCCCTGCACCAAGCTGCATAGTTGAAGTTGCACTCTAGTCAGTTGTGACAGAGTAGCGATAGTGTCACTCATAGTCGTTGAAATGTCACTCAATTACACTGAAATTATGAACACGTCACACATAAGCAATTTAAAACCTTGGCCATGCATGGAGCTGAAAAAGCGTGTTCTGTTCAAATAAAAAAACATAAAGCAACACGCCTTTGCTCAGCTGTGACAGAACTGCGTGAAAGACTCAACGAGGCATCAGTAAACCACCACGGACTGGAGAGACACGCTAAACTCAAGTAGTGAAACGCGCCCCGCAGTTTAACAACCCTTCTACCCCCTCCCCTCCCCAGAATCACTGTTAAGAGTGGACTCTGCAGACAATCTGCACTTCGGTATGCGGTACAACGAGTGTAGGTTGGCTGAAGTGAAAGGGATAATTCAATCCTAGATCACTTTTCACATTACGAGTCTCACCCACTCCTAGAATATGTTTAGCCATATAACTGGCTCTCTGTCGACCCGGACGTAGTGACAATACGGACACATATTATTTAATGTTAAAAAATCATAAATGGACAGCAAATTGCCTTCACGGGCGGGCCTGTCATGGTGTGCTTTAGCCGAACACTGCTGAGGAAGGTACTCTCTGTTTCCATGGAATTCTTTCCACTGCAAAATTTAGTTTTCCCCACCTTGTGCGCTTGCAGTACTGCCAGATCGGCCTAGCCTGGCAGGGGAGTACTGTAAGGAAAAGGCCTTGGGGGATTGTGCGGGAGCCCCGGGGGCACCAAAGAGTCCTTCTTCCTGGTCTCTTCCTCTGTTGTTGGTGTAAGGGCGAGGAGGGACTGTATATACCAATGGCCCGGGACTGTGGAGGGGAACTCGGATGCAAGGAGGTGAGAGCAGAGGAGGACAACACAAACGTGGACGCGGTAGCAGGATGACCACCAGGAAGGCGTGCCGGACAAGGTGGCTTTGGCTCTGGCTCTGTCACAGACGAGGTCCATGGGGGTAAGTCATGAGGGGGTGACACCATGAGTTACTCGCACTGGGTGACACCAACCCTAGTGAGCCACTGCTTCAAGAGGTGAGCTTTCGGTGGGAGCGTTCTCCTTTGCTGAGCACAATCTAATAGTGGGAGTAATATGTCCTTGAATCTGCCCCTAGGTGTAGCTAACAAAGGGCCCTGATTCCACCCAGCATGTTAAAGTGTTGTTTACTTTCCACGAAGAGAGCCCTGGTTCATTAAGCTATGGGTAAAGGTGAAGCCCAGCCATGTGGGTTGGTGCTGCCGAAAACTAAATGCATTGGCATGCAGCTTAGACAACAGTGAAACTAGCCATTCCGCACTTAATGGGACTTAGTTCACATGTATGACATGACAGTGAAATCGTCCGGGAAGGGGGGGATGAATTACTACTAGTGAAACAGCAATAAAATCAGCTGACATGAAAAAATAGAATGATCCAGAAAACCAAGATGCTGTTGTGATTGGATATGTTCTGTGCCACACATTACAAGTTTTTTTACAATACATGTGAAAAACACATGACTTTAGTTTTGGTTAAAATTCTTAATTTAGGGGAACAATTATTAATTTAAGGAATAAGTTACTTCAAGTGAATTTTGACATTTTTACACATACCTACAGTCTCTGCAAAGATTTTGCCTCGTTAGCACCAGTGTAACATACAAATGCAGCAATGAGAAAGGTGACCAGTCAACCTTTGCAAAGGGCCCTCTACTTTGCAGCAACATAAGTCACATTTAATCAGTAATTTTTGATCCCTGTGAGCTACAAACCCCTTTTTAGTTAAAATTGTCAGATTATTCAGCAGATGATGAATTATGTGGCAAATATGGTACAACTATAATTATGATCAAAACATTTGCAAAATAGGATATTTTGCTATTCATATTTGAACTGTGGAAAAGAGAAAAGTACTGATGACAGAACCTGCTTGGCTCAGAGACAAATGGCCTGTGATTCCACTTTTAAGCGTATTTGGGACATTCTGTGATTGGAAACATATCCCACTTTGTGAATGTATTTTAATGTCAATAACTCATATTAAACCTTAAATAAGCATATTCGGCTATTGGTTGAATTAGATAGCGTAGTAGTTTGTAACTGGTCAGTGAAATGCTAAATAAATACTAAATACAGGGAAGATTTGCTCTTTCGGCCACACCTCTGACTCCACCCATAAATCTAATCCTCAGGTTATTCTGGGCCTCTGATTCTCTGCCCACAGTTCTCCTACTTTGTTCCCCCACTCTGACCACTGCTTTCAGCTTATTATGTTTTCAATGTCGAACCCCCAGAAACTGGAGTATTATCAGAGTAAGGGTTAAGCGCGACAGTCGCAGATCACAGTTAGCTCAGGTGGGAACTGGTGTTTGAAATTAGGAATCACTGGCTGCATAGGGGCACGGGCACTTTCCCTGTGCCTTGCCATTTTACTAATGAAGCCCAATAAAGGTACCAGATGACACTATCAGGAAAAACGCTATTTTGTAGTCCCTGACTTTCCTTAACCACACTAATGCATCTTGGGATGTGTAGTCTTGCATTACATCAGCTTAACCAAGTGGACTAATACACCTGAGAGCAATTTCAGGAAAAGGGAAGAGCCATGGCTTGACCACTGTGTATCTAATGATATTATAGAGTACGCTGATAACATTAATGGTAAGCTACATTTATTCAGGCAGAACCACTCTGAACCCGGAGAGAAATATGAGGGCCCTTTTTGCAGGCGTGGCAAGTGTAAACTGAGTTGCCCCATTATCAAGTCTTTTACCATTAATGGCCTGACAGTGTTCCCAAATTAAAAATTGATTTTCCCACTTGTACTTGTGTTTGTGATTCACAAAAAGTGCAAGAGATTTACTCACAGTCTTGAACCAGCATTTGAAATGTGAGTAGCCCATATGACCTTACTGCACCAGTCGGCGCCTGTCCACATTTAGAAGTGTCAGGCCTGCTAGGGCATCTTCTTGATAAAACATGTGCCAAGTGCCACATGCCCTCCAAGCTTTCTGTTTGTGTTTGTTTGTGACAGCTGTGGGTCATCTTGAATTAGGGGCACTCAAGTGGGATTTCAGGAACAATTATGCTTTTAAAGACTGTACAAATTAGATTTTCAGCTGAGTGTCTTTAAATTTTAAAGCTCCAAGTGGACAAGAATTATAGATGAGGTCATCAGCCACTTGTGGCTCTTTAGCCAGCAGCCCTTTGCATTCTGGTACTTGTAGTTTTATGTTTTCTACTATAGGCATGGACTTTGAAACCTAGCCTTACATGGTGCAGCTGAAAGTCAACCAGTGGTGTTAGAGTTAGCTGGTTTCTTGGCTATTAATGCTTTGTGAAGTAGTATTCTTTAAAGCGGTGTTTCTTAAATGTGTAAAATTTCCAACTACAGGGGTCACACCTATCATACAAACAATGAACATAGTATTTGCACTATTTTTTATTTGATTTTTAAGTCTGGGAATTGGCAATTTGGTACTCACTCCCTTACATATTTTGGGTGCAAGGGCAGGCTATGGCAGAGTACCGGTGAACTATAGGCTAGAGGTTACCTGCACCATGGTTGAGCCTTCGTGCATCTCACACACACACTCTCCTAGTTCTGTGTTTCACAATTCTCTATTGCTCTTAAAACTATGTGGAGTTTTACACCTGATGGTATCTGGGCTCAGGATACTGCTAGTGAAGATTTTGTCTCAAGTCCCTCAGTTTCATTTCTTTGTACTTGTCACCATTTAACAACTGAACAGGATCATCTTAGTACCGCATTTGAGTAGCCAGTACACCTTCCAAGTCCACTACTTGCCTGCCTTTCTTAATATTTCTCTTCATAACTTTGCGATTGTATACATTTAACGCGCGTACGGTCTCACACAATGGGCGATTTGTATAGGGTCACTGGAAAGTCCACACGGTTGTCCCTGTCCCCCCCAGAAATGTAGTCTCTCCTACGCCCATGACTTAATAGTATGTTCAGCCATGTCGACAAACACACATTCGTGCCCTCCGAATATGTATTGCTTAAATGACACTAATTTTACGCAGGTATAGGCACAGATCCAGCCCATATCGTAGTATCATCATCCTATTTGCACTGCAGGAGTATCTGGCGCAGTTCTGCCAAGTATCACGCATCAGGCGTGATTCTAACGCATTTCAGTGTGGTGATCCGCATCACCGCACTGAAATACGAGGTTACGCATATTAGGGCTTGTGGTCCTCAGCTGTCAAGCGCTGCGGTCGAGCCCTGGCCTGTTTAATTACTAATAAGGTAAAGCAGCCGGCCGCGCAGCACGTGCAGCTCCACTACTTAGAGGGTGGCCTGGGTAAGCCCACATCATGCATTCAATTGTTGAAATAATCACCGTGCAGCAGCGCGCATTCCGCACTTTCCTGATGTCACAGCTACTTCCGCCAATCATTGGTAGACACTGGGCGGGCAGCAGTTAATTCTCCACTGAGCCCGCTCGCTGTGAAATGAGGACTGCTGTGGTTCTGCAATTAAGCATGAGTCCGACCCCCATGGACGACACCACGGGGGGAACCGTGATCTTGATGCCCCCCGAGCAAACCGGACTGGCACCCCTGTCTGTAGCTCTCAGCTGGCACTGAGCCGGCCCAAGCGAGCTCGGGCAGTCAGGCATCACACAAGCGAGGCCGACATGGAAAATGCAGCTGTACTCTCTCGGCCATCACTGCATAATTAAGTAAGTATATGCGGAAGGCAATTCCTGGACGCATAACATAAATTCATTGAAGAATGTTCATTGAAAGTTACAAATGTTGTGGCTCCCATAATTTAGAGCCTCTGCCTGCCAGCAGTGTCTTATTCAGTGATAAGAATTTTTACCAAATGACCTGGATAGTGTTGGGGTAATCATTGCTACTTTACTAAACATGCCTGGTATCATCGGAGCGAACACTTTTGTTTAGAAACGCACATATCTGACAGTACCAGCTTCAAGCGAACAGCTCGTGTGTCCGATAAAGCTTTGAATTGTCTAGTCTCTGCTTTTTCCTCAGGGCACTCTGTTCCTCTTTTCTGGTCTCTTGGCCTCTGGAAGATACCCTCGAGGCGCCTTCAGAGCCATATCTAAATATCCATTAATGTATGAGACTTTTACTCTAGTGTTTACAAGGCTCGAGCTCTAAGATGGTAACTGTGGATGAAGCCCTTGGTCAATGGAGCACGATTACAGTCTATTCTGAGCAAATATCTTAATGATAACTACAAGTAGTGTTCACCATGTTTGTAAGTATTTAAGTTTAAGAAGCACCTGCTGTCGCTTTCATTTCCTCCTGAAATGTTCATACAACAATAAAAATGGCACGATAACTCTGATTAATGTTCTTCTTGGAGTACGATCATTTTCTCCAGTGGAAGTTTTGACTGATTACAAAGTAGCACAGCAGATTAGTATACCTACTGCAAAATACGCGATCCATGCGTATCAGGGAGTGCATATATGGAAAATAGGTCAGTGCTTTAGTTAGAAAGGTCATTTTTTACTTGAAGTGTAAAAGTTAAAATCCCAGTTTAGAACAGGGAACTAATAACTGTCATAAAAGAGCTGGAAATAAACTGTGGAGGGGAACTCGGATGCAAGGAGGTGAGAGCAGAGGAGGACAACAAAAACGTGGACGCGGTAGCAGGATGACCACCAGGAAGGCGTGCCGGACAAGGTGGCTTTGGCTCTGGCTCTGTCACAGACGAGGTCCATGGGGGTAAGTCATGAGGGGGTGACACCATGAGTTACTCGCACTGGGTGACACCAACCCTAGTGAGCCACTGCTTCAAGAGGTGAGCTTTCGGTGGAAGCGTTCTCCTTTGCTGAGCACAATCTAATAGTGGGAGTAATATGTCCTTGAATCTGCCCCTAGGTGTAGCTAACAAAGGGCCCTGATTCCACCCAGCATGTTAAAGTGTTGTTTACTTTCCACGAAGACAGCCCTGGTTCATTAAGCTATGGGTAAAGGTGAAGCCCAGCCATGTGGGTTGGTGCTGCCGAAAACTAAATGCATTGGCATGCAGCTTAGACAACAGTGAAACTAGCCATTCCGCACTTAATGGGACTTAGTTCACATGTATGACATGACAGTGAAATCGTCCGGGAAGGGGGGGATGAATTACTACTAGTGAAACAGCAATAAAATCAGCTGACATGAAAAAATAGAATGATCCAGAAAACCAAGATGCTGTTGTGATTGGATATGTTCTGTGCCACACATTACAAGTTTTTTTACAATACATGTGAAACACACATGACTTTAGTTTTGGTTAAAATTCTTAATTTAGGGGAACAATAATTAATTTAAGGAATAAGTTACTTCAAGTGAATTTTGACATTTTTACACATACCTAGTCTCTGCAAAGATTTTGCCTCGTTAGCACCAGTGTAACATACAAATGCAGCAATGAGAAAGGTGACCAGTCAACCTTTGCAAAGGGCCCTCTACTTTGCAGCAACATAAGTCACATTTAATCAGTAATTTTTGATCCCTGTGAGCTACAAACCCCTTTTTAGTTAAAATTGTCAGATTATTCAGCAGATGATGAATTATGTGGCAAATATGGTACAACTATAATTATGATCAAAACATTTGCAAACTAGGATGTTTTGCTATTCATATTTGAACTGTGGAAAAGAGAAAAGTACTGATGACAGAACCTGCTTGGCTCAGAGACAAATGGCCTGTGATTCCACTTTTAAGCGTATTTGGGACATTCTGTGATTGGAAACATATCCCACTTTGTGAATGTATTTTAATGTCAATAACTCATATTAAACCTTAAATAAGCATATTCGGCTATTGGTTGAATTAGATAGCGTAGTAGTTTGTAACTGGTCAGTGAAATGCTAAATAAATACTAAATACAGGGAAGATTTGCTCTTTCGGCCACACCTCTGACTCCACCCATAAATCTAATCCTCAGGTTATTCTGGGCCTCTGATTCTCTGCCCACAGTTCTCCTACTTTGTTCCCCCACTCTGACCACTGCTTTCAGCTTATTATGTTTTCAATGTCGAACCCCCAGAAACTGGAGTATTATCAGAGTAAGGGTTAAGCGCGACAGTCGCAGATCACAGTTAGCTCAGGTGGCAACTGGTGTTTGAAATTAGGAATCACGGGCTGCATAGGGGCACGGGCACTTTCCCTGTGCCTTGCCATTTTACTAATGAAGCCCAATAAAGTTACCAGATGACACTATCAGGAAAAACGCTATTTTGTAGTCCCTGACTTTCCTTAACCACACTAATGCACCTTGGGATGCGTAGTCTTGCATTACATCAGCTTAACCAAGTGGACTAATACACCTGAGAGCAATTTCAGGAAAAGGGAAGAGCCATGGCTTGACCACTGTGTATCTAATGATATTATAGAGTACGCTGATAACATTAATGGTAAGCTACATTTATTCAGGCAGAACCACTCTGAACCCGGAGAGAAATATGAGGGCCAGTTTTTGCAGGCGTGGCAAGTGTAAACTGAGTTGCCCCATTATCAAGTCTTTTACCATTAATGGCCTGACAGTGTTCCCAAATTAAAAATTGATTTTCCCACTTGTACTTGTGTTTGTGATTCACAAAAAGTGCAAGAGATTTACTCACAGTCTTGAACCAGCATTTGAAATGTGAGTAGCCCATATGACCTTACTGCACCAGTCGGCGCCTGTCCACATTTAGAAGTGTCAGGCCTGCTAGGGCATCTTCTTGATAAAACATGTGCCAAGTGCCACATGCCCTCCAAGCTTTCTGTTTTTGTTTGTTTGTGACAGATGTGAGTCATCTTGAATTAGGGGCACTCAAGTGAGATTTCAGGAACAATTATGCTTTTAAAGACTGTACAAATTAGATTTTCAGCTGAGTGTCTTTAAATTTTAAAGCTCCAAGTGGACAAGAATTATAGATGAGGTCATCAGCCACTTGTGGCTCTTTAGCCAGCAGCCCTTTTCATTCTGGTACTTGTAGTTTTATGTTTTCTACTATAGGCATGGACTTTGAAACCTAGCCTTACATGGTGCAGCTGAAAGTCAACCAGTGGTGTTAGAGTTAGCTGGTTTCTTGGCTATTAATGCTTTGTGAAGTAGTATTCTTTAAAGCGGTGTTTCTTAAATGTGTAAAATTTCCAACTACAGGGGTCACACCTATCATACAAACAATGAACATAGTATTTGCACTATTTTTTATTTGATTTTTAAGTCTGGGAATTGGCAATTTGGTACTCACTCCCTTACATATTTTGGGTGCAAGGGCAGGCTATGGCAGAGTACCGGTGAACTATAGGCTAGAGGTTACCTGCACCATGGTTGAGCCTTCGTGCATCTCACACACACTCTCTCCTAGTTCTGTGTTTCACAATTCTCTATTGCTCTTAAAACTATGTGGAGTTTTACACCTGATGGTATCTGGGCTCAGGATACTGCTAGTGAAGATTTTGTCTCAAGTCCCTCAGTTTCATTTCTTTGTACTTGTCACCATTTAACAACTGAACAGGATCATCTTAGTACCGCATTTGAGTAGCCAGTACACCTTCCAAGTCCACTACTTGCCTGCCTTTCTTAATATTTCTCTTCATAACTTTGCGATTGTATACATTTAACGCGTGTACGGTCTCACACAATGGGCGATTTGTATAGGGTCACTGGAAAGTCCACACGGTTGTCCCTGTCCCCCCCCAGAAATGTAGTCTCTCCTACGCCCATGACTTAATAGTATGTTCGGCCATGTCGACAAACACACATTTGTGCCCTCCGAATATGTATTGCTTAAATGACACTAATTTTACGCAGGTATAGGCACAGATCCAGCCCATATCTTAGTATCATCATCCTATTTGCACTGCAGGAGTATCTGGCGCAGTTCTGCCAAGTATCACGCATCAGGCGTGATTCTAACGCATTTCAGTGTGGTGATCCGCATCACCGCACTGAAATACGAGGTTACGCATATTAGGGCTTGTGGTCCTCAGCTGTCAAGCGCTGCGGTCGAGCCCTGGCCTGTTTAATTACTAATAAGGTAAAGCAGCCGGCCGCGCAGCACGTGCAGCTCCACTACTTAGAGGGTGGCCTGGGTAAGCCCACATCATGCATTCGATTGTTGAAATAATCACCGTGCAGCAGCGCGCATTCCGCACTTTCCTGATGTCACAGCTACTTCCGCCAATCATTGGTAGACACTGGGCGGGCAGCAGTTAATTCTCCACTGAGCCCGCTCGCTGTGAAATGAGGACTGCTGTGGTTCTGCAATTAAGCATGAGTCCAACCCCCATGGACGACACCACGGGGGGCACCGTGATCTTGATGCCGCCCGAGCAAACCGGACTGGCACCCCTGTCTGTAGCTCTCAGCTGACACTGAGCCGGCCCAAGCGAGCTCGGGCAGTCAGGCATCACACAAGCGAGGCCGACATGGAAAATGCAGCTGTACTCTCTCGGCCATCACTGCATAATTAAGTAAGTATATGCGGAAGGCAATTCCTGGACGCATAACATAAATTCATTGAAGAATGTTCATTGAAAGTTACAAATGTTGTGGCTCCCATAATTTAGAGCCTCTGCCTGCCAGCAGTGTCTTATTCAGTGATAAGAATTGTTTACCAAATGACCTGGATAGTGTTGGGGTAATCATTGCTACTTTACTAAACATGCCTGGTATCATCGGAGCGAACACTTTTGTTTAGAAACGCACATATCTGACAGTACCAGCTTCAAGCGAACAGCTCGTGTGTCCGATAAAGCTTTGAATTGTATAGTCTCTGCTTTTTCCTCAGGGCACTCTGTTCCTCTTTTCTGGTCTCTTGGCCTCTGGAAGATACCCTCGAGGCGCCTTCAGAGCCATATCTAAATATCCATTAATGTATGAGACTTTTACTCTAGTGTTTACAAGGCTCGAGCTCTAAGATGGTAACTGTGGATGAAGCACTTGGTCAATGGAGCACGATTACAGTCTATTCTGAGCAAATATCTTAATGATAACTACAAGTAGTGTTCACCATGTTTGTACGTATTTAAGTTTAAGAAGCACCTGCTGTCGCTTTCATTTCCTCCTGAAATGTTCATACAACAATAAAAATGGCACGATAACTCTGATTAATGTTCTTCTTGGAGTACGATCATTTTCTCCAGTGGAAGTTTTGACTGATTACAAAGTAGCACAGCAGATTAGTATACCTACTGCAAAATACGCGATCCATGCGTATCAGGGAGTGCATATATGGAAAATAGGTCAGTGCTTTAGTTAGAAAGGTCATTTTTTACTTGAAGTGTAAAAGTTAAAATCCCAGTTTTGAACAGGGAACTAATAACTGTCATAAAAGAGCTGGAAATAAACTGGAAGGTACAGATTAGGGCACTTTGATCCCCCCTCAGTCTTTCATTATTATAATGTTGCAGAAAGGGGTCATTTCGATAAAAAAATAAACAGTTATTATTAAAGAGAACCCCCAACCACAGAGTAAGATGTTGAATTATGAGTTTGTTGCTTCTCCAGACCAAGTCCTCCTAAACTATACTGTCTATCAGTATGGATGCTTGTAGTTCTCTGTCTTAAGTAACATTTCTATACACTGATTTACACATTTTGAATGAGTGTATGTGTGTGATGTAAAGTGCTCTAACAGCCTACACTGGTATGAGTGGCGCTATAAACCTAGTTAAATGCATCCGAGCTACAGGGGTTATGGAGAATTGAGGGGACTGTTAAAGGGGTGGTAGCAAGGGAATCCGCAGCAAAGGTGGTCATTGGGGGTCCAGCAAACAAACAAGCCGGCCCTGGATATAATAATATACGTACAGCTGACAACAAGGCGAGTGCTCTTCTGCAATGGCCAAAGTCATACAACTGAATTGAATTACCACCTATCTTAGTGACTTCACTCTTGACTAAGCGTTCGTCCAGTATTAACAGGCTTGAGAGCAGCAATGAGCCTGGCTGACTGTAACTTATGTGCGCCTCAGTCTCACTCTCCTGAGGGATGCCTGATGCGGAGAGTCTTTGACCGCTGACCGATTTCTGGTGCTTTGCAGATATATTTTAAGATCTTTTTAGGAGTTTCTCGTTGCTCAAATGGGTGTCATTTCTTATAATTGTATGTTTCCCTCTTCTTCATTGCTTGGTTTTGCTTGTGAGAAAGTGTCACTCATAGTGGTTTAAATGTCACTCACAATTACACTGAAATTAAGAAAATGTCACACATCTGAAACCCTGGCAGCCTGGCTGGTGTATGACAAATGCGGCATCTTGCAGGGGCTTTGGTTTTCTCAGAAAAGATAATCTGCAAAACCATCAAATTACTGCCACTCTTATGATCACTCGGAGGGTCTGTACAAGTGGTGACCGGTGACTGACTCAGCTTCTTCAACACTTCAATGCTCACCCCGCCCGTCCCATGACCACACTGGGAGCACTGGCAGCCTGGCAGCTTCAAGCTTCTCCCAGCCCCAGTGGCGGTTTAAATGTCCCAGATACAAAGCGCGCCAATGCACCTTAGAAACGGGGATGCTGCAGCCAGGCTTAAAATAGTGAGTCTCACGCGCCGTGCAACTGCGCATGCGCGGAAAACAGACACTGTCTCCAGCATGCACAAAGAGTATAGTCCCAATGGAGCTTGGAAACTGGGATTAGAGTGCCTCACCTCTACTTTTGCACCGCTCAGTGGAGGCTGCAGGGCCTGGGGGAGAGGTGGGGCACGCTGGGGACCCGGCTGCCTGTGAGGAGTGTGTCCCGGTGTGTTATTGCCCCCAGAGTGACGCGCACGCTCACGCCGAGCCACAAGCACGTACAAAACATGGCGTCTCACGGCTGCGCACGCGCAGGACCGCTCGTCACTGCTGCGCATGTGCGGAGCGAAGACCAAACTTTCTATCGCCGAGTTAGGACTTTGCACGGAGTGCAGCCTGTGAACTGCCCTGGACAGAAGACACTCAGTCTCACTGCGCCTGCGCAAAGGAGAGACACTCAGTTCTCACTGCGCCCGCGCAGAGGAGAAACCCTTTCCCCAATATAGAGGAGCCAACCCGAGACGCTTTGCACTGAAATGAAAAATTTCCTAGCTTACGTAACGGAAAGTTTCGATTCTATTAAGGACTAGGAGGCGAGGATTATGCAGTCCTTTCTTCTCTTTATTAAAATCAGCAATTCAAAGAAAAACCAATCAACACAAACTTCTTAAACCACAACTCCCATGAGCACATGGGGCATAGTGTCCATAGTAACTGTCATCCAATCATGGAGCCGTCCGCCGTAATATTAGCCATGACGTCCTATCCTCTTCCTCTTCTTCTCTGTGAGGAAGAACTCCAGGAAAAAACCTTCAATCCTTCTGGTCGTGTCCTAAATCAAACAAGAACAACGTTATCCAGCTCTTCTTACAAGAGGGAAGGCAAGAAGGCAGTATACAGTCTATACAATAATCGGTATAACATGAGCTTTAGCACAGTCCAAGAGGAAAACATGTATACAAGCAATGACCTGGCACAATTCAATTCAGTGCATCCACAAACACAGTGTAGAATCGTAAAATCAATACTTACTGAAATACGTAGGTATATGGGTGGGGAGAGACCACCAGTCTCGGGAGGGATAATCCTCGCCTCCTAGTCCTTAATAGAATCGAAACTTTCCGTTACGTAAGCTAGGAAATTTTTCATTCTATGTCAGGACGGAGGCGAGGATTATGCAGTTTCAAAGCTTATCCACCACCAGTTCTGCCGCGCCATAGATAGGCTTGAAGTAAAACTTTTTAAACGTAGACTCCGAGGACCAATCAGCTGCTGCCATGATGTCCTCTAGCCTACCGCCCAGCTGAATGGCCTTAGAAGCCATTGCTCCTCTCGTGGAATGAGCACCGAATCTAGTCACATCTATCCCCGCTTCGGTCATGATCCAACGGACCCACCTAGCGATGGACGGAGCAGAAACCACCTTAAAGGGCTTCAGCAGTGCAATGAGAAGCTGTCGCTCCCCAGGAGGACGACACTCCTCTGTCATATCCTCGTAGGCCTTGAGGCAACGCACCACACACAACTTTGGTTGATCCGGGAATGCCGGGTACGACACTGATCTAATACTGGTCTTGGTCCGTCTAGCGACCGTGAAAGTCACTCCCTCCGGAGTGAACGTACGTGCCGTGACGTCCAAAGCTCTGACATCTGAGACACGCTTGCACGACACTAGACAAAGCAAAATAGCAAGCTTAGCAGACAACTCCTTCCTACTCAGATACTGGTTATCACGCCATGAGCAGAGGAACCGGAGAATGATGTTGACATCCCAGAGGTTGCAATATCTGGGTTCTGGGGGTTTGGATAGCCTGACACCTTTCATGAGCTTGCAAACCCAAGGGTGTTCCCCCGCCGGTCTACCGTCGATGAGGGAATGTCCCGCTGAAATGGCGGATCTGAAAGAGTTGACTGAGCGATATGCTAAACCCGATTGGGCCAGTTCGGCCAGAAAGTTCAAGATGAGGGTAACGTCAGCCCCCACGGGATCGGCGTGTCTTCCCAGACACCAACGACGCCATCGCTGCCAAGCCGATCGGTACCTCTTGACGGTACCTGGGGCCCAGGCGTTGCAAATGAGCTCCTTAGCGCCCGCCGAAAGGCGTCCGTCCTGCCAGCGTCCCCTGAAATCCTCCAAGCCATGAGGTGTAAGGTTTCCTGCAGCACCATCGGATGCCCCTCTCCCAGGGGCCCCGACAGTAGCGACGGGAACAAGGGCAGCCGAATCGGACGATCCCACGAGAGCTCGAGCAGAGGGGGAAACCAGGCCTGAGCCCGCCAGAAGGGGGTCACTAGGACCAGCGAAGCCCGCTGACGGCGAGCTTGCGCCGCTACTCGCGGAATCATGAGAAACGGAGGGAAGGCATAAGCCTGTTCCAGCGACCAATCTTGTAAGAATGCATCGACCGCCAACGCTTCCGGGTCCGGTCTCCAACTCACAAACCTCGGAAGTTGGCGGTTGAGCCGGGAAGCAAACAGATCCACTGAGAACGGTCCCCAAACATCCGTCAAAGCCTGGAAGACCGCAGGGTGCAGCCGCCAGTCGCTGAAATCCAGGAAGTTCCTGGAATGCCAGTCCGCGATCGAGTTCTGCGTGCCCGGGAGATACTCCGCCGACACCGAAATTCGCTTCTCCAGGCAATAGTGCCAGAAGTCCTTTGCCAAGTTCGCCAGTGCCTTGGACCGAGGCCCGCCCAGGCGATTGATGTATTGCACCGCCGATACGTTGTCCATTCGTAGCAGGATGCAACACGAAACCTGGTTCTGTGTCAAGGACTTCACCGCGAAAGAGCCCGCCAGTAGCTCCAGGCAGTTGATGTGGAGCTGTAGCTCCGTCTCCGACCAACGGCCCCCCATCGTGACATCGCCGCACCGGGCTCCCCAACCCGCTCTGCTGGCATCTGATTCGATAATCAGATCCGGGCTTGAGCCGAAGATCGCTCTCCCGTTCCACGCACTCATGTGCTCTATCCACCATCGCAACTCCGTCCTCGTCTCCTCCGTAAGGGAGATGATTTCGGAGTAAGTTAGACCTTTCCGAAGGTGTTGCGCCTTCAGACGTTGAAGGGCCCTGTAGTGTAACGGACCCGGAAAGATCGCCTGAATCGAGGATGAGAGAAGACCCACGATTCGCGCCAGCTGACGAAGGGAGATTCTGTCTCTCCGCAGCGTGTGGGAGAGTTCCTTGCGAATCTTGTTCACCTTCTGCTGCGGGAGACTGAGGCAGGCCGCCTCCGAATCTATAAGGAATCCCAGAAAGGTCATCTGTCTCCCCGGAAGGAGCTCCGACTTCTGAGCATTCACTACAAACCCCAGATCCTGGAGCAGGGCAATAGTCATGGTCAAGTTGGAACGAAGACGGTCCTGCGACTGATCCATAATCAGGATGTCGTCGAGGTAGATGATCATCCGAACACCCCTCTCGCGTAGCGTTTCCACCACTGGCCGTAGGAGCTTCGTAAAGCACCATGGGGCCGACGAGAGGCCAAAGGGGAGAGCTTGGAATTCGAAGACCTCCCCGTTCCATAGGAACTGCAAGAAGCGCCTGTGAGGGGGAAAGATCGGTACCGTGAGGTACGCATCCTTCAGGTCCAGACGAACCATCCAATCCCCTTGCAGAAGAATATCGCGTAGGAGATGGATTCCCTCCATCTTGAAATGGCGGTACACCAGCCATTCGTTGAACTCCCGTAAGTTGATCACCGGTCGGAATCCCTTGTCCTTCTTCTGGACTAGGAAAATATTGCTCAAGAACCCCGCAGGGTGAAGGTGTGTTCTGCGAATCGCACCTTTCCTGAGGAGGTCTGAAACCTCGCGTTCGATCAGAAGACTGTCTTCTACCGAAAAAACCAATGGACGAGGGCGAACCCTCTGACGAGGGGTGCCGTAAAACTCTATCCGGAAGCCCCTGACCGTCTGTAACACCCAAGGGTCTGATGAGATTTTGCACCAGTTGGGGAGGTGATCCCTTAACCTCCCTCCCAGCACGGATGGGGAAAAAAGGGTAACACTCACCGGATGGACCTCCCGGCGCATTGGCACCGCCGTGGTAGCCTCTGCCGCGCCCTTTGCCGGCGCCTCGGCTAGGGTAGAAGTTCCCCTGACGGCCGTCGTTCCAGCCGTTATTCCGGCGCTGCTGGTTTTTGTTGTTAGGGCCTTGCTGCTGTTGTTGGCGGCCGGAGGAGCGACCCCGTCCTCTTCCGGCCCCTGCAAAAACCCGACCCGGAAAAATTTTCTTGATGGACGATTGTGCTCTGTCCAGGGCAGAGAAGGTTGTGACAAATTTATTTAACTCCTTAATAAAAGGTTCTCCAAAAAGTTTGCCTTGTGCGATAGGCCCCGCCTCCGAGGTGGCCAGATCTCCAAGTTTAGGATCAATTTTAATGAGGAGAGACCTCCTCCGCTCTGCCGCCAACGCGCAGTTTGCGTTACCTAGAAAGCATAGGGCCCTCTGCGCCCAACCTGCCACGACCTCCGTGGACATCGCCGTCCCTGACTCCTTCGCCCTCTCGGCTAGCTGGATAATCTGTGTCACAGGACCGACGACGTCCAGGAGTTTGTCCTGACAGCTGCGCCAGGAGCGGTCTATGCCCCTCCTAGGGTCCTTCATAAACTTTGCGAAGAACGCGTAGAGCTTGTCGTCGATGTCAGGAGTGGCCGACACTCTGCCTTCCAGCTTTGGGCGTGGGCATTCACCCCGCATGCGGGTTCTAACCTCCTTCTCTAGAGGCTGGCGCACTTTACCAGCCACGTACGCTGCAACTTTGGGATCCGGGGTCCACTCCGAAGATCTTGGGTGGTAGATCTTTGTCGGGTCAAACATATCTGGGATCTTAACATCGCCTTCGCCCGTCCCCGAGGAATGAGGTGCCGGTCGCCAAGGGCGCCCCGAATACCCATCCTCATCGTCCGAGGAGGCATCATCATCATCAGTAACGCCCTCTCCCTCCAAGGGGAAACCATACTCTTGGTCCGAGTCCGGGGCGACCTCGTCGCCATCCTCTCCGGGGTAGAATCCCTCCCGGCAGGGTAAAGTCCTCAGCGTACGCGCACTTTTACGAAAGGAGTCTCTCAAGCGATCAAACTCCTCCAAGTGCCCCGCGTGACGCTTCGCAGACCGCTTACCCCCACCCTGCGCGCCTTTGGGTTCGCGATCCGCAGGCCCCGCGCCACCGAACACCCCGGGGATACTCTGGGTAAGGGCATCCACTCGCTTCCTCAAAGGTGCCAGTACCGTGTCAAGTGCCTGCGAGAAAACGCGACTCACCTCAGGTGGCAAGAGTGAGGTGCCAGTCACTTCCACCGCCTCCTGAGAAAGGGGGTCAATTTGAGCCGAAGACTGCATGCTAGATGCGAGGGCGTGAGCACAAAACACCTTGTAAAACTCCCCAAAGGTAGCCCCCTCGCCAGTGCTCGTTCAGTGCTGCTGACTGAAAATTTAAGGGTGCGGTGACCTGAAACCGCCACTAGATGGCGCTGTGCGCAGTGCACAAATCCACCGATACCGGCGTCGGGCGAGGGTTGGTGAGTCAGTGAAAGCTCTGACTCAGCGCGCCGTCGCAGGGAGCAGAGCACCGCGAGCGCAGCCTGACTCCCAGCGGTGGCGCCCCACGGAGCAAGGGAAAGCGGGGCCGCTTGCCACAAAGCCCGCGTTCAACCGGCAGGGACGGCGCAAGCAGAGCCTGACGCGCGTCGAGCTGCCGAGCCTGAAAAAATGCCTAATAAGCGAGAAAAGCGCACCACAAGCAAGCGCTATCGCACAGGCAACTATATATTAAGTAAAAGTCACAACAAACACAATGCGTCAGGAAGGATAAAGAAGTTGACTTAACTGACGAGCAGAGAAGAAAGAGGAAGAGGATAGGACGTCATGGCTAATATTACGGCGGACGGCTCCATGATTGGATGACAGTTACTATGGACACTATGCCCCATGTGCTCATGGGAGTTGTGGTTTAAGAAGTTTGTGTTGATTGGTTTTTCTTTGAATTGCTGATTTTAATAAAGAGAAGAAAGGACTGCATAATCCTCGCCTCCGTCCTGACATAGAATCGCAGCGTTTGCTGTGTCGCGAGGCGCCTCGTGGTCCTTGGTGGGAGAGGTGTCTGTCCTCCGCGCATGCGCAGTTAATCCAAGGCCACTTTACCCCGCGCTCATAGTTCAGTCCTGCACTCGGGCTCAGCAGAGAGCACAACACCCACATGAAACCCCAGGTGAGGCCCGACCAGGTGAGGTCATGAGGTGGAAAGATTGTCTGCTGCTGGAGGGTCTCGAGCCTGCTCTCCGGGGTTCATTTGTTGTTGTTGCATCGATGGATGATTATTTTGTTTCAACAATGCTCATTGGCCCTCACTGCTGGAGTTGGGTCACTCTTTTCAAGGCCTCAGCAAACGGTGATATTTTGTCTGTGTGATGAGAAGATCGACTTGAATTCCGTTTTTGTCTTTCCCCAGAGTGAAGGGGGGCAGCCCCGTCAACTGAAAGTGAAAGAACACACTCCCAGTCAGCACCGACTGCGCCTCATTGCACCTGGGCCTGCACAGCATCATCTGATGAGGCTAAAACTCCCCCAAATATGTCTCAACCTCACTAGGGCCTCAGTGACCAGGCAGCGGTCAGCCAATGCCCATCAGGTAAACAAGCATTGGCATAGCCAGTAGATCTCGCCTTTGGGACCTTATAAGTGTTTAGTTATCCAGCACAATATCCTTGGTGCAACAACATCAACTGTTGCATGGCGAAACATGTATAAGGTCCCAAAGGCGCTACCTATTAGCTATGCCAATGCTTGTTTTTATTGGTTCCTGTTTGTGCCTTTTAGAGATGCAAGCTTCTGTTTCGTCATCGAGTCTAACTACTCCCGCATTTTGTTGATCTAGGTCATGGGTACTCATAAACATTTTCTCGGGGCCGCAAAGTTTGGTCTATGGTGTGACCGGGGCCCGCATTGATGCCAGCGGGGTGTAAAGTCTGGGATGGGGAAACAAAGCATGTATATCTAGTGGCTGCCTTTAAGAAGGAAGATGTTCCTAAAGTTAAAGGCCTAGTTACTTCATTTTCCTAACTGCAATTAACCTTTAAATAAGTGTTTGCTGTATATGTACGTTTCTTTTTCATGTTAGTTCTGAGTCGAGTAAACATCAGCCCAGTGCTGCTGCTGCCCAGGGGTCCGCAAGTAAAGACCTGAAGGGCTTTAAGCGGCCCCCGGGCCGTACTTTGAGTATCACTGATCTAGATCCTCCCGGCGACCGCCCCAGCTACATGTGTATTTCCATGTTCTTCAAAAAGGGGTTGCAGTTGAGCAGACAGGCTCGTCAAGTCTACAAGGAAGTGTGAGTGTGACGAGGCTGGTGTATTTATTCACCACTTAACTAATCAGTCTCCTGTCTCTCCGTCCTCACGTAAGTCACAATTTGTGACACATTTGCTATTTTAAGGATTGTAATAACATCACTTTTGTATATTTAAGTCCATACAGATACTGAAAACAGCAAACCGCAAGTACAAAAATGAAAAGTACAGGGGGCACGAGCTGTAAACAAAACAAAAAATAGGTTCCAGAGGGGCAGGGTTTGCAAATTAGCATAGGCAGTGTGCAGTAATGTCACAGAGAGGGACATTGCAAGTCTAATATGCCTCTCTTTAATGGTAATGAACCGTGATTCACGTATTATAAGCACGCACTTGAGCAGTGTATACCCTCATGTACATAAATAAAGAAGGCTTAAATGTATTTTGGTACAACAATGTGGGAGAGTTTTAATGAAACGTGGGGGAACATGTTAACATTGACTTTTATTGGGCAGAGCAAGTTTCCAGTGGGAGAAAGCTAAAATATTGTAATGCATGATATAGAATGAATATAGTGCTCTCTGAATCTGACTTGCATATCTATGTACTTTTTTTACTGCATTGCACAGATATTCTATGCAGTAGTCTATTATTATTTTCCTTTTGCATGATAGCGTTTATTACAGTTAGCTTATAGATGCCACTTCTTCACCTATTCACTAATGGTGAGCATTTTTATTTTGTTGCCCGTAAATATTCTCTATCTCAGTGCGACTCTGGTAGTTGGCAGCCCACTAGCGATTCATTTGATGTTTACTAAATACCAGGCAGTTGGGGTAAACCTGCTACTTGCTACCAAATGGGTGTTTGGACCCACAACAAACTGGAACAAGCATTTGCAATGCATTTGGTCTCACATTTACGTAAGTTTGGGCTATTGGCATTGTAAATGACAATGCCTTTTATTTATGTTTTGGGTTTCAAAACATAAATAAAATGCTTTGTCATTTACAATCCCAATAGCTTAAACTCGTGTAAATGCGCAACCTGTTGCATTGCAAATGCTTGCTATATTCAGTCTCATGGTCTTTTTAGTAACATTAGAAAACTTAAATTTGAAGCTTTTGTGTGGGCTCTTATGGCCTAGGGCGCTGTACACACAACCATACATTTCTAATTCGTTGTCAACAAAGTTTGAATTTGAATGATTCTGCCCAGGTTTAACCAAAAGCTGTCAGTTACTGAAACATTTTGCATAGTGTATTTTCCTGTCAACAAATAAACATGTGTGTGGCATAAATGCCTCAGTGGCCGCTTACTTCTTTGAAGTACTATTGTCCTTATAGTAAAGTCCCCAATTTAATTATATTCAAATGGCATTAGATTTATGGAATTCCCCCTTCCCACCCCACAACAGAACCAATCCTATGGATTACCTAGATACCTGTGTGTGTGGTTTGATTGCCACAGTTGTCCTTGAGGACTCCGGTTCTGGTGTGCATTACTGGGTCAAAGGTGAAGATGGACATATACTGTTTGAAGAAGTTATGTCCAGTGGTCCTTTTGGCAGCGGCTATAAACCACTCGCGCCTCTTTGTCCCATGCTCCACTGGCATCCCACTGATTTTTCATGGAAGATTAAATCTGCCCCTGTAAGTGTATCCCGCCCCTGGGAAGCCCGTGGGATCTATTGAAAGCCAATGGCCTGTTAAATTAAACCACGCGAGCTACCGGGGCAGAACCCACAGATGGCCGCCGCGGTGCGTGCATCTGCGGCGCGGCGGCCGTGCTCTCAGGGCTTCTACGCGCTTGGTTTCTTGGCCTCCAGGTGTAATATTACTGTAGCACCAAGGCCGCAGGCCACGGCTCTCATTCAGTCCATTTTTTTCGTAAATGTATTGTTTGGGTGAGGGGTTAAGTTTCTCTAAATTTCAAACAGGAAGAGGACTTTTCTGCAGATGCGCCACTGAAAAATCTGTTAATGTTATTCATTGCATAGGAAATTAAGGTGGTGGACATGGTGGTGGTGGATGCGGTGGTGGTGGACATGGTGGTGGTGGTGGACATAGTGGTGGTGGTAGACTTGGTGGTGGTGGATATGCTGGTGGTGGGCGTGGTGGTGGACATTGTGGTGGACATGGTGGTGGTGGACGTGGTGGTGATTGACGAGGTGGTGATGGACGCGGTGGTGTTGGACACAGTGGTGGTGGACGCGGTGGTGGTGTGGTGGTGGTGGATGTGGGGGTGGACGTGGTGGTGGACATGGTGGATGTGGTGGTGATGGACGTGGTGGTGGTAGACGTGGTGGTGGCCTCGTGGTGAATGTGATGGTGGTGGTGGTGGTGGTTGTGGATGTGGTGGTGGTGGTGGATGTGGTTGTTGTGGACATGGTGGTGGTGGATGTTATGGTGGTGGACGTGATGGTGGTGGATGTAGTGGTGGACGTGGTGGTGGACATGGTGTTGTTAGTGGACGTGGTGGTGGACATGGTGGTGGTGGACGTGGTGGTGGTGGAGGTGGTGGACGCAGTGGTGGTGGATGCGGTGGTGGTGGACGTAGTGGTGGTGGACGTAGTGGTGATGGACGTGGTGGTGGACGTGGTGGTGGTGGACGTGGTAGTGGTGGTGTACGTGATGGTGGTGGACATGGTGGTGGTGGACGTGGTAGTAGTGAACGTGGTGGTGGTGGACGTGGTGGTGGTGGATGTGGTGGTGGACGTGGTGGTGGTAGTGGATGTGGTGGTAGTGGACGTGATGAAGGACGTGGTGGTGGTGGATGTGGTGGTAGTGGTGGTGGACGTGGTGGGTGTGGTGCTGGTTGACGTGGTGGTGGAGGTGGGTGTCGTGGTGGTGGTGGTGGTGGACATGGTGGTGGTGAACGTGGTGGATGTGGTGGTGGTGCACGAGGTGGTGGTGGAAATGGTGGTGGTGGATGTGGTGGTAGATGTGGTGGTGGTGGACATGGTGGTGGACGTGGTGATGGTGGTGGACGTGGTGGTGGTGTACATGGTGATGGTGGTGGACATGGTGGTGGTGGTGGTGGTGGATGTGGTGGACATGGTGGTGGTGGATGTGGTGATGGTGGTGGTGGTGATGGTGGTGGACATGGTGGTGGTGGACATGGTGGTGGACGTGGTGGTGGAGATGGTGGTGGTGGACGTGGTGGTGGTGGACATGGTGGGGGTGGACGATGTGGACGTGGTGGTGATGGATGTGGTGGTGATGGACATGGTGGTGGTTGTGGTGGAGTTGGTGGTGGTGGATGTGGTGGTGGTGGATGTGGTGGTGGTGGACGTGGTGGTGATGGACGCAGTGGTGTTGAACGCAGTGGTGTTGAACGCGGTGGTGGTGGATGCGGTGGTGGATGTGGGGGTGGACGTGGTGGTGGACGTAGATGTGGTGGTGGTGGTAGACGTGGTGGTGGCCTCGTGGTGGTGATGATGGACATGGTGGTGATGATGGACATGGTGGTGGTGGACATGGTGGTATTGGTGGATGTGGTGGACATTGTGGTGGTGGATGTGGTGGTGGTGGACGTGGTGGTGGTGGTGGATAAGGAGCCTCGTATACCACACATATAATAATACAGAACAGAGCCCGTTTACACACTTATCACACTATCTGCTCCATCCTTTTGTTGTTGTTAGCCACTGCCATGGCACTCCTCACTGTGGTAGAGCCCCCAGCCTCCGCTCTTCAATGCCCTCGATGAAGTCTGCAGCGATCCCCTCTCGTGCACAGCTCCCAGGTACACGTCAGTGTCCTTCTCCCACCAGCAATGTCCCCTCTCCCTCCTTGCAGGGCATCCCTTGCCCTCTGCAGCCCCCGTCCCCGAACCCTGTGTTACCCTTTTAACCCCCGAATTACTGCTTGTCTACTACAGTGCCCTTTAGCTCCCTCTTCAGCACATCTGTTACCCCCACCAGGCTCAAGCAGTGCAGCTTTCACACCACCTGGAGTTCTTTCTCACCTCTAGCAGAACACCTCTCACCCTTAGTAGTGCCACTCTCATCCCCAGCAGCACCCCTCACAGCGTCCTCTCACCACCCCACAGCGCCTCTCACATCCTCGCAGCGCCTCTCACATCCTCGCAGCGCCCATCACACCCTCGCAGTGCCCATCACACCCTCGCAGCACCCATTACACCCTTGCAGCACCGCTCTCACACCAGCTACAGTTCTCTCACCTCTCGCAGCCCCCTCTCACTCTTAGCAGCCCCCCTCAAGCTTTGAAGCCATCGCTGTTGCATATTTATCTTATGCAACTAACAACCATTGACAAAGCCAATAGTCCTGGCTTGTAGTAGATGTAATGTTACTTGTTATATATGGATGGAATGGCGAAGCAGCAAAATACCAGTGAGGCGACACACTATGCCGAGCATGTATTTTCAGTTTGGGTTTTTAAGCCATGCCCTTCATTACACCGACCACGTCCCTCTGGGAGCCATCACAAGGTTTTTCATTTCACTTAAAGCCCTTTCTCCGGTATAGTGACTTCCTGCTGAACTGGGAGAACAAGTTCACTCAGACTTGGCAGTCAGCTCCAGAGAGACTGTAGGAAGGTGGCTACCTGACTATGGTTACCCCAGATTTTTTGCCTGTGTTTAGCTGGTTTTTTGACTTAGTTGACCTGGTTCCCTGCTAATCAGGGCCCCAGGCCATCTGCTCTCTCTGTAAAATGGATTCCATGTACCCTAGGTACATACCACAATTGGAAATTGACTCCTTGTCAGCCCCTGTATAATGCACTATAGGTGCCCAGGGCATAGGAGCCACCAAGGCCTACCAGGGGCTGCAGCATATCTTTTGCCACCCCTGGCTGGTTCTTAAATTGACACAACTGGCTGATCACTCAGCTGGGGTAAGGTGGTGTAATCACCCCTTACTTAGATATAGTATACCTATATCTAAACCTATATCTGGACACATATAAACCTGTGAGCCACTCCTATGGAAGGCCTCATCAATCCTGGAGGCAGAGTGCGTGGTTTAATGTGAGATGGAGCTCTAGCATGAGCTGAGCCTGTCTGCAGCTGTCGGGAACAACTCCCTAAGCTGTTTCAGGATAATGCCATACCATATACTCTTAAGTGCATTATAATCCTCGCGGTTATATAGCAACTCTGGTTTGGCTTTATCAAAACATGTCGTGTAAGGTGTCATACGATTTGGAATACTATCCCCTCGCCAGTTCTGGCGACGGGGATAGCATTCCACCCCTCTAGAGGGGTAAGACATGTTACTTTACTTAAATGCGGTTAATTTCTAAAAGGGCCTTAGATCCACAAAATGGATGCCTCTGCCACAGACAAGAGTCTGACCCCCTGAAGCTGACTAAAACTCAGCCAAATGGGGCCTGGACAAAGGGTTTCCTGTCGCAGGAGGGTGTTACCACCCTCCAGACAGGAGATAGTGGATTGTAGCAGGGAGGTCTGAAAGAAACCAGACACTGCCTGGGGCGCACAAGGCTGCCCCTTGCATAATCCGGCCAAACCGGTTCTGGGGCACTCCAGCCCTCGTGCCAGGGCGGCCTGGATCAAAGGAAGGGGGTGTATCCACCCACTTCCTGGGTCCCACCCATAGGAGGGGACCTAGCAGGTAATCCAGCCCCCAAAATTAGTATAAGACTGGGAGCAGTGCCAATGCACTTCAGATTATCCTGATGAAACATAAGAAACGAAACTCTGGACCCTTCGACATCCTACTCAACGTAGAAGACTGAAGAATCTCCCTTGTGGTCAAGGAGTGACCACCCTGTGCAAACAGGCACCATCCAGCCATCGACGTCTGCTTTGTCGCAGTTCCCGCCGGAACTCGAGCGACAGAGATCGACGAGATTAAGCTTGCCTGCCTTCCAACAGCCCGATCCACAGTCCCTGCAGAGCTGAGACCCGTGGAGGCGACCGGAAGCGTGGGGCACGCCATCTTGAAAAGACCACGAGACGCTGACCGTGCAGCCCACGAGTGACCCTCGAAGCTGTACACCGGGGTTTGAGAAGCCCCAACCCTGAGCAACTCTTGCACCGAAGCTCACCCCTCTACACTCATCGAGTGCTGCGTGGGGCCCTTCTGCTACTTTTGGCTCAACGCGTTGGCCCGGTCACTTGCCAGCCGGCTAGTGGCCCCTGTGCCGACGAACTTTGAAATTCGACCTGCAAATCTGGTTGCTCCAGATCTGCACCAGCTCCCCTGAAAAGGAGCCCTCACTCTGACCCTCCTGGTTCGAGTGAGAAGCAATCTCCCGGTTCCGCGTGGATTGCTCTTGCCAAGTGTTGTTTGCTCCAAACTTGAAGCCGACTGCGCCGACGGTGAGAGCCCTCGTGGGACAGATCGTGACCCGCTCCTGGACGTCGCAGATGCCCCAGAGCCCACGTGACAGCGGAGAGAAGCTCCTCGACGACCACCTGATTGCGCCCAAAATTGCCTGGTTCCGTCCTGGTTCCACCCTGGTCACTGCTGAGTGACCCAGACTCTGTCCCCTCTGCTTTCAGGTACTTTTCGACTTGAGTCCACCCTTGGACTCCACCGGACACTTCTCTTTCACCCCGCCTGCAGCCCTTTCAGCTCCAAGCACCAAGAGCCTGCGTGACGAAACCCGACTCAACTTCGACCCTGTGCACCCGCTTCCTGTGGGTGAGGTAACTTTGCTCCGCCGGTGTTCCCACACTGGTACTCATCTCTAGGGTCTGTGTCTTAAGTTTTGTTCCTCTAGGTTTAGCGGAAGTGTCCTTAAACTTTAACTTTACAACTTTTACGCACCATTGGTTAACATTGGTGCATGCGTGCGCTTTCCGCACTGCACCCGAATCCCGCGGGCTTTTCCCGACTTCAGCACTGCTTGTCCTGACTGCTCCCAGCGATTCCCTAGGCCCTAGGCCTAACCACTGTTCGATTGGTATCTCTTATACCACTTGTTTAGTATATGGTTTGAGTGGCCCCCCGCCCTCATCCATAATTGTGCAACTTGTGTATGTTATACTGTGCTTTTGATTTAACGCTTGTGCCCCTTTATTCATAAAGGATACTGGGGATTGTTTTTAGTAATAAATACATATATTTTTATAATATATACTTGTGTGGTGTCCTTTCATTTGATATTACAGGATTGTATGTGGTAAAACAGCTCGCTTAACACGACCTCTTAAGTTAAGCCTTTAGGCTGCTTAGTCCATGCTACCCCTAGGATAGCTTGTCTAACAAGGTTGACTTACAACCTGACACCATATGGGATTGTTTGGTCTGATAATAGGTGGTTCCAGAATTGGAAACATCACCTATCAGGCCAACTTCTCACAGAGACTAATCCATGCCCGGGCCCCTCATCCATTGCCACCTTGTGATTCTTACAGCGTTACAGTTCATATCTCATTCCCCTTATTGGATTTTGTCATTTTAGTGTCATTTTGTTCAATACATTTTACTTTTTTTTTTCTATTTTGGTTTGGGTTTTTTATTGTTTTTCATTTTGACTTTTACTTTTTTGGTTTCTACATACATATTTTACATATTACCTTAAGGTAAGCCTGCCTGTTCCGTGCTTAGGTACCAGGGGGTTGATCCTAGGTTAATTGAATGGCTTTGAAAGTTCACTCTGACAACGGTTGTGATTGTTCCTCATCTACCGTAAATAATAATTCAGTTTCTTACAGAAACGATGTGAAATTATCTGCAAAACAGGCAGTTGATAACCTACCAGGCTTGAAGCACCCTGTGGACAAACTGGAATATGGGAATAGTATTGTCTGGCAATAGAACCTCTAAAAAAATTCAGCTTGGATATGAACCAAGAATCACGCTTGAATATCACAACTTTTTAAAACAAGGTAGTCAGGAAAGATTGGCGTATATATTGCAGCTCTTTGCATTTTGGCAGCCCCAAGCAAATTTGAGAACAGAGTGGATGTATGTAGCAGAGGCGAGTCTGTTCACCCAATGTGAGTGGTGATATCCGCTTTGCTGATCTGCCTGAAGTTATGATGCTGCTGACAGTGGCCTGTCTGCTAATAGCGATGGCGTGACTGGTGGATCTATGAAGCCAAATAAGAGAAAGTTATCTTCCGACACCACAGTCTTCGTCACTGAGACCAGTAATACTGAAGACTCTGAGACTCACAGCAGTAATTTCTCCTTTCAGAGCGTTATTGCTGGAGATGGAGTGAAGCCCAGAAGTAAGCACATTACTAAGGTACCAACATAGTTTAATATTGTTCATTTGTATTAACTGTTTCTCTTTTGAAGCATTTGGAAATGCATTTTCTAGTTTTGTAGTTTTTATTGTAGGCTGTTATCTTCAGTTTAAAGGGAATGGTGTTGTAGTGTGTGACCTTAATGCTGCAGTTTGCATTTCATTACCATCATTTGCTTACCCTGGAGAATCTCCGGGGTGCAGGAGGTTTGCTGTTTCAGAGTTCTTTCTTGAGCTTCTGGGCAGTTGTTGCTCTGTGGGGATCTGTGATCCTGTTTCTCTGCTCTTCTTGTAATAGCTCTTATCAGAGCTCCATCCTCCCGCCAACGATAATAAGATGCCAGGCATCACCCAGCACACACCACAGCCTATGATGGGCTACGTCTATCTGCTCGGCGCAGTTAGAGCGTGGATATAGTTCTCCGGACCCATCAGGCTGTGAATGTAACCTAAGGGCTTAAGATGAAATGTAGAGCTTACCTCCTTCCTGAGTGGCTCAAGACTGCTGTGTGCAGACCCGATAGCTGGTAGCACCCTGGAGTATGTATGTATAAATCAGATTATGTTGGAAGTAACCTGCAATATAGTGGCAGGCAGCACCCTGCCATAGAGTAGGGTTTCTCATAGTATTTTATTTCCTGACACATTAATGGAGATTGTTTTTTAACAGGCAGAAGACCAACACTGACCGTACATTTTTCTGGGTTTGTCTTTAAAATGACGTACACATTAGGAATGGCATTTCGGTCTGCTGGAATAATAACACAAGTTATCTTGCACTCTGCTATGATGTTGCATAGTATGTTGGCTGCAATGCATTCCATGTTTCATTCAAACGTGCTTTCTAAAGGCCACACACATGATTTGCTGCTGTAGAGAAATAATGCTCCTGTGTACTGTGGCAGACTCAGAAATATTGAAAAACTTAATGATTTTCTTTCAGCACTTCATGTAAAGCCTTTCACATTTTGACTCAGTCATTTGGCAGAAACATAACTTAGGACCATTAAAATAGTTGTGATGGGGAACATTTGTGTGGGGTTAGGACTGGCTCGACCAGAGTGCTTGCTGTCTTGGAAGAGTATGGAGTTGACCACCTTGCCTGGTCCGGTGTGGAACCAAGCCAGCGATGCTTTGCTGCAGGCTCAATTGGCCTGATAGCTGGTTAACAGTTTGAGGAGGAGGAGGTGAAGAGCTGGCTAAGTGTGCCATGAGGCTGGCATTTCAGTACATCCCTGAGAAGTGAGCTTTGAGTCGATGTAGTGTTTCTCTTATACCACGTGCAATTCATCCTCTCCAAAGCCTCAAGAATTCCTGGGTGTGAAGGGCGGCTGATTCTGATTGGGTGCTTGATAGTTTTCCAGTTTTCTCATGTTCTTGATTGTTCATGTTTGTCAGTAGTTAATTAAACACGCCCAGGTGTTTTATCTCTTCAGTTGGCACAAGCTGCAATAAAAGTTTATTTGTCATTGCAAAAAAATATGAATGGCCGACGAGCCTCTGTGGGTCAAAGAATGGAAGGGCTGGGGAACTGTCATTCATCCCACTGCTAAGCAGAGCAGTGTCATGCTTCATCCTCCGTCAGGCCTCTGATTTTGACCAACATCGCTTAGAACACTGAGACTTTAGAGACCATCCTTTTAATGAGAAAAACAAAACTACAAGTCCCATAAGCAATAGTGGTGGAAGGTGTCATGCATGACCTGGGACAACATCCGATTCAGCACTTCCAGTTCCATTTTTTAAGTATTTGAGACACTATTGAATTTATAACCTTTGTTTTTTATGGTCATGAGTCACCAGAATACTAAAAACCTGTCTTTTATTTTCAGGGTCAATTAAGTAATGGTCACCAGCTTGGAAGCTCTGGTAATTCTTCAGTATTTGTCATTGATCTCCATATGTGACTGGTTTGGGTCTGCCCCTGCATCGTTCCCGATAACTCGCACAGGTAAGGAGCTTGTAGCAGCAACGTGATAACCCCATACTCGTCTGTAAGAAGTGCACTAGAAGGCAGGTGTCCGATCATTTTTGTGAAACAAGCAAGCGCGAATATCTGCTATGTACATTTGTTAAAATAAAACAGTCAAATCACAGTATATTGTTCCGGAGGTTCGTCCCAGAGACATTATCTGTAACTGAACGCAGACACCCTAGGAAGCAGGTGCTTTTAAGACAAGTTGCGTTCACTCACTTGAAGGTGACATGCTTCATCATTGGGCTCTACTCTTCACCAGGCCCTCGCTACAATGCCTGGTGGGCACCACCAGAAGGCACTTTGTCGCAGATCTTTTAATAAGTACGCCGGATGAGTATAGTAGGACAGAGGGTGTTGTGTCATAAGATGTGAGATTGGTGAAGTCTGAATAAAAGATCAACTATTGACCAGTTGCCGCAATATAGTTAATGTGATCTTCCTGGTCTATGTTGAGATTAAAAACAGTGGCAGAGAAATTGAGGAACTAATGTCCCCTATCACTGTGTGAAAGTGTCGATCACCTATGGACCTGCTGGTAAGCTGGGGTCTATACTTTAGGTCAACGTTTTACATGCCTTGTGTAGTCATGGAGCAATCTGTTGGCATTTCATCAGGACCAAATATTGGAAAATGGGTAAATGTGACCTAATCTTCTCCACAGCGTGAGGAGCTCTGTAACTCAAAGCCCTGCACCATGCATAGGTGATAAGGTGCCTATTATCATCGTACTACCACAGGTGAGCGCTGTCTAACAGGGTGCACTAGATACTGTAACCCTCCTAAAATTCAGGGCATATTGACTCATCCAATAGCAAGGACGCCGCATCAGAGGGCAACTGGTTTGAAAAGCACATGCTTCCTAGGGTGCCTGTGTTCAGTTAGAGATAATGTCTATGGGACTGAACCTCCAGAATAGTATACTGTGAGTTGAATTATATGAAGAATGTGTATATTGGACTGTCATTTTCCTCGTCATCTCTTGTGATATGTAAAATAAAACACAACACACCTGGAGGCCAACAAATCTATTATGAATTTAATGCAAAAATAGCAAAAGGCCAAGCAAACTAACAAGTCACAATTGTCTTTGCAATGGACGAGAGCATCCACCCTAAAGCAAGTTGGAGTATATAATGCTAATGCTACACAATGTATTTTTTATACACTTTTCTCCTAATACAAGTCAATGAAACCTGAACACATGATGGAAACAGTTACTGAAACGACACTAATGAGTAGGAGGCAGGATCTTCTCTCGAGAGGAATGTGAGGAGTCTGTGAGTTGCAGATAAAAGATACACAGACAAGCTGCAGAATTCACTGTTTCTGGAAATAACACTTCTGTTTGTCAATATTCAATTCATTACAAGATGCAGGAAAGTGTGCAGATGGACATCACTAAATAAAAGGGTTCTGGGCCCTAATAGAATCATGTAACTTTGCAGGTTATCATTCTATCCGACTTGAGCCATTAGTAGCACCTTGGGACTAGTGATCATACTAACCAGCTTCAGTCAGTATTGGCTACCTGAGACCTATTATCCTGCTAAGTAACTCCAGTCAGTAGTGACCCCTGTACCTTAAATCCTGCAAATATTCAAAACCAGAGGTCAACTCTACTGCCAACCAGTTCCGGTCAATATTGACATATATTGTTACCCTGCCTGTAATGAATTCCAGAGGACAGCGCTCTGTGGGTCAAAGAATGGAAGGGCTGGGGAACTGTCATTCATCCCACTGCTAAGCAGAGCAGTGTCATGCTTCATCCTCCGTCAGGCCTCTGATTTTGACCAACATCGCTTAGAACACTGAGACTTTAGAGACCATCCTTTTAATGAGAAAAACAAAACTACAAGTCCCATAAGCAATAGTGGTGGAAGGTGTCATGCATGACCTGGGACAACATCCGATTCAGCACTTCCAGTTCCATTTTTTAAGTATTTGAGACACTATTGAATTTATAACCTTTGTTTTTTATGGTCATGAGTCACCAGAATACTAAAAACCTGTCTTTTATTTTCAGGGTCAATTAAGTAATGGTCACCAGCTTGGAAGCTCTGGTAATTCTTCAGTATTTGTCATTGATCTCCATATGTGACTGGTTTGGGTCTGCCCCTGCATCGTTCCCGATAACTCGCACAGGTAAGGAGCTTGTAGCAGCAACGTGATAACCCCATACTCGTCTGTAAGAAGTGCACTAGAAGGCAGGTGTCCGATCATTTTTGTGAAACAAGCAAGCGCGAATATCTGCTATGTACATTTGTTAAAATAAAACAGTCAAATCACAGTATATTGTTCCGGAGGTTCGTCCCAGAGACATTATCTGTAACTGAACGCAGACACCCTAGGAAGCAGGTGCTTTTAAGACAAGTTGCGTTCACTCACTTGAAGGTGACATGCTTCATCATTGGGCTCTACTCTTCACCAGGCCCTCGCTACAATGCCTGGTGGGCACCACCAGAAGGCACTTTGTCGCAGATCTTTTAATAAGTACGCCGGATGAGTATAGTAGGACAGAGGGTGTTGTGTCATAAGATGTGAGATTGGTGAAGTCTGAATAAAAGATCAACTATTGACCAGTTGCCGCAATATAGTTAATGTGATCTTCCTGGTCTATGTTGAGATTAAAAACAGTGGCAGAGAAATTGAGGAACTAATGTCCCCTATCACTGTGTGAAAGTGTCGATCACCTATGGACCTGCTGGTAAGCTGGGGTCTATACTTTAGGTCAACGTTTTACATGCCTTGTGTAGTCATGGAGCAATCTGTTGGCATTTCATCAGGACCAAATATTGGAAAATGGGTAAATGTGACCTAATCTTCTCCACAGCGTGAGGAGCTCTGTAACTCAAAGCCCTGCACCATGCATAGGTGATAAGGTGCCTATTACCATCGTACTACCACAGGTGAGCGCTGTCTAACAGGGTGCACTAGATACTGTAACCCTCCTAAAATTCAGGGCATATTGACTCATCCAATAGCAAGGACGCCGCATCAGAGGGCAACTGGTTTGAAAAGCACATGCTTCCTAGGGTGCCTGTGTTCAGTTAGAGATAATGTCTATGGGACTGAACCTCCAGAATAGTATACTGTGAGTTGAATTATATGAAGAATGTGTATATTGGACTGTCATTTTCCTCGTCATCTCTTGTGATATGTAAAATAAAACACAACACACCTGGAGGCCAACAAATCTATTATGAATTTAATGCAAAAATAGCAAAAGGCCAAGCAAACTAACAAGTCACAATTGTCTTTGCAATGGACGAGAGCATCCACCCTAAAGCAAGTTGGAGTATATAATGCTAATGCTACACAATGTATTTTTTATACACTTTTCTCCTAATACAAGTCAATGAAACCTGAACACATGATGGAAACAGTTACTGAAACGACACTAATGAGTAGGAGGCAGGATCTTCTCTCGAGAGGAATGTGAGGAGTCTGTGAGTTGCAGATAAAAGATACACAGACAAGCTGCAGAATTCACTGTTTCTGGAAATAACACTTCTGTTTGTCAATATTCAATTCATTACAAGATGCAGGAAAGTGTGCAGATGGACATCACTAAATAAAAGGGTTCTGGGCCCTAATAGAATCATGTAACTTTGCAGGTTATCATTCTATCCGACTTGAGCCATTAGTAGCACCTTGGGACTAGTGATCATACTAACCAGCTTCAGTCAGTATTGGCTACCTGAGACCTATTATCCTGCTAAGTAACTCCAGTCAGTAGTGACCCCTGTACCTTAAATCCTGCAAATATTCAAAACCAGAGGTCAACTCTACTGCCAACCAGTTCCGGTCAATATTGACATATATTGTTACCCTGCCTGTAATGAATTCCAGAGGCCAGCGTTGTTGCTAGCCAGCTCCAGTCACCAGTGGCCCGTCACATATTATCCTCAATAGGATCAATGCCCAAGGCCTGTGCAGCTGCTAACCTGCCCTAGTCAGTAATGTCCTCCCAGACCTGTTATTCTGCATATAATCAGCAAGGCTTTGGCCCTAAAAACACTCACCCCCACATCCTTACCGTATAATAGCAATGTAATTTATTTACTTACATCATACGGTAGGTACCGCACTTTTTCACACGATCCCAAAAACAAAGAAAATCACAATTTGCCTAATTGTTCAGCACTCCACCATGTCAAAAATGACCAAATCACACCAAGCACTATAGCCTGCCACATCACATGGCACACTCAGCCACAACATGACAAGATACCACGGCTGGGATTCGGGGCCATTAATCCTCTTTTCGAGGCTTGTGTGCTGTAGATGCACATGCTTTACATACTCCTGCCATCTTGTGTTGGGTGCGGATGTTTGCAAGTTATTTTCCTTTGAAGAAGTCTTTCCAGTCACGAGGTAAGGTGACTCCACCTTTCGGTGATAGTGCGCATGGGCATCGACTGCATTGTTAGATTGTTTTTTACCCCAAACGGGTTTGGATGTGTATTACTGCACTCCGAAACCGCTCTTCAGGTTCCCCTCAGTGCGCAGTCCAAGCTACCCTCAACTGTATTGTTTCAGTACACGTTTCCCTGTTCTCCGCATTTCAAATCAATTGGCAAACTCTCCATTTTGTGGGCAACCGTCGGGCCTTGCTGTGTAGATCAAGTTTGTAACTTGTGCATCTCTCCGGGGCACAAGAAGGAAGACTGCGACGCTTGTAAGTCGTTTCGGTCCAAGAGGACTCTACACGATTATCAGGCTCGATGATGAGAGAGACAGCGTCAAAGCATTCAACACACTCTGGATATCTTCGGGGAAGAATCTGACCAAGACGAGATAGAAGCGTCCGCCGTAGAAGAAGAGGCCCATCTCTATGCTAGAGCGCAATCGCATGCTGGGGCAGCCATGTGATTGCAATTCTACGTCATACCATTACCATAGGCGACTGACCAAATGTATAGGTTATCTTGCGCCCTTCTGACATCTAAACAGGTCTAATAAAAAGCATTTGGGTGTCAGCTCAATTCTTAGTTGTGTGGCATGCACTATTTCTTCGACAGCTAGTTTGATCACACATCAGAGTACTGGCTGATAGGTCTGACGACTCCAGGAGCAAAATAAATATCGCATTTCCAACCACAGATTGGTATTATCAGTTGACTGTAATGCCCTTTGGTTTGAAAAATGCATCTGCCACTTTTCAAAGGTTGGTGAACTAAGCCCTTGCTGGATTGGAATCCTTGAGTGCAGCATATCTACACAATATTGCTGTCTTTAGCTCCACCTGACAGGATCACCTGATCACCTTAGGAAAGCACCGGGGGCTCTGAGAAGTGCAGGCCTCGTTATCAAGGCATTCAAGTGCCAGATAAGGCAGGGAAAGGTTGCATACTTGGGTCACTTTGTTAGTGGAGGCCAGGTTCAACCTTGGCAACCCAAGATCTAGACCATTCTGGACTGGATGGCTCCAACTACCCAGACTCAAGTGAGGGCCTTCCTTGGCTTCCCTGGATTATGTCAAGTAATTCATTGTGCAGACCGATGCCTCTGAACATGGTATAGGAGCAGTGCTATCCCAAAAACATGACCACGGTCAAGATCAGCCACTGGCTTTCATCAGTAGAAGGCTAATCCCCAGGTAACAGCGTTGAAGTGCCATTTAGATGGACGCCTTTGCTGTGGGTTGGTCCCTTGAGAAGTTTAGGTCAAACCTCTTTGGCTCCCCACCATTCCTGAGGCAGTGGTGTTTGCCGGAGGTGCAACAGGTCCCCCACTCTTCGGTTCCTGCTTCTAACTTCCAGGTCTGGCCTTTGCCCGCCCCGCTTGGCTTCGGTGACGGCCGCCTTAGTTTACAGCCGTCGCCCACAGAGGACCTGTTTTCTCCACTGTGGGGCCCTACGGAGGCGGGTGCGGCCTTCGCTCACGCAGTGTCCACGGCTCTGGGTTTTCTGCGCATGGGGACCCGGTTGCTCATTTCCCGGCAGACCATCTTTTGGAGGTTCTCCACCAGGGCTCTGGTGGGAGGGAGCTATTGCTACCCTTTGAGGGTTCGCTCGTTTCTTCCCTGATGGACACCTGGGGGCGTCCCGCCACAGGCGATCCGGTGCTCCAACACCTCCTGCACCGGCACCTTCCAGCGCCACGTGACCTAGCATGTCTTTCCCTCCAACCCTCTGCTTCCAGTCCACTTTTGCGGACTTCTTTTCCCTCCTTGCCGCCGCTGTTGTCTCCGCCATCGCGGGAGGCCCGCTGGCTGGACTCTTGGGGACACAACATGTTCGTCTCGACCAGCGATGCTTTGCGGGCCCTTAACACCTTATGCGTGTTGGCTAGGGCCACCTCTTCTTTTTGGGACTCGGCTGAGTCCATGGGATTCGCCGCGTCACAGGAGACTGTTTAGGTCGACTTACGGCATCATGCGTTTGATGGCCGGGAGCTAGCAGCGTTTATTCTCCGCTCCGCTCTGGACATCTCGGAAGTGCTGGGCCATGCCATGGCTACCTCGGTCGCCCTCCGTCGGCATGCTTGGCTTCAGGACAGTGTGTTCCCTGAAAATGTTCGGGAGCGGCTGGTTGATCTTCCATTCAATGGCACTCTGTTATTCCATGCCCCGGCAGACTCCGCCATCCAGAGGTTCTTGGCAGGGCTCCATCCTCCTCCTCCTCCTTCTCCTCCTCCTCCTCCTTCTCCTCCTCCTTCTCCTTCTCCCCCTCAGTGACTGCTGAGTTGATCTGGTTCTTGGACTTACTTTTGGGCAGGTTGCCCTGGCTGTGAGGTGGGTTTTATGGCCACTCGAGTCCTCCTTGCTGAGACTGTGGCTTTGTTGGCTGCTGGACTGCCCTGTGTTGACTGTGTGTGTTTTTGCTTGAGTTATCTGCACAGAATTGGCCCTGAGATTAGGCCTTCGGTTTCTCTCTTGGGCTGCTTGACAAGCCTTCTGCGGGTTTTTCTTTTCCCCTCGTTTTTTCCTCTGCTGCGGAAGTTTCTTCCAAAGAGGGATCCCATGTCTTGGGACTTAACGTACCCTATGTGGAGTAGTAGTAGCTGTTATATAGCTTGCGCTCTACTAGGGAGTTATGGTCGCCTTCGGGCCTCTGCTCTCCATGGCGTTTCTGTATGTTGCTGATGCTTCTTTAGGTCGTGTGCGTGGACCCCTCGTAGTAGTGTGTCCGGGCATTTCCTTTCCTTCATGCTCCTGTCCTGGAGGCTGGGTTGGTTCTGTGTTTCTTCTTCTTTTTTCTTCTTCCCACACCACTCTTGGGTTCTGTGGTGTTCTGCTTGTGGGGGGCTAGGAAGACGGGGCTCTTCGCCCTGTCCATTGGATTAGTCCCCTGTGGGACCCTCTGTCTTGTCCAGGCTGGTGGGGTCCTTCCGCAGACTCTCCTTTCCCTTGGGTATGGCTAGGGTATCTATTCTACGTTAAGGAATCTGTGGCTAGTAGTCTCTATCAGATGTACGAGTTACTTTCCTTTGGTAACGATGTATCTGGTAGAGACGATTCTAGCCCCAGATTCCTTCACGGCCCGCCCTTCCTCCCCGTTCTGCGAGGACCCTTTGGCTTGCCCTTCTGCACTCGCCTCCCGGTGGATGGCTATGATGAGTGAGTGCATTATTTCGCTCTCTCGCCAAGACATTGTCTTGCTTTGTTCCTTCCTCTTCCTTGGCAATGTAGAGACTGGGTCTATAGGTACTCCTGTGCCCCTCTGTTCTGGTTGCTCCAGGATTGAGGCTGGCGTTCTTTTGTCCCTCTTGTTCCTGAGAGTCCTGGCCCCTCTGCTACCCTCTGGGTTTGGGTAATTTGGCCGTGCCCTGCCTCCTTTGGGGGGGGGTTGTCGCACTCTGTGCTGGGGTTGCCTTGGACGTCTGTCGTTCCCTTTTTTTCTTGGAACTTGCTCCCCTTCATGGGTCTTGGTCGGGGTTGAAGTCCTGCTGCATGTTGTCATGACATTTTGCATATGTTCCTTGTCTTAAGGGGGTACTGTTTTCATACTGGCAGGGTGGCTGCTCAGGGCTGTGCTCTGTTCTTTCTTCTTTCCCTGCTTTTGGGTACTGCAGTGTTGGCACTGATCCTTATGGTGTTCTTCATCACCATTCCTTCTTTTCCATTTTTCTGCTGTTTCACACACTGGTCCCATGCTCCCACAGTTTCTCTGCTGGCTCCACGTTGTGGTGCGGAAAAGTTCTCCGAACAAAACTGACGTAGGCGCGCCGGGGTGGGACTTATGTGACCTCGCTGACATCACGTACGCGGACGACGCCTGGTCGGAGTCGCGTGATGCTGTACCCCCGGCGCACAGGGATGCTGTGGCAAAAAGTTTTCCAGATCCAGTTTCACGCCTGAGGATAATTCTACGTTAAGGAGTCTGCGGCTAGAATCGTCTCTACCAGATACATCGTTACCGAAGGTAAGTAACTCGTACAACAGGTACATCATAGAAAGACTGATGGACATATTGAAGCGGACCTAGAGATATATGCATAACACAGAAAATATAGAGGTCTTGATTTAGAGTTTGGTGAGCAGGGTACTCCTTCACAAGCGTGTTGGGAGTACCCTGTCCAACAAACAGATGGTCTGCCTGACCTAGTGCAAGTCAGGTGGATTGTCATATGTCCAGCCTTTCTTGGGTGCCGTCGGTGTAAATACATCGGACGGCCATTCCTTTTTAGATCAAGCAGTCTGATGTATTTTTCTCTTATTCAGCACCACCAGGGAATACCTGGCAGTCGTGATGAGAATCTTTTTTTTAAATGAACCCCACTTCCTGGGAGAAAAATAATCAGGGAGAAAGTTCCTAAGGTGCGAGGGTGATTAGTTATTGTTTTTTAAAAACAAACTACGGCTTTCGAAGCTTGTTTTAGAAAAACACACAAGTTGGTGAATGGCCGCCTGAAACATGGCAGCCGCTCACCACCCCTGCAGTGCCTTCAGAGGAGCCACCATGGCTGCTGCTCCTCTGAAGGGACAGAGAGCGCCACAGGGCCAGCAGAGATCTCTAACAAGTCAGGTGACCCTTTGGACTTTAAATCAAACCCATAGACTTGATGATTGACAAATAGAAGAGTGAAGAAAAGAGAGAGTTAATTAGAATGCTGCCGATATGTGATTTCTTGTATGTGAATAAGTAAATGACAAGACGCTGCTGTGTTCCTTACCTTAACGCAGCCTTTTTTTAAAAACCTGCTATATATGTCGCATTGGTTTATCTCTGCAAGTTCAGCTGAACAAGTTACTGGTTATGTTAAATTATGTCATACTGGATTGCTGTCTAGAAAACATACAAGGACCAAACGCTTCAGCTTGACAAAGCAAGGGAGTTTCAGTGCCGCCTCTCTGTTCAGTCTAGTTCCGGGGCAACGGGATAGGTAGCGGCTACTGGGTTGAGATCACTTTCCTTTGATGTCATGTGACCTATCCTAGTAATGCTGCGCAAACTGACCAAGTAAACCCTTTTTTGTACTTGACTCTCAAGTTAGCGAGGGCGCGCAGTCACAATATTCTCAGCTGTGTAATGTCGACCAGCTTGAACTCCGAGCTCAACAATAGATCAACAGACTCGATTTAATAAATGACCAGCACACTGCTTATCTTGCCAAGACACAGGTACTTTTAAAAGCTCTTTTTATTGAACTTGTGCTGAATCGATGGTGTTGACAACGAAAGTACGGTGCACATTAGCGAGAGTAATTAGACCAAAAAGGCAAAGTCTGAAAAAATGGAGTGAGTAACATAGCTTGGCTTGTCCTGAAACTCCCTGGCCAAATCCCACTACATAAAACTAGATCGCAAAGATGGTACATATTTAACTTTCACTACTTCATGGCGCGTCACATGGCCCGGTAGCTCTACCATCCCTCCCATATCTTTTACCATTTACAAGGGCAGCCCCTGCTGAGATACAACCTGTGTCCACCTGTTGACACCAATCAAGATCTGCTTCCCAATCCTCCACCCTGGGGGTGGGGGGCGGGCTGGCTGGCTCCCCAACCGCTGCAATATTACGCTTGCCAACCGCCGAAGCCAGGGCCAGTCATATTCTGCTAAAACTTTGCCATGTCACCTCACTCGTGATATTCATTGAATTACCGGACAACTCCACACCACATTAAAAAAGCCCCCCCTCACATTCCCTTACTCAGAAAGGTTGTCGCCCACCCTATTCGGTGCACAAAGCTCTGGAGTAGTAGGTCCTATGTAGATCTGTAGTTAAATTAGACCAAAACGAGTTCTAATTGCCACCTCCCTGGCACCCTGAATGGCCTCAACCCAATCGCCATCGCCAAGTGTGCCTAGATCCCTCTGCCACACAGCTCTCCGCGTCCCCAAGGGATTCGGAGAACTGTAGATCAACTTCCTATAGATGGGCTTTTTCAGTCAGGGGATTAGTTAGTAGCTGGTCCTCCAGTGGGGATGCATCAGGCAACTGCCCCCTTCCCGGATGTGACTTTGCAGAGCGTGACCCACCTGCAAATGTCAGAACCGTTTTTAGTCACCTAATTTATACTTTTGTTGTAGGATCGTGAAGGACACACGCACCTGTCCCCTCCACACATCGCCCAGCGTTCTAAGCTAATCAATCCCCATTTTGTGAAGCCCTGCAATCCTCCCACTGCACTTAAGAGATCACTATCATAGAGTGGAGTCATTTCAGTCCATTTACCTTCTCAGCCTAAACACTTGGTAGCCTCTCTCCACACACTTACCACTGTTTGGCTACGAGTAGGTAGGGTGCTCTCAAGCTTTCTTCGATAGAGCACCGGGGTGGGGTAACCTCTCTTGCCCATGGCCAATCTATCTACCTGGTAAGCAGGATCCTTACGGTCCGCAAAAACCCAGTTGTTGACTGCCACCAGCTGCGTGACCCAGTAATACTTCTGAATGCTCCGGACCGCCAGTCCACCTTAATGAACTCCCCTCTGCAGCTTACTCAGCATGAAGTGCCACCATCCCACAACAGCAGCCAAAGTTCTCAGACTACCTTTTGAAAGAAAATCTCTAGTGGGATCTTAAAGGACTTTTTTTGCACGATGTACTAGAGGCCCTGGAGGGTGATCACTTAAAATAGGGCGACCCGGCCCAGTAAGGAGAGCGGGAGTGCCCACTAGTGTGGGGCATCCCTGCGAAGACGATCTAATTTCGGGAGTATGTTCCTGACTGTGGCCCTCTTGTAATAAACACGCCCAAATATTTAATGCCATGTAGTGCCACCCGAACTGTGCAGCCGCAGGGTCCCTGCCACCAGCAGGAATATTAAGGACTTCTTCCAGTTGATCTTATATCCTGAATAATCTCTAAATATGTGAAAAATGTGTAGGATTCGTTCACTCAAGAAGGCTGATTACGTGTCCTACAGCAAAACGTCAGCGTAGAGGGAGATTCTTTCATCCCACTCCTAATCAACTGGAACACCCCATATGAGAGGTCCTGGCGAACCCACGCATGTGTGAAGAGCATAGGAGACAAGGAACATCCCTGTTGGACGGCAAAGACTCGGGAAACTGTATTATTGACGCATATGCGCGCTAGAGGGTCCACATACAAGAGCTTGATTGCAGCGCCACTGGTTCAGCAAAGGAATCCCCTGTCGCATGTGGTACTCCACTAAGGTGTCGGAGATTTAAGCGCGTTCCCTGGTGTGGCATAACGCCCGATTGATCAGGATGATCCACTGTTGCAATTACTGTCAGCAGGCAGATTGCCAGGGCGTACGCAAGGACCTTAGTCTCCAAATTAAGCAGGTAGAGAGGTCTATAAGACCCACACTCAGTTGCTGGTACGTCCTTTTTTGGGATGACCACCACCTCAGATGCTCTTTGTTCCTCTGGGAGACACCCTTATTTTCAGGCAGTCTGACACCTCCTCTGGAGGCACTCCCTGATTTTATCCATCATGCTTTTATATAATTCTAAGGGGAGCTCATTGGACCCCGTCACTTGCCCTGTTTGCAAGGTTCCTATTGACTTATTCATTTAGTCTACTGTCAGGTCTTGGTCTAGTGCGTCTCGGTCCTCATTCGTTAGCATTGGCAGGGTCAGGTCTTTCAGGAAGTCTCTCCCAGTATTTCCGTCCCCTTGTTGTCAGTGTCCTCAAGGATCCAGTTCTGTCCTTTGTCTTGTCTCTCTAACCATGTAAGCAAATCATTGGCTTTATCACCCATATCATAGAGACAATGCTGGGTAGCCAGCGCATGAGTGCCCGCTATTTTCCATTAGTGCTCTTAATGTGTGCTGCTTCAGTTTATGGTGTAATGGGAGAGAAACTGATTCCCCACTTGCCAAGCGTGCCTCCAGGAAAGCATATTCCCTGTCCTGAGCCTCGCACTTCAATTTACGTTCCTTCGGCATTCCCCCAATCAAGGCTTGTGTCTGGCCTCGAATCACTGCCTTGAATTCATCCTATAGCACGCAAGTTGATTCAACAGGCCGCCCGTTCTCATTAAAATAGAAGTCTGCTTCATCTCTCATACGAGCTTTGAACATCTTGTCTTATAAATATCCCAGATCAACCCTTGTGGGTAGGATGAAGTCCACAACCGGACCATCGAGTTGCACCTCCACCAGCGAATGGTCTGAGATTCCCCCTGCTATGTGCATAGCAGCTCTAAAATCAACTTTATGGACAGTCTGGGTGAAAAGATGGTGCAGGCATGCCAGACTACCATGTGCAATAGACAGGTGCGTCCGGTTCTGATACCTTCTTCCCCTCTAGGGGCATTTAGGAGTATCATGAATATAGTATAGGTGAAGTTATGTCACTCCAGTCACCCCAATGCGTATATGCTCTGTCGTAAGCGTCTTACCTTTTCACAAGATGAGTCAGTCTTGTCTGGGTCTCTTTCCTGTTTCCCGGCACTTGAATGGCACGCCCGAACACTCGAGAGAGAAGTGACCCACCTGCAAGCTTTTGTGGAGCGCTTTTGTCCTGGATGTAGAGCTGCATTCAATAGGGCACCCACTCTCTTTTCTTTGCCTTTGCCTGAAGATCACCAGTCCCAAGGTAGCAGTCACACCTGGCCTGTCGGTAAGTGCATCCCCTTTGGAGGCCTGACTGTCAGCAATTGAGCCCACACTGTGGCCGGCTGGACCACAGGCGTAAGCTCAGACAGGTGTTCGACACTGGAGTAGTTGTAGTCACTCATGGGCCTCTGACACAGAGTAGTCAGGAATTCACCTGCTAAAAGCCCAACGCAGGCTTTCCAATAAGCCAGTAGATTCAGACCCTGTTGTGCTAGGAATCTAGCAAATGCAACCATGAACGGGCCGGTTGGCAGCACACAATTGTCCAACTGGGCCTCAACAATCACATTGTCGTAGAGTATTATTTTCTGCCTTGAACTGTTGGGAGAGTCTTGAGGGTGGGGGGTGTCCCTCAGACTAGCGGGTTACTCTGTCTCACATTGCATTCATCCTATGCACACCAACACCCTAAACACGCACTTGATGTTAGTGCAAAGTCTGTGCATAGGCATAGAAATGGAGCATTACATAGGTGTGTCAGCAGGACCCCACTTCACTGACCATGATGCAAAGATCTCATCAGGCTATTGATCCTTACAGCAGGGTGCATTGCCACCACCGCTCTAGCTGTTAAACCCATGACAGTCCTCTGCCTTAAATAAGGGCACAATTGGTGTGACCCTCCAGGTCACAGGACCGGTCCAAGACCTCTCATAGTCCCTTGTTAGAAGTTGCATAGTACTGGGATGGCAGAAAAATCTCATGTAATTGTTTTTTAAAAACTTTGTGATATATTTACCCCAGTAACGTGCAGTCACAAGTTTGACGCCATGGACAGGGGAGTTGCCACGAGGAACAGATTCTTCTGCTTGCTTGTCAATCCACCTGCCATTCACTATTTCATAGTGTGTTTCTGCTTTTATTTACCACTAGTTTTAAGCAGGTGGTAGATAAATGCATGTGGTTGGTTGGAGGGCGATGGGTGAAGCAGGGGAGGGAAGGGTAAAGAAATGTCTGACAAAGGGAAGAATTGTGCGTTTGCCCCAGTTTGTAAAAAAACCAGCATAAGTCTTGGCTGCTTCTGCTGCACCCAGAGTCTTGTGCGTCTTTTCAGTCTAATTTTCCTGTCTGGAAAAAAATGGTGTCCTGTTTTTCTGCACCCGGTACATCCAGGTGCAGAAAAACCTAACAACTGATAATCAGGTGAAATAAAATGAGCACATGAAAGTACGCCTTAACTTAATTGCCCTTGATTCATACTCTGGACCATAGTCGAGGGATATGTCTAGGCATAGTCCTCGCAGCACACAATAGATTTGCTTGAGGCAGAGGCCAAAACTCAAAAGTCAGGATACCAGATACATGTAGGTGGTAACTCAGGGCATGGGGAAACGCCTGTTGTCCATGGAGGGAAAATTCCCGTCCCAGAAATCTACATTAAAAATTAATTAATAGTATCCTTTTTTAAATATCTGTTTGGTGCCAGTGAATATGACTTTAATTTCTGCCTTTGGGATTCTATGTTACAAGTCCATAGGGTACATGTATCCTTTGTGAGCTTAATAAAATGTTGAAAATTCTACAAATCCTCACTCCTACATCCAAGTACTCTCAGGCTACAATTCTACACTCTGCTCTGTCTGAAAAACAGCTCAACATTTTCAAAATACTGCAGCTCTGCATTGATTTGGCTTGTAAATGATATTTTTGGAAATTTTCATGTATTAACTATTTATTTTTAATACTATAGGTGATTGAAATTACTGACGAAGAAAGCAAGATTTAGCACCAGAAGTCAGTGCCATAAGAAGGATTATTTTGAAAAACTGAAGGACATCCAGCATTCTACGTTTAAACAATTTCCAAAATCTAGGTGTGGCGAGGAAGTGGGAGCTGAGGAAAGTACACTACTGTAAGTGAAGTCCCTAATTTAGCATTTCATTAACCCAGAGCAAAGCCATATCTGTGCACAGAATAACCTTCATCTAAAACATTATGTAATTCCAGAGAGGAAGCACACACTGCATAAAAGAAAGTTATAACAAAAGGTTTCTTCTGCAGACCATCAAAGAAAAGACGCTGAGAGAAGACTTCGGAAGCTGACAATTAGCAACCAAAAGATTGGAAAATCACCTTTGTTCAACAACCGTTTTTAACCAGTTACACAAGTTTGAGACTATCTGCCTGTGGGTAGAAAACCACGACCCAGTCTGCTTACTCTTGCGAAAACCTTAAAAATTCACAACTTTATTGTGTTCATAACCATCTCAGATTGTTTCCTTTTTATTGTATACTGTTCTGTAATTCTATGTAAATCGCCTCACCATTATCTGCTGTGCATGAGTGATATGTAAAACTGTTAAATATAAAAATGGAATAAATGAGCACAGTTGCGCTATAGGTAATGTAAATAAATCCTCGTCTTCAGAACTAAAAACATTAACCTTACACCAAACAAAGAAAGGGTAAAAGGAACTGATGTTCTGCGACTGGTGATCCACAATAGTACTGTGCACGCTCTAACGCCTTCAGTTACTGCCATTACGTCAGTGCAAAAAGGTACTTATCAGTTTAATTATTAAATATCAGACTAACACCTTATCACTGCATTGCTAAGAACCTATACAAATAGATTTGAGAAAATCTTCAGTCACAAAAAAAGTTTCTGCCGGATAGGCTTTAACCTAAAGACTATTATCTGCTAATAACATTTCGACAGGTGTTACAGGGCTGCTTCCAGACATATTTTGCTCAATTCAAGTGTTAAGAAGATTACACACAATTTCTTTTAGAGATAAATGCTGAACAATATCTAAACAAGACCAACTCTAAAATCGGGTTCACTCTTACTGTGGCATATAAGCAAGAGAAAGCTAAATGTAGAGATACTATCTCTAGGAATACACCTTATAAAACCACGGACTTTGAGAACAAATTCAGTGTTCAAACCCGCCTCAATCAAGGCAAAATAACCGAAGTTGGGGAAAAAAGTTACCTGTACCAAAAAAGATACAGCCATAAATCTCATCTCACAGAATTTGACAGAATGCACACTGGGGGAAACCACTCTCAGTGCAATGTATGCCAAAAAAGTTTCAGGCGTAAATCTTATCTCACTGAGCATATGAGAATCCACACTGGGGAAATCAACTCTCCGTGCAAAGTATGCCAAAAAAGTTTCAGGCGTAAATCTTATCTCACTGAGCATATGAGAATCCACACTGGGGAAAAACCTTATCAGTGCTCTGAATGCCAGAAAAGGTTTAGTATCAAAGCGAGTCTAGATCTACATGCATTAACCCACTCTGTGGAAAAACCATACCAGTGCGCTGAATGCCAAAAAAGTTTCGTCCGTAAATCTTATTTCACTGAACATATGAGAATCCACTCTGGGGAAAACCCTTATCAGTGCTCTGAATGCAAGGAAAGGTTTTGTAACAAACAAAGTCTGTCTCGACATGTAATAACCCACTCTGGCGAAAAACCTTACCAGTGCTCTGAATGCCAGAAATGTTTCGGTGACAAAAACAGTCTCACTCGGCATATAAGAACCCACACTGGGGATAAACCTTATCAGTGCACGGATTGCCAGAAATGTTTCATTGACAAAAACAGTCTCACTCGGCATAGAAGAACCCACACTGGGAATAAACCTTTTCAGTGCTCTCAATGCCAGAAATGTTTCATTGAAAAAAGCAAACTCATTGAACATACAAGAATCCACTCTGGGGAAAACCCTTATCAGTGCTCTGAATGCCCAAAACATTTCAATCGTAAATCACTTCTAACTGCACATTTGAGATTCCACACTGGGGAAAAACCTTATCAGTGCTCTGAATGCCAGGAAAGGTTTTGTAACAAACAAAATCTTTCTCGACATGCAATAACCCATTCTGTGGAACAACCTTATCAGTGCTCTGAATGCCAGAAATTTTTCAGTGTAAAAAGTAGTCTCACACGGCACATAAGAATCCACACTGGGGAAAAGCGTTATCAGTGCACTGAATGCCACAAATTTTTCAGTGAAAGAAGCTATCTCACTCACCATACAAGAACCCACACTGGGGAAAAACCTTATCAGTGCTCTGAATGCCCAAAAGATTTCAAACTTAAATCACTTCTAACTGCACATGTGAGATTCCACACTGGGGAAAAACCTTATCAGTGCTCGGAATGCCAGAAATGTTTCAGTGAAAAAAGCCATCTCACGCAGCATATAAAAACCCACACCGGGGAAAAACCTTATCAGTGCCCTGAAGGCCAGAAATGTTTCAGTGAAAAAAGACATCTCACGCTGCATATAATAACCCACACTGGGGAAAAACCCTATCAGTGCTCTGAATGCCAGAAATATTTCCAAGACAAAACAAGTCTTTCTCAACATACAATAACCCACACTGGGGAAAAACCTTATCAGTGCTCTGAATGTCCAAAATATTTCAAACTTAAATCACTTCTAACTGCACATGTGAGATTCCACACTGGGGAAAAACCTTATCAGTGCTCTGAATGCCAGAGATGTTTTAGTGACAAAAAAAGACTCACTAAACATACAAGGACCCACACTTGGATAAAACGTTATCAGTGCACTGAATGCGACAAATGTTTCAGTGAAAAAAGCAGTCTCACTCAACATATAAGAACCCACACTGGGGAAAAACCTTATCAGTGCCCTGAATGCCACAAATGTTTCAGTCAAAAAATCAATCTCATTCATCATCTAAGAACCCACACTGGGGAAAAACCTTATCAGTGCTCTGAATGCCACAAATGTTTCAATGCAAAAAACAGTCTCACTTACCATATAAGAGTCCACACTGGGGAAAAACCTTATCAGTGCTCCGAATGCCAAAAATGTTTCAGCCAAAAATCTCATCTCACTGGACATGTGAGAATCCACACTGGTGAAAAAAAATATCAGTGCTCTAAATGTCAGAAAAGATTCAGAGGTAGAGATGGTTACAAGCGCCATAAGAAAACATACTGTCAAAATAATTCAGTGCTCCGAATGCCAGAAAAGCTTCAATTTTAAACGCAATCTCACTCTACATGAGCAGACGCACGCAGGGGAAAAACATCATCAATGCTGTGAATGCCAGAAATTCCTGTTTGACAGGCACAGCCTCACTAACCATAAGCGACTCCATACTGTTAAAAAACCTTATGAGTGCTCTGAATGCCAGAAAATCTGCTGAGAAAAACGATATCTCACTATGAGAAACTCCACACTAGAGAAAATCGTTATGCCATAAAAGCTTGAATCTGAAAGACAGTGTAATGTTTCATGAGAGATCCCACTCTGGGGAAAAACCTTATGAGTGCTCCAAATTCAAGCAAAGTTTTGGTTACAAATTACTTCTCACTTGACATGAGCAAACTCACACGGGGAAAAAAGCCTTATGTGTGTTCTGAATGTCAGATAAGGTTTAATTACGAATACAATGTCACTTCACATGAGAGAATTCACACTGGACTAAAGCCTTGTACAGGAGGGGAAAGCCAGAAACGTTTTACTCAGAAAGGAGATCTCACTAAACATGAGAACTGCATCCAAACCAGGTGAAAAGTAAGGTGTATCTTGAGTTGCAGAAATCTTCTAACAACCTGACTTTCCATGAGAGAGCACATATTGCAGTTGCAATAGGATTCATCAAGAAATTCTTGCAGGATAACTTAGGCTGCCCGCATGCTACCTCCAAAGAAATTTCAGGCCTGGAATTTTTTTTAATTGCAACAGAAACCACAATTAGAGTATCTGAAAGTTAAAAACTCTCAAGGTCTTTACTTTACACAGAGAAGTGTTAGTACTTGCAAAAATCAACGAATTGCCAAAAAATCGCAATAATAATGTCTTAAATTTTACTCCACCTAAAAGGTTTCTACTCACCCTTGTTCCTTAACATATGACTGATATCTATATTTTCATGATAAGTTTAAGCCTAGGCGGAGTTCCTCAGTGAGGAACTCAGTGAAGTGAGAAGAAAACTCTGGCGGTCTACGCGGAGTTCCGCAAGCAGCGGAGTGCGCAAGGGTCATACTGTTCGTGGTGATTTTGATCTCCTGGTGTTTGTCCCGCCCTGTAAAAATAATCGTAAATAGCACCTTGTGCCATACAAGAGGGTGCAGCTGCTTCTAGTCGAGCGCAGCTTTGTCAATGCGAAGGAAGGTTTCTCAACGTGAGGTGGTTGTGACATGCTGCGACCACTCGCATTGAGAAATCCGACGACCCGGCTAGAGAAATCGCACCAGGAGGTTGATTTTGCTCACCAACTAGACCTCGGCGAGCACGAGCAAGGAAAAATCTCATCAGGAGGTGGATTTTCCCGGCTCTGGCACATGACGTTGAAGAGCGCGAGCGTAGAAAAAAAACGTGCTTTTTAGGAACTATGCGAGCTCCGCGAAGTACAGAAAACTCCACGAGCAAAGTTCACCACCCAGAATGAGATAATATACAACAGCAAGAAAACATAACAAACCAGTTGCTTGCCTTCTATACAGGTATTTCTGGTGGCTACTCCTTTACCTGCAGATTCCTTACCTTGTGAATATTCCCCACACACCAGACTGGATCCTCAAACTTTAAAGCAGTCCTGCTGCATGCAGTAGGAGACATCCTGCATCTCAGGGTTGACATCATCCTGCTCCAGAAGTGACAAGCGTAGACGCATGGAAGCACTTCCCATGCGCACTGTGAACAACTACAGAGGTCTATGAGTTCATTATCTCACTGGTCTGTATCACATATGCAGGCCCTAGGCAGATATTAATTCACCCTTTTTATCATGATTAGAATTCAGATGAGGCCTTTTCATTTCCAAAAAATGTAATTGTATTCTCAGCAGCAAGTGTATATATAAATCGTTGAGTGATGACTGCGCAGGGCTTAGATGAAAGTGATATGATGATAAAACCGTCCGATCCACATTTTGTACACAATGGGCTGTAAATACTTTCGTACAATACAAGTTAAGCAAAGGCTTTTCTTAGAAGACATAATTATATGAAATAGTCCCTGTATAGTCAATGTTATGACCGTTCCAGTTAATTACCGTGGTCTCATCAGGACTGTAGATCGCCGCCTCTCCAATATGCTTCTCAACTATATTCAATACAACCTAGTAAGGATTCTTCTGTATCTCGGGGCAGCGTACCTGGGAGGAACTCACGTTCAACTAAGCAGTTCCAGCGCCCGTTCGTCGGACCAAACAACTGCAGCCAGTGAATCCTCAGTTCGCTGTCAAACACGTTTGTGTGACACTTCCTGATTAGACCATCGTCATTGACTGTCATGTCTGTGAGAAGCTGCACCAGCCCTCCTGTGATGGTGGGCCGGAAGACCTTCATCGCCCAAGTGAAATGCTCTTAACTCCAACAGCTTGATGTGGAGTTGGGTCTCTACCGGTGACAAGGGTTCCCTAATCTATGTCTCCCATATGGCCTTCCCATCCCAGAAGTGATACATCCATCGCCACTGTTAAGTCTGGGTGCAATAGGGAGAGTGGTCTGCCACTGGCACAATCGAATTCACCAGAGAAAATGTTGGATACTGCCTACAATAGGGTGAGTCAGTGTCTGGAAGGACACGAAGAGGTTTTGCGGCTGTGCCAGCTGTAGCAGCAGGTCACTCAGTGGCATAATGTCCTGGACTTTACCTTTGTGTGCCATGGCCATGAAAGAACTGGGAGACCTGCTGGGTTTGCAGCAGGGTCTGGCACTGGCAGTGTTGAAAAACCCTACTTAGCCAAAAGGGGATGAGATTTGTGATGAAATTGCGTGGCGGAGGCAGACAGACCCAAGGAATCTGTCTGATGCCTAGTCCACTTTCTTGCTTAAAAGGTGAGAGCCATCGAATAGCTTGTCCATTAACGATGCTTAGGTATCTTTAGAAACATGTCCTCAGGAAGCCTGCAATGTAAATCCATCCTGCGTTTGAGGCAGAAGCTAGTGTTCACTGGATTAAATTACAGATTAAAGTCCAGAGGTGTGAGGGGGTCATGGAAACCTCTTCCGAGATCTCTTAAGGAGGATCACAATCCACAACTCTAGCAGTGTACTGACTATTTTAGTGTACTTCCCAGGTCAGCCACAGTAGACTCTCCTGGGTCCTTTCTGGTATTACCTGAGACAAACAGGCTGCGGGTTTTGAATGCTTCTAGTCCATTATATAAAACTATAGCATTAACACAGTTTTACTCAAGAACTAGGCGTCTAATGTCCGATTTTTCAATTTCTACATTTAAATCTTGCTTTGATATTTTTTCTCTTTCATCCTGCTAATTTATGTTGTTTACTGAGAACACTTCGATAGCAAGATTTTTTTTAAAGGATTATGACAGAGCGAGGGGGGTCTTTGACAGCAGGCGATGCCAACGGTGCTCATGTTCTGGTAGATGGTGACATATTAGAAAATAAACATCAGAATATTGAAATGCTAAGAGCTGGAGACAGTGGAGTTGCTCGGGGCCAATAGTGACTGGTATAGACCTTCTGCTCAGACATTCCAAGGTTTGCCTTTCTTTTTCTCCATTTTTAATATATAACATTTTCCCTTCAGTGGATGGACTAGACCTTCAGCCTCGGGCTATAGCAGTTGTTAAAGACCCTCTAGCTACCAACCCCCTATCACTCTGGTTCAGGACCTTTTTATTTTTTAAAACTTAATTTTTTAAATTTTATGCTGTTGGACATACAGCATCAGCATACCAGATTCATCCGACTCAGTGCGTCATGTACATAATTATTGAATACCATACAACAAGGCATAGTGCATGCAATAATAGGGCAATGGAACGAGAACAAGTCTATCCAATTAGCAGTTTTTGTAGAAAAGCAGTCCATCATGTAAGGGGGGTCACAATTTTCCGGCGTAAGTGACATCAAATGATCATCGTCTATCAGAACAGTACATCAGGACATTAATTTGCAATACTAGCGTTCTCTACAGCAGTATATAACTAGTCAGCAATATAGCAGGGTAAGCACCAATTTCACATTTGCATAATTCTTCAATAGCGTCAATATCTGAGTAGTCACGCTCCCTATTCCAAAAAGAGCTTTACATGGGAAGGTCATCCGGCCCATGAGTACCAGGCTCCGTGACCTCCGCATCCGCTCTCTCCTCGTTGCTCATTAACGGGCCCCATACATCCCTCGGCCTAGAGGACATTGGTAACAGTTCCGCATATACAGAAGACTGCTCCTGACAATATACAAGATCATGCAGGAAAGCAAATCTACGTTTTGCCAACAGAAGAGCAATATAAAAAAAAAATTCGCCTGTTTAAGAATATTCATAGTGTATCCCAGCAGCATCATTAAAGATTCCATTTCAATAATAGGGCCCACCATGGGCTCGAGTGCCTTATGAACCTGTGACCAATACTCGTTTATAGCTGGACATTCCCACGCCAGATGTAAGAATCCCGCCCCAGGCCTCTGGCACCTTGCACACCTGTCATTGTCTGATAAGTGAAAGCGGTAATTCTTGGCGGGAGTATAATCTATACGTTGCAGGAACTTATAGTGTATGACTTTGAATCTATAGCTAGCTGATATATTTTCCGTGATGCTGCAGCAATATCTCCATTGGTCATCCGATATCTCCTGCCCCAAGTCTGCCGACCACTGGTTACAATGCCTGTCCTGCCCTCCTTTATTGTTTTGTACAATTTCGACTCTAGGTGTTTCCCATCAGGGGAGCTTAGGAGAAGGTGCAATGGTGCAAAGGTCTCCGGTTCCGAAGGAAACTCCGGGAGTAACATCCGCATTCCCTGTCGGAGACGGACATATAAGAATATCTCCAAGTGCTTGGGGTGAATATCATGAAATATATGCTCCCGCGTCCGGAACTGAACGTCAGAAAACAGGTCGCCCCATGTAGTAATCCGTAGCCATTTACACATGGCATGAAATCCCGCCTCCTGCAGTACGACCATGCTCGGGTGAAATGTGAGGGGCAGGCGCGACGAGTACAATAGTTGTACTCCCAGGATGCGTGCTATACGCCTCCAAGCATCTACTGTACAGGTACTCGTTGTGAAGGGAGTCTCTACGGCACCCAGTGGGCCTATGAACCTCTCTGCTAAGGGGGAGCGGACGGGCCACCCAATCTTCAACCGCTAGCTGGGGCATGAACGGCGTTGGCGTCATCCAATGATATACGTAGTGAGCTTGTGCATTCAAGTAATATATTTCAAAGTCAGGAATATCGAATCTGCCTTTATCATATGGTTGCGTAATAATTGCCCACCGGAGGCGAGGCTGTCTACCACCCCGCACCAGCCGGAGCAGCGCAGTCCGTAGTGTCTTAAAGATGAAGGCACCAGGGTAATAAGGGATATTGAGGAATAAATATAAAAATTGGGGTAGTACCACCATCTTCACAAGAGACACTCTACCTGCCAGCGATATTGGTAGTGATAGCCACCGGGTGACTCTAGCCTCCAATTTAATGATTGCTGTACCATAATTCAATCGCAGCGTCTCCTCTCGATCTCTGGATACCTGTATTCCCAAATACCTCAGGTCACCTTCACACCATTCTAAGGGGAAGTCTAAGGGAAATTTAGTAACTGCATTCGTAAGGGGGAAGAATTGTGATTTTCCCTAGTTAATGTTAACCCCCGAGAGTTGTCCGAACACCGAGAACTCTCTAAGTAGAGGGTTCAGGTTTTGCTCTGGGTCCCTCACATGCAGCGTAATGTCATCCGCATAAAGCGATATCAACAGTTGTCGCTGATAACACTGGAATGCTTTGTCATTATGAAGCTGGCGCAGTCTGGCCGCTAGTGGCTCGATCGCTATTGCAAAAAGCAACGGTGAGAGCGTGCATCCTTGGCGTGTGCCCCTGGTGAGTTCCATAGCCGAAGACATATGCCCACTGATCACTATTTTATCTGACGGTTTATAATACACCAATTTGAGCCATGTCACAAACATGGGCGGGATACCCATCCTCTGCAGCACTTTAAATAAATAGCTCCATTCCACAGAGTCGAATGCCTTTGTGGCATCCAAGAAAGCTGCCACAACCGGGAAGTCAGGCGCAACCGTCTGTATCAGGGAAAATAGAGTGCGTAAATTATGAGTCGTGGCGCGCCCTGGGACAAATCCCGATTGATCAGGGAGGACTATCTTATCCATCAATAATGTTAACCGGGTAGCCAAAACTTTCTCGAGAATTTTGATGTTGCAATTAATGAGCGATAGAGGCCAATAAGAGTCAGGCTTCTGGGGGGTTTTCCCAGGTTTCCACAGTGATGTAATCACCACATCTCTCATCGAGGAGGGCAAGATCCCTGCCTCAATAGATTCCTCAAATAGCTCGCGCATTACCGGCGCCATGATGTCCACATAGCATTTATAAAATTTGGCTGGTATGCCATCCAATCCCGGCGCTTTCCCATTTTGCAAGGACAATATAGCTTCCCGGATCTCGTCAGTCTCTAATGGAGCGAACTGCCTATGAACATAACTTACCCAACAGAGTGCCTCTCCTGACCCTTGTGTAGTGTAAAGAGCATCGTAATGCGCCTTAAAAACAGCTAGTATCCCTCCCGTATCGTGTCTCAACCTGCCCTGTTGCGTTTCTATCTCCAGGATAGTGTTGTTGAATATGGGGCATCTAGTAATCTCTGCTAGAGCCCTCCCCGGACAATCCCCTTCTCCATACCGGCGTGCCACCCAATGTCGCCCTCTAAACTTACCTTCCCTGGTGGCCTCCTCCTCATATGCAGACAACCTGCCTCTGAAATTGCTCCACAGTGTCCTCCCTTCTCTTCCCACCATACGATCCTTAAGCTTCTTCAAATCGCGTTCCAGATCATTTAATTTACGTCGGATATCCCGCAGGACCCCAAAATTCTTAGAGATTCAGTAGCCGCGAATGGTGACTTTAAAAACTCCCAGATAGGGGGGCGTGGCCAAGATGGCGTCGGAGTAAGACGCACTTCTGAGTCGCTCCGGCGCCCGATTTTCTTAGCATTGAGTAGCGGTACCAGCGGGACCTAGAGCCGCTCTGCAACGTTCACGGAGGTCGGCGGTGCTGAGCTGAGGGGTCCGGTGCTCTCATCACATCCCGGAGCGGCCATACGGCGCCACCCGGTGTCCTTCCGAGCCAGGCCCATTGAGCACCGGCCTGGAGTAGAAGCGAGGCCGCCGGAGAGTGCAGCGGCTCGGCGTCGACTGGGCGGGGCTTAGCGGAGCGGCGGCCCCCTTCCTTCGGGCTACACAAGCAGAGCCCGCCCGGGTCCACCCATAGTGGCCCCCGCCGAGCAGGGCCGACGGAGCTGCAGTGTGACCCGAGGCGACCAGGAGCCCACCCTGTGCCTCGAGTGCCGGAGCGCGGCTGCCCCGGTGGGGCCGTGCGGGGGAGGGGCGGACTACCGATGCCCGCCCGCATCACCCATGCTCAGCGGTAACGCGTCGGAGCCCACCCGAGTGGAAGGTGACGGCCTGTGGACCGGCGGGGAGCCGGCCAGCGGCCCCCAGTAGCGCAGGACCAGCGGAGCCCACCCGAGGCCCGAGGATGATACCTGCGGCGTGCGGTGATCTGCCGAGCACTGTGGCTTAGTGCGGACCCTACCCGCCAAACGAGGACATTGCTCTGCCTGTGACGGCGTCGGACCCTGGAGTTGTAGTGGCGCGCAGGGCCGACTTACCCTATTACCGGCTGCCGCTGCACAGTGCGGACTGGGGAAGAGGAGTGGGCGGGGGCCCGACACAGCAGCGAGCTCCTCGAGGGGTGCAGGTGAGCTTGGGCCGACTGGAGAGACCCTGCACCTTGGTGCCCGGGCGTCATCGGGCGTACTTGCGGCCTAGGGTGTTTCCTCTATCCTTGGCCTTCCGAGACCGCGCGGGGGGGCCCCCCGAGCCTGTGATCTGGGACTATCTGGGACTATCGGTGTGTGCGGAGCATCTGGGATTCGCCTTTACCGTGGAACCTTGCGTGGCCTATCTCCCGGCGGCCTAGTGTCCGGGGCTCTGCCGCAATGGCGAACTTGCCACGCAAAGGGAGGACAGTGAAAGAAGGGGCCTCGAAGGGATCGCAACCGCCGAACTCCCCTGGAGCGAGTGGCTCGACCAGACAATCAGATGATGAGGCACCAGCCACCAAGGCCTTCATGGCGGAACTCTTTGCCTCGATCAAGGAGGACATTTCTGAGCTCCGTGCTCAGTTGGCGTCGGACCTGCGTGAGGTCCGGAGAGATGTGGACGGCATTGGAGAGCGGGTGGCCGTGCTGGAGGATCACGACTTAACTATGGCAAACGACGTTCACCAGTTACAGCAGGATGTCCTTCGCCTTACGGATCAAAACCTGAACCTGCAGGCATATACCGAGGACCTGGAGAATCGCTCCAGAAGGAACAACATCCGTGTCAGAGCGGTCCCCTGGGATGGCGAGGCTGGTGACCTGAGGGGGTATGTACATGCCCTCTTCCTCCAGGTGCTGGACGAGGAAGATGTGCGGGAAATTAAGTTGGATCGAGTGCACAGAGTTGGCCTACCCAGGCGGGGCGCCCCCCCCCCCGGACATTCTTGTGTGTGTCCACGACTTTCAGATTAAAGAACGCATCCTCCGGAACGCCAGGGCCCTCGGTTCCCTAAGCTTCCGAGACCATCAGCCTCAGCTCTTCCAGGATTTGGCGGCATCCACGCTGCAAAAGCGGAGGGACTTCCGGCCTGTGACTGCCTATTTGAGGGAACAGGGCATCTCCTACTCCTGGGGTCACCCTTTTAGGATTATCTTCCGCTGGCAGAACAGGTTGGTGCAGCTCCGCTCTCTGAAAGCCGCAAGGGATCTGTTGGGTCTGGAGGAAGATTCGGCTTCTCAGGCGACACAGTCCTCCTCTTCGCGGCGCCGACGCCGCTCTTCATCCTGGCACCGAGTTGGAGCTTCCCCAGAACGGCTGAGACCGGATCATTCTGTTAGCCTCCTGGAAAGGGGAGCGGCGGTGGAGTCGGTGGCCTCGGCCACTCTTGCGGACTCTCAGCGGTCCTCTGGTGCGGCGTGATCCCTGCCTTCTTTGATGTTCGGGCGCCGGAGCGCCTCTGTCCCTGCCCTGGGGTACTATGGTACTTTTGGAGAAGACACCCCGGGGCTTGGCCCTGGGGGCCCTTGTTCTGGAGCCCCCACCCCGATACCAGTCTGATGTGGACCCTGTGCCCTGTGGCCCATTGGAACTGCCGAACCTTCGTTTCAGGTTATGGGCCTGGTGCTCTCTGTTTTCTGTGTTGGGGTTGTTTCCAGGGGGCGGGTGGGTTGGTGCTCTGCAAGTGCAAGTAGTTGTAATGACAGTGCGCTTTGGGTTGAGAGGGGGGTTGGGGGGGGTGGTGGTGGCGACCTTGAGTGTTGATTGTATGATGATGGTGACTTCAACGGTGTTTGCTTCCGCTGCTCTTGTTTTGATCTGCCTGATAACTCCCTCAGCTCTTATTCTTCTTGGAGGAGTGTCCGTCCTGGGGGGTTCGAGGAGTAGGCGGGCGGCCCCCTTCCTGTGGTTCGGGCTGGAGTCTTGCCCCTGGTTTCCCTTGCTTGATTGTCCTCGATGGTCTTGGGCTCCACAGTATGGCGAAGGGTTGCCTGGGCTGAGTGATTTTCTAGAGTGTGCATGGCGTGGGATTTCAATTTACCATTATGCCTGTTAGCATAGGCACTTGGAATGTCAAAGGCCTTAACTCCCCGCAAAAGCGACAGAAGCTTTGGAAGTACATTTTGGACCATCATTTGGATGTGGTTGCTCTCCAAGAAACCCACTTAGCTAGGAGGGACGAACTGCGACTTCGTCATAGACAGTTCCCTCTTATCTATAGGGCTTCCGCGGCCACGAAGCATAGAGGGGTGGCCCTTCTCTTCCGGGCTTCCCTACATTTTCAACCTGTGGGGGTGAGTGCTGATAGGGAGGGCCGCTGGCTTATGGTGAAGGGGATGTTACACGGCCGCCTCTGTACTTTTGCAGTGCTATATGCTCCAAATACAGGCCAGAATAGCTTTTTGCAAGGTTTGCTGGACAAGGTTGGGGACTTTGTGGAGGGGCATTTGTTTTTGCTGGGAGACTTCAATATGGTGTGGGACAGGGACTGGGATAGCTCTGGTGCGCGTAGAGCGGACACTGGCGTTTTCACGGAAGGAACTAAACGCCAGGTGAGTGATCTGGGGCTCATAGACAGCTGGCGCTTTATTCATACGCAGGCTAGGGACTACACCTTCTTTTCTAGCGTTCATCGCTCGTACTCCCGCATTGACTATATCTTGGTTAGTCAGGCTCTTCGGGGGGATATACGACTGTCCGCTGTCTTCCCACTCTCAGTGTCCGACCATAGCCTGGTGGTTCTGGGGCTACATTGGGCCGCTGGGGGGGACGGTTGGCGTAAGTGGTACTTTCCGGCCGCTCTTGTCAGAGACGAGCTGTCTTGTAAGGCCCTGCGCAAGGCTATTGGCGACTTCTTTCTCCTCAATCCTCCTTCGGATACCTCGGTATATAACACGTGGGACGCGTGCAAGGCCTCCTTGAGGGGCACGTGCCTTGCTCTTAACGCGAACCTGAACAAGCTGCGACGCGAGGAGCGGGAGGCCCTCGAATCGGAACTTGCCACCCTGGAACAGGCCCATAAGGCGAACCCTTCCAGGGTGACTCTGCGCCCCCTGACGGCGGTGCGCGGGAAGCTGAGGGCCCATTATAACAACAGGGCGGAGTTTACTCTTTTGCGTCTGCGACGTGCCTCCTACTCCCAAGGCAACAAAATTGGGCGCCATCTTGCACGGCAACTTCGTGACAAACGCGAGCGAGATTATATAGGGGGTATACGTGACCACGCGGGCTCTGTTCAACATAGGGACGCGGACAAGGCAGCCGTCTTTGGGCGCTTCTACTCGGAACTTTACGCGGGTGATGCTCTCGATCCGGAGGCTCAATCCGAGTTTCTGGAGGGTTTGCCTCTTCCGAAAGTCTCTACGGAGTGGAACGACTTGTTGTCCTCCCCCTTCACGCGAGAGGAGGTACTGGATGCCATCAAAGGTTTGAAGCTGCATAAGGCCCCTGGGCCTGACGGCTACACGGCCCTCTTCTACAAGACGTTCGCGACTGACGTTTGCGACTATTTAGTCTCTCTCTTCAATGCCATGGCGACTGATGGTAGGACCGCGGACTCTATGGCCGAGGCGTTAATTACTGTTATCCCCAAGCCAGGGAAAGATCCCACTTCTTGTACATCTTATCGCCCAATTGCGCTGCTCAATCTTGACGCTAAATTGTACTCCTCCATATTGGCGGGCAGACTGCAGGACCTGATGCCTGCCCTGATCCACCCTGATCAATCTGGGTTCATTAAGGGTAGGCAGACTCACGATAATCTGCGCCGCGTTGTCCACCTCATTGAAAAAGCGGAGCGGTTCCGCGTGCCTGCGGTATTGATCGGACTTGACGCGGAAAAGGCCTTCGATCGTGTCGATTGGGGGTTTTTACACAAGACTCTGATGGCCTTTGGGTTTTCGCCCCACTTCGTGCGGATGATCGAAGCTAACTACAGTAGCCCTACTTCCCGAGTGTTGGTCAACGGCCATAGATCCGGAAGCTTCCGCCACTCCAGGGGGACTCGCCAGGGATGTCCCCTCTCGCCTCTCCTCTTCGCTCTTAGCATAGAGCCGTTGGCGTTGGCGGTGCGGGAGAATGAGCGGATTCTGGGGCTTCCTTTTGCGGGAGAACAGCATAAGATCTCGCTCTTTGCCGACGATATCTTGTTGTCCGTTCGTGACCCAGCGTTGTCACTCCCCTTTGTTCACTCGGTACTCTCCGCCTACGAGGGTGTTGCAGGATTTCGGGTTAATCTTGATAAATCCTACCTCTTGAATTTGACCCTGTCACCGGAGGAGGTACAGCGGATCCGGCCGCTTACCCCGCTTTTATGGGCGTCTTCATCCTTGCTCTATCTGGGAGTGCGACTGACTCCCACCATAGGTGCCCTGTTCCAAGCTAACTTCCCATCCATCCTGTCTTCGACTCGAGCTGAACTGGAGCGATGGAAGCCCAAATTTATTTCATGGCTGGGCAGGATCCATGCACTCAAAATGGTTCTCCTCCCCAAGCTCTTATATCTGTTTCAGGCGTTACCCATCCCGATAGGGATGGACTTCTTTCGCCGATTGAAGTCCATGATGCTGAAATTTGTTTGGCAGGGTGGCCGAGCGCGACTTCCGTTTGTGGTTCTTCGACGTCCGCGATTGGAGGGTGGAGTGGGCTTTCCAGATATGCATCTGTATTACAAAGCTGCCCAATTGAGAATTTTGGTGGAATGGTCCCAACAGCTTTCGGAGAAACATTGGCTCCATATGGACCGGAGTGTCGCGGGACGCTCCATCTGGGATTTGGCCTGGAAACCCAGGATGGACCGACCAAGAAATGCGTACATTAGCACCCCCACGAGCACGGTTTTGAAGGTTTGGGATACGATAAGCGGCGACGACCGTTGGACCACATTCCCATCGCCATTCACCCCCATCCATTTTAACCCGGCCTTCCCCCCTGCTCTGTCGGAGGGTCCGTTTGAGACTTGGAGGGAGGGTGGCTGCAGGGCCCTCACCCACCTATTCCATGGCACCGCTCCCCTCACTTTCCACAACTGTATGAGGGACTATGGAGTTCTACCTACGGAGCGCTATAGACATCTCCAGCTCCTGCACTGGGCGACGTCGCCTGCAGTTGTAGACGCCGCCACCAGACCTCTGACGAAATTTGAGTCCTTTCTTCTCCGCACTTCCACCATGAGAGGGGCGATCTCTTTTCTGTATAGATTACTCTTGGACACTACTGTGTCCCCGCGGCCGCGCTATCAGGAACACTGGGAGTCCGCCCTGGGGAGGGACATCTCCGTCACCGAGTGGCAGGGATTATGGCGGGATGTAACGGCTCATAACCACTCAACTGACCTCAGGGAGGCCCACATGAAACTCATCTTTGACTGGTACTTATATCCGTCTAAACTACACCGCATATTTCCAACCACCTCAGATAGATGCTGGCGGGGTTGTGGGATGTTGGGAGACTTTAGCCATATATGGTGGGACTGTCCCACCATTCGGCCGTTCTGGGCCGAGATCCTCTCCCATTTGAAGGATATTCTGGGCTATCCGATCCCTGATTCCATGGCCTTTGTCCTATTGGGCCTAAGAGATCCGATGCTTGAACACCAAACTAGGGCGGATAAGCGTGTCATGTGGTTGTGTTTGGGTGCGGCTAAGATGACTTTGGCAGCTGCTTGGAAGTCCCCATCTACCCCGGCTGTTTCCCTGTGGCATGCCCGGTTATGGCGTTTATTGAGCATGGAACGTCTATCTGACATATTTCGGGGGAACTTTAAGAATTTTATGTGCAATTGGGGCCCACTCGTGAGATTTCTGTCCCGAGGCCTGCCTTCGGCGGTCTGCCCATCAGCGCTGAGGTCCCTCCATCTCTTTCAAATTTGAGCATTTAAGGGTGGTCATCCGTGCATTGCGGGAGTCACTGTGTTGGTCTGTGAGCTTGACTGTCGCCACCACTGGGGGGGAGGGTGTGAGGGGTGGTTGTGGGAGGGGGGGTAGTTGGGGTAGTTAATTTTGGGTTCATTCTCCTGTTACGACTTGCCTGGCTCTGGGGTTGGTCATTAGACCTCGGCTGAGGTTGGGGCTGCCTTTATTAATCACGACCACTGCATCCACGGCTGGGGCATCGGGACTGATCTGAACGTTGTGCTGGGCGGCCTTCTGGCCCGAACCCTGTTGCTTTGCCTGGCTGCTGACGTCTTGTGGTGGACTTGGAGTTCTACTGCCCCCCCCTTTGCGAATGCTTACCTCCCCGAATTTTTTGCTCCCCCTGTGTGGGGATTTGTGGTGCTATGTCGCCTGTTTTTCCTTTCCTCTTTCTTCTCCTCTTGCTCTATTTCCCTTCCCCCTTTCCGATTCACTTGCATATTACAAAATAAAAATTTAAAAAAAAAAAAAAAACTCCCAGATAATTTCGATGATATCCACAGATCCCTTATTCTTCATGAAAAAATCCTTAATCTCCTCCTCTAATTCTGTGCGAAACACTAAATCCATTAATGCCCTCGGTTGTAACCTCCATGCAGGCCTTGGTCTATCGAGTCCAGGTAACTTGATTGTGAATTTCACTGGACAGTGGTCGGAATATGTGCAGGGAAGGTGTACGACCCGCAGCAACCCCTCCACCAACCCCCTAGACAGCAAACAATAGTCTAGCCATGCCCATGACCCGGTATATGATGTAAAGTGTGTTCCTTCTCTATCATTTGAGTGCAGTCGTCTCCAGCCATCCACCAAGTCACCTTCTGCAATTAAATCGACCAGCACCTCCCGGGATCTATTATGATAATGCGCAGTACCCTCCATCTTGTCCACTGCAGGGACCAAGCTGGACCCCCGTGAGCACGGAAGACACCACCCGCATGATGAACACCATACACTCCGGCTCCCCATCCGACCCCTGTCCACACCACATCTTCAACAAAGCCGACTCTATCATCGCACCCTAACTGCGGAACATCATCAACAACTCCTTTGCATCTGCCACCTTCCAGGAGAGCTAGAGCTGGAAGCACGCAGAGATCAGCGCCCTCCTGAAAAAACCCACCGCGGACCCTACTGACCTCAAGAACTTTCACCCCATCTCGCTCCTCCCCCACCCCGCTAAAGTCTATTAAAGTTTATTAAATATTGTGGAGTTGCTTTTTTAATCCATAACCTGATTATTTAATCTCACAATTCTTTAATACCAGAACATAGTGTTTCATTTTTAAAACAAATCTCTTAATCAGCCTTTGAAAAAATAAACATCACATTGTATTACATCGTTAGTAAGGAATTTACAGTTGCATTTATAAGACAGTTACATTTCGCTAGCAGTAGATTTTTGGAGCTATTCTACTGCTTGTTTAATTGAGGCCAGTTGAATTGCCAAATTACTATAATAACAAGCATTGGCATAGCCAATAGGTCTCGCTTTTGGGACCTTTAAAGTATTTAGTTATGCAGCACAATATCCTTTGTGCAACAACAACAACTGTTGCATGGTTAAACACTTATAAGGTCCCAAAAGCGAGACCTATTGGCTATGCCAATGCGTGTTACATCTTGAGTTCTTATGTGACCACTGTATTCATGTTTACACAGTATTCCTTTTTTTTTAAATGTTTTTAAAAACCTTTTCTAAGAATGTGAATTGACGAGGTTTCATTTTTTTTCTCTCAGTTGATATGTTTTTGCCCTCCTTTGTGTATTTTTTGCAAACTGTTCAATTTTTTCCATTCTTTGGCACTACCAGTGTTGCATAGTACATAGGTTTCAGTATTTATTTCCCTTTTTTGCTGCGGGTGATTGGTATGAATTCGGACTTTCCTTGCGCACTTTTACTCTGACTTTTTCCTAATCACATTGGGTTAACATAAGGCAGACTTTGTATTTGAAATTCATCTTTCCCTTGTCACCTGATCTTATTCTGTTTTTTTTCCTGACTACAATGGACTTCTATGCAGCTATATTTAAACTTGGTTTGTACAAATTTGCTTCAAACCTTTTTGGTTTTCCTTTCTTTGCAGGTGGTTGATCTTGCCCTTTTTTCCTTTCTCTGTGTAAAGTTTTACATTGTGATTTCATTTCTGTTGCTTTTTTTCTTTTTTTTTTGCACGTACCTTAGAGCAGACTTGGTTGCTTTTTTAAATAAGTTTTACCACCAAACACAAGGAGATGATGGACGGAGCGCTGAAACTTTTCAGACACTCATCCCCAGTCACAGATCTGGGTTGAGTCCATCATCGTTCTTTAGCTCACTTCGCCACCCCCAGTTCAGACCAGTCCATATGCAAATCAGTCTTGACCCTGTGCCTCATGGGAACAGTTCAGACCGTTCTGCCAAGCCAGGTCTTCCCAGGATCGGAAACCAGCATCCTGGCACCTTTTTCAGATTAATACCCCTTATCAGCCAGGCTAGCTTGAATCCCAGGATACTTGTTTCCGGTCGAATTGAGAACTGACTTGGCAGTTCGGTCAGGACTGTTCCCATGAGGCACAGGGTCAAGACTGATTTTTATATGGCTGGGCCTTAACTGGGGTGGAGAAGTGAGCTTAAGAATGATGATGGATTCATCCCAGATCTGTGACTGGCAGTGAGTGTCTGAAAAGTTTCAGCCGTCCGTCCATCATCTACTTGTGTTTGCTTTCTTTACCCTAAGTTGGCGGGGTACGCCCAGACATGGGTCCCTTGCTTACTTTGCCACTGGATTCAAAATAGCCTGGCCGATGAGGGCCCTTACGCCGAAACCGGTCCCAGGATGCTTGTATCTGAAAGAGAATATTAGTTATAGATTCGTTACCTTAGAATTACCCCCAGGCTTCAGACTGGATCCAGAGAATTTTTTTCTTAGCAGTACCCTTGCGCTGCAGTAGGTGGGGTCGGTCGACTCCGTGTCCGGCTTCGTAGTCAGCGAGATGACGTCGTGGTGTCTACTTAGACGCCACACTTGTGCGCTGACGTCCGTTCTTTCTTTTTCCACGCCAGCCTGCCCAGATCCGGAGAGAGCGTGCCTCTTAGTCAGTTTTTGACTAAACCCTTTGTCGACTTATGTCGACCTCTTTTTTTTTAATTTTTTTTTTACATATTTCTTTTAATTAAACAATTTCGACATACATCACAGCAATTACAGTCAGGCAAGCAACATCATCATTTTACATTGTTGACATTGATATTGCAACAAAAATAAATGAGCTGAATAAATCAAGGGGATTCTGGAGTGTCCCTAACTACCTGTCGATTTGGTGGGGTGCAAATGTCGCCTCTATAGTGATTCCACGCTCCCCACACCCTACTCCATTTCCCAGGGCATCCTCTAGCCACATTGACCGACTTTTCCCTATACATACTCCAGTCTAGATCTTCCTCCCATTTCCTTAATTGGGGTGGCTGGAGTACCCCCCACTGCTGTGCAATATTTCTTTTCGCGATCATGTATGCCAGGGTTATCCATTGCGTCGTGTTGGTATTTAAATCTGTGGGTTCCCAGACATTGAGGATACACCTTCGCGCCTCTGGCTGCAAGTTTACCCCAAATACCTCCCGCAAGGTGTCATGTATGTATCTCCAGTATGATTGTATATATTGACAGTCCCACTGTATGTGGAGGAACGTCCCTGGTTCTCCACACCCTCTTTTACACTCTGCACTCTGTCTTTCCCATCTGGACCAGTCGTGGCCCTGTTACATATATTCTGTGCAGGACCTCTTTTTTTGAGTCTTCGACTTCTGGTAGCACGAGGGATGCACTACACACAATTCCACTCGGGAACAAGGGTCCAAGGGACTGTTTACCGACCAACAACAGATTTAATCCCCAAATACATTTGAATACATAAACAACACAATCTGGTGATCTAAGCTACAAGCACAGGTACAGTCACTGATTTAATAGCCCACAACATGTGTATAACACCAATCAACCATTCATTCATATGGTCAGTCTAATATATAGGAAAGTGACTGCTATGAAAAGAGTTGGATTTCCATCAACTGCCCTTCGTGGCCTTCGTGGCCAGTGTCATCATCTGGATCTCCTTCTTTCCTACCACAGCACCTCTTAGTCAAAGAGGAAAAATATGTGGATCGGATTTCATACTAGTCACTGACAACTCTTCAAAAAGGAAACGTGTGAGACCCAGTGACCTACTTGGTCCAAAGTGTATAACACCACATGTTTGCTATGGAAGTTACTGCACTAGGTTCTGCCTTTGTTCACCCTGTTCTGCCGCAACACACGCCTGTTATGAGGCACGAGCCTAAAAAAGCATTGATACACAAACTTCAAGGCAGACACACTAATGCCTCCATGGTCTTGGCGTGTCTCCCCCTAGTATTTAACACCATTACGCTGCCCGCTTGTCTCGATTAACCTTAGTGACATCTGAATACATGCTTGGGGAACCGATTAGGTACTTCACAGCCATACGAAAATACCTCTGTCACTATTGCGGACACCGCCTATGAGTATTTGGACAGTTTTTAATCTACATGGGCACACTTTATCTTTAAACTTGTTCTGAAATGCCTAGAACTGTTACAGCCTTCCAGAAGACCTATTTTCTTACCATACTCCACTTCCTATAATTCTTTTATTGGGCGGAGAGTCACAATGAACCGCAAGCCACGGTGAGTTGAGGCATATTTCCCGACATCAGCGGATTAACCTTTCTACAGTATATTGTTATTGTAGTGAATCTTGTTGCCTAAAAATTATTTTATTTTTCACCTATACTAAGATAAACAGACGTTGACTATACAGTATATGGTTGTGTCCCGTTCAGATAGGTTTGTATGTCCTGGACTGAATAGCTTTGAAATGTAACGCTTGCACAGTTGTTCAAATGTCTGACCTAGATTTTTTCAAACCATTCTTATATTTCCTATGTATGTATTCTTTTAGGTACCACCAGTGAATTCACCACTCTATGAAGATTAATATGATCACTGGATGGTTTTGTATATTAACCGCATCGCTGCGGCGGCTTTTCCCGCTGTGCGCGGCGGTTTTAAAAAACCCGCGGTTCATGACGAGCTCAGCTCATCATCAGCCTGGAAGGGGTTAAAACCCTTCTTTATACTTATATTGGTTCGTACACCATTTTTAGGTCTCGCTTGAGCCAGCGCGCATGCGCTGCCCTGCAAGGCTTTTAGTAAGGGCTTTAAACTCTGAACACACGCTTGTGCGTGTGCTTGTTTATCCTTGCTGTCTCTCTTTATTCCCCTTTTCTGCCTTTCCCTCGGTTGCTTTGGGACCTTTTCAATGTTTAATAAAGAGCTGTAAAACCTGCTGACCGATCTTTGTTCTTTTAATAAGGCGTTTTTTTTATCACCCTGTGCCTGGAAGCTATGGCAGATAGGAGTACGAAAACCCCTGAAAAATGGACCTTGTCTGCTGGTTTCTGAGCATTAACCAAGGAGAAATGTATTGCTTGCTAGCTTGGAGAGATGAACTGACCCGTAAGAGATCCCATGGCAGCTTTGTGGAGACTCAAGTTCACAAGCTCCTTCTTGCAAGGAGTTATGGGAACCAAATCATGCACGCCGTGCCCTCTGACATTTTGCAGTCGACATAGTTCATTTTAAATCCTTCCTTATACAAAACATTTCAAAATGCCTAAGAATCCATTTTTTTTAGGTCCGGAGCATGGGGTCTGTCTTATATATCTATGCGTTTTAATACCAAATAATGAAAGCGCCTAGATTTTTGAACGATATAAGTCAGGGTTGTTTGCGAGAATGCTGCGTGCCCCTTGCATCTGTTCCCTGAAGCGCGTGCATCATTCCAGGAATCCGACCCAGAGCTGGAGGCTCCAGCCGCATTTCTGTACGTTGGTATCCTGGTTCACCGAATTGTTGCCTTCTGAAACAACATTTAACCCTGCTTTGTCAAAAATGCCTTCAGTATTGATATAGTGCCTATTTATTCCTTTACATTTACATTCCAGTTGGCCCAGTAACATTTTCTTTTTGGGAGGAGGTATGTTTTTGATAATTCAAATGTAACTCCTGTAGAAACGCACATTTCCACAGAGGATATTGCATTCATTGTGTATCCTTCCTGCTACATGGGAGATGGGTGTGGGCCGGAGCGTTTTTCAAAATCATCCAATTTTCTTTTGTATATTTAGAAAGCTTTTTTCCTATCCTTGTGCTTGCGAAGATGAATTGTATTAAAAATAGAAGCCTTGACTGAGCCAATAGACTCTTCGATAGATATTGTATGCTGTGTTTTTCTATGCCAGGTACACAACATATAGACTGTTCACACACTTTCTGTAGTATGCTTCGTTCTGGGCAGATCAACTCTAAGCCCCTCTCTACTTCTATCCTCGTGTTAGTGCAGCTCGATGTAAACAGCAATTGTAATGTATTTGCATTTATATAACGCTTACTACCCCTGACGAACATTGAAGCGCTTTTTCGGCGAGTAGCACGCTACTCCAGGATCCAAAAATGGTTAGTGATGAATTAGTATAGGGAAATATAAAATTAATTTGAGAACTGGACATGTTGGTCTGTTAGTTGGGTTGAAAAAGATAGAAGAGGGAAGGGTTTGCTTTTATATAGTGCTTGCTACCCCTGATGAAGTGTTGAAGCACTTTTCGGCGAGTTGCATGCTACTCCAGAACCCAAAAAGATAAATAGATAGATCAATTATGGTGGGTAGGTTGTTTTATTATATACACACAACTGTACGAAAATTAATACAATTCTGTTGTAAAATTGTATCCAAGAGGCAAGTATAGTCTCTGATAATAATGTATACAATACTGATAAGTTTTAAGTTGGCTTGCCAGCAAGACTGATGCCCTTGTAATGTTGATGCAAAGTCAGTTGTGCTGGAGTATCTTAGACTCTTGTTGAATTATACCATCCACCTTGTAGGTACTGCTATTCGTATCAGGTCCACGTTGTAGGCGGACATAAATGCCTAAATTGTGCACTATTTATATTAACTATAACGAAGGTGAACAGATGACAGTAACCACTGTACAAGCTGTATTAAGTGCTTAGAAGTAGAGTGACATAGAGGGCAATAAACACTCCACTAACTCTGTAACTCGCTTAGTAGAGACGAGCACCAAAGGCCCTCGTACATAGTGAAGCGTCGGGGTGCACCCTCTCTGCGTTCTATGGGCATTCTGGCTTTTGTTTTACAGAAGAGGCTGCAGACACTTCGATAGCCCTTTATATAGTGTGGATCATGTAGGAGAGATTCTAAGCGTGAATGCTTTCCTTTGTATTGGGCATGGCCACATTCAAATGTGGGAAAACCTTTAGTCTTGCGACTGCACTGTATTATTTAATTTTTTTGAGGAAATCTTTTTTATTATTAGCAGTGCTCATAAGACCTTACAATTCAATACCATGTACTAATAGCCCATTGGGGACCAGTTCAGGCATCATCTGGGAATTACACATCCGAGAATCACCAGTGTCTTTCATGAATACAAATTGACTACTCCTACAAGGACTGCACTGTATTATTGACACGGGCCAAAAGGCAAAAAAGCAGTCAGGAGGCGCACTGATTGTACACCCCCCAACTGACAGGGTGGTGACAGACCCCAACCACCTGCAGGGGAAATGTGCCACCTCATTTAATAGCTGCCAGACGCTTTACTATGCAAGCAGACTGGTGGTTTACAACTGCGCCTATGTTGGTGCACTACATATTTTTTCCAGCATAATCTGGTGTACTCCCCTTGTGTGGGATGATAGCACCCACTGAAAACTGCAGCTTTGTGTAGTCTGGGACAGTGCACCTTCCATTTAATTCTGAACTGGTCCTTTAAATACGGTACTATTTTGTGTGCCTATTCAATTCAGGTATACAAAGAATGTGGTACTACTTGTATACTAGGGTAGGACTAGGAAGATTGAATTTCTAAGGTGGTGGAAATGTTTTTGTCAAAGTGCTTTATTCCCTAAACATTCTCCCGTACCCTGAACATAATGAGATTACATAAATTACACCTCTGCGTGCCTAATGCTGTTATTTGCATTTCAAGACCAGTGATTAATGTGGCTTTATCAAGTTCAAAGCCATTAGGCCCTCGCCACAGTTCCTCGTATCCGGAAAACCACCTCCGGTGGCAGATCCTTCTCCTACCTTGTTGCCAAGACCTGGAACGCTCTCCCCACCAGCCTATGACAGACTAAGGACCTGCTGGGCTTCAGAAAACTCCTCAAGACCTGGCTCTTCGATCAGTAGCGGGCCCCCCCTCCTCTCCCCCAGCGCCTTGAGACCCTCTCCAGTATGTAGCGCGCTTTATAAATGCAGTGATTGATTGATTGATTGATTGATTAGGCGTTCCCGACCTGTCTGATACTTGCATATGGAAACGATGGGTCATTTGGAGCCTAAAGATAGATAGACATATTCATAGGTCACGATTATGTCTGCATCTAAAATAAAACTGTAAATTAGGAGAGGTGAGAAGTGAGAAGTTAAAAGGCAGCCGCTAATCGAGCTGCATTAGTACATAGGCCTTCCTATATTATGAGATCTATTCCTGCTGCAGTCTTTAATTGCAATGAATACTTTAATACACAGGCATGAAGTCATTGTCGAGCTGTTTAAATAATCCACCTGTCTCGCCACCTCTGCCCCACTGCAACCTTAACCAGTAGCCTAGCCAGTGTGCCCTGGCCCCAAGGCAAGAAAGGAAATGTGACACCTGCCCTCTGTTTGGACTGTGGAAAACAGCAATAATCATTGTTCTGTGGGTCCCTCAGGCCTCGGTTTGACCTGTGACAAACAGCAGTTATCAGGGTTCAGTGGGCCTTTAAGGCATCTGGGACCTGGTGCCACTGCACCTGCTGCACCAAAGGGAAGCTAAGCCCCTGCCCTTAACAGCTTCTATTCTAGCCCCACTGGAGAAACGAACAGCCAAGTACTGATCTGGCCATATATGCAGGCATGCAGCCGCCTCTTCCACTGAAGGGATTTAAGTCGCATGAAAGCAGCATGCGGGAAACAACCATTTTCCGAGGTAAAGTCAACCAACACCTCTTCTGTTCCAACCTGAATCCATTTAAAACCAGGGACGAAAAAACGGTTCATTGTCATCCCTTGCTTATCAGAAGGGTAAAACAGATTCATCTAACATTGCAGTGTACCATATAACAAATTGTGATTCTGTTTACAAATTAAAACTCGCATGCATATAGAAAGGGCAGCCTTTGGCCAAAATAGCCATTTTCCCTACCCATACTTTTAACACATCTTATACAAAAAATGCTAATTACATTGTCATCCGGAAATAGTCATTAGCGCCTACTCATAACCAAATGCCACTTAGAATTGTCTTTCACTTCAAGCTTTCAAAGGTAAATTGATATAAAAGCAGTATTGAATTTTTTGACGTAGTGCTCTTACCAAAATTTAGAGCATCAATTTTATATGACACACCATAGAAAAAAGGAGTTGTTTATATATACTAAACCTCCAGAAACGTTTGATAAAACAGTTATAAAGTCATGTCTAGCTTAGTTCGTTTATAGTCTTCTTTTTTTTAATAGTAATTATTTCATATTGTTACTGAATATGCATGGCTAAACACTTATAAAGTCCCAAAGGCGAGACCTATTGGCTATGACAATGCTTGTTATTGATTGAGTAAATTGAGCGGCAGAAATTTTGATTAAGTCAGGAAGAAGGCCGCAAACACCTCTTTGGAGGGTTAATAGACTGAAACATGTTGACCTCTTATTGACTCTAACAGTGCATATATATGTCTCCCACAGTGTCCTGTTTTTAATCCTGGCCCACGGGCGTACAAATAATGAAAAACACATACCCTTTAGCAAGTTTTAACTTTCACTCTGCTGCCCCCACTACCCTGAGCTCATTATTGTGATATTTAGTATACCTTTCTCTATAACAAAATATGCCTGAACTCCTCCCTCTCAGTGAGTGGGTTGTTTCATGGTGCAAAGAGATTCCCAATAAGGAAGCATGCCAACTATGGTGTGCGAGGGAAATCTTCCTTTTAAAGGGATATTTCATCTTAGCTAGGTCTTCATTTGCAACAGTAATCCTCCGAGACCCAAGGGTTTCTTGATTGTGGTAGAAATGCATTTTTACACCTTCAATGTTCGTTCAAGCACAGACCATTGCATGAAATGTTGTGATCTATGTAGGGAAAATACTCTGTGCACTGACAAAATGTGTTAAAAAGACAGAAAGTTGATAATCGCATTAAATAACTTCTCATACCTGGATTTATCTAGAAGAGAAGTCTGTTAATCCTATCATATTTTTGATACCACAAGGTATAAGAAATTAGGGGATCTTTATCTGATATCTTTATCAGTAAATTATTGGACATAAACTTTTCCAAGTATTATTTCTAAAGATTAAGGAATTGGTCTTTTCTAAACTAACCCCAGTGCGTATGACTACAATACCCACCTCTCTCAAATCAATATTGTGCTTGTTTTAGTGAGAAAGCTAAATGATCTAGGAGAAACCAGGAACTGGAGTCAGTATTTTTCTTAGGAAGCTTCAAGTTAGAGAGCGAAAACACTTTTTATAATGCCCCAAAAATTGTGATGAAGATATTTCAATATGTTTGACAAAAAGAATAGGTACATTTCATGACAATATTGAAAGGGGAACTAACAGGAACAAATATTTACACAACATTACAAAAATATTAGAGACTAAATTTCAGCAATATAGGAAATACTTAGGTTCATGTACTAATAATCGATTTGGTAAAAAGTGGTTGCTTGTAGAGTCAGCACACTACTTTGTCTGTGATAGCTTTTAAATAAACGATACAGAAAAGGGGGGGTGGTGATGAACAGAGTGTCTGAATTAAGCAGACCACTCTTACCCAGTCCAAAGATCAGGGCTTGATCCATCACCGTTATTTATCTCACTGCCCCATCCCAGCTCAGAACCTGGCTATATGCAAATTAGTCTGTCCCTGGCCCAGTGCATCATGGGAACAGGGCAGACCAAACTACCAAGCCAATTCTTCGCCAGAAAGGAGACAAGCTACCGGGGACCGGTTTCTGGCATTTCAGCCTCTTCGGCCCGGCTTGCTTGAATCCTGATGGAGCAGTGAGAAAGGAACTCATGTCTGAGTATACCCTGCCACACCTATAGTGGCCAAAAACGATACAGAAAAGGGGGGTGGTGATGAACAGAGTGTCTGAATTAAGCAGACCACTCTTACCCAGTCCAAAGATCAGGGCTTGATCCATCACCGTTATTTATCTCACTGCCCCATCCCAGCTCAGAACCTGGCTATATGCAAATTAGTCTGTCCCTGGCCCAGTGCATCATGGGAACAGGGCAGACCAAACTACCAAGCCAATTCTTCGCCAGAAAGGAGACAAGCTACCGGGGACCGGTTTCTGGCATTTCAGCCTCTTCGGCCTGGCTTGCTTGAATCCTGATGGAGCAGTGAGAAAGGGACTCATGTCTGAGTATACCCTGCCACACCTATAGTGGCCAAAAACGATACAGAAAAGGGGGGTGGTGATGAACAGAGTGTCTGAATTAAGCAGACCACTCTTACCCAGTCCAAAGATCAGGGCTTGATCCATCACCGCTTAATTCAGAGACTCTGTCCATCACCACCCCTTGTTGTAAAAAAAGCTTTTAAATAAAGGCATTTTTTAATGTACCTCATTTTACTTTCAGATTCACAAATGTCCCCTTGGGTTACTACCTCCTGTTACTGTTTTTCAGCCCACATATGCTTTCAAAGCTCAATACATACCTTAACAACGTATTAAATATTCAGAAGGGAAACTATTAACATTACCCTTCCAAATTATGAATTGTTAAATGAGCTTAGTACATTTCAAAAAGGGGTTTAGCATTTGCAAACTCTGTGAATTACTGAACCAGTGGATTGTTTTAACAATAAAACATGAGGCCATTTTTCTCAATTCCCTCCAAATTAGGTTTGCTAATAATGTTAGTTGAATGATAACCGGTGCATGTACCTATTTAGTGTTAGTGTTGCTTCAGATCAAATAAAAACCATTACACATAACTCTTACACAATAATTTTACAGAATTTTTGACATCCATCATTAATGTTTTGTTAAATATATTTGCAAATGTTGTCACTTGAACAGGAAAGCAGCTAAAGCAGTCTCTGGACATAAAATAGGATGTAATCATAATCTTTACATACATTTTCTGACTTTCAGGAACAATGTGTGTCTTCTGGGTTTACTCTAAACCACTAAAATAAACATATTCAATGCTTTTAGATTTGATCTGTTTATACTGGTTTCTATTGCAGACAATAATATAGATTTAGACCAAGGATCAATTCCACCCATGGCTTTTAAAACCTATTTATCAATGCTCTCTATTAGTGTTATCGCAACTAAAACTGTAATAGAACTGATCTGAGACTTGGACCTTCAAGTATTATGCTCAGTCAATTTATTGAACAAACTATGGAGTTAAAATCTGAATAGATTAGATCCACAAGCATTGCCCGACCACTGTATTTTAAATCAATAGATTACTTATCAGCACATTTTCTCTAAGTACAATTCAGTCATCTTCTATTTTTCGCGGAGCTCATGCTGGTCTGTTAGAACTCTTTTAAAATATGACATTTAAATGTCCAAAAAATCAGGAATTCTATTTTCAAGCCTGGTCAAACTTTAATGAATGCTATACCAAAAGATGCCCTTGTGTTCCTACATTTTATTGTGCACCATGATTCAGAAATGGCATGTTTTTGCTTTCGGAGGTAAAATTCTAAACATATTTATTGTTGTTGCCAGCCGAAACATTATCACTAATTTGGACGATAACAACAAGTGGTCTTGTGATGCTTGCTGGAATGGAAAGTGTTTAATCAAAAAATGGATGTAATTCAAGTTTAGGAGACAATTTTACAAAAGTGTATGGATTTTGTATATATTTCAAATTGTTGATCTCCAAAATGGCCTAAATCAATAAATTGAATTGAAATTCAAGTTTATCATTTGAATCCTATTGTTGGAAAAGATGTGATTTTGAACCCCATGAGGTGGTTCCTTTCCAGAAAGCCTTCAGGTTGTAATCATGAGTCAAATAATGCTGAGGAGGTTAAAATATTCAAATTGAATTCTAATTACACATGAAATGTTCATTGTTCAATATATTTCTCTTAGTATTTTAATGTGAGGACTTTATTGCTTAAGGAAAATAATTAGTATTTGTTTTTCTATATGTAGGAAGCATTACATTAATGAAATCACTGTATCCCACCTTCTTTGTTTCCTTTCCTGTTCTTTATAAACGTTTCCATTGTTGAACTTTAAAGATTGCCCGAAATTAGGAATTGTGCTCTACATAACTTTGGTGTGTTAGAGTATGTTGATTTTTATGTACTACTTTTGTCTCTTATGTGTATGGTAACTGATGTTTTGTTTTGCTTTAATAATCAGCTTATGTTTATTAGGTTTTATTATTGAATAAAATGTTTCAAACACAACAAATGGTAGTTGATATGTATTTACAACTGCAGCATTTTTATTGTATGGGCAGTTTCAAAGGGGCCAAAAATATGGTCTGTGGGATGACGGAGGACCACATTGGCATCAGCAGGGAGAGGTTTGGGCAGGTGATAAGGGGTACATGTACGTTTGGAAGTAGCGTGAACAAAGCATTTACATTGTGTGGACTGTGACTCCTGGAGTTATTGTGAGGGTACCATGCTACCCTGTAAATGAATCCCCTAGTGATTATTATCAACAAACTTTATTCAGTTTTATAAAAGAAAAACATCTTCCAAGTTACAGATTGATAAATATAATATGTCCAAGTTAATCAGAACACAAGATAAAAATTCATGAAATACAGCAGTAGCATTTTGCGTCTGTGAGATCTCAATGAATGCCGTCATCAGAATCGGTAGCCGCTAGGGACAACACAGTGCATGGGCCGTTACTGGTTCAAGCAAAGTATCAACATTCGTTGGCATGACTGATGGGAGTGTGAGACATGTGTCTAAGACGCATTCTTCTCCGCATAGCAGGGAGCATAGAACAGGGAAGATGCAATCTTGCCAAATTGGTCTGAATGACAGAAACCATGTGGTATTTAATTTTCTTACACGAGGAAGTCCCAAAATTTGGACGAGGCGCTCACGACATTTCTTCGCCAGTAGAGTCGTCTCCATGGAAAACTAGGTGTCGTTTGTGAAATGACTTGCCATATCGCAGCAATAGGAGCACACATAGTATTCCTGCAGCAAGTCCCAAAATGAGAGGTAATCCGCCGAACACAGAGTGCACAAAGTTTGGAAATATTACTAGGACTGCTTCAAAAGGTGCTAACAGTCCAGAAAATACGGTCTTAAATACATGTACAATACCACTTGTATCAGATATGTTTAAGATACGACTTAACATTTCTGAGAAATATATAGGGCAATTTGTAGTTAAGAGGGCATGTAACTCTGCAGAAGTCCTTGCGACTTGCAGATCATAGGTTTCTTTGGCCGAGGTCAGTGGCACAGTTTTTTGCAAAAGAATGGCTTTCATTCTGCTTAAAGTATCAATACGTATAGAAGAGATGTTCAGTGAAAGCCAAAATGGCGACTCCCGGCTGTCTTGGTTTTAGGACACAATACTTGCATAGAGCAAGTGACCCTGGCTGACACAGTTACTAGATATGGTATTCGTGGCAACATGCCATAGCAGCTGCGATCATTCAACATAAGGTAACTCTCATTCGAGAGTTGTCCAAAAATTGGATCAATCACCGCGGCTGGTGAACCTTGCAGGTGGCAGGATAAGTTTTTAGAGGAACTATCGCAGGCCCCTTGTAGGACCCTGACATAGGAGAGAACCGCTTGGTGCGTTTTCACAATTTTCCCCGCTAAGAAACACTTCACGACCCCCACTCCAACATCAGTATGTGTAAGCCAATTCCCAGGATGTCTTGATGTATTCTTTACCCAACCTTTTATATGTGCTTGCTGGTATATGTTGTAGGCAATATTGAAAATGGCAGAGTGATTGTTCAATGTATAATCCATTCCGTAACTGGCTTTTCAGCGACAGTAAATGGCAATCTTCCCAGTTTTTCAATGCTCAGCACCATATTGTCTTCTCCCCTTGGTGCCAATTTGATCTGTTTATCAGTGAGATTGAGTCCTGAAAACAGTGACGTAGTATTGATTAAACATCAAGGCACATAGCCTGAATGAAGGTTTTGCAACGTCCAGCCTAATAGCATGATAGAACGTAATTGTGACTGACCATGTTGCAACATGACCAAGTCCTGTTCAATGATGACTATGGCAGAAGACACTATGCTGTCTAAAGAATATATCCTGGACCACAGAGTTGTTAACCCATTGTCAACCACAGAGCGAGATTTCTCTAAATTAATACGATCAATTTCTCGTATTCGTTCTGCAGTATTTGCTTGCGTAATTTTCCATGCTTCATTATAAGCAGCAAAGATACTGGCATATAAAACGTTTATGTTCTTGGTCCTAGCAACAATTCCCTAAGATCAGCGCCATCTTTAAGTAAAGATAAGTGTTGCTTTACATCCTTAAGTGTAGATCTATGTAGCCAATCAAGGCAAAGTTTCCCTCTTTGAACATATCTTGGTTCTGGCCTAATGAATGTGAACCCCTTTGTTTTATTCAGGAATCTACCTTGACAGTTGTTTGTGTCTGTGGGCCAGATCAACCATTTACTCCAATCTGGATCTGTTCTGTTGTGAGGCAAAATAGTATGTACGTCGACCCCCCTCTGAAGTATTATCACTAACAAGTGTAGGTGTAGGTATGGACAGATTGTTCAAGTCTTTTATCTTGGCTAACCCAAGACAAGACGTCTGTTGGACAGCGTCATTCAAAAACATAATTTGCTCAGGGATGATGCAGGCTCTAAATAAAGCTTCTATCCCCTGTACTTGCCAATCTTTTGTGCCCCAGACAGTTTTTGTCTCAATGTTGTCTTTCCAAGATTCGAAACCTAGTGAAGACAGTTGAGCATAAAAGGATGTAGAATAAATTTGCTTGGTATTTGTTAACATAATTTTGATTCCAGTTTTTGTTTACATTTTTAAAGTAATATGATTGCAGATTGGATACATTGAACCCTGAAAAGTACAGAAATTATCCAAAAAATGTTTTTGAGCTACCCTTTGATGGCGTGGGACAATGTTCCCATTGGTTATACATTAATTAACACCTTGCCTGCTAAGGCAATTCCCGCTGGGTGCTGAACTTCCTGGATTCCCATTGTTCATGACAAGGTCAGCTCGTCATAAGCACAGCTCCAGTGTACTGCATGACGAGCTGACCTTGTCATTAGCATGGAAGTGGTTAATACATTTCTAGGATTTGCAGATTTGTGCAAGAAATGATGACCTTAGTGATTATAACAATACATTTGTTCATAATCTGATGAACCTTCTAAGTATTGATGATTTGTAAAGTCTGACATCATATTATTAACAGTCTCGAAGTCCCAATCATCAGAAAAGGTACTAGATGAAACAAAGTCATTCAAAGGAAATCTTGAACTGGTGTGGAATCTTCACGGGCAAAAAATGTCATAATTAGTTCTGTCCCCAGCTATACTCCCTGGAACTGCTGTGATGTTCACTGATGACAAGTCTCTTTGTTCACGATGGGATGATTTGTGTGGCTTGAGAAGTAAGTTGATGTTCTTACTTGCTGTTTCCATTTTTACATATCTTCCATTTATCAGCATTCCCAAAGTTATTACCAGAGTCAACCAAAGTAGAAGAAAAAGCTTACCCAACACAATCCAAAGTTCAATCTATAGTGAAACCAGATAAGTCTTTTCCAGGTGATGAAAAAGGTCTGTTGCTTGTTCTTTCAAAGCTCTTTTTACTGGCTCAATTTCAGGTTCGCTTGGATCCTCGGAAAACGTATCAAAGTTAATAAAATAGCCAGAGGCTGTTCTGAAAATTGTTGGGATTGCATAAGGATTCATTGAAATCGCTGGAACCTCAGGATTACTTGTAACATTTGTGTAGTCAGATGCTACTTCATTGTAGACAGGCGTTTCTTGACGAACTGTTATTTGGGTTTCAAGAGGTACAAGTTTCATAGCTTTGTTGCTTAGTCCTTCATTTCGCACTGCAGATTCTTCAAAGGTGATGAGTCTCTCAGTTTGAACCTCTTGTATAGTAGCCAGAGCTGGGTATCTGCTACATTGGCGGAGTCCACTTAGCCTACTGCTTATGATCGGCCACATGATGTGGTTTGACCAGGTTGATAGACACAAACCTGTTCTCCTTTTTTCCAGCAAGGGGCAGCAGTAATACTGTTCTTGATCCGTGGATTGCTAGGACAGGTACTGGTTGTCAGTAAGAAGGCCCAAATTCCTTCGTGTCCGCGATCTTTTCTCTGACCAGATCACCAAGCTTTGGGATCCAGACATGCGTTGCTGGGACGGTCGGTTTCAGTGGTGGTTGGCTTCAGGAACACGTTACTTTGTTTCGTTCTTATTTCATTTAAGTCCTGTAAGACAGTCAAACGATCTTTGATATCAAATATTTTTTGGTCTACCATTGAAGTCTAACAATCGAGGTCCGCTACAAACATTCTGGTCCCAAAAAGGACTTCATATGGAGTGATACCCCCTAGAGAACTTCTTGGCATATTGTTAAGACTACGGTGGACACTTATTGGATGTTTGACCCACCTGTCACCCGAACCTAATACCCTAGCTGTTATAGATTGCTTTACGTCCCGGTTTTTTTCTCTCCACTACTGAATTTCCCTCGGGATGGAATGGACTAGAGTACCGCAATGCAACGCCCAGATTGGCCATGGCCTCCTTGTAAGCTCGAGAGCTAAACGCAGGACCCTGGTCAGAATGTAGCGTGCCGACTGCGTATGTGCCGATAAAGACTCGCAAATCTTTTATAACGGTTCAAGCATCAGCCGAGCGCTGAGGCCACACCCAAATGAATCTTGAACACGAATCCACTGCGATCATGATATATTTATAGTTGCCATCCCTCTGTAAGAGACCGCAGTGGTCCAGGTAAACACAAGCTAATGGTTTATCTGAAATTAACAGGGGCGTCTGCGCAGGACGTTTCACAGTAGATACTTTCATCTTTTGGCATATTTCACATTCCAAAACATAGTTTCTGGTTTGTTTCCTCATGCGCGGCCACCAGTATCTCTGCTTTAATAATGACACTGTGGCGGAAACACCTGCATGTGCAGAGGCGAGCCCTTCATGTGCTTCTGAAGATTAGTCCTAATCTATGTTTCATGTTTGAAATTACTCTATCCCCCACTCCAGGGATTCGAGCAAACGGAACATTGTTCGCATCAGTTATGTATGAGTATTTGAGTGGAAACCCTTTTGGTAATGTTTTACCACGGTCTTTGCTTGAAGCATTGACAGCCAACATTATTTTGCCGTTTATTTTTGTTTTTAAACGAGTAATTGCAGCTAGGGAAGCCATTTGCACAGCTGCTTTCGCAGCCTCATCAGCCAATGAATTCCCTGCAACATGAACGCCATCACGTTGATGACTCAGCCTATGTATCATGTGAGTGTTTTGTAGTTCTTGTCGTAACTGAACTACTTGTTCCCAAAGCAACTTATGCTTAATTGTGCCACCCTTTGAATCTTTGTAACCATTTTGAATCCAGTTTTCGAAGTATTCATTGTAAGATTGAACACAATAATACGAATCGCACACTATGAGTGTGGGGAATTTGCGGTCCGTATTCTCAACTGCCATCTTGAATGCTTGTAGTTCAGCTCGCTGAGCTGTACAATCTCCTAGAGATTGAGTTTTAGTGACAATTGGTCGAAATTTGCCATCGTGCCAACAACCTTTAACGATTGCGCACGCAGCACTACAGGCTTGTTTACCCTCCATAGCGGGTTGAGCTGATCCGTCACTTTAAATGAAACATTCATACTGTTCTAGAGGCAGAATTTCAGTAGGCAGAGGACATTCTTGTTCGTATTGTAAAAATGCTTGTGTTTTCAAATAAGGCTCAAAAATATAGTCAACGTCTGTCACAGCAAGAGAATTAACCCATTGTATCCATCTCGGATGTAAAGCTTTAGCATTAGGAATGCTCGCTTTTGTCACTGCCTCTAAGGCAGGTACAGGTGTAATGACCATAATGCGCTTACCCTGTGCGAGAGCTCTCTCTTTCGCTGCAGCAGTTTGAACAGCTGTCAGAATTTTTTCTGTAGAAGTGAATTTCATTTCTGCTTGTGTGTACAAATGTGATTTGTAAGGTATTGGTACTTTTTCACCTTCGTTAAAAGTTAAGTGCATGAATACACATTGTCCTGGAATGATTTGGATCACTTAGAACTGAGGAAGACCCAATCTGATGTTTTAAGAAAACACTACTAACAAGGGTCAAAACTTCAACTATATACATATGTTGTGCCCCGTATTTATTCTAAACACAACACAAAGTATTCACTCTAAAACTAGCCGTTGTTATTCATAGACTTACGGAACAAAATAGGCACTATATCGAATGAATTGTTTTAATATATTTTTTTGTTGTGTTCAAAGTCAATTGATCATACTGCATGATTACTTCCCTTCAATGTCACTTTCAAAGACAGCCTTGATAAATTATTTTCCTGTAAACCTCTGCATATGATTAACAATATATGTAGGAAACCAGACTCCTGTGTGTTTGAAATCATTTAGTGATAGGTCAAAGTTGTGAAGCAGAATAGAAATAGTTGGATGCGACATTTCCTTCCTTCTGACAACCGTTGTAGCTACATATTATGAGCTTAAAGCAAGCAAGGACATTAGAAACTGCTGCCAGAGAGTTTGGTAGTTGTGGAAGAAGGTGGGCGTGAGGAGGAAGATGGCGCGTTGAACCGCACCGATGGGGGTGTGTTCTCTGCCGTGCACCTGACCGCCGCTGTTCTTACCAGCCATCGGCTCAGCCTAGTCATCCAGCTGGGAGACGTGAGCGTGTGAATTCGTGTGGGTGCCCGGCCCCTTCTCTGTATCTACTCCATTATGGATGGCTGCATGATCCTGCGAGGGTGTGCACTTCGCTGCGCTCCAGACTGCTGCAGATAGAACCTTTGTCTACCTGCTGCTTTGCAGGCCCAGCTCGCGCGGTTGGAGACTGACTGACTGGCTGTTCACGAGGATCTGCTGCCTGCTATCTTCAGCTCCAGAGTGGCTCAAGTTTATCTAACTTTATGGCACAAAAAAGGAAACTGTGCTGTGTGGGGGGCGATGAGCCAGTGGAGCTACTAAGGGGAGCAATATGGATGCCCCAGAGCAGGAGAGCAATAAGGAGGAAGAGGTCTGCTCAAGGTAACAGGTCATGTGAAATCGCATGTAGGGCGCCAAATTCTAATAGTGTTGCAATCTGGAGCAGCGAAATACGATCTACAGCATGTACCAAAGAACAGCCAGCTGTCGGCAACTCCCTATTAGTTGATGCATTGATGGCAGCAGCCTTGGCCGGAGGGAATGCTGTAGCCTCTTCCAGTCCCTTAGTTATCAATAAAGGTGGTGGTTACGGGACAGAGCCTGTGGAGTTATCCTCGGTTTGTCAAGTTAACAGCTCCCAGCCCCATCATGATCGCACAGCATGATGTGTTCTAGCCCCCTGCACATAAACGAAAATGCTATTCTTATAGCAGATCACCAGGCATTGGACTGTATCACCAAACCTGTGAGTACAGTTTCAGATTCCTTTGCAGACCAGGATGTGGTGTTTGGGGGTTTAAACAGCCAGGGGTCACGGCTAGAGCTTCGGCGGCAGTCTGGCGACCTAGATATGCAGATATGTGGCCATGAGCCCCTCCCCTGATCTATTTGTGGTTTCCCCTGACACCGAGGTTTGGGTTGGCTCCTATATGGGCAGCTGTGAGGAAGGGGACCAGCCTGCTCTGATGGGCAGGGGTAATAGTAAACAGAAGTCTACAGAGCTGCATAGAATACATCAAAGTGGCAAAACTCTGAGGAAACAGCAAACAACCAAGTCAGGAGCCTCTGGGGCAAAGGGTAGCCCATTCAGGAGTTGGTTTACATCCAAGGTGGACGTGAAGGCACTTATCTCCCGTCAGTCAGCAGTTCAAGCGGCCGCTGCATATTATGAGCTTAAAGCAAGCAAGTAAATTAGAAACTGCTGCCAGAGTGTATGGTAGTAAAAGATGGCCACAGGTGGGTAGCAGTGGGTCCCTCACAGCCTCGGCCCTGGTACCACTGAACATGCTGCAATAAAGAAAGCTATTCCTTAGTGTCAACGTAGGGAGGAGCAAGCGATGAAGCAAAAATGCAAATAATGTAAAATGCAAGCAAATGAAACAAATACAAAATTGTAACCAAACGAAAATATATGCCAATCCGTAGTCTGATGCCAGCTTCATATTTGGAAATTGCGGTATGCTGGCAGACTTGGCACAAACATCTGTATCCTGGCTTGTGCTAGATAATCCAGCAGTCGGGTAAGAGGACAGCTTGCTGAGTTGATGTGTTTCATTATGTACGTTTATTGATTTCAGTCAGTGTTTGGAGATCGCTAATGAGATGCAGATCTCATGGTACTGCAACTTCGTGCAGGTCATGTTTATTTAGCTGGAAGATGTACAGAGACAAAAGAGGTGGCAGCCAATAGACTGAAGCCTGGTTATCTCATTAGGATATCAGGCATGTTGGTTTGGTTGGCCTTGTGACCACCACATCACAGCCTAGCAGTGGACCAGGCCATGCCGGTGTAGACCACTGCCAAAAGCGAAAGAACAGGCATTGAGAGAGGTCTCTGCCGGTCCCTCTTTTTGTGTAGTAGACTGCTAAAACCTGGAACCCAAAAAAATACTTTGGTGACAGGCTTGGGGGCAAATCCTCGGGGTAAGGGAAAGGATGACAAGGGCTAGGAGGAGAAAAGGGACCAGAGGACCATGGAAACCAGAGCTAGGTGACCAAGGAAAACAGGAACAGATAGACAAGGACCAGGTCTCAAAGGGAAAGGAAAACCAAAAACAAGGGGGCAGGTAAAATATAACAATGTAATGACATCACTTGCTGGCTGCGCGCTGCGTGACCTGCTACTGCTTTTCTACTTTGCCTGATTTTAAACTCTTTTAAATATAATTTGCTTTCACAAACATCGCGCTGCGCGAGTATTGGACGCAGGCGCCTTAGATCGATAGTTTAACTGTGAGAACATTAGGCAGAGCTTACCTGCACTGTAATTGTTTGGCACCCGCATTTTGCGGGACAGAGGGACACCGGGGGCTCACTTGGAGCGCTTCGCGCCGTTTTTGGCCACCATATTGGGTTGGGCATCGAGGTGGTGATCTTTCCTAGGCGCCCTCTTGGGTGAGGGGCCAGCGGCTTGCCCTCACAGGACTCTCGCGCCAGAAGAAGGAGACTACTTAAGCAGGTACTCTTCCGCCAGGCAGACTTACTTGCTGGCTGCGCGCTGCGTGACCCGCTACTGCTTTTCTACTTTGCCTGATTTTAAACTCTTTTAAATATAATTTGCTTTCACAAACATCGCGCTGCGCGAGTATTGGATGCAGGCGCCTTAGATCGATAGTTTAACTGTGGGAACATTAGGCACAGCTTACCTGCACTGTAATTGTTTGGCACCCGCATTTTGCGGGACAGAGGGACACCGGGGGCTCACTTGGAGCGCTTCGCGCCGTTTTTGGCCACCATATTGGGTTGGGCATCGAGGTGGTGATCTTTCCTAGGCGCCATCTTGGGTGTGGGGCCAGCGGCTTGCCCTCACAGGACTCTCTCGATATTCGATGTTTAAGATTGACGTCGGCCAAGCGCACAGCGTTGGCGCGCAGCGGGCGCATCGTAGGCGCGCCGAAGGTGCGCCAGAGGTAAGCCCGTTTGCGCCCGTTCGCGCAAATGGTTGCGCCGGGCGCCGGGAATGCTGCCTTTTCCACCTCCCACCGCTCTGTCTATTCCAGTTTAGAACTGATGCAGCTCAGGTCGGACCAATCGCTCGGTGGACAGCAGAACATTGCTATCCGCAAGCCGGATGTGCTTGCCTGCGGCCTACTTAACGCGCGGTCCCTTTGTAAGCATCATACCGAGATTTCCCTACTTATTGAGTCTCTTGGACTGGATGTGCTCTTTCTGACGGAGACTTGGACGCGGGCAGATAGCGATGTAGAACTGGGATTGGCATGTCCATCGGGCTATAAAATTAGGCACACATTCCTCGCCTGAAGAACAGAGGTGGAGGAATAGGCTTCATTTTTAGAGAGACTCTAGTCCTTACCCGGTTGGAGATTAAGGAGGTGCAGGGCTTTGAATTGATGGGCTTCTCCTTCAAAGGACAGAAAGGTGTATTACAATCAGGGGTGCTTTGTTACAGACCACCGGGTAACACAGTATCTTCTCTGTCAGAACTGATTGATCTCTTCTATGATCTCTCTAATTCCCATACTAAGTTACTAATTTTGGGAGATTTTAACCTGTGGCCGAATGGCCCTTTGCATAGTGCCTATAATGACCTATGCCAGGCCTGTAGCAATATTCAGCTGCAACAGCTGGTACTTTCTACAACCCACCTGAGGGGCCATATTTTGGATTTAGTCTTTGCAGATACCACGCAGGTGTCGGTGAAGGATATAATCCCCCAGTGTCGGACGGATCATGCACTTGTCTTCTTCTCTCTTTATCTACCGGCGGACTTTTTAAAAGTTTTAGGGTCAAAGCCTACTAAAGTGGGCAGACCATGGTCTAAACTTTTAAAAACCCCGGCGTTGCCAACTCTTCTTTCCGGCGACTATGAATTAGGGGCTAATGCGGAAGAAAGCTACGCCAGTCTGTGCCAGCAAATCTCGAACTCCTTGGACAAGGTAGCTCCATTCTGTAGGTCAAGGGATAGACAGAAACGAGCCAAGCCTTGGTACTCCAACGATCTCCGGCAATTGAAGCAGCGATGCAAGCGGGCGGAAAGGGCCTGGAGGAGGCATTATTTAGACCCGGAAAAAAACATCTTTAAGCTCGCTCTGATGGAATATAAAGCACAGATTAAGTGTGCGAAGGCTATCTATCTTGAGGAAACACTGAATCGAGCGACTAACAAGTCACAGACTTTGTTTAGGATTGTCAGTGACCTCTCTCGGCCTGCATGCACCATGAATAACATCCTGGCCTCTCACCCTTTATGCGACTCTTTGGCTGCTGCATTTGAAGAAAAGATAGCTACCATCTTGAGTGGTCTTATCATGCCTGACTCTCAGTCCTTGGTGCCCCCGGCTTTTCCACCTATCCCGGGTGACCCGGAAGATCTATCTGATCGACCTCAGTTGAGCTGCTTCTCTGTCCCGCACTTCGATGATTTCTGTAGACTGGCACAGACTGTGTCTTCGGGCTCTCCTATGGACCCTCTTCCTCACAAGTTCTGGAAACATTTCCATAAGGAACTCTTCCGCCCACTGTATTCCATCTGTCTGCAGTCCTTTGAAACCACGATGGTTCCTGAGTGTTGGAAGCTAGCAGTGGTGTCCCCCCTTCTGAAGAAATCTACACTAGATCCCACCTGCTCGGCGAACTACAGGCCTATTTCTTTGCTCCCTTTTCCGGTTAAAATCATGGAGAAGTTGGTTACCCAGTCTCTGTCCAGATTCCTGGAAGATAACAACTGGTTGGATGTGGCCCAGTTCGGTTTCCGGCCAGCACACGGCACGGAATCGGCTCTGGTGGTCGTGTTGGCCAAACTTCGTTCGCAGGTCGACACTGGTCGGGCAGCTTTTCTGGTGCTGCTCGACATGTCGGCCGCGTTCGACACGGTCAGCCACTCGACCCTCATAAGGAGACTGGAGGAGGCTGGGGTAACAGGGCTGACACGGGACTGGTTAGTCTCGTACCTTTACAATAGGTAGCAGGTGGTGGCACTGCCGCCTTTTAGATCTGGTGTTCGGAAGGTAGGGCAGGGGGTGCCCCAGGGCTCTGCCATCAGCCCAATACTATTCAACCTGTACCTCCGCCCCTTAATTCAATTGATAGCTCTTTTGGTATCTCGGTATTTAATTATGCCGATGATACCCAGCTAGTCTTCTCCTTGGAAGGTAAAGAGGCCGTTTCCTTAGAGACCTTTCACCGCTGCATGACAGCAACAGCGGACTGGTTGCGTTCCAACTCACTCCAGTTTAATGGGTCCAAAACTGAGGTGCTATACTGCTCGAACGATCGTGTCCCACGTTCCCTGCCAGAGGGCTTCTGGCCCTCCACCTTCTCGGGGGCAGTGACGGCAGCGGAGTCTGCTCGCAACTTGGGGGTCATGTTTGGTCCAAATTTACAACTTGATGCATTCGCCAAAAAGAGCGTGGCTACATGTATGTTACTGCTTTGGATGCTACGCAAAGTCCTTCCTATGCTCCCAGCACAGGCTAGACCTGAAGTCGTGCGGGGGATTATTTTAAGCAGGTTGGATTATTGCAACGAATTGCTCTTGGGAGCACCTAAAACCTTGGTTGGTAAGCTTCAACGCATACAAAACATGGCAGCCAAGTTGGCTCTTTCCCGTCCACGTACTGCCTCCTCTACCTCAGCGTTGCTTGATCTTCATTGGCTGCCTGTTCACCAACGTATTCTTTTTAAGGCATCATGTTTGGTTTTCAAAGCCTTGCATGGGCAGGGACCTGTTCTGTTGCAGAATATTTTTTCCTGGTACTCTACATCTTGACCCCTGCGCTCTTCTTCTGGATGTCTGGTAAAGGTTCCCAGATTTCAGAGGTTAAGGATGGGAGGTCGCTCTTTTAGCTTTTCCGCTGCCAGGCTCTGGAATTCTCTTCCGCTCCCTTTGAGGAGCCAAGGCGAATTTCTCGAACGATCAAGAGAAATTTGAAAACGTACTTATTTCCTAGAGTAGTGTGATCTCTGTGAGTGTGTGCCAGCTATGTTCTGTCAAAGTGCCAGGATACCCTCTGGGTGACAGTGTTGCGCTATACAAGACTGCAATACAATACATACATACATACATACATACAATACTAGGACCTGCATTAACTAGAGCGTGAGATCAGGGAGGTCCAGGGACTATATAAAGAGGTCTGCTTTGGCCTTGCATTCTAGGGGGTGCATGGGAGTCCAAAACTAAGGTCAACAAAATAAGGATCAGGTGCACTAGGGTAAATGGACAAGGACAAGCAAGACCAGTCTGTGTGGCCCTAGCTATGGATGAGGGGCAGCGGAGAGAACCAGCACCAGGTGGAATAGAACCAGGAGGAAGTGCTTCAGGCTCCTAAGGATCAGAGGCATAAGGATCGCTTCAAGAACGATCAGAACAGGTCATAAAAAGATCTGGACATGGAGGAGCCAGTGTGCAGGATTAAGAGGAGAAGGAGGTCTTAGACCAGGTGGACAGGGACCATGAGGACCAGAGACAGGTGGCCAATGACTAAGACCAGGAGGATAAGGGACCAGGACAACCAGGATGTGCAGAACTGAGAAGACGAAGGGGGCCATAACCCATGAAGGCAAGAACCAGGAGTCTCGGCTACAAGGACAAAGAATACTAGGACATGGCCCAGAAGAACTTTGACCTCAAGAACGAGCTGAAGCGGCAGCATTACCAGTGGGAACTGGAGGACTAGGACCAGGAGAAGAAGCAAGAACAGATGGATCAAGACCTGGATAACCAGACGCTGATGGCTGAGACCAGGCCTTGAGGACCAGATCTAGGAAAACCAAGGATCTGGATTGGTGAGACTAGAATGAGGTCCAGCTTGACGACTAGTGTTGTGATAGCCCTCTAGGGATGAGTGTTGCGCTCTATAAATACAGAAAATAAAAAAGACCAGGGAGGCCAAGTGTACAAGTACCTGCGCCCTGGAGGACGAGGAGAAGGAGAGCCTGTGGGACCAGACCAAGAAGGACCAGTTCCTGAAAGACCAGGACTGAGTGACTTATACTGCCTGGCGCCAACCAGAATTATACTCTTTCCAAGTCAGTGCCTGCCCCGGTTTTCAGTTAGAACATCTGGTCACCCCTAACTCCAAAACGTTTTGCCATTGATGTGACATTTCAAAGTTATTCAAATTCTGGGAACCCTTCACCAGTTCTTCGGATTAAGTGCTAATTATTCAAGATTTAATATAAAGCACTAACCAAATTTAATTCAACTGTTTATGTCAGCCTCATCATTATTTTCAAAATGCAGTTCCGCTTAATCCCCATCTATTCCAGAAAACACAAAATCAGTTCCACAGTGTTTTCAGTCTGTCATTTTACAAGGAATGTTGCCAAGGTTGTTTTGGAATTTCTAAGCCCCACCACCTGTACCCCCAAAAGATGAAAATTAGTGCTGCTGCTTTCACATTTATCCCGGATCCAGTAGCACGTCTCTTGTACCAGAGCATTTCTTGAACCCAGATGATGCATCTCTCCTCCTTCTTAAGCATGATAACACAAGAGGAAAGCAGCCTCTGCGGAAGGGCCGCAAGAAGAGGGTGGGCCCCACATCTGTGCCCGTGCACGAGGCGACCCCGCTCATCACTGCTGCATTAATGCCACAAATCACACACACAAGCTGCGGCTGAATCGGGGATTTAATGAAGCTCAAGACCCTGCATGCGCCGCTTTGGGAGGGTGTGTCTTTCCTCAGAATCTGATGCGCCTGCGTAGTGTGGCAAGTAGAATCTACTACTCATGCGCAACGGGGGGGGGGGTGAATCTCCTGCGTATGCGTAGTGAGGATGAGAGAAATCTGCCCATACACAGTTAACTATCGATCTCCCCCTTAACCCGAGAATATGGTTCAGTGCTGAGGATTGAAAAATGTCCTAGTTAGCATGAAGGAAAGTTTCAGTTCTATTAAGGACACGGAGGCGAGGATTATGCATATTTTTCTTCACTCTTTATTAATAGCAAGTTCAAAGGTAAAAGTAAAAACAACACAGCAACAATACTACAACTCCCATGAACCACAGGGAGTAACCATGGTCACCAATAGTCCAATCCAGTAACAGTCCAATAATCTATATAACCCACAACACATCACAGTACTTCCTCTTCTTCACTGAAGGAAGTAAAGCACGCTGTTCCTCATTCCTTCTTTGATTCTGAACCTAAGAGGATATGGTGAAAAAACTTCCCAAGAACGTACAACATGTTTGGACTTGGCTGCCGCGACTAATGTGGGGTGGATGCTGCGACTACCTTTGGGATGGGGGTAGGGGGCTAAAATTGCTGTGTTGGAATGTTAACGGGTTGGGGGACAGGATAAAACGTGGCGTGGTGTTACAACTCTTGAGACGCCTTTCCCCTGATGTTGTGCTGTTGCAGGAAACACATCTGATGGGCAACACATGCCAGGCTATGAACCATAGGGGCTACCATCTACTGGCACACTCCGGCTTTACCACTGGCTCTAGGGGGGTGGGTATCTTGGTTAGAGTTTCCCTCCCCCTTGAGATCGACGCTGTCATCCTTGACGACAGGGGGAGATATGCCGCCATTACGGGACGGTGGGAGGGGAAGGCCGTCACTTTGCTTTCCGTTTATGTCCCGCCTGGCCTTCAAACTACGACCTTTGCTGACCTGGGGAGGGTGATACTGGGGCTCCAGGAAGGCATCCTTGTGGTGGGTGGCGATTTTAACTCTGTGGTCTCCGGACATGTCGATCGCTACCTACCCAGGGATCTTGGGAGATCACAGTCCTGGCTGGGTGGCTTCCTTGACACTCTGGGTCTAATAGACTGCTGGCGGCTGCTACACCCTGGACAATTACAATACACCTTCCACTCTGGTGCACACGGTAGTCTTTCCAGACTTGACTATATCCTGATGCCCGCAACACAGGCCCCACTTGTTAAGGAGATCAGACATTTGGCTAGGGGTATTTCAGATCACTCCCCCTTATGGCTTGTATTGGAAACAGGTCCGGGAACTGAGGGCCGGGTAGCCCCGATCAACCCTTGGTATCTCCGTGAACCTAAGATCCGTATGGAACTGATCAAATCACTCGACCATTATTTTGTGGAGAATGTGGGGTCTGTGTCATCGTCTGTCTTGCTATGGGAAGCCTATAAGGCGGTCGTCCGCGGCCATGCCTTATCGTTAATTAATAACGCTAAGAAACGTAAATGCGAGGCAGTGGTCCGACTTGAAACTGAGATATCAGACATAGAAAGAGAGCTGGAATCTGATGTTACCCAGGACAGGTTGCACCTTCTTAGCCTCAAACAAACTGACTATAGAGCGTTGGTCACTGATGCCGCCAAGGTGATGAGTAGAGAGCAGCAAGGCCGCTTGTATGATGTGGGTGATAAGGCCGGAAAGTTGATAGCTTGGTTGGACAAGAAGGAGAGGGCTAGTCGTCTGGTTCCTTTGATTGTGAGGGCAGATGGAGTGAGAGTGACTGACCCGGTTGAGATTGTGGAGTGTTTTTCTGAGTATTTTCAAACCGTATACTCCCCAGTATCGGACAGACCGGAACAGGATTCGCATCTGCTTCTGAGAGACATTGCTTTGCCCTGCTTGTCGGATCTGGATAGGGAACTGATGGACGCAACACTCTCAGTTGAGGAGGTCGCGACCGCAATCCGCTCTGTGAGATCGGGAAAGGCCACGGGTCCGAATGGTCTTCCCATCGAACTCTATAAGCTGCGCCCAGACAAAGCACCACATCTTCGCTCGATGTTTTTAGAATCGCTATACGCGGGTACCCTTCCATCCGATCAAAGGCTGCGCGTCGTACAGGCCAATCTCGCTCTTAAACGCTGAGCCTAAGATCCTTGCAAAAGTGCTTGCGAATCGTTTAATCTCGGTCGTCTGCGACCTGATCCATCCGGATCAGTCCGGGTTTATTCCGCACCGGAACACGGCGCTGAATCATCGGCGTCTACATGGCGCCCTTGCGAGAGCGTCCTCGCTGCGTGAATCAGCCATTTTGGCTTCTTTGGACGCCACAATGGCGTTTGATACGTTGGAATGGCCATATCTCTGGGCTGTCCTTGCCAAGTTCGGTTTTGGCCCAGTTTTTATCAGTTGGGTGAAACTATTATATCAAGACCCCTTGGCTCAGGTGGTTGTTAATGGTCGTGTTTCTGGCTCAATTTCTCTCGGAAGGGGTACTCGCCAGGGGTGCCCGTTGTCTCCGCTTCTTTTTGCTCTTGCTTTGGAACCTTTGGCGGCTTGGCTGCGCTGGGAGCCGTCAATGAAGGGTATACGCTGGACCCCTGATTTCGAGGACCGGATATCACTTTACGCTGACGACATCCTGTTATATCTCACGTCGCCTCGGAAGTCGCTAGTAGTGCTATTTGATGTCTTGACTTCCTTCGGTAAAAATTCTGGCCTTGTGATCAATTGGTCCAAGTCCTGCGTGTACGTTCTCTCGGGAGATCCTCCTCTCTTGCCGCGTGGGTGCCCAATACAGGTGCTACACGCAGGTTTCAAATATTTGGGGGCGTTTATCACCTTAGATCCTGTGGTTCGCTATGAACGTAACCTGCTGCCCCCGCTTCAGCGCTTGCGATCCGATGTTGTGGCATGGCGTAGACTTCCGTTGTCCCCGCTCGGGCGTGCGGCTCTATTTAAGATGATGTCACTGCCCCGATTTTTATATGCCCTACAGAATACTTGTGATACCATCCCGGCCAGCTATTTTCGGGAGATTGAAAGCTTGCAGCGACAACTGATATGGGGTGGACGGTCTCGCATAGCACTTGCCAAGTTGACACTTCCTTGGTATGACGGTGGAATTGCTCTCCCGGATATTAAGCGCTACTACTGGGCCTCCCAACTGGGGGCAATTAATCACGGCACGTACGTTCCCGCGTCGAACCCCGCGTTCGAAATGGATAGATGGTGGCTGCCTCGTGGTGACTACAATAGGGCGCTTTATACGAAATCTGCAGGGAGGCTGCTCACTGGCCCTACCAAGATAGCGGTGCAAGTATGGCATCGTGCGAATGATGCCATGGGATGGAAGAATAGACTTACACGCGCTACTCCGCTTTATGCTTCCGAGAGGCTGGGCTCCCTATGGAAGACGAAAGGCTTTGATAGATGGGACGTGATTGGTATATGCAGGGTGAATGATGTGTGGACTAAGGGTAGGGTTAAAACCTTCGACGAGTTGAGATTGGAGTATGATCTGAGTGACAGGGAGTTTTTTAGATAAGCTCAGATCCGACACGCGCTGATGGCGGTTTTCCCTCCAGGTACTACTGTTCCGGAGGCGTCACCGTTTGAGGATCGGGTGCTGGATGGGCACGCTCCCGACAGTACGATTTCGCTTATTTATAAAAAGTTGATAAACGATAGGACTGGCCTTTTACAGGGACTCAGGGAAGCTTGGACTGGCGATGGTCTAGAGTTAGATGACGAAGACTGGCAGCTGGCCATATCCTCGCCGAAAGAGGTCGTAATTCCGGCCCGCCTTAGGTTTGTGCAGCTTAAGATTCTCCACATGATGCCTGATGATTGTTCGTTTCTGGAATCGAGTGCATGCAGTAATGGAAGAAGTCACGGGTGTTGCGTTGTTGCCTGAAGCTAGACGATGTTTGTTGAATGTGTGGGAACCTAATGACTATGATTTGTCTCAGACTCAGTGGGTGACCCTTGGCAATATGATCGCTAAGAGGGATATCGCCCAGTTGTGGGGCTCCCAGAGGCCACCCACAGTTCTGGCATGGAAGGAGAATATGGACTGGTGTATGTTCAGGGAGAAGACGGTGTATGTGGCCCGTGGCAGGCCCCGCAAGTGGGGTAAGATTTGGGGTCAATGGAACTCCTACCGGGGAGATATGTGTACACCCCCTTCACACAATTGGTGGCGGATCCTCCCTCCCCTTGACCCGACATTCCTGCTATCATGTTGCTTTGATTATCTCTGGACTTGCTGTATCCCTCAATCCTCCCATCCTGCAATGTCTATGATTGTATTATGATCTTATGCTTTCCTCCCCGAGGACGCACCGCCATTCGATTTATTGTACTGCCTTGATTATTTCTTTTTGTTTATGTTGTTAAAAGTTTCAATAAAAAGAAATACAAAAAAAAAAGAACGTACACCATATAACAGGCATGGTATAACAGTTCACAGCGCAACAAAGCATCTGAGAATAACTACAGCAACCACATCATTAGTTTATCAATTCCTAAGTACGACTACCATAGTCCAATAACATTTATATAAAGTGTCTGTTTGTCAGGAAGAGAACATTGCTCTTGTCACCACAGTACATAGCATTGCATTGAAGTTTAGTAAGATCCAGAATACTTCCCTGTTAGACACAGAGTTCAGTTCACTAAGTTCCAGCGTAGTGTAGAGTAAGTCCCCCTTTTCCTCCAAGGCTGGGTAGCATGGGAGTGCATGCCTGGGGGAAAATCCTCGTGTCCGTGTCCTTAATAGAATTAAAACTTTCCTTCATGCTAACTAATACATTTGTCATTCTATGTTAGGACCGGAGACGAGGATTATGCCTGTTTAAAGCTTACCACCAGTGCGTCTGCGTCATAGTTTGGTTTAGAATCTGCCCCATTCCTTTCCTAGTTCTTTAACGAAAGTGTTGCTGAACAGGGTACCCTGTGCTATCAGGCCTGCCTCCGAGGTTGAAAGTTCTTCCAACTAGGGGTCGATTTTGATCAGAAGGGAGTAACGTTGTTCTGCTGAGAGGGCGCAGTTGGCGTTGCCCAGGAGGCAGATCGCTCTCTGTGCCCAGCATGCAACGTCCTCTGTGGGGAGAGGATTCCCTTACTGTCTAGCCTGTTCCGCTAGTTTGATGATCTTGGTTAAGGGCCCACCACGTCCAGGAGCTTGTCCCGGCAGGCTCGCCAAGACCTATCTACCGCTTTCTTAGGATCCCTCATGTACTTGACAAAGAAGGTGCATCATTTGGGATTAATCTCTGGGGACGCTGTCACCTTATAACGAAAGGAATTTCAGGGACATTTGACCCTTAGGCTTGCCCTAACTTCTTTACTGAGAGGCTGGCGGCTCTTGCGCTCCTCACACACTGCCACTTTCTTCTCTGGGACCCACTCTGCGGAGCATGGTGGATAGATTCCTTCTGTGTTGAACATGTCACTAGGGGCATTGTCTCCCTCAGCAGATTCTGAACAGGTTGAATGTGGGTGTCAGAATCTGCCCGAGTCTTGTGCCTCATCGGAGGAGGCTTCGTCATCCTCAACATCACCTTCACCCATATCGGAGAACCCTTCTTTGGGATCGAAATCCATTGAGATGTCATCGCCCATTACTCCGGGTGCGTCTTCCTCCCGGTAGGGTGCATCCTTATAAGCGTGCGCGCACTCTAGTAGAAGACTTCAGTCAAACAGCTAAAGCCATCCAGGTGCCCCCTGTGACGCTTGCCGGCCTTGCGTGTGGGGACTGAGGTCACCACACCAGGCCCAGCCCCCCGTCCCCCGGTATACCTCTGTAATCATAGGCCGACAGTTTGGCGACACTCTTCTGCAGAGGGGCAAGCTCTATGATATGGCTATGAGATATGGCTTGGGGAAATAACTTATCCAGCTCTGCAGGAAGGTGTCATTGTGGGGGCTAAACCTCCTCATAGGCACATGAGGGTGTATAGTCGTGTTCTCTCTGGGATTGCATCTTTTTTAAGGGTGAGAGCACCAATACGTCCCAAGGTATATAAGTGGGCAACCCCCTTGCTGGTGCTCCGAAGTGGTGTTCCAGGCAGTAACCGATTTCAGGGGTGTACGCTGCTTGCCTGCACCACACAAAAGTTTTAATTGGGCTTAGCCCTGTTTGTCTTACCGCCTCTGTGGTGTCAGGTGAGGGTTGGAGAGAGGAGGCACACAGCGGGAGTACGCTTCACCTCTCTTCAGCGGTACGTGCTGCCGGAGCGCTGACTTATCTTCCATATCAATGCCATGTTTGTCGGCCGAAAGACCCAGCTCAAACGGGGTTTATCCCTGGGCAGACTATAGCTACCAATATATTTGACGCGTCCTGGCTATTATGGAGGCTGGTCACTATGACCAGGAGAACGCAACGGTATTTGCGGTTGATATTGAAAAGTCTATCGATACCCTTGAATGGCACTATCTCTACGAGGCGATGCTGCTTATGGGACTGTGAGAGCAACTTGTGGTCTGGACGTAATTGCGGTATACCAGACCAAAAGCCAGAGTACGTACCGGCCGAACTATATCGGCGAGATACTTAGTGGAGAAAGCGATGAGTCAGGCGTGCCCCCTGTCTTCACTGCTCTTTGCTATTGCGATGGAACCTCTGGCACCATGTGCTAGAACTGGCAGGGCACTTAGGGGTCTCACAATGGAGAGAAACTGCCACAGCGTAGCACTATATGCAGATGGTTTGCTGCTCTTTTTTCATGACACAAGAGAATTCGATGGGGGCAAGAGACCTGTTGGAGGAATTTGGCCGGCTATCTGGGCTGGGGGTCAACTGGCGTGGAGAGAACAACTTACAATTGAGCAGCGGGAACCCCGGTGCTTAACATACCTGGGGGTCAAGATCCACTATAACAGAGCTAATCTACTTGAGGATAATGTGGGATGCGTGATTGGATCCCCGAGGTCCTTCATGAACTTTTGGGGGGCACTTCCGCTTTCAGTGATGGGAAGGATAGCCCTTTTGAAGACAGTGGCTCTCCCCCGGTTCCTCCACATTTTTACTACCCTTTCCCGGTGGATACCAGGGGCGCAGTTCAGAGAACTGAAAACCCTGAGCAGAGTTTATTTGGGGATTAGGGCACGGGAGAGTGGCATTGGCTACCATGCAGCGCCAGACAGTGAAACGAGGCCTCGCAGTCTCTGATTTCTAGCAATATTACATATCGGCCCAACTACAGTGGCTGGTTCAGGGCATTGCACATAGATTATCAGAGATGACCCCTGGCTCCTTTGTGCCACCACTCTGGGAGCTCCCTCGGGTTTTCCTTCGAGTGCGGTGGTCAAACGTAGATGACTCCACTGAGTTCCGTACACTAGCAAAGTGCTGGAGAAGGGGTTTGCAACAAATATACACTAAGATCGCATAGTCTGCAGTGCCGCCTCTGGATTTTCTGCATGTACTTCCACACGGGGCATTGGGAGGGGCTGGCTGTATGGGTGGAAGCAGGGGCGATGAAGCCGGGGGACCTCTAGAGGAATTCAGAGCTGATTCAGTTTGAGGACTTTAGGAAAGAGTTCAACCACCCCCAGGGGCATTTTTTTCTTCACAGGGCACTCACGTCGGCTATGATGAAACACTGGGGTGGGGGGTCAACCAAACCCACATCCTCACAGAGCTACCAATATACAGCACTCTCAGCTGGTCGCATAAGAACAGTTTCATGCCTTTAAAGAGCCCTTTGATTGGGCCTACAGCTGCCCCTACATACGCTGCGAGCCAGATAGGAGGAGGGCCTAGGTACCCCTATTAGGACGAAAGACTGGGACAAGAATATGGAACGGGCGCCAAAGGTCTCTAGAAATTACCATTTAAACGTAAAATTATTATATGTTACATAGATCATACTGGACACCAGAACGCATTGGCAGGTACTTCCTAGTACCGGATGCAGCCTGTCCCCGATGAAGGGAATAAAGGGCCCACATTCTTCATATGTTCTGGTCATGTCCATCAATTCATACTTTCTGCAAGGGAGTCCTACAGATGACTGAGGAGTGCATTGGAAAGGATCTCCCACGCACCAGGAACATTGCTTACTGGATCGGATTCTTCGCACTGCCATAACAAAGTTAAGGAGATTTCAGGACTTTTCAAGATAGCTTGTGATTGGAAGGCAGCAAGGGGCCCATGACTATTGGTGTGGAGGAAGGAGCTGATATAGTGGGTGGGCTGAAAGGGGAGAGTGCTCGTGTGGGAAGCGCATAGGGGCATAGGCAACATTCAGGGTGCCCGAGCTTGGGGCGGACAGCCTGACTGATCCAGGGCCAGACATTCCGGCGAGCTCCCCCACAGGATCGCCCCGATGACTTGTGTGACTGACTACAGGAGTCCCTCTAAGGGATGGGTCCTGTAAAAAAGTGCAACTACGACCAGCCTTGATCACTGATTTGGGCGCCCTCCTGACAGGGAAGATTCCCGGCTTAGCCCATTCATTATTCGCACAATTGATATTATAAAGGAAGTGGTGTACTGACTCACATGAGGGCGGGGGGGGAGGGATTGTTACGTTAGTTCATTTTAATGAGGACTGAATGTACCGATCAGTATGTAAGCCTTCATGCTGCCCCACCGATACCCATGAGCTCTTCGAGCAGTAGCGGCACCCCCTCCCCTCAGCGCCTTGAGACCCTCACGGGTAAGTGCTTTACAAGTACTCTGATTGATTGATTGATTGATGAGTTATAAAGTATACTCTGCTTATTCCTGAAAATTCAATAAAATCTGTTTAAAAAAAGAAAAGAAAAAAGAACTGTTTGTTGATCAAAGAAAAGGGACGCCCAGAAGGTCAAATCTCAGAGAAGGAGGTCCCAGAATCCAATAAAAATCTGACATCTGGTAAGTCGCTGGGCCCATGTGGGTTCCCAGCAGAGATCTGTAACTGTCTGGCCACTCCACTAACACTGGCATTTCTATTTTTTTTGAGGTTGTATAATTATTGCAGATAAATATGAAATATATAAAATACAGTAGGCCGTTTCCCCACAAAGCATTTGCACCGTAATATTACGTGGATATTAGGGACACCCACAGCAATAATATGATTCCTTAAAATAAGATCTAGAAAATGTGAGCAAACTGATTATGACCCCTAATGTGTTCCTGGTGTCAAATCAAGAGGTGTCGTATAACAGCTCCATTATTTATCACCTTTCAGAGGTCCCAGATATTGGCGTGCTTGTAAGAGCATCCCCTGGCCTCACAGATTGGCTGTTGTAGCATTCAAGAACAGTCCATTGGATGTGTCCGTTGTGTTACAGTGGGTGCAGTCGCATCGCTCCACTGTTGTGCTATGTCCCTCTTCCCCAAAAAGAGGCCTAATCTTATCAAAATCTGTACTGCTCTTGTGAAACCCTCGTCTTTCAAGAAGTTTGGCAGGGCTATCTTAGAACAGCACCTCTGTCGCCTCCTATGGACTCTCATCAGTGCTCCAAATATTCCCTCCTAGAAAGGCTTTAAGACTGGACCTAGGAAAATCATGTGAATAAAATAAATCTCTGGTGTGTGACCACAATGCAAGTATTCCGGTCTTGATCCTTTGACGATTTTCCATAATCACTAGGGGTCAACTATAACCTTTATAAGTATCTGAATTGCAGCCTCATGAGAGGCCATCAGAGCAAACGTCCATTCCTCATCCTGCAACTGCCCAACATTTGCTTCCCAGGTGTCTCTAAGGCATGCACAAGTGTCAGGGGTATTTATCACCAGGGTTCGGTATATTTATGCGTACGTTTCCCAACTATCAAATCCCTCTAATTGAGCAGCTGCCTACAACAACATAGTGTGAACTGTACCTCACGGCTTGCCACTGCGTCATTTACTCCTACTCAAGGATCATGACACAATAATCTAATCATAGCTTGTGGATAAACTCACAATGCAATCTTTTCATTTTATTAGATTAAGTCGCTCTACTGACAAAGACAAATGTGGCTACTAAATGAATAAATAGACACTAAGAGACATTTAGGGGGTCATTAGGATCGCGGTTTTTCCGCATCCTCGGGGCCGGCGGAAGGCATCGCCGGCCCAGAGGATGCGGAAAAACCTCAGCGGACTGACCAAAGACCCACCGCCACATTAGGATGGCTGGTGGGTCCTGGTTTCCGTCCGCAGCTTTTCCGCCGCGGCTGGCTTACAACCGCGGCGGAAAAGCTCTAATATGGTGATGGTGTCTGTCAGACACCGTCCACCATATTAGGATGGCCTGTAAAGTATGCTTTTCCGCGGCGGGTTTTCCGCCGTGGAAAAACATACGGAACTTCACTGCGGGGGCCCGTTGCGGGCCCCCTAGGTGAAGGGGGGGTGGGGGGTGCACATGGGGGGTACCTATGGTACCCCCCTGCATTTGCATGCAGAAAGCGGCAGGCACCGCGCGGTGCCTGCCTCTTACTGCATGCAAATGCAATGCGTGCATTTTTAACATTGCGGCGGGTGCAGCTTGAAGCTCCACCCGCCGCAATGTTAAAAATAGAGGATGTGACCGCAACCCTTGCGGTCACATCCTAATTGCACAGGAGGGAACTCCGCATGCCATGCGGAGGTTCCCTCCTGCTCTGGGGTCGCGGACGGACGCAAGTCCGTCCGCGATCCTAATCGACCCCTAAGTCTCTTGAACATATTTATTCACCTAGAAGGAAAAGTGTGAAACATTAATCCACTGTGGGTTTGTCAGATAGAATCCCTTTAGGGTCAAAAGCAGGACAGGGCATTACCAATCTGTTCGTGCAAGGTGTAAACATAAATTTCACTTGAACGGCAACCAATTGTCAAACAGGTTGAGCAATCTAAAGTTGACAAAATCTTCTCAGGCCTCTTTTTGTGGACCTTCCTCTTATCCAAGACATCACTTAAGCTTGCTTGGATTTTAAGTTCTTCTCCCCAAACATCTCCTCAGGGAATTTTCCTGTCATACCTTTGGAACAAGTCAGCGTTCCTCCAACAAAGAACTGAATCCAAATATTTGGTTGCAAAGAGGACTATCAGCCTTTCCTCACACAGTGGGGCCAAAGCTCACCTCTCGCAACGGAATTGTCACTCACTCTCAACCAAAAATGTTTGGACAGCTTATGACCATTTACCAACAACAACCGAGGAAGCTAGAGCACAGTCAATATCTCTTTCCCTATTTTATACAGGTAATTATATCTAAATAAGGCCTGGCTTAAATAACACCCAACTTAGATACTTTGAAAATACCTGGAATCCAATCCCATAGCTAACAAATACCACTAAACAACCCCCTAACTCTATTTTCCACCCACATTTCACATTTGACCCGGCAATGTTCCAAAACATGATTTTAAGATAGCTACATCAAACCAGAATCTCCAGTCTTCAAAGTTTTATCCCTCTAGTGTAGGAACTAATGCCTTTCTATTTAAGAAACCACATACACGCCACAAATTCCATATCCAGTTCTAGTCCTAATGCACTTCAATGCATTTTGGCCAAATACGGCTTGATCTGTGTTAAATCATTAATGAGCGCAATCAAATATTATCAAAATTTACATCAGGTTTCCTTTATTTTATCTTTAAGGACAACTCTGGTCAGTCCACACACTTTTTTCAATCCAACAAACAGTTCTTGCCACATAAATATCCATTGCTTATTGTGCAATAAGACACATGGTATTTTAATTATTTGTAGAATAGAATACATCACATGCCATGGTGCATTTGTAGACACAATGTTTTTTAATACATAATTATTATGAAATTGGAAATGTCTCCTTAGTGTAACATATTTCACCTTACAACATTGTGGCAAGAACTTGCATACTCAACCTTATGACATTTAGAGTTCAGTTAGTCATATTTGCTTCGATATATAAGCCAAGTGTGTAGACTATCAGCTAATCGAAACCATGCGAGTCCACACTTTTATGCAAACGGACCAGCTTTGTATGTAACATATACATATAGTCCGAAAATGTATCACTACCATGAGAGTTTAACTTTCAAATAAACTAACACGCAGTAACCTTTCTTTGCTGTCCACCAGATCGGACTTCTTTTTGTTGTGCTTTCAATACCAGGGCACATACTCCATCGGCCCTAGCCATGGGCTCTCTTACTTCAAGTTTTGAATTGAACATATTTACCTCAAACTTACCCATTAAGGAGATCGTAAAACAGAACCTCGGACAGAACTACTGATTCGCCTTTTTTTTTTTTTTACTTGGATTAGTCGCTTTCAGTGCCCTTTCTTAGACATTCATTTGCCCAGGTCTTCTCTTTAGTGAGGTAGTCTGTGTTCACTACTGAGAATTCTTTTGGGAAACTGCTGAAACAACCTTGACCAACTATAGGACCAGAGCTAGAAAAGCTTAGCTTCTAAAGGCATGGCAAAGTAGTTTTTGTAATCGGCGAGTTCCCCATAGGTTAGAGATATGGCAAGGGAACTGGACGGATAGTTCAAACAGGGCAATATATAGATGTGGCAGGATCCTTTTTTATGCCCCTAACTGGTTGTGTCTTGGGTGGCATCTCCTCTCGCAGATATTATTGATGGATTTCGACCCCTGTTCCTCATGGGTCTCCTCAGGACATGGACTGTGGCTGTCGGGTGGTATTTTCAAAAGAACTAATCTAGGTCATCATAGGCAGGATATGTAAGGGGAAAACAGGAAGGAATAAATGTGAGGATGACAATGTATGAAGTGTGAACAGACCTAGTACTTTCCAGTTCAAGGAGTTGGAGAAATACCTTGTCTTGGTGAAGATGAAAGATTTAATTAAGTTTCAATGATGAATTAATACTTTCGTTGGTAACTCTTGCCAAAATAGTGTTGGAACATACCTTTTTGTTGGAATAACTGGTGCAGATTCAGGTGCTTTGTAGCAGCTGGTGAGCAGACATGAGCAAATGCTGCCAGATATCAAAATGTATAATCCTTAATCAGGAAGTAATGGCAAGTGTAATTATGTTATTATAATAATGGCGTCTGTGCAAACTGGTGTTTAAGATGCGCACCGCCTCATGACATTAGTGATGGATCATGGGGATGTAGTCCACGTTCATTAGAAAGGATTATGGAGCTGCCACATACAGAAGTTAGATAGGAGTTTACTTCAGTTAGAGGAAGTGCTAAGATAGAGCTTGAGCAGAGTAATCGTTTATAAAAAAGGATTATGTGAATTTTCGATCCTATATTTGGCTGTGACTTGTATGCGGGTTAAATAGCAAAGAAACACCTAATGAAAAAGAGTCATGAGAATTGAGATCCCTTGGTAATGATGAATGAATAGAACATTTATAAAGCGCTAACTTTGCCCAAGGGTGTCAAGGTGCTAATAGCAGAAACCACATGCAGGCAGGCAGAAGCACACCTAGACCAGCATCTGAGGGAACAGCCAGGTCTTTAACACCGATTGAAAAGAGTGTGTGAATGTTGTCCAGCAATTTCGTCTGGAAGGGAGTTCCACAATTTAGCAGCAGCCGTTGTGAAGGATCTCCCGCCCCATCTCATCTGTTTAAACCTGGGCACCGTAAGAAGATTCTTACTTGCTGACCTGAGATTCCTAGTAGGGACAGTGATGAAATAATGCTTTAATGCCATCAGGACCCAGGCCATGATAAGCATTATGAGTGAGGCAAACGGTTTTGAACATAATACTACGATCAATTGGAAGCCAGGGCAGAGAAAGAAGAGAGGCCAAAACTGATTGATGTTTGGGCAGATCAATCACCAGCCTGGCCGCAGTATTCAGCACCAGCTGCAAACGCCGCAGCTGTCCCTTGGTAATGCCCAAATAAAGGGCATTACAGTAATCTAGTCTGGATAGTATTAAAGCAATAAAACTTGTTTGCGTGCAGTGAGTGATAATCCTTATAAGCCCGAAGCAAGTAGCCACCGTCCTACTGATCTGTAAATTGAGGGACAAAGTATTGTCCAACAGGACTCCCAGATTTTACCATGGGAGACGGGGCATGGAAAAGTGCCCAAAGATTCGGGCCAAAAATAAGTACCTCCGTCTTCTGCCATTCAATTTAAGATTTGGATCAGAGTAGGAATTGCCCAATTTCACTGTTTGGATCTGCTCACTAAGGAAGGAGGCAAGAAGTCCTAGAGCCGAGGCTCCAACACCTATCTCTCTGAGCCGTTCCACAAGTCTCAGTGGAGAAAGGGTATCAAAAGCTGCGGTGAGATCAAGTAGGATCAGCAGGGTCGTATGGCCTGCCCCCACCTGTGTGAGGATGTTATCAAGCACCATGGTGAGCGCATTTTCAGTGCTATGACTACTTCTGAAACTGTGTTGAGATCCATCAATAATTTGGTAGTCCCTCAAATAAGCGCTCAGATGGAAATTCAAATTGGATTCTAACATTTTTGCTGGAACCGGCAAGAGGGAGCTGGGTTGATAATTTTTCAGTTCCAACAGGTCCACAGATGGCTGTTTAAAAGTGGCCTAATTACTGCCACCTTCGAAGCCAAGGGATATTGCCCCTCCGAAAATGACCAAATTAAGAACAGTGGTAAGATCCGGTAAAATGGCACCTTTTGCACTTTTTAGGACTTTCAAGGGGCAAAAATCCATTGGAGACCCAGACTTAATTCCTTCTCATAATTGGTCTGTGCTCTCAGGTGACAAACTCCAGAAGGGATTACAAATATATATTGCCTAAATAGAAGCAGAAGGAGCTTTCGCCCCAAGATGTAGGGGGTCACTGTGCGTTTTCCTAAGCTAGAATACCGTAACTCCCCTGGCGATTTTGGGTAGGCAGAAAAAGTGAAGGTCATCACTTCCTACTGAGGGCAAGATGAATGTCATTTTCACCCAATTGCCCTGTTGAGCATGAACCAACAGGTTAAAGGGTTACGCCTGTGGTGCAGCAATAGCTCTGCCTATGCACACCCTGTGTTTCTTCCGACTCCAAACAGAGTGAAAGAACCGCAAGTTTGGTGAGGCGAGAGCACTGCCGAAATACAATGGTGCTCCCACTCCACCAAATAACAACACTTGCGTCTTTGCCTGCATGTTCTAGGATAATAGGACTGAAACCTCTAGAATTATATCTATGTTTATAAGTTTCTCCTTTATGGCCATGTCTGGTTTTCTGGAAAACGGATATGAGTTGGAACTGATGTTTGATTGGATTGTAATCTCTTTTCTTTACACAATTGCACCTGGATTATGATCTCAGTGTGTGTCGGATACTGCAACGCTCCGATGTGTACACTTTGTTGAAAAAATACCTCCAATAGTACAGATTTCTCACCAAATTTAGCAGACCAGAGCCATGATCCTAAATAACTGTATTTGCCTCCAGGGCCATACAGAATACAATTTTAAGTCCTCTGCACCATCTTAAACGAAAGGATGGACATAGACCTAAATATCACTAAACTTGAACTATATTCCAAAGAACAACCTGAAATCTTATGATATAAATCGGATAGTTTATGCCAGGAATAACTTAAAAACCCTACGGAGAAAAAAAACCTGTTTTGGAACTCTCTGTATCCAAAACAGAAGAATATACCTAATCTTACAATGCATAAAAAAGTAAGAACAAGCTCATTTAAGGAATATGCTACTTACCAGTATGCATCTGTTCTTGGCATGTAGGGCTGCTGACATTTATATCTTTGCATAGATCGCCGCCTAGTGTTGGGTCCGGATGATTGCCCGTTGTTGTCCTGGAAGAGTCTTCGAAGTATCACGAGATAGGTGGCTCCTCCCCTGGACTACAGTGCGCATGGGCAGCCTCTCCATGCTCAGATTGTTTTTCGCCATTGTGGCAGAGATGGAGTATGATATAGTAAGTGATAACCATGCTTGGGAATAATTCTGAGTGCTACAGCTGCGACAGGCACCGGGGAGGAGGGCGGGCGATATAAATGTCAGCAGCCCTACATGCCAAGAACAGATGCATACTGGTAAGTAGCATATTCCGTTCGAGGCATGTGGGCTGCTGAATTTATATCTATGCATAGAATAAATAGTAGTACCCTCCTTAGCGGCGGTTGCCCGTGCCATCTGCAGCAGTCTGAAAAAGAGTTTTGAGAACAGCTTGACCTACAGCAGCTTGTTGTTTTGAGTGTACATCCACGCAGTAGTGTTTGGTGAATGTGTGTATGGTGGTCCATGTGGTTGCTCTACATATATCCTCTAGAGGAATGTTACCTAGGAAAGCCATGGATGCCCCTAACTTGCGTGTGGAATGCGCTCTTGGGGGAACTGTTAATGTGCGTTTAGCCTTTTGGTAACAGATCTGTATGCACTTAACAATCCATCTGGCTATACCTAATTTTGAAATTGGGTTGCCCTTGTGCTGTGGAGAGAAGGCAACAAACAGTTGTTTAGTTTTCCTGAAATCTTTAGTCCTGTCTATGTAATACAGGAGAGCCCTTTTAACATCTAGTGTGTGTAGTGTTCTGTCTGCCACTGAATCAGGATTTGGGAAGAATACTGGCAGTTCAATAGTTTGGTTAATGTGGAACTGTGACACTACCTTGGGCATAAATTTAGGGTTGGTACGCAGCACTACCCTATTAGCATGAATTTGAATGAAAGGCTCCTGAATAGTGAGGGCTTGCAGCTCACTAACCCGTCTTAGCGACGTGATCGCCACCAGAAAAGCCACTTTCCATGTGAGAAATTGTATCTCACAAGAGTGAAGCGGTTCAAATGGTGGACCCATGAGCCTGGTGAGGACTATGATGAGGTTCCAGACAGGCGAAGGCGGGTGTCTTGTAGGAATGACCCTTTTGAGTCCCTCCATAAAAGCTTTAATGGCCGGCACTCTGAAAAGGGATAGGTGCCGGCTATTTTGAAGATAAGCTGCCATTGCAGATAAATGTATCCTGATGGAACTATACGCTAGATTGCATCTGTATACATGCAGCAAATAACATATGATGTTTTGCGTGGAAGCATCCAATGGATTTATGTCATTATTGGAACAATAGATGATAAAACGCTTCCATTTTGCCGCATAGCATGCCCTGGTGGTAGGTCGTCTAGCCTCCTTGATGATGTCCATACAGTCAGGGGGCAGGTTCAGGTAGCCAAACTCTATGACCTCAGGAGCCATATTGCAAGGCTCAATTGTTGTGGATCTGGGTGCTGAATGTCTCCATGGCTCTGAGTGAGGAGACTGGGTGTGAGTTTTAGGCGCTGGTGGGGCACCACTGAAAGTTCTAGGAACGTGGTGTACCATGCTTGCCTTGCCCACGTTGGAGCAACCAGGATGAGTGTCATGGAGTGCTGCCTCAGTTTGCGTGCTACCAGCGGTATGAGTGGTACCGGAGGAAAAGCGTACGCAAATCTGTTCGACCAGTTCATCCATATCGCATTGCCCTGAGACTGCGGGTGTGGGAACCTGGCGGCGAAGGTGTGGCATTTTGCATTTTCTTGTGTGGCGAATAGGTCTATCTCTGGATGACCCCACTGCTGGAAACATGGTTGTAGCACTGAGGGATGTATCCGCCACTCGTGCATCTGATGGCTGTGTCTGCTGAGCAGGTCCGCCATCTGGTTGTCCCTGCCTGGGAGGTGTTCCGCCATGAGGAACATGTTCCTTTGAATGGCCCACTTGCACACGCACTGTGCTAGGTGTGACAATTGTGGAGAGTGTGTCCCTTCCTGCTTTTGAATGTAATACATCGCAGTCATGTTGTCCGTCCGGATCAGCACGACTTTGTTACAGAGATGCAACTTGAATGCCTTCATCGCCATGAAGATTGCCGTCAGCTCCAGTAGGTTGATGTGCAACCTTTACTGCTGCGTAGTCCATAGTCCCTGCACAATATAATGGAGGACATGAGCTCTCCAGCCCAGGAGAGATGCGTCCGCTGTTAGCACTACCCGTGGTACAGGCTCATGGAACGGTCGTCCCCTGCAAAGGTTTTGTGTGTTCCACCAATGCAGAGAGTTGTATGCACAACCGGTCACCAACACTAGGCCTTTCAGCTCTCCCTGAGCCTGGTTCCACTGGCGTGCCAAGCATTCCTGAAGCGGACGCATGTGTAGCCTCGCGTGAGGGACTATAAAGATGCAGGAGGCATTCATGCCTATTATTTGCATGAACACTTGCGCTGGGAGTGAGTGTTGTGGCCTGAATTTTTGAATCAGCACCTGCATGCTGTTGACTCTCGCTGAGTTCGGTTGCGCTGTGGCAGTGAGAGTGTTTATTTCTGCGTCTAGGTACTGCTGTACAGGTGCGGGTTGAAGATGAGACTTCGGGTAATTCAGTGAAAATCCTAGACTGTGTAGGAGGTGAATTGTGCGGTACATGTGGCTGGCACACTGCTGGGCCGATTTTGCCTGAACAAGCCAGTCGTCTAGATACGGATAGACATGGATGTGTTGTCTCCGAAGATGCGCGGCCACTGTCGCTAAGCACTTTGTAAACACTCTGGGGGCTGTAGTGACCCCGAAAGGCAGGACCTTGAACTGGTAATGCTGGTTGTTAATGGTGAACCTGAGATATTTCCTGTGACTTGGGTGAATGGGAATGTGGAAATAGGCATCCTTCAGATCTAGGGTTGCTAGGAAATCTCCCTGACTGAGCAATGGCAGAACTTTGCTGTAAAGTGAGCATGTGACAGTGTTCGGATAGGATGTATTAGTTTAAGGGTCTGAGGTCTAGAATGGGCCTGAGAGACCCGTCTTTCTTTGGGATTAAGAAGTACAGTGAATACACCCCTGTACCCTGTTGGTCTAAAGGCAGGAGTTCTATGGCCCCTTTTTGCAGCATGGAGATGACTTCTTGCAGCAATAAGTGCATGTGCTCTGCGGACATAGGACGGTGCCTTGGGGGTATGTTGGGTGGAGTAGAGGTTAATTCCAGACAATAACCGTGATGTATAAACGCAGCAGTATCTTCAGTAGGCGAAGGTTTGACCGCATACGACGGAGTGTCAGGGGTGGTATGTGGTTCATCAGGGTCCAAAGTGTCAGCCCATGGCTGGGACGCATCCTGATCTGTATCAATGGGATAGTTAAACTGGTCCTCATTGTCCCCTTCCTCCACATCCTCAGTGACAGGTGTGGGAGAATAGGTATAGTCTCGCCCATATGATTGAATGGGTTCAAAAAGGATAGGAGAGGTGGTAGAGTCCCTCTTTTTCTTTAGTGGTATCCTGTAAGACTCCATAAGAGTTTCAGGCATGATTTTTCGTTTATAGACGGTGAGTCGACCTAATTCAGAGTCGATGTATAGTTTCGCCTGGTTGTCGTAGGACGGTGGCTGGAGCATAACGTCATCCGTCCTAGGCTGAGTGGGTGCGGCTACTGATGGTGACTTGGATGAGTCGGTAGCCTTTGGGAGTTGAACAGTTTTAGGCCGTGCTGTCGGGGGCAGTCCGTATTTTATCGGCGCCGGAAGCATCGGTGACGGACTGACTTGCTTCGATGTAGGCGTTGTCTTCGATCTGACCGACTTCGATAGTTCCGTGTGCTTGAGGCCTTGCGTCGACTCGAGCCGTTGTTGCGCAGCAGGTACGCTCTTGTGCTTCGACGCGGTCTGTTCCTTCTGTCCGAGTTTGGGTTTCGGTTCGAAGGCTTTGACTAACAGCGGCTTCCTAATTTTCGGATCGATGGTTTTTTGGGCCTCGAGCCTTTGGAAGAGTCGCCATCTTTGGCGCCGGACGTCGACGTGGGCGTGACGTGCATAACTGTAGACACGGGCGTAGTCGATCAGATCTTCGGTTCGACGCCCCCTTTCGACCCTGAGGGGTCAAGCACACGTTTCGACTTGGTAGGTTCCGAAGTCGTCGAGCCGATGGTTGCTTTCACCAGTTTCGGTTTCGATTTAGTGTCCTTCTGTTTCGGTTCCGATTTTTCCACTGATTGTGGTCGATCGACCGATGGCTCTTTGGAAATGTTTTTAGTCGGGCCTTGAAACGGGACTAGAGAACATGGACGAAGATCTTGGCTAAGGCCTTCCGGCGATGCCTCGACCTGAGCCATGGAAGAGTCTTTATGGGGCCCGCTACTGCGGTTGGGCCTAGCTCCTCGCTTGAGTTGTCGTCGACGGCTCCGATAGGTTGTACGTAGTCTCCTACCTCGACGATGTCTTCATCATGGACGTAGAGTTCTTCCTCGTCCTCATTGTAGTTGGAGTCTTGCTCCGACGCGGGATCCGAGTGCTGATCAGGATCCTCCTCTTGCACACACTCCTCGTCGTCACCCCCGAAGATGTTTTCTGGGTTGGGTGCCGACTCCCGCGCCGAAGACGGAGAGTTTTCTTCGATCTGAATTTGGAACAGGCCATGTAGCTGGCCTCGTCGTGGTCCGATGAGAGACATTTATTGCACACTGGGTGCACATCGATGTGAGGGTATTTAGAGTTGCAAACGGGGCAGCGCTTGAACGGACTCCGTTCCATCGTCGATCGTCGATGGGGCCTTTGGTGTCGAAAGGCAATCGTCCTTCGACGTCCTGTTCTAAGAACTGGAAACAAGTACAAGGCACCGAACGAAAGACAATACCGACGCCCCAAAGGCCTTTTGGCCTTGAGAAAGAGTATCTAATATGTATTCCGAACGTGAGTTAAGAAGTACATCCGAACCCAATGGTGGAAAAAAACAATCTGAGCATGGAGAGGATGACCATGCGCACTGTAGTCCAGGGGAGGAGCCACCTATCTCGTGATACTTCGAAGACTCTTCGAGGACAACAATGTGCAATCATCCAGACCCAACACTAGGCGGCGATCTATGCATAGATATAAATTCAGCAGCCCACATGCCTCGAACATGAGCTTTCCTAACCACTCAGGATACTTCTGGGATTACCTCCGAACAGTGTGTATTCTTTCATGTTGAATGAGATTGGCTATGTGATTGAAGCTTTTCTAGGATTTCAAGCACCGATAATGCTGTACTCCAGTGTGCATTTTCTCATGTCATATGAGATTGTATTTCAAACTGAAACATTTCTGGCACTCCAAGCACTGAAAATGCGTTTCTCCAGTGTGTGTTCTCTCATGTTGAGGGAGTCGGAATTTATGACTGAAACTTTTCTGGCACACCAAGCACTGATATGGCTTTTGCCCAGTGTGTGTTTTCTCACGTCGAATGAGGCTAACTTTGAGACTGAAGCTTTTCTGGCACTCCGAGCACTGATACAGTTTTTGCCCAGTGCGTATTCTTTCATATTGAGTTAGATTGACTTTGCGACTGAACTTTTCTGGCACTCAGAGCACTGATAAGGCTTTTCTCCAGTGTGTGTTCTCTCATGTTGAGTGAGACTGAATTTATGACTGAAACATTTCTGGCACTCCGAGCACTGATTCGGTTTTTGACAAATGTTTATTCTTTCATGTTGAGTTAGATTGGGTTTGTGACTGAAGCTTTTCTGGCACTCCGAGCACTGAAAAGGCTTTTGTCCAGTGTGGATTCGCTCATGGCAAGTAAGACTGGCTTTGCGACTAAAGCTTTTCTGGCATTCAGAGCACTGATCAGGCCTTTCTTCTGTGTGGATCCGATCATGGACAATAAGATAGGCTCTTTCTGAAGCTTTGTACATATTCAGAACACAGATAAGGCTTTTCACGAGTGTGTGTTCTCATGATCAGTGAAATTGGCTCTATTTCTGAAGCTTTTCAGGCTTGCATGGCATGGATGAGGTTTTTCCTTAGTGTGGATTCTCTTTCGGAGAGTGAGTGGATTGATCACTCAAGTTGTTCTCATATTCAATGCACTTAGAAGATTTTGTTCTGGGATTAATGTCTTCACATTGGTTTTTATCTTGTGTATTCGCCATGTTAAGTCAGAAATTTAACCCAGTGTCAGGACAGTTTTTGATAACGTTCATAATTAACCTCTCACATAGAATGTACGCACTGTTCTTAACACTTCTGTCTGAAGCTCAATGTTGGCATCTCAATAGGCTGTTTAGCTTTGTCATCCTTCAAATCTTCCTGGAGCATTCCTATTGCACCCTGGACGACGTCTCTAACAGGTTACAGTCTCCAGGTGGGTTCTCTTGGCATTTACTCATTTTATGAGTCAAGCATTTCCCACATACTCTCTATATTAGATATGGCACTGTAGTTTATTATTTCTTTTTTAGTTTGAAATGTCTCACTAATGTTAGATTGCTTAAAACATTGAGTGGCAGGATTAGAACAGTATATTTGGGCATTATCATTAGGACAGTTCAAGAAAACCTGAACAAAGTGGGTTTTAAGGGCTTCCGAAAAGTGTACAGAGTATGTTGAGTTCAGATATACAGAGACTGGAGAAGACGTGTGGATGTTGCAAGAAAGATAGTTTTAAGCCAGGGTGGTTTTAAAGTTTTACTTCTAGCAAAGAGTATCTTTGGCTTCTGAGCCCTATTCGAGTGTGTTTACTTTCTTGAAATCCAGGAAAGACATTTAACAATGACTTTCGGTTACACGGTGTTGAGATGACTAAAGTTTGTTCCCTCGCTTTCAAGTAGTTCTAACAATACTTCGGACATTTAAGCAAGGATATGTTTTAGCTTGTGGTCAGCTTCTCTAGGACCTTTCATCCGATTGCATTAACATCAATGGTTATCTTACTTTAATGAGCAGTGCAAGGACATTTACCTCCTCTAATGTGCATATATTTGTAAATAATGAAATATCTTCTGGTAGTGAAAATGTGTTTGAAATTAGTGCTTACACTGGACCTACATTTGGGTTTGATTTATATTTAAGAAGCCATTCAATTCTGATAACTCACACTTGTTTAATCCTTCTAAACTCTTTACTTTGAGACTGTGTGAAGCACAATAAAATATTTGAATTAGAAAAATCAGCTTCAGGCTTAGTAGTTTTCTCTGTTCTCAGTTGGCTGCCACGCCTGCTTTTTAAAGTTTTGCAAACTTATTACTCGGGGTCATCTTCAGTCAATCATTCTTGTTCCTCTTCAGTTACTCAAAACAATCATTCTTGTTCCTCTTCAGTTTCTCAAAACAATCATTCTTGTTCCTCTTCAGTTTCTCAAAACAATCATGCTTGTTCCTCTTCAGTTTCTCAAAACAATCATTCTTGTTCGTGGAAGTTTTGTTGTTTGGTATTAAGTCACTATTTTGATTTCACAGTCCATACTTTGCCACCCTGTCGAATTAAATTGAAATAGTTAATAAAAGTAAATTGGCAAAAAGAAATGTTGGACATGGCCATTTTGGCAGGTTCACCCCTAAACGTTTTGCTTTTATATGTGACTTGATATTTATTTATTTATTTATTTGCTTGTTAAGCGCATGAATCAATTCCCGAAGGGATATCTCTGCGCTGGTGCTAGCATTTAGAGGGTTACTGCAAAGAATAAGGCTGAAGAGGAAGACCTGATAAATCTAAGGCATGGTGAAAAGGTAAGTTTTCAGTTTCTCCCTAAATAGTTCTTGGCTCCTAGTCTGTTTTAGTTCAGTGGGCAGGGAATTCCAGAGAATAGGTCCTTTGTAGGACAGTGCTCGGCCTCCTTGTCTGGCCCTTCTAATCTTTTGGACCTGAAGCAGGAGATGGTTGCTGGATCGAAGTGTGCGGCCAGGGATGTAGGGCAGGAATTTTTCTTTTAGATAGCTGGGGCTGGTGCTAAACAGGCATCTGTATATAACGTTACAGATTTTAAATTTGATGCGCTGCTTTACGGGTAGCCAATGAAGTTGGCGAAGTAGGGGGCCGGACGGCGTTCTGGGAGGAGCATTGAGGGCCAGTCTAGCCGCCGTATTCTGGACAACCTGAAGTTTGTCTAGCTGTGCTTCATTTGCTGAGATGTATAGACCATTGCAGTAATCCATTCTGCTTATGATAAGGGTCTGGATGAGAGTCTTCCTATGGTTTGGGGGTAGAAACGGGAAGGCTCGTCTCAGGAGCCCCACCACATGGAGGCAAGCACCTGCTACTTGCGTGGTGTGCTCTTTAAGCAGAAGCGCCTGGTCTAGCTTGACACCTAGGTTTTTTGCTGTTTGTTTGGGATAGGGGATGGGGCCTAATTCCAAAGGCCACCAATCTGGGGACCAGAGAAGGGTTGCCCCTCCAAACAGCATGACCTCCGTTTTGGATACGTTGCATTGTAAAAAATCTTTAGCCATCCAGTGTGCTAAAGCCCTCATCCCGTCTGCAAATGATGACTGAATTGCCGGAGTGAGGGTTTGGAAGGGGAATAGCAACTGGGTGTCGTCAGCGTATGATACAGGAGTAAATCCAAAAGATCTTATCAGATTAGCTAAGGGGGCCACATAAATGTTAAACAATGTTGGGCTGAGACACGAGCCCTGTGGCACACCCTTAGTTAGCTCCCTTGATGGTGATGAATGGGAGCCCAGTCTGACACCTTGAGTTCGGTCGGAAAGGAAGCTGTGCAGCCATGATAGAGCTGTTCCTCCTACCCCTACACTGCTCAGTCTTTCGAGAAGGAGAGCATGTGATACCGTGTCGAAGGCAGCGGACAGGTCCAACAGCACTAGAATCACGGATTCCCCCCTGTCCAGTGACATCCTGATGTTATCGGTCACGGAGAGGAGGGCTGATTCAGTGCTGTGGTTGGGCCTGAAACCAGATTGCGAGGGGTCCAGGCCCTCCGCTGCCTCGATGTAGTTCGACAAGTGAGTATTCACATGCTTCTCGGTAAGTTTACCGAGATAGGGTAGGAGGGAGATGGGCCTGAGGTTCGATAGATCAGACCAGGGCAGTGTGGTATTTTTCCAAATTGGATTTACAACTGCTTGTTTCCACTCAGATGGCACCCGTCCTTCACTAAGGGATTGATTTATGATGGTTTGTAGAAGGGGGCCTAGGAAGGAGTTGAGGGGGGCCATCATTCTTGCGGGTATGAGGTCGTTAGGAGAGCCAGATTTTATATGATTAGTTAGATGATGGAGATCGATGTCAGATATTGGGGGAAAGGAGAGTAGAGATATTGGTTTATGTTGTACGGCAGTGTTAGCGGAGATGACATTTAGAGCAGGGCTGCAAGTACTGGTAGAAGTGTTGTTCAGGATTTTGTCGTAGATCAGGTTGATTTTATTCTCAAAAAACAGAGATATCTCTTCACAAAGAGGCAGTGAGAAATCGTCCAAGCTAACACATGCTGTGGGTTTCACAAAGGATTCGAGTATCTTATATAATTCCTTTGATGAGTTGCCGGCCTCTGATATTTTCTGGGCCAGGCTAAGCTTGCGCGCTATTTTAATGTTTTTGTAATATTTAGATTGTGCTTTTAGATAGGCACTCTTGTCATCTGGGAGGTGCGACCTCCTCCACTTCTTCTCCAGCCTTCTACACCCTTGCTTCTCACTTCTTAAGGTGTCTGTGTACCATTTTTCCTTTTTGTGAGTGGGAAATTGTTTGTGAAGTTTTAGCGGGGCTACTTTGTCTATAGCCTTCAGAAGAGAATCCTTGAAACTGGATAGAGTGTCTTCTACATTATCAGATGCGAGGGATATGGGTTTTTCCCAGACCTTCTGTAGTCCTTCTACGGTAACTTTATGCCACTGACGTCGCCATATGGGGGGAAGAGTTTTATGGGATGGCAGTTTGGTTGCTATTGGGAGATTAAATTCTAGTAGATGGTGATCTGTCCAGTCCAATTGAGAAGTGACTATACCGGACAGGGTGGGGCCGTTAGAGAAAAGTAAGTCTAGTAGATGTCCCCCTTCATGGGTGGGATCAGAGTTGTGAAGTTGGAGCCCTAGAGCAGACATATCTGCGAGCAAGGCTTTGGTTTCACTTAGTTCTGGCTTGTCTACATGAGTGTTGAAGTCGCCTAGAAGGATAAAGTCTTCCTTAGCTCTGATGTAGGGTGCCAGTAGTTCCATGAGAGAGAGGGAGAACCCAGCATTGGGTCCCGGTGGGCGGTATATAAGTGCCCCTTTCATGGTTAGTTTAGAAGAGATATTGATCCTAAAAGACATGAATTCTAGACTGGGGCTGCATTGTTTCTCTATAATGGTGACTTTCAGGTGTTCCTTATGAATGATCGCTAATCCGCCACCTATCTTGACTGGCCGGTCCATATTTAAAAGCTTGTAACCTGAAGGGATAGCGATCGTAATGGCTGGAGTTGTGTGGGGTTTGAGCCATGTTTCCGTCAGGAAACATAGATCTGGCTGGGATGAGTGAAGAAGATCCCATATCTGAACTTTGTTCTTAGGCAGGGACCAGACGTTTAGCAGTGAACATTGAAGTGTTTTTTTAAATTTACTAGCTTCAGTAATGCTAGGGTCTGGATGGGGTCGGATATTGGCTTGGTAATGACATAGTTTGCAAGAGAAAGGGCCTTCGGGATAAGTCCAATTCTCATTCTTGCGGCATAGTGACTGAGCTGGTTGCAGGGCCAGGAGGTTTGCGGCGGAATACGTGATGGGACTCTGTAAAGCTGGATATCTGGACATAACCCCTGGCTCCTGGCTCCGTCCTGGCGCGGACGGGCGCAGACGGGCAGGTCTTTGGCTTGTCTTAGGCGCCGTCGAGGGCGCCCCGCTGCGCGCAGTCGCTGCGCGCCAGATCCGACGAGGGGCTAAATAGCCCTCAGAAGTGAGCAGCTAGAACGCTGCCTGCTCGACTTCCTGTGTGTGTCTGGCTCTTGCCTGCCCCGCCCTCCGCACTACGGTATTGGCTACCGAGTCGGACCGGGGCGGGCAGGCTGGAATATCGAGCTCAGACTGCTGCCTAATGCGATGTAACCCTTAGCAGAGTGCCGATGGCAACACAGGTGAGATGCTGTAGGAAATAGTATTCAAACCCTACAGCTATCCGCTGCTAGAGCAAAGTGCAAAGTGCTGAGGTATTTTAAAAGTGGTTTATAAAATTAGTAATCAATTTTAAAACTTGTGCTTTAAAAACAATGGTACAATTCAGCATATATATTTCTACAGAGCATCCGCTCTAAATTGCTAGCAGGCGCCAAGCGGGGTCAGGAGATGCTGCCACCGTCGTCCCTTACCGCAATGACTGCTGCCTCCTCGCCGCCTAAATAGCCCTCAGAAGTGAGCAGCTAGAACGCTGCCTGCTCAACTTCCTGTGTGTGTCTGGCTCTTGCCTGCCCCGCCCTCCGCACTACGGTATTGGCTACCGAGTCGGACCGGGTCGGGCAGGCTGGAATATCGAGCTCAGACTGCTACCTAATGCGATGTAACCCTTAGCAGAGTGCCGATGGCAACACAGGTGAGATGCTGTAGGAAATAGTATTCAAACCCTACAGCTATCCGCTGCTAGAGCAAAGTGCAAAGTGCTGAGGTATTTTAAAAGTGGTTTATAAAATTAGTAATCAATTTTAAAACTTGTGCTTTAAAAACAATGGTACAATTCAGCATATATATTTCTACAGAGCATCCGCTCTAAATTGCTAGCAGGCGCCAAGCGGGGTCAGGAGATGCTGCCACCGTCGTCCCTTACCGCAATGACTGCTGCCTCCTCGCCGCCTAAATAGCCCTCAGAAGTGAGCAGCTAGAACGCTGCCTGCTCGACTTCCTGTGTGTGTCTGGCTCTTGCCTGCCCCGCCCTCCGCACTACGGTATTGGCTACCGAGTCGGACCGGGGCGGGCAGGCTGGAATATCGAGCTCAGACTGCTGCCTAATGCGATGTAACACTTAGCAGAGTGCCGATGGCAACACAGGTGAGATGCTGTAGGAAATAGTATTCAAACCCTACAGCTATCCGCTGCTAGAGCAAAGTGCAAAGTGCTGAGGTATTTTAAAAGTGGTTTATAAAATTAGTAATCAATTTTAAAACTTGTGCTTTAAAAACAATGGTACAATTCAGCATATATATTTCTACAGAGCATCCGCTCTAAATTGCTAGCAGGCGCCAAGCGGGGTCAGGAGATGCTGCCACCGTCGTCCCTTACCGCAATGACTGCTGCCTCCTCGCCGCCTAAATAGCCCTCAGAAGTGAGCAGCTAGAACGCTGCCTGCTCAACTTCCTGTGTGTGTCTGGCTCTTGCCTGCCCCGCCCTCCGCACTACGGTATTGGCTACCGAGTCGGACCGGGTCGGGCAGGCTGGAATATCGAGCTCAGACTGCTACCTAATGCGATGTAACCCTTAGCAGAGTGCCGATGGCAACACAGGTGAGATGCTGTAGGAAATAGTATTCAAACCCTACAGCTATCCGCTGCTAGAGCAAAGTGCAAAGTGCTGAGGTATTTTAAAAGTGGTTTATAAAATTAGTAATCAATTTTAAAACTTGTGCTTTAAAAACAATGGTACAATTCAGCATATATATTTCTACAGAGCATCCGCTCTAAATTGCTAGCAGGCGCCAAGCGGGGTCAGGAGATGCTGCCACCGTCGTCCCTTACCGCAATGACTGCTGCCTCCTCGCCGCCTAAATAGCCCTCAGAAGTGAGCAGCTAGAACGCTGCCTGCTCGACTTCCTGTGTGTGTCTGGCTCTTGCCTGCCCCGCCCTCCGCACTACGGTATTGGCTACCGAGTCGGACCGGGGCGGGCAGGCTGGAATTTCGAGCTCAGACTGCTGCCTAATGCGATGTAACCCTTAGCAGAGTGCCGATGGCAACACAGGTGAGATGCTGTAGGAAATAGTATTCAAACCCTACAGCTATCCGCTGCTAGAGCAAAGTGCAAAGTGCTGAGGTATTTTAAAAGTGGTTTATAAAATTAGTAATCAATTTTAAAACTTGTGCTTTAAAAACAATGGTACAATTCAGCATATATATTTCTACAGAGCATCCGCTCTAAATTGCTAGCAGGCGCCAAGCGGGGTCAGGAGATGCTGCCACCGTCGTCCCTTACCGCAATGACTGCTGCCTCCTCGCCGCCTAAATAGCCCTCAGAAGTGAGCAGCTAGAACGCTGCCTGCTCGACTTCCTGTGTGTGTCTGGCTCTTGCCTGCCCCGCCCTCCGCACTACGGTATTGGCTACCGAGTCGGACCGGGGCGGGCAGGCTGGAATATCGAGCTCAGACTGCTGCCTAATGCGATGTAACCCTTAGCAGAGTGCCGATGGCAACACAGGTGAGATGCTGTAGGAAATAGTATTCAAACCCTACAGCTATCCGCTGCTAGAGCAAAGTGCAAAGTGCTGAGGTATTTTAAAAGTGGTTTATAAAATTAGTAATCAATTTTAAAACTTGTGCTTTAAAAACAATGGTACAATTCAGCATATATATTTCTACAGAGCATCCGCTCTAAATTGCTAGCAGGCGCCAAGCGGGGTCAGGAGATGCTGCCACCGTCGTCCCTTACCGATACTAGTTGTTTTTAGTTTCTGCTCACTTTAACACTGTGTCCCAGTGTAAAGTGCGTGCGCTCTAAGTGCGTGTGTGAGATTGGCCTGCCCTCCCATAGGAATGCATGGGGAATGTATGTGTCCATGGTAGTTCCTGATGTGTGGGGAGTGCAGGGTCGAGTTTGGTATGTGCGGACTCGTGTGTTTAAATGCTGCGCGATTATGTGTGTGGATTTATTGTGGCTAGTGTGGAAGTGCCACTTCTAGAAGTTGGCATGTCTGTGCAATAAATGTTAATTGACTGTCTGGCTTGTGATTGGCTGGAGCTGGCTGGTGTGCCTGGCTCCAGGAGTCAGAATAGGTCTGCCCGGTGGTGAATGCAGAGATTTGCATGTTGATGGGAGGGAGGAGTGCACCTGGGACCTGAATAGGGCTGGGCCTTCCCAACACAATGCTGGATCCACCCACTGTGGTGCGACTGATGTCCCTAGCCTGACTAGTGAATGGGGAGAGGGGCTGAGCACAACAAAAGGCTCCAAAACCAGCTGCGACTGGTTCTCCCCGTGCCCGGCAGCTAGAGACAAAGGAAAGTGTGTATAAAAAAGGGCTGTGACCCCATGAAAAATGTTCTTTCCTGATCCTAACTTGAGGGGAGCCTGCTGCTGCTGCTGGGCGCCAGGAGGACCGCCACTGGGGACTGCCTCCCTGCATGGAGGGCCCTGTGAGCTGGACCCTGGGCCCAGCCTTTGCCCCCCCCGCCTTCCTAAGGACTTTGTCCTGAACTTTGCCCACAGGACCTTTCTGCTGTAGCGCCCTGGGAAGTGCTCTATCCTCCCTACAGCAAGGCGCTTTGCTTTCCAGGAGGAGCGCTTTATTTTTAAACCCTGCATCGCTGGCCTCCAGCGTGTGGAGGGATTCCCCCTGTCTAGGGATTCCCCCCCCTCTTTGTGCTCATTGGCGGTCCCGGTGCCCACTCCGCATTTCCTGCCGCATTTGGGGGAATTCGATTGTCACCCCGCTTATTTACCGGTTCATGTCCCTAGCGGTTGCCCCCCCGCCAGGGACCTTGTCCAGAGGGAACCTACCCCTCGTTTTTCCAGTATCACTGCCTGCAGTGACTGGGAGGGCTGCCGTGCTGCCCGCGGTGCCCCGGAAGTACTAGTGAGGCAAACAGGAAGCGGACGGGAGCCCACCAGCGCTCCTGTAACCTGGAGGAGGCTCTGCCATGAGCACAGAAGCGGTGCCGGCACCCGGGTGCCCCCGAGAGCGAGGGAGAGCCCCGGGGTGCCCAGCAAGGAGCAGAGCGTGGCTGATGGTGCAGGTGGGGCTCCGGTGCTACAGGAGAGCCCCGTGCTGCTCAGAAAGAGACAAAACCGGAAGCAGACGGGAATCCACCCCGCGCTCCGGTGTCCAGAAGAGTCCCGCTGGTGGTCACGGCACGGCCGAGAGGGACGTGCTGCCGGCCGAGGAGAGGTGAGCCAGGGCTGGAGGCTGCCAGGAGATCGAGGCGGAGTCGGCTGCAGAGAATCCCCCGACCGGCAAGGAGAGCAGACCTGTGAGTGCGGGGGAAGTTCCTTCTGGCATAGAGCGGCCCCGGTTGGCAGCGAGCCGCTCCAACGGTAGTTGGGGCATTGTTTTTAGTTCGAGCCCGAGAGGCTCCACCGTTGTTTGGCCATGTATTTGTTTGAGCCCAGGAGGTTCCGACCTCAGGGAGCACAGTTGTTTCAGAGCCCACGAGGCTCCTCCATCGTTTTGGGCACTGTTGCTGCTCTAAGAGCCCAGAGGAGAGCCAGGAGGCACGCTGGTGCCAGGCTTAGTTTCCCCAGCTGCCCAGCACTTAGTGGGCAGCTGCAACATTTAGGTGGTGCCCCTGCGCATCGCTGCATTGGCAGCTGGTAGGCCTGACATTCTGGACATTGGGCCTGTGAGCCCCTGAGAGGCCAAGTTGGCCTGGGGTCAGTAAATGAGATTCTTGCGCAAGGTGATTACCTACTGTGTTCACACTGTTTATGCCTAAGGTGTACGTCTGCGGAATGTGCTTTGCCTTTATGCTAGTGTCCCACTTCCAAATGTGTTTTCATGCTTAGGAGGTTGCTTTGCCAAGTATAGGTTATACTAGTGAGTTATGTGTACCTGCATGATATATGCCTAAGGTGGTTAGGATTGCGTTGTTGTAAACGTATCTAGGACCCTATTTAAATATTCCCGATTTATGCCCTTATGTGGTTATAACAAATCATATCCTTATAAAGGCATAAGAATCATATCCATATTTAGTCATAGCCAATGCAGTCCAAATACGGCAAGGCTACTCCCATAGACTCCTAGAAAGCACAATGTGTTCTTAAACAAACCAAGCCTCCAGCTGCTGTGCCGCATCGACTCCAAAGCTAACATCATTGTGGAGCCGATCCTCGACATGGGTGGACAAGACTCCATCGACATCGTACGGAACTGTGGTTTTGGTGCAATCGTGACATCACCTCCTCTCTGGCAAGGAACCAACCCTGCTTTGCGCAAGCATCGAGGACCCGACTCGTCGCCTCTCCTAAAGCAAGGATACGAAGCAGCACAGTGCCAACGATGCCGCATCTCCTTGACGCTGCGAGCTGTCTTTGTTTTTGCTTTTCCAAGGTACTGTTCTTTGTGGGTCTGTTTTGACTCTGCGCCTGAAGCCGCGCACCTTGCGGTCGACGCTGTACTTTAGGATTTCTTTGACCTCGACGTCGTGATAACTCCAGTTGGGGTGATCTGTTGCTAACAACTGCGTTTTAGGGAATAACCTATATTTGAGATACTTCTACCATCTTATTTCTGAATATGGTATTGTAGATTTTTGTCGTTTGAGTCTTGAGTTAAGTCTATATAAAGAATACTTATTTTTATAAAACATGTGCGGTGTCCATCTGTAGTGTTGTTACAATGTGTTCACAAATGCTTTACGCCTTCTCTCTGAGATGAACCTTCCTGCCGTGGAAGAGGTGTGGCTCAGAGGCCAGGGTGCCTAACTCAGGACTACGAGGTTCACGGTTCGATCCCCGGTTAGCCCAGTACCATGTGACTCTGGGCAATAGCTCCCTTAATCTTCCCGAGGGCCCCCAGCGTCGGGACACCACTTCGGAGGTAGCTGTGCGCTTTACAAATAGTGGTATTTCATTTAATTTCGTGACAAACTACCACAGGGTTGAGCAGGGGTTATTTTAGGAGTGTAGCCCCCTTACTCTGACTAGAAGAAAGGGTCCTTATTTGGACAAAGGTGCAAGCCATTGCCAACTCGAGACTCCCAGTTCTAAACCCCACCTTTTCATCCCCTAAGGTTCTTTTGGTCCTTACCCACAACGGAATGACTTCCATGGTGGGGACCCTTCCTTTAAATACACGAAAGGGAGTTTCACCAGTGGACGAACAAGAAGTCAACCTGTACTCGCTAACCTTCTTCCTCATGGCCAACATCGAACTTTCACCACAGGCAACAGATTGTTGCAGAGTCTCTTTAACAACCTTGACAAACCTTTCCACCACACCATTGCTTTGTAGATGGTACAGGGACGCCTTCTTATGCTTGATCCCCCTGGAACTCCGAAACTCTTCCATGACTAAGGTTGTGTCCTGAACACTATTGTCTGACAAGAGTGTTAACTAGAAACCCTCACGTTCAAATAACTCTTCTAGAAACTCTATCACTACACCAGACTCAACGGAATGAACCACCTTAATATCAGGCCAATGGTAAAACATATCAAATACACACGTTCAAATAGCGTTCCAGAGTCTTCAACTTCACAGGTCCCAAAATATCTATAGAAATGTCTACCACGGACCAGTAGCCTGTTCCCTAATAACCAAGGGTTGCGTCCTGCACTTCAATATCGTGTCACAACACGCACATTCAGCACTTTCATACACCAACCTCTCTACAGGTACATCCAGGGCAGGCCACCAATATGCTTACCTGATCCTTTCCTTTGTCATGGCAATGCCCATGTGCGAGGTGAGAGCACTGTTTACTAGCTTATCCCTTAGTGCAAGGGGTGCAACCAAATTAATACCACGCACGAGGAGACCAGCCTCCAACGCCAGTACTTCCCTCACTCGCCAAAAGCCTTCGAGGACCTCTTCACAGTCCTTCTTCTCACACCAACCACCTGTGACCATGGTTAGGACTTTCCGCAAGTCTAAATCGGTGATGTTCCTTTCACTCTCTTTCTTGGAAATCAACCCTTCACTAATCACACACATTAATTTCTTCCTGCAGTTCTTCACCTCCAAACCACTCAACATCATCTATCGTTTCACACTCCACACCCCGAGTCTTGACAGAGAGTCTGCCAGAACTGTGGAGCCACAAGCCACTACATTATCCCATGGGAGACAAAGTCAATGACTTTCTTGGAGAAGACCTCACTAAGAGGTTTGTGGTCAGTAAGAATTCTGAACCTTCTCCTTCACAAAACCTTTCTCAGCTTGCGCATCCCCCAGAAAACACCCAGAGCTTCTTTCTCCACAACAGAACAGTTGCATTCAGCACCCCTCAAGGGCCTAGAGAAGAATAGAATGGTTTTAACCTCCACATCAACCTTCTGCAAAAGAACTGCTCCTAACCCCTTCGAGCTGGCGTTAGTCATGAGATAAGATACCTTTGTGGGGTAAAAATTTCCTAGACAAGGTTACCCATTCAGATGTTTCTTAATGTACTCAAACTCTTCCTCACAGCACTTGGACCAAACAAATGTACTTCCCTTCTGGAGGAGAGACCTCAAACAAGAGCTTTTATCTGCAAAGTTCAGAACAAACTTGTGATAAAATTCAGCTATGCCCAGAAACTTTACAAAATCTTCTTTGTTCAAAGGGGTACGCAAATTACAAAGAGTGTTTAACAATGAGTTTTTGAATTTGATGCCTGCAGTGGACACAAAATGCCCTAAGTACTCTATTTCTTTGATACCAAATTTGCACCGGTCAGCCCTAAGGGTGAGGTCAGCATTGCGTAACTTCTTCGATACTGACCTCAGCCTCTCATTATGCTCCTCAAAATCCACACCAAAGATGAGCACATTATCTGAGTACAACACAATGGTACAGCACCCCACACAGTGTGCCTTTCACAATAATATTTAAATACAGTGGTCCCAAAAATACTTCAGTAGGACTTGAGGTTCTTTTCTTGCTTTTATTAACAATATTCCAGTTAAAAAAGAAACGTAGCCAACGCGTTTCGTCCGTAGGGCTTCTTCAGGGCTACAATAAACAAATATACAAATACATATATTATACAAAAAGCTATTTACAATTAAAACATAAGTTTGTGATACGTTTATGATTATAAAGAACAATTACATATCACTGCATCTTATTTCATAAATGTCCTACTGGGCTAACTTATTCCTAAACATGTATGACTTATTGAAGAGTGAAGAAAAACATATTCTAAGACACACAACTAAATATTTCATTTTTTTGGCATTTTTGACACTTATTTCTCTGTACAAAAACAATCATTAAGGTAGGATGGAAAAATCATTGCATTCTTAGTCATAATGTTAGCTATACTGTACATTCAGCTAAGGAGAGGAGGGAACCATTGCATGTAAAATCTGGGCTGTACTTTAGAAAGCTAGTAACAAACTGGGACTGGATCTTACCGAAAGGTATTTCTACGTATTTTTTCAAAGTTTTCACTCAGAACTTTTTGTGTTAAGCGTTTTCAGATACGGCTGTAAATGTCATTAACGGCCTATTGTGAAAGAAATACAGTAATTTGTACTAGTACATCACATAAGCATGGCCTTATTTTATAAATGCCAATTGTATCTATAGCACAAACCTTATTATTTGTGGCTGAAGCAAAGAATCCATTTATATTTCAATTTTTAATTTTCTGAGCATCAAAAAATGTACAGGGCATAAGTGGCCTGGTTTAGAAAGGGAACAGAATAAAGGAATATGGTCTTATGTCATTATAGATCACACCATATAAAGAAGTTAATTGTAGTTGGTGCTTATTCTAATGTGACACATACCTTACTGTGAAGGATAACAGTCAAATCCTTCTGTGTATCATGATCACGGGGTCATCGAAGACGTATATATTCACTGGCCACACCCCATCAGTTCTAAAATAAAAATGTTTGTGGTTTGCTTAATTGAGTGGCTCATTTATTATGAGCATGGTCATTATCTTTGAGAGTAAAACATCTTAGCTTCCTGTCATATAGTATCATCTCCTAAAACAGTTTAGAGATATACCGGGATAGCGCTTATTTATTTGCAAAACATGCTATTTAAGAGTTAAGGCAGCATGTAATGGAAACAAATTAGGTTTTTATGACTAAAGACAGTGAATAACGCAAACTGCCAAAGCTCCAATTATAACGTCAAGCCTAAACTCACAAAGTGATCATTGTGCTCCCTCATATTTTTGATGTGTTAAATACCGGAGCAATAACCAGCTTTGCCATAGAATGCGGTTATAATATGCATATTACCATCGAACTGCAATTAGCATACGTATATGTATATTGTATAAACGTGCATATAATTGTCCTGGTCAAGGTTAAGGAGAGTTCTTCCTAAACTATATAGGCAAGTACAAACCGCATCTAGCTCGTATGGCAGAGCCCTGAAAGGGAGACCCGAACTTAACAGACCCTCATAAAGGGGAAATGTTAAGTATATAGCGGGGGCAAGTCATTCACATGAATAAAAGAGTCAAAGCCCCCCAAGGTGCTACTTACTTCGAACACAAGCAGCGTCTGCCGTCTCCCTCGATCCCAGTGGTCCGAGGTGCAGGCAAGATTTGTGGGTTTAAATAGCCCGCAAATTGGCATCAGCTGTGTCTCCATGTGCGTGAGTGTATGCACAAACCGCCTTACAACAGTGGCCGCCATCTTGTAGTGGGCACAGAGACGGAAACCGCCAATGTGATACGGAGTGTTAATATAGAGTTAGTTATTATAAAGAACGCATATTGATATCGAGTGTGATGTATGTATTTGGAAAGTGCTGACTATAATTATCACGCACCCAAATAGTATCGTGAGTTAAAAAGGTATTTGTAATTTATGCATATATTAATTATTGTTATTCAGCCGTTTTAAATCAAGAGCCACATTTTATTAGGAAGGCCGGCATGTGCATAAAGAGAATTACGAAAATTTTATGAATGGACATATTGTTACTAAGCAATATCTAACCCGACCATATAACAGTTAGAGATGCTTTTAATGACAAGCGCGGTTCTTACCAAATTGACAATGGGGATAACAATATCTTCCTTATGGTGCAATATCATAACACCATAATGAAAGTAGTATGACTCGGGTGGAAATGAGATTAAACAAGTATTGATAGATAAGTTGTCTTTACGTGATGTTTACAAACGATATAATAGTGTAAACAATAAGACTATTTGCCCATGATTACTGTGTATGACGTGTTAAATGGTTACTCTAGCATGAAGACGATTACGTCAATGAACATAGATGAAAATTATCTTTCCCAACATATTTTACCAAGTTGGCAATGAGGATAACAGTATCTTCCTTATGGTGCAATATCATGACACTATATCGAAAGTGGTCTGACACAAGTGACAATAAGATTTAACAAATATTAATAGATATGATGTATTCTTTAACATTTACAAATGGTACAATAGTGTAAATGATAATAATAATAGATTGCTCTAACATAAAAAACGATTATGTTAATAAACATAGAGGAAAATTGTCTTTCTCAGTATATTGGCTTCTTAGCCTATCATGTTTATTATATACAATTGATCATGATGATTGAAGTTCAATTTGCCTATACTACCAGACATAAATACATTCCCACCTTCCACTCGTGTAGACAAATGAACATCCAATCTTTATTACAGTTTGATCATTTGACAGCTGGTCATGGTATGAATCAAGCTGTATAATTATTTGAGGGTCAGTGACATTTAGAGATAATGATACATTTCATTGTTGACATTGAGCCCATTAGAGGTTAGCCCAGTAGGACATTTATGAAATAAGATGCAGTGATATGTAATTGTTCTTTATAATCATAAACGTATCACAAACTTCTGTTTTAATTGTAAATAGCTTTTTGTATAATATATGTATTTGTATATTTGTTTATTGTAACCCTGAAGAAGTCCTACGGACGAAACACGTTGGCTACGTTTCTTTTTTAACTGGAAGATTGTTAATAAAAGCAAGAAAAGAACCTCAAGTCCTACTGAAGTATTTTTTGGACCACTGTATTTAAATATTATTGTGAAAGGCACACTGTGTGGGGTGCTGTACCATTGTGTTGTTTTGAATTGTCCGGAGTCTAGGGGTATATGGCTTCAGGTTAATAGCACCCACAATAAATCTACTGGACCACAATACATAGGATAAAGTGCAGATTTTTTGGCCCAATACCCCTGTTCTAGTGTTTTGCAACATTATCTGAGTACACCTTGACATCCTGAAGGCCTCCAAGAAAGCCCTTCATCGCCCTCTGAAAAAATGAGGCTGCAGAAGTCAGTCCAAAAGGCATTCTTAGAAATCTAAAGGTACCAAAGGGTGTTACACAGGAGGTAAGGTCCTGGGAAGAGGAGTGAATATTCTGAATGTTCTGAAGAGGAGTGAAGGCTGGCCTGGTGATAGGCGGAGGTCAGGTGCAAGGATGAAAAATGCCTTGCCCCTCAAGAGAACACATCATTTTAGTTACGTTGGGTAAAGAGTAATGATCAACAATAACTGCTTAGTTGAGCTCCCTTGATCTGACACAGAGCCTGGCCTCCCCATTGGCTTTGTGGGCCATAACAACAGGAGAGACCCACTCCATTGCTTCAACTTCTTGCATGATGCTCTCCCTTACTTACTGACTGTGAGAAGTTGGCCTGATATGCAGTGCTCACTATTCTAGTGATCACTATGTATCAGTCCAAACAACCCTTATTGATGATTGGTTGTAAGTCAACCTTATAGACCAGCTATCCTAGTAGCATGGATACGAGCAGTCTAAGGCTAAGACTCTAGAGGGCGTGTTAAGCCAGCTGTTTTACCATCACATTACCCCTTGAACACCCAGTGAAAGGACACCACACAAGTGTTATGAAAATAAACAGTGTATTTATTAGAATCACAACAACCCTGTACTCTTTATGAGGACAGGGTGCTAGGCACACAACAAAACTCTTACGAAAATACTTAAGTTAGCACGGTATACACAAATGCCCGAGGGGCACGAAAAACCATATACTCTAAAAGTGGAATGCGAAATTACTAGCAGGTAAGTACAGTACTAATAGGCTTTGGAATCGCTAGGACTGGACTATAGAATCGTTAGATTACTTCTAGGAGGCCTAGGGGACTCGGGTGCAGAGTGTGCACTCTCACGCGGGAAGTTAGTGTTCAGGGGCGAACCCGACCTGGTAGGGAGAAAACGACAGTGGATCCTGACCCTTGGATAGTGAGGCTATGCTGGGACACCGAAGTGCCGAAGTTACCTAGCCCAGGGGCTGCAGCTGCATAGCTCTCAAAAGACGTCGGGAATCCTCGTTGCCGGACCAGGAGCCTGGAAGAAAGATGCTGGCAGGCGACCAGTGAAGAGAGTTCGAAGTGATCCAAGCCTGGATCTCGAAGATAGATGACACCTGAAAGCAGAGGGGACCAAGTTCGTGACTACTAGCCAGTAGTCAGTGGGCACCAGGAGGGCACCGGATGGTAGTCACCTCGACTAGGTGAGTGGGCGACGCTGTACTCTGCAGATCTCACGGACCAGGAGGCGTTGTCGGCGACCAGGATGGAGAGGCGAGCTGTCCCACAATGGATGAAGCTGTCGGCGTCGAAGAACCCAGGATTGGGCAACAAAGCCTTGGCTAATTCAAGCCCACGCGGTGGACTCAAAATGGCGTCTTGAGTGGACCAGGAGAGTCCGGGGTGCTCCTCTTCGGGAAGGGAGCAAGGGCCAGTCTGGAGCAACCAGACCAGCAGCAGTGATGTCGTCGGGCGTCGTTCAGAAGGCCACAAGCCAGCGGGCTAGTAGCCAAACAACGCGGTGAGCAGCAAAAAGCAGAAGGGCCCCACGCAGATCGTGGACATGCTGGGAGGCTGCACTTCGGTGCTGGAGCTGCTCAGGGTCGGGGCTTCTCGGACCCCAAAGCACTCACCAGGAAATTACTCGGCGGGCTTGCTGTGCAGAAGTCGTGCAGTCTTGCAGATGGCCGGTCCCTCGAGGTCTCGTCGCACCCACGGTTCTCAGCTGGGCTGTAGAGGTGGGTAGAGGTCAGAGGTGCCAGGGAAGCCGGTTCTCGTCGAGCTGGGCAGTCGGATTCCGGAGGAAGGACTTGCAGCAGACCGCAGTGTTCTTGCGATGGTGCCTGCGGATGCAGGGTGACTACTCCTTAGTCACAAGGGAGAATCTTGAAGAAGAAATCTTGATGTCCTTTCGTAGAAAGTCGTGTCTTGATTCCAAAGATGATCTGATTTGGAAGGGGCCTGCTCCTACCTTTATCTGGGAAAAGGGGGCTGGCACGCGACTAGGTCCTGCCCTATGGGTGGGACCAGGAGGGGGGTGGTTACACCCACTTCCTTGGCGGGCTTTTCCCCAGCTCAGGGTCTGGAGTGTCCCTGGAACTGGTTCAAGCCGGCCTATGCATAGTGAGCACCGGGGTGCCACTTGCAGTCACCTTCCTCTGAAGCCCTGCCTACCTAGAATACACAAAACCCTGTCTGGGACGGTGCTGGCACCGCCCCTGGCAGGAAACCCTTTGTCCTTGCCTCCTGCTCTGGGAGGACTCCCAGCAGCAGGAGGGCAGACTTGTGTCTCGGTGGCAGCATCCATTTTGTGGAGCTGAGGCTCTGTTTGACTTTAACCGGGGTTATAGGTTACATACATGTCGTGTCCCTCTAGAAGGGTGGAATGCTAACCCCGTCGCCAGAATTGGCGAGGGGTTAGTATTCCAATTCGTATGACACCTTACTCGACATGTTTTGATAAAGCGATACCAGAGTTGGCATATAACCGCGAGGATTATAATGCACTTAAGAGTATATGGTATGCGATATCATGGAAACGGCTAAGGGATAGATCCCGAAAGCCGCAGACAGGCTCAGCTCGTGCCAGAGCACCATCTCACACGATTCCAAGCACTCTGCCTTCAGGATTGTCAAGGCCTGCCATAGGAGTGACTGATAGGAGATCTGTGTGTCCATTTAGGGTTAGATATAGGTATACTATATCTAAAGCAAAGGGTGATTACACCACCTTGCCCCAGCTGTCGTGCAGCCAGTTGTGTCAGATTTGGATGGCCAGCCAGGGGTGGCATAATACATGCTGCAGCCCCTGGTAGGCCCTGGGTACACCTATGCCCTGGGTACCTAAGGTACACTGTACAGGGACTGATAAGGTGACTCAGTATCCAATTAGATATGTACCTAAGGTACATGGAATCCATTTTACAGAGAGAGCAGTAGGCCTGGGGTCCTGATTAGCAGGGCCCCAGGTCAACTAAGTCGGAAAACCAGCAAAACACCAGGCAAAAAGTTGGGGGCAACCATAGTCAGGGATCTACCTTCCTACACTGACTTTAACTGTTTTTGGAACAGCGTTATATTTGACCTTTATCCAATGTACATAGCTTTTTAGACAAACCAGTTCACCAGCAAAGACCTCAGGGAATTCCTTGATCCAGTCTCGATTAGCATTACTAACAACCCTAACTGGTGGTAATTCTTTTAGGCAGACAGATCTCATTGGGATCAAGGCAGATATGTAGATCACGTTGATGGAACAAACTTATGAGTGGGTCCCCTTTCATCAAGACATAGATTTTACCAGGCTCGACTCTCCCTTTGAAGTCAATCGTGCCCCAGAAATTACCCAGCAACTCAATAGTCACCCCACCTTAACCTTTTGGTCTAATGTCAGGCTTCAACAGGGTGACTTTGCCCAGCAGATTACGCTCATAAAATGTTTTTGGAACTAGAGTTATCTTGGCCCCAGAGTCGAAGAGCATGCTCACTGGAGCATCATTAATCAAAACTAGCTACTGAGGGCCATCACTAGCATTCCCTGTGACTGGGAGAGTATTGATTCCTTCCAATTCTTCTTCAAAAAGATCAACTTCCTTGACTTTTTTATGCTCGTGGCCCGTTCTGCAGCATTTTGAGACGTGAACTTTTCTCTCACAAGTTTTGCACATGGCCTTCCAGCCCGGGCGGTCTTTAACATGTTGAACACAGCACAAATTTACAGGCATATTAATGAGCGGGCACGGTTCGGAAGGCCCCTGGCCATCCTGCGCACATCCCCACTGTCACGTCCGACGGCCGTGGGCCGTCTGAAGTACGCAACAGGTTAAATTGGTCATATGGACAGAGTTGCCACACCTGAAGCACTTCCCCTGAAAATTCTTTGTGTTTAAGGGCTTTGAAGTGGTGCTAAATTTGGGTTCAACTAATCTATCCACCAGCACCTTGACATTAATGTTCTCCTTTTTATCACCTGAACTGTCTTTGTGCGTAATATCAACACACACTTTTGAATGTTCGTGACTTTTGGCTATGGTCAGCACTTCTTGAAGCAATGGCTTGTCTTTTTTCCACAGGGCGTCTCTCGTTTTGTTGAGGGTGCATCCCAACATGAACTGATTTCTTAACCGCTCCTCTAAAGCTACACCAAAATTGCATGTGGAAGCCAATTTGCGCAAGGTAGTCATGTACTGTTCGACCGGCTCAACCTGGCTTTGCATTCTTGTCCCAAAGTGATATCGTTCAAGGACAGTACTCACTTTGGGGAGGTGGTGCAAGTCCACCTTTTTGAGGCAGATCTCGTATCATTAAGAGTGTCAGAGTCACTATCAGAGAGTTCAGGAAGATGTTCAAATGATTCTTGTCCCTCGGAGCCCAAACAATGCATTAACAATGAGGCTTTTTTTTACGGGTAAATCCTTGTATCTACCCCATGGGTACATGTCGTTTCATCCGTTGCCTTACTCGCACCTTGTCGCAACAACCTTTAGTAACCATAAGTTTCTTTGATATATTCTGCCCGACCGAATAATTGTCTGAAGTCCTACTTCAGGCAATTTCACTTCTGTTTTTAGCCCAACCGTTAAGGATTGACTTGCCTATTCCCCGTTCTCCCTCTACTCGGCGCCCGTGAAGCTGATTTCGTCTTCCTTGGGCACACTCGGCATTTTTATCACGGCACTTCTGCGCCACTACTCCCGTAAATTACACCACTGCGGGATCCTTTTCCACTCCGTTATGGTTCCGTTCACTGCAGCTCCCCGCCCACGTGGTACTGCAATTATTCACTAGATCCCATACAAACCTTCTATTCTCCACTCTGGCAGATTCTCACCCACGGGAACTACTAATAGTCACTAAGTCTACGGGCAAATCCTTGTATCTACCACATGAGTACATGCTGTTTATCCATTGCCTTACTCGCACCTTGTCGCTACAACCTTTAGTAACCATAAGTTACTTTGATATATTCTGCCTGACCGAATAATTGTCTGAAGTCCTACTTCAGGCAATTTCACTTTTGTTTTTAGCCCAACCGTTAAGGATTGACTTGCCTGGTTTGTTTTTAATCAACACCACCTCTCCACCCATCACCACGTTGTAAATCGATATCTATAAATGTCGATTTTATATATCCCTATATATTTCTTTCCTCCCCACATTTTCTTTTAGGTTTTAGAGGCTTGAAATTAATTAGGCACTTACCAATTGTCCTGATGATGATCCCTTTGATTTAAAAGTGGGATCGAAACGCCGTCAACCAGTTTATGTGCCTTATACATTGTTTATACCATGTAATATGTTGACGTAAAGGTGCATGTTGAAATTCTTGTTCTAACTGCAATTTTGAGAACACTTAAGCTTTTTTCCTAAAAGCCCTTTCCAGCTCACTTTGAGTGTACTAAGGTGTTTGTGCCTAATTGGGGTACAGGCTTGTGCCCAACAACGTGAAACTGTTGAAGGAAATTCTCTGTGTATTCCTGCTTAAAGTAAAAATATGTAGACCTCTGTCCGGCTGGACAAGTCACTTAATACAGAATCGACTGTGTCTGTATTTATCTTTTTGCCCGATTCCTTGATGCATGGGACCGTTGCTGTTTATTGGCATGACATGGGTCTACAGGTAATAAAAATAAACATATAAATTCACAGGTGTTCAGCCCATTTCTCTGGTGATGTCACTCATTGACATGTATTCGGCTGCTTGTTCTATTTTTAGGTGAGTACAAATAACGTGCCGTTCCCCCTCCTTCTATTCTCTCTTTTTCTCCCCCTTTTTTGTCTCTCTTGCTCTCTTTATCTGTCCCCCTCTCTATCTCCCACATACTCCTGTTAGCGTTGACTTCATGAATGTCACTGCCACTTCTGGCATTCATACGACGAATCCTTTAGAATATTTGAGGACAAGGGACAATTAAGTGTGGAAGACGAGTTACTGGGAGTGCAACGGATTGTCCTGGCACATATATGCTTTTGATGTGGGATTTTCGCTATTTCACCACATTTTTCAAACAGAGTCTGCTGCTTACAATGTCTCAATTCTGCTAAAAAGTAGAGTTTGGCAAGTCACAAAATGAATAGGGAGAGCCAAGTCGGAGAGGAGCCACGGGTCATACTTAGTTATAAGGACCGAGGCACGAGCTGATCCATCAACCGAATACAGTGTGTAAATAATTCAGCAAACTTTACTTAAAAACAAGTTATATGCTCTTTTATATCAAAAAATAGGTTATTTCTTGAACACTTGTGCTTCGCTTTAGTTCATTACATATACTGCAGTGGCATTTGTTAATAGTAATACATGCATTTTACCAATGAAGCTTCCATCTCCAGAGCTCTGACAACATGTCCATTCTGGGTGTGTTGGGTTTAAAGGTTTTATCACTAATCCGACAAGTTAGCTGAAAATACCGCTGTGAGTCCCAGTATTGTTCAGTGTTGCTTTTACAGGTAGTGTGGTCAGGTGCGATTGAATGTTTTTCTTTGTATCTCTTCTTCACCAAATAAAAATCAACAATGTTTCTTTTCTTTTAATCCACATTGTGCTTGTTTTCCACTGTGTATCCTGGTACATAATGTCACTTTGCTATGTGTACGGAAGTGAACAATCACTGGAAACAAACACTTTTATAATCCTGCAAATACTGTTATCTGTTTTTCTTCTTTACTGCTATTAGGGTCTTCTATCATCTGGTATTTCAATGTCCCACATAGTTTGAATTCTATCTTTTTCCGTAATTCATTCCTCTAACAATAACTGCACTGTTTAGCTCTTGTCTATGTCCTCAGATGGGTCAATATTATTTTTGATGTTCTTAAGTTCTTTCCGGAATCTCTGCATCTCTAGGATTATTTCCATGTGAGTTAAATGAAGGAGTGTATTCACTGAGGGCTGTGTGGGATTGAAAATTGAGAAAAGCCTTTCTCACTTTCAGTGCCCTTCTATGTTTTCCCCGTGTGTTCGCTGATGAATTTGTAGCTCTTATCGTCGACTAAAGCTCTTTCCACATTCATTGCACTTATGTGACTTTCCCCCTGTGTGTGTTTGTTGATGTTTTCGTAAGGTTGATAACTGACTAAAGCTCTTCAAACATTCACAGCAATCATATGGTTTTTCCCGTGTGTATTCGCTGATGTCTTTGTAGGTCTGATAATCGACTAAAGCACTTCCCACATTCATTGCACTTGAATGGTTTTTCTCCTGTGTGAGTTTGCTATGATACCTTAATAATGAAATGAAGCAAAAATTACTGTCACATTCACTAGAATGATAGGGTTTTTCCCCCGTGTGTGTTTGCTGATGACTTTTTAGCTCTGATAAAGATCTGTGGGGGCCCCTGCCATTGGCCCCCAGAAATGGGTACAGTTCCCCAGCCTGTTCAATCCACCCGTAATTTGGGGATAATGATTTATGACCAACTTTCCATGAGGCAACAAGCTACAAAAACCGTTTCCACATGTTTTACCATCCTGAGGTGGCTTAGGAAGATATTATGGATGCTGCCAAGTTCGACTCAGAGGACAGTAGTTCAAGCACTGATAGTCTCTAGATTGGACTATGGCAACATCCTATATCTGGGAGCCAATAAAGAGGTAATCCGGAGATTACAGATGGTACAGAACGCTGCTGCGAGGTTGCTGTGTCATGTTCCGAAAACATCTTCCATCTCAGGCAAGCTTCGGGACCTTCACTGGCTGAGAATTGAAAACAGAACCAAATTTAAAGCCATGTGCTTTATGCATAAAATTAAACTCAGTACAGCTCCTCACTACCTAGGTTCCTTAGTCCAGCCATACCTCCCTGCACGCCCGCTTAGATCATCTTTCCAGTCCAAATACTCAGTTCCAAGATTTAAATCTGTCCGCATGGGGGGCCACTCTTTCTCTTATCTGGCACCCGTAATGTGGAACTCTCTCCCTATCTCTCTTCTTCATGAAACTAATCATGTTAGCGTCCGTAAAAGCCTTAAGACCTGGCTACTTAATCAGTAATTCGGACTGTTGACGCATCTGTCCTTCGCGCCGGGAAATCTCCGGGTAGCTGTGCGCCTTACAAATCTAATTTAATAATAATAATAATAACTACACTTGAATGGTTTTTCCCCTGTGTGTGTTTGTTGATGTTTTTGGAGATTTGATAAGTGATTGAAGCACTTTGCACATTCACTGCACTTGAATGGCTTTTCTCCTGTGTGTGTTTGTTGATGTTTTTGGAGATTTGATATGTGATTGAAGCACTTTGCACATTCACTGCACTTGAATGGCTTTTCTCCTGTGTGTGTTCGCTGATGTCTTCGAAGGTGTGATAACTGACTAAAGCACTTTGCACATTCACTGCACTTGAATGGTTTTTCCCCTGTGTGTGCTCGCTGATGTTGTTTAAGGTGTGATAACTGACTAAAGCCCTTTGCACATTCACTGCACTTGAATGGTTTTTCCCCTGTGTGTGTTCGTTGATGCTTTTGGAGGGTTGATAAGTAACTAAAGCACTTTGCACATTCATTGCACTTGAATGGTTTTTCCCCTGTGTGTATTCGCTGATGGTTTTGGAGGTCTGATAAGCGACAAAAGCTCTTCCAACATTCACTGCACTTCAATGGTTTTTGCCCTGTGTGTGTTCCCTGGTGATAACGTAATACTGAAGAGTCGCGAAAACTACTCTCACATTCACTACAATGATAAGGTTTTTCCCCCGTGTGTGTTCGCTGATGACTTCTTAGGTTTGATAACTCACTAAAGCTCTTTTCACATTCACTGCACTTGAATGGTTTTTCTCCTGTGTGTGTTCGCTGATGACTTCTTAGGTTTGATAACTGACTAAAGCTCTTTACACATTCACTGCACTTGAATGGATGTTCCCCTGTGTGTGTTCGCTGATGTCTTCGAAGGCTTGATAACCGATTAAAGCACTTTTCACATTCACTGCACTTGAATGGTTTTTCCCCTGTGTGTATTCGCTTATGTTTTTGGAGGTTTGAAAAGTGACTAAAGCACTTTGCACATTCAATGCAATGATACAGCTTTTCCCCCGTGTGTGTTCGCTGATGACTTTGAAGGCTTGATAAGTGACTAAAGCTCTTGACACATTCACTGCACTTGAATGGTTTTTGTCCTGTGTACATGTGCTGATGAAGCTTGAGTAGTGATGACAAACTACAGCTCTTGCTGCATGCGTATGATTCTTCTTTCTTGGTTAGTGTCTGTGGGTCGGGTATATATTTGCCTACATCCCATGACTGAATTTCCTGATGGGCCAACATGGCTGATAAAGCGCTTGTGTTTTTTCTCACACACTTTATATATCTGCAGTATTTTGCACGTTTGATTTCTGTTTTAACAACAAAATGCGATAGCCACCAAATATTTGCCTCACTCCTAATACGTAGAAGGTGTCTATGTAGGCGATTGTGCCTTTAGATTGGATTATGGCAATGCACACTTGTGGGTAAAGATGTATCTTCCTTCTGGCCGGTGCAAATAGGGACAGTCTGTTGTATTTTAGATAGAAGAACTCCTCTTTCATTTACCTGTCTATTGTCTGGCTCCGCTCTGTTGTGCTTTTCTCTGGTTGCTGTGGTTTGGCCAGAGTTTAAAATTCACCTAAAGCACTGAATGATGGCTTGTCGTCATTTTAGAAAACAGAGCACTGCGGTAATCACATTATACCGATCCCATGATCAAATCTGGTGTTGGACACTTGTTTATACAAGATGCGGTTTGTTATTGTTGTTGCCTTAATTTTCCTAAGGTAATTTCTTCGTCTTGTGGCGTGGAGGTGCACAGCTCAGCCTCTTGCAATTGCTGCACTGCCCTTGATACTTCATCCGGGATCTGTCAGTTTGTGTGCAGGTTCCTCAGTCGCCGACTGCGCTGATGTTTTCCTGAATACTGTAGCTCAATATTTCTGCTATTATTGAAGATTTACAGCATTAGCTTTGTTATTGATGGTCATTTCATACATTCAAGGCTTGTTTTCTGTTGGATGTAAAGATATTGAAAATTACTAAATTGAAACATAATGGAATGAGAATTCACAATGTTTAACTGGTTGTAAAAGACATTTCGGGGGCGATTTACCAAATCTCCACACAATGCAGCGCAGCCCTCCCCCCGCGAGGCTGCACTGCGCAACAAAGAGGGAACAGGAAAGCACCATATTTTCAAAGATATGGCTCTCTCCTTCCCTTTCCCTTGCGCCGGCACTGATTACAGCGGCCCTGCGCCATGCACACACCTTAGCACAAGAGCGCTAGGGTGTGTGTGTGTGAGTCCAGCATAGGTTCTGTACAGGAAGGACACCGTTCCTGTACAAATTACTATGCCTAGACGAGGGAAAGCTTTTACCATATTGTATACGTGTTGCACAGTGCAGCACGCATGCAAAGTCAGAAAGGGAAGGAGAAATGAAAGCATTTCTCCTTCCTTGCACCTAGTTTTGTGGTTGCACGGGAGCGCCCTTGCACCACCCTTGGCAGGCACCAATGGCACAAAGTAATGCGAAACAATGCTATGCGCAGTGTCACATTACTTTAACGTTATTTCCAGCGCTAAACAAGTTTAGCGCTGGAAAGTAAATTAGGAGAAAAAGATTTTGCACCATTTTGTGCCACTTTTGTGCCGCGAATACAGCGCAAATACTTAGTAAATCTCCCCCTTCTTCTTTATTGCTTTTGAAACTTAGCAAGGAATATTTCATCATACACAGGTATTTAACTAAAAGTGCGGTTGATCAGGTGACATCTTATTACATTTACAGAGTAAGGGCGCTCACGGAGCACCCATGTGCTTGAGGTATAGCTTAAGATAGAGGCATATAGTGAAGATTTCATTTAAACAACAATAGAGTTTAGAAAAAGAGATGGATCAGGCTGGGCTGCAAACTTTCCAGTAATTCTTCATGAAGTATACAACAAAAGTAACTCCATTCACACACTTCTTCTCGTTCTTCCCTACTCACTTAAGATCATCTCAAATACCAACTCCTGTCTTTACCTCACTGTTCATAGGTTACCTTTGACACTTTAAACAGCTCCCTAGGTTCAAGCATTTCTGGTTTATTCTAACCTGGAAGATTGGAACATTATTGTGGGTTGAGGGGGGTTTCCTATCACCATAGCATCTGTCCATCTCCCTGAAACTAGTGCAGCTTACAGCACCCGGTTCTGGCCCTGAAAGATAACAAAGATAAAAAGCAAGTCTTTAGTTCTTTCTAAGGTGGATAAATTTCTGTAAGATGCACCTCCTTCCAGAGCTTTTGTGTAAAACAGAGCGAGGGGTTCACTGTAAGGCCCATCCTTTACATTTTAAGCGCGGTTAAGGTAAACAAATATGTGATTCATATAATTTAATATTCAACAATATCAGTCATTTAGTACTTAGAGAGAATCCATCACAACCAATAATGTACCTCACATATCCCTGCAGCAGATGTGCGCCTATTACTCGTTTCCCCCCCTTTTGCAACATTACATGGCATCTGGCATGATGTTGTCCTTTTGGGGCCCAGGATGCCATTTGTGACCGGATGGGCATTTGGAAGAGTGGGAGGAGGTGTCAGTTATCCAAAGGTGATGCGGCATTTCTACCTTTCCATATTTCTCATAATCAAGTGTACCTAATTTCATGGCCTTCGACCCCCTGCTGCCCTCTGGCTGCACACTCACTCTGTGGGGTTCATCAGAAGTCAGATAACTGCCTCATGCTCACAAGGATAAGGATATCACTTCTTCTACAACATTTATTGCAGACATAGGGCCTAGTTAGGAGTTTGTCCAACAGATTTTTGCCTCACAACTAGGGGTGGGTGAAGAATTCCGCTCTGCCGGCGGAGCTCGTGAAGTTTTGCCCACTCTGGTCCCAAAAACTCCATGCAGAACGGAGTTTTTTTCTCCAGCGGTTCGCCAACGGTAAAGTGGCGAGCACTTGTGAGAAAATATAACGCGCTAGACCTCCTACTGGCGAGATTTCTCATTGCAGGAGGTCACAGCAGGTCGCGACCACTCGAGTGTTAAAATCTGCCATTCTCGTTGATGAAGCTACCATTCGATTAGAATATCAATTAGAGCGGCAGAGGCAGCAGGGCCCTCTGGCACGACGTCTAGTGCTGTTCGTGCCGATTAAACAGTGGCACTAAAAATCAGTGAGTGCAGTGCAACTTAAACTCTGCCACTTGTGGAAGTCTCCCTGGCGCTTTGTGGAGTTCAGGGGAGTAAAACTCTGCAAACTGCACCAAGGCATTATCAAAACGTGACAGATATCCTGTCTGCCTTATTATAATTGCCACAGGATGTAATGCATTTTTAGCGGGCCAGGCAGGATACCTGTCACATTTGTGATGGAATAAACCATCCGCTAAAATCTAAATCAGGCCTTTTGTGTACATTGCGTCCAGTCTGGCTAACTGGGCTTGACGGATCTTGTGGTTTGTGGGTCTCTCACTGCTTTGAGGTCACCGCCAGGCAGACCTTCTGTCAGCTGTGCCCTGTGCAGATCTTCCTCCCAGGCTGGACCTCTGTCAGCTGCGCCATGTGCGGGTCTTCATTCCAGGCAGGGGTTTCTGTCAGCTGTGCCTTGTGTGGATCTTCCATCCAGGCGGGACTTCTGTCAGCTGTGCTCTGTGCAGATCTTCCTTCCAGGCTGCGGCTTCTGCCCGCCGTGCCTTGTGCAGATCTTACTTCCAGGCAGGGGCTTCTTTCAGCTGCGCCTTGTGCAGATCTTCTTTCCAGGATGGACTTCTGTCAGCTGTGCCGTGTGCAGATTTTCCTTCCAGGCAGGAATTCTGTCAGTCGTGCCTCGTGCAGATCTTCCTTCCAGGCTGGGCGTCTGTCAGAGGTGTCCTGTGCAGATCTTCCTTCAAGGCAGGACCTCTGTCAGATGTGCCTCGTGCAGATCTGCTTTCCTCAATGATCAGTTCAAAGGTTAGGAGAGGTAGAACTGGTCTAGGTCATCTTCTTTATTACAGTTTAACTGGTCAAGGCACAGACCTCGTGCTCTGAGAGGACGGAGAGTCTGGATTTTCTGAACTCCGTGGAACAGGAATACAGTTCTACCGCATCCAGCACATACTACAAGACTCCAAGAGTCAACGCTACAAGTGCTGCTCCAAGGTTTAATTCAACCACTGTATCTGTACATGCCCTGGCAAATGCCAACTAGAGAATAAACATCCTGCTTGCACCAGCAGAGGGCAGAAAGCTTTTCAAGAATATCGCGGTACATGGACTTTCTCTGTCTGTCGTAACTGAAGATGTTAAACCTTGGTAACATCAATCCCCTTTGGACATGGTCCTCCATTTTGCTATCAGAATGTAACTCATCCTGCGCAGTCACAAACCCTCAAGTCCGTATTGCATGAAGCTGGGTGGTTCTCACCCATAAGAAGGCCCTCCACAAATTGCTGACATTTCTTACACCCCCTGGACAGCCGTGGCAACACACAGACTAACTACACCCCTTCAGGGATCACCAGTCCTCCTGCCAGCATCAAGACTCATATCTTTCAACCTTCTCTGTTACCGTCTTTGGAACGGCCTGTCTCTGGGATTCGTGGAAGCTCCACACTCTGAGCTCAGAGTTGCCTAGTAAAACCATCTCATGAGAGTGGAAGAAAAGAACATTAAGTGACACGCTCTGCACAGAAGTGTAAATAAATCTACTATTATCGTTCCATGTACCGTTGTCCTACTGCCGTTGTTTTGACATGGATGTTTTGCCGTCTATCACAGCAGCTTCTTCGTTTAAAATCTTACTCAGTTTGTTTTGCATCATACCTACTTACCTATGTACTGTTTCTGACCCTACGACATCTCTGGCAGACATGTTGTGCTGTCTGTTGCTACATAAATAGGAAGTAGATTGCTACTGCAGGGAGAGTGCAGTGTCCTATCAGTCAGATGCACTTGATTGGGATAAAAGGCACCATGTTTGTTAGAAAAGCTGCAACTATTAGAATAATAATATACCAAAAGCAGCACATATAATGCAATAACAGACCAGGTACTAGAAAAATGTGACGCAAACAATGCAATAACACAGGCTAGGCACTAGGAAACCATGACGCAAACAATGCAATAACACAGGCCAGGCACGAGGAGAATCTGATATAAACAATGCAACACAGGCCAGGCGTTGGGAGAATCTGACGCAAACAATGCAGGAGAGGAGGTGTGGCGGGGGAGTTGGCCATAGAGCACTATGGCGGAGAAGGACACAGCAGCTACGCGTGGAGGCAGGACTACATTGGGACGCGGAGGCCCCTCTAGACCCTAATCGGCTCCCCCAGCCTCCAGAGTGAACGGTTGGAAGTGCTGCCAGCAGGGTTGAGGGGAGTAGGGGTGCGACATCTGGGTCTACACAGTGTGGGAAGCTGATCGCCTCTCCTCACGGGCACTGAGGCGCCCAGGGGCCCTGCACTGCTGCCTTTGAGAGTATCCTAGCAGAGACTGAAGAGGGTCTAGAACAGGGGGTCTCCAACCTTTTGTGTAGTGAGAGCTACTTCTGGTCAGTGAAAATCGTCGTGAGCTACTAAACCCCAAGCAACTTGCGCATTTTTCTGAGCGACCTCCCCCGCCCAGTTTATTGGACGTTTTGCCTATTACTTCAGAGCCCATGGGCCCCATACTGTGGTTTCCATACAATAACACTGAAAGAAACAACTTTTTTCCCTTTTTTACATGTGCACTGCCTTCTGCAGCATAGTGAGACAAAAAGCTAAAGCACAAGCCACAACAGTGACACAACAAAAGCACAAGCCGTGCAAGCGGAGGCCGATGCTTGTCGGAATGGGACAGAAAATAGGCTCTGGCACCAAATTAAAAGCAGCCCCATAAGCCGGGTCTGGTGGCTCACTGCACTAAAGCAGCCACTGCAGGGGCCTGTGCTTGACCTCATGGTGACAGGTTTAAATCCCAGCGGGTCCACTCATCCTTTCATCCATTTGAGGTCGATATAATGAATAGCCTTGAGTTGGGTAACAATAAACATCTGTTATTCAGCCCCAGGACACCTTCGGGTAATCGTGCGCTTTGCAACTAGATCTGTTACGTTATTAAATATAGGGCAGGCAAATCAAATAGCTAAAAAAAAGTGGCAGAGATTCCTTCACAGCACTGAAGTCTACTCTACGCCCCTTGAGTCCCTTCCATCAGTAGGACCAGCACATCCCTCAGTATGGCTAGAATAGTGTGACCCCCAGACCAGGATGGAGAAGACGAGGAACGTACAAATGGGATCCACCATTTTATACTCTGGCTTGAAGTAGATAACGTAAGAAGCCACCAGTACCCCAACGCTCTGGACCAGGTCCCCCACAACATGAATGAAGGCAGCTCGCACACTGGTGCTCTGCTCCTTCTCGGGGGTGGTCTTGTGCGAATGTTCATGTGATCCTTCTGTAGGGCCATTGTAGGAAGGTAGATCCCTGACTATGGTTGCCCCCAACTTTTTGCCTGGTGTTTTGAGGTTTTCTGACTTAGTTGACCTGGGGCCCTGCTATTCAGGACCCCAGGCCCACTGCTCTCTCTGTTAAAATGGATTCCATGTACCCTAGGTACATATCTGATTGGATACTGAGTCCCCTTATCAGTCCCTGTACAGTATACCTTAGGTATCCAGGGCATAGGTGTACCCAGGGCCTACCAGGGGCTGAAGCATGTATTATGCCACCCCTGGCTGGCCATCCAAAACTGACCCAACTGGCTGCTTGACAGCTGGGAGCAAGGTGGTGTAATCACCCTTTGCTTTAGATATAGTATATCTATATCTAGTCTTAAAATGGGCACACAGATCACCTATCAGTCACTCCTATGGCAGGCCTTAACAATCTTGGAGGGAGAGTGCCTGGAATCATGTGAGATAGTGCTCTGGCATGAGCTGAGCCTGTCTGTGGCTTTCGGGATCTATCCCTTAGCCGTTTCCCTGATAGCGTCAGACCATATACTCTTAAGTGCCTTATAATCCTCGCGGTTATGGTAACTTTGGCCTGACATTATCTAAACATGTCGTGTAAGGTGTCATATGCTTTGGAATACTACCCCCTCGCCAGTTCTGGAGTCGGGGGTAGCATTCCACCCCTCTAGAGGGAGAAGACATGTTGGTAGCTGTAACCCCGGTTAAAGTTGAACACAGCCTCAGCTCCACAAAATGGATGCTGCCACCGAGACACAAGTCTGCCCTCCTGCTGCTGGGAGTCCTTCCAGCGAGGGAGGCCTGGACAACGGTTTCCTGTCAGGGGCGGTGCCAGCACCATCCCAGACAGGGTTTTGTGTATCCCAGGTAGGCAGGGCTGAGAGGAAGGTGACTGCAAGTGGCACCCCGGTGCTCACTGTGCATATGCCGGCTCAAACCAGTTCCAGGGGCACACCAGCCCCTGAGCTGGGGAGAGATCGGACAAAGGAGAGGGGTGTAACCACCCCCCTCCTAGTCCCACCCATAGGGCAGGACTTAGTCGCGTGCCAGCCCCTTTCCTTAGGATAAAGGTAGGAGCAGGCCCCTTCCCAAATTAGATCATCTTTGAATCCTGAAACTACTTTCCACGAAAGGAACTCTCGACTTCTTCTCAAGATTTCTCCCTTGTGACTAAGGAGTAGTCACCCTGCATCAGCAGGCACCAACTAAGTATCTTGCGGTTTGCTGCCCGTCCTTCCTCCGGAACCAGACCGACCAGCACGACGAGACCCGGACTCCCTGCCATCTCTGACCTCTACCTGCCTCTACAGCACAGCTGAGAACCGTGGGTGCGACGAGACCAGAGGAACCGGCTATCATCAGAACCTGCACGACACTGATCCAGCACGACTGCCGAGGGACCCTCGAGTGGGTGCACTGGGGTAAGAGAAGCCCCAACCCCAAGCAGCACGAGCACCGAAGTCCAGCCCCCCAGCATCCACCAGATCTGCGTGGGGCCCTTTTGCCTCTGTGTCGCTTGCCACGTTGTCCGGTCACTTGCCCGTTGGCTAGTGACCCTCCAGACGACGACCTACGTTTATTTCACTGCTGGTCTAGCTCCTCTAGACTGGCCCTTGTCTCCTCTTGAAGGGGAACTTCCTCGGACCCTCCAGGTCCACTCCAGACGCCATTTTGTGTCACCACGTGGGCTTGCCTTAGCCAAGGCTTGTTGCCTCCTTCAACGGATCCAGCATCGCCAGCAGCAGACATCCGACGTGGGACAGCTCGCAGACCTCCAGCCTGGTCGACATCCACGCCCTGGTCCGTGCAGAAGCAGAATCCAGTGTCACCTCTTCGCCTGGCTGAGTGACCTCGTCCGGTGCCATCCTGGTGCCCACCTAATCACTGGCTAGTGATTCAGAACTTGGTCTCCTCTGCTTACAGGTATCCTTCTTCACTGATCCGTCCTTGGGTCAGCCCGGAACATCTTCACTGGTCGCCTGCCAGCAACTTTTACTTCAGGCTCCTGGTTCGTCAACGAGGGTTTCCGACGACACTTGAACCCTATGCAGCCGCAGCCCCTGGGCTAGGTAAACCGAGTACCACGGTGCTCCAGCGTAGAACAACTCTCTAAGTGTCTAGATCCACTTTCGTTTTTGACCTACCTAGTCGGGTTCGCCCGAGAACACTAACTTTTGCTTTTACTAGCCTCCATAGACTTTGTCCCGCATTACGCGTGGGAGTGCACACTCTGCACCCGATCTCCCTAGGCCTCCTGCTCGTAATCTGAAGGTTCAGTAGTATAGTCCTAGCGATCCCAAAGCCTCTGAGAATAGTTACTTACCTGCTAGTAATTCGCATTCCACTTTTGTAGTATATGGTTTTTCGTGCCCCTCGGGCATTTGTGTAAATTGTGCAACTTGAAGTATTTTCTTAAGAGTTTTGTATTGTGCTTAGCTCCCGGACTCATAAAGAGTTCAGGGTAGTCTTGTTATTAATAAATATACTTTATTTTCATAACAACTTGTGTGGTGTCCTTTCACTTGGTGTTCAAGGGGTAAATGTGATGGTAAAACAACTGGCTTAACACGCCCTCTAGAGTTTAGCCTAAAGACTGCTCTTGTCCATGCTACTAGGATAGCTGGTCTATCAGGTTGACTTACAACCAATCATCAATAAGGGTTGTTTGGTATGATACAAAGTGATCACTAGAATAGTGAGCACTATATTTCAGGCCAACTTCTCACAGCCATGACTATGACCATGCCCGGTCTGATGCATTATAAAACCCACCATTACAATGTTAACTGTTCATAATGGGGAGGTGATCAGTATATTATTCCCTGCCCACTCTCACCACGTGCTTCTGGTGCCCTCTCCCTGCCCGGCTCCATGCCCATGCTATCGCCCCCTGCACCCTGTCCCCTATTTCTGCTCTCTGCCCTCCCCTGCTCTCACTCCGTGCTTTCGGTACGCCTTGCCTGTCCGGCTCTGTGCCACAGCACCCTGCCTCAGTCCCCCTCCCTACTCACTGCATACCCATGGCTAAGGCCCCTGCACCCTGCCCTGCTCACCACTGTCCTCTATCGCTGCACTCCCCCCTGTCCCTTGTTCTGTCCAACAGGTCTGCCTTTCTGCCATATCTCCCTGTCCCAACCCTCTAGAACGAGGCAAATGACGGGCCAGATTAAAAAGTTACGGTGGCTCGGACTGTAACCCATGTGATCCACAAAGTTACAAGCTCCCCTGAGGGACAAGGCACGCTGTATCTGTGTGGTCGCCTGCGGTGCTCGCCACATTTCTGCGGAAAGGCTTACCACGGGGTGGGACCTGCGGCGACCCCAGGCACTTGGACACTAAGGCCCTGACTATACCCCCTGCGATAGGGGGACACACAGCGACAACAAGATGGGACAGACGGACCGGAACCAGCCTAAGCTGACATTTGACCCGAAGAGGCCCAAGACTGGCGAGGCCACACCGGGAGGAGGGCCCGGAGAGTTGGAACCAATGGAAGAGCCCCCGCAGCAGGATATCCGCAGCCTTTTGCTCGCCATGGAGAAGAGCCTGCAGGGGGGGGGTTGCATCCTTGGGATCCAAGATGGACGCGCTCGCCTATCGAATGGACCGCATGGCGGAGAGGCTCGATAAACAGGCGGAACGAATAGACATGTCCAAACGTCGCCTGGCGGAAGTAGAAGAGGCACAAACGACCCTAGAATCGGAACACAAACAGCTGGGTAGAGTGATCCAGATTTTACAGGACAAGACGGAGGATTTAGAGGCCCACTCTCTGAGATGCAATCTCCGTAGTACGGGTCTCCCGGAAACCACACAAACCGGGAATATAGAGGTGTTTGTGGAAAGCCTACTGAAGAAGCTACTAGGGGACACAGCCTTCTCTGGAATGTTTGTGGTTGAGAGGGCCCACCGATCTCTGGGCTGGAGGCTGAAACCTGGGGTGCCTCATAGACCTATAATTGCGAAGTTGCTAAATTACCGGGACCGTGACGTGGAGCTGAAGCTCGCCAGAGAGAAACAGCCGCTACATTACGAGGGGTCGGTGATCTCATTATTCCCGGATTTTACGGCAAAAGTTCAGGAAGCAAGGATGCAGTTTGTACCGATGAAACGACAGCTGCGTGAGTTGGGAACTGACTCTGCGATGCTGTACCCCGCGAAGCTGCGGGTCAACAGGCAGGGGAAGTTTATGATTTTCACTGACCCTAAGGTGCTCCAGAATGCCCGCAGAGAATGGCGCAAGGACACGCGGTTCTCCCTGAACAGAGAGCTACAGGACGAAGCAGCGGGAGGCCCCCTGGATGAACAGGACTAACTAAGATGCACAGCTGCGGGTGGCTGAGTATGTGTTCTGACTATTGGGCGTCCCGGGGCGGTGGTGCCAAAGAGTAGGTGGAATGATCTGACCCTTGTGTGCCCTTTTCCTGAGGTTGCCCTTAAATGGCTTTGTGTTGCGGGATGGGGGGGGGTTGAGGGGATGGGAGGGGTGAAGTTCAGCATGATCTGATTCTCAATGGGTTACGGTCCTGAAGTACATTGTGTCACAAAGTTATGATAAACAGTCGCACAATGAGGTGGGGCTATGTGCAAGTATATTAATTATGAGTCAATGGAGGAGGAGGGGCCCTGCGGATGAAGGAGTTAGAGCTACCGCAGAATGTATGGTCCCGTAGGAGTGTGCATGGCGCAGACTTGGTTCAGGGGTACACATATGCAAGATGCTGTTACACGCTAACTATACTGGATATGAGACGGGGGATGGGTGGTCACTAGGCATAGTACTGTACTGTGATTTTTCAGCTGGCCACCTATGTCTCGCGTGAATTACACTTTTCTACAGTTTTTGTTTGATGTTATTGGGGGATGTGGAGGGGAGAGTGTGTGGTTTTGCAGGGGTGGGGGATTTCAGCCGGCTAGTTGGGGTAGGGCAGGCGTGGGAGGGCGATGGATGGGGGAGTTGCGGACCTTTCGAGTGCCACTTGAACAGGGGTGGGACACTGTGCTGTTTTTTGGTGTTATATGTTTTTTGGCACAGATGTGGCAAGGCATGGCGGGATTGTATACGTCCAGGACACATTGCTGGGGCCCATACACCGGCCGCTTACGTACAGATGACACCAATCGGGGAGCCCCCAGATACACTGACGCTGATGACCATCGTAAGGTCAGGAAGGTCCTACAATATCTCTCCAGACAGAGTTGACGTTGCGCTCTTACAGGAGACGTACCTCCACCCAGACAGTCCTACATTGTGATCCAGGGGTTTAATGGGTAATGTACACACGGCGGGATTCACATCACATGCTAGGGAGGTTCTGACGTGGATTAACCCTAAAGCACCACTGATGTTGACACCACTGGAGACGGACAGGGAGGGACGGTACACTATCTCGCTGTGCTGTGGGAAAGGCATGGAGATCTGTATAGTTAATACCTACTGCCCTAACTACGACCACCCTGCCTTTTATTCAGATAAGGTTCTGGAGCGCTCGGGGGGCTACGTCCTTTGGGGGGGCCATTTTAATATGACAAGACAACCCAATATAGACAGATCTGATAGATGCCCCTCGGCTTCTGCTAGGGCGCTAGAGGCATCAATGACACGACTGGACCTGAGAGACGTGTGGAGATACTGACACCCAACTCAGGGAGGCTATACTCACTACTCAGCACCACATAATATACACACTAGGATTGACAATTGGCTAGCCACTACTCACTTGACTCACAATGTGCAGGGTTGCACGATATTGCCACGCATATATTTGGACCATTCACCTCTGTTGTTGACAATTTCCACACCTAAGAAGCGCCTCACACCATTTGCTTGGCGCTTCCCTCCTTATTCCCTGCAGGACGGCTCCTTTAAGGAGGAGCTGGCCGCGTCCATCGAGCTGTTTTTTGACACCAACGTGGGTACAGTCGACTCATTCCAGACAGTCTGGGAGGCCTTTAAGGCATATATCAGGGGGATGGCCATTTCCAAACATGCGGGGTGCTCAAATCGATCCGGGGTCGGCTGGAGACCCTGGAGAAAAAGCTTAAAGAGCTGGCGGCTCGGCGCCTAACAGACTGCAGTGATGCCCTCACGCAGGAACTTGCCTGAACACTGCGCGAATATCACGAAGAGGTGGACTCTGAAGTAAAACACCTGGGAAAGTACGCCATTGCGAGAATCTACCGTGGGGGGAGCGCCCCGGGTCGGTTCCGGTGCACTTAGCCAAACAACGCAGGAACAGAGTAGTGATACCAGACATGAGGTCCTCACCGACAGACGACCCGCTCTCTGAGGATCAGGTAGCAGAAAAGCTCAGTGAGTATTACACATCTCTGTATGCCTTCCAAGGGCCTGCCCCGGAGGAATGCATACTAGATTATCTTTCCCACATTGAACTTCCTTGGCTGTCTAACCTACACTGGGAATTTTTGGTGCGTCCGATCGAGCGGGAGGACGTCGTATGGGCTCTTGTCTCCTTCTATAAGGCATTTGAGGATCTTTTGATTCCTCGGTTGCTCACGCTGTTTGAGGACATAGCGGACTCCGGAGCAATGCCGCCCACTATGAGCGAGGCAATACTAGTTGCCATTCTTAAACCGGGAAAACCCCCGGGAGATTGCGCCTCGTACCGATCACTGTCGTTACGGAACGTCGATGTGAAGATATTAGCCAAGTTGATAGCAAACCGTCTCAGTCCCATGGTTAACTTGGTGGTTGCCCCTGAACAGGCAGGCTTCGTGCCCAGTAGCAACCTCACTTATAATCTCAGGACGTAGTTTGCAGCTCTTCAACATACGCGCCCCATAGCAGTATTTTTACAGCGAAAAGGCCTTCGACTCTGTCGAGTGGCCTTTCTTGAGACAGGTCTTAAGTCGAATGGGGGGGTGTGCTGTTCCTTCAGCTTTTAGCGACACTGTACACTTCACCCACGGCCCGCATCCAGATTGGAACGTTAACCACAGACCCTATACAAATCAGCCGGGGCACGAGACAAGGATGCCCCATAGCCCCTATACTTTATGCACTCACGGCCGAGCCTCTTGCATGCGCCTTACGGGAATACAACAGGCACAGGGGCATACGATTCCCCACATACAATCTGATTGTGTCCACGTATGCGGACGATACCTTCTTATATGTTCGGGACCCGGAGACGCACCTTTCTGCGGTGCTACGCGAGGTGGTCTTGTTCAGATCTCTTTCGGGTATCCATATGAATTGGAACAAATCTATTATGTTCCCACTAACACCGGCTACGAGGAGGGTAGTTCCGGAATACCCACTTCAGTGGACTACTGAAGCAGTGCGATACCTAGGGATTCGTCTGCATACGGACTCGGAGGTAGTATTGAGGGAGAACTACGGCGTGGTCATCTCCAAACTGGAGGATGATATTGAAAAAGTGGATCGCTCTGCCATTGTCACTGATGGGACGGGTCTCCCATGCAAATGATGGTATTACCTCGCTTCCTGTTCCTGTTTAGCAATATTCCTATGGAGCTGTCCAATTCATTTTTCCAGCAACTACACTCATTAATGATTCGTCTGGCTTGGGCCGGGACACAGCCAAGGGTGGCAGGGAAAATTCTCACTTGGCCGTATGCGGAGGGCGGCCTGAATGCCCCGGAACTTTATTATCGGGCCCCACAAAGCGCGCACGCCTACCACTGGATCCATGGCCCAGAGGAAATCGCACAAATACGCATGGAATCTATTGTTGCGGCCCCTGCGTTGCGGTCCTGACCTCGGGATCGCCCTGGTATTCTAGACTTGCTGAATACGGTCACACACTCTTGGCACCATATGATGGACGTACAGGCTTGCAGCCTGTTGTATGCCCCGAAGGCTCCCCTCGCCTGGTGCTCTTGGCTGGCCCCATGTAGGGACAAGGGGGTGCTGGCTGCGATGGGTTCATTGAATATACACAATATGGGGGATCTGTTCTCGTAAGGCACCGCACGCTCATGGGAAGAGTTCGAGACGGGGGACGTTCCCCATCCGCTGTTGCCGTGTTTTCAGTTCCACAGGGTGAGGCATGCGCTTAAGGCCCTTCTAGGGGAGGATATGACGGAGCACCGGGTGGTTACGGCATTAGCTTACATTATTAATGCTAAGTCCCCCGCTAAATTGGTAACCAATCTGTATCGCATTGCCCTCTCAGAAAGGACGGCGGAATATGCTAAACCTCGCTTGGCATGGCAGAGTGACTTGGCTATATACCTGACAGACGAGAAATGGCAATACTGCCGATCAAGCATGAAGAGAATATCACTCAACGGCCGTCACAGGTTGATACATTTTAAATTCCTAAACAGGGTTTACTATACCCCGGAAAGATTTCACAGATACGGTCTATGAGAGAGCCCTCACTGTGATAGATGTAGAGCGCGGGTGGCGGATTTCCTACATGTGGCATGGTCTTGCCCGGGGATCTCATCCTTTTGGTGCAAGGTATATGAGGAAGTGAATAGGGTCACTGATTTAACTCTGTCTCCGGATCCTCTGTTGGCTATTCTGGGTTACTCTAAACCTCTCCAGAAGGATCGTAGAAGGCTGGTTGATATGGCCTTCCTCCTAGCCAGAAGGTGTGTAGCGCTCTCTTGGATGCGAGGCCCTGTACTGACACTGTCGCAATGGACTAACGAAATGATATATTGCAGCACGCAAACCGAACTATACAGCGAACTGTTGCCTCAACGCAACAGACATAAGAACTTTTTGTCACTGTTTCTAGACAAGAGGCCCACACAGGACACTTTAAATGAGGAGGGCGCAGAGACATATTCACGGGTGGAGGTTTTAACTGAGGACACAATTTCTTTCGAGAAGGAACTACACCAAGCGCTCCATACGCCATGTGGACAGGCTGCATACTTGAGTATTGAGTCCAACGACCGAGATGCTCGACCTCTGTGGGTCTTTCATTGCCATGCTATGATGGTCTACACTCTTACTGCGTTTATGCAATGGGTGTTATCTGTTGAAGGTTTGCTTTGATACTCAAACGATGTATGCATTATCCAATGTCACTATTTGATGCCAATGTCTTCTGTTCCTGTTTATTTTCTGAAATGCCAATAAATAAATTTACAAAAAAAAAAACAAAGGCCAGGAGTTGGGAGAATCTGACGGAAACGATGCTAATAGCACAGGCCAGGCACGAGGAGAATCTGACGCAAACAATGCAATAACACAGGCCAGGCACTAGGAGAATATTACACAAACAATGCAATAACACAGGCCAGGCACGAGGAGAATCTGATGCAAACAATGCAATAACACAGGCCAGGCACGAGGAGAATCTGATGTACCCCATACAGCCCCCGATCGTGATCACTGAAAGGACCATGGGGGGTGAGATCCCTCCCCGCAGCAGGGGTGCCTTCGCGAGTGGAGCCCTCGGCTGACTGAGGACTCCGAGACCGGGGAGTGTGCAGGGAACGGGCTCTCCGCGGGGCCCCGCCCCTTCAGGAGTAGCTGTGCACAAAAGCGTTGATTCCACATTCAGCGCTCACATCGGAGCTAGTGATTGAAAGAATGATACACGCAGCGCCAAGGTTCTGAACCAGCACTTCCCTCTACCTCCCTCTACTTCCAATGGGTAACACGATGTAACCTGCAACTTTGTCTTTATTTATTTCAACCGAACTCCAGAGACGGCATAGCGCTCTGCACAAAGGTACCTTTGGATTTGTTTATTTACTACCTCTCTTGAATGTCTCCCTTTAATTTAACTAAGCATTTTCCACGTTCGCATTGGCACAAAATGGCTGGGGTCATAAACTACAACTGCAATTTGCCTCCCCCATCCACTGACCGGTACTAAGAAGGGTAATAGCTTTGTTTTTGACCTGTGCTCACCAAAACAGAAATAGGACTGGACTCCTCTTCTTCTTGACCTGATCATCCAAACTAAAATAGGACTTATCTCCTCACCCCCAGGAAAGAAAGCGAAACAGGACAACACTCCATCTCATATCTCATGGAAACAAACAGAGGACTACATAGCCATTCTGTAGCTCTCCTAAGGAGTCGGCCATCTTAAACTAGTCCCTAAATCATAGTTTGTTCAGCCTCTTCAGCTACCGACCTCACCTCCTGTACATATTAGATCATAATCTCAGTGCATTCCCCCCCTATTTTGGCTCAACCTGTCCCTGCTGGTATTCAGGAATGCCCGTAATTTAGATGGACTCAACCACTTCCATATCGCTATTACATTAGCCCCTATTCAACACTGACCCCAGATCCCCCCACTTTTGGCTCGAGCTATCCCTGTTGGAATTTGAAAATGCCCATATTATAGACTGACTCAACCACTTCCACATCCCTATTACATTTGCCCCGACTCAACACTTACCCCAGCCAGCCTCGACTCTCTAGCCTACACCACAACACACACCACAACACACTCCCCTCACCAAAAAATCTGCCAACCGCTTCAAGCACAACCTTTTCAAATCTCACCCAGAAACGCCCTTTGCTGACCCATATTTCTCACTACACAATGGGATCACGACCACCGATATCATTTTCTACACTAAACGTAGAGCTCAATGGAGGAAAGCCTTCTTAGTCTTATTCTCGATTTCCTCCACTAGGAAATCCGCACATGGTCTAATGATCTACACTGCACCATCACAACTCTTCCATACGACCGCAACCATCACCATTTACAACAATGGAACTATTCTCATTCAGTCCACGGACCGTAGTCTATACCCATTTGATAACATCTTCCCAACTGACCCTCACACCTAGCACCCCAGACACCACAACTCCTACCCCCTATTCCACTCTCCCACCACTTACCCTCCTGCTACAAAAGAGCTCTGAGCCTTACACCTCCCTCAACCAGTCTACCCTACCCTGCAACACACGTCTCCGCTCTTCACCTAACCCTCACATACTTCCAACTTGCACGACCGTAACAACAAACTCACCCCTTACCCAATCTGTTATATCCCCCGCAATGACCATAACCCCCCCACCTCTAGTCCCTCTTCCTCCATCACCATCCTTCCCCCTAACTCCACCCTGCCTCACAACAACACCTTCTTCCTCCCCCAACCCAGTACTGAACCCACTCATTCACCAACTATACAAGTTGTTCCCCCACCGGTTCCAATCAGGGTTCTCTTCCCCTCTAACAGCTCTCCCACCTTAACTCTCTCTTCCTCTACTCCTTCCTTATTCCACTTGGTCACCTCGAACTCTGAACCCTCCCATCTCAATCAACACCCTTGTATTCACCATGTGGTGTATAAAAACTCTCCCCACCACGACCACTCAATGATCGTCCCGCCACCCTCTAACCTTCCTCTAAAACACATCCCACCCCCTATTACTCCTCCCACCCCCCTACCAAACGCAACCACTACCCAATTAGCTGCAACTACAACTCTCTTAATCACACACGCTACACCCTCTCATACATTTCCACCAACTCATACACCAGAGCATACTACACTCTTGGACACTTCCACCACACCCCTTCTCCCACCACCAATCACTCCAACTACCCATACATCCATGCCTACGATATGCCCAACCCTCTACTCATCAACCCCCCCCGTCTCCTCCCTCGCCTTCATTAGATCTCACACCGAACAGAGCCAAACCCCCTCAACTCACACCTTGGTCCAACTACCGTTCTAAACACCACTTTGGACAAGATTATGTCCACTCTTCTCCAAATTAAAGATGAACTGCATACCTTCAAAGAGTTGATCTCGAATCAACCCAGGCACCCCACACCCCCCAAAACCCTCTCACGCAACAAGCCCACCACCCTTCCTCTACTTCCACACAAACATAATCCTCCTTACTGGACCTCAATTCCCTCCCGTAATTCTGCCACTCGTCCTCTGCGAAGCATCAATCCACTCTCGGCGTACGACGTACGCTCCCTCCTGCACTCTTACGGTCCCACACTCACGACCCACATAGCCCCCACACACCTTCCCATCCCTACTATCCACCCCAACCCTCACAGATCCTCCACACAAAACGACAGAGGTATCGTTGCCAATAATCTTAAAAAAGTCACACTCACTCTAGACCCCTCCTCCTCCCTCATCACTCCCCGGCTTAAATGCACACTCCTGAACTGTAGATCGGGCCCCAGACACGCATCAGACATTGCCGACCTCATTATCGCACATGACCTAGACCTGACCATACTCACCGAAACCTGGTTAACAGAATCTTCCTCGCCACTCAGTGACATTCTAGTACCCCCTAATTACCACATCATCAGACAGGATAGGAGTGGCAAGACAGGGGGTGGAATCGCATGTATTCACCGGAGCAACCTCTCAGTAATTAGAGCCATATTCCCTTTATTCTCCTCCTGTGAACACTTCTGCCTCGACATCAACAGCGTTGGCAATCCTGTATGCTCCCTACATATTATCTACCACCCACCAGGGGACAACCTCACCTTTACGGAACACCTCATGGACATGATCACAACGAATTCTGGACGGCAACACACACAAATATTCCTTGGCGATTTCAACCTCCACTGGAACTATCACAACGACTCTGTGGTCATTAGTCTCAAAAAATTCCTCAGCGCTCTGGACCTCACCCAAATTTGCAACAGCCCTACTCACGATAAAGGCTCTATCCTGGATCAAATCATTTCCAAAGACGACTCCATTCAACTCGAGTCAATCCAACCCTGTTACTGGTCTGACCACCACATTATCACATTCTTCATCAATGAAAACTTAAAATCTAACCTGGTCCAACCCACCAAACCAAACATCTGGAAGGGAGACCTGAAGAAACTCAATCTCAACTCATTACCTTTTCCCAGCCATAATCTTCTCCTACCTGCTCCTCTGACGTACAGTTTCTCACCGACCACTACCTCAAGTCGATGACCTCCATTATCAACGAGGGTACCCCCTTCAATTAGTACCCCTTCAATTAAAGAGAGTTTCCTCTAAAAACTCTAAACCATGGTACGATGGGCTGCTTAACGAAGACAGACGAGCTATGAGATTGGCGGAACGCAATTGGAGATCAGTCCCTTCGGCTATGCACCTCAGAACACTAAAGAAAAAAAGAAACGCTTACTTTAGAAAAATCAACTGCTCGAAAGCAGATTGCTTTAGCCACCAGCTTGACCAAGCGAGAAACCGACCAAAAAAACTGTTTGAGCTTATCAAAACTCAATCCAAGGATGAACCTCAACGACTACAAAACAATTCTTGCACACTACCAACCTATGAAGAATTCTCCACTTTCTTTAGTCTAAAGACAGACATCAAGAAAGACCTCCTCACTGATCTAAGCCTACACTCTAGTCCACACAGCAAAACGCCCCTCGATCTAAAAAACAATGCTACATGGTCTTCCTTCGAAACTTACTCTGAAGAATATATAGGCAAGATTCTCAGATAATTGAAGCCCTCCAATCACCTTACTGATCCTCTACCCGCAAACGCTGTAAAAGACTTCATCCCACTGCTCCTCCCGCTCTGGACCGAAATCATTAATAGCTCACTTCAACAAGGATACATCCCGGACTCCCTCAAAGTGGGACAAGTATCGCCCATACTAAAGAAACCCACAGCAGACCCCACCGATCTGAACAACTATCGCCCTATCTCCAATATCCCTACCCTTGCCAAATTGTTAGAAAAATGTGTACACATCCTACTGACAAAACACATCGAGCACTTTGACCTCCTCAAATCACACCAATCAGGCTTCCGATCAGGCCACAGTACGGAATCAGCAATGACACACATAATTGATGACGCGCTTCAAATTCTTGATCAGAATGGTACTTGCCTCCTCATCCTACTCTACCTCTCATCAGCCTTTGATACGGTCAAACAATAGAACTTACTCGATCTGCTGAGTCTCAGAATGGGTCGATCAGGGACAGTACTCAAGTGGTTTACCTCCTTTCTACATAATCGGACTCAGAAATGTAAGATTAACAATACTATGTCCACACCCGTACCAGTAACACTAGGTGTTCCACAAGGATCCTCCCTATCCCAAACATTGTTCAACCTAGTCATGGAACCACTCACCGCACTACTTCAAGCATCTAATGTGCAATTTCACATGTACGCAGACGATACCCAACTCTACCTTAAAATGCACACCCCTGAAGACATCAAACTACTCAACACAACGCTTAGGAACACACAGACTTGGCTGGAAGAGAATCATCTCAAACTTAACGCTCTAAAAACAGAATTCCTCCTAATAGCACCTCCCACCAAAGTCCACATCACTCAGGCTTGGCTGAATCATCTCACTGCATTCAACGTGCAACCTAACATCGTGGACTCAGCAAAATCTTTAGGCATAACCCTCGACTGCAATCTCAATATGTAGCATCATATCAGCATTGCAACGAAGGGAGCTAATTTCCAAATCAACACATTGAGGAAGCTGAAACCCTTCCTTCCAGCCAATGACTTCAGGACTGCAGTCCAAGACCTAATTATTCCTCGAGTAGATTATGGAGGTGTCGCCCTCTGTGGCCTCCCTACATCGACAACCGCACCCCTAAGAGCCTCTACTAATGCTGCAGCGAGACTCATCACTGGCTCAAAAAAACGCTCTCACATCACTCCCGACCGAAAATCCTTGAACTGGCTGCCATACGAAGCTAGAATACACCTGAAAATCGCATGCATTACTCACAAGGCTATACACCACAACTCACCCAGTTACCTCGCTCGGAAACTGACAATCTCGGGTGGCTCACGAACCACAAGAAGCGCAGAAAATCTTCTTTTGAAACCTCACAGATTCCACAAGAAAAATACATATAAACCCTCCTTCTCAGGGATGGCGCCCAGGATCTGGAACGCCCTCCATCCAGAAATCAGACTTATCTCATCCACGGCACCCTTCAAAAAAGAAGTAAAATCACTCCTCTTAGCTAAACTCACCTGAATATAGACTAAAGAAATCTCGTGACTCATTATTTTTCCTCGCATGACTATGTCCAGCCTGACCACCTATGCACCGTTACTACCTTGCCTTGACTCTATTGTTAACCATTTGCTCATCTTGCACTAATTGACTTGTTTAATTATTATTCCTCAGTTCTTAGTATCCCATCTGTGTGTAAAGCGCTCTGATATCCGTAAGGATCTTGTTCGCGCTCTATAAAACTTTGCAAATAAATAAATAAAATAAATAAACAATGCAATAACTCATGCCAGACGTTGGGAGAATCTGACGCAAACAATGCAATAACAGGTCAGACACTAGGTGAATCTGATGCAAACAATGCAATAACACAGGCCAGGCACGAGGAGAATCTGATGTAAACAATGCAATAACACAGGCCAGGCACGAGGAGAATCTGATATAAACAATGCAATAACACAGCCAGGCGTTGGGAGAATCTCGCAAACAATGCAATAACACGGGTCCGACGACACTAGGAGAATCTGATGTAAACAATGCAATAACACAGTTCAGGCACAAAAAGAATCTGATGAAAAAAATGCAATACCACAGGCCAGGCACGAGGAGAATCTGATGCAAACAATGCAATAACACAGGCCATGAATGAGGAGAATCTGACGCAAACAATGTAATAACATAGGCCGGGCGCGAGGAGAATCTGATGTAAACAATGCAATAACACAGGCCAGGCTTTGGGAGAATCTGACGCAAGCAATGCTAATAACACAGGCAAGGCACTAGGAGAATCTGACACAAACAATGCAAGAACACGGGCCAGGCACGAGGAGAATCTGATGCAAACAATGCATCAACACAGGCCAGGCACAAAAAGAATCTGATGAAAAAAATGCAATACCACAGGCCAGGCATGAGGAGAATCTGATGCAAACAATGCAATAACACAGGCCAGGCACTAGGAGAATCTGATGCAATCAATGCAAGAACACACGTAAGGTGAGAATCTTGGATAAGGGCAAAGGTGCTCCTTGGTTCAATGATGCTCTTAGGTTACTGAAACAATCTCTCCGCGAGAGCGAGAGAGCCTGGCGTAAAGATTATGAACCTAGCACCCAGATTGCCTACGCAACAGATTAAACAGGCCATCATGTTACGGAAGGCTGAATTCTATGAGGACAGAATTGCTGCTGCTAGCAAACCCCAGAAAGAAACTTTTGAGGTCCTGAATGAGTTAAGGAAAAAATAAGGGGCAAAAACCCTCCTTTACCCAGGTAGACTGCCACACATCTCAGTCTTTTTTTACTAAGAAAATAAAGGATCTCCTGTTGGAAGTTCACCCCGAGTCTCCCCTGTCCCACAAGCCCCACCCCCACACCCCCTATGATTGCCCATCCTTTAACCACCTTGCCACTACTCACTAAGGAGTCCCTGGCAGTCCTGACCAGGCGGGTGAAATCAGGGTCACCAGTGGATCCCTGCCCACCCAAGATTTTCAAGATGGGCCTTCCAGGAATCGATGAAGACGTAATCGCTCCCTGGAAACAGGACTTACCCCTGCCAATTTCAAGGAGGCTTGTGTTATCCTGATCATAAAGAAACCAGGCGCTGACACTAAGACTCTGAAATTTTTTAGACCAATATCGCAGCTGCCTTTCCTTGCCAAAGTAATTGAACAGCATGTTCTCCCTTTTCTCTCCCGTCATCTTGAAGACAAACACCTCCTCGAACTCAATCAAGCTGGTTTCAGGGCCCATCACAGCACGGAATTGGTCATGCTTTCCGTGCTGGGAGAACTGAGACTCAGGGCAGACAAAATAATGCGTTGTGCCCTGGTGCTGTTAGACCTCTTTGCGGCATTTGACACGGTCAACCACGACTAACTACTGTCGCGGTTGGGGGACCTTGGCATTCAGGGCACAGCCCATGCCTGGCTCACTTCATTTAAAAAAAAAAAACGCTCAGAGCGTTCAACTGGCAAATCTGGTATCCATCCCAGTAGCCCTTTCATGCGGAGTCCCCCAAGGATCAGCACTTTCACCCCTCCTCTTTAACGCTTATCTACAGCCCTTATTCTCTGCACTAAACCAGATAGAGTGTCGGATCTACAACTATGCCGACGACACTCAAATCATCATCCAAATCGACAGCTCTCCAACAGCACATGTAAGAATGCAAAGCATACTAAAATTCATGGTTAATTGGATGTCAGCCAACTCATTAAAAATAAACCCTTATAAAACAGAGGTACTGGCGGTTACCTCAGCTTCCAGTCCATGTAATGACCTCTTCTGGCCACAAGAACTTGGGCCTTTTCCTGAACCGGCAGTGGCCGTGAAGAGCCTGGGAATCAAAATCAATGCCAAACGTTCTATGACACAAGAAGTCTCAGCAGTCGTAGGTACTTGTGTTGGCCTCCTGAGACAACCGCGAAAACTGTCTCCACTCCTCACCTTGGCCAGGCTCAGACGAGCGGTCTCAGCAATGATCCTGTCGCGTCTGGACTACGGCAACTCCCTGTACGCTGGTCTCCCCCAACAACTGTTGGACAGACTACAAATCGTCATGAATGACGCAGCAAGACTAATTATTAAAATACCAAGATGGACGCACGCCACACCCCTGCTACGCGATCTCAATTGGCTCCTAATCAGGCAGAGAATTAAATTTAAGGGCCTCTGCATTACACACAAAACCCTGTACGGCAAAGCCCCAAGTTATATCAAGGACCGCATTGTCCCCTAGGTCCCCAGTAGGACACTGCGGTCAGCAGAGGCCACCCTTCTGGCCTGCCCCCGCTTCAAACTGTCCTCCGTGGGAGGGCGAGCGTTCTCAACCGCAATCCCCCTGTCCTAGAATAGCCTTCCAGTGAGCCTACACAAGGAAGTGAATCTCCTTCCTTTCAGGAAGAAGCTCAAAACCGTGCTCTTTCTGGAAGCATGGGGTACGACTTAGCAGCCCTACCTCCCCTCTCTCCACCTAGTCCATGTGTGCCCTCTGACAGCACTTATAATAATAATAATAAAACATTTATTAAGCGCCTGGCTGCACAAAACTGTGTATCCCCGCGCTAACTGCTAGTACAAAATAATCCAGAGGAAAAGAGTCAGGAAACTCAGCAGAGAATATGACTATTTAGGGAACAGGTAAGTTTTTAATTTTGCCCTGAATCTCATTTCGGAGGGCTCCATCCGCAAGTGGAGTGGGAGTGCGTTCCAGTGTTTAGTGGCCAAATAGCGGAAAGATCTTCCTCCCATTTTAGCTCTTATGATGCGAGGGATTTTAAATAGCATCGTGCCTGACGATCTTAAATCTCTCGTCGGGCGGTGGATGGTGATGAGACTTTTCAGGTAATCGGGACCTCTGTTCTGGGCAATACGGTGGGCATAGCAGAGAGTTTTAAATATAATTCTCTCTTTAATTGGGAGCCAGTGGAGTTTGGATAGTGCATTTTTGATGGAAGTTTTTCTTGGGAGACCGAGCACCAGCCGCGCAGCTGAATTCTGAACACATTGTAATTGGTGCAGTCCCTTCTGATTCAGACCTAGCAGGAGTGCATTACCATAGTCCAAATGAGGTGTTATTAAAGCATGGACTATGGTTTTTCTGGCTTCGGTGGGCAGGAGATCAAGTACCTTGTGAAGCACTTTTAATATGCCGAAGCATTTGCCTGTCACTTTATTTACATGGGTTTTGCCAGAGGTCAGCGTCCAGCATAACGCCTAGATTTTTCACCGTCTCCACAGGAGTAGGCAACTCCCCTAGTTCGCTGGGCCACCATGCATGAGACCATACAGAGACATCTTTTCCTACTACCAGAACCTCTGTCTTGTCTCCATTTAAACGGAGACAGTTGTTATTCATCCAAGTGGCTATCGCTGACATGCAGTTTGAGAAATTGGTGGCAAGTTCTCTACTCTCTGGGGTTAATTTAAACACGAACTGGGTATCGTCAGCGTAGCTGACAATGCCCACCCCAAACTTCTCTGCAATGTGTGCCAGGGGTTCCATATAGATGTTAAATAACGTTGGGCTCAAACTAGAGCCCTGTGGAACCCCATGGCACACACCGCGAGGCGATGACTTAAAGGGTGGGCAATGAAGTTGGAACGTTCTGTCAGTCAGGAAGGACTGGAACCAGGTAAGAGCTGGGCCCTTTACTCCCATGTCCGAGAGACGAGGCAGCAGCGTTGAGTGCAGCACGGTGTCAAACGCTGCACTTAGGTCCAATAGGACCAACGCTGATGTCTCTCCCTCGTCCACCATCTTCCGAATATGTTCAGTCGAATACAGGACTGCAGATTCTGTTGAGTGGCCTGATCTAAAACCAGACTGGGAGGAATGGAGGAGGGCTTTTTTCTCCAGAAACTCCATGAGTTGTATATTCGCCACCTTTTCTATAATTTTGGCACAGAATGGAAGAAGTGAGATTGGTCCTAAGTTTTGGAATTGTGAAATAGGGATGTTTGGTTTCTTTTTTAAAGGTATTACTTGAGCAGATTTCCAGCTTTTCAGGACGTGGCCTTCTTGGAACGATAAGGTTATCATGTTACTGATTTGATCTATTAATATATTTTCCATGACAGCCTTACATTGTTCTGGGGGACAGGCATCACTGGGGGAGCCAGAGCGTATTCCATTAATAATTTATTAGGTCCTGTTTATTCGGAGTTCTGAATCTGGTGAATAGAGATTTATGAGTGAGGGAGCTTTGATTATCTGCATTATCATTGGCTGTGATGGTCCTACTTGAAAAGGTGGCATGGATTTTTTCTACTTTCTCCACAAAGAAATCAGCTATCCGATCGCATATCTCCGTGGAGTAAGTATCTTTAGTATCCAAACGTATAGGAATGGTAATTTCTCTATAAATGCAGAATAGCTCTTTCGTGGGGTTCTTGGCTTCCTCAATTCTGCTTTTGTAATAGTGACTTTTTTCTGTTCTTACCAATTTCTGATATTTTTTCAATTCGGTTCTGTAACTTTCTTTGAGTTCCGGGGTGTAGTTTTTCCTCCATTTACGTTTTATAGATTTACATAAAGCTTTAGCAGTTTTAAGTTTCTCTGAGAACCAGGGGGCGGTTTTGGATTGTCTGGCTGGAGGTTTGGTAGTCCATGGCGCAATTTTGTCTAAAGTTTTTGCTAACCAGAGTTCATAATTGTCCCATACCTCTTGTAGAGAATTCCCTGTTAAAGGGGGTTGTTCAGCTAGCATATCTTTAAAAAGTTCAGGGGTGAATTTTTTAAAGAGACCTCTGGGTGATAATGCGCGTTACAAATTTAAATTACAATTACAATAACACAGGCCAGGCACGAGGAGAATCTGAGGCAAACAATGCAATGACACAGGCCAGGCACTAGGAGAATCTGATGAAAACAATGCAATAACACAGGCCAGGCATTGGGAGAATCTGATGAAAGCAATGCAATAACACAGGCCAGGCATTGGGAGAATCTGATGAAAACAATGCAACAATGCAGAGCAGGCACTAGGAGAGTCTGACGAAACACTGCAATAACACAGGCACGAGGAGAATCTGATGCACACAATGCAATAACACAAGCCAGGCACCAAGAGAATCTTATGCAAACAATGCAATAACACAGGCCAGGTGCAAGGAGAATCTGATGCAAGCAATGCAATACCACAGGCCAGGCACGAGAAGAATCCGATGCAAACAATGCAATAACACAAGCCATGCTAAAGGAGAATCTGATGCAAACAATGCAATAGCACAGGCCAGGCACTTGGATTGAAGCAAATAATGCAATAACACAGGCCAGGCACGAGGAGAATCTTAGGCAAACAATGTAATAACACAGGCCAGGCACTAGGAGAATCTTATGCAAACAATGCAATAACATAGGCCAGGCACGAGAAGAATCCGATGCAAACAATGCAATAACACAGGCCAGGCACTAGGAGAATCTTATGCAAACAATGCAATAACATAGGCCAGGCACGAAAAGAATCTTATGCAAACAATGCAATAACACAGGTCAGGGACGAAAAGAATCTGATGCAAACAATGCAATAACACAGGCCAGGCACAAGGAGAATCCGATGCAAACAATGCAATAACACAGGCCAGGCACGAGGAGAATCCGATGCAAACAATGCAATAACACAGGTCAGGCATGAGAAGAATCCGATGCAAACAATGCAATAACACAGGCCAGGCACGAAAAGAATCTTATGCAAACAATGCAATAACACAGGCCAGGCACGAAAAGAATCGGATGCAAAAAATGCAATAACATAGGCCAGGCACGAAAAGAATCTTATGCAAACAATGCAATAACACAGGCCAGGCACGAAAAGAATCTGATGCAAACAATTCAATAACACAGGCCAGGTACTAGGAGAATCTGATGCAAACAATGCAATAACACGGGCCAGGCACGAAAAGAATCTGATGCAAACAATTCAATAACACAGGCCAGGTACTAGGAGAATCTGATGCAAACAATTCAATAACACAGGCCAGGTACTAGGAGAATCTGATGCAAACAATTCAATAACACAGGCCAGGCGTTGGGAGAATCTGATGCAAACAAAGCAATAACACAGGCCAGGCACGAGGAGAATCTGATGCAAACAATGTAATAACACATGCCAGGTACTAGGAGAGTCTGATGAAACACTGCAGTAACACAGGCCAGGCACAAAAAGAATCTGATGCAAACAATGCAATAACACAAGCCAGGCAAAAGGAGAATATGATGCAAACAATGCAAAAACACAGGCCAGGCACGAGGAGAATCTGATGCAAACAATGCATTCACACAGGCCTGGCACAAGGAGAATCTGATAAAAACAATGCAATAATGCAGAGCAGGTACTAGGAGAGTCTGACGAAACACTGCAATAACACGGGCCAGGCACGGGGAGAATCTGATGCAAACAATGCAATACCACAGTCCAGGCACGAGGAGAATCTTATGCAAATGATGCAATAACAAAGTCCAGGCACAGGAGAATCTAAGTTGAACAATGCAATAACACAGGCCAGGCACTTGATTGAAGCAAATAATGCAATAACACAGGCCAGGCAGGAGGAGAATCTGATGCAAACAACCCAATAACAAAGGCCAAGCACGAGGAGAATCTAATGCAAACAATGCAATAACACAGGCCGGGCACCAATGGGTTTGCACCCAGAGGAGTTACTAACAGAAAGTGTTCAGTGTCTACTAGCAGAAAAACTTATATTCTGTCTGTAAGTTTTTGACAGGTCAGCATGTAATAGCTGGCGGGATCTAGTGTACTGTGTGGACAAGAGGGTGGGAGGGCAAAGACTAGTTTTATATGGACTGAAGCTTGGGCAAAATGAGCAATATTTCAAGGAAGTATCACCATATAGTAAATCATGCAGTCATTTGTTTTTTGGGGGGTCCAGGTTTGGGATATTACGTACCAAGGAGTGTCTGAGAGATTATAATCTTCCCTACAAGGGTCATCTGCTTTACAAAGAATTTCAATACGAGGAGTGACTCTAAAAAGCAGCGGCGGGACATGCAGTGAGAGGAGAGAACGCAGATTGTCACTAACGTTATGGAACAGCACACAACTTTAGAGGCTACGTAGATACAAGGGAGACACCTGAAATGGGCTCGGCACCTCACATGAATCCAGTACACGAAAGCGCCTTTACACACAGACCAAACATCCTTGGTGGGTCCGAGGGGAGGAGGAGGGGCTCAAAACACAAACATAGAAGGAAGAACTAGTAGGTGTTCAGGGACACGTTACTGGAAACTGACTACTCTAGTAAGTAGTGTCATGGACTGGTTGTGGAGACAGTAGTCCCATACAACAAGCAGCTTTGCTCTACGACGAAAGAAAAAGGTTTCAACCCTCTTACATGAAAATATTGGTAGACATTCACTTATAAATATGTTCAATACATCTACCAAATGCTGTAAAAAAAACCTTGACAACCCTTAACGAGGTAGACAATTCACTAGTGTATCCACACATCACCACTAGACATAACATCTAATCCCGGCTTTACCACTTTACCTAAAGATGCTGGAAATAAACACCAAATGGTACTTCTCAACAGGGCCACTGTACAGGCCATTATCCTGGGATAGTAGTCCCTCAGCTGCACCCTCACAATATCCACCACCCCACGTGTGGTTTACTGCACTAGAAAACTGTGCAACCAGGAGACTGTGTTTAAACCTGACCTACCAATTTGTGAAATAGTGCGTGTTAGACCTGTCAGCCCTAGGGTGGTCTTTCCCTGTTTTTTTTCGCCCTTGCCTCATTTTTCCTACCTTCTTTTGGTTGGCCCTTAGGTCTCTGGGCACCTTTCCATGGCCAATCCATGTTAAGGTGCAGGTGCTCTCTACCCCCAAACATGGCTGCCACTGACCCCTGCTACTGCAGCGTGGTCTTGTTAGGCGCACTCTAGTAGCCAGGAACTGGCTGGAACCCTTAAACAATGTAGCAATACCAGCCTGCCCATAGCTAGAATGAGGGAAGCTCCTGGAACCTTCTAGAATAGGGGAGGTGACACCAACTGCCACTGCCTACTGCCAACTGTCGCTATATAAAGAAAGGGAGGGAAACTCCTAGTCAGTTGGGGCATCACTGACCTGGGGAACCCACGCAGGATTTTTAGGCGGGAGGGCCTAGTTAGAATTGGGTGGATTTTTTTTAATATGCCCGTAAGGCTCGGGATGGTTCGGTGCGTGGCAGCGAGGTGCGTGATTTTGAAGGTCTGTATAACCTTTTTTTGAGAGAGCACCTCTGGATAAGTGTTTTCCAGAGCTGCGCCAACATCTGGTGGACCGCAAGCTTACTGATCCCGTGAGCTTGCGGAGGAGGCGGATACTTGGGTCAGCACCCGGGTGTCACACAAGGGCCCCAGGGGAGATGGCCCGAAAGGCGGACTGGGCGCCCCTCAGAAGAAAGAGGGTGGAGATAAAAGACCGGAGTTCTCACGAGGCCCACAAAATAGACAGTTTGGGAGAGGAGTAGGTACCCCACCACAGAACCGTTCCCCAAAACCCTGACAGGAGTCAGCAGCCAAAAGTGGTCCGGTGCTATGAGTGCGGAGAGGTCGGACTCTACAAGGGAGATGCCCAGTGTCGCAAACGACCCCCAGCCCCCACTGGTGGCAAGAGTCCCAGGGTGGCTAGTGTAGCGCTTGGGTTGGAGCTGCCCCTAGAAAGGGAAGGTGAGTAGACAGGCCTGACCCTGGTTTCACTTGGGGATAGAGAGATGGTCCCAGTGACGCCCTTACCATCGAATACTGCTAAGTACCAGCAGAGGGTGAAGGTCAATGGGGAGGAGGTGGACGCTCTGAGGGACACAGGAGCCAGCATGACCATCGTAGTGAGGCGGCTGGTGTCCCCTGAGCAGGTAGTACCTGATGTGTACCATCCGGCCGTGTTTGCTGACGGCACTATGAGCTACTATCCCGTGGCTCAAGTTCCCTTTGAGTGGGGAGGATTGTCAGGCCCGTTGAGAGTTGCGATCAGCCCTGCCTTGCCTGTGGACTGTCTGCTCAGTAATGACCTCGAACATACCGCCTGGAAGGAAGTGGAGTTTAAGGCCCACACTGAGATGCTGGGGTTACCAGGGTGGACTTGCGTAGTCACGCGGTCCATGGCAGCCAGGCAAGAAGCTCAACCCGGGTTGGAGCCTGAAACCTTGGCCCAACCCAATGCCGATCCAGAGGAGAGTGTTGTGGAGGACACACCCCGTGTGATGGATGGGGAGCCTGCGGAGGTAACCCCGGAGTCCGTGGAGGGGAACTTGCCGACCCTTGCCGAGTGGCATGTGGAAGGAGGGCCTACCCGGGAGGAATTCTGTCAGGCGCAGAAGGAGTGCCCCACGCTTGTAGGCATGCGGCGACAGGCCGAAGCCCAAGCGGTCAACCAAGAGACCGGCAGTTACCACGTGTGTTGGGAGGATGTCCTCCTGTACAGTGAGCCAAGGGTTCCGGTGCATGGATCCTCGAGGGCCTTAGTGGTCCCCCAGTGCTACCGGGCCTTTTTGTTGGAACTGGCGCATGAGATACCCTTAGCCAGACACCTGGGCCAGGACAAGACCTTTGCCAGGCTAGTCCCACATTTTTATTGGCCCAGGATGAGAGTTGCCTCTGACACCTACTGCAAGACCTGCAAGACATGCCAGGCCAGTGGCAAGACGGGAACCAAAGTGAAGGCCCCATTGGAACCAATCCCAGTGGTCGGGACCCCTTTAGAGCGGGTTCGTAATCGACATCGTTGGGCCGTTGGACCCTCCGACCTCTGCGGGACATCGGTTCATCCTGGTGTTGGTGGACCACGCCACACGGTACCCGGAGGCCATCCCTCTGAGGACCGTTACTGCACCTGTGGTGGAGCGGGCCCTGATTGGGATATTCACCCGAGTGGGATTCCCCAAGGTTGTGGTGTCGGACAGAGGCACAAATTTCATGTCGGCCTACATGCAGGCCATGTGGAAGGAGTGCGGAGTGACCTATCGGTTCTCCACTCCTTACCACCCCAAGACTACCGGCTCGTAGAGCGCTTCAATAAGACCTTGAAGGGGATGATCCGGAGCCTGCCAGAAGACTTGAGGCGGAAATGTGACAACCTCCTCCCTTGCTTGCTGTTCTCGTACCGCGAGGTACCACAGAAGGGAGTCGGGTTCAGCCCCTTCGAATTGCTCTATGGCCATCCCGTTAGGGGACCCCTCAGTCTGGTCAAGGAGGGGTGGGAGAAGACTTCGAAGAAGCTTCCCCGTGATGTTGTCAGCTATATGCTGGTGTTCCGCAGCCAGATGGCCAAGTTGTGGAAAGAAGCCTCAGACAACTTAGAGGCTAGCCAAGCCGTCATGAAGGAGTGGTATGACCGCAATGCTCGGACGGTAGAGTTGGACGCTGGACAGAAGGTGCGGGTCATGGAGCCTGGGGAGCTTAGTGCCCTCCAGGACCGGTGGACTGGTCCGTACGAGATTGTGGAGCGTCGAGGCCAGACCACCTACGTCGTTGACTTGAAGACCCCCGTCAGACCCATCGGGTGCTCCACGTCAACCGCCTGAAGCCTCACCATGAGCGATCGGAGCTTGCTCTCCTCATGGTGACGGATGGGAGCGAGGAGGAGGAGAGTGAGCCTCTTCCTGACCTTCTAGCGGCTCGGGAAAAGGATGGTTCAGTGGAGGGAGTTGTCCTCTCCCCATCCTTGACCCTAGAGCAACAGAGGGACTGCCGCCAGGTATTGGCGCAGCACGCCTCGTTGCTCTCCCTCACGCCTGGAATTACCCATCTGTGTACCCATGATGTGGACACAGGGGACAGTCCGCCAGTAAAAACCAAGTCTTACCAGCTGTCCGATAAAGTGAAGAACAGCATCCAGGGTGAGGTGACCAAGATGCTGGAGCTGGGAGTGATCGAACCCTCGAGCAGCCCGTGGGCCAGTCCGGTCGTGCTGGTGCCGAAAGCAGCTCCACCGGGCACCACACCAGAACTTCGGTTCTGTGTGGACTATCGGGGATTGAACTCTGTCACCAAGACAGATGCTCACCCGATACCACGGGCGGACAAGCTGATTGACCGGCTGGGAGCAGCCAAGTACCTCAGCACCATCGACTTGACATCAGGGTACTGGCAGATTGCCATGGCTGATGAAGCGAAGGAGACGACAGCGTTCTCCACCCCCGAGGGCCACTTCCAATTTCGAGTGATGCCCTTCGGGCTCAAGAATGCTCCGGCCACCTTCCAGCGGTTGGTGAACCAGGTGCTATCTGGCCTGGAGTCCTTCTCAGCGGCGTATCTGGATGACATAGCTGTTTTCAGTAGCACCTAGGAGGACCATCTGCAGCATCTCCAGGAGGTGCGGCGGGCGTTGCAACGCGCTGGCCTCACCATCAAGGCTAGCAAGTGCCAGATTGGACAGGGCTCTGTCGTGTACCTGGGACACCTGGTGGGCGGGGGTAAGGTGCAACCCCTCCAGGCAAAAATTGAGACCATCATGGCCTGGGAGCCCCCCAAAACTCAGACTGAGGTCCGAGCTTTCCTCGGCCTCACTGGCTATTACCGCAGGTTCGTCAAGGGATATGGCACCATCGAGGCCCCCTTGACCGAGTTGACGTCCAAAAAGCAGCCGCGCAAGGTGATCTGGACGGCTGCTTGCCAGGAGGCATTTGAAACACTGAAGCGCGCGATGTGCACCGCTCCGGTGTTGGCCACTCCGTACAACTCAACGATGATGGCCAAGACCAACCTGTGGCCTTCATCTCCAGAAAACTCCTCCCTCGGGAACGGCGATGGAGTACCATCGAGCGAGAAGCCTTCGCTGTGGTCTGGGCCTTGAAGAAGCTGAGGCCATACCTTTTTGGCTCTCACTTCATAATTCAAACCGACCACCGACCCCTTCGCTGGCTCATGCAGATGAGAGGCGAAAATCCCAAGTTGCTAAGGTGGTCCATTTCCCTACAGGGGATGGACTTTAGGGTGGAACATCGGCCCGGAGTTGACCACGCCAATGCTGACGGTCTCTCCTGTTTTTTCCGCCTTAGTGACGAGAACTCCCTAGAGGTTGGGTAGCTCTCCCCTCTTTCGGCTGGGGGGGGGACGCATGTTAGACCTGTCAGCCCTAGGGTGGTCTTTCCCTGTTTTTTTCGCCCTTGCCTCATTTTTCCCACCTTCTTTTTGTTGGCCCTTAGGTCTCTGGGCACCTTTCCATGGCCAATCCATGTTAAGGTGCAGGTGCTCTCTACCCCCAACATGGCTGCCACTGACCCCTGCTACTGCAGCGTGGTCTTGTTAGGCGCACCTTAAACAATGTAGCAATGCCAGCCTGCCCATAGCTAGAATTAGGGAAGCTCCTGGAACCTTCTAGAATAGGGGAGGTGACACCAACTGCCACTGCCTACTGCCAACTGTCGCTATATAAAGAAAGGGAGGGAAACTTCTAGTCAGTTGGGGCATCACTGACCTGGGGAACCCACGCAGGAGTTTTAGGCGGGAGGGCCTAGTTAGGAACCTATGCTACTGGGAGTGACAGGATTTAGGTGCTGCCTCTTAAGCTGGGTGAGGTGTCCTAGACTAGCCCCCTGATCTGGCCCAGCGGTAGGGAACCCCAGGGTCCATCTGCAGTGGCTGAGGAAAACTTATCCAGCCTTCAACTCAATCCCCCCCCCTCTTCAAGAAACCATCACCTAAGGGCGCAGAACCATCCAAGCGCCAAGAACACTACTTTCTTTAACCAGAGACTGCTGCAGGATCGACCAGGTACTGGACTGTGCTGCCCTGCGCACCCCCTGCCTTCAACTGGGCCCACCTGGCCCTACCTGTCTCCCCCTGACTGAACTGCTCTGCTGTCCCTGCTGAACTGTGTGAAAAGCGCTATATACTGCTCCCCCTGTTAAGCGCTATATTCGAGACTGCCTGTCCTGTCAGGGATTATTGAAATTGCCTTCCCTCCTGCCGGCATTATTTGCTGACTGACTAACCAGCGCTGTGAAGCATCACCCCCAAGTGCTGGATTGCCCCTTCAAGCGCTCCTCTGCCTCGGCGCCAAGCGCTGTACCTTGTCCCCCTGAGGTGCCTGAGGAGGCCCCCTTGTCAGCGCGGCATCAGCGCCGCCCACGCGACGCCTCTGAGGCGCTGCCAGGAGAGGGCCGCGTCATCGAATCCGCCAGGCCGCACTAGGCCTGAAGCCTGCCTGGGCCGGTGTCACGTGACGAGGGAGCACCGCCGCGTCATCGGCCGCACCCCCCCGCCCAAGCCGCGCAGCTATTGGCTGCCGGGAACGAGCCTCTGCCCGCGAGACCCGGCACCCGGGGAAGTTACGTTTTACCGCGGAGGGGTGGAGGACCACGAGAGCCCCCCTCCGCTTCACCGCACACCGCACCTGACCCCCCTGTGGGTGCCCAAGAACCACCACTGCCCCGTTGCCGCCGCGGTCCGAGTGAGGCCCCTGAGAGGGTCGGAAACCCTCCCTTCTACTCCGAGACCAGCGCAAGAGCCCAAGGAGGGGCCGAAGCTACCAGGTAATCCCAGGGGAGGAGGATGGAAGGCCAGGAGAGGCCCCGAGTTCGCCCCTCCCCCGGGAGAGGGCCCCCTTGAGCCCCGAGAGACCGGGCTTGAGCATCCAACTGGGGCTGAATGACTGTGCAGGTCGTGGAGGAACAGTCTTAGAAGGGATTAATTAACCACGCCCAGTAGGCCGCTTGGGGTTGGATTAACTCCTCGGTCCCCTTGACTGTGCAGGCCTGAACACCACCTTATGCTACATATTTTTCATGCCTGCTTACATGTTTTCATGCCTGCTGATCTGTTTTCAAGCCTGTTGATGAAGTGGTGACATTTCCTTGTACTGAATTTCCTTGCAGGGGCGGGCTTCTACGGATCCTGATGGGATGATGATATGATACTGATTGATTTAATCCATGACTATTTTGATAACCTGATTTCTGGTATTGAACTGTTGATATTTATAAGGGGTAATGTTTATAACTGCTTCTTGAAATGTTCATCCCTGGTTTATGAAAGTACCCTCTCAGCCTGCTGAAGAGTGTAATGCGACAGGCTGTGTTAATTGATGTTTTACTGCTTTAATGAAATGCTTTACCACTTTAAAGGAAATGCAAAATGGAGGGTTTCAATAAAATGCTAACAACACTGCTTTGATCTAAAGCCTATATAAAAGATCTTGATTTTCAATAGCAACTACTGGTGTGGTCTCCATTATTGTGCCCACTTCGTGTCTCAGTGGACGAGTGTGTTTAGTAGCTGCTTTACACATAAGCCCCTGGCTGCCTTCCTGCTCGAGCCAAGCTACCCCCCGGGGAACTGGTGGTCCCAGTTCTTACAGTGCGCTTCGGGAATCACTAAGTACATTTATGCTTCTCTTCCCATTTTTGTCCAAGATCGGGGGTATTTACAACCATCCTAAAGTTGTTCTTTAGGATGTGCTTTTAAAAATGGACCCAGACTGTGGTGATGCGTCTTTAACTAAAGATTCATTCCTGCGGCTCCTGGACGGTTGTCGATGCATTGCCAGGAGTGTTGTTGATGCGCTGCCAGGAGTGTTCCCGACAGTTATGTTCCTGGTGCAGTTGGGTGAGTGTTGAATAAATCTTACCCTTAACCTACCGATGACACGAGAGTTTGATTACCACATAGACATTGTCTGGGGGGGGAATGCTGGGTACACATCGCCCACTCTCATGGACTATTCACCAGAATGTAACATGTCCAAGTAATAACCTTTGGAAAAAGTAGTTCTGTGTTCATCCAACTTAAACTGTTTAGTACTAGGTAAATCCTACTCTTTCTGTTCCACTCTCCCCTTAGCTGGATAGAAGAAATAAACATGAAAGGCATGTTCCCAGCACAAACCACCAGCATGGATTTCATTCACTCGTTCAGAGCTGCTTAACTGCAGGTCTCCACACTCCATATCAGCATCTCTAAAGGCAAACACTGTTGAAGCAAAGGGAGGGAGAGAGCCCGTATAATCCTATAGAGCCTAGGCCGCTCACTAGAAAACGACGACGAAGGACAGGACAACAGGATAAACCAATCCAACTCAAATATGAGGTCAACGTATTATTTATCGCCTTAATGGTGCAAAAATCACTCTGGGATTAAATCAATACTATTCGAATAATCAAGGTTCGATTTAGAATAGAGACATTGCTGTGCTGCATTAAAAGAAATCAGCGGCAACAATAGCTATTCTCACAACAAAGTGTTCTTATTTCAAGTTTGGCTTGCATATTTTACAAGAAGGGGATAAAGCGACAACTGATAGACAACATTATAAACCTTACCGACTTGCCTTATAAAGGTTACTGGTAATTTTAGAACAACAAAAAGGTTAAGGAAAAGCAGAAGTATCAATGTAGACAGTGTATCCACAATGACGGACAATAAACCCTTATTAATAGTGACCACATAACAACCGTCTCCAGGTAGGAGCGCCTAATTACAAAAGACCTGCTAATACGGTGAACGACTACAGCGCATCAAACTGTGACTATGACATTGGTCTATCAAAACATTTGAGTTCTACGTTTGTTCTTTTCGTTAGGTGTTGATCCTGGAAGATATAGGTTGATGGGTTTCGGGCTTGTGCTTTATGCATGCTTCAGGAATTTGCGGAACGAATTTCACACAAACATCGCATCATTTGAGGCGGACATTGGGGTGAGAGCTAGTTGCGTAAAATGGAGCGCTACAGGGGTTACTAGCTTCTCAAAAGGGCATGTCCTCTGTTTGGATAGCTGTCCAGAGGGCCAGAGACCTGAGTGGGGCCATAAATGTAAGCAATGGCCCAGAGCCGCCATGGTTAATTTGTAACTCCTGGGTCAGTTTGCTTGTGTGGTGGCGGCAAAGATTCGTAGTATGCTGAAATGGTTGGGTTGCGAACACGATTGACAAACTGGCATGTGGACACTCACTACAGGATCCTTACTGCCTGGCAGCTCCTGCCACCTAGCACCAAACAAGCAGGACTTCAATAGCTGAGCTGTGTGCGCCCTCCAGGCTGTTCCAGTTGTGCTGGCATCACCAAGCTGCACTAAATGATTGCTGGCAATGGAGCAGACCACCCGAGGGCGCGACAAACCTGAAGAATCACAATAACAACAAGCACTGGCATTGCCAATAGGTTTCGCATTTAGAAAGTTGGAGCTATTGGTTTTGTAAATGACATTTTATATTTATATATCATTATTGGCATTGTCAATAACAATATATAAATATAGGGCTATGCCAATGCCAATAACGATATATAAATATAAAATGTAATTTACAAAACTAATAGCTCCAACTTTCTAAATGCGAAACCTATTGGCAACGCCAGTGCTTGTTTCCATTTTCTCCCCGCTTTATACACATGACAGCTTCTGCCGATGTTTCTGGTCAGGTTGGTATAGGATATTTAGATAAGCTAAAATATTATACTTGGAGGTAGCAACCAAAGTCTGAAGCAGCCAAGTGAAAAGTGGTGCACCGTGCATTTACATCAAACCCATTGTGAGGAGTAGCCACAGATGGAAGGAGAGGTATCTAAAGTGATCACACAGATTAAAAATGCAGCACTGATTAAACTGGATAACTTCAATCTGGAAAGAAAATGTGACAATATCTTGGGGGAACAAAGGATTAACTAGTGGTTAAATGGAAAAGCAGAAACACCCTAAAAGGGGGACTGGGAGATACCACTGCACATTTCACCTATGAGGCTTGAATTCGAGTATAGTGTGACATTTGGGTTATGGAGGGTGACATCTTCAGGAGAATAATGATAGTATAAAGAAGGATAAAGATAGAATGGAGCCCAGAGACCGTCGAGAAGAATGATAATGAAAAATGCAGTCCCCTTAAGGAAAGGAGTCACATAGTATATACGTATATCTAGCTGAAAGATACAAAGGTATGAAGGACATTAACACTCCTAAAAAGGAATATGCACATTTCCGGAGCAAACAAAAAAATACAATAAACTAAAACTAGTGATTGGGAAATTAGACCTGACGTGGCAGAAGGGAGCTTACTAGGGATAACATTAGATAATATATTTTTTACATTATGGGTAGAGAATGCATGAAACAGTCTCTCAGATCAAGTGGAGGACACACAAATGGTAAACGACTCAAACATGTAAGGGACACATACATGGATGCACTAGAAGTTACCAATCAAAGATTCAAGCAAACACCATGTAAGAGGGTTGATGTGCCTAGCTAGATTAGGCAAGGATAATGGTAAACCGGATTGACTCCGCAGGCTGAAGCTCCTATCAAGTCCGAAGTTCCTATTGGTTACCAGCAGGCCCCAAACTCACACTCCCCTTCATGGAAAACATACATAAGACTTGAAAGGCAGTGCTTCTATGCTTGGGAACAGCTGCCCCTTCTCAGCATCAATGACGGAACAGAACATGTAGCATTTATTAGCCTTTAAGGTAGGCCGGTGATACAAGCTCGCTTGAAGTTTTTTTTACACATATAGCACACAACGTAGGAGGGATTGGCTTCGGTAGCAATCTCCTCCGTGGCTCTGCTCCTCCGTGGCTCTGCTCCTCCGTGGCTCGGCCTCTCACAGCCATTACCCTTTACTCCTGCTGCTAGATACAAGGGAGCCTTCATGCTCAAAATCCTGGGCCTCTCTGGAGAGACTGTCAGCAGGAGGGCCAATTAAGATTGTAGTTTTGTCAAAAATGAGGTGGGATAGAAAGGCTGGTTTTGACAATCGAAACGCGGACCATGCAACAGCAACAGAAAACGTATCACTGCCCTGTTTTTAAAGGCATGACTGACTACGGCGGCCAGCGGAAATACTATTTCGGCAACCAGTTTTCTGCACGTGCGTGCACAAGAACTGGGAATTGCCACATTTCTTAAAATCAAACAGCAAAACACTTTAGCAAAGTAATTCTCTTTTCACGGTGTAAGTGCATGTTATGAGTTTTCGTTGTCTGTTATTGCACATGGGGCACGGGCGCCATGCTGTAACCCAATTCTCACCTCTGCAGTATCATACAGGTCATTCCTCTGGCGATGTTGCGGACACTGCACAGGTACCGAAGCAAACTCTCTTACCGTAATATATATTTAGTGCCGGCAGACGCATGCTGAGCCATGGAGCAGTACCGAGGCGGCCGTATGTTGTGCGGCTGCGACCGGGATTTGTGTGCGCGCGAGCAAGAATAAAACAAGTCAGGTCCCGGGCCGGCAGCCAATGACAGCGCGGCCCGGGAATGACGTCAGGGGGGTGTCCCGGGCCGGCAGCCAATCACAGCGCGGCCCGGGACAAAGGGGCGGGGCTTAAAAAAAGCCAGAGAAGCGCCCCCGAATCGCGTTTTCCCCGAGAAAGCGCGATTGACAGCCTCTGTCTCCTCATGGCTAGCCTCCATTTATGGAGCTAGCCAATGAGAGACAGAGGCGGTGCCGACATCCATACTGTTGACAAAAGTTTTCGATCTGGGAGGGGCACTTCGTGCCCTCACCAGGTCGAAACCTAAAAAGTTATTATTTTTAAGATTCCTGTGAGGGTGTTACCAGTACGTCTTTAATGCAGTATTTTCATGGAAACCTTAAAAAAAGGTTAACACTAGCTACAGTAGGATTGCGGTTACTAAAAATTTAACATCTGATAGCACAGTAAGCATTTACACGTTCTCTCTTTTTGCAAATTATGCTCGACTGATCTTATACTCTGTACAGCTCATCCTATAATTTGTGTAGCGTATTGTATATTTTGTTTAATTCTTTCTTTAAACTATTGGCTTTCATATTCAAAGTGCTGTCTGTCACGGGCAGGGACGTCATAGCACTGTAAATATACAAGTCACTATGCCCTTGTGCACCAACCAGGATTCAAATTAGTGACCCTCCAGTTTGAGACAAAGACATCAGAAATTATAACACTAAGTCCAGTGCCCCAGGCGATCTGAATGGCGTCTGAGTTGAGCCCATTTACGTAAACGCAGGCCATAGGCTGTGTGTCTAGCAGCTTCCTAAGTGATCTCAAACTCCCTGACATAGCAAGCCGCCTAAACGTCTCGATCATAAAAGGCTACTCCAGGAAGTAAAATGCCTTATCGGCATCAGCTGACTTCATGTCTGGGTTTACCCGATGCAGCACTGCGAATACGGTCTGTAGATGAACCGCTGTAGATCTACATCGGACAAATCCCGACTGTACAGGGGAGACTGTTTTCTCTAGTAGGAGGGATAGCCGAGTCGCATCACCTCAGGCAGACATTTATTGTCATTGTTACCCAGTGGCAGAGGGCAATAAGATAATCACTTAAAGGGTCTTTTCCAGGCTTAGGGGGCACTGATATGACTGCATCACTTATAGACGCCAGCGACACACCGCCCTTTAATGCCTCGGCATACACCTCCAGCAGGTATGCGGTTGATATTTGTTTGTAAAACTCTACACCAAACCTTCAGATCCCGGAGCCTTTCCTCCTCCTAGGGCATCTATAACGGCAACAATCTGTGGCCCAGAGATCGATAGCTTATGATGGGATGTGAGAGCCAATTTATATAGCGCTGCACAGCTAGTTTGGGAAAGAAGTGTCCTGGCCCTAGTATGAGCGCATAAGTATCAAAATCCCACAGCCCCTGAACACGAACAGAAAGGTTTTGATTTGTTTCCTGAAAGAACTCATGTTTTCTTGGTAGCACAGGGCAGGTGGGAGGGCATTCCATTCCAGGTACCTGCAGTCACCTCAGGCAGAGAGCAGCCAACTATTCAGATTTTTATAAACTTAGAGACTTTATGCAGCAAAGCATGATGGGATCTCACGGCCAGCTGATACCAGGCAAAAAGAAAGGACAAATATGAATGAACCCTCTGACGGTAGAGAGTTTATGACATTTAGGGGCATATGTATGAACAAGCCCTTCTGCGATTCCTTAATTGCGATTTTTAGCGAATTGCTATTACGGAATCGCAAAATGCTATGTATGTAGGAATCGCAATAATAATTGCGATTCCTTAATATTCCTCAATTGCGAATCGCGATTAAGGAATATTTTCCCATTCATTCCTATGAGCTAGGAGGCCCATGGGAATGGATTGGAAGACATTCTCAATTTGCGATTCGCAATTAGAGAATCGCAAATTGAGAATGCAATTTCAAGGGTGCCAGGGTGTCAAAAGGATACCCTGTTGCACCCCTGAAATATGTATGTGTAAACATGTGACGCACATACATGCCCCAAGGGCATGTATGTGCGCTACATGGCACTTTCAAAATTCAAAAATGTGCATTTTTCAAAGAAATCGCAAATTACCACCAACTTGAAGTTGGTGGTAATTTACGATTTCTTACGGCCAAATTGCACTTTTACCATGCTTCATACATTGCATTTAAGGAATCGCAATTTGCGATTCCTTGAATGCAATTGCAAAATAGAGAACTGTAGATTTTGCAATTCTCTAATTTGCGATGCCCTTTTGGGATGATATATCCCAAAAGGCCTTTTCCCGTTGACAAACGGGCCAGGTAAAGGCGAATGGGAAAAGGGCTTGATACATATGCCCCAAAGTGCTTTAAATTGACATCTTTTCAGGACAGGAAGTCAGTACAATTTGACCAGTTTGTTGGAGATCCGACGTTGATTTTTTTAACCTCAGAACCAGCCCAGCTGCTGTATTTGTAGCAGCAGCAAGCTATGAAGGCGATATTCAGATATGCCTACGTATAAAGAGATGCAGAAATTCCTTCTCGATAGAATCAGAACCAGAACCAGGTCCTTCCTAGATGAAGCAGGGATGAACTGAAGTATTTGTCTGATAACTTTCAGCAGTCAGAAGCCTGAATACCAGATGATATTAATGTATCCTTTTAAGGACAGATGTGAATTCACCCATACTCCCAGTTTGCTGACCTGATGGAATGGGGTGGACAGAGCTCCCAACGACAACGGCCTCCACCCTTGTGCCATGAAGCTCTGGACCCAAATACCACTATTTCCATTTTTTTCACTGTTCAGCGCCAGGGATTTGAGCTCATCCAATCAGCGACTTCCTGGCGGCAGCTCCTGAAATTACTGAACATTTTATCTGTATTTAATTCTAATCTAATGATTTGTATATATTTGAGTAGAAGTGATATCGAATGACTTGATCAGGTGTATTTTCTTCTAATCTAATGATCTGTGTATCATCGAGTAGAGGTGATATTGAATGACTCGATCAGGCTGGCCAAGTGGGCCATGTAAAGATTGAAAAGATTGTGGCTCAAAACCAGCCGGGGGGAGGGGAATTGCCTTAGGGGTTGATCTGAAGTTAGCTGATGCCACCCCTTGGGTCACATCTATTAAAAAGGATAAAAAACAAGCAGGCACTTTCCCCAAAGACCCACCATCTCCAATCTCTGGAGTAAAGTGGAGTGGGAGATGGTGTCAAAGGCTGCTGACAGATCTAATCAGATCAAAGCCCCCACCTCCCCACCCCCATACATAATGTCTCTAATATCCCACGTGGCTTTAGCTCTGTTGGAGCCCTGGGTGGACTTTGTGCAGAAGTTGGTGGGACTCAAGATATTTGGCGAGCTGTTTGTTCACCGTGGCCTCAGTTAGTTTGGTGAACATCAGGAACGGAGACAGGCCGATCCTTAGAGTTAGAACTGCTGCGACTACTGGAGCAGACATCTGGAAGTAATGTTGGATGAAACGCTATGAATGGCTGCACGCTGAGGTGCGACGGAGGGCAGGAACAAGAAGGTTGGGCTGGGATGTGTCCAAGAGTAATAACCAGAGCCTGGGATGAACTCAAACATTCCACCCATCATTTTGCTTATTCCTAAACACGACAGGTGTCCCCAGATGTGGGTCCCGTGCGTGTTGCACCGCTGGAATAAAGACGCACCCTACAGTCGAGGCCCAAGTAGGCTAAAACCAGTCTTGGGTTGCTACTGTTCCGGTTCAGAAAGAATCTGGATCAGCTCTTCAGGCTGCACTGCTCCTATTGGGAGGAGTCTAAAGCTGATTTGCATATGTCTGCTTTCTGTTTGCGGTGGCATTGTGGCTCAAAAACCAGTTGATCCCCCTCTGCTGCTTGGCCTGGTTGGGACCAGGATGTGAGCTGGAGTCTAGTGAGGACTAGCATGTGGGCAGGGCTTGTTACAGACCAGGATTTGAGCCTGAGTCTAGTAAGGACCAGGACGTGTGCCAGGGCCTTGTGAGGACCAGGACATGAGCCGGGGCCTGGTGGGGACCAGGATGTGAGCCAGGGCCTGGTGGGGACCAGGCCATGAGCCAGGGTCTTGTGAGGACCAGGACGTGAGCTCCGGCCTCGGGGACTAGGATGTGAGCCAGGGCCTTGTGAGGACCAGGACGTGAGCCGGCGCCTGGTGGACCAGGATGTGAGCCAGGGCCTTGTGAGGACCAGAATTTGAGCCGGGGCCTTGTGAGGACCAGGACGTGAGCCAGGGCCTTGTGAGGACCAGGATTTGAGCTGGGGCCTTGTGAGGACCAGGACGTGAGCCGGGGCCTGGTGGACTAGGACGTGACATGGGGCCTTGTGAGGACCAGGATGTGAGCCAGGTGCTTGTGATGACCAGGACATGAGCCGGGGCCTGGTGGACCAGGAAACGAGCCAGGGCCTTGTGAGTACCACGACGTGAGCCGGGGTCTGGTGGGCCAGGATGTGAGCCGGGGTATGGTGAAGACATGGATCGGAGCCGGGGCCTTGTGAGGACTAGGACATGGGTCGGGGCCTTGTGAGGACTAGGACGTGAGCCGGGGCCTGGTGTGGACCAGGACGTGACCTGGGTGAGCCGGGGTCTGGTGGGGACCTGGATGTGAGCCGGGGCCTGGTGGACCAAATGTGAGCTGGGGCCTGTGGTGGACCAGGAGGCTGAGCCAGAGGCTGGTGGACCAGGACATGAGACAGGGCCTTGTGAAGACCAGGATGTGAGCCTGAGCCTGGTGAGGACTAGGACGTGAGCCGGGGCTTTGTGAGGACCAGGATGTGAGCCGGAGTCTGGTGAGGACCAGGACATGAGCCAGGGCCTGGTGGACCAGGATACTGAGCCCACTCTCGGTCTCTTTCAGAGACCCGACTAAACACCCGGTTCGTCCTCTCTTGCAGGACCAGGCAAGGGCCAGTACAGTGATCCAAGGACACCAGAGACTTGGGCTCTGGACTTGCACACCCTGTTTTTCATTGTATTTCTCAATGAAACAGATAAAACTGTGTGAAATCTCCATGAGAGAGATTCAGATTATCCCAGATCTCACTGGACTCACAATCTGCAGAAAGAGTCCTTGCACATTAACTGTTCTACTCTTTTCTGCCACAATGCCCTGGGAGGTACCAAATATTTCCGTAGAGTGATCCCCCAAATATTCATGCCTGTACTTTCATGTAATACGTAAGTGCATTCTGGGAGTTGTAGTCTCCGTTACTTCACTAAAAAAAAGTGGTTCAAAAAATAATCTCCTTGCTTGGAGATGTGTGCCTCTGTCATGAGCCATCTGGGGCTCAATGGTAACTCTGGATACTTTTCAAAAACTCAGATTATGAGTGTCTCTAGTTGGCACAGGTAGGTACTAGTGACAAATAGGGACCCTCTCCTCTAGTCAGGATAAGGGGATTATACTCCCAAAATAATTCCTGCTCACCCACTTGGTAGCTTGGCACGAGCAGAAGGGCTTTACTTCAGAGGCGTTGTAAGTTAGGCAGTTGAGACCACATACAGTAACCCAGTGACAACACTACAAATGGACACCACACAGGTTTTCTATCAAACATAAGTAGACTTGATATAGAGTTACCACAAGACCATCAATGACAAAAAAATACACACTATGATTACTTTAAGATGGTAGATGTTAGACCTGGCACGTTGGGTGAGTCTCCCTTCCACTTTTTGTTGCTATGCCTCATGTGTTTTGCTGGTGTTAGCTGCTCAGAGCACTGTGCCACCGCCAACCAGTGCCACAGTGCAAGTGCTCCCTGTATAAAATGTAGATATTGATTCGACTCCATGATTGGCTTATTTGGTTTACTATCAGACCCCAGTACAGTGCACCAGGAGTGCCCAGGGCTTGTAAATCCAAATGCTGCTTGTGGGCCTGCAGCACTGGTTGTGCCACCCACAGAAGCAGCCTTGTAAAATGTGTCTAAGGTCTGCCATTGAAGAACCTGCGTGCAGTCTGGTACTGTCAGGCTGACTGGGCAAGTGCACCCACTTGCCAGTCCCTAAACCATCCCTTTGCTTCATATCAGTCACCCCTATGGTAGGACCAAGGGCAGGGTGCATTGTAAGTATAAGGTGGGACAAGCCCTGATGTGTGTGGCATGTACTAATAGTGAATTACAGCCATTTTCGTTTTTCACTATTGCAAGGCTACCTGTTCTCATAGGTCAGAATGGGCTGTTGGTTTTGTTACATTCTATGGTCCTAACAGACTCCGGGAACACTGTAGAAATTCGAATTTAGTATGCCTGAACTCAGAATAATAAAATACATCTTTTAGTAAAGTTTATTTTAATATTCTGTGTTTGCAAATGCCACTTTTAGAAAGTAGGTATTTGCTTGCCTAACCATTTCAGCCCGCCTCTGCTAGGATGTGTATCTGCTGTCTGGTTTCTGTGAGTGACAGGGCTGGGGGATTCCAGGAGACAGGCTGGGGCAGCCCGGTGGTGAATAGAGAGATTTACATCCAGATGGTTGGGAGGAGTGCACCTGGACTCTGAATAGGACTGTGCCTTTCCACCGTATTGCTGGCTCCACCTCCTGGGGAGCGTCTAATGTCTCAGCCCTGCTCTGAGAATGAAAAGTCAGAGTCATGTCAACAAAGTGCTCAAGAACTGGTTCTGGCTAGGCAAAGGCCCCTCAAATCAAATCAAATCAAAATAGGCTTTATTCGATTTTAACTTTAAAATCATAAAAGCATACAGAGAGAAAAATACATTGCATTTTAAAATAAACCACATATTGGTTTTAAATTACACAATTAAAAAATTAAAAAGGATTTTAGCCCTTCTAGAACCTTTAGGCAACATTGAAGGTAACAGTGTTCTAAAAGATTTAGTAGTTACGATACATGGAACTGTTGTATGACAATTTGGGACAATTAACAGCCACTGAAAAACTATTGCCATTACTTAAATAGGTTCCTCTACCCACTGTGTAGTTGTCAAATCCCAGTGGTCTGGGGGAAAGCATGTAAAATGTATTGGGGTAAAAGTCATGTAAGTTCCAGGTAGAAATAAGACCATCGCCCTTTTGAGGTAGCCATGTCTGCATGTATGGCACAATGTGTCTGCTCCTAAAACGTATCAGGATCAGATCGCCCAAGATGTCTTTTTTGAGGGGTCCAAGCCAGCCCACTCTCCGGACGCTTATTATTCGACCATCAAAGTGATAGGGCAAAGGTCTGTTTTTAGATAGCCAGAACTTGACTTTGTTCATAAGCTCATGTTGTCTCTCAGTTTTACCCTGTATTAGTTCAGGGACTCCCGAGGACAATTACAAAAGGCGCTGCTTCTGGAGGTAAGTGTATATGGGTGGTGCGCACATGTTTAGATGGAATGTGACGCGTTGTTGTCGGTTTCAGGGGGGCTTTGGGAGTGATAGGCAGCAAGGAAATGGGGGTAGGTACTTGAGTAAGCACCGCTTCGTGAGATAAAGTCAATTTAGGTAGGTTTGAAGAGGCAGTTGTCGGCGGGCAATAAGTTGTTGCAGTATGAGTTGAGGATTTCTGGAGAGATTTAATGGAGTTCTCCAGCCCCGTCAGCCTCTCCCCGAATGCAGTGATTTTATCGATTAAGGGGTGTATTAAGGATTCGATGAGATGTTCAATCATAGGCAAAAGGGTGTGATGGGAGAATGTTGATAAATCGTCCAAGTTATCAACAGGTGGCGAAATAAAGGCCAAATTCATTACAGATGGTATAGGACTTAGACATGGTTTATCAAGTGTTTGTGACTTAGAATAACTCCCATATTCTTTGTCCCCATCGTACTTCCTTTTAGCAGGTATAGCCCTGGGAGGTATTGTACTAAGGGTGTTAATTTTGTTGTTTTCCGAAAAGGATATCAACTCCCTTGGACATAATGATGATGATGATGATGATGATAAGCTGCTGCTTTTTAACGTGGGGGAGGGTTCTGCAGAAACGTACTTTGCCTTACACAGGCTGTTCAAATCATCCAACCAAGAAAGTGTAGATGATGGATGTGCAGTAAAGTCAACCCTGGGGGACCCAACCGGGGATTGTCGAGAAGCATTTTTAGCCATGTCTCTGAACAGGGGAAACAGGTGACTAGTTGTTGTGAGGGGGGTGTTGTGGAGCATATCCCCTATATGGACATTAGGCATCGTTAAGGAGGTTACGAGTCAGTAGATTACCTCTAGTTTGGGACCCGAACAAACAAGGGGGGTGGCGCGTCCCCGTCCTCCTCAGTCCGATGAGGGCCGTAGACGCGGACACAGCCGGTGACTTTTCAACGCGCCTCCGGGCGCTCCGCCTTCACTTTCCTGGACCTGGGGCACCTGGGAAACGTAGTCTCCCTCCGCTCGGCAGCCGCGTTGGTAGTTGCGGCGGCGGGAGGGAGACAGGACAACAGCAGGAGCTCTGTGGACTCCTGGCAGGGTAACGGCAAGCTCTCCCCACACACAGCTCAGCCCCCGCTCCACCGACACAGCCGGTGACTTTTCAACGCGCCTCCGGGCGCTCCGCCTTCACTTTCCTGGACCTGGGGCACCTGGGAAACGTAGTCCCCTCCGCTCGGCAGCCGCGTTGGTAGTTGCGGCGGCGGGTGGGAGACAGGACAACAGCAGGACCTCTGTGGACTCCTGGCAGGGTAACGGCAAGCTCTCCCCACACACAGCTCAGCCCCTCAACCCCAGACGAACAAAGGAATTAGGGGTATAAGTATTGGGACCCTGCTCCCAAGAAATTAGATCCTGCTTTGACAAGAAGAAAACTCTGCCCGACGAGAAGGAACTGGGAAACTGAAGGAGGAGTACTGTCCCTGGGGGATTGGCCTGCAGTGGTTGCCTTGATGCTGAAGGAGAGGAGAAAGACTACAAAGACTTTATTTTCCAACTTGTGCAAAAGATATCCAAAGGCTTGTGAGTGAGCTTGCCCCTGAACGAAGTCCCAGGACCATTGGACTTCATCCACCTCGCAAACCACCGCTGGAAACAATGTTTTCAGTCGCCGCTGAGGCCGGGACCTGTGTACGCCTCGTACGATCGAGTCGAAGCCTGACCGCAACGTACAAAGCATCGCCAACCACAAGCAACGCTACTCTGTGTTCACCGACCCGCACAAGCGCTGTCAACGAGCCGCCGCTCGCACCATGACTGGGAAGCACCGCTGCGTACAACGCTCCATGCATCGACTCGCAACAGGTCAGGACAACGCGCACACTACTGCTGAGGAAGAGTCAGAGAATCGCACGGAGTTGGGTACGCATCGCATGGCCCGACTCGCACCGCTTTCAAGGACTGTACGACTCCAGCTCCTAAAGTACGGCTCGTACGTCGCAACGCAATAGTTCGCACCGCACAAGGCACCGTCCCCACAAGAAACGCGACTCTGCGTTCACCGACCCGCACAGGCGCTGTCAACGAGCCGTAGCTTGCCCCGCGACAGGAGGACATCGCCGCGTACAACGCTTTCTTTTTCAACACATCGTCTGTGACGAACTCATCAAAGCAAAGGTACTGTGTACGACTCGCACCGCATTTTGGTACGCATCGGACAGGAGTATCCGCTGCGTTTGTTAGACTCTTTCTGGGTATTTTCATCACCGTGAGAGCCGGATGAAGGGTACGAAGCGCACAGAACTCTAAAATACGCATTTCAACAAGAACTCTTTATTGCGAATAGTATTGTGGCTCATTTTTGTCGTTATTTGGTCTTGTGCTAAGTCTCTATATAAAGAAAACTATTTTTGATATAATACTAGTGTGGTGTCCATTTGTGTTGTTGTCACTGGGTTACTGTATGTGGTCACAAATGCTTAACTTGCAATGCCTCTGAAATAAGTCTTGTCTGCTCGCGCCAAGCTACCTAGAGGGTGAGCAGGGGTTATTTTAGGAGGGTAATCCCCTTATCCTGACTAGAGGAGAGGGTCCCTGCTGTCACAAGTACTTACCTGTGCCAACCAGAGACCCCCAAATCTAACAGTAGATTTAAGCTTAGTTCAGTTCAGTTCTTAGATGCGACACTCTGCGTCAATGTACCTTAGGTTGCGCTTCCACAACAAGCAATGTCGCAGCGATGGGAAATGCGGCAAAGTTCAGATACAAAGAAATAAAGACGTGAAGATCTCCCAGATGCGGCACACTTCTCGGGGATGCGAGAAGTCCTCGGTTCGATGCGTGGACTGTAGCCGTGACACCCTTAAGATACGACGGCAACAGCTCCAGCAGCGACGCTCTTCTCCCACGATGTGTGAAGCTTCCGCTTGATGCAACAACTACAGCAGTGACATCCAAGATGCGACAGCAGCAGCTCCGACGGCGGCGCACTTCTCAGGGATGCGAGGTGCTCTTGGTCAATGCGATACAAAGCGACAGTTCCAGCGGCAACACCCTCCTTCGGAGTTGCGACGGCAGGCACAGCGACGGTGACATGCTCCGACCTCGTTGTGAGATTCTTCTCCTGATGGGGTGCAGTGTGACAACTACAGGGGCGACACCCTCCTTCGGAGTTGTGAGGGCAGCGACGGCGACACGCTTTCTCTTCGTTGCGGCATGCTTCTCTCCGATGCGGTGCAGTGCGGCAGTTCCAGCGGTGACACCCTCCTTCGGAGTTGCAACAGCAGGCCCAGCAACATGCTTCTTCTCGTTGAGTCGCGCTGCCAGCTCCCTGCGACACGCAGTTCCTCAGAAGGCCCAAAACAGAAGCAGGCACTTCCTAAAGAACTCTGGGGAGCTGGGGGGTGAAGTCTATTGTCCATGAGACTTCAGCAGGAGGCAAGCTCTTTTCCAAGTCCTTGGAGATCCTTCACAAGTTGAAAGCAAAGTACACAAAGTTCCTTTTTCCTTTTTTTGGCAGTAAGGCAACCACTGCAGGCCAATCCCCCAAGCAGCACTTCAGCTTGGGAATAGTCTCTCCTCAGTTTCTTGAGGTTCATCTCCTCAGTAAAGGTTTCTTCTTGTAGTCCAAAGTGATCTAATTTCATGAGATCAGGGTCCCAATATTTATACCCTAAAAGTCTTTGTTCTCTGAGGGGAGAGGGGCCTTTGCCCAGTCCAAACCAGTTCTGAAGCACTCTGTTTACCAGACTTCTCCTTTCCTTTCACAGTGCAGGGCAGGCATATCAGACGCCCCACAGGAGGTGGAGCCAGCATTGTGGAAGGCAAGTACAGGCCTGGAGCACTTTGTTTACAGGACTCCTTCTCTTCTTTCAGTGTGCAGGGCAGAGACTTCAGCCGCTCCCTAGGGGGTGGAGCCAGCATTGTGGAAGGCAGGCACAGCCCTATTCAAGGTTCAGGTGCAACTCCTCCCTCCCATCTAGATGCAGATCTCTCTATGCACCACTGGGTGACTCAGCCTGTCTCATGGAATTCCCCAGCCCTGCCACTCACAAAAGCAGACATAGGAATACACAACCTAGCAGAGGCAGGTTTGAATGGTTAGACAAGCAAACACCTACTTTCTAAAAGTGGTATTTGCAAACACAGAATATTAAAATGAACTTCACAAAAAGATGTATTTTATTATTCTGAGTTCAGGCACACCAAACTCAAATTTCTACCATGTTCTCGGAGTCTGTTAGGATTATAAAATGTAATTACTAACAGCCCATTCTGGCCTACGGAGAACAGCTAGCCATGCAATAGGGAAAAACGAAAATGGCTGTAATTCACTATTAGGACATGCCACACACATCAAGGCTTGTCCTACCATATACTTACAATGCACTCTGCCCTTGGGTCTACCATAAGGGTGACTGTTGGAAATGGGATCCCTGGCTGGCCAGGGCTTTCGCCAAAGTCAGTCAGAGACCACCACTCCCAAGTCAGGGCAAGGGAGTTACACGCCAAGATAACCCCTGCTCAACCTCTAGGTAACGTGGCGCGAGCAGCAAGGCTAAACTTGGAGGCGATGTAAGTTAAGTATTTGCGCACGCACCCCAGCAACAACAACCAAAGGCCCACCACAAAGGAAACTCCACACAAGGTTATATAAAAATAGCCTTTGTATTATAAGAAATATACATTAGATAAAACACACATATTGTTACACTGTGCCAACAGGCACGGGCGGAATTTACAAGGGATAATGTACAGGACAGGGCCACCTAGACCACTGTCAAGGGTATGCACTTTTAGAAGTAACACTTTCAGAAATAGCACTTTAGTATGTAAAATCACTGTAGCACACAATATAAAAATAGAGCACACAACCAGTAATCACTGGTAACCAGGACCTCACTAGCACCACCAGCACTAGGAGAAAAACAACCACCTAAGTATCACAATACCTGTAGGGGTGTAAGAACATAACACATGATGCAATGCATAACATTCATTCAGAGGTGTAAAGAAGGAAAACACATGATGCATCAACAATACAAAACTGGCCTCTCTAGGGCTAGGACGCAGTGTGTCTCAAAGTCAGGGGGCCTAAACGTGGCAGTTGCCCACAAAGTTCTGGGCAACTGGTGCAGGAAAGTTAGGACAGCGTTGGAGCCTCGTGGGCTCAAGAACCACCACTGTGGCACTGCGGAGCCTCTCTGGGCTCTAGAACAAATGTGGACAAGGAGCCTCTCTGGGCTCTCAAACACGAATGCCGCCTTACTGGGCAGTGGGGTCCCTCACGGGGTACCCAGGAACACTTAGGGCGCCTTGAACCTCTCAAGGCTTTAGACAAATAGGGCCGGTCGTTGGAGTCCCGCTTCTCTGTGGACTCAGAAAGATCACGGCAACCAGAGCCCTCTAGGCTCTAAAACAACACCTGAAACACGGTGCCCCCGGGGAGCCTACGCGGCTCAAACAATAAATGCCCCCACGTTGGAGCCTCGCTGGGCTCAGAACCAAATATGCCCCCTTGAGCCTCTCAGACTCATAACTCAGTTAGGGGCGGGGGGAGCCTCTCGGGGCTCAAAGAACAAATATGCGGCCGGGGAGCCTCCTGGGCTTAAGAACAGATGGGGCCTGAGCCTCGCAAGGCTCGCAAACAGGAATGCCCCCAAGAGCCTCAACCGGCTCTTCACACTGACAGGGAGGGGCGGGCACCGGCAATGTGCCGCGACGCCCTCCTCGTCGAATCTGCGCTGAGCCCCACTCACCGGCTGTCTCACTGGCGGGACGGCTCCTCCTCACGGCAGCGCAGGGCTCCTCTCTCCTCACGGGGAGCCTCGGACGGCAATGCAGGCTGCTTCCTGATTCTCCGCTCCTCTTCTCTCGTCCCGGGGCTCTCCCTTCGATCGGGAGCCTCGGGCAGGACACGCCGGCTGCTTCTCGTCTTGCTGCTCGGCTGCGGGGGCGGGACTTCCGGGTCACCCTCCCTCAGGCCGCGCAGCGATTGGCCAGGCACACGAGCACTTCCGGGTCGCCGCGGCTCGCTTCAGACAGGCAGGCGGGGTCCCGTTATCCGAGGAGTGAGCTCCCTCGTGATAAATTACAATCCCAGGACGGGGCAATGCCGGGTGGGCACCGGCCTCCAAAAGGGCAATAATCCGAGGTGGGCATTCTGACATCAAACGGTGGGCACCACCAAATCAGCAGATGCCGGCTGGGCACCCAAAGCTCTAGCAGCGCTAACAGCAAGGAAAAGGCGCTCCCAAGCGCCACAGGACGAAATAAAGCGCTCACAGCGCTAGGAGCCACATAAAGCGCTCTCAAGCGCTAGGCAAGGGGTTTCAGCGCTCCCCAGCGCTGAAGGGCAGAGAGCAGCGCTCTCAGTGCTGTAGGCACAGCACAAGCTCCAGCAGGGGCTGGAGGCAGGCAGGGGGGCAAGGCTGGGCCAGAGCCAGCACACTGGGTCTCCAGGCAGGGAGACACTCCAAGTGGCGGTCCTCCTGGCCCCAGCAGCAGCAACAGCCCCCTCTGGCAGGATCAGAAAAGAGAACCAAATTCATGGGGACACAGTCCCTTCTTATACTGTGAAATCCTTTGTTTGGAGGTGCAGGGTGGGGGGAGACCAGTCGCAGCTGGTCTTGGAGCACCCTTGATGGCCCAACCACCCCTTTCATTCACTAGGGAGGCTAGGGTCGTTAGACACACCACAGGGGGGCGGAGCCAGCATTGTGTGGGGAAAACCCAGCCCATCCAGGACACAGGTACACTCCTCCCACACATCACTCATGCTAATCTCACACTCACCACCGGGCAGACCCATCCAGACTTCCTGGAGCCTGGCATGCCAGCCAGCTCCAGCCAATCACACTCCAGCACCCTTACTGCACACATATCTCAATGTCTGGAAGTAGCACTTCCCAACTAGACACATACAAGCCACACATACCATCGTGCAGCATTCACTCTCACGAGTTAACATATACCAAACTCGAGCCTACACTCCCCACGCATCAGGAACTACCAGGGACACACACATTCCCCATGCATTCCTATGGGAGGGCAGGCCAGCCATACTACACGCACGCACTTTACTCTGGGACCCAGGGTAAAAGTGCGCAGAGACCCAAAAATCACTAACACAGGGTCACAAATAAAAGCAAAAAGTTTAGGGGTGAACCTGCCCTAAGGGCCAAGTCCAACACAACCCCCTTCCAGCCAAAACGCAGGGGAGAACAATCCCCACCGTGATGGACTTCCCTGCTTGGGGCGATAGAACACGGACGCAGGCCTGCCACTGCCGGGACACCCTCCTGTTCTATGCCACGGTGAACCCCTAGTGTTCCTTCTAAAGCTACTGTAAGGACCAACTGGGCTACCCCACTGGTACTCCTCAGCTGTCCGTGGCCAGGACCAGGCCCTAGGCCACCCAGGTGCCACTGGTTCCTGCCTACTCACGAAGTGGGGGGTAGTAACCCCAGGCCCATAGTAGCCACTCTCCACTCTTCCTGTTTGCAAGACAGGGCCAGACTGCCACTGGTTCTCCAGCCTAGGGTCTACAACCTCAGGCGGACCAGGAGTCTCAGGGAAGGCTCTCCTCCCCCTACCTCTTCTTCTAGGGTTCCTCCTCCCCGTGCGAGGGGGATACCTAGAACGCCATTCCAACCCAGGGTTTAACCCCTCAGGTTGCACCGGGGTCAGAGGTGGGCTCTCCCACCCTCTGCACCCCCTTCCAGAGGTCTGCCCTCTCTCAACTGGAGAAGTTCCTCTGGAGGAAGAACCGGCCAGGACACTGGTTACAGTCGTCCTCCCCTTCAGGTCAGGCTGATCCCTCAATAAACCACCTAGGTTCTGAGAGCTAAAACAATTTTGCATAGAACTAGGCATTGCTACCACCGGCCTGAGCACGAAAGAGGACTTCAAACACGCCCTAGAATCCTGGGCAGAGACGAATACCGCCGGACCCCGGGACCCCGAAGCCCCGGAGGCAAACACCACTCTGACGGAAGAAAGGAGAACGGATCTCTCCCGGGAAGAGATCCGAGAACGAGAGAAAAATAGACTACACGAGTTAGAGTTGGCACGGCTCAAATTAGACGGAGAATTGAAACTGGCAGAACAAAAGATGAACTTAGAACACTTACGGCTCCAAGAGCGAGAGGAAAAGCAGAGACAGAGAGAACTCGAAGAAAACAGACTGGCATACGAACACGAGTGCAAGCTAGCGGAGATAGAGGTGCGCAAACAGACCAAAGACCTAGGGGTGCCCGAGCAACCGCGCCCCCCAGGTACTACCGAACAGAAGGTCCACATCCCCAAAGATGTGGTCCGGGAATATTATCGGAACGACGACATACAGCAGTGGTTCAAGGCCTACGAGATCGCCATGACTGCCCACCGGATCGCTCGAAGTGACTGGGGAGCCGGTCTATGGGGGAGATTCGTCAATAAAGGCCGTGATGCCCTGCTGCAGCTTCCGGACCATCAAATGACGTCCTATGACCACATGAAGGCCGCCCTCCTCAGTCGATATGGGCTGACGCCCGAGATGTACCGCCAGAAGTTCCGCAACTGCACCCGAATCCCGGGTACCACCTGGATAGAATATGTGAACTATTTCAGCCGAGCCTTCGAGGGTTGGATCAAGGGTAGCAACGTAACAACCTACGAACAGCTCTTCAACCTCATTGTGTGGGAGCACCTCTCCAACAACTGCTTCGTCGAGCTCAGGCAGCACCTCCTCGACAGTAAATTGACTGACCCCCGGCAGCTCGCCGCCGAGGCTGACCGGTGGGAGAGCACCCGAGTGACCCGGAGTGGGCCAAACGAGCAGAACAGAACCAACCAAGGTCATCATCGTCCCCGAGGAGGAGGAGGAGGAGGACAGGGCCGGGGCAGAGACGCCGTCCCGGCCGCTCCCGCAAACAACACCCCGCCCCCGGCCGGCCGGGGCAACCCCCCGATGTGCCCGGGGTTCCGAGCCAACGTTACGTGTCATCGATGCCAGCGAGTCGGCCACTATGCCAGTGACCCGACCTGCCCAAAGAACCAGACCCCCGGGCCCCGCCAGGTGGCTGCCGCCGCCCTAGGAGAAGAGCAAGTCTCCGAAGAGCCTGAAGAGTACGAGCGGGAGCAGCCCGAGTGGGAACCTGCCGCCATGACCCTGGCCTGCCTAGGGGGAAGAGACCTGATCCCGCGGGCTCCCCTACCAGCCAACACCAGGAAATACAGCCAGTGGATGAACATAAATGGGCGTAAGGCCGAAGCCCTGCGTGACACAGGGGCCAGTGTGACGGCCGTCCGTTGTCACCTGGTGACCCCAGAACAAATCCTGCCAAACGTTCTTTGCCCCGTCCGATCGGCCGACAATTCGGAGAGCCTGTGTCGGATGGCCTGCGTCCCCTTCGAATGGGGAGGAGTGTCCGGTATGCTAAAAGTGACTGTCCGCGACGATGCCCCCGTGGACTGCCTCCTGGGGAACGATCTCGAGAGTTCCCCGTGGGCAGCCGTTGAAAGAAGAGAGCACCTGGGGATGTTAGGCCTCCCGGGCTGGGCGTGCGTAACAACCCGGTCCATGGCCGCCGACACCATCCCTAGATCTGAAGAACCCGAATGGCCAGCACCTCCTCCCCCGATCGCTCCAGAGGGAGACTCCATCCCTACCGACACCCCGGAAGAGCCCGCTCAGCCCCAAGACCTTCCGGACCTGGCTCAGTGGCGTCAGGAAGGGGGGCCAACCCAAGAACAATTCCGGCAAGAGCAAAAGACATGTCCCTCCCTCGAGGGACTGCGACAGCAAGCGCTCGCCCAGAGCGCAGGAGACACCGCAGGGGCCCACTGGATCTATTGGGACAATGACCTACTGTACAGCGAACAAAGAATAGCGGAGCTGGGGGCCAGTCGAGTGCTGGTGGTGCCCCTCCGCTTCAAAGACTTCCTTTTGAACTTGGCCCATGATGTCCCCCTGGCTGGACACTTGGGGAAGACAAAACATACAACCGCCTGGTGACTCACTTTTACTGGCCTAAAATGAGAAATGACGTCTCCAACCACTGCAGGTCCTGCCCGACCTGCCAGGCCAGCGGGAAGAGCGGCCGCAAACTCAAGGCACCTCTGCAACCATTCCCCGTTGTGACCACCCCGTTCGAAAGGGTGGGAATAGACATTGTGGGGCCCCTGGACCCCCGAACAGCACAAGGGCATCGATTCATCCTGGTCCTGGTGGACCACGCCACCCGCTATCCTGAGGCGGTTCCCCTTCGAACTGTAACAGCACCAGTGGTAGGTCGAGCCTTAATGGGGATCTTCTCTCGAGTGGGCTTCCCCAGGGAAGTCGTCAGCGACAGGGGCACGAACTTTATTTCAAAATATACGAAATCCCTATGGCAACAGTGCGGAGTCACCTACCGATTCACAACCCCCTATCACCCGCAAGGAAACGGACTGGTCGAGCGATTCAACCGCACTCTGAAGGGGATGATTATGAGCTGGAAGAACCCCTACGCCGCCAGTGGGACGTGCTACTACCGTGCCTCCTCTTCGCCTACCGAGAAGTCCCCCAGAAGTCCCTCGGCTTCAGCCCCTTCGAACTCCTGTACGGACACCCTGTTCGCGGGCCTCTCAGCCTATTTAAAGAAGAGTGGGAAATGGCCCCCCTGAAGACCCCTCCAGACGTCTACAAGTACCTCCTGACCCTCCGTAATCAGACCCGGCGATTCAGAGAGATCGCCAAAGCCAATCTTGAGGCCAGTCAGGAGGACATCAAGAAGTGGTACGATCAACATGCCTCCTCCATCGAATGCGAGCCTGGCCAGCAGGTATGGGTGATGTCCCCCATCGAACCTTGTGCCTTACAGGACAAGTGGACGGGGCCCTTCAAGGTGATCGAGCGTAAGAGCCCCGTCACCTACCTCATCGACCTGGAATCCCCCCGGAACCCCCTCCGGGTCCTCCACGCCAACAGACTCAAACCCCACGTCGTGCGCTCGGCGCTCAGCCTGCTGATGGCCACAGACAGTGGAGCGGAAGAGGACTCCGAGCCCCTCCCTGACCTACTGGGGACCGGGGAAAAAGATGGTTCAGTGGACGGGGTCCAACTCTCCGAGGCCCTGACCCCGGAGCAGCGCCAAACTGTCGGGCCTTCCTGCTGCAATTTGCAAGCCTATTCTCCCTCACACCCGGGGTCACCCCCTGGTGCCTGCACGACGTGGACACTGGCAACAGTCCTCCTATCCGACACCGGCCGTACCGAGTACCAGATCGGGTACGCACCTGCATCCAAGAAGAAGTCTCCAAGATGCTCGCACTCAGAGTCATCGAACCCTCGGACAGCCCCTGGGCCAGTCCGGTTGTACTGGTCCCCAAAGCTGCGGCCCCGGGCACCACACCCGAGCTCCGGTTCTGCGTCGACTATCGGGGTCTGAACGCTGTCACCCGAACCGACGCTCACCCCATCCCCCGAGCCGACGAACTAGTTGACCGCATGGGGGCGGCCCGCTACCTAAGCATCTTCGACCTGACGGCGGGCTACTGGCAGATCGGCCTCACCCCCAGGGCACAAGAACGATCCGCTTTCTCCACCCCGGATGGACACTACCATTTCAGAGTGATGCCATTCGGCATGAAAAACGCTCCAGCCACGTTTCAACGACTTGTGAACCAGATATTGGCGGGCCTCGAAGAGTTCAGCGCCGCATACCTGGACGACATCGCGGTGTATAGCCGCCACTGGTCAGACCACCTCCGCCACCTCCGAGGGGTCCTGCAGGCCCTCCAACAAGCCGGCCTCACAATCAAGGCCAGCAAGTGCCAAATCGGCCAGGGGTCCGTGACCTACCTCGGACACCAAGTGGGGAGCGGTCTGGTGGCCCCCCTCCAGCTCAAGATCGCTGCCATCCAGTCCTGGCGCCCCCCCGTAACCCAAACCGAGGTCCGAGCCTTCTTGGGGCTCACCGGATACTATCGGCGGTTCGTGAAGGACTATGGCAGCATTGTGGGGCCCCTCACGGCACTCACATCCAAGACCAACCCAAAAACAGTCAACTGGACTCCCGACTGTCAAGCGGCCTTCGAGAGGCTGAGGGCCGCCATGTGCACCGCCCCGGTGCTCCAGGCCCCCGACTACAGCCGTGAGTTCATCGGCCAGACGGATGCCTCAGACCATGGCATCGGGGCCGTCCTCTCCCAACTGAACCCCGAGGGAGTCGACCAACCAGTGGCCTTCATCAGCAGACGCCTCCTGCCCCGAGAACAGCGCTGGAGCACCATTGAGCGAGAGGCCTTCGCAGTAGTATGGGCCCTCAAGAAGCTCCGGCCTTACCTCTTCGGAACCCACTTCCGGGTACAAACAGATCATCGGCCCCTGCAATGGCTAATGCAAATGCGGGGGGAGAACACCAAACTATTGCGATGGTCCATCTCCCTGCAGGGGATGGACTTCACTGTGGAGCATCGCCCTGGCCAAGACCACGCCAACGCGGATGGCCTGTCCCGCTTTTTCCGCCTCGACGAGGAAAGTCCCCAAGAGGATGGGTGACTCTCCCCGCCTTCAGCTGGGGGGGACGCATGTTGGACAGGCCCCACGAAGGGCTCGCTCCCTCCCCGCATGACAGGGCCCAGACACCGGCCCTCCGGGGGCTACTCGCAGAAGCAACCCGCACCCCGTCCCCTCCGGGACGCCTGCTCCCGGATATCTCTGTGCCACGGGCCCGGGCCCCCGTCAGCCCCATTGCCCGGCCCAGTCGCCATCTTGGACACTGCACCACGCGGCCGCGTGGCCTCAGCTCGACCCCAACCCTGGGCCTGGCCAGGCCCCGACATCCCGGCACCACCATCCACCCAGGAGGTGAACGGACCCCTTGGCAGGTTAATGGGAGAAAGAAGTGTCGATGGCTCTCCCCCGCCAGGTGCCGATCGCCCCCAGCCTCCCCGGGTGCTGGCTCCACCCCCCTGCTGGGTGTCTGGACTCCCTCATCCCGGACCTCCCGACCTCCCAGTGCGAGGGTCCGGACATCAAAGGGCGCCAGACCTATAACTGAGGCAGCCCCAGAACAGGAACGCAGTTGTATCCTGGAGTCGAGAGACACCGAGAAGAACTCATCCTTGACGGACTGCTGGCGCTGCCGCAGCCCTGCCTTGTGAACTATCGTTCTGCCTGCTGGCGCTGCCGCGGCCTTCTGCAACCTTCATCCTCGTGGGACCTGCCGGCGCTGCCGCGGCCCGTTGTAACCGTCATCCTCGTTGGGACCTGCTGGCGCTGCCGCGGCCCGTTGTGACCGTCATCCTCGTTGGGACCTGCTGGCGCTGCCGTGGCCCGTTGCCACCTACGACCTCTTCGGGACCTGCTGGCGCTGCCGCGGTCCGACCCGTCCGAACGCCGAGCTCGAGGATTGTGAGCTACCACCGTTTCACCTCAGTACCAGTAGGTACCAAGACTGTCCCGCTACCCCCTTTCCCTACTAGAGACTAGAATTGAGAGGATCATCGTGTCCTGACCTCCTTGTATCAAACTACCTTACTTCAAGAATTGCCTATAAAGGGTGTTAATCTGATCTTCGTGTGGTGTCCATCTGTGGGGGGGGGAAGTTACTTGTCTGTACGATCGCTGGAGACGGCCCTCACCGGGGGCCTCTCCCCTTGTGCTCGGCCGACCCTCCGGGTCCCCGTCTAACACCAGGCTTGACTCTCCCTTTGAAGTCAATCGTGCCCCAGAAATTACCCAGCAACTCAATAGTCACCCCACCTTAACCTTTTGGTCTAATGTCAGGCTTCAACAGGGTGACTTTGCCCAGCAGATTACGCTCATAAAATGTTTTTGGAACTAGAGTTATCTTGGCCCCAGAGTCGAAGAGCATGCTCACTGGAGCATCATTAATCAAAACTAGCTACTGAGGGCCATCACTAGCATTCCCTGTGACTGGGAGAGTATTGATTCCTTCCAATTCTTCTTCAAAAAGATCAACTTCCTTTACTTTTTTATGCTCGTGGCCCGTTCTGCAGCATTTTGAGACGTGAACTTTTCTCTCACAAGTTTTGCACATGGCCTTCCAGCCCGGGCGGTCTTTAACATGTTGAACACAGCACAAATTTACAGGCATATTAATGAGCGGGCACGGTTCGGAAGGCCTCCGGCCATCCTCCGCACATCCCCACTGTCACGTCCGACGGCCGTGGGCCGTCTGAAGTACGCAACAGGTTAAATTGGCCATATGGACAGAGTTGCCACACCTGAAGCACTTCCCCTGAAAATTCTTTGTGTTTAAGGGCTTTGAAGTGGTGCTAAATTTGGGTTCAACTAATCTATCCACCAGCACCTTGACATTAATGTTCTCCTTTTTATCACCTGAACTGTCTTTGTGCATAATATCAACACACACTTTTAAATGTTCGTGACTTTTGGCTATGGTCAGCACTTCTTGAAGCAATGGCTTGTCTTTTTGCCACAGGGCGTCTCTCGTTTTGTTGAGGGCGCATCCCAACATGAACTGATTTCTTAACCGCTCCTCTAAAGCTGCACCAAAATTGCATGTGGAAGCCAATTTGCGCAAGGTAGTCATGTACTGTTCGACCGGCTCAACCTGGCTTTGCATTCTTTTCCCAAAGTGATATCGTTCAAGGACAGTACTCACTTTGGGGAGGTGGTGCAAGTCCACCTTTTTGAGGCAGATCTCGTATCATTAAGAGTGTCAGAGTCACTATCAGAGAGTTTAGGAAGATGTTCAAATAATTCTTGTCCCTCGGAGCCCAAACAATGCATTAACAATGAGGCTTTTTTTTACGGGTAAATCCTTGTATCTACCCCATGGGTACATGTCGTTTCATCCGTTGCCTTACTCGCACCTTGTCGCAACAACCTTTAGTAACCATAAGTTTCTTTGATATATTCTGCCCGACCGAATAATTGTCTGAAGTCCTACTTCAGGCAATTTCACTTCTGTTTTTAGCCCAACCGTTAAGGATTGACTTGCCTATTCCCCGTTCTCCCTCTACTCTGCGCCCGTGAAGCTGATTTCGTCTTCCTTGGCCACACTCAGCATTTTTATCACGGCACTTCTGCGCCACTACTCCCGTAAATTACACCACTGCGGGATCCTTTTCCACTCCGTTATGGTTCCGTTCACTGCAGCTCCCCGCCCACGTGGTACTGCAATTATTCACTAGATCCCATACAAACCTTCTATTCTCCACTCTGGCAGATTCTCACCCACGGGAACTACTAATAGTCACTAAGTCTACGGGCAAATCCTTGTATCTACCACATGAGTACATGCTGTTTATCCGTTGCCTTACTCGCACCTTGTCGCTACAACCTTTAGTAACCATAAGTTACTTTGATATATTCTGCCTGACCGAATAATTGTCTGAAGTCCTACTTCAGGCAATTTCACTTCTGTTTTTAGCCCAACCGTTAAGGATTGACTTGCCTGGTTTGTTTTTAATCAACACCACCTCTCCACCCATCACCACGTTGTGAGTCAATATCTATAAATGTCGATTTTATATATCACCCTATATTTCTTTCCTCCCCACATTTTCTTTTAGGTTTTAGAGGCTTGAAATTAATTAGGCACTTACCAATTGTCCTGATGATGATCCCTTTGATTTAAAAGTGGGATCGAAACGCCGTCAACCAGTTTATGTGCCTTATACATTGTTTATACCATGTAATATGTTGATGTAAAGGTGCATGTTGAAATTCTTGTTCTAACTGCAATTTTGAGAACACTTAAGCTTTTTGCCTAAAAGCCCTTTCCAGCTCACTTTGAGTGTACTAAGGTGTTTGTGCTTAATTGGGGTACAGGCTTGTGCCCAACAACGTGAAACTGTTGAAGGAAATTCTCTGTGTATTCCTGCTTAAAGTAAAAATATGTAGACCTCTGTCCGGCTGGACAAGTCACTTAATACAGAATCGACTGTGTCTGTATTTATCTTTTTGCCCGATTCCTTGATGCATGGGACCGTTGCTGTTTATTGGCATGACATGGGTCTACAGGTAATAAAAATAAACATATAAATTCACAGGTGTTCAGCCCATTTCTCTGGTGATGTCACTCATTGACATGTATTCGGCTGCTTGTTCTATTTTTAGGTGAGTACAAATAACGTGCCGTTCCCCCTCCTTCTATTCTCTCTTTTTCTCCCCCTTTTTTGTCTCTCTTGTTCTCTTTATCTGTCCCCCTCTCTATCTCCCACATACTCCTGTTAGCGTTGACTTCATGAATGTCACTGCCACTTCTGGCATTCATACGACAAATCCTTTAGAATATTTGAGGACAAGGGACAATTAAGTGTGGAAGACGAGTTACTGGGAGCGCAACGGATTGTCCTGGCACATATATGCTTTTGATGTGGGATTTTCGCTATTTCACCACATTTTTCAAACAGAGTCTGCTGCTTACAATGTCTCAATTCTGCTAAAAAGTAGAGTTTGGCAAGTCACAAAATGAATAGGGAGAGCCAAGTCGGAGAGGAGCCACGGGTCATACTTAGTTATGAGGACCGAGGCACAAGCTGATCCATCAACCGAATACAGTGTGTAAATAATTCAGCAAACGTTACTTAAAAACAAGTTATATGCTCTTTTATATCTAAAAATAGGTTATTTCTTGAACACTTGTGCTTCGCTTTAGTTCATTACATATACTGCAGTGGCATTTGTTAATAGTAATACATGCATTTTACCAATGAAGCTTCCATCTCCAGAGCTCTGACAACATGTCCATTCTGGGTGTGTTGGGTTTAAAGGTTTTATCACTAATCCGACAAGTTCGCTGAAAATACCGCTGTGAGTCCCAGTATTGTTCAGTGTTGCTTTTACAGGTAGTGTGGTCAGGTGCGATTGAATGTTTTTCTTTGTATCTCTTCTTCACCAAATAAAAATCAACAAGGTTTCTTTTCTTTTAATCCACATTGTGCTTGTTTTCCACTGTGTATCCTGGTACATAATGTCACTTTGCTATGTGTACGGAAGTGAACAATCACTGGAAACAAACACTTTTATAATCCTGCAAATACTGTTATCTGTTTTTCTTCTTTACTGCTATTAGGGTCTTCTATCATCTGGTATTTCAATGTCCCACATAGTTTGAATTCTATCTTTTTCCGTAATTCATTCCTCTAACAATAACTGCACTGTTTAGCTCTTGTCTATGTCCTCAGATGGGTCAATATTATTTTTCATGTTCTTAAGTTCTTTCCGGAATCTCTGCATCTCTAGGATTATTTCCATGTGAGTTAAATGAAGGAGTGTATTCACTGAGGGCTGTGTGGGATTGAAAATTGAGAAAAGCCTTTCTCACTTTCAGTGCCCTTCTATGTTTTCCCCGTGTGTTCGCTGATGAATTTGTAGCTCTTATCGTCGACTAAAGCTCTTTCCACATTCATTGCACTTATGTGACTTTCCCCCTGTGTGTGTTTGTTGATGTTTTCGTAAGGTTGATAACTGACTAAAGCTCTTCAAACATTCACAGCAATCATATGGTTTTTCCCGTGTGTATTCGCTGATGTCTTTGTAGGTCTGATAATCGACTAAAGCACTTCCCACATTCATTGCACTTGAATGGTTTTTCTCCTGTGTGAGTTTGCTATGATACCTTAATAATGAAATGAAGCAAAAATTACTGTCACATTCACTAGAATGATAGGGTTTTTCCCCCGTGTGTGTTTGCTGATGACTTTTTAGCTCTGATAAAGATCTGTGGGGGCCCCTGCCATTGGCCCCCAGAAATGGGTACAGTTCCCCAGCCTGTTCAATCCACCCGTAATTTGGGGATAATGATTTATGACCAACTTTCCATGAGGCAACAAGCTACAAAAACCGTTTCCACATGTTTTACCATCCTGAGGTGGCTTAGGAAGATATTATGGATGCTGCCAAGTTCGACTCAGAGGACAGTAGTTCAAGCACTGATAGTCTCTAGATTGGACTATGGCAACATCCTATATCTGGGAGCCAATAAAGAGGTAATCCGGAGATTACAGATGGTACAGAACGCTGCTGCGAGGTTGCTGTGTCATGTTCCGAAAACATCTTCCATCTCAGGCAAGCTTCGGGACCTTCACTGGCTGAGAATTGAAAACAGAACCAAATTTAAAGCCATGTGCTTTATGCATAAAATTAAACTCAGTACAGCTCCTCACTACCTAGGTTCCTTAGTCCAGCCATACCTCCCTGCACGCCCGCTTAGATCATCTTTCCAGTCCAAATACTCAGTTCCAAGATTTAAATCTGTCCGCATGGGGGGCCACTCTTTCTCTTATCTGGCACCCGTACTGTGGAACTCTCTCCCTATCACTCTTCTTCATGAAACTAATCATGTTAGCGTCCGTAAAAGCCTTAAGACCTGGCTACTTAATCAGTAATTCGGACTGTTGACGCATCTGTCCTTCGCGCCGGGAAATCTCTGGGTAGCTGTGCGCCTTACAAATCTAATTTAATAATAATAATAATAACTGCACTTGAATGGTTTTTCCCCTGTGTGTGTTTGTTGATGTTTTTGGAGATTTGATAAGTGATTGAAGCACTTTGCACATTCACTGCACTTGAATGGCTTTTCTCCTGTGTGCGTTTGTTGATGTTTTTGGAGATTTGATATGTGATTGAAGCACTTTGCACATTCACTGCACTTGAATGGCTTTTCTCCTGTGTGTGTTCGCTGATGTCTTCGAAGGTGTGATAACTGACTAAAGCACTTTGCACATTCACTGCACTTGAATGGTTTTTCCCCTGTGTGTGCTCGCTGATGTTGTTTAAGGTGTGATAACTGACTAAAGCCCTTTGCACATTCACTGCACTTGAATGGTTTTTCCCCTGTGTGTGTTCGTTGATGCTTTTGGAGGGTTGATAAGTAACTAAAGCACTTTGCACATTCATTGCACTTGAATGGTTTTTCCCCTGTGTGTATTCGCTGATGGTTTTGGAGGTCTGATAAGCGACAAAAGCTCTTCCAACATTCACTGCACTTCAATGGTTTTTGCCCTGTGTGTGTTCCCTGATGATAACGTAATACTGAAGAGTCGCGAAAACTACTCTCACATTCACTACAATGATAAGGTTTTTCCCCCGTGTGTGTTCGCTGATGACTTCTTAGGTTTGATAACTCACTAAAGCTCTTTTCACATTCACTGCACTTGAATGGTTTTTCTCCTGTGTGTGTTCGCTGATGACTTCTTAGGTTTGATAACTGACTAAAGCTCTTTACACATTCACTGCACTTGAATGGATGTTCCCCTGTGTGTGTTCGCTGATGTCTTCGAAGGCTTGATAACCGATTAAAGCACTTTTCACATTCACTGCACTTGAATGGTTTTTCCCCTGTGTGTATTCGCTTATGTTTTTGGAGGTTTGAAAAGTGACTAAAGCACTTTGCACATTCAATGCAATGATACAGCTTTTCCCCCGTGTGTGTTCGCTGATGACTTTGAAGGCTTGATAAGTGACTAAAGCTCTTGACACATTCACTGCACTTGAATGGTTTTTGTCCTGTGTACATGTGCTGATGAAGCTTGAGTAGTGATGACAAACTACAGCTCTTGCTGCATGCGTATGATTCTTCTTTCTTGGTTAGTGTCTGTGGGTCGGGTATATATTTGCCTACATCCCATGACTGAATTTCCTGATGGGCCAACATGGCTGATAAAGCGCTTGTGTTTTTTCTCACACACTTTATATATCTGCAGTATTTTGCACGTTTGATTTCTGTTTTAACAACAAAATGTGATAGCCACCAAATATTTGCCTCACTCCTAATACGTAGAAGGTGTCTATGTAGGCGATTGTGCCTTTAGATTGGATTATGGCAATGCACACTTGTGGGTAAAGATGTATCTTCCTTCTGGCCGGTGCAAATAGGGACAGTCTGTTGTATTTTAGATAGAAGAACTCCTCTTTCATTTACCGGTCTATTGTCTGGCTCCGCTCTGTTGTGCTTTTCTCTGGTTGCTGTGGTTTGGCCAGAGTTTAAAATTCACCTAAAGCACTGAATGATGGCTTGTCGTCATTTTAGAAAACAGAGCACTGCGGTAATCACATTATACCGATCCCATGATCAAATCTGGTGTTGGACACTTGTTTATACAAGATGCGGTTTGTTATTGTTGTTGCCTTAATTTTCCTAAGGTAATTTCTTCGTCTTGTGGCGTGGAGGTGCACAGCTCAGCCTCTTGCAATTGCTGAACTGCCCTTGATACTTCATCCAGGATCTGTCAGTTTGTGTGCAGGTTCCTCTGTCGCCGACTGCGCTGATGTTTTCCTGAATACTGTAGCTCAATATTTCTGCTATTATTGAAGATTTACAGCATTAGCTTTGTTATTGATGGTCATTTCATAAATTCAAGGCTTGTTTTCTGTTGGATGTAAAGATATTGAAAATTACTAAATTGAAACATAATGGAATGAGAATTCACAATGTTTAACTGGTTGTAAAAGACATTTCGGGGGCGATTTACCAAATCTCCACACAATGCAGCGCAGCCCTCCCCCCGCGAGGCTGCACTGCGCAACAAAGAGGGAACAGGAAAGCACCATATTTTCAAAGATATGGCTCTATCCTTCCCTTTCCCTTGCGCCGGCACTGATTACAGCGGCCCTGCGCCATGCACACACCTTAGCACAAGAGCGCTAGGGTGTGTGTGTGTGTGTGAGTCCAGCATAGGTTCTGTACAGGAAGGACACCGTTCCTGTACAAATTACTATGCCTAGACGAGGGAAAGCGTTTACCATATTGTATACGTGTTGCACAGTGCAGCACGCATGCAAAGTCAGAAAGGGAAGGAGAAATGAAAGCATTTCTCCTTCCTTGCACCTAGTTTTGTGGTTGCACGGGAGCGCCCTTGCACCACCCTTGGAAGGCACCAATGGCACAAAGTAATGCGAAACAATGCTATGCGCAGTGTCACATTACTTTAACGTTATTTCCAGCGCTAAACAAGTTTAGCGATGGAAAGTAAATTAGGAGAAAAAGATTTTGCACCATTTTGTGCCGCGAATACAGCGCAAATACTTAGTAAATCTCCCCCTTCTTCTTTATTGCTTTTGAAACTTAGCAAGGAATATTTCATCATACACAGGTATTTAACTAAAAGTGCGGTTGATCAGGTGACATCTTATTACATTTACAGAGTAAGGGCGCTCACGGAGCACCCATGTGCTTGAGGTATAGCTTAAGATAGAGGCATATAGTGAAGATTTCATTTAAACAACAATAGAGTTTAGAAAAAGAGATGGATCAGGCTGGGCTGCAAACTTTCCAGTAATTCTTCATGAAGTATACAACAAAAGTAACTCCATTCACACACTTCTTCTCGTTCTTCCCTACTCACTTAAGATCATCTCAAATACCAACTCCTGTCTTTACCTCACTGTTCATAGGTTACCTTTGACACTTTAAACAGCTCCCTAGGTTCAAGCATTTCTGGTTTATTCTAACCTGGAAGATTGGAACATTATTGTGGGTTGAGGGGGGTTTCCTATCACCATAGCATCTGTCCATCTCCCTGAAACTAGTGCAGCTTACAGCACCCGGTTCTGGCCCTGAAAGATAAAGATAAAAAGCAAGTCTTTAGTTCTTTCTAAGGTGGATAAATTTCTGTAAGATGCACCTCCTTCCAGAGCTTTTGTGTAAAACAGAGCGAGGGGTTCACTGTAAGGCCCATCCTTTACATTTTAAGCGCGGTTAAGGTAAACAAATATGTGATTCATATAATTTAATATTCAACAATATCAGTCATTTAGTACTTAGAGAGAATCCATCACAACCAATAATTTACCTGACATATCCCTGCAGCAGATGTGCGCCTATTACTCGTTTCCCCCATTTTGCAACATTACATGGCATCTGGCATGATGTTGTCCTTTTGGGGCCCAGGATGCTATTTGTGACCGGATGGGCATTTGGAAGAGTGGGAGGAGGTGTCAGTTATCCAAAGGTGATGCGGCATTTCTACCTTTCCATATTTCTCATTATCAAGTGTACCTAATTTCATGGCCTTCGACCCCCTACTGCCCTCTGGCTGCACACTCACTCTGTGGGGTTCATCAGAAGTCAGATAACTGCCTCATGCTAACAAGGATAAGGATCTCACTTCTTCTACAACATTTATTGCAGACATAGGGCCTAGTTAGGAGTTTGTCCAACAGATTTTTGCCTCAAAACTAGGGGTGGGTGAAGAATTCCGCTCTGCCGGCGGAGCTCGTGAAGTTTTGCCCACTCTGGTCCCAAAAACTCCATGCAGAACGGAGTTTTTTTCTCCAGCGGTTCGCCAACGGTAAAGTGGCGAGCACTTGTGAGAAAATATAACGCGCTAGACCTCCTACTGGCGAGATTTCTCATTGCAGGAGGTCACAGCAGGTCGCGACCACTCGAGTGTTAAAATCTGCCATTCTCGTTGATGAAGCTACCATTCGATTAGAATATCAATTAGAGCGGCAGAGGCAGCAGCGCCCTCTGGCACGACGTGTAGTGCTGTTCGTGCTGATTAAACAGTGGCACTAAAAATCAGTGAGTGCAGTGCAACTTAAACTCTGCCACTTGTGGAAGTCTCCCTGGCGCTTTGTGGAGTTCAGGGGAGTAAAACTCTGCAAACTGCACCAAGGCATTATCAAAACGTGACAGATATCCTGTCTGCCTTATTATAATTGCCACAGGATGTAATGCATTTTTAGCGGGCCAGGCAGGATACCTGTCACATTTGTGATGGAATAAACCATCCGCTAAAATCTAAATCAGGCCTTTTGTGTACATTGCGTCCAGTCTGGCTAACTGGGCTTGACGGATCTTGTGGTTTGTGGGTCTCTCACTGCTTTGAGGTCACCGCCAGGCAGACCTTCTGTCAGCTGTGCCCTGTGCAGATCTTCCTCCCAGGCTGGACCTCTGTCAGCTGCGCCATGTGCGGGTCTTCATTCCAGGCAGGGGTTTCTGTCAGCTGTGCCTTGTGTGGATCTTCCATCCAGGCGGGACTTCTGTCAGCTGTGCCTTGTGTGGATCTTCCATCCAGGCGGGACTTCTGTCAGCTGTGCTGTGTGCAGATCTTCCTTCCAGGCAGGGGCTTCAGTTAGCTGCGCCTCGTGCAGATCTTCCTTCCAGGCTGCGGCTTCTGCCCGCCGTGCCTTGTGCAGATCTTACTTCCAGGCAGGGGCTTCTTTCAGCTGCGCCTTGTGCAGATCTTCTTTCCAGGATGGACTTCTGTCAGCTGTGCCGTGTGCAGATTTTCCTTCCAGGCAGGAATTCTGTCAGTCGTGCCTCGTGCAGATCTTCCTTCCAGGCTGGACGTCTGTCAGAGGTGTCCTGTGCAGATCTTCCTTCAAGGCAGGACCTCTGTCAGATGCGCCTCGTGCAGATCTGCTTTCCTCAATGATCAGTTCAAAGGTTAGAAGAGGTAGAACTGGTCTAGGTCATCTTCTTTATTACAGTTTAACTGATCAAGGCACAGACCTCGTGCTCTGAGAGGACGGAGAGTCTGGATTTTCTGAACTCCGTGGAACAGGAATAAAGTTCTACCGCATCCAGCACATACTACAAGACTCCAAGAGTCAACGCTACAAGTGCTGCTCCAAGGTTTAATTCAACCACTGTATCTGTACATGCCCTGGCAAATGCCAACTAGAGAATAAACATCCTGCTTGCACCAGCAGAGGGCAGAAAGCTTTTCAAGAATATCGCGGTACATGGACTTTCTCTGTCTGTCGTAACTGAAGATGTTAAACCTTGGTAACATCAATCCCCTTTGGACAAGGTCCTCCATTTTGCTATCAGAATGTAACTCATCCTGCGCAGTCACAAACCCTCAAGTCCGTATTGCATGAAGCTGGGTGGTTCTCACCCATAAGAAGGCCCTCCACAAATTGCTGACATTTCTTACACCCCCTGGACAGCCGTGGCAACACACAGACTAACTACACCCCTTCAGGGATCACCAGTCCTCCTGCCAGCATCAAGACTCAGATCTTTCAACCTTCTCTGTTACCGTCTTTGGAACGGCCTGTCTCTGGGATTCGTGGAAGCTCCACACTCTGAGCTCAGAGTTGCCTAGTAAAACCATCTCATGAGAGTGGAAGAAAAGAACATTAAGTGACACGCTCTGCACAGAAGTGTAAATAAATCTACTATTATCGTTCCATGTACCGTTGTCCTACTGCCGTTGTTTTGACATGGATGTTTTGCCGTCTATCACAGCAGCTTCTTCGTTTAAAATCTTACTCAGTTTGTTTTGCATCATACCTACTTACCTATGTACTGTTTCTGACCCTACGACATCTCTGGCAGACATGTTGTGCTGTCTGTTGCTACATAAATAGGAAGTAGATTGCTACTGCAGGGAGAGTGCAGTGTCCTATCAGTCAGATGCACTTGATTGGGATAAAAGGCACCATGTTTGTTAGAAAAGCTGCAACTATTAGAATAATAATATACCAAAAGCAGCACATATAATGCAATAACAGACCAGGTACTAGAAAAATGTGACGCAAACAATGCAATAACACAGGCTAGGCACTAGGAAACCATGACGCAAACAATGCAATAACACAGGCCAGGCACGAGGAGAATCTGATGTAAACAATGCAACACAGGCCAGGCGTTGGGAGAATCTGACGCAAACAATGCAGGAGAGGAGGTGTGGCGGGGGAGTTGGCCATAGAGCACTATGGCGGAGAAGGACACAGCAGCTACGCGTGGAGGCAGGACTACATTGGGACGCGGAGGCCCCTCTAGACCCTAATCGGCTCCCCCAGCCTCCAGAGTGAACGGTTGGAAGTGCTGCCAGCAGGGTTGAGGGGAGTAGGGGTGCGACATCTGGGTCTACACAGTGTGGGAAGCTGATCGCCTCTCCTCACGGGCACTGAGGCGCCCAGGGGCCCTGCACTGCTGCCTTTGAGAGTATCCTAGCAGAGACTGAAGAGGGTCTAGAACAGGGGTCTCCAACCTTTTGTGTAGTGAGAGCTACTTCTGGTCAGTGAAAATCGTCGTGAGCTACTAAACCCCAAGCAACTTGCGCATTTTTCTGAGCGACCTCCCCCGCCCAGTTTATTGGACGTTTTGCCTATTACTTCAGAGCCCATGGGCCCCATACTGTGGTTTCCATACAATAACACTGAAAGAAACAACTTTTTTCCCTTTTTTACATGTGCACTGCCTTCTGCAGCATAGTGAGACAAAAAGCTAAAGCACAAGCCACAACAGTGACACAACAAAAGCACAAGCCGTGCAAGCGGAGGCCGATGCTTGTCGGAATGGGACAGAAAATAGGCTCTGGCACCAAATTAAAAGCAGCCCCATAAGCCGGGTCTGGTGGCTCACTGCACTAAAGCAGCCACTGCAGGGGCCTGTGCTTGACCTCATGGTGACAGGTTTAAATCCCAGCGGGTCCACTCATCCTTTCATCCATTTGAGGTCGATATAATGAATAGCCTTGAGTTGGGTAACAATAAACATCTGTTATTCAGCCCCAGGACACCTTCGGGTAATCGTGCGCTTTGCAACTAGACCTGTTACGTTATTAAATATAGGGCAGGCAAATCAAATAGCTAAAAAAAAGTGGCAGAGATTCCTTCACAGCACTGAAGTCTACTCTACGCCCCTTGAGTCCCTTCCATCAGTAGGGCCAGCACATCCCTCAGTATGGCTAGAATAGTGTGACCCCCAGACCAGGATGGAGAAGACGAGGAACGTACAAATGGGATCCACCATTTTATACTCTGGCTTGAAGTAGATAACGTAAGAAGCCACCAGTACCCCAACGCTCTGGACCAGGTCCCCCACAACATGAATGAAGGCAGCTCGCACACTGGTGCTCTGCTCCTTCTCGGGGGTGGTCTTGTGCGAATGTTCATGTGATCCTTCTGTAGGGCCATTGTAGGAAGGTAGATCCCTGACTATGGTTGCCCCCAACTTTTTGCCTGGTGTTTTGAGGTTTTCTGACTTAGTTGACCTGGGGCCCTGCTATTCAGGACCCCAGGCCCACTGCTCTCTCTGTTAAAATGGATTCCATGTACCCTAGGTACATATCTGATTGGATACTGAGTCCCCTTATCAGTCCCTGTACAGTATACCTTAGGTATCCAGGGCATAGGTGTACCCAGGGCCTACCAGGGGCTGAAGCATGTATTATGCCACCCCTGGCTGGCCATCCAAAACTGACCCAACTGGCTGCTTGACAGCTGGGAGCAAGGTGGTGTAATCACCCTTTGCTTTAGATATAGTATACCTATATCTAGTCTTAAAATGGGCACACAGATCTCCTATCAGTCACTCCTATGGCAGGCCTTAACAATCTTGGAGGGAGAGTGCCTGGAATCGTGTGAGATAGTGCTCTGGCATGAGCTGAGCCTGTCTGCGGCTTTCGGGATCTATCCCTTAGCCGTTTCCCTGATAGCGTCAGACCATATACTCTTAAGTGCCTTATAATCCTCGCGGTTATGGTAACTTTGGCCTGACATTATCTAAACATGTCGTGTAAGGTGTCATATGCTTTGGAATACTATCCCCTCGCCAGTTCTGGAGTCGGGGGTAGCATTCCACCCCTCTAGAGGGAGAAGACATGTTGGTAGCTGTAACCCCGGTTAAAGTTGAACACAGCCTCAGCTCCACAAAATGGATGCTGCCACCGAGACACAAGTCTGCCCTCCTGCTGCTGGGAGTCCATCCAGCGAGGGAGGCCTGGACAACGGTTTCCTGTCAGGGGCGGTGCCAGCACCATCCCAGACAGGGTTTTGTGTATCCCAGGTAGGCAGGTCTGAGAGGAAGGTGACTGCAAGTGGCACCCCGGTGCTCACTGTGCATATGCCGGCTCAAACCAGTTCCAGGGGCACACCAGCCCCTGAGCTGGGGAGAGACCGGACAAAGGAGAGGGGTGTAACCACCCCCCTCCTAGTCCCACCCATAGGGCAGGACTTAGTCGCGTGCCAGCCCCTTTCCTTAGGATAAAGGTAGGAGCAGGCCCCTTCCCAAATTAGATCATCTTTGAATCCTGAAACTACTTTCCACGAAAGGAACTCTCGACTTAGTCACAAGGGAGAAATCTTGAGAAGAAGGATTAGTCACCCTGCATCAGCAGGCACCAACTAAGTATCTTGCGGTTTGCTGCCCGTCCTTCCTCCGGAACCAGACCGACCAGCACGACGAGACCCGGACTCCCTGCCATCTCTGACCTCTACCTGCCTCTACAGCACAGCTGAGAACCGTGAGTGCGACGAGACCAGAGGAACCGGCTATCATCAGAACCTGCACGACACTGATCCAGCACGACCGCCGAGGGACCCTCAAGTGGGTGCACTGGGGTAAGAGAAGCCCCAACCCCAAGCAGCACGAGCACCGAAGTCCAGCCCCCCAGCATCCACCAGATCTGCGTGGGGCCCTTTTGCCTCTGTGTCGCTTGCCACGTTGTCCGGTCACTTGCCCGTTGGCTAGTGACCCTCCAGACGACGACCTCAGTTTATTTCACTGCTGGTCTAGCTCCTCTAGACTGGCCCTTGTCTCCTCTTGAAGGGGAACTTCCTCGGACCCTCCTGGTCCACTCCAGACGCCATTTTGTGTCACCACGTGGGCTTGCATTAGCCAAGGCTTGTTGCCTCCTTCAACGGATCCAGCATCGCCAGCAGCAGACATCCGACGTGGGACAGCTCGCACACCTCCAGCCTGGTCGACATCCACGCCCTGGTCCGTGCAGCAGCAGAATCCAGTGTCACCTCTTCGCCTGGCTGAGTGACCTTGTCCGGTGCCATCCTGGTGCCCACCTAATCACTGGCTAATGATTCAGAACTTGGTCTCCTCTGCTTACAGGTATCCTTCTTCACTGATCCGTCCTTGGGTCAGCCCGGAACATCTTCACTGGTCGCCTGCCAGCAACTTTTACTTCAGGCTCCTGGTTCGTCAACGAGGGTTTCCGACGACACTTGAACCCTATGCAGCCGCAGCCCCTGGGTTAGGTAAACCGAGTACAACTCTCTAAGTGTCTAGATCCACTTTCGTTTTTGACCTACCTAGTCGGGTTCGCCCGAGAACACTAACTTTTGCTTTTACTAGCCTCCATAGACTTTGTCTCGCATTACGCGTGAGAGTGCACACTCTGCACCCGATCTCCCTAGGCCTCCTGCTCGTAATCTGAAGGTTCAGTAGTATAGTCCTAGCGATCCCAAAGCCTCTGAGAATAGTTACTTACCTGCTAGTAATTCGCATTCCACTTTTGTAGTATATGGTTTTTCGTGCCCCTCGGGCATTTGTGTAAATTGTGCAACTGCTATTTGCTTTTGCTGCTGTTCATTTAGTTATCCCCTGTTTTTAACGCGGGGCTCTCCTTCCCCTTTTACCTGCACTTTAATTGTTGTTGTCCACCGCTATTGTTGCGGGTCCGGGTCCCGGGGTGGGAAAAACATCGGCCGCCATCTTAGAGTGGTGTTTGCCGAGAGGGGGGCGGTGACTACGAGCGGACTAGCGCTCTGTGGGATCTGATGCACGCCTACATATAGCTCCCTTGTGAGCGCAGCGGGATCGCCCAGCGGGGGCGCCATCGCAGTGCCGGAATCACACCAGAGTCCAGCCCGTCTGCGTCCCAGAGCTACTTGCCTTACGCCTCCCTCGAGGCTATTGCTCCCATATTTTTCCTGGCGGTCGGAACTTAAGGAAAGGTTGTCCGTCATGCAGTTGGCGTTTCCCGGTTTTAGACGGAACCGTGCATGACAATACATCTGTTCCTTTTCAGTGTCTTCTCCTTAATACCAGGTCGGTAAACTGTCACTCCCTTAATATTTGGAATTTGCTGCATAATTCCAACATTATGTGTCTATTTTTGACTGAGACATGGTTAGGTGAGTGTTCCGCACCGGACCTGGCCAATGCCATCCCTCCGAATTATAACATCTTTAGGAGGGAAAGAACATTGGGCAGAGGAGGAGGAGTAGCTCTTATTGTGAAAAAGAGTATTTCCTGCTCTACCTTTCCGGTGGAGAATATCCAGGGATGTGAAGCCCTTGGCTTCACCTTACATCTCTCCCCTCTCCAGGCCTGTACCGGGATACTTCTGTATAGAACTCCCGGATCGACGGGACCTTTCTTTGACGAATTGCAAGTAGCTCTTTCAGTTCCTTGTCTCAGGTCTGATCATTGCATTTTTCTTGGAGATCTTAATGTCCATATAGACAATAACTGTGACCCTGACGTTACTAAACTTATTGATATCACGGCCTCGTTAGGGCTATCTCCGTTTGTGCAAGGACCAACACACAACAAAGGCCATACCTTAGATCAGGTATTTTCAACGAGACCTATTTCTGTTTGTTCCATACAGCCAGTACTCTGGTCTGATCATTTCTAAATTTCCTTTTCCTTGCCTGTCACTGCCCTCATTCGGGAGAGAGAAGTAATAGAGGCCACGCGGATTTCACGCCCGTTCCATCTGCTCTCCGGGGATATGTTATCGGAGGCTCTCATCACCTTTCCCTGTCCCCTTCTGGGAAATTTGGAAGAGAATCTTGTCCTCCTCCAAAAATGGCTTATAGCCAGATTTGAGACCTTAATCCCCGAAAAGAAACCTAAATTAGGAGAGCGCAGAGCGTCGGCCCCGTGGTTTTCTCCCCAGTTGAGGATACAAAGACAGGAGTGTAAAAGGGCTGAGAGGGTTTGGAGGCGGGCTTATGATCCGATTGAGAAATTGAAATTTCGAGCAGTAATAAAAGCCTACCATCAGTCAATTTGGGATGAAAAAAGGGCCTATTTTGAACGTCGTATTGATGAGGCTGATAATGTCTGTAAAGAAATTTTTAAAGTGGTTCAGGATTTTACTTCTCCTGCCGTTTGTACTCCTAGTCATATTCACACTGACTCTTGGATACAACAATTAGCCACCTATTTTGTTAGTAAGATCACAGCTATTCAAGCCTCTCTCTCCCTCTCTGGCTCTCAACCGGATTGGAGCCATTTAACGCCACCATCTCTTGTGGAGGGTCATGGCCCTTTCATCTTCGAATTTCCTCACATGGATCTTAGTACATCTTTGGAGCTTTTGTCAGGTTTGAAATCTGGCTCTCCTTTAGACCCATGTCCGGCCAAATATTTGGGGAAAGTGGCATCTGCTATTAACATTTTGGTGAACCCCCTGTTGAATACTTCCCTGTCTACAGGGGAGGTGCCTCAGGCATGGAAGCGCGCCATGATTCTACCACTGCTCAAGAAACCTACCTTGGACCCCCTCATCCATGCCAACTACAGGCCAATCTCCCTTCTCCCTGCTCTGGCGAAAGTGGCCGAGAGATATGTGCACAGAACAATTTCCAGTTTCATCGAAGGAAACGACCTGCTGCACGCCTCGCAATCCGGTTTCCGTGCTAATTTCAGCACGGAGTCGGCTTTACTCGAGGTCACTGATGCCATCAGGGAAGTGCTCGACTCTGGGGGAAAGGCCATGTTAGTCATGCTTGACTTGTCGGCGGCATTCGACACCGTTCCTCACGAAGGCCTCCTTGTAAGACTCTGGGAATGTGGCCTTCGCGGAACGGTGTGGAACTGCCTTAAATCTTTTCTGGCCGACCCCCTGACAATGTGTCTTTTAAGGCCAAGAATTTGGGAGGGATAGTGGATTGTGAACTATCTTTTGGGCCTCACATCTCGTCTCTCTCAGGGAAATGCTTTGGCATTCTGCGGATGTTGAGGAAATGTCTTCCTCTACTATCACTCAACCATAGGAAAACAGTTGTTCAGGCATTGATCGGTTCATGACTGGACTACGCAAACGCTCTTTTCCTGGGGTTACCGAAATATCTTATGACCCGTTTGCAAGTAGTCCAGAATTCGGCAGCCCGTACCATCTTTGGACTCCCGAGGAGAGCTGGTGCCACTGTTTTATTGAACACCTTACACTGGCTACCTATCTCCAAGCGAATTCTTTTCAAATGCCTGACCGTGGCCTTTAAAGCCTTACACGGCATCGGCCCCAAATATATTGGGAAACGTCTTTCCCGGTATGTACCGAGCAGGACCCTGAGGTCATCGGGTTTGTCCATGATGACAGTCCCTGCAATTCGACGTGCAAGATTGGGAGGTCGGTCTTTCCGCCAATTAACACCAAAGGCCTGGAACGATTTACCATTGTCCCTGAGACAGGCTCCTTGTCTTCTTGCTTTTAGGAAGGACCTGAAAACATGGCTCTTTACGAAATAGATTTCTTTTTCTTTTTCTGCTCTTTGCTGTTGTGTGGCTGCTTTTATCTGCTGATATTCTTCGCCAAAGCGCCGGGATGCTACTCGGAGTAGCCGTGCGCTATAGAAGAAATAAATTAACATAACATAACATAACATAGCTTGAAGTATTTTCTTAAGAGTTTTGTATTGTGCTTAGCTCCCTGACTCATAGAGTTCAGGGTAGTCTTGTTATTAATAAATATACTTTATTTTCATAACAACTTGTGTGGTGTCCTTTCACTTGGTGATCAAGGGGTAAATGTGATGGTAAAACAACTGGCTTAACACGCCCTCTAGAGTTTAGCCTAAAGCCTGCTCTTGTCCATGCTACTAGGATAGCTGGTCTATCAGGTTGACTTACAACCAATCATCAATAAGGATTGTTTGGTATGATACAAAATGATCACTAGAATAGTGAGCACTATATATCAGGCCAACTTCTCACATTGGTGGGCAGTGGTTGGGATTTGAGCTTGCTGTTGTTTTACCACACACGTATCCTAAGAATATCATTTGAAAGATCACATAGGTACATAGGTACATATAACTTAACTTAGAATACTCTGAGTTCTACTGAACCAGCTGTTGTAGGGTAATAGGGCTTAGCACACCCTAAACTACAACTCTAGCAAGGGATCAGTAGGTAAACCCATAGTGTAGGTAGGTGCATCACTTACACCACACTAGAAGCATGTCTACCCATGGAGAGTCTTCAGAGACTCCCCTAGTGGCTAGTGACCCTCCACAGGTCATCTCAAGATATGCAGCTCTCAGTTTCCAGGAGATGAGACAAGTGTGTACCTCCAGGAAACTGAAACAGGGGTCTAACCCCACCATTCCCTTTCTGATAGGTCTCTTAGAGACATATGATGCTAGGAAAGCTTCTCATACAGATGTGAATATGCCCGCTTTAGAGGGTACCCTTGGTGATCCAGACCTCCTTGACACTGAAAAAGCAGTTGAGGAGGAGGAAGAAGAGGAACTCTCTGGGGATGAGGCAGACAACAGGCCTGAACTAGTCAGCAGACTTACTAGGGCCAACTTAGACCTACTTAGGGAAGGATCTGGGGGACCCCCAGTACTGACCCTAATGAGGCCTAACCTTGGAGTTAGAAGAGATAGATCTCCTTCTAGGGACTCCAATAGATCTCTGCACTCTAATGCCTCTTCTCAGAGGAGAAGGAATTCTCCCCAGAGGAGATTGACTTCCCCTCAGAGAAGAGAACATGAAGCAAGGATGAAACAGGCTAATCTAAGGATTGAAAGGAAAGAACTTGCCCTGGCCAAAGAGAAGCTTGCCTTTGCTAGAAAGCAGCAGATGAGTGGGACAGTTCCCACTGGTGGCAGCAATCTCCCTAGAGATAAAGAAAGGAGTTTAGACACTAAACACCTGAGTAAGATAGTGCCCCCCTTTAAACAAGGGGATGACATCCACAAATGGATGGCTGCTTTGGAGAGGGCCTGCACTGTCCAGTGCATCCCCCAGAGTCAGTGGGCAGCTATACTGTGGCTCTCCTTTGAAGGCAAAGGTAGAGATAAGCTCCTCACTACTAGAGTTGAGGATGCTAACAATTACCAAGTCCTGAAGAATACACTGGTTGATGGGTTTGGCCTAACCACTGAGCAGTACAGGTTGCTGTTCAGGGACACCCAGAAAATTCAGTCTCAGGATTGGGATGACTTTGTTGATTGTGCCACTAAGGCTTTGGAAGGCTGGCTACTGGGTAGTAAAGTTACTGACTTCACAGGATTGTATAATCTAATTATGAGAGAGCAAGTCTTAAATAATTGTCAGAACCAGTTATTACACCAGCACCTGGTAGACTCTGATCTGACCTCTCCACAGGAATTGGGTAAGAGGGCAGACAAATGGGTCAGAACGCCCAAGAACCAAGGTGGTGACCAAAAGAAGGAATCAACCAAGCCTCAAGAGAAGGGTGGGAATAAATCTTCAGATCAAACCACATCAGGGCCCCAAAAATCCTCTGAGGGGGGTGGGTCCCAGAATCCTTCCAATACCCAAAAGAAACCTTATTGCCAAACCTGCAAGCAGGTGGGTCATTGGAAAACTGACAGCAGTTGCCCAAAGAACCCCAATAAGGAGTACATACCCCCAAGTAACATTCCCAAGCCCCCTGTTACTACTAGTAGTAATCCCCCAGGTGGTGGGAGTGCCCCCAAGAATTTGGGTGCATTTACTTTGGGAGTTCCTGGGGACTCTGGCCTAACCAGGTCCCCTGACTTAGATACTCTTGTCTGTGAAAATGGCATGGGGTTTGCCAACTTCACTGCTTGTCCCAACACTTTGGGCAAGTACAGACAGGAGCCCCTAATCAATGGTATAAAAGTTGAGGCCTATAGAGATACAGGGGCTAGCATCACCATGGTGACTGAGAGCCTAGTCCCCTCAAGGCAACTTTTACCTTGAGCCACATACCAGGTGACCAATATTGATGGAGTGCAGAGAGATCATCCCATGGCAGTGGTAAATCTCAGCTGGGGAGGTGTCACTGGCCCCAAGAGAGTGGCAGTGTCATCAAACTTGCCTGTAGATTGCCTACTGGGGAATGATTTAGAGATCTCAGCCTGGGCTGAGGTAGAGCAAGAAACCCATTTCAAAATGGTAAACCTCCATGGTAAGGTTAGTGGGGCAGTGATAGCCACAGCCCCAGTCCAAGATGTCCTCCCTGAACAGGTCAGGAGGGCTGTGCCAGTCACAGCCCAATCTCAGACAAATTCCTTCCCAGAACAGGTTGGCAAGGCTGTGATGGTAACAGCCCATACCCAAACTGAGTCCCCTCCTGAAAAGGTTGGGAGAGTTGTGATGGCCACAGCTCAAACTCAGACAGATAATAGTGTTGTGAAGCCTGAAACTATGGATCACTCCACTCAGACAGAGAGCATTGAGGAGGAAGAGAAATCTCCCCCCCCCCCAGACTTTAAGAAAGGATCAGCCTCCTCAGGGAACTGATCTGACCCCTTGTGAAGAAACTGCCCCAGAGGTAGTCAGGCCTAGCCTGGCAGAACCCCTGATGTCAGTGGACCCTTCCAAGGTGGGACCCAGTCTGGAGCAGGTAACCTGCCCCTCTCTACCCTGCCTCAGTCAGCCCAGGGCTATACAGGTCAGGGAGGCCAGTGTTGGACCCCAAAGGGCCCCCTGTCCAAAAGAATTCCCCAATCAGCAGATTAAGAGCACTGAAGCTAGTAGTCCTAGCCAAGTGAAAATAAAACAAACTCCTGAGGGATCCCCCTTAAAATTAGTTAGGGACCTCCCACAGATGGACACTGTTGGGCACAGCCAAACCTGGGACCTAAGGGCCCCAAACCTGACCTGTCCCTCCAGTGAGCCAAACAGAGGGACCCAACCTCCAGCTTTAGGTAGCCAGAGGTTGACCCTGAGAGCTCAACACAACTCAGTCTTGGAAAGAAAGGCCTTTATGGTGGATGATGATTGGAGGAAGCTGAGCCCAAAATTAGTGGAGCCTCACTTCAGTACTCCATCTCAGCACCAGCCTTTTACTTTGCCAAAACACACCACAGGTAGAGATTCCCTATGGTGGAGACCCTCAGATACCCTTAGGGTGAGGGATTGCTTAGTGGACCATGAGATAGGGGGTAACCATGCCAGTGCTGGTACTTCCTTATATGGCCACTTAGGCAATATAGGCTTACCTGGTCAAGGATAGCCTTATCTCCTTTCGTTTGGGGGGGGGGGGGTTATGTAGGAAGGTAGATCCCTGACTATGGTTGCCCCCAACTTTTTGCCTGGTGTTTTGCTGGTTTTCTGACTTAGTTGACCTGGGGCCCTGCTATTCAGGACCCCAGGCCCACTGCTCTCTCTGTTAAAATGGATTCCATGTACCCTAGGTACATATCTGATTGGATACTGAGTCCCCTTATCAGTCCCTGTACAGTATACCTTAGGTATCCAGGGCATAGGTGTACCCAGGGCCTACCAGGGGCTGAAGCATGTATTATGCCACCCCTGGCTGGCCATCCAAAACTGACACAACTGGCTGCTTGACAGCTGGGAGCAAGGTGGTGTAATCACCCTTTGCTTTAGATATAGTATACCTATATCTAAACCTAAAATGGGCACACAGATCTCCTATCAGTCACTCCTATGGCAGGCCTTAACAATCTTGGAGTCAGAGTGCTTGGAATCGTGTGAGATAGTGCTCTGGCATGAGCTGAGCCTGTCTGCGACTTTCGGGATCTATCCCTTAGCCGTTTCCATGATAGCGTCAGACCATATACTCTTAAGTGCCTTATAATCCTCGCGGTTATGGTAACTTTGGCCTGACATTATCTAAACATGTCGTGTAAGGTGTCATACGCTTTGGAATACTACCCCCTCGCCAGTTCTGGTGACAGGGGTAGCATTCCACCCCTCTAGAGGGAGAAGACATGTTGGTAGCTGTAACCCCGGTTAAAGTTGAACACAGCCTCAGCTCCACAAAATGGATGCTGCCACCGAGACACAAGTCTGCCCTCCTGCTGCTGGGAGTCCTTCCAGCGAGGGAGGCCTGGACAAAGGGTTTCCTGTCAGGGGCGGTGCCAGCACCATCCCAGACAGGGTTTTGTGTATCCCAGGTAGGCAGGTCTGAGAGGAAGGTGACTGCAAGTGGCACCCCGGTGCTCACTGTGCATATGCCGGCTCAAACCAGTTCCAGGGGCACACCAGCCCCTGAGCTGGGGAGAGACCGGACAAAGGAGAGGGGTGTAACCACCCCCCTCCTAGTCCCACCCATAGGGCAGGACTTAGTCGCGTGCCAGCCCCTTTCCTTAGGATAAAGGTAGGAGCAGGCCCCTTCCCAAATTAGATCATCTTTGAATCCTGAAACTACTTTCCACGAAAGGAATTCTCGACTTCCTCTCAAGATTTCTCCCTTGTGACTAAGGAGTAGTCACCCTGCATCAGCAGGCACCAACTAAGTATCTTGCGGTTTGCTGCCCATCCTTCCTCCGGAACCAGACCGACCAGCACGACGAGACCCGGACTCCCTGCCATCTCTGACCTCTACCTGCCTCTACAGCACAGCTGAGAACCGTGGGTGCGACGAGACCAGAGGAACCGGCTATCATCAGAACCTGCACGACACTGATCCAGCACGACCGCCGAGGGACCCTCGAGTGGGTGCACTGGGGTAGGTAAGAGAAGCCCCAACCCCAAGCAGCAAGAGCACCGAAGTCTAGCCCCCCAGCATCCACCAGATCTGCGTGGGGCCCTTTTGCCTCTGTGTCGCTTGCCACGTTGTCCGGTCACTTGCCCGTTGGCTAGTGACCCTCCAGACGACGACCTACGTTTATTTCACTGCTGGTCTAGCTCCTCTAGACTGGCCCTTGTCTCCTCTTGAAGGGGAACTTCCTCGGACCCTCCTGGTCCACTCCAGACGCCATTTTGTGTCACCACGTGGGCTTGCCTTAGCCAAGGCTTGTTGCCTCCTTCAACGGATCCAGCATCGCCAGCAGCAGACATCCGACGTGGGACAGCTCGCAGACCTCCAGCCTGGTCGACATCCACGCCCTGGTCCGTGCAGCAGCAGAATCCAGTGTCACCTCTTCGCCTGGCTGAGTGACCTCGTCCGGTGCCATCCTGGTGCCCACCTAATCACAGGCTAGTGATTCAGAACTTGGTCTCCTCTGCTTACAGGTATCCTTCTTCACTGATCCGTCCTTGGGTCAGCCCGGAACATCTTCACTGGTCGCCTGCCAGCAACTTTTACTTCAGGCTCCTGGTTCGTCAACGAGGGTTTCCGACGACACTTGAACCCTATGCAGCCGCAGCCCCTGGGCTAGGTAAACCGAGTACCACGGTGCTCCAGCGTAGAACAACTCTCTAAGTGTCTAGATCCACTTTCGTTTTTGACCTACCTAGTCGGGTTCGCCCGAGAACACTAACTTTTGCTTTTACTAGCCTCCATAGACTTTGTCCCGCATTACGCGTGGGAGTGCACACTCTGCACCCGATCTCCCTAGGCCTCCTGCTCGTAATCTGAAGGTTCAGTAGTATAGTCCTAGCGATCCCAAAGCCTCTGAGAATAGTTACTTACCTGCTAGTAATTCGCATTCCACTTTTGTAGTATATGGTTTTTCGTGCCCCTCGGGCATTTGTGTAAATTGTGCAACTTGAAGTATTTTCTTAAGAGTTTTGTATTGTGCTTAGCTCCCGGACTCATAAAGAGTTCAGGGTAGTCTTGTTATTAATAAATATACTTTATTTTCATAACAACTTGTGTGGTGTCCTTTCACTTGGTGTTCAAGGGGTAAATGTGATGGTAAAACAACTGGCTTAACACGCCCTCTAGAGTTTAGCCTAAAGACTGCTCTTGTCCATGCTACTAGGATAGCTGGTCTATCAGGTTGACTTACAACCAATCATCAATAAGGGTTGTTTGGTATGATACAAAGTGATCACTAGAATAGTGAGCACTATATATCAGGCCAACTTCTCACAGCCATGACTATGACCATGCCCGGTCTGATGCATTATAAAACCCACCATTACAATGTTAACTGTTCATAATGGGGAGGTGATCAGTATATTATTCCCTGCCCACTCTCACCACGTGCTTCTGGTGCCCTCTCCCTGCCCGGCTCCATGCCCATGCTATCGCCCCCTGCACCCTGTCCCCTATTTCTGCTCTCTGCCCTCCCCTGCTCTCCCTCCGTGCTTTCGGTACCCCTTGCCTGTCCGGCTCTGTGCCACAGCACCCTGCCTCTGTCCCCCTCCCTACTCACTGCATACCCATGGCTAAGGCCCCTGCACCCTGCCCTGCTCACCACTGTCCTCTATCGCTGCACTCCCCCCTGTCCCTTGTTCTGTCCAACAGGTCTGCCTTTCTGCCACATCTCCCTGTCCCAACCCTCTAGAACGAGGCAAATGACGGGCCAGATTAAAAAGTTACGGTGGCTCTGACTGTAACCCATGTGATCCACAAAGTTACAAGCTTCCCTGAGGGACAAGGCACGCTGTATCTGTGTGGTCGCCTGCGGTGCACGCCACATTTCTGCGGAAAGGCTTACCACGGGGTGGGACCTGCGGCGACCCCAGGCACTTGGACACTAAGGCCCTGACTATACCCCCTGCGATAGGGGGACACACAGCGACAACAAGATGGGACAGACGGACCGGAACCAGCCTAAGCTGACATTTGACCCGAAGAGGCCCAAGACTGGCAAGGCCACACCGGGAGGAGGGCCCGGAGAGTTGGAACCAATGGAAGAGCCCCCGCAGCAGGATATCCGCAGCATTTTGCTCGCCATGGAGAAGAGCCTGCAGGGGGGGGGTTGCATCCTTGGGATCCAAGATGGACGCGCTCGCCTATCGAATGGACCGCATGGCGGAGAGGCTCGATAAACAGGCGGAACGAATAGACATGTCCAAACGTCGCCTGGCGGAAGTAGAAGAGGCACAAACGACCCTAGACTCGGAACACAAACAGCTGGGTAGAGTGATCCAGATTTTACAGGACAAGACGGAGGATTTAGAGGCCCACTCTCTGAGATGCAATCTCCGTAGTACGGGTCTCCCGGAAACCACACAAACCGGGAATATAGAGGTGTTTGTGGAAAGCCTACTGAAGAAGCTACTAGGGGACACAGCCTTCTCTGGAATGTTTGTGGTTGAGAGGGCCCACCGATCTCTGGGCTGGAGGCTGAAACCTGGGGTGCCTCATAGACCTATAATTGCGAAGTTGCTAAATTACCGGGACCGTGACGTGGAGCTGAAGCTCGCCAGAGAGAAACAGCCGCTACATTACGAGGGGTCGGTGATCTCATTATTCCCGGATTTTACGGCAAAAGTTCAGGAAGCAAGGATGCAGTTTGTACCGATGAAACGACAGCTGCGTGAGTTTGGAACTGACTCTGCGATGCTGTACCCCGCGAAGCTGCGGGTCAACAGGCAGGGGAAGTTTATGATTTTCACTGACCCTAAGGTGCTCCAGAATGCCCTCAGAGAATGGCGCAAGGACAAGCGGTTCTCCCTGAACAGAGAGCTACAGGACGAAGCAGCGGGAGGCCCCCTGGATGAACAAGACTAACTAAGATGCACAGCTGCGGGTGGCTGAGTATGTGTTCTGACTATTGGGCGTCCCGGGGCGGTGGTGCCAAAGAGTAGGTGGAATGATCTGACCCTTGTGTGCCCTTTTCCTGAGGTTGCCCTTAAATGGCTTTGTGTTGCGGGATGGGGGGGGGGTTGAGGGGACGGGAGGGGTGAAGTTCAGCATGATCTGATTCTCAATGGGTTACGGTCCTGAAGTACATTGTGTCACAAAGTTATGATAAACAGTCGCACAATGAGGTGGGGCTATGTGCAAGTATATTAATTATGAGTCAATGGAGGAGGAGGGGCCCTGCGGATGAAGGAGTTAGAGCTACCGCAGAATGTATGGTCCCGTAGGAGTGTGCATGGCGCAGACTTGGTTCAGGGGTACACATATGCAAGATGCTGTTACACGCTAACTATACTGGATATGAGACGGGGGATGGGTGGTCACTAGGCATAGTACTGTACTGTGATTTTTCAGCTGGCCACCTATGTCTCGCGTGAATTACACTTTTCTACAGTTTTTGTTTGATGTTATTGGGGGATGTGGAGGGGAGAGTGTGTGGTTTTGCAGGGGTGGGGGATTTCAGCCGGCTAGTTGGGGTAGGGCAGGCGTGGGAGGGCGATGGATGGGGGAGTTGCGGACCTTTCGAGTGCCACTTGAACAGGGGTGGGACACTGTGCTGTTTTTTGGTGTTATATGTTTTTTGGCACAGATGTGACAAGGCATGGCGGGATTGTATACGTCCAGGACACATTGCTGGGGCCCATACACCGGCCGCTTACGTACAGATGACACCAATCGGGGAGCCCCCAGATACACTGACGCTGATGACCTGGAATGTCAGAGGTCTCAATGACCATCGTAAGGTCAGGAAGGTCCTACAATATCTCTCCAGACAGAGTTGACGTTGCGCTCTTACAGGAGACGTACCTCCACCCAGACAGTCCTACATTGTGATCCAGGGGTTTAATGGGTAATGTACACACGGCGGGATTCACATCACATGCTAGGGAGGTTCTGACGTGGATTAACCCTAAAGCACCACTGATGTTGACACCACTGGAGACGGACAGGGAGGGACGGTACACTATCTCGCTGTGCTGTGGGAAAGGCATGGAGATCTGTATAGTTAATACCTACTGCCCTAACTACGACCACCCTGCCTTTTATTCAGATCTGACAGATAAGGTTCTGGAGCGCTCGGGGGGCTACGTCCTTTGGGGGGGCCATTTTAATATGACAAGACAACCCAATATAGACAGATCTGATAGATGCCCCTCGGCTTCTGCTAGGGCGCTAGAGGCATCAATGACACGACTGGACCTGAGAGACGTGTGGAGATACTGACACCCAACTCAGGGAGGCTATACTCACTACTCAGCACCACATAATATACACACTAGGATTGACAATTGGCTAGCCACTACTCACTTGACTCACAATGTGCAGGGTTGCACGATATTGCCACGCATATATTTGGACCATTCACCTCTGTTGTTGACAATTTCCACACCTAAGAAGCGCCTCACACCATTTGCTTGGCGCTTCCCTCCTTATTCCCTGCAGGACGGCTCCTTTAAGGAGGAGCTGGCCGCGTCCATCGAGCTGTTTTTTGACACCAACGTGGGTACAGTCGACTCATTCCAGACAGTCTGGGAGGCCTTTAAGGCATATATCAGGGGGATGGCCATTTCCAAACATGCGGGGTGCTCAAATCGATCCGGGGTCGGCTGGAGACCCTGGAGAAAAAGCTTAAAGAGCTGGCGGCTCGGCGCCTAACAGACTGCAGTGATGCCCTCACGCAGGAACTTGCCTGAACACTGCGCGAATATCACGAAGAGGTGGACTCTGAAGTAAAACACCTGGGAAAGTACGCCATTGCGAGAATCTACCGTGGGGGGAGCGCCCCGGGTTGGTTCCGGTGCACTTAGCCAAACAACGCAGGAACAGAGTAGTGATACCAGACATGAGGTCCTCACCGACAGACGACCCGCTCTCTGAGGATCAGGTAGCAGAAAAGCTCCGTGAGTATTACGCATCTCTGTATGCCTTCCAAGGGCCTGCCCCGGAGGAATGCATACTAGATTATCTTTCCCACATTGAACTTCCTTGGCTGTCTAACCTACACTGGGAATTTTTGGTGCGTCCGATCGAGCGGGAGGACGTCGTATGGGCTCTTGTCTCCTTCTATAAGGCATTTGAGGATCTTTTGATACCTCGGTTGCTCACGCTGTTTGAGGACATGGCGGACTCCGGAGCAATGCCGCCCACTATGAGCGAGGCAATACTAGTTGCCATTCTTAAACCGGGAAAACCCCCGGGAGATTGCGCCTCGTACCGATCACTGTCGTTACGGAACGTCGATGTGAAGATATTAGCCAAGTTGATAGCAAACCGTCTCAGTCCCATGGTTAACTTGGTGGTTGCCCCTGAACAGGCAGGCTTCGTGCCCAGTAGCAACCTCACTTATAATCTCAGGACGTAGTTTGCAGCTCTCCAACATACGCGCCCCATAGCAGTATTTTTACAGCGAAAAGGCCTTCGACTCTGTTGAGTGGCCTTTCTTGAGACAGGTCTTAAGTCGAATGGGGGGGTGTGCTGTTCCTTCAGCTTTTAGCGACACTGTACACTTCACCCACGGCCCGCATCCAGATTGGAACGTTAACCACAGACCCTATACAAATCAGCCGGGGCACGAGACAAGGATGCCCCATAGCCCCTATACTTTATGCACTCACGGCCGAGCCTCTTGCATGCGCCTTACGGGAATACAACAGGCACAGGGGCATACGATTCCCCACATACAATCTGATTGTGTCCACGTATGCGGACGATACCTTCTTATATGTTCGGGACCCGGAGACGCACCTTTCTGCGGTGCTACGCGAGGTGGTCTTGTTCAGATCTCTTTCGGGTATCCATATGAATTGGAACAAATCTATTATGTTCCCACTAACACCGGCTACGAGGAGGGTAGTTCCGGAATACCCACTTCAGTGGACTACTGAAGCAGTGCGATACCTAGGGATTCGTCTGCATACGGACTCGGAGGTAGTATTGAGGGAGAACTACGGCGTGGTCATCTCCAAACTGGAGGATAGTATTGAAAAAGTGGATCGCTCTGCCATTGTCACTGATGGGACGGGACTCCCATGAAAATGATGGTATTACCTCGCTTCCTGTTCCTGTTTAGCAATATTCCTATGGAGCTGTCCAATTCATTTTTCCAGCAACTACACTCATTAATGATTCGTCTGGCTTGGGCCGGGACACAGCCAAGGGTGGCAGGGAAAATTCTCACTTGGCCGTATGCGGAGGGCGGCCTGAATGCCCCGGAACTTTATTATCGGGCCCCACAAAGCGTGCACGCCTACCACTGGATCCATGGCCCAGGGGAAATCGCACAAATACGCATGGAATCTATTGTTGCGGCCCCTGCGTTGCGGTCCTGACCTCGGGATCGCCCTGGTATTCTAGACTCGCTGAATACGGTCACACACTCTTGGCACCATATGATGGACGTACAGGCTTGCAGCCTGTTGTATGCCCCGAAGGCTCCCCTCGCCTGGTGCTCTTGGCTGGCCCCATGTAGGGACAAGGGGGTGCTGGCTGCGATGGGTTCATTGAATATACACAATATGGGGGATCTGTTCTCGTAAGGCACCGCACGCTCATGGGAAGAGTTCGAGACGGGGGACGTTCCCCATCCGCTGTTGCCGTGTTTTCAGTTCCACAGGGTGAGGCATGCGCTTAAGGCCCTTCTAGGGGAGGATATGACGGAGCACCGGGTGGTTACGGCATTAGCTTACATTATTAATGCTAAGTCCCCCGCTAAATTGGTAACCAATCTGTATCGCATTGCCCTCTCAGAAAGGACGGCGGAATATGCTAAACCTCGCTTGGCATGGCAGAGTGACTTGGCTATATACCTGACAGACGAGAAATGGCAATACTGCCGATCAAGCATGAAGAGAATATCACTCAACGGCCGTCACAGGTTGATACATTTTAAATTCCTAAACAGGGTTTACTATACCCCGGAAAGATTTCACAGATACGGTCTATGAGAGAGCCCTCACTGTGATAGATGTAGAGCGCGGGTGGCGGATTTCCTACATGTGGCATGGTCTTGCCCGGGGATCTCATCCTTTTGGTGCAAGGTATATGAGGAAGTGAATAGGGTCACTGATTTAACTCTGTCTCCGGATCCTCTGTTGGCTATTCTGGGTTACTCTAAACCTCTCCAGAAGGATCGTAGAAGGCTGGTTGATATGGCCTTCCTCCTAGCCAGAAGGTGTGTAGCGCTCTCTTGGATGCGAGGCCCTGTACTGACACTGTCGCAATGGACTAACGAAATGATATATTGCAGCACGCAAACCGAACTATACAGCGAACTGTTGCCCCAATGCAACAGACATAAGAACTTTTGGTCACTGTTTCTAGACAAGAGGCCCACACAGGACACTTTAAATGAGGAGGGCGCAGACACATATTCACGGGTGGAGGTTTTAACTGAGGACACAATTTCTTTCGAGAAGGAACTACACCAAGCGCTCCATACGCCATGTGGACAGGCTGTATACTTGAGGATGGACTCTGCAGGCCCCGGGTAGGTTCCAACGACCGAGATGCTCGACCTCTGTGGGTCTTTCATTGCCATGCTATGATGGTCTACACTCTTACTGCGTTTATGCAATGGGTGTTATCTGTTGAAGGTTTGCTTTGATACACAAACGATGTATGCATTATCCAATGTCACTATTTGATGCCAATGTCTTCTGTTCCTGTTTATTTTCTGAAATGCCAATAAATAAATTTACAAAAAAACAAAACAAAGGCCAGGAGTTGGGAGAATCTGACGGAAACAATGCTAATAGCACAGGCCAGGCACGAGGAGAATCTGACGCAAACAATGCAATAACACAGGCCAGGCACTAGGAGAATATTACACAAACAATGCAATAACACAGGCCAGGCACGAGGAGAATCTGATGCAAACAATGCAATAACACAGGCCAGGCACGAGGAGAATCTGATGTACCCCATACAGCCCCCGATCGTGATCACTGAAAGGACCATGGGGGGTGAGATCCCTCCCCGCAGCAGGGGTGCCTTCGCGAGTGGAGCCCTCGGCTGACTGAGGACTCCGAGACCGGGGAGTGTGCAGGGAACGGGCTCTCCGCGGGGCCCCGCCCCTTCAGGAGTAGCTGTGCACAAAAGCGTTGATTCCACATTCAGCGCTCACATCGGAGCTAGTGATTGAAAGAATGATACACGCAGCGCCAAGGTTCTAAACCAGCACTTCCCTCTACCTCCCTCTACTTCCAATGGGTAACACGATGTAACCTGCAACTTTGTCTTTATTTATTTCAACCGAACTCCAGAGACGGCATAGCGCTCTGCACAAAGGTACCTTTGGATTTGTTTATTTACTACCTCTCTTGAATGTCTCCCTTTAATTTAACTAAGCATTTTCCACGTTCGCATTGGCACAAAATGGCTGGGGTCATAAACTACAACTGCAATTTGCCTCCCCCATCCACTGACCGGTACTAAGAAGGGTAATAGCTTTGTTTTTGACCTGTGCTCACCAAAACAGAAATAGGACTGGACTCCTCTTCTTCTTGACCTGATCATCCAAACTAAAATAGGACTTATCTCCTCACCCCCAGGAAAGAAAGCGAAACAGGACAACACTCTATCTCATATTTCATGGAAACAAACAGAGGACTACATAGCCATTCTGTAGCTCTCCTAAGGAGTCGGCCATCTTAAACTAGTCCCTAAATCATAGTTTGTTCAGCCTCTTCAGCTACCGACCTCACCTCCTGTACATATTAGATCATAACCTCAGTGCATTCCCCCCCTATTTTGGCTCAACCTGTCCCTGCTGGTATTCAGGAATGCCCGTAATTTAGATGGACTCAACCACTTCCATATCGCTATTACATTAGCCCCTATTCAACACTGACCCCAGATCCCCCCACTTTTGGCTCGACCTATCCCTGTTGGAATTTGAAAATGCCCATATTATAGACTGACTCAACCACTTCCACATCCCTATTACATTTGCCCCGACTCAACACTTACCCCAGCCAGCCTCGACTCTCTAGCCTACACCACAACACACACCACAACACACTCCCCTCACCAAAAAATCTGCCAACCGCTTCAAGCACAACCTTTTCAAATCTCACCCAGAAACGCCCTTTGCTGACCCATATTTCTCACTACACAATGGGATCACGACCACCGATATAATTTTCTACACTAAACGTAGAGCTCAATGGAGGAAAGCCTTCTTAGTCTTATTCTCGATTTCCTCCACTAGGAAATCCGCACATGGTCTAATGATCTACACTGCACCATCACAACTCTTCCATACGACCGCAACCATCACCATTTACAACAATGGAACAATTCTCATTCAGTCCACGGACCGTAGTCTATACCCATTTGATAACATCTTCCCGATTATTAAAGAGTATGTATCTAACCCACCTACTTCCACCCAACTGACCCTCACACCTAGCACCCCAGACACCACAACTCCTACCCCCTATTCCACTCTCCCACCACTTACCCTCCTGCTACAAAAGAGCTCTGAGCCTTACACCTCCCTCAACCAGTCTACCCTACCCTGCAACACACGTCTCCGCTCTTCACCTAACCCTCACATACTTCCAACTTGCACGACCGTAACAACAAACTCACCCCTTACCCAATCTGTTATATCCCCCGCAATGACCATAGCCCCCCCACCTCTAGTCCCTCTTCCTCCATCACCATCCTTCCCCCTAACTCCACCCTGCCTCACAACAACACCTTCTTCCTCCCCCAACCCAGTACTGAACCCACTCATTCACCAACTATACAAGTTGTTCCCCCACCGGTTCCAATCAGGGTTCTCTTCCCCTCTAACAGCTCTCCCACCTTAACTCTCTCTTCCTCTACTCCTTCCTTATTCCACTTGGTCACCTCGAACTCTGAACCCTCCCATCTCAATCAACACCCTTGTATTCACCATGTGGTGTATAAAAACTCTCCCCACCACGACCACTCAATGATCGTCCCGCCACCCTCTAACCTTCCTCTAAAACACATCCCACCCCCTATTACTCCTCCCACCCCCTACCAAACGCAACCACTACCCAATTAGCTGCAACTACAACTCTCTTAATCACACACGCTACACCCTCTCATACATTTCCACCAACTCATACACCAGAGCATACTACACTCTTGGACACTCCACCACACCCCTTCTCCCACCACCAATCACTCCAACTACCCATATATCCATGCCTACGATATGCCCAACCCTCTACTCATCAACCCCCCCAGTCTCCTCCCTCGCCTTCATTAGATCTCACACCGAACAGAGCCAAACCCCCTCAACTCACACCTTGGTCCAACTACCGTTCTAAACACCACTTTGGACAAGATTATGTCCACTCTTCTCCAAATTAAAGATGAACTGCATACCTTCAAAGAGTTGATCTCGAATCAACCCAGGCACCCCACACCCCCCAAAACCCTCTCACGCAACAAGCCCACCACCCTTCCTCTACTTCCACACAAACATAATCCTCCTTACTGGACCTCAATTCCCTCCCGTAATTCTGCCACTCGTCCTCTGCGAAGCATCAATCCACTCTCGGCGTACGACGTACGCTCCCTCCTGCACTCTTACGGTCCCACACTCACGACCCACATATCCCCCACACACCTTCCCATCCCTACTATCCACCCCAACCCTCACAGATCCTCCACACAAAACGACAGAGGTATCGTTGCCAATAATCTTAAAAAAGTCACACTCACTCTAGACCCCTCCTCCTCCCTCATCACTCCCCGGCTTAAATGCACACTCCTGAACTGTAGATCGGGCCCCAGACACGCATCAGAATTGCCGACCTCATTATCGCACATGACCTAGACCTGACCATACTCACCGAAACCTGGTTAACAGAATCTTCCTCGCCACTCAGTGACATTCTAGTACCCCCTAATTACCACATCATCAGACAGGATAGGAGTGGCAAGACAGGGGGTGGAATCGCATGTATTCACCGGAGCAACCTCTCAGTAATTAGAGCCATATTCCCTTTATTCTCCTCCTGTGAACACTTCTGCCTCGACATCAACAGCGTTGGCAATCCTGTATGCTCCCTACATATTATCTACCACCCACCAGGGGACAACCTCACCTTTACGGAACACCTCATGGACATGATCACAACGAATTCTGGACGGCAACACACACAAATATTCCTTGGCGATTTCAACCTCCACTGGAACTATCACAACGACTCTGTGGTCATTAGTCTCAAAAAATTCCTCAGCGCTCTAGACCTCACCCAAATTTGCAACAGCCCTACTCACGATAAAGGCTCTATCCTGGATCAAATCATTTCCAAAGACGACTCCATTCAACTCGAGTCAATCCAACCCTGTTACTGGTCTGACCACCACATTATCACATTCTTCATCAATGAAAACTTAAAATCTAACCTGGTCCAACCCACCAAACCAAAGATCTGGAAGGGAGACCTGAAGAAACTCAATCTCAACTCATTACCTTCTCCCAGCCACAATCTTCTCCTACCTGCTCCTCTGACGTACAGTTTCTCACCGACCACTACCTCAAGTCGATGACCTCCATTATCAACGAGGGTACCCCCTTCAATTAGTACCCCTTCAATTAAAGAGAGTTTCCTCTAAAAACTCTAAACCATGGTACGATGGGCTGCTTAACGAAGACAGACGAGCTATGAGATTGGCGGAACGCAATTGGAGATCAGTCCCTTCGGCTATGCACCTCAGAACACTAAAGAAAAAAAGAAACGCTTACTTTAGAAAAATCAACTGCTCGAAAGCAGATTGCTTTAGCCACCAGCTTGACCAAGCGAGAAACCGACCAAAAAAACAGTTTGAGCTTATCAAAACTCAATCCAAGGATGAACCTCAACGACTACAAAACAATTCTTGCACACTACCAACCTATGAAGAATTCTCCACTTTCTTTAGTCTAAAGACAGACATCAAGAAAGACCTCCTCACTGATCTAAGCCTACACTCTAGTCCACACAGCAAAACGCCCCTCGATCTAAAAAACAATGCTACATGGTCTTCCTTCGAAACTTACTCTGAAGAATATATAGGCAAGATTCTCAGATAATTGAAGCCCTCCAATCACCTTACTGATCCTCTACCCGCAAACGCTGTAAAAGACTTCATCCCACTGCTCCTCCCGCTTTGGACCGAAATCATTAATAGCTCACTTCAACAAGGATACATCCCGGACTCCCTCAAAGTGGGACAAGTATCGCCCATACTAAAGAAACCCACAGCAGACCCCACCGATCTGAACAACTATCGCCCTATCTCCAATATCCCTACCCTTGCCAAATTGTTAGAAAAATGTGTACACATCCTACTGACAAAACACATCGAGCACTTTGACCTCCTCAAATCACACCAATCAGCTTCCGATCAGGCCACAGTACGGAATCAGCAATGACACACATAATTGATGACGCGCTTCAAATTCTTGATCAGAATGGTACTTGCCTCCTCATCCTACTCTACCTCTCATCAGCCTTTGATACGGTCAAACAATAGAACTTACTCGATCTGCTGAGTCTCAGAATGGGTCGATCAGGGACAGTACTCAAGTGGTTTACCTCCTTTCTACATAATCGGACTCAGAAATGTAAGATTAACAATACTATGTCCACACCCGTACCAGTAACACTAGGTGTTCCACAAGGATCCTCCCTATCCCAAACATTGTTCAACCTAGTCATGGAACCACTCACCGCACTACTTCAAGCATCTAATGTGCAATTTCACATGTACGCAGACGATACCCAACTCTACCTTAAAATGCACACCCCTGAAGACATCAAACTACTCAACACAACGCTTAGGAACACACAGACTTGGCTGGAAGAGAATCATCTCAAACTTAACGCTCTAAAAACAGAATTCCTCCTAATAGCACCTCCCACCAAAGTCCACATCACTCAGGCTTGGCTGAATCATCTCACTGCATTCAACGTGCAACCTAACATCGTGGACTCAGCAAAATCTTTAGGCATAACCCTCGACTGCAATCTCAATATGTAGCATCATATCAGCGTTGCAACGAAGGGAGCTAATTTCCAAATCAACACATTGAGGAAGCTGAAACCCTTCCCTCCAGCCAATGACTTCAGGACTGCAGTCCAAGACCTAATTATTCCTCGAGTAGATTATGGAGGTGTCGCCCTCTGTGGCCTCCCTACATCGACAACCGCACCCCTAAGAGCCTCTATTAATGCTGCAGCGAGACTCATCACTGGCTCAAAAAAACGCTCACATCACTCCCGACCGAAAATCCTTGAACTGGCTGCCATACGAAGCTAGAATATACCTGAAAATCGCATGCATTACTCACAAGGCTATACACCACAACTCACCCAGTTACCTCGCTCGGAAACTGACAATCTCGGGTGGCTCACGAACCACAAGAAGCGCAGAAAATCTTCTTTTGAAACCTCACAGATTCCACAAGAAAAATACATATAAACCCTCCTTCTCAGGGATGGCGCCCAGGATCTGGAACGCCCTCCATCCAGAAATCAGACTTATCTCATCCACGGCACCCTTCAAAAAAGAAGTAAAATCACTCCTCTTAGCTAAACTCACCTGAATATAGACTAAAGAAATCTCGTGACTCATTATTTTTCCTCGCATGACTATGTCCAGCCTGACCACCTATGCACCGTTACTACCTTGCCTTGACTCTATTGTTAACCATTTGCTCATCTTGCACTAATTGACTTGTTTAATTATTATTACTCAGTTCTTAGTATCCCATCTGTGTGTAAAGCGCGCTGATATCCGTAAGGATCTTGTTCGCGCTCTATAAAACTTTGCAAATAAATAAATAAAATAAATAAACAATGCAATAACTCATGCCAGACGTTGGGAGAATCTGACGCAAACAATGCAATAACAGGTCAGACACTAGGTGAATCTGATGCAAACAATGGAATAACACAGGCCAGGCACGAGGAGAATCTGATGTAAACAATGCAATAACACAGGCCAGGCACGAGGAGAATCTGATATAAACAATGCAATAACACAGCCAGGCGTTGGGAGAATCTCGCAAACAATGCAATAACACGGGTCCGACGACACTAGGAGAATCTGATGTAAACAATGCAATAACACAGTTCAGGCACAAAAAGAATCTGATGAAAAAAATGCAATACCACAGGCCAGGCACGAGGAGAATCTGATGCAAACAATGCAATAACACAGGCCAGGCACTAGGAGAATCTGACGCAAACAATGTAATAACATAGGCCGGGCGCGAGGAGAATCTGATGTAAACAATGCAATAACACAGGCCAGGCTTTGGGAGAATCTGACGCAAGCAATGCTAATAACACAGGCAAGGCACTAGGAGAATCTGACACAAACAATGCAAGAACACGGGCCAGGCACGAGGAGAATCTGATGCAAACAATGCATCAACACAGGCCAGGCACAAAAAGAATCTGATGAAAAAAATGCAATACCACAGGCCAGGCATGAGGAGAATCTGATGCAAACAATGCAATAACACAGGCCAGGCACTAGGAGAATCTGATGCAATCAATGCAAGAACACACGTAAGGTGAGAATCTTGGATAAGGGCAAAGGTGCTCCTTGGTTCAATGATGCTCTTAGGTTACTGAAACAATCTCTCCGCGAGAGCGAGAGAGCCTGGCGTAAAGATTATGAACCTAGCACCCAGATTGCCTACGCAACAGATTAAACAGGCCATCATGTTACGGAAGGCTGAATTCTATGAGGACAGAATTGCTGCTGCTAGCAAACCCCAGAAAGAAACTTTTGAGGTCCTGAATGAGTTAAGGAAAAAATAAGGGGCAAAAACCCTCCTTTACCCAGGTAGACTGCCACACATCTCAGTCTTTTTTTACTAAGAAAATAAAGGATCTCCTGTTGGAAGTTCACCCCGAGTCTCCCCTGTCCCACAAGCCCCACCCCCACACCCCCTATGATTGCCCATCCTTTAACCACCTTGCCACTACTCACTAAGGAGTCCCTGGCAGTCCTGACCAGGCGGGTGAAATCAGGGTCACCAGTGGATCCCTGCCCACCCAAGATTTTCAAGATGGGCCTTCCAGGAATCGATGAAGACGTAATCGCTCCCTGGAAACAGGACTTACCCCTGCCAATTTCAAGGAGGCTTGTGTTATCCTGATCATAAAGAAACCAGGCGCTGACACTAAGACTCTGAAATTTTTTAGACCAATATCGCAGCTGCCTTTCCTTGCCAAAGTAATTGAACAGCATGTTCTCCCTTTTCTCTCCCGTCATCTTGAAGACAAACACCTCCTCGAACTCAATCAAGCTGGTTTCAGGGCCCATCACAGCACCGAATTGGTCATGCTTTCCGTGCTGGGAGAACTGAGACTCAGGGCAGACAAAATAATGCCCTGTGCCCTGGTGCTGTTAGACCTCTTTGCGGCATTTGACACGGTCAACCACGACCAACTACTGTCGCGGTTGGGGGACCTTGGCATTCAGGGCACAGCCCATGCCTGGCTCACTTCATTTAAAAAAAAAAACGCTCAGAGAGTTCAACTGGCAAATCTGGTATCCATCTCAGTAGCCCTTTCATGCGGAGTCCCCCAAGGATCAGCACTTTCACCCCTCCTCTTTAACGCTTATCTACAGCCCCTATTCTCTGCACTAAACCAGATAGAGTGTCGGATCTACAACTATGCCGACGACACTCAAATCATCATCCAAATCGACAGCTCTCCAACAGCACATGTAAGAATGCAAAGCATACTAAAATTCATGGTTAATTGGATGTCAGCCAACTCATTAAAAATAAACCCTTATAAAACAGAGGTACTGGCGGTTACCTCAGCTTCCAGTCCATGTAATGACCTCTTCTGGCCACAAGAACTTGGGCCTTTTCCTGAACCGGCAGTGGCCGTGAAAAGCCTGGGAATCAAAATCAATGCCAAACGTTCTATGACACAAGAAGTCTCAGCAGTCGTAGGTACTTGTGTTGGCCTCCTGAGACAACTGCGAAAACTGTCTCCACTCCTCACCTTGGCCACGCTCAGACGAGCGGTCTCAGCAATGATCCTGTCGCGTCTGGACTACGGCAACTCCCTGTACGCTGGTCTCCCCCAACAACTGTTGGACAGACTACAAATCGTCATGAATGACGCAGCAAGACTAATTATTAAAATACCAAGATGGACGCACGCCACACCCCTGCTACGCGATCTCAATTGGCTCCTAATCAGGCAGAGAATTAAATTTAAGGGCCTCTGCATTACACACAAAACCCTGTACGGCAAAGCCCCAAGTTATATCAAGGACCGCATTGTCCCCTAGGTCCCCAGTAGGACACTGCGGTCAGCAGAGGCCACCCTTCTGGCCTGCCCCCGCTTCAAACTGTCCTCCGTAGGAGGGCGAGCGTTCTCAACCGCAATCCCCCTGTCCTAGAATAGCCTTCCAGTGAGCCTACACAAGGAAGTGAATCTCCTTCCTTTCAGGAAGAAGCTCAAAACCGTGCTCTTTCTGGAAGCATGGGGTACGACTTAGCAGCCCTACCTCCCCTCTGTCCACCTAGTCCATGTGTGCCCTCTGACAGCACTTATAATAATAATAATAATAAAACATTTATTAAGCGCCTGGCTGCACAAAACTGTGTATCCCCGCGCTAACTGCTAGTACAAAATAATCCAGAGGAAAAGAGTCAGGAAACTCAGCAGAGAATATGACTATTTAGGGAACAGGTAAGTTTTTAATTTTGCCCTGAATCTCATTTCGGAGGGCTCCATCCGCAAGTGGAGTGGGAGTGCGTTCCAGTGTTTAGTGGCCAAATAGCGGAAAGATCTTCCTCCCATTTTAGCTCTTATGATGCGAGGGATTTCAAATAGCATCGTGCCTGACGATCTTAAATCTCTCGTCGGGCGGTGGATGGTGATGAGACTTTTCAGGTAATCGGGACCTCTGTTCTGGGCAATACGGTGGGCATAGCAGAGAGTTTTAAATATAATTCTCTCTTTAATTGGGAGCCAGTGGAGTTTGGATAGTGCATTTTTGATGGAAGTTTTTCTTGGGAGACCGAGCACCAGCCGCGCAGCTGAATTCTGAACACATTGTAATTGGTGCAGTCCCTTCTGATTCAGACCTAGCAGGAGCGGATTACCATAGTCCAAATGAGGTGTTATTAAAGCATGGACTATGGTTTTTCTGGCTTCGGTGGGCAGGAGATCAAGTACCTTGCGAAGCACTTTTAATATGCCGAAGCATTTGCCTGTCACTTTATTTACATGGGTTTTGCCAGAGAGGTCAGCGTCCAGCATAACGCCTAGATTTTTCACCGTCTCCACAGGAGTAGGCAACTCCCCTAGTTCGCTGGGCCACCATGCATGAGACCATACAGAGACATCTCTTCCTACTACCAGAACCTCTGTCTTGTCTCCATTTAAACGGAGACAGTTGTTATTCATCCAAGTGGCTATCGCTGACATGCAGTTTGAGAAATTGGTGGCAAGTTCTCTACTCTCTGGGGTTAATTTAAACACGAACTGGGTATCGTCAGCGTAGCTGACAATGCCCACCCCAAACTTCTCTGCAATGTGTGCCAGGGGTTCCATATAGATGTTAAATAACGTTGGGCTCAAACTAGAGCCCTGTGGAACCCCATGGCACACACCGCGAGGCGATGACTTAAAGGGTGGGCAATGAAGTTGGAACGTTCTGTCAGTCAGGAAGGACTGGAACCAGGTAAGAGCTGGGCCCTTTACTCCCATGTCCGAGAGACGAGGCAGCAGCGTTGAGTGCAGCACGGTGTCAAACGCTGCACTTAGGTCCAATAGGACCAACGCTGCTGTCTCTCCCTCGTCCACCATCTTCCGAATATGTTCAGTCGAATACAGGACTGCAGATTCGGTTGAGTGGCCTGATCTAAAACCTGACTGGGAGGAATGGAGGAGGGCTTTTTTCTCCAGAAACTCCATGAGTTGTATATTCGCCACCTTTTCTATAATTTTGGCACAGAATGGAAGAAGTGAGATTGGTCCTAAGTTTTGGAATTGTGAAATAGGGATGTTTGGTTTCTTTTTTAAAGGTATTACTTGAGCAGATTTCCAGCTTTTCAGGACGTGGCCTTCTTGGAACGATAAGGTTATCATGTTACTGATTTGATCTATTAATATATTTTCCATGACAGCCTTACATTGTTCCGGGGGACAGGCATCACTGGGGGAGCCAGAGCGTATTCCATTAATAATTTATTAGGTCCTGTTTATTCGGAGTTCTGAATCTGGTGAATAGAGATTTATGAGTGAGGGAACTTTGATTATCTGCATTATCATTGGCTGTGATGGTCCTACTTGAAAAGGTGGCATGGATTTTTTCTACTTTCTCCACAAAGAAATCAGCTATCCGATCGCATATCTCCGTGGAGTAAGTATCTTTAGTATCCAAACGTATAGGAATGGTAATTTCTCTATAAATGCAGAATAGCTCTTTCGTGGGGTTCTTGGCTTCCTCAATTCTGCTTTTGTAATAGTGACTTTTTTCTGTTCTTACCAATTTCTGATATTTTTTCAATTCGGTTCTGTAACTTTCTTTGAGTTCCGGGGTGTAGTTTTTCCTCCATTTACGTTTTATAGATTTACATAAAGCTTTAGCAGTTTTAAGTTTCTCTGAGAACTAAGGGGCGGTTTTGGATTGTCTGGCTGGAGGTTTGGTAGTCCATGGCGCAATTTTGTCTAAAGTTTTTGCTAACCAGAGTTCATAATTGTCCCATACCTCTTGTAGAGAATTCCCTGTTAAAGGGGGTTGGTTCAGCTAGCATATCTTTAAAAAGTTCAGGGGTGAATTTTTTAAAGAGACCTCTGGGTGATAATGCGCGTTACAAATTTAAATTACAATTACAATAACACAGGCCAGGCACGAGGAGAATCTGAGGCAAACAATGCAATGACACAGGCCAGGCACTAGGAGAATCTGATGAAAACAATGCAATAACACAGGCCAGGCATTGGGAGAATCTGATGAAAACAATGCAATAACACAGGCCAGGCATTGGGAGAATCTGATGAAAACAATGCAACAATGCAGAGCAGGCACTAGGAGAGTCTGACGAAACACTGCAATAACACAGGCACGAGGAGAATCTGATGCACACAATGCAATAACACAAGCCAGGCACCAAGAGAATCTTATGCAAACAATGCAATAACACAGGCCAGGTGCAAGGAGAATCTGATGCAAGCAATGCAATACCACAGGCCTGGCACGAGAAGAATCCGATGCAAACAATGCAATAACACAAGCCATGCTAAAGGAGAATCTGATGCAAACAATGCAATAGCACAGGCCAGGCACTTGGATTGAAGCAAATAATGCAATAACACAGGCCAGGCACGAGGAGAATCTTAGGCAAACAATGTAATAACACAGGCCAGGCACTAGGAGAATCTTATGCAAACAATGCAATAACATAGGCCAGGCACGAGAAGAATCCGATGCAAACAATGCAATAACACAGGCCAGGCACTAGGAGAATCTTATGCAAACAATGCAATAACATAGGCCAGGCACGAAAAGAATCTTATGCAAACAATGCAATAACACAGGTCAAGGACGAAAAGAATCTGATGCAAACAATGCAATAACACAGGCCAGGCACGAGGAGAATCCGATGCAAACAATGCAATAACACAGGCCAGGCACGAGGAGAATCCGATGCAAACAATGCAATAACACAGGTCAGGCATGAGAAGAATCCGATGCAAACAATGCAATAACACAGGCCAGGCACGAAAAGAATCTTATGCAAACAATGCAATAACACAGGCCAGGCACGAAAAGAATCGGATGCAAAAAATGCAATAACAAAGGCCAGGCACGAAAAGAATCTTATGCAAACAATGCAATTACACAGGCCAGGCACGAAAAGAATCTGATGCAAACAATTCAATAACACAGGTCAGGTACTAGGAGAATCTGATGCAAACAATGCAATAACACGGGCCAGGCACGAAAAGAATCTGATGCAAACAATTCAATAACACAGGCCAGGTACTAGGAGAATCTGATGCAAACAATTCAATAACACAGGCCAGGTACTAGGAGAATCTGATGCAAACAATTCAATAACACAGGCCAGGCGTTGGGAGAATCTGATGCAAACAATGCAATAACACAGGCCAGGCACGAGGAGAATCTGATGCAAACAATGTAATAACACATGCCAGGTACTAGGAGAGTCTGATGAAACACTGCAGTAACACAGGCCAGGCACAAAAAGAATCTGATGCAAACAATGCAATAACACAAGCCAGGCAAAAGGAGAATATGATGCAAACAATGCAAAAACACAGGCCAGGCACGAGGAGAATCTGATGCAAACAATGCATTCACACAGGCCTGGCACAAGGAGAATCTGATAAAAACAATGCAATAATGCAGAGCAGGTACTAGGAGAGTCTGACGAAACACTGCAATAACACGGGCCAGGCACGGGGAGAATCTGATGCAAACAATGCAATACCACAGTCCAGGCACGAGGAGAATCTTATGCAAATGATGCAATAACAAAGTCCAGGCACAGGAGAATCTAAGTTGAACAATGCAATAACACAGGCCAGGCACTTGATTGAAGCAAATAATGCAATAACACAGGCCAGGCAGGAGGAGAATCTGATGCAAACAACCCAATAACAAAGGCCAAGCACGAGGAGAATCTAATGCAAACAATGCAATAACACAGGCCGGGCACCAATGGGTTTGCAACCAGAGGAGTTACTAACAGAAAGTGTTCAGTGTCTACTAGCAGAAAAACTTATATTCTGTCTGTAAGTTTTTGACAGGTCAGCATGTAATAGCTGGCGGGATCTAGTGTACTGTGTGGACAAGAGGGTGGGAGGGCAAAGACTAGTTTTATATGGACTGAAGCTTGGGCAAAATGAGCAATATTTCAAGGAAGTATCACCATATAGTAAATCATGCAGTCATTTGTTTTTTGGGGGGTCCAGGTTTGGGATATTACGTACCAAGGAGTGTCAGAGAGATTATAATCTTCCCTACAAGGGTCATCTGCTTTACAAAGAATTTCAATACGAGGAGTGACTCTAAAAAGCAGCGGCGGAATATGCAGTGAGAGGAGAGAACGCAGATTGTCACTAACGTTATGGAACAGCACACAACTTTAGAGGCTACGTAGATACAAGGGAGACACCTGAAATGGGCTCGGCACCTCACATGAATCCAGTACACGAAAGCGCCTTTACACACAGACCAAACATCCTTGGTGGGTCCGAGGGGAGGAGGAGGGGCTCAAAACACAAACAAAGAAGGAAGAGCTAGTAGGTGTTCAGGGACACGTTACTGGAAACGGACTACTCTAGTAAGTAGTGTCATGGACTGGTTGTGGAGACAGTAGTCCCATACAACAAGCAGCTTTGCTCTACGACGAAAGGAAAAGGTTTCAACCCTCTTAGATGAAAATATTGGTAGACATTCACTTATAAATATGCTCAATACATCTACCAAATGCTGTAAAAAAAAACCTTGACAACCCTTAACGAGGTAGACAATTCACTAGTGTATCCACACATCACCACTAGACATAACATCTAATCCCGGCTTTACCACTTTACCTAAAGATGCTGGAAATAAACACCAAATGGTACTTCTCAACAGGGCCACTGTACAGGCCATTATCCTGGGATAGTAGTCCCTCAGCTGCACCCTCACAATCTCCACCACCCCACGTGTGGTTTACTGCACTAGAAAACTGTGCAACCAGGAGACTGTGTTTAAACCTGACCTACCAATTTGTGAAATAGTGCGTGTTAGACCTGTCAGCCCTAGGGTGGTCTTTCCCTGGTTTTTTTCGCCCTTGCCTCATTTTTCCTACCTTCTTTTGGTTGGCCCTTAGGTCTCTGGGCACCTTTCCATGGCCAATCCATGTTAAGGTGCAGGTGCTCTCTACCCCCAAACATGGCTGCCACTGACCCCTGCTACTGCAGCGTGGTCTTGTTAGGCGCACTCTAGTAGCCAGGAACTGGCTGGAACCCTTAAACAATGTAGCAATGCCAGCCTGCCAGCCTGCCCATAGCTAGAATGAGGGAAGCTCCTGGAACCTTCTAGAATAGGGGAGGTGACACCAACTGCCACTGCCTACTGCCAACTGTCGCTATATAAAGAAAGGGAGGGAAACTTCTAGTCAGTTGGGGCATCACTGACCTGGGGAACCCATGCAGGAGTTTTAGGCGGGAGGGCCTAGTTAGAATTGGGTGGATTTTTTTTAATATGCCCGTAAGGCTCGGGATGGTTGGGTGCGTGGCAGCGAGGTGCGTGATTTTGAAGGTCTGTATAACCTTTTTTTGAGAGAGCACCTCTGGATAAGTGTTTTCCGGAGCTGCGCCAACATCTGGTGGACCGCAAGCTTACTGATCCCGTGAGCTTGCGGAGGAGGCGGATACTTGGGTCAGCACCCGGGTGTCACACAAGGGCCCCAGGGGAGATGGCCCGAAAGGCGGACTGGGCGCCCCTCAGAAGAAAGAGGGTGGAGATAAAAGACCGGAGTTCTCACGAGGCCCACAAAATAGACAGTTTGGGAGAGGAGTAGGTACCCCACCACAGAACCGTTCCCCAAAACCCACTTACCCTGACAGGAGTCAGAAGCCAAAAGTGGTCCGGTGCTATGAGTGCGGAGAGGTCGGACACTACAAGGGAGATGCCCAGTGTCGCAAACGACCCCCAGCCCCCACTGGTGGCAAGAGTCCCAGGGTGGCTAGTGTAGCGCTTGGGTTGGAGCTGCCCCTAGAAAGGGAAGGGGAGTAGACAGGCCTGACCCTGGTTTCACTTGGGGATAGAGAGATGGTCCCAGTGACGCCCTTACCATCGAATACTGCTAAGTACCAGCAGAGGGTGAAGGTCAATGGGGAGGAGGTGGACGCTCTGAGGGACACAGGAGCCAGCATGACCATCGTAGTGAGGCGGCTGGTGTCCCCTGAGCAGGTAGTACCTGATGTGTACCATCCGGCCATGTTTGCTGACGGCACTATGAGCTACTATCCCGTGGCTCAAGTTCCCTTTGAGTGGGGAGGATTGTCAGGCCCGTTGAGAGTTGCGATCAGCCCTGCCTTGCCTGTGGACTGTCTGCTCAGTAATGACCTCGAACATACCGCCTGGAAGGAAGTGGAGTTTAAGGCCCACACTGAGATGCTGGGGTTACCAGGGTGGACTTGCGTAGTCACGCGGTCCATGGCTGCCAGGCAAGAAGCTCAACCCGGGTTGGAGCCTGAAACCATGGCCCAACCCAATGCCGATCCAGAGGAGAGTGTTGTGGAGGACACACCCCGTGTGATGGATGGGGAGCCTGCGGAGGTAACCCCGGAGTCCGTGGAGGTGGATGTCGTTCCCGTGGGGGACTTGCCGACCCTTGCCGAGTGGCATGTGGAAGGAGGGCCTACCCGGGAGGAATTCTGTCAGGCGCAGAAGGAGTGCCCCACGCTTGAAGGCATGCGGCGACAGGCCGAAGCCCAAGCGGTCAACCAAGAGACCGGCAGTTACCACGTGTGTTGGGAGGATGGCCTCCTGTACAGTGAGCCAAGGGTTCCGGTGGATGGATCCTCGAGGGCCTTAGTGGTCCCCCAGTGCTACCGGGCCTTTTTGTTGGAACTGGCGCATGAGATACCCTTAGCCGGACACCTGGGCCAGGACAAGACCTTTGCCAGGCTAGTCCCACATTTTTATTGGCCCAGGATGAGAGTTGCCTCTGACACCTACTGCAAGACCTGCAAGACATGCCAGGCCAGTGGCAAGACGGGGACCAAAGTGAAGGCCCCATTGGAACCACTCCCAGTGGTCGGGACCCCTTTAGAGCGGGTTCGTAATCGACATCGTTGGGCCGTTGGACCCTCCGACCTCTGCGGGACATCGGTTCATCCTGGTGTTGGTGGACCACGCCACACGGTACCCGGAGGCCATCCCTCTGAGGACCGTTACTGCACCTGTGGTGGCGCGGGCCCTGATTGGGATATTCACCCGAGTGGGATTCCCGAAGGTTGTGGTGTCGGACAGAGGCACAAATTTCATGTCGGCCTACATGCAGGCCATGTGGAAGGAGTGCGGAGTGACCTATCGGTTCTCCACTCCTTACCACCCCCAGACTAACGGGCTCGTAGAGCGCTTCAATAAGACCTTGAAGGGGATGATCCGGAGCCTGCCAGAAGACTTGAGGCGGAAATGTGACAACCTCCTCCCTTGCTTGCTGTTCTCGTACCGCGAGGTACCACAGAAGGGAGTCGGGTTCAGCCCCTTCGAATTGCTCTATGGCCATCCCGTTAGGGGACCCCTCAGTCTGGTCAAGGAGGGGTGGGAGAAGACTTCGAAGAAGCTTCCCCGTGATGTTGTCAGCTATATGCTGGTGTTCCGCAGCCAGATGGCCAAGTTGTGGAAAGAAGCCTCAGACAACTTAGAGGCTAGCCAAGCCATCATGAAGGAGTGGTATGACCGCAATGCTCGGACGGTAGAGTTGGACGCTGGACAGAAGGTGCGGGTCATGGAGCCTGGGGAGCTTAGTGCCCTCCAGGACCGGTGGACTGGTCCGTATGAGATTGTGGAGCGTCGAGGCCAGACCACCTACGTCGTTGACTTGAAGACCCCCGTCAGACCCATCGGGTGCTCCACGTCAACCGCCTGAAGCCTCACCATGAGCGATCGGAGCTTGCTCTCCTCATGGTGACGGATGGGAGCGAGGAGGAGGAGAGTGAGCCTCTTCCTGACCTTCTAGCGGCTCGGGAAAAGGATGGTTCAGTGGAGGGAGTTGTCCTCTCCCCATCCTTGACCCTAGAGCAACAGAGGGACTGCCGCCAGGTATTGGTGCAGCACGCCTCGTTGCTCTCCCTCACGCCTGGAATTACCCATCTGTGTACCCATAATGTGGACACAGGGGACAGTCCGCCAGTAAAAACCAAGTCTTACCAGCTGTCCGATAAAGTGAAGAACAGCATCCAGGGTGAGGTGACCAAGATGCAGGAGCTGGGAGTGATCGAACCCTCGAGCAGCCCGTGGGCCAGTCCGGTCGTGCTGGTGCCGAAAGCAGCTCCACCGGGCACCACACCAGAACTTCGGTTCTGTGTGGACTATCGGGGATTGAACTCGGTCACCAAGACAGATGCTCACCCGATACCACGGGCGGACAAGCTGATTGACCGGCTGGGAGCAGCCAAGTACCTCAGCACCATCGACTTGACATCAGGGTACTGGCAGATTGCCATGGCTGATGAAGCGAAGGAGACGACAGCGTTCTCCACCCCCGAGGGCCACTTCCAATTTCGAGTGATGCCCTTCGGGCTCAAGAATGCTCCGGCCACCTTCCAGCGGTTGGTGAACCAGGTGCTATCTGGCCTGGAGTCCTTCTCAGCGGCGTATCTGGATGACATAGCTGTTTTCAGTAGCACCTAGGAGGACCATCTGCAGCATCTCCAGGAGGTGCGGCGGGCGTTGCAACGCGCTGGCCTCACCATCAAGGCTAGCAAGTGCCAGATTGGACAGGGCTCTGTCGTGTACCTGGGACACCTGGTGGGAGCTTTCCTCGGCCTCACTGGCTATTACCGCAGGTTCGTCAAGGGATATGGCACCATCGAGGCCCCCTTGACCGAGTTGACGTCCAAAAAGAAGCCGCGCAAGGTGATCTGGACGGCTGCTTGCCAGGAGGCATTTGAAACACTGAAGCGCGCGATGTGCACCGCTCCGGTGTTGGCCACTCCGTACAACTCAACGATGATGGCCAAGACCAACCTGTGGCCTTAATCTCCAGAAAACTCCTCCCTCGGGAACGGCGATGGAGTACCATCGAGCGAGAAGCCTTCGCTGTGGTCTGGGCCTTGAAGAAGCTGAGGCCATACCTTTTTGGCTCTCACTTCATAATTCAAACCGACCACCGACCCCTTCGCTGGCTCATGCAGATGAGAGGCGAAAATCCCAAGTTGCTAAGGTGGTCCATTTCCCTACAGGGGATGGACTTTAGGGTGGAACATCGGCCCGGAGTTGACCACGCCAATGCTGATGGTCTCTCCTGTTTTTTCCGCCTTAGTGACGAGAACTCCCTAGAGGTTGGGTAGCTCTCCCCTCTTTCGGCTGGGGGGGGACGCATGTTAGACCTGTCAGCCCTAGGGTGGTCTTTCCCTGTTTTTTTCGCCCTTGCCTCATTTTTCCCACCTTCTTTTTGTTGGCCCTTAGGTCTCTGGGCACCTTTCCATGGCCAATCCATGTTAAGGTGCAGGTGCTCTCTACCCCCAACATGGCTGCCACTGACCCCTGCTACTGCAGCATGGTCTTGTTAGGCGCACCTTAAACAATGTAGCAATGCCAGCCTGCCCATAGCTAGAATGAGGGAAGCTCCTGGAACCTTCTAGAATAGGGGAGGTGACACCAACTGCCACTGCCTACTGCCAACTGTCGCTATATAAAGAAAGGGAGGGAAACTTCTAGTCAGTTGGGGCATCACTGACCTGGGGAACCCACGCAGGAGTTTTAGGCGGGAGGGCCTAGTTAGGAACCTATGCTACTGGGAGTGACAGGATTTAGGTGCTGCCTCTTAAGCTGGGTGAGGTGTCCTAGACTAGCCCCCTGATCTGGCCCAGCGGTAGGGAACCCCAGGGTCCATCTGCAGTGGCTGAGGAAAATTCATCCAGCCTCCAACTCAATCCCCCCCCCCTCTTCAAGAAACCATCACCTAAGGGCGCAGAACCATCCAAGCGCCAAGAACACTACTTTCTTTAACCAGAGACTGCTGCAGGATCGACCAGGTACTGGACTGTGCTGCCCTGCGCACCCCCTGCCTTCAACTGGGCCCACCTGGCCCTACCTGTCTCCCCCTGACTGAACTGCTCTGCTGTCCCTGCTGAACTGTGTGAAAAGCGCTATATACTGCTCCCCCTGTTAAGCGCTATATTCGAGACTGCCTGTCCTGTCAGGGATTATTGAAATTGCCTTCCCTCCTGCCGGCATTATTTGCTGACTGACTAACCAGCGCTGTGAAGCATCACCCCCAAGTGCTGGATTGCCCCTTCAAGCGCTCCTCTGCCTCGGCGCCAAGCGCTGTACCTTGTCCCCCTGAGGTGCCTGAGGAGGCCCCCTTGTCAGCGCGGCATCAGCGCCGCCCACGCGACGCCTCTGAGGCGCTGCCAGGAGAGGGCCGCGTCATCGAATCCGCCAGGCCTGAAGCCTGCCTGGGCCGGTGTCACGTGACGAGGGAGCACCGCCGCGTCATCGGCCGCACCCCCCCGCCCAAGCCGCGCAGCTATTGGCTGCCGGGAACGAGCCTCTGCCCGCGAGACCCGGCACCCGGGGAAGTTACGTTTTACCGCGGAGGGGTGGAGGACCACAAGAGCCCCCCTCCGCTTCACCGCACACCGCACCTGACCCCCCTGTGGGTGCCCAAGAACCACCACTGCCCCGTTGCCGCCGCGGTCCGAGTGAGGCCCCTGAGAGGGTTGGAAACCCTCCCTTCTACTCCGAGACCAGCGCAAGAGCCCAAGGAGGGGCCGAAGCTACCAGGTAATCCCAGGGGAGGAGGACGGAAGGCCAGGAGAGGCCCCGAGTTCGCCCCTCCCCCGGGAGAGGGCCCCCTTGAGCCCCGAGAGACCGGGCTTGAGCATCCAACTGGGGCTGAATGACTGTGCAGGTCGTGGAGGAACAGTCTTAGAAGGGATTAATTAACCACGCCCAGTAGGCCGCTTGGGGTTGGATTAACTCCTCGGTCCCCTTGACTGTGCAGGCCTGAACACCACCTTATGCTACATATTTTTCATGCCTGCTTACATGTTTTCATGCCTGCTGATCTGTTTTCAAGCCTGTTGATGAAGTGGTGACATTTCCTTGTACTGAATTTCCTTGCAGGGGCGGGCTTCTACGGATCCTGATGGGATGATGATATGATACTGATTGATTTAATCCATGACTATTTTGATAACCTGATTTCTGGTATTGAACTGTTGATATTTATAAGGGGTAATGTTTATAACTGCTTCTTGAAATGTTCATCCCTGGTTTATGAAAGTACCCTCTCAGCCTGCTGAAGAGTGTAATGCGACAGGCTGTGTTAATTGATGTTTTACTGCTTTAATGAAATGCTTTACCACTTTAAAGGAAATGCAAAATGGAGGGTTTCAATAAAATGCTAACAACACTGCTTTGATCTAAAGCCTATATAAAAGATCTTGATTTTCAATAGCAACTACTGGTGTGGTCTCCATTATTGTGCCCACTTCGTGTCTCAGTGGACGAGTGTGTTTAGTAGCTGCTTTACACATAAGCCCCTGGCTGCCTTCCTGCTCGAGCCAAGCTACCCCCGGGGAACTGGTGGTCCGAGTTCTTACAGTGCGCTTCGGGAATCACTAAGTACATTTATGCTTCTCTTCCCATTTTTGTCCAAGATCGGGGGTATTTACAACCATCCTAAAGTTGTTCTTTAGGATGTGCTTTTAAAAATGGACCCAGACTGTGGTGATGCGTCTTTAACTAAAGATTCATTCCTGCGGCTCCTGGACGGTTGTCGATGCATTGCCAGGAGTGTTGTTGATGCGCTGCCAGGAGTGTTCCCGACAGTTATGTTCCTGGTGCAGTTGGGTGAGTGTTGAATAAATCTTACACTTAACCTACCGATGACACAAGAGTTTGATTACCACATAGATATTGTCTGGGGGGGGAATGCTGGGTACACATCGCCCACTCTCATGGACTATTCACCAGAATGTAACATGTCCAAGTAATAACCTTTGGAAAAAGTAGTTCTGTGTTCATCCAACTTAAACTGTTTAGTACTAGGTAAATCCTACTCTTTCTGTTCCACTCTCCCCTTAGCTGGATAGAAGAAATAAACATGAAAGGCATGTTCCCAGCACAAACCACCAGCATGGATTTCATTCACTCGTTCAGAGCTGCTTAACTGCAGGTCTCCACACTCCGTATCAGCATCTCTAAAGGCAAACACTGTTGAAGCAAAGGGAGGGAGAGAGCCCGTATAATCCTATAGAGCCTAGGCCGCTCACTAGAAAACGACGACGAAGGACAGGACAACAGGATAAACCAATCCAACTCAAATATGAGGTCAACGTATTATTTATCGCCTTAATGGTGCAAAAATCACTCTGGGATTAAATCAATACTATTCGAATAATCAAGGTTCGATTTAGAATAGAGACATTGCTGTGCTGCATTAAAAGAAATCAGCGGCAACAATAGCTATTCTCACAACAAAGTGTTCTTATTTCAAGTTTGGCTTGCATATTTTACAAGAAGGGGATAAAGCGACAACTGATAGACAACATTATAAAGCTTACCGACTTGCCTTATAAAGGTTACTGGTACTTTTAGAACAACACAAAGGTTAAGGAAAAGCAGAAGTATCAATGTAGACAGTGTATCCACAATGACGGACAATAAACCATTATTAATAGTGACCACATAACAACCGTCTCCAGGTAGGAGCGCCTAATTACAAAAGACCTGCTAATACGGTGAACGACTACAGCGCATCAAACTGTGACTATGACATTGGTCTATGAAAACATTTGAGTTCTACGTTTGTTCTTTTCGTTAGGTGTTGATCCTGGAAGATATAGGTTGATGGGTTTCGGGCTTGTGCTTTATGCATGCTTCAGGAATTTGCGGAACGAATTTCACACAAACATCGCACCATTTGAGGCGGACATTGGGGTGAGAGCTAGTTGCGTAAAATGGAGCGCTACAGGGGTTACTAGCTTCTCAAAAGGGCATGTCCTCTGTTTGGATAGCTGTCCAGAGGGCCAGAGACCTGGGTGGGGCCATAAATGTAAGCAATGGCCCAGAGCCGCCATGGTTAATTTGTAACTCCTGGGTCAGTTTGCTTGTGTGGTGGCGGCAAAGATTCGTAGTATGCTGAAATGGTTGGGTTGCGAACACGATTGACAAACTGGCATGTGGACACTCACTACAGGATCCTTACTGCCTGGCAGCTCCTGCCACCTAGCACCAAACAAGCAGGACTTCAATAGCTGAGCTGTGTGCGCCCTCCAGGCTGTTCCAGTTGTGCTGGCATCACCAAGCTGCACTAAATGATTGCTGGCAATGGAGCAGACCACCCGAGGGCGCGACAAACCTGAAGAATCACAATAACAACAAGCACTGGCATAGCCAATAGGTTTCGCATTTAGAAAGTTGGAGCTATTGGTTTTGTAAATGACATTTTATATTTATATATCATTATTGGCATTGTCAATAACAATATATAAATATAGGGCTATGCCAATGCCAATAACGATATATAAATATAAAATGTAATTTACAAAACCAATAGCTCCAACTTTCTAAATGCGAAACCTATTGGCAACGCCAGTGCTTGTTTCCATTTTCTCCCCGCTTTATACACATGACAGCTTCTGCCGATGTTTCTGGTCAGGTGTGTATAGGATATTTAGATAAGCTAAAATATTATACTTGGAGGTAGCAACCAAAGTCTGAAGCAGCCAAGTGAAAAGTGGTGCACCGTGCATTTACATCAAACCCATTGTGAGGAGTAGCCACAGATGGAAGGAGAGGTATCTAAAGTGATCACACAGATTAAAAATGCAGCACTGATTAAACTGGATAACTTCAATCTGGAAAGAAAATGTGACAATATCTTGGGGGAACAAAGGATTAACTAGTGGTTAAATGGAAAAGCAGAAACACCCTAAAAGGGGGACTGGGAGATACCACTGCACATTTCACCTATGAGGCTTGAATTCGAGTATAGTGTGACATTTGGGTTATGGAGGGTGACATCTTCAGGAGAATAATGATAGTATAAAGAAGGATAAAGATAGAATGGAGCCCAGAGACCGTCGAGAAGAATGATAATGAAAAATGCAGTCCCCTTAAGGAAAGGAGTCACATAGTATATACGTATATCTAGCTGAAAGATACCAAGGTATGAAGGACATTAACACTCCTAAAAAGGAATATGCACATTTCCGGAGCAAACAAAAAAATACAATAAACTAAAACTAGTGATTGGGAAATTAGACCTGACGTGGCAGAAGGGAGCTTACTAGGGATAACATTAGATAATATATTTTTTACATTATGGGTAGAGAATGCATGAAACAGTCTCTCAGATCAAGTGGAGGACACACAAATGGTAAACGACTCAAACATGTAAGGGACACATACATGGATGCACTAGAAGTTACCAATCAAAGATTCAAGCAAACACCATGTAAGAGGGTTGATGTGCCTAGCTAGATTAGGCAAGGATAATGGTAAACCGGATTGACTCCGCAGGCTGAAGCTCCTATCAAGTCCGAAGTTCCTATTGGTTACCAGCAGGCCCCAAACTCACACTCCCCTTCATGGAAAACATACATAAGACTTGAAAGGCAGTGCTTCTATGCTTGGGAACAGCTGCCCCTTCTCAGCATCAATGACGGAACAGAACATGTAGCATTTATTAGCCTTTAAGGTAGGCCGGTGATACAAGCTCGCTTGAAGTTTTTTTTACACATATAGCACACAACGTAGGAGGGATTGGCTTCGGTAGCAATCTCCTCCGTGGCTCTGCTCCTCCGTGGCTCTGCTCCTCCGTGGCTCGGCCTCTCACAGCCATTACCCTTTACTCCTGCTGCTAGATACAAGGGAGCCTTCATGCTCAAAATCCTGGGCCTCTCTGGAGAGACTGTCAGCAGGAGGGCCAATTAAGATTGTAGTTTTGTCAAAAATGAGGTGGGATAGAAAGGCTGGTTTTGACAATCGAAACGCGGACCATGCAACAGCAACAGAAAACGTAACACTGCCCTGTTTTTAAAGGCATGACTGACTACGGCGGCCAGCGGAAATACTATTTCGGCAACCAGTTTTCTGCACGTGCGTGCACAAGAACTGGGAATTGCCACATTTCTTAAAATCAAACAGCAAAACACTTTAGCAAAGTAATTCTCTTTTCACGGTGCAAGTGCATGTTATGAGTTTTCGTTGTCTGTTATTGCACATGGGGCACGGGCGCCATGCTGTAACCCAATTCTCACCTCTGCAGTATCATACAGGTCATTCCTCTGGCGATGTTGCGGACACTGCACAGGTACCGAAGCAAACTCTCTTACCGTAATATATATTTAGTGCCGGCAGACGCATGCTGAGCCATGGAGCAGTACCGAGGCGGCCGTATGTTGTGCGGCTGCGACCGGGATTTGTGTGCGCGCGAGCAAGAATAAAACAAGTCAGGTCCCGGGCCGGCAGCCAATGACAGCGCGGCCCGGGAATGAGGTCAGGGGGGGTGTCCCGGGCCGGCAGCCAATCACAGCGCGGCCCGGGACAAAGGGGCGGGGCTTAAAAAAAGCCAGAGAAACGCCCCCGAATCGCGTTTTCCCCGAGAAAGCGCGATTGACAGCCTCTGTCTCCCCATGGCTAGCCTCCATTTATGGAGCTAGCCAATGAGAGACAGAGGCGGTGCCGACATCCATACTGTTGACAAAAGTTTTCGATCTGGGAGGGGCACTTCGTGCCCTCACCAGGTCGAAACCTATAAAGTTATTATTTTTAAGATTCCTGTGAGGGTGTTACCAGTACGTCTTTAATGCAGTATTTTCATGGAAACCTTAAAAAAAGGTTAACACTAGCTACAGTAGGATTGCGGTTACTAAAAATTTAACATCTGATAGCACAGTAAGCATTTACACATTCTCTCTTTTTGCAAATTATGCTCGACTGATCTTATACTCTGTACAGCTCATCCTATAATTTGTGTAGCGTATTGTATATTTTGTTTAATTCTTTCTTTAAACTATTGGCTTTCATATTCAAAGTGCTGTCTGTCACGGGCAGGGACGTCATAGCACTGTAAATATACAAGTCACTATGCCCTTGTGCACCAACCAGGATTCAAATTAGTGACCCTCCAGTTTGAGACAAAGACATCAGAAATTATAACACTAAGTCCAGTGCCCCAGGCGATCTGAATGGCGTCTGAGTTGAGCCCATTTACGTAAACGCAGGCCATAGGCTGTGTGTCTAGCAGCTTCCTAAGTGATCTCAAACTCCCTGACATAGCAAGCCGCCTAAACGTCTCAATCATAAAAGGCTACTCCAGGATGTAAAATGCCTTATCGGCATCAGCTGACTTCATGTCTGGGTTTACCCGATGCAGCACTGCGAATACGGTCTGTAGATGAACCGCTGTAGATCTACATCGGACAAATCCCGACTGTACAGGGGAGACTGTTTTCTCTAGTAGGAGGGATAGCCGAGTCGCATCACCTCAGGCAGACATTTATTGTCATTGTTACCCAGTGGCAGAGGGCAATAAGATAATCACTTAAAGGGTCTTTTCCAGGCTTAGGGGGCACTGATATGACTGCATCACTTATAGACGCCAGCGACACACCGCCCTTTAATGCCTCGGCATACACCTCCAGCAGGTATGCGGTTGGTATTTGTTTGTACAACTCTACACCAAACCTTCAGATCCCGGAGCCTTTCCTCCTCCTAGGGCATCTATAACGGCAACAATCTGTGGCCCAGAGATCGATAGCTTATGATGGGATGTGAGAGCCAATTTATATAGCGCTGCACAGCTAGTTCGGGAAAGAAGTGTCCTGGCCCTAGTATGAGCGCATAAGTATCAAAATCCCACAGCCCCTGAACACGAACAGAAAGGTTTTGATTTGTTTCCTGAAAGAACTCATGTTTTCTTGGTAGCACAGGGCAGGTGGGAGGGCATTCCATTCCAGGTACCTGCAGTCACCTCAGGCAGAGAGCAGCCAACTATTCAGATTTTTATAACTTAGAGACTTTATGCAGCAAAGCTTGATGGGATCTCACTGCCAGCTGATACCAGGCAAAAAGAAAGGACAAATATGAATGAACCCTCTGACGGTAGAGAGTTTATGACATTTAGGGGCATATGTATGAACAAGCCCTTCTGCGATTCCTTAATTGCGATTTTTAGCGAATTGCTATTACGGAATCGCAAAATGCTATGTATGTAGGAATCGCAATAATAATTGCGATTCCTTAATATTCCTCAATTGCGAATCGCGATTAAGGAATATTTTCCCATTCATTCCTATGCGCTAGGAGGCCCATGGGAATGGATTGGAAGACATTCTCAATTTGCGATTCGCAATTAGAGAATCGCAAATTGAGAATGCAATTTCAAGGGTGCCAGGGTGTCAAAAGGATACCCTGTTGCACCCCTGAAATATGTATGTGTAAACATGTGACGCACATACATGCCCCAAGGGCATGTATGTGCGCTACATGGCACTTTCAAAATTCAAAAAAGTGCATTTTTCAAAGAAATCGCAAATTACCACCAACTTGAAGTTGGTGGTAATTTACGATTTCTTACGGCCAAATTGCACTTTTACCATGCTTCATACATTGCATTTAAGGAATCGCAATTTGCGATTCCTTGAATGCAATTGCAAAATAGAGAACTGTAGATTTTGCAATTCTCTAATTTGCGATGCCCTTTTGGGATGATATATCCCAAAAGGCCTTTTCCCGTTGACAAACGGGCCAGGAAAAGGCGAATGGGAAAAGGGCTTGATACATATGCCCCAAAGTGCTTTAAATTGACATCTTTTCAGGACAGGAAGTCAGTACAATTTGACCAGTTTGTTGGAGATCCGACGTTGATTTTTTTAACCTCAGAACCAGCCCAGCTGCTGTATTTGTAGCAGCAGCAAGCTATGAAGGCGATATTCAGATATGCCTACGTATAAAGAGATGCAGAAATTCCTTCTCGATAGAATCAGAACCAGAACCAGGTCCTTCCTAGATGAAGCAGGGATGAACTGAAGTATTTTTCTGATAACTTTCAGCAGTCAGAAGCCTGAATACCAGATGATATTAATGTATCCTTTTAAGGACAGATGTGAATTCACCCAAACTCCCAGTTTGCTGACCTGATGGAATGGGGTGGACAGAGCTCCCAACGACAACGGCCTCCACCCTTGTGCCATGAAGCTCTGGACCCAAATACCACTATTTCCATTTTTTTCACTGTTCAGCGCCAGGGATTTGAGCTCATCCAATCAGCGACTTCCTGGCGGCAGCTCCTGAAATTACTGAACATTTTATCTGTATTTAATTCTAATCTAATGATTTGTATATATTTGAGTAGAAGTGATATCGAATGACTTGATCAGGTGTATTTTCTTCTAATCTAATGATCTGTGTATCATCGAGTAGAGGTGATATTGAATGACTCGATCAGGCTGGCCAAGTGGGCCATGTAAAGATTGAAAAGATTGTGGCTCAAAACCAGCCGGGAGGAGGGGAATTGCCTTAGGGGTTGATCTGAAGTTAGCTGATGCCACCCCTTGGGTCACATCTATTAAAAAGGATAAAAAACAAGCAGGCACTTTCCCCAAAGACCCTCCATCTCCAATCTCTGGAGTAAAGTGGAGTGGGAGATGGTGTCAAAGGCTGCTGACAGATCTAATCAGATCAAAGCCCCCACCTCCCCACCCCCATACATAATGTCTCTAATATCCCACGTGGCTTTAGCTCTGTTGGAGCCCTGGGTGGACTTTGTGCAGAAGTTGGTGGGACTCAAGATATTTGGCGAGCTGTTTGTTCACCGTGGCCTCAGTTAGTTTGGTGAACATCAGGAACGGAGACAGGCCGATCCTTAGAGTTAGAACTGCTGCGACTACTGGAGCAGACATCTGGAAGTAATGTTGGATGAAACGCTATGAATGGCTGCACGCTGAGGTGCGACGGAGGGCAGGAACAAGAAGGTTGGGCTGGGATGTTTTCAAGAGTAATAACCAGAGCCTGGGATGAACTCAAATATTCCACCCATCATTTTGCTTATTCCTAAACACGACAGGTGTGCCCAGATGTGGGTCCCGTGCGTGTTGCACCGCTGGAATAAAGACGCACCCTACAGTCGAGGCCCAAGTAGGCTAAAACCAGTCTTGGGTTGCTACTGTTCCGGTTCAGAAAGAATCTGGATCAGCTCTTCAGGCTGCACTGCTCCTATTGGGAGGAGTCTAAAGCTGATTTGCATATGTCTGCTTTCTGTTTGCGGTGGCATTGTGGCTCAAAAACCAGTTGATCCCCCTCTGCTGCTTGGCCTGGTTGGGACCAGGATGTGAGCTGGAGTCTAGTGAGGACTAGCATGTGGGCAGGGCTTGTTACAGACCAGGATTTGAGCCTGAGTCTAGTAAGGACCAGGACGTGTGCCAGGGCCTTGTGAGGACCAGGACATGAGCCGGGGCCTGGTGGGGACCAGGATGTGAGCCAGGGCCTGGTGGGGACCAGGCCATGAGCCAGGGTCTTGTGAGGACCAGGACGTGAGCTCCGGCCTGGGGGACTAGGATGTGAGCCAGGGCCTTGTGAGGACCAGGACGTGAGCCGGCGCCTGGTGGACCAGGATGTGAGCCAGGGCCTTGTGAGGACCAGAATTTGAGCCGGGGCCTTGTGAGGACCAGGACGTGAGCCAGGGCCTTGTGAGGACCAGGATTTGAGCTGGGGCCTTGTGAGGACCAGGACGTGAGCCGGGGCCTGGTGGACTAGGACGTGACATGGGGCCTTGTGAGGACCAGGATGTGAGCCAGGTGCTTGTGATGACCAGGACATGAGCCGGGGCCTGGTGGACCAGGAAACGAGCCAGGGCCTTGTGAGTACCACGACGTGAGCCGGGGTCTGGTGGGCCAGGATGTGAGCCGGGGTATGGTGAAGACATGGATCGGAGCCGGGGCCTTGTGAGGACTAGGACATGGGTCGGGGCCTTGTGAGGACTAGGACGTGAGCCGGGGCCTGGTGTGGAACAGGACGTGACCTGGGTGAGCCGGGGTCTGGTGGGGACCTGGATGTGAGCCGGGGCCTGGTGGACCAAATGTGAGCTGGGGCCTGTGGTGGACTAGGAGGCTGAGCCAGAGGCTGGTGGACCAGGACATGAGACAGGGCCTTGTGAAGACCAGGATGTGAGCCTGAGCCTGGTGACGACCAGGACGTGAGCCGGGGCTTTGTGAGGACCAGGATGTGAGCCGGAGTCTGGTGAGGACCAGGACATGAGCCGGATTATGGTGAGGACCAGGATGCTGAGCCAGGGCCTGGTGGACCAGGATACTGAGCCCACTCTCGGTCTCTTTGAGAGGCCCGACTAAACACCCGGTTCGTCCTCTCTTGCAGGACCAGGCAAGGGCCAGTACAGTGATCCAAGGACACCAGAGACTTGGGCGCTGGACTTGCACACCCTGTTTTTCATTGTATTTCTCAATGAAACAGATAAAACTGTGTGAAATCTCCATGAGAGAGATTCAGATTATCCCAGATCTCACTGGACTCACAATCTGCAGAAAGAGTCCTTGCACATTAACTGTTCTACTCTTTTCTGCCACAATGCCCTGGGAGGTACCAAATATTTCCGTAGAGTGATCCCCCAAATATTCATGCCTGTACTTTCATGTAATACGTAAGTGCATTCTGGGAGTTGTAGTCTCCGTTACTTCACAAAAAAAAAGTGGTTCAAAAAATAATCTCCTTGCTTGGAGATGTGTGCCTCTGTCATGAGCCATCTGGGGCTCAATGGTAACTCTGGATACTTTTCAAAAACTCAGATTATGAGTGTCTCTAGTTGGCACAGGTAGGTACTAGTGACAAATAGGGACCCTCTCCTCTAGTCAGGATAAGGGGATTATACTCCCAAAATAATTCCTGCTCACCCACTTGGTAGCTTGGCACGAGCAGAAGGGCTTTACTTCAGAGGCGTTGTAAGTTAGGCAGTTGAGACCACATACAGTAACCCAGTGACAACACTACAAATGGACACCACACAGGTTTTCTATCAAACATAAGTAGACTTGATATAGAGTTACCACAAGACCATCAATGACAAAAAAATACACACTATGACTACTTTAAGATGGTAGATGTTAGACCTGGCACGTTGGGTGAGTCTCCCTTCCACTTTTTGTTGCTATGCCTCATGTGTTTTGCTGGTGTTAGCTGCTCAGAGCACTGTGCCACCGCCAACCAGTGCCACAGTGCAAGTGCTCCCTGTATAAAATGTAGATATTGATTCGACTCCATGATTGGCTTATTTGGTTTACTATCAGACCCCAGTACAGTGCACCAGGAGTGCCCAGGGCTTGTAAATCCAAATGCTGCTTGTGGGCCTGCAGCACTGGTTGTGCCACCCACAGAAGCAGCCTTGTAAAATGTGTCTAAGGTCTGCCATTGAAGAACCTGCGTGCAGTCTGGTACTGTCAGGCTGACTGGGCAAGTGCACCCACTTGCCAGTCCCTAAACCATCCCTTTGCTTCATATCAGTCACCCCTATGGTAGGACTAAGGGCAGGGTGCATTGTAAGTATAAGGTGGGACAAGCCCTGATGTGTGTGGCATGTACTAATAGTGAATTACAATTATGAGAAAAAACAGGGTGCCTTTTCCTGATTGTTATACCTTATTCGGTGTGCCTCTCCCCCTGGGGGTGGCCACCTCTATGTGTACAAGAATTGTGCAGTCTTATTTAGGTTACCAAATTTACAACATGAACTAACAACCCTTCAATGTCATAGGGGACCATATATGTAACAAAGACTTGTTTAAAAATTGTCATACATTTATTCAAAAAAAATGTTGTTTAAAAAAAGTCATAGTACTACAAAACTGTTGCATTAAAAACCGTTACACGATATATGTTCAATTTATACAAACAATATTAATAACACATTTCTTAAAACCAATTTCAGTTATTTTTTAAAAGAAAAGGATTTTTCCTTATGCAGCATTATTTCCAAAAAACATGTTTGTACAAAAGTAATAAAACACAAATAATAGGAACAAACTGTCGACGCGGCGTTTCGGTGCCTCTTAAATTCTTGCACCTTCTTCAGGACTCGTTCCCTGATTGGTCACATCCAGGTAGTATTCCCTGGATCTTTTTTGATCATATGAGTCTGTTTAACCTCTGCTCATATTTTCCGTTCCCTTCATTTATATGGGATTTTTTTCACAACCAGTATTCTTGGTCTTTCCTCAGAGACTATGGAAATAAACCACTTCAGTACGGTTTTTGTTTCCAATTATACTTTAGTTGTCAGGAGGACAATTACAGCCATTTTCGTTTTTCACTATTGCAAGGCTACCTGTTCTCATAGGTCAGAATGGGCTGTTGGTTTTGTTACATTCTATGGTCCTAACAGACTCCGGGAACACTGTAGAAATTCGAATTTAGTATGCCTGAACTCAGAATAATAAAATACATCTTTTAGTAAAGTTTATTTTAATATTCTGTGTTTGCAAATCCCACTTTTAGAAAGTAGGCATTTGCTTGCCTAACCATTTCAGCCCACGTCTGCTAGAACACGGTAGAAATTAGAGTTTAGTATGCCTGAACTCAGAATAATAAAATACATCTTTTAGTAAAGTTTATTTTAATATTCTGTGTTTGCAAATGCCACTTTTAGAAAGTAGGTATTTGCTTGCCTAACCATTTCAGCCCACCTCTGCTAGGATGTGTATCTGCTGTCTGGTTTCTGTGAGTGACAGGACTAGGGGATTCCAGGAGACAGGCTGGGGCAGCCCGGTGGTGAATAGAGAGATTTACATCCAGATGGTTGGGAGGAGTGCACCTGGACTCTGAATAGGACTGTGCCTTTCCACCGTATTGCTGGCTCCACCTCCTGGTGAGCGTCTAATGTCTCAGCCCTGCTCTGAGAATGAAAAGTCAGAGTCATGTCAACAAAGTGCTCAAGAACTGGTTCTGGCTAGGCAAAGGCCCCTCAAATCAAATCAAATCAAAATAGGCTTTATTCGATTTTAACTTTAAAATCATAAAAGCATACAGAGAGAAAAATACATTGCATTTTAAAATAAACCACATATTGGTTTTAAATTACACAATTAAAAAATTAAAAAGGATTTTAGCCCTTCTAGAACCTTTAGGCAACATTGAAGGTAACAGTGTTCTAAAAGATTTAGTAGTTACGATACATGGAACTGTTGTATGACAATTTGGGACAATTAACAGCCACTGAAAAACTATTGCCATTACTTAAATAGGTTCCTCTACCCACTGTGTAGTTGTCAAATCCCAGTGGTCTGGGGGAAAGCATGTAAAATGTATTGGGGTAAAAGTCATGTAAGTTCCAGGTAGAAATAAGACCATCGCCCTTTTGAGGTAGCCATGTCTGCATGTATGGCACAATGTGTCTGCTCCTAAAACGTATCAGGATCAGATCGCCCAAGATGTCTTTTTTGAGGGGTCCAAGCCAGCCCACCCTCCGGACGCTTATTATTCGACCATCAAAGTGATAGGGCAAAGGTCTGTTTTTAGATAGCCAGAACTTGACTTTGTTCATAAGCTCATGTTGTCTCTCAGTTTTACCCTGTATTAGTTCAGGGACTCCCGAGGACAATTACAAAAGGCGCTGCTTCTGGAGGTAAGTGTATATGGGTGGTGCGCACATGTTTAGATGGAATGTGACGCGTTGTTGTCGGTTTCAGGGGGGCTTTGGGAGTGATAGGCAGCAAGGAAATGGGGGTAGGTACTTGAGTAAGCACCGCTTCGTGAGATAAAGTCAATTTAGGTAGGTTTGAAGAGGCAGTTGTCGGCGGGCAATAAGTTGTTGCAGTATGAGTTGAGGATTTCTGGAGAGATTTAATGGAGTTCTCCAGCCCCGTCAGCCTCTCCCCGAATGCAGTGATTTTATCGATTAAGGGGTGTATTAAGGATTCGATGAGATGTTCAATCATAGGCAAAAGGGTGTGATGGGAGAATGTTGATAAATCGTCCAAGTTATCAACAGGTGGCGAAATAAAGGCCAAATTAATTACAGATGGTATAGGACTTACACATGGTTTATCAAGTGTTTGTGACTTAGAATAACTCCCATATTCTTTGTCCCCATCGTACTTCCTTTTAGCAGGTATAGCCCTGGGAGGTATTGTACTAAGGGTGTTAATTTTGTTGTTTTCCGAAAAGGATATCAACTCCCTTGGACATAATGAAGATGATGATGATGATAAGCTGCTGCTTTTTAACGTGGGGGAGGGTTCTGCAGAAACGTACTTTGCCTTACACAGGCTGTTCAAATCATCCAACCAAGAAAGTGTAGATGATGGATGTGCAGTAAAGTCAACCCTGGGGGACCCAAACGGGGATTGTCGAGAAGCATTTTTAGCCATGTCTCTGAACAGGGGAAACAGGTGACTAGTTGTTGTGAGGGGGGTGTTGTGGAGCATATCCCCTATATGGACATTAGGCATCGTTAAGGAGGTTACGAGTCAGTAGATTACCTCTAGTTTGGGACCCGAACAAACAAGGGGGGTGGGCCCGTCCCCGTCCTCCTCAGTCCGATGAGGGCCGTAGAGGGCCCGCCCTTTGCCCGGGCTTAGCCCGGCGCTGCCCCACGCGCTCCCGCGACGCGGACACAGCCGGTGACTTTTCAACGCGCCTCCGGGCGCTCCACCTTCACTTTCCTGGACCTGGGGCACCTGGGAAACGTAGTCTCCCTCCGCTCGGCAGCCGCGTTGGTAGTTGCGGCGGCGGGAGGGAGACAGGACAACAGCAGGACCTCTGTGCACTCCTGGCAGGGTAACGGCAAGCTCTCCCCACACACAGCTCAGCCCCCGCTCCACCGACACAGCCGGTGACTTTTCAACGCGCCTCCGGGCGCTCCGCCTTCACTTTCCTGGACCTGGGGCACCTGGGAAACGTAGTCTCCCTCCGCTCGGCAGCCGCGTTGGTAGTTGCGGCGGCGGGAGGGAGACAGGACAACAGCAGGACCTCTGTGGACTCCTGGCAGGGTAACGGCAAGCTCTCCCCACACACAGCTCAGCCCCTCAACCCCAGACGAACAAAGGAATTAGGGGTATAAGTATTGGGACCCTGCTCCCAAGAAATTAGATCCTGCTTTGACAAGAAGAAAACTCTGCCCGACGAGAAGGAACTGGGAAACTGAAGGAGGAGTACTGTCCCTGGGGGATTGGCCTGCAGTGGTTGCCTTGATGCTGAAGGAGAGGAGAAAGACTACAAAGACTTTATTTTCCAACTTGTGCAAAAGATATCCAAAGGCTTGTGAGTGAGCTTGCCCCTGAACGAAGTCCCAGGACCATTGGACTTCATCCACCTCGCAAACCACCGCTGGAAACGATGTTTTCAGTCGCCGCTGAGGCCGGGACCTGTGTACGCCTCGTACGATCGAGTCGAAGCCTGACCGCAACATACAAAGCATCGCCAACCACAAGCAACGCTACTCTGTGTTCACCGACCCGCACAAGCGCTGTCAACGAGCCGCCGCTCGCAACATGACTGGGAAGCACCGCTGCGTACAACGCTCCATGCATCGACTCGCAACAGGTCAGGACAACGCGCACACTACTGCTGAGGAAGAGTCAGAGAATCGCACGGAGTTGGGTACGCATCGCATGGCCCGACTCGCACCGCTTTCAAGGACTGTACGACTCCAGCTCCTAAAGTACGGCTCGTACGTCACAACGCAATAGTTCGCACCGCACAAGGCACCGTCCCCACAAGAAACGCGACTCTGCGTTCACCGACCCGCACAGGCGCTGTCAACGAGCCGTAGCTTGCCCCGCGACAGGAGGACATCGCCGCGTACAACGCTTTCTTTTTCAACACATCGTCTGTGACGAACTCATCAAAGCAAAGGTACTGTGTACGACTCGCACCGCATTTTGGTACGCATCGGACAGGAGTGTCCGCTGCGTTTGTTAGACTCTTTCTGGGTATTTTCATCACCGTGAGAGCCGGATGAAGGGTACGAAGCGCACAGAACTCTAAAATACGCATTTCAACAAGAACTCTTTATTGCGAATAGTATTGTGGCTCATTTTTGTCGTTATTTGGTCTTGTGCTAAGTCTCTATATAAAGAAAACTATTTTTGATATAATACTAGTGTGGTGTCCATTTGTGTTGTTGTCACTGGGTTACTGTATGTGGTCACAAATGCTTAACTTGCAATGCCTCTGAAATAAGTCTTGTCTGCTCGCGCCAAGCTACCTAGAGGGTGAGCAGGGGTTATTTTAAGAGGGTAATCCCCTTATCCTGACTAGAGGAGAGGGTCCCTGCTGTCACAAGTACTTACCTGTGCCAACCAGAGACCCCCAAATCTAACAGTAGATTTAAGCTTAGTTCAGTTCAGTTCTTAGATGCGTCACTCTGCGTCAATGTACCTTAGGTTGCGCTTCCACAACAAGCAATGTCGCAGTGATGGGAAATGCGGCAAAGTTCAGATACAAAGAAATAAAGACGTGAAGATCTCCCAGATGCGGCACACTTCTCGGGGATGCGAGAAGTCCTCGGTTCGATGCGTGGACCGTAGCCGTGACACCCTTAAGATACGACGGCAACAGCTCCAGCAGCGACGCTCTTCTCCCACGATGTGTGAAGCTTCCGCTTGATGCAACAACTACAGCAGTGACATCCAAGATGCGACAGCAGCAGCTCCGACGGCGGCGCACTTCTCAGGGATGCGAGGTGCTCTTGGTCAATGTGATACAAAGCGACAGGTCCAGCGGCAACACCCTCCTTCGGAGTTGCGACGGCAGGCACAGCGACGGTGACATGCTCCGACCTCGTTGTGAGATTCTTCTCCTGATGGGGTGCAGTGTGACAACTACAGGGGCGACACCCTCCTTCGGAGTTGTGAGGGCAGCGACGGCGACACACTTTCTCTTCGTTGCGGCATGCTTCTCTCCGATGCGGTGCAGTGCGGCAGTTCCAGCGGTGACACCCTCCTTCGGAGTTGCAACAGCAGGCCCAGCGACATGCTTCTTCTCGTTGAGTCGCGCTGCCAGCTCCCTGCGACACGCAGTTCCTCAGAAGGCCCAAAACAGAAGCAGGCACTTCCTAAAGAACTCTGGGGAGCTGGGGGGTGAAGTCTATTGTCCATGAGACTTCAGCAGGAGGCAAGCTCTTTTCCAAGTCCTTGGAGATCCTTCACAAGTTGAAAGCAAAGTACACAAAGTTCCTTTTTCCTTTTTTTGGCAGTAAGGCAACCACTGCAGGCCAATCCCCCAAGCAGCACTTCAGCTTGGGAATAGTCTCTCCTCAGTTTCTTGAGGTTCATCTCCTCAGTAAAGGTTTCTTCTTGTAGTCCAAAGTGATCTAATTTCATGAGATCAGGGTCCCAATATTTATACCCTAAAAGTCTTTGTTCTCTGAGGGGAGAGGGGCCTTTGCCCAGTCCAAACCAGTTCTGAAGCACTCTGTTTACCAGACTTCTCCTTTCCTTTCACAGTGCAGGGCAGGCATATCAGACGCCCCACAGGAGGTGGAGCCAGCATTGTGGAAGGCAAGTACAGGCCTGGAGCACTTTGTTTACAGGACTCCTTCTCTTCTTTCAGTGTGCAGGGCAGAGACTTCAGCCGCTCCCTAGGGGGTGGAGCCAGCATTGTGGAAGGCAGGCACAGCCCTATTCAAGGTTCAGGTGCAACTCCTCCCTCCCATCTAGATGCAGATCTCTCTATGCACCACTGGGTGACTCAGCCTGCCTCATGGAATTCCCCAGCCCTGCCACTCACAAAAGCAGACATAGGAATACACAACCTAGCAGAGGCAGGTTTGAATGGTTAGACAAGCAAACACCTACTTTCTAAAAGTGGTATTTGCAAACACAGAATATTAAAATGAACTTCACAAAAAGATGTATTTTATTATTCTGAGTTCAGGCATACCAAACTCAAATTTCTACCATGTTCTCTGAGTCTGTTAGGATTATAAAATGTAATTACTAACAGCCCATTCTGGCCTACGGAGAACAGCTAGCCATGCAATAGTGAGAAACGAAAATGGCTGTAATTCACTATTAGGACATGCCACACACATCAAGGCTTGTCCTACCATATACTTACAATGCACTCTGCCCTTGGGTCTACCATAAGGGTGACTGTTGGAAATGGGATCCCTGGCTGGCCAGGGCTTTCGCCAAAGTCAGTCAGAGACCACCACTCCCAAGTCAGGGCAAGGGAGTTACACGCCAAGATAACCCCTGCTCAACCTCTAGGTAACGTGGCGCGAGCAGCAAGGCTAAACTTGGAGGCGATGTAAGTTAAGTATTTGCGCACGCACCCCAGCAACAACAACCAAAGGCCCACCACAAAGGAAACTCCACACAAGGTTATATAAAAATAGCCTTTGTATTATAAGAAATATACATTAGATAAAACACACATATTGTTACACTGTGCCAACAGGCACGGGCGGAATTTACAAGGGATAATGTACAGGACAGGGCCACCTGGACCACTGTCAAGGGTATGCACTTTTAGAAGTAACACTTTCAGAAATAGCACTTTAGTATGTAAAATCACTGTAGCACACAATATAAAAATAGAGCACACAACCAGTAATCACTGGTAACCAGGACCTCACTAGCACCACCAGCACTAGGAGAAAAACAACCACCTAAGTATCACAATACCTGTAGGGGTGTAAGAACATAACACATGATGCAATGCATAACATTCATTCAGAGGTGTAAAGAAGGAAAACACATGATGCATCAACAATACATTCAGAGGTGCAGAAAATGAACAATTGCGCCAAACTCCCTTAAGTCACCACCTGTGACTGTCCCTAGGCCAACTGGCCTCTCTAGGGCTAGGACGCAGTGTGTCTCAAAGTCAGGGGGCCTAAACGTGGCAGTTGCCCACAAAGTTCTGGGCAACTGGTGCAGGAAAGTTAGGACAGCGTTGGAGCCTCGTGGGCTCAAGAACCACCACTGTGGCACTGCGGAGCCTCTCTGGGCTCTAGAACAAATGTGGACAAGGAGCCTCTCTGGGCTCTCAAACACGAATGCCGCCTTACTGGGCAGTGGGGTCCCTCACGGGGTACCTAGGAACACTTAGGGCGCCTTGAACCTCTCAAGGCTTTAGACAAATAGGGCCGGTCGTTGGAGTCCCGCTTCTCTGTGGACTCAGAAAGATCACGGCAACCAGAGCCCTCTAGGCTCTAAAAAAACACCTGAAACACGGTGCCCCCGGGGAGCCTTCGCGGCTCAAACAATAAATGCCCCCACGTTGGAGCCTCGCTGGGCTCAGAACCAAATATGCCCCCTTGAGCCTCTCAGACTCATAACTCAGTTAGGGGCGGGGGGAGCCTCTCGGGGCTCAAAGAACAAATATGCGGCCGGGGAGCCTCCTGGGCTTAAGAACAGATGGGGCCTGAGCCTCGCAAGGCTCGCAAACAGGAATGCCCCCAAGAGCCTCAACCGGCTCTTCACACTGACAGGGAGGGGCGGGCACCGGCAATGTGCCCCGACGCCCTCCTCGTCAAATCTGCGCTGAGCCCCACTCACCGGCTGTCTCACTGGCGGGACGGCTCCTCCTCACGGCAGCGCGGGGCTCCTCTCTCCTCACGGGGAGCCTCGGACGGCAATGCAGGCTGCTTCCTGATTCTCCGCTCCTCTTCTCTCGTCCCGGGGCTCTCCCTTCGATCGGGAGCCTCGGGCAGGACACGCCGGCTGCTTCTCGTCTTGCTGCTCGGCTGCGGGGGCGGGACTTCCGGGTCACCCTCCCTCAGGCCGCGCAGCGATTGGCCAGGCACACGAGCACTTCCGGGTCGCCGCGGGCAGCGCGGCGGCTCGCTTCAGACAGGCAGGCGGGGTCCCATTATCCGAGGAGTGAGCTCCCTCGTGATAAATTACAATCCCAGGACGGGGCAATGCCGGGTGGGCACCGGCCTCCAAAAGGGCAATAATCCGAGGTGGGCATTCTGACATCAAACGGTGGGCACCACCAAATCAGCAGATGCCGGCTGGGCACCCAAAGCTCTAGCAGCGCTAACAGCAAGGAAAAGGCGCTCCCAAGCGCCACAGGACGAAATAAAGCGCTCACAGCGCTAGGAGCCACATAAAGCGCTCTCAAGCGCTAGGCAAGGGGTTTCAGCGCTCCCCAGCGCTGAAGGGCAGAGAGCAGCGCTCTCAGTGCTGTAGGCACAGCACAAGCTCCAGCAGGGGCTGGAGGCAGGCAGGGGGGCAAGGCTGGGCCAGAGCCAGCACACTGGGTCTCCAGGCAGGGAGACACTCCAAGTGGCGGTCCTCCTGGCCCCAGCAGCAGCAACAGCCCCCTCTGGCAGGATCAGAAAAGAGAACCAAATTCATGGGGACACAGTCCCTTCTTATACTGTGAAATCCTTTGTTTGGAGGTGCAGGGTGGGGGGAGACCAGTCGCAGCTGGTCTTGGAGCACCCTTGATGGCCCAACCACCCCTTTCATTCACTAGGGAGGCTAGGGTCGTTAGACACACCACAGGGGGGTGGAGCCAGCATTGTGTGGGGAAAACCCAGCCCATCCAGGACACAGGTACACTCCTCCCACACATCACTCATGCTAATCTCACACTCACTACCGGGCAGACCCATCCAGACTTCCTGGAGCCTGGCATGCCAGCCAGCTCCAGCCAATCACACTCCAGCACCCTTACTGCACACATATCTCAATGTCTGGAAGTAGCACTTCCCAACTAGACACATACAAGCCACACATACCATCGTGCAGCATTCACTCTCACGAGTTAACACATACCAAACTCGAGCCTACACTCCCCACGCATCAGGAACTACCAGGGACACACACATTCCCCATGCATTCCTATGGGAGGGCAGGCCAGCCATACTACACGCACGCACTTTACTCTGGGACCCAGGGTAAAAGTGCGCAGAGACCCAAAAATCACTAACACAGGGTCACAAATAAAAGCAAAAAGTTTAGGGGTGAACCTGCCCTAAGGGCCAAGTCCAACACAACCCCCTTCCAGCCAAAACGCAGGGGAGAACAATCACCACCGTGATGGACTTCCCTGCTTGGGGCGATAGAACACGGACGCAGGCCTGCCACTGCCGGGACACCCTCCTGTTCTATGCCACGGTGAACCCCTAGTGTTCCTTCTAAAGCTACTGTAAGGACCAACTGGGCTACCCCACTGGTACTCCTCAGCTGTCCGTGGCCAGGACCAGGCCCTAGGCCACCCAGGTGCCACTGGTTCCTGCCTACTCACGAAGTGGGGGGTAGTAACCCCAGGCCCATAGTAGCCACTCTCCACTCTTCCTGTTTGCAAGACAGGGCCAGACTGCCACTGGTTCTCCAGCCTAGGGTCTACAACCTCAGGCGGACCAGGAGTCTCAGGGAAGGCTCTCCTGCCCCTACCTCTTCTTCTAGGGTTCCTCCTCCCCGTGCGAGGGGGATACCTAGAACGCCATTCCAACCCAGGGTTTAACCCCTCAGGTTGCACCGGGGTCAGAGGTGGGCTCTCCCACCCTCTGCACCCCCTTCCAGAGGTCTGCCCTCTCTCAACTGGAGAAGTTCCTCTGGAGGAAGAACCGGCCAGGACACTGGTTACAGTCGTCCTCCCCTTCAGGTCAGGCTGATCCTGAACCTGGCCTTCCAACCTCTGGTCTAAAACCTTTGGTGGAACAATTGCCTGGCACTCCAGGACTTCTGGGGATTCACACACAATCTCCCTGAGGCTAACAAATGACACATCTGTTGTGTGACTGTCTGTCTGGCGCAGATCTCCCGTCCCCTGTCCACCTGACAGTGCGCGGAGATCCTCCAGACCAGAAGTGGCACCACCCGGGTCCCCCCAAGAAGATCTAGCCCAACTGGCTAGTCCCTGGTCCACTGGCGCATCCACTGGGAAACTCATCCCCCAATCACTCCTCACTTCGGACTTCTGTGCCCTCCCAACTGGAGCGACACTGCCGGACACTGGAACCCCTGGAGCTCTAGTTACAGATGCTCCAAGTTCCCTAGACACTAGGAGATCTTCCTCAATTGGGCTAACAGGACAGCCTAGGTCCCCAACCTGGTGTTCCCTCAATAAACCACCTAGGTTCTGAGAGCTAAAACAATTTTGCATAGAACTAGGCATTGCTACCACCGGCCTGAGCACGAAAGAGGACTTCAAACACGCCCTAGAATCCTGGGCAGAGACGAATACCGCCGGACCCCGGGCCCCCAAGCCCCGGAGGCAAACACCACTCTGACGGAAGAAAGGAGAACGGATCTCTCCCGGGAAGAGATCCGAGAACGAGAGAAAAATAGACTACACGAGTTAGAGTTGGCACGGCTCAAATTAGACGGAGAATTGAAACTGGCAGAACAAAAGATGAACTTAGAACACTTACGGCTCCAAGAAGAGCGAGAGGAAAAGCAGAGACAGAGAGAACTCGAAGAAAAAAGACTGGCATACGAACACGAGTGCAAGCTAGCGGAGATAGAGGTGCGCAAACAGACCAAAGACCTAGGGGTGCCGAGCAACCGCGCCACCCAGGTACTACCGAACAGAAGGTCCACATCCCCAAAGATGTGGTCCGGGAATATTATCGGAACGACGACATACAGCAGTGGTTCAAGGCCTACGAGATCGCCATGACTGCCCACCGGATCGCTCGAAGTGACTGGGGAGCCGGTCTATGGGGGAGATTCGTCAATGAAGGCCGTGATGCCCTGCTGCAGCTTCCGGACCATCAAATGACGTCCTATGACCACATGAAGGCCGCCCTCCTCAGTCGATATGGGCTGACGCCCGAGATGTACCGCCAGAAGTTCCGCAACTGCACCCGAATCCCGGGTACCACCTGGATAGAATATGTGAACTATTTCAGCCGAGCCTTCGAGGGTTGGATCAAGGGTAGCAACGTAACAACCTACGAACCGCTCTTCAACCTCATTGTGTGGGAGCACCTCTCCAACAACTGCTTCGTCGAGCTCAGGCAGCACCTCCTCGACAGTAAATTGACTGACCCCCGGCAGCTCGCCGCCGAGGCTGACCGGTGGGAGAGCATCCGAGTGACCCGGAGTGGGCCAAACGAGCAGAACAGAACCAACCAAGGTCATCATCGTCCCCGAGGAGGAGGAGGAGGACAGGGCCGGGGCAGAGACGCCGTCCCGGCCGCTCCCGCAAACAACACCCAGCCCCCGGCCGGCCGGGGCAACCCCCCGATGTGCCCGGGGTTCCGAGCCAACGTTACGTGTCATCGATGCCAGCGAGTCGGCCACTATGCCAGTGACCCGACCTGCCCAAAGAACCAGACCCCCGGGCCCCGCCAGGTGGCTGCCGCCGCCCTAGGAGAAGAGCAAGTCTCCGAAGAGCCTGAAGAGTACGAGCGGGAGCAGCCCGAGTGGGAACCTGCCGCCATGACCCTGGCCTGCCTAGGGGGAAGAGACCTGATCCCGCGGGCTCCCCTACCAGCCAACACCAGGAAATACAGCCAGTGGGTGAACATAAATGGGCGTAAGGCCGAAGCCCTGCGTGACACAGGGGCCAGTGTGACGGCCGTCCGTTGTCACCTGGTGACCCCACAACAAATCCTGCCAAACGTTCTTTGCCCCGTCCGATCGGCCGACAATTCGGAGAGCCTGTGTCGGATGGCCTGCGTCCCCTTCGAATGGGGAGGAGTGTCCGGTATGCTAAAAGTGACTGTCCGCGACGATGCCCCCGTGGACTGCCTCCTGGGGAACGATCTCGAGAGTTCCCCGTGGGCAGCCGTTGAAAGAAGAGAGCACCTGGGGATGTTAGGCCTCCCGGGCTGGGCGTGCGTAACAACCCGGTCCATGGCCGCCGACACCATCCCTAGATCTGGAGAACCCGAATGGCCAGCACCTCCTCCCCCGATCGCTCCAGAGGGAGACTCCATCCCTACCGACACCCCGGAAGAGCCCGCTCAGCCCCAAGACCTTCCGGACCTGGCTCAGTGGCGTCAGGAAGGGGGGCCCACCCAAGAACAATTCCGGCAAGAGCAAAAGACATGTCCCTCCCTCGAGGGACTGCGACAGCAAGCGCTCGCCCAGAGCGCAGGAGACACCGCAGGGGCCCACTGGATCTATTGGGACAATGACCTACTGTACAGCGAACAAAGAATAGCGGAGCTGGGGGCCAGTCGAGTGCTGGTGGTGCCCCTCCGCTTCAGAGACTTCCTTTTGAACTTGGCCCATGATGTCCCCCTGGCTGGACACTTGGGGCAAGACAAAACATACAACCGCCTGGTGACTCACTTTTACTGGCCGAAAATGAGAAATGACGTCTCCAACCACTGCCGGTCCTGCCCGACCTGCCAGGCCAGCGGGAAGAGCGGCCGCAAACTCAAGGCACCTCTGCAACCATTCCCCGTTGTGACCACCCCGTTCGAAAGGGTGGGAATAGACATTGTGGGGCCCCTGGACCCCCGAACAGCACAAGTGCATCGATTCATCCGGGTCCTGGTGGACCACGCCACCCGCTATCCTGAGGCGGTTCCCCTTCGAACTGTAACAGCACCAGTGATAGGTCGAGCCTTAATGGGGACCTTCTCTCGAGTGGGCTTCCCCAGGGAAGTCGTCAGCGACAGGGGCACGAACAGTGCGGAGTCACCTACCGATTCACAACCCCCTATCACCCGCAAGGAAACGGACTGGTCGAGCGATTCAACCGCACTCTCAAGGGGATGATTATGGGGCTGGAAGAACCCCTACGCCGCCAGTGGGACGTGCTACTACCGTGCCTCCTCTTCCGCCTACCGAGAAGTCCCCCAGAAGTCCCTCGGCTTCAGCCCCTTCGAACTCCTGTACGGACACCCTGTTCGCGGGCCTCTCAGCCTAGTTAAATAAGAGTGGGAAATGGCCCCCCTGAAGACCCCTCCAGACGTCTACAAGTACCTCCTGACCCTCCGTAATCAGACCCGGCGATTCAGAGAGATCGCCAAAGCCAATCTTGAGGCCAGTCAGGAGGACATGAAGAAGTGGTACGATCAACATGCCTCCTCCATCGAATTCGAGCCTGGCCAGCAGGTATGGGTGATGTCCCCCATCGAACCTTGTGCCTTACAGGACAAGTGGACGGGGCCCTTCAAGGTGATCGAGCGTAAGAGCCCCGTCACCTACCTCATCGACCTGGAATCCCCCCGGAACCCCCTCCGGGTCCTCCACGCCAACAGACTCAAACCCCACGTTGTGCGCTCGGAGCTCAGCCTGCTGATGGCCACAGACAGTGGAGCGGAAGAGGACTCCGAGCCCCTCCCTGACCTACTGGGGACCGGGGAAAAAGATGGTTCAGTGGACGGGGTCCAACTCTCCGAGGCCCTGACCCCGGAGCAGCGCCAAACTGTCGGGCCCTCCTGCTGCAATTTGCAAGCCTATTCTCCCTCACACCCGGGGTCACCCCCTGGTGCCTGCACGACGTGGACACTGGCAACAGTCCTCCTATCCGACACCGGCCGTACCGAGTACCAGATCGGGTACGCACCTGCATCCAAGAAGAAGTCTCCAAGATGCTCGCACTCAGAGTCATCGAACCCTCGGACAGCCCCATGGCCAGTCCGGTTGTACTGGTCCCCAAAGCTGCGGCCCCGGGCACCACACCCGAGCTCCGGTTCTGCGTCGACTATCGGGGTCTGAACGCTGTCACCCGAACCGACGCTCACCCCATCGCCCAAGCCGACGAACTAGTTGACCGCATGGGGGCGGCCCGCTACCTAAGCATCTTCGACCTGACGGCGGGCTACTGGCAGATCGGCCTCACCCCCAGGGCACAAGAACGATCCGCTTTCTCCACCCCGGATGGACACTACCATTTCAGAGTGATGCCATTCGGCATGAAAAACGCTCCAGCCACGTTTCAACGACTTGTGAACCAGGTATTGGCGGGCCTCGAAGAGTTCAGCGCCGCATACCTGGACGACATCGCGGTGTATAGCCGCCACTGGTCAGACCACCTCCGCCACCTCCGAGGGGTCCTGCAGGCCCTCCAACAAGCCGGCCTCACAATCAAGGCCAGCAAGTGCCAAATCGGCCAGGGGTCCGTGACCTACCTCGGACACCAAGTGGGGAGCGGTCTGGTGGCCCCCCTCCAGCTCAAGATCGCTGCCATCCAGTCCTGGCGCCCCCCCGTAACCCAAACCGAGGTCCGAGCCTTCTTGGGGCTCACCGGATACTATCGGCGGTTCGTGAAGGACTATGGCAGCATTGTGGGGCCCCTCACGGCACTCACATCCAAGACCAACCCAAAAACAGTCAACTGGACTCCCGACTGTCAAGCGGCCTTCGAGAGGCTGAGGGCCGCCATGTGCACCGCCCCGGTGCTCCAGGCCCCCGACTACAGCCGTGAGTTCATCGTCCAGACTGATACCTCAGACCATGGCATCGGGGCCGTCCTCTCCCAACTGAACCCCGAGGGAGTCGACCAACCAGTGGCCTTCATCAGCAGACGCCTCCTGCCCCGAGAACAGCGCTGGAGCACCATTGAGCGAGAGGCCTTCGCAGTAGTATGGGCCCTCAAGAAGCTCCGGCCTTACCTCTTCGGAACCCACTTCCGGGTACAAACAGATCATCGGCCCCTGCAATGGCTAATGCAAATGCGGGGGGAGAACCCCAAACTATTGCGATGGTCCATCTCCCTGCAGGGGATGGACTTCACTGTGGAGCATCGCCCTGGCCAAGACCACGCCAACGCGGATGGCCTGTCCCGCTTTTTCCGCCTCGACGAGGAAAGTCCCCAAGAGGATGGGTGACTCTCCCCGCCTTCAGCTGGGGGGGACGCATGTTGGACAGGCCCCACGAAGGGCTCGCTCCCTCCCCGCATGACAGGGCCCAGACACCGGCCCTCCGGGGGCTACTCGCAGAAGCAACCCGCACCCCGTCCCCTCCGGGACGCCTGCTCCCGGATATCTCTGTGCCACGGGCCCGGGCCCCCGTCAGCCCCATTGCCCGGCCCAGTCGCCATCTTGGACACTGCACCACGCGGCCGCGTGGCCTCAGCTCGACCCCAACCCTGGGCCTGGCCAGGCCCCGACATCCCGGCACCACCATCCACCCAGGAGGTGAACGGACCCCTTGGCAGGTTAATGGGAGAAAGAAGTGTCGATGGCTCTCCCCCGCCAGGTGCCGATCGCCCCCAGCCTCCCCGGGTGCTGGCTCCACCCCCCTGCTGGGTGTCTGGACTCCCTCATCCCGGACCTCCCGACCTCCAAGTGCGAGGGTCCGGACATCAAAGGGCGCCAGACCTATAACTGAGGCAGCCCCAGAACAGGAAGGCAGTTGTATCCTGGAGTCGAGAGACACCGAGAAGAACTCATCCTTGACGGACTGCTGGCGCTGCCGCAGCCCTGCCTTGTGAACTATCGTTCTGCCTGCTGGCGCTGCCACGGCCTTCTGCAACCTTCATCCTCGTGGGACCTGCCGGCGCTGCCGCGGCCCGTTGTAACCGTCATCCTCGTTGGGACCTGCTGGCGCTGCCGCGGCCCGTTGTGACAGTCATCCTCGTTGGGACCTGCTGGCGCTGCCGCGGCCCGTGGCCACCTACGACCTCTTCGGGACCTGCTGGCGCTGCCGCGGTCCGACCCGTCCGAACGCAGAGCTCGAGGATTGTGAGCTACCACCGTTTCACCTCAGTACCAGTAGGTACCAAGACTGTCCCGCTACCCCCTTTCCCTACTAGAGACTAGAATTGAGAGGATCATCGTGTCCTGACCTCCTTGTATCGTACTACCTTACTTCAAGAATTGCCTATAAAGGGTGTTAATCTGATCTTCGTGTGGTGTCCATCTTGTGGGGGGGGGAAGTTACTTGTCTGTACGATCGCTGGAGACGGCCCTCACCGGAGGCCTCTCCCCTTGTGCTCGGCCGACCCTCCGGGTCCCCGTCTAACACCAGGCTCGACTCTCCCTTTGAAGTCAATCGTGCCCCAGAAATTACCCAGCAACTCAATAGTCACCCCACCTTAACCTTTTGGTCTAATGTCAGGCTTCAACAGGGTGACTTTGCCCAGCAGATTACGGTCATAAAATGTTTTTGGAACTAGAGTTATCTTGGCCCCCGAGTCGAAGAGCATGCTCACTGGAGCATCATTAATCAAAACTAGCTACTGAGGGCCATCACTAGCATTCCCTGTGACTGGGAGAGTATTGATTCCTTCCAATTCTTCTTCAAAAAGATCAACTTCCTTGACTTTTTTATGCTCGTGGCCCGTTCTGCAGCATTTTGAGACGTGAACTTTTCTCTTACAAGTTTTGCACATGGCCTTCCAGCCCGGGCGGTCTTTAACATGTTGAACACAGCACAAATTTACAGGCATATTAATGAGCGGGCACGGTTCGGAAGGCCTCCGGCCATCCTCCGCACATCCCCACTGTCACGTCCGACGGCCGTGGGCCGTCTGAAGTACGCAACAGGTTAAATTGGCCATATGGACAGAGTTGCCACACCTGAAGCACTTCCCCTGAAAATTCTTTGTGTTTAAGGGCTTTGAAGTGGTGCTAAATTTGGGTTCAATTAATCTATCCACCAGCACCTTGACATTAATGTTCTCCTTTTTATCACCTGAACTGTCTTTGTGCATAATATCAACACACACTTTTGAATGTTCGTGACTTTTGGCTATGGTCAGCACTTCTTGAAGCAATGGCTTGTCTTTTTGCCACAGGGCGTCTCTCGTTTTGTTGAGGGCGCATCCCAACATGAACTGATTTCTTAACCGCTCCTCTAAAGCTGCACCAAAATTGCATGTGGAAGCCAATTTGCGCAAGGTAGTCATGTACTGTTCGACCGGCTCAACCTGGCTTTGCATTCTTTTCCCAAAGTGATATCGTTCAAGGACAGTACTCACTTTGGGGAGGTGGTGCAAGTCCACCTTTTTGAGGCAGATCTCGTATCATTAAGAGTGTCAGAGTCACTATCAGAGAGTTTAGGAAGATGTTCAAATAATTCTGGTCCCTCGGAGCCCAAACAATGCATTAACAATGAGGCTTTTTTTTACAGGTAAATCCTTGTATCTACCCCATGGGTACATGTCGTTTCATCCGTTGCCTTACTCGCACCTTGTCGCAACAACCTTTAGTAACCATAAGTTTCTTTGATATATTCTGCCCGACCGAATAATTGTCTGAAGTCCTACTTCAGGCAATTTCACTTCTGTTTTTAGCCCAACCGTTAAGGATTGACTTGCCTATTCCCCGTTCTCCCTCTACTCGGCGCCCGTGAAGCTGATTTCGTCTTCCTTGGCCACACTCAGCATTTTTATCACGGCACTTCTGCGCCACTACTCCCGTAAATTACACCACTGCGGGATCCTTTTCCACTCCGTTATGGTTCCGTTCACTGCAGCTCCCCGCCCACGTGGTACTGCAATTATTCACTAGATCCCATACAAATCTTCTATTCTCCACTCTGGCAGATTCTCACCCACGGGAACTACTAATAGTCACTAAGTCTACGGGCAAATCCTTGTATCTACCACATGAGTACATGCTGTTTATCCATTGCCTTACTCGCACCTTGTCGCTACAACCTTTAGTAACCATAAGTTACTTTGATATATTCTGCCTGACCAATTAATTGTCTGAAGTCCTACTTCAGGCAATTTCACTTCTGTTTTTAGCCCAACCGTTAAGGATTGACTTGCCTGGTTTGTTTTTAATCAACACCACCTCTCCACCCATCACCACGTTGTGAGTCAATATCTATAAATGTCGATTTTATATATCACCCTATATTTCTTTCCTCCCCACATTTTCTTTTAGGTTTTAGAGGCTTGAAATTAATTAGGCACTTACCAATTGTCCTGATGATGATCCCTTTGATTTAAAAGTGGGATCGAAACGCCGTCAACCAGTTTATGTGCCTTATACATTGTTTATACCATGTAATATGTTGATGTAAAGGTGCATGTTGAAATTCTTGTTCTAACTGCAATTTTGAGAACACTTAAGCTTTTTGCCTAAAAGCCCTTTCCAGCTCACTTTGAGTGTACTAAGGTGTTTGTGCTTAATTGGGGTACAGGCTTGTGCCCAACAACGTGAAACTGTTGAAGGAAATTCTCTGTGTATTCCTGCTTAAAGTAAAAATATGTAGACCTCTGTCCGGCTGGACAAGTCACTTAATACAGAATCGACTGTGTCTGTATTTATCTTTTTGCCCGATTCCTTGATGCATGGGACCGTTGCGGTTTATTGGCATGACATGGGTCTACAGGTAATAAAAATAAACATATAAATTCACAGGTGTTCAGCCCATTTCTCTGGTGATGTCACTCATTGACATGTATTCAGCTGCTTGTTCTATTTTTAGGTGAGTACAAATAACGTGCCGTTCCCCCTCCTTCTATTCTCTCTTTTTCTCCCCCTTTTTTGTCTCTCGTTCTCTTTATCTGTCCCCCTCTCTATCTCCCACATACTCCTGTTAGCGTTGACTTCATGAATGTCACTGCCACTTCTGGCATTCATACGACAAATCCTTTAGAATATTTGAGGACAAGGGACAATTAAGTGTGGAAGACGAGTTACTGGGAGCGCAACGGATTGTCCTGGCACATATATGCTTTTGATGTGGGATTTTCGCTATTTCACCACATTTTTCAAACAGAGTCTGCTGCTTACAATGTCTCAATTCTGCTACAAAAGTAGAGTTTGGCAAGTCACAAAATGAATAGGGAGAGCCAAGTCGGAGAGGAGCCACGGGTCATACTTAGTTACGAGGACCGAGGCACAAGCTGATCCATCAACCGAATACAGTGTGTAAATAATTCAGCAAACGTTACTTAAAAACAAGTTATATGCTCTTTTATATCTAAAAATAGGTTATTTCTTGAACACTTGTGCTTCGCTTTAGTTCATTACATATACTGCAGTGGCATTTGTTAATAGTAATACATGCATTTTACCAATGAAGCTTCCATCTCCAGAGCTCTGACAACATGTCCATTCTGGGTGTGTTGGGTTTAAAGGTTTTATCACTAATCCGACAAGTTAGCTGAAAATACCGCTGTGAGTCCCAGTATTGTTCAATGTTGCTTTTACAGGTAGTGTGGTCAGGTGCGATTGAATGTTTTTCTTTGTATCTCTTCTTCACCAAATAAAAATCAACAATGTTTCTTTTCTTTTAATCCACATTGTGCTTGTTTTCCACTGTGTATCCTGGTACATAAGGTCACTTTGCTATGTGTACGGAAGTGAACAATCACTGGAAACAAACACTTTTATAATCCTGCAAATACTGTTATCTGTTTTTCTTCTTTACTGCTATTAGGGTCTTCTATCATCTGGTATTTCAATGTCCCACATAGTTTGAATTCTATCTTTTTCCGTAATTCATTCCTCTAACAATAACTGCACTGTTTAGCTCTTGTCTATGTCCTCAGATGGGTCAATATTATTTTTGATGTTCTTAAGTTCTTTCCGGAATCTCTGCATCTCTAGGATTATTTCCATGTGAGTTAAATGAAGGAGTGTATTCACTGAGGGCTGTGTGGGATTGAAAATTGAGAAAAGCCTTTCTCACTTTCAGTGCCCTTCTATGTTTTCCCCGTGTGTTCGCTGATGAATTTGTAGCTCTTATCGTCGACTAAAGCTCTTTCCACATTCATTGCACTTATGTGACTTTCCCCCTGTGTGTGTGTTTGTTGATGTTTTCGTAAGGTTGATAACTGACTAAAGCTCTTCAAACATTCACAGCAATCATATGGTTTTTCCCGTGTGTATTCGCTGATGTCTTTGTAGGTCTGATAATCGACTAAAGCACTTCTCACATTCATTGCTCTTGAATGGTTTTTCTCCTGTGTGAGTTTGCTATGATACCTTAATAATGAAATGAAGCAAAAATTACTGTCACATTCACTAGAATGATAGGGTTTTTCCCCCGTGTGTGTTTGCTGATGACTTTTTAGCTCTGATAAAGATCTGTGGGGGCCCCTGCCATTGGCCCCCAGAAATGGGTACAGTTCCCCAGCCTGTTCAATCCACCCGTAATTTGGGGATAATGATTTATGACCAACTTTCCATGAGGCAACAAGCTACAAAAACAGTTTCCACATGTTTTACCATCCTGAGGTGGCTTAGGAAGATATTATGGATGCTGCCAAGTTCGACTCAGAGGACAGTAGTTCAAGCACTGATAGTCTCTAGATTGGACTATGGCAACATCCTATATCTGGGAGCCAATAAAGAGGTAATCCGGAGATTACAGATGGTACAGAACGCTGCTGCGAGGTTGCTGTGTCATGTTCCGAAAACATCTTCCATCTCAGGCAAGCTTCGGGACCTTCACTGGCTGAGAATTGAAAACAGAACCAAATTTAAAGCCATGTGCTTTATGCATAAAATTAAACTCAGTACAGCTCCTCACTACCTAGGTTCCTTAGTCCAGCCATACCTCCCTGCACGCCCGCTTAGATCATCTTTCCAGTCCAAATACTCAGTTCCAAGATTTAAATCTGTCCGCATGGGGGGCCACTCTTTCTCTTATCTGGCACCCGTACTGTGGAACTCTCTCCCTATCTCTCTTCTTCATGAAACTAATCATGTTAGCGTCCGTAAAAGCCTTAAGACCTGGCTACTTAATCAGTAATTCGGACTGTTGACGCATCTGTCCTTCGCGCCGGGAAATCTCCGGGTAGCTGTGCGCCTTACAAATCTAATTTAATAATAATAATAATAACTGCACTTGAATGGTTTTTCCCCTGTGTGTGTTTGTTGATGTTTTTGGAGAATTGATAAGTGATTGAAGCACTTTGCACATTCACTGCACTTGAATGGCTTTTCTCCTGTGTGTGTTTGTTGATGTTTTTGGAGATTTGATATGTGATTGAAGCACTTTGCACATTCACTGCACTTGAATGGCTTTTCTCCTGTGTGTATTCGCTGATGTCTTCGAAGGTGTGATAACTGACTAAAGCACTTTGCACATTCACTGCACTTGAATGGTTTTTCCCCTGTGTGTGCTCGCTGATGTTGTTTAAGGTGTGATAACTGACTAAAGCCCTTTGCACATTCACTGCACTTGAATGGTTTTTCCCCTGTGTGTGTTCGTTGATGCTTTTGGAGGGTTGATAAGTAACTAAAGCACTTTGCACATTCATTGCACTTGAATGGTTTTTCCCCTGTGTGTATTCGCTGATGGTTTTGGAGGTCTGATAAGCGACAAAAGCTCTTCCAACATTCACTGCACTTCAATGGTTTTTGCCCTGTGTGTGTTCCCTGATGATAACGTAATACTGAAGAGTCGCGAAAACTACTCTCACATTCACTACAATGATAAGGTTTTTCCCCCGTGTGTGTTCGCTGATGACTTCTTAGGTTTGATAACTCACTAAAGCTCTTTTCACATTCACTGCACTTGAATGGTTTTTCTCCTGTGTGTGTTCGCTGATGACTTCTTAGGTTTGATAACTGACTAAAGCTCTTTACACATTCACTGCACTTGAATGGATGTTCCCCTGTGTGTGTTCGCTGATGTCTTCGAAGGCTTGATAACCGATTAAAGCACTTTTCACATTCACTGCACTTGAATGGTTTTTCCCCTGTGTGTATTCGCTTATGTTTTTGGAGGTTTGAAAAGTGACTAAAGCACTTTGCACATTCAATGCAATGATACAGCTTTTCCCCCGTGTGTGTTCGCTGATGACTTTGAAGGCTTGATAAGTGACTAAAGCTCTTGACACATTCACTGCACTTGAATGGTTTTTGTCCTGTGTACATGTGCTGATGAAGCTTGAGTAGTGATGACAAACTACAGCTCTTGCTGCATGCGTATGATTCTTCTTTCTTGGTTAGTGTCTGTGGGTCGGGTATATATTTGCCTACATCCCATGACTGAATTTCCTGATGGGCCAACATGGCTGATAAAGCGCTTGTGTTTTTTCTCACACACTTTATATATCTGCAGTATTTTGCACGTTTGATTTCTGTTTTAACAACAAAATGCGATAGCCACCAAATATTTGCCTCACTCCTAATACGTAGAAGGTGTCTATGTAGGCGATTGTGCCTTTAGATTGGATTATGGCAATGCACACTTGTGGGTAAAGATGTATCTTCCTTCTGGCCGGTGCAAATAGGGATAGTCTGTTGTATTTTAGATAGAAGAACTCCTCTTTCATTTACCTGTCTATTGTCTGGCTCCGCTCTGTTGTGCTTTTCTCTGGTTGCTGTGGTTTGGCCAGAGTTTAAAATTCACCTAAAGCACTGAATGATGGCTTGTCGTCATTTTAGAAAACAGAGCACTGCGGTAATCACATTATACCGATCCCATGATCAAATCTGGTGTTGGACACTTGTTTATACAAGATGCGGTTTGTTATTGTTGTTGCCTTAATTTTCCTAAGGTAATTTCTTCGTCTTGTGGCGTGGAGGTGCACAGCTCAGCCTCTTGCAATTGCTGAACTGCCCTTGATACTTCATCCGGGATCTGTCAGTTTGTGTGCAGGTTCCTCTGTCGCCGACTGCGCTGATGTTTTCCTGAATACTGTAGCTCAATATTTCTGCTATTATTGAAGATTTACAGCATTAGCTTTGTTATTGATGGTCATTTCATACATTCAAGGCTTGTTTTCTGTTGGATGTAAAGATATTGAAAATTACTAAATTGAAACATAATGGAATGAGAATTCACAATGTTTAACTGGTTGTAAAAGACATTTCGGGGGCGATTTACCAAATCTCCACACAATGCAGCGCAGCCCTCCCCCCGCGAGGCAGCACTGCGCAACAAAGAGGGAACAGGAAAGCACCATATTTTCAAAGATATGGCTCTCTCCTTCCCTTTCCCTTGCGCCGGCACTGATTACAGCGGCCCTGCGCCATGCACACACCTTAGCACAAGAGCGCTAGGGTGTGTGTGTGAGTCCAGCATAGGTTCTGTACAGGAAGGACACCGTTCCTGTACAAATTACTATGCCTAGACGAGGGAAAGCTTTTACCATATTGTATATGTGTTGCACAGTGCAGCACGCATGCAAAGTCAGAAAGGGAAGGAGAAATGAAAGCATTTCTCCTTCCTTGCACCTAGTTTTGTGGTTGCACGGGAGCGCCCTTGCACCACCCTTGGCAGGCACCAATGGCACAAAGTAATGCGAAACAATGCTATGCGCAGTGTCACATTACTTTAACGTTATTTCCAGCGCTAAACAAGTTTAGCGCTGGAAAGTAAATTAGGAGAAAAAGATTTTGCACCATTTTGTGCCACTTTTGTGCCGCGAATACAGCGCAAATACTTAGTAAATCTCCCCCTTCTTCTTTATCGCTTTTGAAACTTAGCAAGGAATATTTCATCATACACAGGTATTTAACTAACAGTGCGGTTGATCAGGTGACAGCTTATTACATTTACAGAGTAAGGGCGCTCACGGAGCACCCATGTGCTTGAGGTATAGCTTAAGATAGAGGCATATAGTGAAGATTTCATTTAAACAACAATAGAGTTTAGAAAAAGAGATGGATCAGGCTGGGCTGCAAACTTTCCAGTAATTCTTCATGAAGTATACAACAAAAGTAACTCCATTCACACACTTCTTCTCGTTCTTCCCTACTCACTTAAGATCATCTCAAATACCAACTCCTGTCTTTACCTCACTGTTCATAGGTTACCTTTGACACTTTAAACAGCTCCCTAGGTTCAAGCATTTCTGGTTTATTCTAACCTGGAAGATTGGAACATTATTGTGGGTTGAGGGGGGTTTCCTATCACCATAGCATCTGTCCATCTCCCTGAAACTAGTGCAGCTTACAGCACCCGGTTCTGGCCCTGAAAGATAACAAAGATAAAAAGCAAGTCTTTAGTTCTTTCTAAGGTGGATACATTTCTGTAAGATGCACCTCCTTCCAGAGCTTTTGTGTAAAACAGAGCGAGGGGTTCACTGTAAGGCCCATCCTTTACATTTTAAGCGCGGTTAAGGTAAACAAATATTGATTCATATAATTTAATATTCAACAATATCAGTCATTTAGTACTTAGAGAGAATCCATCACAACCAATAATGTACCTGACATATCCCTGCAGCAGATGTGCGCCTATTACTCGTTTCCCCCCCTTTTGCAACATTACATGGCATCTGGCATGATGTTGTCCTTTTGGGGCCCAGGATGCCATTTGTGACCGGATGGGCATTTGGAAGAGTGGGAGGAGGTGTCAGTTATCCAAAGGTGATGCGGCATTTCTACATTTCCATATTTCTCATAATCAAGTGTACCTAATTTCATGGCCTTCGACCCCCTACTGCCCTCTGGCTGCACACTCACTCTGTGGGGTTCATCAGAAGTCAGATAACTGCCTCATGCTCACAAGGATAAGGATCTCACTTCTTCTACAACATTTATTGCAGACATAGGGCCTAGTTAGGAGTTTGTCCAACAGATTTTTGCCTCACAACTAGGGGTGGGTGAAGAATTCCGCTCTGCCGGCGGAGCTCGTGAAGTTTTGCCCACTCTGGTCCCAAAAACTCCATGCAGAACGGAGTTTTTTTCTCCAGCGGTTCGCCAACGGTAAAGTGGCGAGCACTTGTGAGAAAATATAACGCGCTAGACCTCCTACTGGCAAGATTTCTCATTGCAGGAGGTCACAGCAGGTCGCGACCACTCGAGTGTTAAAATCTGCCATTCTCGTTGATGAAGCTACCATTCGATAAGAATATCAATTAGAGCGGCAGAGGCAGCAGCGCCGTCTGGCACGACGTGTAGTGCTGTTCGTGCCGATTAAACAGTAGCACTAAAAATCAGTGAGTGCAGTGCAACTTAAACTCTGCCACTTGTGGAAGTCTCCCTGGCGCTTTGTGGAGTTCAGGGGAGTAAAACTCTGCAAACTGCACCAAGGCATTATCAAAACGTGACAGATATCCTGTCTGCCTTATTATAATTGCCACAGGATGTAATGCATTTTTAGCGGGCCAGGCAGGATACCTGTCACATTTGTGATGGAATAAACCATCCGCTAAAATCTAAATCAGGCCTTTTGTGTACATTGCGTCCAGTCTGGCTAACTGGGCTTGACGGATCTTGTGGTTTGTGGGTCTCTCACTGCTTTGAGGTCACCGCCAGGCAGACCTTCTGTCAGCTGTGCCCTGTGCAGATCTTCCTCCCAGGCTGGACCTCTGTCAGCTGCGCCATGTGCGGGTCTTCATTCCAGGCAGGGGTTTCTGTCAGCTGTGCCTTGTGTGGATCTTCCATCCAGGCGGGACTTCTGTCAGCTGTGCTCTGTGCAGATCTTCCTTCCAGGCAGGGGCTTCAGTTAGCTGCGCCTCGTGCAGATCTTCCTTCCAGGCTGCGGCTTCTGCCCCCCGTGCCTTGTGCAGATCTTACTTCCAGGCAGGGGCTTCTTTCAGCTGCGCCTTGTGCAGATCTTCTTTCCAGGATGGACTTCTGTCAGCTGTGCCGTGTGCAGATTTTCCTTCCAGGCAGGAATTCTGTCAGTCGTGCCTCGTGCAGAGAGGTAGAACTGGTCTAGGTCATCTTCTTTATTACAGTTTAACTGGTCAAGGCACAGACCTCGTGCTCTGAGAGGACGGAGAGTCTGGATTTTCTGAGCTCCGTGGAACAGGAATACAGTTCTACCGCATCCAGCACATACTACAAGACTCCAAGAGTCAACGCTACAAGTGCTGCTCCAAGGTTTAATTCAACCACTGTATCTGTACATGCCCTGGCAAATGCCAACTAGAGAATAAACATCCTGCTTGCACCAGCAGAGGGCAGAAAGCTTTTCAAGAATATCGCGGTACATGGACTTTCTCTGTCTGTCGTAACTGAAGATGTTAAACCTTGGTAACATCAATCCCCTTTGGACATGGTCCTCCATTTTGCTATCAGGATGTAACTCATCCTGCGCAGTCACAAACCCTCAAGTCCGTATTGCATGAAGCTGGGTGGTTGTCACCCATAAGAAGGCCCTCCACACATTTCTGACATTTCTTACACCCCCTGGACAGCCGTGGCAACACACAGACTAACTACACCCCTTCAGGGATCACCAGTCCTCCTGCCAGCATCAAGACTCAGATCTTTCAACCTTCTGTTACCGTCTTTGGAACGGCCCGTCTCTGGGATTCGTGGAAGCTCCACACTCTGAGCTCAGAGTTGCCTAGTAAAACCATCTCATGAGAGTGGAAGAAAAGAACATTAAGTGACACGCTCTGCACAGAAGTGTAAATAAATCTACTATTATCGTTCCATGTACCGTTGTCCTACTGCCGTTGTTTTGACATGGATGTTTTGCCGTCTATCACAGCAGCTTCTTCGTTTAAAATCTTACTCAGTTTGTTTTGCATCATACCTACTTACCTATGTACTGTTTCTGACCCTACGACATCTCTGGCAGACATGTTGTGCTGTCTGTTGCTACATAAATAGGAAGTAGATTGCTACTGCAGGGAGAGTGCAATGTCCTATCAGTCAGATGCACTTGATTGGGATAAAAGGCACCATGTTTGTTAGAAAAGCTGCAACTATTAGAATAATAATATACCAAAAGCAGCACATATAATGCAATAACAGACCAGGTACTAGAAAAATGTGACGCAAACAATGCAATAACACAGGCTAGGCACTAGGAAAACATGACGCAAACAATGCAATAACACAGGCCAGGCACGAGGAGAATCTGATGTAAACAATGCAATAACACAGGCCAGGCGTTGGGAGAATCTGACGCAAACAATGCAGGAGAGGAGGTGTGGCGGGGGAGTTGGCCATAGAGCACTATGGCGGAGAAGGACACAGCAGCTACGCGTGGAGGCAGGACTACATTGGGACGCGGAGGCCCCTCTAGACCCTAATCGGCTCCCCCAGCCTCCAGAGTGAACGGTTGGAAGTGCTGCCAGCAGGGTTGAGGGGAGTAGGGGTGCGACATCTGGGTCTACACAGTGTGGGAAGCTGATCGCCTCTCCTCGCGGGCACTGAGGCGCCAAGGGGCCCTGCACTGCTGCCTTTGAGAGTATCCTAGCAGAGACTGAAGAGGGTCTAGAACAGGGGTCTCCAACCTTTTGTGTAGTGAGAGCTACTTCTGGTCAGTGAAAATCGTCGTGAGCTACTAAACCCCAAGCAACTTGCGCATTTTTCCGAGCGACCTCCCCCGCCCAGTTTAATGGACGTTTTGCCTATTACTTCAGAGCCCATGGGCCCCATACTGTGGTTTCCATACAATAACACTGAAAGAAACAACTTTTTCCCCTTTTTTACATGTGCACTGCCTTCTGCAGCATAGTGAGACAAGAAGCTAAAGCACAAGCCACAACAGTGACACAACAAAAGCACAAGCCGTGCAAGCGGAGGCCGATGCTTGTCGGAATGGGACAGAAAATAGGCTCTGGCACCAAATTAAAAGCAGCCCCATAAGCCGGGTCTGGTGGCTCACTGCACTAAAGCAGCCACTGCAGGGGCCTGTGCTTGACCTCATGGTGACAGGTTTAAATCCCAGCGGGTCCACTCATCCTTTCATCCATTTGAGGTCGATATAATGAATAGCCTTGAGTTGGGTAACAATAAACATTTGAATTTGAATTTGAATTTAAAAACATTTTTATAGCGCGCTTATACCGTGCGGTTTCTTGGCGCTGTTGGGTTGCAAGGAGGCTAACGGGAGCAAGGGGAGTCTAGACATTATAGGCTTGGGAGAAGAGCAGAGTTTTGAGACCTTTCCGAAACTCGGTATAGGAGGGCGTCATGCGGAGTTTCGTAGGGAGGGAGTTCCAGAATACAGGGGCAAGAACTGCAAATTTTGTTCCGCCCGCCTTTTTCTTTCTGAAACGAGGGGTAGTTAGCAGGGACAGATGGGTGGATCGAAGCTCTCTTCCCGGCGTATAGGAAGTGATGGCGGAGCAGATGAACTCCGGGGCAGTGCCCATTTTGGCCTGAAAGGTGGTACAGCCAAGTTTAAACAGGGCTCGCTCTTTCACCGGCAGCCAGTGCAGGGCCTGCAGTAGAGGGGTAACTCGATGGAATTTAGGCAGGCCGTGAATCAGGCGGGCAGCCTGGTTCTGCACTAGCTGCAAACGGTGGATGGCATAGCCTGGGGCGCCATTGTAAATGATGTTGCCATAATCAAGGCGCGAGAGCACCATAGCCATCACTATGATCTTTAGGGCAGGCAGAGAGAAGAAGCGAGAGATCTTCCTAATGGTTCTAAGGGAAAAAAAACAGGAAGAAACAACCGAATTAACCTGGGAGTGGACAGAAAGTGAGGAGTTTAGGAAAATACCAAGAGTTTTGACTTTGGGGACAGGGAGCGGGGGGACACCAAGTGAAGAAGGCCAATGGGAAGAGGACCAGGGACTGCAACCACCTCCGGTCAAGACAAGCTCCGTCTTGTCCGGATTGAGTTTGAGGTGGTTGCAGTTCATCCAATCTTGGATGAACGACATGACGGATTGGACATTCAGGGAGGACGAGGGGGAGTGGGAGAGGTTGAAAGTTAGCTGGAGGTCATCGGCGTAATTAAACACCGTGACCTCGAGCTGCTGTAACATAAAGATAAGGGGATAGATGTATAAATTAAACAAAAGAGGGGAAAGTGAGGAACCTTGGGGGACTCCGCATACCACCCTACGAGGGGCAGCGGTGAAACCAGCTAGGTGGACTGCCTGAGCCCTGCCACTCAGGAAGGCCTCCAGCCAGGCGAGGGCCAGGCCCTCTATGCCCGCCGCCCTGACACAGGTGAGGAGGATGGAGTGGTCCACCGTGTCAAATGCGGCGGACAGATCTAAAAGGATGAGGGCCTGAGGGATGTTGGTATCAATGCCCTCGCGTAGGCTGTCCATCACTGAGGTCACCACCTTCTCCGTAGAATGGAGGGGGCGAAAGCCCGCCTGCCGAGGGGAGAGGCAGTGGTTAGTTTCCACATGGGAGCTCAGGGTGCTGGTTACGTAGGTTTCTAGAACCTTGCCCAGGTAGGGCAGAAGGGAGATAGGACGGTAATTGGAAGGGGATGAAGGGTCAGCACCGGGCTTTTTTAGAATAGGAATAACAGCCGCAAGTTTGTGAGCGGTGGGGACCACTCCATTACTGAGTGAGTCGTTCAGAAGTGTGAGGGGGGGAATAGGGCAGTTTAAGAAGATTTCTCTCAAGATATGGGCAGGGGCAAAGTCTAGGGGGGAGCCTGACTTTACCTTTTGGAGCAAGGGAAGAAGTGTAGCCTTGGTCAAGGGGGGAATGGAAGTGAGCTTGGAAGTGACAATGGGTGGGGAGGGGTTAGTAAAGGTAGGGGAGGGGAGAGGAATGTTGGACTTAATCTTAGCGACCTTATCAACAAAAAAGTTGTTGAGTGAGTCGCAGAGCGGTTGGGAAGGGGGAATCGAAACCGTGGTTCTATTGGATGAGGCAAGCTCGTGTACTGTCGCGAAAATTTCTTTAGCTTGAGATTCCGCTTCCAGTATTCTGTTGGAATAGAACAGGGTCTTAGCATCGAGGATGCCTTGCTTGTACGCCTTGAGCACGGAAAGATAAATACGTTTTTTTTTCAGGGCAGTATTGTCTTCTCCATAAGCGCTCAGCTCTGCGTGCGGCCAGTTTCTTCTCCTTGAGGTCAGGGGTGAACCAGCGGTTAGCAGCATGGGCGCGCTTAACCGTTATTCGCCTCAAGGGAGCAAAGTCGTCTCCTGCCTGGGTCAGCCAGCCATCGATAGTGGCCAGTTGGGCCTTGGCACAGAGGCCTGAAAGGTCGGGGCAGGAATTAACTAAGGATGAGCAGAAAGATGACATATCTGCCTTACCCCATTTTCTGACCCAGATATTCTTGGGAAGGGGGGGTTTAATAGCTGGAACCAAAGAAAGGGAAAAGGAGATTAAAAAATGGTCCGACCAGGAGCAGGGGGAAATGGTAAGGGTAGTAGGAACATTCAAAGTCCAAACCTGGTCGAGCAGATGGCCATGCACATGAGTGGGGCTGTGAACCTGGAAAATAAAGTTGAGGCTGGTCATAAGGTCGGTGAATTCTTTGGATAGGGGACTTTCGGCGGGATCGTTGGGCCAGAAATTGAAGTCACCCAACACCAACACTGAAGAGTTGTTAACGACCAGTGTTGCGAGAACGTCCTGGAGACTGGAAATAAAGGAGGGAGTGGCGTGTGGGGGACGGTAGATGAGGACAGCAGTGAAAGGGGCCGAATAAGAGCTGGCGCGAATTATCAGACAGTCAACCTCGGGGATGGGAGGAAAGGGGAGAATCTGAAAGTGAGCGTCAGCATGAGCTATCAAGGCTACTCCCCCACCTCTAGTGCCCTCAGGTCGATCCGCACGAATGATGGAATATGAGGGAGGAAGTGCGGCTAAGACGTGAGGTAGGGAGTCAGCCTTGTACCAGGTCTCTGTTAAGAACAAGAGGTCTGGATTGTGGGTGTCAAGGTAATCAAATAGCTCATGCTGATGGCAGACTGCTGATCTGGTGTTAAGGAGTGCAGCAGCGATGTTAAAGGTCGGCAAGAGGGGGGCAGGGGGAGGATTGAGTATGGGGGTAGCGGTAGGGAGCAGGGGGGGGTAGGGAGGGGAACAAGAAATGGCGGTAGGTGGGGTAGTCGGAGGACGCGAAAAAAGACTTAGGCTTTGCAGTAGGTTGAACACATGCGGGCTGACGGTACCTGGGAGCCAGTAGGAGAGGAGGCTGGGGGATGAATATGACAGCGGTGGGACATAGGGAGATGCCCCTGGCCCCGGCCTGCCGCGGACGGGCGCAGACGGGCTGGACATCTGTTATTCAGCCCCAGGACACCTTCGGGTAATCGTGCGCTTTGCAACTAGACCTGTTACGTTATTAAATATAGGGCAGGCAAATCAAATAGCTAAAAAAAAGTGGCAGAGATTCCTTCACAGCACTGAAGTCTACTCTACGCCCCTTGAGTCCCTTCCATCAGTAGGACCAGCACATCCCTCAGTATGGCTAGAATAGTGTGACCCCCAGACCAGGATGGAGAAGACGAGGAACGTACAAATGGGATCCACCATTTTATACTCTGGCTTGAAGTAGATAACGTAAGAAGCCACCAGTACCCCAACGCTCTGGACCAGGTCCCCCACAACATGAATGAAGGCAGCTCGCACACTGGTGCTCTGCTCCTTCTCGGGGGTGGTCTTGTGCGAATGTTCATGTGATCCTTCTGTAGGGCCATTGTAGGAAGGTAGATCCCTGACTATGGTTGCCCCCAACTTTTTGCCTGGTGTTTTGAGGTTTTCTGACTTAGTTGACCTGGGGCCCTGCTATTCAGGACCCCAGGCCCACTGCTCTCTCTGTTAAAATGGATTCCATGTACCCTAGGTACATATCTGATTGGATACTGAGTCCCCTTATCAGTCCCTGTACAGTATACCTTAGGTATCCAGGGCATAGGTGTACCCAGGGCCTACCAGGGGCTGAAGCATGTATTATGCCACCCCTGGCTGGCCATCCAAAACTGACCCAACTGGCTGCTTGACAGCTGGGAGCAAGGTGGTGTAATCACCCTTTGCTTTAGATATAGTATACCTATATCTAGTCTTAAAATGGGCACACAGATCTCCTATCAGTCACTCCTATGGCAGGCCTTAACAATCCTGGAGGCAGAGTGCTTGGAATCGTGTGAGATAGTGCTCTGGCATGAGCTGAGCCTGTCTGCGGCTTTCGGGATCTATCCCTTAGCCGTTTCCCTGATAGCGTCAGACAATATACTCTTAAGTGCCTTATAATCCTCGCGGTTATGGTAACTTTGGCCTGACATTATCTAAACATGTCGTGTAAGGTGTCATACGCTTTGGAATACTACCCCCTTGCCAGTTCTGGAGACGGGGGTAGCATTCCACCCCTCTAGAGGGAGAAGACATGTTGGTAGCTGTAACCCTGGTTAAAGTTGAACACAGCCTCAGCTCCACAAAATGGATGCTGCCACCGAGACACAAGTCTGCCCTCCTGCTGCTGGGAGTCCTTCCAGCGAGGGAGGCCTGGACAAAGGGTTACCTGTCAGGGGCGGTGCCAGCACCATCCCAGACAGGGTTTTGTGTATCCCAGGTAGGCAGGGCTGAGAGGAAGGTGACTGCAAATGGCACCCCGGTGCTCACTGTGCATATGCCGGCTCAAACCAGTTCCAGGGGCACACCAGCCCCTGAGCTGGGGAGAGACCGGACAAAGGAGAGGGGTGTGACCACCCCCCTCCTAGTCCCACCCATAGGGCAGGACTTAGTCGCGTGCCAGCCCCTTTCCTTAGGATAAAAGGTAGGAGCAGGCCCCTTCCCAAATTAGATCATCTTTGAATCCTGAAACTACTTTCCACGAAAGGAACTCTCGACTTAGTCACAAGGGAGAAATCTTGAGAAGAAGGATTAGTCACCCTGCATCAGCAGGCACCAACTAAGTATCTTGCGGTTTGCTGCCCGTCCTTCCTCCGGAACCAGACCGACCAGCACGACGAGACCCGGACTCCCTGCCATCTCTGACCTCTACCTGCCTCTACAGCACAGCTGAGAACCGTGAGTGCGACGAGACCAGAGGAACCGGCTATCATCAGAACCTGCACGACACTGATCCAGCACGACCGCCGAGGGACCCTCGAGTGGGTGCACTGGGGTAAGAGAAGCCCCAACCCCAAGCAGCACGAGCACCGAAGTCCAGCCCCCCAGCATCCACCAGATCTGCGTGGGGCCCTTTTGCCTCTGTGTCGCTTGCCACGTTGTCCGGTCACTTGCCCGTTGGCTAGTGACCCTCCAGACGACGACCTACGTTTATTTCACTACTGGTCTAGCTCCTCTAGACTGGCCCTTGTCTCCTCTTGAAGGGGAACTTCCTCGGACCCTCCTGGTCCACTCCAGACGCCATTTTGTGTCACCACGTGGGCTTGCATTAGCCAAGGCTTGGTGCCTCCTTCAACGGATCCAGCATCGCCAGCAGCAGACATCCGACGTGGGACAGCTCGCACACCTCCAGCCTGGTCGACATCCACGCCCTGGTCCGTGCAGCAGCAGAATCCAGTGTCACCTCTTCGCCTGGCTGAGTGACCTTGTCCGGTGCCATCCTGGTGCCCACCTAATCACTGGCTAATGATTCAGAACTTGGTCTCCTCTGCTTACAGGTATCCTTCACTGATCCGTCCTTGGGTCAGCCCGGAACATCTTCACTGGTCGCCTGCCAGCAACTTTTACTTCAGGCTCCTGGTTCGTCAACAAGGGTTTCCGACGACACTTGAACCCTATGCAGCCGCAGCCCCTGGGCTAGGTAAACCGAGTACAACTCTCTAAGTGTCTAGATCCACTTTCGTTTTTGACCTACCTAGTCGGGTTCGCCCGAGAACACTAACTTTTGCTTTTACTAGCCTCCATAGACTTTGTCCCGCATAACGCGTGAGAGTGCACACTCTGCACCCGATCTCCCTAGGCCTCCTGCTCGTAATCTGAAGGTTCAGTAGTATAGTCCTTGCGATCCCAAAGCCTCTGAGAATAGTTACTTACCTGCTAGTAATTCGCATTCCACTTTTGTAGTATATGGTTTTTCGTGCCCCTCGGCCATTTGTGTAAATTGTGCAACTGCGATTTGCTTTTGCTGCTGTTCATTTAGTTATCCCCTGTTTTTAACGCGGGGCTCTCCTTCCCCTTTTACCTGCACTTTAATTGTTGTTGTCCACCGCTATTGTTGCGGGTCCAGGTCCCGGGGTGGGAAAAACATCGGCCGCCATCTTAGAGTGGTGTTTGCCGAGAGGGGGGCGGTGACTACAAGCGGACTAGCGCTCTGTGGGATCTGATGCACGCCTACATATAGCTCCCTTGTGAGCGCAGCGGGGGCGCCATCGCAGCGCCGGAATCACACCAGAGTCCAGCCCGTCTGCGTCCCAGAGCTACTTGCCTTAAGCCTCCCTCGAGGCTATTGCTCCCATATTTTTCCTGGCGGTCGGAACTTAAGGAAAGGTTGTCCGTCATGCAGTTGGCGTTTCCCGGTTTTAGACGGAACCGTGCATGACAATACATCTGTTCCTTTTCAGTGTCTTCTCCTTAATACCAGGTCGGTAAACTGTCACTCCCTTAATATTTGGAATTTGCTGCATAATTCCAACATTATGTGTCTATTTTTGACTGAGACATGGTTAGGTGAGTGTTCCGCACCGGACCTGGCCAATGCCATCCCTCCGAATTATAACATCTTTAGGAGTGATAGAACATTGGGCAGAGGAGGAGGAGTAGCTCTTATTGTGAAAAAGAGTATTTCCTGCTCTACCTTTCCGGTGGAGAATATCCAGGGATGTGAAGCCCTTGGCTTCACCTTACATCTCTCCCCTCTCCAGGCCTGTACCGGGATACTTCTGTATAGAACTCCCGGATCGACGGGACCTTTCTTTGACGAATTGCAAGTAGCTCTTTCAGTTCCTTGTCTCAGGTCTGATCATTGCATTTTTCTTGGAGATCTTAATTCCATATGGACAATAAATGTGACCCTGACGTTACTAAACTTATTGATATCACGGCCTCGTTAGGGCTATCTCCGTTTGTGCAAGGACCAACACACAACAAAGGCCATACCTTAGATCAGGTATTTTCAACGAGACCTATTTCTGTTTGTTCCATACAGCCAGTACTCTGGTCTGATCATTTCTTAATTTCCTTTTCCTTGCCTGTCACTGCCCTCATTCGGGAGAGAGAAGTAATAGAGGCCACGCAGATTTCACGCCCGTTCCATCTGCTCTCCGGGGATATGTTATCGGAGGCTCTCATCACCTTTCCCTGTCCCCTTCTGGGAAATTTGGAAGAGAATCTTGTCCTCCTCCAAAAATGGCTTATAGCCAGATTTGAAACCTTAATCCCCGAAAAGAAACCTAACTTAGGAGAGCGCAGAGCGTCGGCCCCGTGGTTTTCTCCCCAGTTGAGGATACAAAGACAGGAGTGTAAAAGGGCTGAGAGGGTTTGGAGGCGGGCTTATGATCCGATTGAGAAAATTGAAATTTCGAGCAGTAATAAAAGCCTACCATCAGTCAATTTGGGATGAAAAAATGGCCTATTTTGAACGTCGTATTGATGAGGCTGATAATGTCTGCAAAGAAATTTTTAAAGTGGTTCAGGATTTTACTTCTCCTGCCGTTTGTACTCCTAGTCATATTCACACTGACTCTTGGATACAACAATTAGCCACCTATTTTGTTAGTAAGATCACAGCTATTCAAGCCTCTCTCTCCCTCTCTGGCTCTCAACCGGATTGGAGCCATTTAACGCCACCATCTCTTGTGGAGGGTCATGGCCCTTTCCTCTTCGAATTTCCTCACATGGATCTTAGTACATCTTTGGAGCTTTTGTCAGGTTTGAAATCTGGCTCTCCTTTAGACCCATATCCGGCCAAATATTTTGGGAAAGTGGCATCTGCCATTAACATTTTGGTGAACCCCCTGTTGAATACTTCCCTGTCTACAGGGGAGGTGCCTCAAGCATGGAAGCGCGCCATGATTCTACCACTGCTCAAGAAACCTACCTTGGACCCCCTCATCCATGCCAACTACAGGCCAATCTCCCTTCTCCCTGCTCTGGCGAAAGTGGCCGAGAGATACGTGCACAGAACAATTTCCAGTTTCATCGAAGGAAACGACCTGCTGCACGCCTCGCAATCCGGTTTCCGTGCTAATTTTAGCACGGAGTCGGCTTTACTCAAGGTCACTGATGCCATCAGGGAAGTGCTCGACTCTGGGGGAAAGGCCATGTTAGTCATGCTTGACTTGTCGGCGGCATTCGACACCGTTCCTCACGAAGGCCTCCTTGTAAGACTCTGGGAATGTGGCCTTCGCGGAACGGTGTGGAACTGGCTTAAATCTTTTCTGGCCGACCCCCTGACAATGTGTCTTTTAAGGCCAAGAATTTGGGAGTGATAGTGGATTGTGAACTATCTTTTGGGCCTCACATCTCGTCTCTCTCAGGGAAATGCTTTGGCATTCTGCGGATGTTGAGGAAATTTCTTCCTCTACTATCACTCAACCATAGGAAAACAGTTGTTCAGGCATTGATCGGTTCATGACTGGACTACGCAAACGCTCTTTTCCTGGGGTTACCGAAAAATCTTATGACCCATTTGCAAGTAGTCCAGAATTCGGCAGCCCGTACCATCTTTGGACGCCCGAGGAGAGCTGGTGCCACTGTTTTATTGAACACCTTACACTGGCTACCTATCTCCAAGCAAATTCTTTTCAAATGCCTGACCGTGGCCTTTAAAGCCTTACACGGCATCGGCCCCAAATATATTGGGAAACGTCTTTCCCGGTATGTACCGAGCAGGACCCTGAGGTCATCGGGTTTGTCCATGATGACAGTCCCTGCAATTCGACGTGCAAGATTGGGAGGTCGGTCTTTCCGCCAATTAACACCAAAGGCCTGGAACGATTTACCATTGTCCCTGAGACAGGCTCCTTGTCTTCTTGCTTTTAGGAAGGACCTGAAAACATGGCTCTTTATGAAATAGATTTCTTTTTCTTTTTCTGCTCTTTGCTGTTGTGTGGCTGCTTTTATCTGCTGATATTCTTCGCCAAAGCGCCGGGATGCTCCTCAGAGTAGCCGTGCGCTATAGAAGAAATAAATTAACATAACATAACATAACTTGAAGTATTTTCTTAAGAGTTTTGTATTGTGCTTAGCTCCCTGACTCATAAAGAGTTCAGGGTAGTCTTGTTATTAATAAATATACTTTATTTTCATAACAACTTGTGTGGTGTCCTTTCACTTGGTGTTCAAGGGGTAAATGTGATGGTAAAACAACTGGCTTAACACACCCTCTAGAGTTTAGTCTAAAGACTGCTCTTGTCCATGCTACTAGGATAGCTGGTCTATCAGGTTGACTTACAACCAATCATCAATAAGGGTTGTTTGGTATGATACAAAATGATCACTAGAATAGTGAGCACTATATATCAGGCCAACTTCTCACATTGGTGGGCAGTGGTTGGGATTTGAGCTTGCTGTTGTTTTACCACACACGTATCCTAAGAATATCATTTGAAAGATCACATAGGTACATATAACTTAACTTAGAATACTCTGAGTTCTACTGAACCAGCTGTTGTAGGGTAATAGGGCTTAGCACACCCTAAACTACAACTCTAGCAAGGGATCAGTAGGTAAACCCATAGTGTAGGTAGGTGCATCACTTACACCACACTAGAAGCATGTCTACCCATGGAGAGTCTTCAGAGACTCCCCTAGTGGCTAGTGACCCTCCACAGGTCATCTCAAGATATGCAGCTCTCAGTTTCCAGGAGATGAGACAAGTGTGTACCTCCAGGAAACTGAAACAGGGGTCTAACCCCACCATTCCCTTTCTGATAGGTCTCTTAGAGACATATGATGCTAGGAAAGCTTCTCATACAGATGTGAATATGCCCGCTTTAGAGGGTACCCTTGGTGATCCAGACCTCCTTGACACTGAAAAAGCAGTTGAGGAGGAGGAAGAAGAGGAACTCTCTGGGGATGAAGCAGACAACAGGCCTGAACTAGTCAGCAGACTTACTAGGGCCAACTTAGACCTACTTAGGGAAGGATCTGGGGGACCCCCAGTACTGACCCTAATGAGGCCTAACCTTGGAGTTAGAAGAGATAGATCTCCTTCTAGGGACTCCAATAGATCTCTGCACTCTAATGCCTCTTCTCAGAGGAGAAGGAATTCTCCCCAGAGGAGATTGACTTCCCCTCAGAGAAGAGAACATGAAGCAAGGATGAAACAGGCTAATCTAAGGATTGAAAGGGAAGAACTTGCCCTGGCCAAAGAGAAGCTTGCCTTTGCTAGAGAGCAGCAGATGAGTGGGACAGTTCCCACTGGTGGCAGCAATCTCCCTAGAGATAAAGAAAGGAGTTTAGATACTAAACACCTGAGTAAGATAGTGCCCCCCTTTAAACAAGGGGATGACATCCACAAATGGATGGCTGCTTTGGAGAGGGCCTGCACTGTCCAGTGCATCCCCCAGAGTCAGTGGGCAACTATACTGTGGCTCTCCTTTGAAGGCAAAGGTAGAGATAAGCTCCTCACTACTAGAGTTGAGGATGCTAACAATTACCAAGTCCTGAAGAATACACTGGTTGATGGGTTTGGCCTAACCACTGAGCAGTACAGGTTGCTGTTCAGGGACACCCAGAAAATTCAGTCTCAGGATTGGGCTGACTTTGTTGATTGTGCCACTAAGGCTTTGGAAGGCTGGCTACTGGGTAGTAAAGTTACTGACTTCACAGGATTGTATAACCTAATTATGAGAGAGCAAGTCTTAAATAATTGTCAGAACCAGTTATTACACCAGCACCTGGTAGACTCTGATCTGACCTCTCCACAGGAATTGGGTAAGAGGGCAGACAAATGGGTCAGAACGCCCAAGAACCAAGGTGGTGACCAAAAGAAGGAATCAACCAAGCCTCAAGAGAAGGGTGGGAATAAATCTTCAGATCAAACCACATCAGGGCCCCAAAAATCCTCTGAGGGGGGTGGGTCCCAGAATCCTTCCAATACCCAAAAGAAACCTTATTGCCAAACCTGCAAGCAGGTGGGTCATTGGAAAACTGACAGCAGTTGCCCAAAGAACCCCAATAAGGAGTACATACCCCCAAGTAACATTCCCAAGCCCCCTGTTACTACTAGTAGTAATCCCCCAGGTGGTGGAAGTGCCCCCAAGAATTTGGGTGCATTTACTTTGGGAGTTCCTGGGGACTCTGGCCTAACCAGGTCCCCTGACTTAGATACTCTTGTCTGTGAAAATGGCATGGGGTTTGCCAACTTCACTGCTTGTCCCAACACTTTGAGCAAGTACAGACAGGAGCCCCTCATCAATGGTATAAAAGTTGAGGCCTATAGAGATACAGGGGCTAGCATCACCATGGTGACTGAGAGCCTAGTCCCCTCAAGGCAACTTTTACCTTGAGCCACATACCAGGTGACCAATATTGATGGAGTGCAGAGAGATCATCCCATGGCAGTGGTAAATCTCAGCTGGGGAGGTGTCACTGGCCCCAAGAGAGTGGCAGTGTCATCAAACTTGCCTGTAGATTGCCTACTGGGGAATGATTTAGAGATCTCAGCCTGGGCTGAGGTAGAGCAAGAAACCCATTTCAAAATGGTAAACCTCCATGGTAAGGTTAGTGGGGCAGTGATAGCCACAGCCCCAGTCCAAGATGTCCTCCCTGAACAGGTCAGGAGGGCTGTGCCAGTCACAGCCCAATCTCAGACAAATTCCTTCCCAGAACAGGTTGGCAAGGCTGTGATGGACAGCCCATACCCAAACTGAGTCCCCTCCTGAAAAGGTTGGGAGAGTTGTGATGGCCACAGCTCAAACTCAGACAGATAATAGTGTTGTGAAGCCTGAAACTATGGATCACTCCACTCAGACAGAGAGCATTGAGGAGGAAGAGAAATCTCCCTCCCCCCAGACTTTAAGAAAGGATCAGCCTCCTCAGGGAACTGATCTGACCCCTTGTGAAGAAACTGCCCCAGAGGTAGTCAGGCCTAGCCTGGCAGAACCCCTGATGTCAGTGGACCCTTCCAAGGTGGGACCCAGTCTGGAGCAGGTAACCTGCCCCTCTCTACCCTGCCTCAGTCAGCCCAGGGCTATACAGGTCAGGGAGGCCAGTGTTGGACCCCAAAGGGCCCCCTGTCCAAAAGAATTCCCCAATCAGCAGATTAAGAGCACTGAAGCTAGTAGTCCTAGCCAAGTGAAAATAAATTAAACTCCTGAGGGATCCCCCTTAAAATTAGTTAGGGACCTCCCACAGATGGACACTGTTGGGCACAGCCAAACCTGGGACCTAAGGGCCCTAAACCTGACCTGTCCCTCCTGTGAGCCAAACAGAGGGACCCAACCTCCAGCTTTAGGTAGCCAGAGGTTGACCCTGAGAGCTCAACACAACTCAGTCTTGGAAAGAAAGGCCTCTATGGTGGATGATGATTGGAGGAAGCTGAGCCCAAAATTAGTGGAGCCTCACTTCAGTACTCCATCTCAGCACCAGCCTTTTACTTTGCCAAAACACACCACAGGTAGAGATTCCCTATGGTGGAGACCCTCAGATACCCTTAGGGTGAGGGATTGCTTAGTGGACCATGAGATAGGGGGTAACCATGCCAGTGCTGGTACTTCCTTATATGGCCACTTAGGCAATATAGGCTTACCTGGTCAAGGATAGCCTTATCTCCTTTCGTTTGGGGGGGGGGGGGGGGGGTTATGTGGGAAGGTAGATCCCTGACTATGGTTGCCCCCAACTTTTTGCCTGGTGTTTTGCTGGTTTTCTGACTTAGTTGACCTGGGGCCCTGCTATTCAGGACCCCAGGCCCACTGCTCTCTCTGTTAAAATGGATTCCATGTACCCTAGGTACATATCTGATTGGATACTGAGTCCCCTTATCAGTCCCTGTACAGTATACCTTAGGTATCCAGGGCATAGGTGTACCCAGGGCCTACCAGGGGCTGAAGCTTGTATTATGCCACCCCTGGCTGGCCATCCAAAACTGACACAACTGGCTGCTTGACAGCTGGGAGCAAGGTGGTGTAATCACCCTTTGCTTTAGATATAGTATACCTATATCTAAACCTAAAATGGGCACACAGATCTCCTATCAGTCACTCCTATGGCAGGCCTGAACAATCTTGGAGGCAGAGTGCTTGGAATCGTGTGAGATAGTGCTCTGGCATGAGCTGAGCCTGTCTGCGGCTTTCGGGATCTATCCCTTAGCCGTTTCCATGATAGCGTCAGACCATATACTCTTAAGTGCCTTATAATCCTCGCGGTTATGGTAACTTTGGCCTGACATTATCTAAACATGTCGTGTAAGGTGTCATACGCTTTGGAATACTACCCCCTCGCCAGTTCTGGTGACGGGGGTAGCATTCCACCCCTCTAGAGGGAGAAGACATGTTGGTAGCTGTAACCCCGGTTAAAGTTGAACACAGCCTCAGCTCCACAAAATGGATGCTGCCACCGAGACACAAGTCTGCCCTCCTGCTGCTGGGAGTCCTTCCAGCGAGGGAGGCCTGGACAAAGGGTTTCCTGACAGGGGCGGTGCCAGCACCATCCCAAACAGGGTTTTGTGTATCCCAGGTAGGCAGGTCTGAGAGGAAGGTGACTGCAAGTGGCACCCCGGTGCTCACTGTGCATATGCCGGCTCAAACCAGTTCCAGGGGCACACCAGCCCCTGAGCTGGGGAGAGACCGGACAAAGGAGAGGGGTGTAACCACCCCCCTCCTAGTCCCACCCATAGGGCAGGACTTAGTCACGTGCCAGCCCCTTTCCTTAGGATAAAGGTAGGAGCAGGCCCCTTCCCAAATTAGATCATCTTTGAATCCTGAAACTACTTTCCACGAAAGGAACTCTCGACTTCCTCTCAAGATTTCTCCCTTGTGACTAAGGAGTAGTCACCCTGCATCAGCAGGCACCAACTAAGTATCTTGCGGTTTGCTGCCCATCCTTCCTCCGGAACCAGACCGACCAGCACGACGAGACCCGGACTCCCTGCCATCTTTGACCTCTACCTGCCTCTACAGCACAGCTGAGAACCGTGGGTGCGACGAGACCAGAGGAACCGGCTATCATCAGAACCTGCACGACACTGATCCAGCACGACCGCCGAGGGACCCTCGAGTGGGTGCACTGGGGTAAGAGAAGCCCCAACCCCAAGCAGCAAGAGCACCGAAGTCCAGCCCCCCAGCATCCACCAGATCTGCGTGGGGCCCTTTTGCCTCTGTGTCGCTTGCCACGTTGTCCGGTCACTTGCCCGTTGGCTAGTGACCCTCCAGACGACGACCTACGTTTATTTCACTGCTGGTCTAGTTCCTCTAGACTGGCCCTTGTCTCCTCTTGAAGGGGAACTTCCTCGGACCCTCCTGGTCCACTCCAGACGCCATTTTGTGTCACCACGTGGGCTTGCCTTAGCCAAGGCTTGTTGCCTCCTTCAACGGATCCAGCATCGCCAGCAGCAGACATCCGACGTGGGACAGCTCGCAGACCTCCAGCCTGGTCGACATCCACGCCCTGGTCCGTGCAGCAGCAGAATCCAGTGTCACCTCTTCGCCTGGCTGAGTGACCTCGTCCGGTGCCATCCTGGTGCCCACCTAATCACTGGCTAGTGATTCAGAACTTGGTCTCCTCTGCTTACAGGTATCCTTCTTCACTGATCCGTCCTTGGGTCAGCCCGGAACATCTTCACTGGTCGCCTGCCAGCAACTTTTACTTCAGGCTCCTGGTTCGTCAACGAGGGTTTCCGACGACACTTGAACCCTATGCAGCCGCAGCCCCTGGGCTAGGTAAACCGAGTACCACGGTGCTCCAGCGTAGAACAACTCTCTAAGTGTCTAGATCCACTTTCGTTTTTGACCTACCTAGTCGGGTTCGCCCGAGAACACTAACTTTTGCTTTTACTAGCCTCCATAGACTTTGTCCCGCATTACGCGTGAGAGTGCACACTCTGCACCCGATCTCCCTAGGCCTCCTGCTCGTAATCTGAAGGTTCAGTAGTATAGTCCTAGCGATCCCAAAGCCTCTGAGAATAGTTACTTACCTGCTAGTAATTCGCATTCCAGTTTTGTAGTATATGGTTTTTCGTGCCCCCCGGGCATTTGTGTAAATTGTGCAACTTGAAGTATTTTCTTAAGAGTTTTGTATTGTGCTTAGCTCCCTGACTCATAAAGAGTTCAGGGTAGTCTTGTTATTAATAAATATACTTTATTTTCATAACAACTTGTGTGGTGTCCTTTCACTTGGTGTTCAAGGGGTAAATGTGATGGTAAAACAACTGGCTTAACACGCCCTCTAGAGTTTAGCCTAAAGACTGCTCTTGTCCATGCTACTAGGATAGCTGGTCTATCAGGTTGACTTACAACCAATCATCAATAAGGGTTGTTTGGTATGATACAAAGTGATCACTAGAATAGTGAGCACTATATATCAGGCCAACTTCTCACAGCCATGACTATGACCATGCCCGGTCTGATGCATTATAAAACCCACCATTACAATGTTAACTGTTCATAATGGGGAGGTGATCAGTATATTATTCCCTGCCCACTCTCACCACGTGCTTCTGGTGCCCTCTCCCTGCCCGGCTCCATGCCCATGCTATCGCCCCCTGCACCCTGTCCCCTATTTCTGCTCTCTGCCCTCCCCTGCTCTCACTCCGTGCTTTCGGTACCCCCTGCCTGTCCGGCTCTGTGCCACAGCACCCTGCCTCTGTCCCCCTCCCTACTCACTGCATACCCATGGCTAAGGCCCCTGCACCCTGCCCTGCTCACCACTGTCCTCTATCGCTGCACTCCCCCCTGTCCCTTGTTCTGTCCAACATGTCTGCCTTTCTGCCACATCTCCCTGTCCCAACCCTCTAGAACGAGACAAATGACGGGCCAGATTAAAAAGTTACGGTGGCTCGGACTGTAACCCATGTGATCCACAAAGTTACAAGCTCCCCTGAGGGACAAGGCACGCTGTATCTGTGTGGTCGCCTGCGGTGCTCGCCACATTTCTGCGGAAAGGCTTACCACGGGGTGGGACCTGCGGCGACCCCAGCACTTGGACACTAAGGCCCTGACTATACCCCCTGCGATAGGGGGACACACAGCGACAACAAGATGGGACAGACGGACCGGAACCAGCCTAAGCTGACATTTGACCCGAAGAGGCCCAAGACTGGCGAGGCCACACCGGGAGGAGGGCCCGGAGAGTTGGAACCAATGGAAGAGCCCCCTCAGCAGGATATCCGCAGCCTTTTGCTCGCCATGGAGAAGAGCCTGCAGGGGGGGGTTGCATCCTTGGGATCCAAGATGGACGCGCTCGCCTATCGAATGGACCGCATGGCGGAGAGGCTCGATAAACAGGCGGAACGAATAGACATGTCCAAACGTCGCCTGACGGAAGTAGAAGAGGCACAAACGACCCTAGACTCGGAACACAAACAGCTGGGTAGAGAGATCCAGATTTTACAGGACAAGACGGAGGATTTAGAGTCCCACTCTCTGAGATGCAATCTCCGTAGTACGGGTCTCCCGGAAACCACACAAACCGGGAATATAGAGGTGTTTGTGGAAAGCCTACTGAAGAAGCTACTAGGGGACACAGCCTTCTCTGGAATGTTTGTGGTTGAGAGGGCCCACCGATCTCTGGGCTGGAGGCTGAAGCCTGGGGTGCCTCATAGACCTATAATTGCGAAGTTGCTAAATTACCGGGACCGTGACGTGGAGCTGAAGCTCGCCAGAGAGAAACAGCCGCTACATTACGAAGAGTCGGTGATCTCATTATTCCCGGATTTTACGGCAAAAGTTCAGGAAGCAAGGATGCAGTTTGTACCGATGAAACGACAGCTGCGTGAGTTGGGAACTGACTCTGCGATGCTGTACCCCGCGAAGCTGCGGGTCAACAAGCAGGGGAAGTCTATGATTTTCACTGACCCTAAGGTGCTCCAGAATGCCCTTTAGAGAATGGCGCAAGGACACGCGGTCCTCCCTGAACAGAGAGCTACAGGACGAAGCAGCAGGAGGCCCCCTGGATGAACAGGACTAACTAAGATGCACAGCTGCGAGTGGCTGAGTATGTGTTCTGACTATTGGGCGTCCCGGGGCGGTGGTGCCAAAGAGTAGGTGGAATGATCTGACCCTTGTGTGCCCTTTTCCTGAGGTTGCCCTTAAATGGCTTTGTGTTGCGGGATGGGGGGGTTGAGGGGATGGGAGGGGTGAAGTTCAGCATGATCTGATTCTCAATGGGTTACGGTCCTGAAGTACATTTTGTCACAAAGTTATGATAAACAGTCGCACAATGAGGTGGGGCTATGTGCAAGTATATTAATTATGAGTCAATGGAGGAGGTGGGGGCCCTGCGGATGAAGGAGTTAGAGCTACCGCAGAATGTATGGTCCCGTAGGAGTGTGCATGGCGCAGACTTGGTTCAGGGGTACACATATGCAAGATGCTGTTACACGCTAACTATACTGGATATGAGACGGGGGATGGGTGGTCACTAGGCATAGTACTGTACTGTGATTTTTCAGCTGGCCACCTATGTCCCGCGTGAATTACACTTTTCTACAGTTTTTGTTTGATGTTATTGGGGGATGTGGAGGGGAGAGTGTGTGATTTTGCAGGGGTGGGGGATTTCAGCCGGCTAGTTGGGGTAGGGCAGGCGTGGGAGGGCGATGGATGGGGGAGTTGCGGACCTTTCGAGTGCCACTTGAACAGGGGTGGGACACTGTGCTGTTTTTTGGTGTTATATGTTTTTTGGCACAGATGTGGCAAGGCATGGCGGGATTGTATACGTCCAGGACACATTGCTGGGGCCCATACACCGGCCGCTTACGTACAGATGACACCAATCGGGGAGCCCCCAGATACACTGACGCTGATGACCTGGAATGTCAGAGGTCTCAATGACCATCGTAAGGTCAGGAAGGTCCTACAATATCTCTCCAGACAGAGTTGACGTTGCGCTCTTACAGGAGACGTACCTCCACCCAGACAGTCTTACATTGTGATCCAGGGGTTTAATGGGTAATGTACACACGGCGGGATTCACATCACATGCTAGGGAGGTTCTGACGTGGATTAACCCTAAAGCACCACTGATGTTGACACCACTGGAGACGGACAGGGAGGGACGGTACACTATCTCGAAATGCTGTGGGAAAGGCATGGAGATCTGTATAGTTAATACCTACTGCCCTAACTACGACCACCCTGCCTTTTATTCAGATCTGACAGATAAGGTTCTGGAGCGCTCGGGGGGCTACGTCCTTTGGGGGGGCGATTTTAATATGACAAGACAACCCAATATAGACAGATCTGATAGATGCCCCTCGGCTTCTGCTAGGGCGCTAGAGGCATCAATGACACGACTGGACCTGAGAGACGTGTGGAGATACTGACACCCAACTCAGGGAGGCTATACTCACTACTCAGCACCACATAATATACACACTAGGATTGACAATTGGCCAGCCACTACTCACTTGACTCACAATGTGCAGGGTTGCACGATATTGCCACGCATATATTTGGACCATTCACCTCTGTTGTTGACAATTTCCACACCTAAGAAGCGCCTCACACCATTTGCTTGGCGCTTCCCTCCTTATTCCCTGCAGGACGGCTCCTTTAAGGAGGAGCTGGCCGCGTCCATCGAGCTGTTTTTTTGACACCAACGTGGGTACAGTCGACTCATTCCAGACAGTCTGGGAGGCCTTTAAGGCATATATCAGGGGGATGGCCATTTCCAAACATGCGGGGTGCTCAAATCGATCCGGGGTCGGCTGGAGACCCTGGAGAAAAAGCTTAAAGAGCTGGCGGCTCGGCGCCTAACAGACTGTAGTGATGCCCTCACGCAGGAACTTGCCTGAACACTGCGCGAATATCACGAAGAGGTGGACTCTGAAGTAAAACACCTGGGAAAGTACGCCATTGCAAGAATCTACGGTGGGCGGAGCGCCCCGGGTCGGTTCCGGTGCACTTAGCCAAACAACGCAGGAACAGAGTAGTGATACCAGACATGAGGTCCTCACCGACAGACGACCCGCTCTCTGAGGATCAGGTAGCAGAAAAGCTCCCTGAGTATTACGCATCTCTGTATGCCTTCCAAGGGCCTGCCCCGGAGGAATGCATACTAGATTATCTTTCCCACATTGAACTTCCTTGGCTGTCTAACCTACACTGGGAATTTTTGGTGCGTCCGATCGAGCGGGAGGACGTCGTATGGGCTCTTGTCTCCTTCTATAAGGCATTTGAGGATCTTTTGATACCTCGGTTGCTCACGCTGTTTGAGGACATGGCGGACTCCGGAGCAATGCCGCCCACTATGAGCGAGGCAATACTAGTTGCCATTCTTAAACCGGGAAAACCCCCGGGAGATTGCGCCTCGTACCGATCACTGTCGTTACGGAACGTCGATGTGAAGATATTAGCAAAGTTGATAGCAAACCGTCTCAGTCCCATGGTTAACTTGGTGTTTGCCCCTGAACAGGCAGGCTTCGTGCCCAGTAACAACCTCACTTATAATCTCAGGACGTAGTTTGCAGCTCTCCAACATACGCGCCCCATAGCAGTATTTTTACAGCGAAAAGGCCTTCGACTCTGTCGAGTGGCCTTTCATGAGACAGGTCTTAAGTCGAATGGGGGGGTGCGCTGTTCCTTCAGCTTTTAGCGACACTGTACACTTCACCCACGGCCCGCATCCAGATTGGAACGTTAACCACAGACCCTATACAAATCAGCCGGGGCACGAGACAAGGATGCCCCATAGCCCCTATACTTTATGCACTCACGGCCGAGCCTCTTGCATGCGCCTTACGGGAATACAACAGGCACAGGGGCATACGATTCCCCACATACAATCTGATTGTGTCCACGTATGCGGACGATACCTTCTTATATGTTCGGGACCCGGAGACGCACCTTTCTGCGGTGCTACGCGAGGTGGTCTTGTTCAGATCTCTTTCGGGTATCCATATGAATTGGAACAAATCTATTATGTTCCCACTAACACCGGCTACGAGGAGGGTAGTTCCGGAATACCCACTTCAGTGGACTACTGAAGCAGTGCGATACCTAGGGATTTGTCTGCATACGGACTCGGAGGTAGTATTGAGGGAGAACTACGGCGTGGTCATCTCCAAACTGGAGGATGATATTGAAAAGTGGATCGCTCTGCCATTGTCACTGATGGGGCGGGTCTCCCATGAAAATGATGGTATTACCTCGCTTCCTGTTCCTGTTTAGCAATATTCCTATGGAGCTGTCCAATTCATTTTTCCAGCAACTACACTCATTAATGATTCGTCTGGCTTGGGCCAGGACACAGCCAAGGGTGGCAGGGAAAATTCTCACTTGGCCGTATGCGGAGGGCGGCCTGAATGCCCCGGAACTTTATTATCGGGCCCCACAAAGCGCGCACGCCTACCACTGGATCCATGGCCCAGGGGAAATCGCACAAATACGCATGGAATCTATTGTTGCGGCCCCTGCGTTGCGGTCCTGACCTCGGGATCGCCGTACTGGTATTCTAGACTCGCTGAATACGGTCACACACTCTTGGCACCATATGATGGACGTACAGGCTTGTAGCCTGTTGTATGCCCCGAAGGCTCCCCTCGCCTGGTGCTCTTGGCTGGCCCCATGTAGGGACAAGAGGGTGCTGGCTGCGATGGGTTCATTGGATATACACAATATGGGGGATCTGTTCTCGTAAGGCACCGCACGCTCATGGGAAGAGTTCGAGACGGGGGATGTTCCCCATCCGCTGTTGCCGTGTTTTCAGTTCCACAGGGTGAGGCATGCGCTTAAGGCCCTTCTAGGGGAGGATATGACGGAGCACCGGGTGGTTACGGCATTAGCTTACATTATTAATGCTAAGTCCCCCGCTAAATTGGTAACCAATCTGTATCGCATTGCCCTCTCAGAAAGGACGGCGGAATATGCTAAACCACGCTTGGCATGGCAGAGTGACTTGGCTATATACCTGACAGACGAGAAATGGCAATACTGCCGATCAAGCATGAAGAGAATATCACTCAACGGCCGTCACAGGTTGATACATTTTAAATTCCTAAACAGGGTTTACTATACCCCGGAAAGATTTCACAGATACGGTCTACGAGAGAGCCCTCACTGTGATAGATGTAGAGCGCGGGTGGCGGATTTCCTACATGTGGCATGGTCTTGCCCGGGGATCTCATCCTTTTGGTGCAAGGTATATGAGGAAGTGAATAGGGTCACTGATTTAACTCTGTCTCCGGATCCTCTGTTGGCTATTCTGGGTTACTCTAAACCTCTCCAGAAGGATCGTAGAAGGCTGGTTGATATGGCCTTCCTCCTAGCCAGAAGGTGTGTAGCGCTCTCTTGGACGCGAGGCCCTGTACGGACACTGTCGCAATGGACTAACGAAATGATATATTGCAGCACGCAAACCGAACTATACAGCGAACTGTTGCCCCAACGCAACAGACATAAGAACTTTTGGTCACTGTTTCTAGACAAGAGGCCCACACAGGACACTTTAAATGAGGAGGGCGCAGACACATATTCATGGGTGGAGGTTTTAACGGAGGACACAATTTCTTTCGAGAAGGAACTACACCAAGCGCTCCATACGCCATGTGGACAGGCTGCATACTTGAGGATTGACTCTGCAGGCCCCGGGTAGGGTCCAACGACCGAGATGCTCTGACCTCTGTGGGTCTTTCATTGCCATGCTATGATGGTCAACACTCTTACTGCGTTTATGCAATGGGTGTTATCTGTTGAAGGTTTGCTTTGATACTCAAACGATGTATGCATTATCCAATGTCACTATTTGATGCCAATGTCTTCTGTTCCGGTTTATTTTCTGAAATGCCAATAAATAAATTTACAAAAAAATAAAACAAAGGCCAGGAGTTGGGAGAATCTGACGGAAACAATGCTAATAGCACAGGCCAGGCACGAGGAGAATCTGACGCAAACAATGCAATAACACAGGCCAGGCACTAGTAGAATATTACACAAACAATGCAATAACACAGGCCAGGCACAAGGAGAATCTGATGCAAACAATGCAATAACACAGGCCAGGCACGAGGAGAATCTGATGTACCCCATACAGCCCCCGATCGTGATCACTGAAAGGACCATGGGGGGTGAGATCCCTCCCCGCAGCAGGGGTGCCTTCGCGAGTGGAGCCCTCGGCTGACTGAGGACTCCGAGACCGGGGAGTGTGCAGGGAACGGGCTCTCCGCGGGGCCCCGCCCCTTCAGGAGTAGCTGTGCACAAAAGCGTTGATTCCACATTCAGCGCTCACATCGGAGCTAGTGATTGAAAGAATGATACACGCAGCGCCAAGGTTCTGAACCAGCACTTCCCTCTACCTCCCTCTACTTCCAATGGGTAACACGATGTAACCTGCAACTTTGTCTTTATTTATTTCAACCGAACTCCAGAGACGGCATAGCGCTCTGCACAAAGGTACCTTTGGATTTGTTTATTTACTACCTCTCTTGAATGTCTCCCTTTAATTTAACTAAGCATTTTCCACGTTCGCATTGGCACAAAATGGCTGGGGTCATAAACTACAACTGCAATTTGCCTCCCCCATCCACTGACCGGTACTAAGAAGGGTAATAGCTTTGTTTTTGACCTGTGCTCACCAAAACAGAAATAGGACTGGACTCCTCTTCTTCTTGACCTGATCATCCAAACTAAAATAGGACTTATCTCCTCACCCCCAGGAAAGAAAGCGAAACAGGACAACGCTCTATCTCATATCTCATGGAAACAAACAGAGGACTACATAGCCATTCTGTAGCTCTCCTAAGGAGTCGGCCATCTTAAACTAGTCCCTAAATCATAGTTTCTTCAGCCTCTTCAGCTACCGACCTCACCTCCTGTACATATTAGATCATAACCTCAGTGCATTCCCCCCCTATTTTGGCTCAACCTGTCCCTGCTGGTATTCAGGAATGCCCGTAATTTAGATGGACTCAACCACTTCCATATCGCTATTACATTAGCCCCTATTCAACACTGACCCCAGATCCCCCCACTTTTGGCTCGACCTATCCCTGTTGGAATTTGAAAATGCCCATATTATAGACTGACTCAACCACTTCCACATCCCTATTACATTTGCCCCGACTCAACACTTACCCCAGCCAGCCTCGACTCTCTAGCCTACACCACAACACACACCACAACACACTCCCCTCACCAAAAAATCTGCCAACCGCTTCAAGCACAACCTTTTCAAATCTCACCCAGAAACGCCCTTTGCGGACCCATATTTCTCACTACACAATGGGATCACGCCCACCGATATCATTTTCTACACTAAACGTAGAGCTCAATGGAGGAAAGCCTTCTTAGTCTTATTCTCGATTTCCTCCACTAGGAAATCCGCACATGGTCTAATGATCTACACTGCACCATCACAACTCTTCCATACGACCGCAACCATCACCATTTACAACAATGGAACTATTCTCATTCAGTCCACGGACCATAGTCTATACCCATTTGATAACATCTTCCCGATTATTAAAGAGTATGTATCTAACCCACCTACTTCCACCCAACTGACCCTCACACCTAGCACCCCAGACACCACAACTCCTACCCCCTATTCCACTCTCCCACCACTTACCCTCCTGCTACAAAAGAGCTCTGAGCCTTACACCTCCCTCAACCAGTCTACCCTACCCTGCAACACACGTCTCCGCTCTTCACCTAACCCTCACATACTTCCAACTTGCACGACCGTAACAACAAACTCACCCCTTACCCAATCTGTTATATCCCCCGCAATGACCATAGCCCCCCCACCTCTAGTCCCTCTTCCTCCATCACCATCCTTCCCCCTAACTCCACCCTGCCTCACAACAACACCTACCTCCCCCAACCCAGTACTGAACCCACTCATTCACCAACTATACAAGTTGTTCCCCCACCGGTTCCAATCAGGGTTCTCTTCCCCTCTAACAGCTCTCCCACCTTAACTCTCTCTTCCTCTACTCCTTCCTTATTCCACTTGGTCACCTCGAACTCTGAACCCTCCCATCTCAATCAACACCCTTGTATTCACCATGTGGTGTATAAAAACTCTCCCCACCACGACCACTCAATGATCGTCCCGCCACCCTCTAACCTTCCTCTAAAACACATCCCACCCCCTATTACTCCTCCCACCCCCCTACCAAACGCAACCACTACCCAATTAGCTGCAACTACAACTCTCTTAATCACACACGCTACACCCTCTCATACATTTCCACCAACTCATACACCAGAGCATACTACACTCTTGGACACTTCCACCACACCCCTTCTCCCACCACCAATCACTCCAACTACCCATACATCCATGCCTACGATATGCCCAACCCTCTACTCATCAACCCCGCCCCCAGTCTCCTCCCTCGCCTTCATTAGATCTCACACCGAACAGAGCAAATCCCCTCAACTCACACCTTGGTCCAACTACCGTTCTAAACACCACTTTGGACAAGATTATGTCCACTCTTCTCCAAATTAAAGACGAACTGCATACCTTCAAAGAGTTGATCTCGAATCAACCCAGGCACCCCACACCCCCCAAAACCCTCTCACGCAACAAGCCCACCACCCTTCCTCTACTTCCACACAAACATAATCCTCCTTACTGGACCTCAATTCCCTCCCGTAATTCTGCCACTCGTCCTCTGCGAAGCATCAATCCACTCTCGGCGTACGACATACGCTCCCTCCTGCACTCTTACGATCCCACACTCACGACCCACATAGCCCCCACACACCTTCCTGTTGGACAGGCCACATGAAGGGCCGCTCTCCCCCGGCCCAACCAGGCCCGAACCAGCCACGCAAGTACCACACACCACCATTACACGTCCACCGTCCCCGCAAGGACCCCTACACTCGAACCTGTTGACCGCGTAGGCCGACCCACTACCGGCCTGCGCGCCCATCCTGGGCGCCATCTTGGACACTCCACCACGAGGCCGCCTGGCCCCCGATCGACCTCAACCCTGGGCCTGGCCAGGCCTCAGACATTCCGGCACCAACATCCACCCAGGAGGTGAGCGGGCTACTTGGTCAGTCAATGGGAGCAAGAGGTGTCGATGGCTCTCCCCCGCCAAGTACCGCTCGCCCATCGCCTCCCCGGGCGCTGGCTCCACCCCTCTGCTGGGTGTCTGAACCCCCTCATCCCGGACCTCCCGACCTCCAAGTGCGAGGTTCCGGACATCAAAGCACACCAGCCCTATAACTGGGGCAGCTCCAGAGCCGGACGGCAGTTGTATCTTGGAGTCGAGAGACGCAAAGAAGAACTCATCCTTGACGGACTACTGGCGCTGCCGTAGCTCTGTCTTGTGCACCCTCGTCTTGCCTGCTGGCGCTGCCGCGGCTTTGGGAACCACCCTATCCTTCATCGTCGTCGGGACCTGCTGGCGTGGCCGCGGACCGTTTGTAACCACCACCTTCATCGGGACCTGCTGGCTCTGCCGCGGACCGTCGTCTTCCTTCACCCATCACGGGACCTGCTGGCTCCGCCGCGGCCCGTTCATCTACACCACCGAGCTCGAGGATTGAGAGCTATTTCCATCTCTTTGGTAACAAGACTGTCCCGCTACCCTTTTCCCAAACAGAGACCAGAATAGAGGGGACCCCTGAGTCCAGACCTCCTTGTACCATTCTACCGTACTTGAAGAATTGCCTATAAAGTATCGTTGAACTTTATCATTGTGTGGTGTCCGTCTGTGGGGGGGGAGTTACTTGTCTGTACGATTCACTGGAGACGGCTCTCCCCGGAGACCTCTCCCCTTATCCTCGGCCGACCCTCCCGGTCCGTCTAACATTGGTGGCCAGCGACGGGATCCGAATCACCGCATAAACCGTACAGAGAGTAGCTCACCCCACGGCGAATCACGATGTCAACTAAAGACAGCGGATCAACGGAGAAATTCCAGATGGAGAAATTGGACGAGTACAGCCATCGTGAACTTAAACAGTTCTGTATCGAATTAGGTATCGCTACCACCGGACTAAATACCAAAGATGACTTTAAGCAGGCCCTGGAATCTTGGGCAGAAACCGGGGCTGCCGGAACCCCCGATCAAGACATCGCAGCACAAACCCCCATGGCCCCTGAAGAACGAAGAACGGGTCTCTCGCCAGACGAGATCCAGGAACGAGAAAGAACCCGACTACACGAGCTGGAAATGGCCCGGCTCAAAATGGACGTTGAACTAAAGTTGGCCGAACAGAAAATCAACTTAGAGCACCTGCGTCTCCGAGAAGAAAGAGAGGAGAAACAGAGACAAAGGGAGCTCGAGGAAAAGAAACTGGCATATGAACATGAGCGGAAATTAGCTGAAATCGACCTACGCAAACAGAATAAAGAAGCAGGGGTGCCCGAGCAACCCCACACTCCAGGGGCAACAGAGAAGAAGGTACACATCCCCAAGGATGTCGTTCGAGAATACTTCCGAGAGGACGACATCCAGCAATGGTTTAAGGCCTATGAAATCGCTATGACTGCACACCGGATCGATAGAAGCGATTGGGGGGCCGGTCTGTGGGGGAGATTCCTCAATGAGGGCCGCGACGCCCTGCTGCAACTCCCGGACCACCAGATGACCTCCTATGACCATATGAAAGCTGCACTCCTCACCCGCTATGGCCTCACACCCGAGATGTACCGTCAGAGGTTCCGAGACTGCACCCGCATCCCAGGTACAACTTGGGTGGACTATGTCAATTACTTTAGCCGAGCCTTCGAGGGCTGGATCAAAGGAAGCAAGGTCACAACCTACGAACAACTGTTCAATCTTATGGTATGGGAGCATCTGTCGAACAATTGCTTCATTGAACTTCGTCAGCACCTCCTCGACAGCAAGTTAACGGATCCCCGGCAGCTCGCAGCCGAAGCAGACCGGTGGGAGATCACCAGAGTGAGTCGAAATGGGTCCTCCGAACAGAACCGGAACAACAATGGTCAGCACCGTCCCCGAGGAGGTGGAGGCCAAGGACGCGGAAGAAGCAACGCTCCGGTCACCCTCACTACCAGCCCCACCCCCCCGGCCAACCGGGGCAGCACCCCAGCGCGACCGGGACATCGAGCCAATGTTACCTGCCATCGATGCCAACGAGTCGGACACTATGCAAACGACCCAAACTGCCCCCAGTACCAGAGCCCAAGACCCCGCCAAGTAGCCGCTGCTGCTCTGGGGGAGGAACAGATCTCAGAGGAACAAGAAGAATATGAACAGGAACACCAAGAATGGGAGCCAGCCGACATGGCTCTCGCCTGCCTAGGGGGGAGAGACATGGTCCCGCGGGTCCCCCTACCCGCTAATACCCAGAAGTACAGCCAATGGGTGGGCATCAATGGACGCCGGGCTGAAGCCCTTCGTGACACTGGGGCCAGTGTAACAGCCGTCCGCTGTCACCTGGTGACCCCCGAACAATACTTACCAAACATTCTCTGCCCTGTACGTTCAGCCGATAACTCAGAAAGTCTGTGTCGGATGGCCTGCGTCCCCTTCGAATGGGGAGGGGTCTCCGGCATGTTGAAGGTGACGGTCCGAGATGATGCCCCCGTAGACTGCCTCCTGGGTAATGACCTGGAAAGCTCTCCATGGGCAGCAGTCGAACGAAAAGAGCACCTGGGGATGCTGGGCGTCCCGGACTGGGCGTGCGTCACCACCCGGTCCATGACCGCCCGTGCCAACACCCGCCCAGAGGAACTCGAATGGCCGGCGCCACCGCCTCCGGTCGCCCCCGCCGAAACCACCGACCGTGACGTCCCCCCCGAACCAGCTCAACCTCCAGACCTCGCTAACCTCGACCAGTGGCCTCAAGAGGGGGGGCCCACGCAAGAACAATTTCGCCAAGAACAAAAGACCTGTCCCTCCCTCGAGGGACTCCGCCAGCAAGCGCTAGCCCAAAGCGCAGGGGATACCTCCGGAACTCACTGGGTCTACTGGGACAATGATCTGCTGTACAGTGAGCAAAGAATCGCGGAGCTGGGGGCCAGCCGAGTCCTAGTGGTACCCCTCCGTTTTAGAGACTTTCTGCTAAACCTGGCCCACGATGTCCCCCTGGCAGGACACTTGGGTCAAGACAAAACCTATAGCCGCCTGGTGACCCACTTCTTCTGGCCCAAAATGAGGGACAATGTACACCAGCATTGCCGATCTTGCCCCACGTGCCAAGCCAGTGGGAAGAGCGGCCGCAAACTGAAAGCCCCCCTGCAACCTTTTCCCGTGGTCACCACCCCGTTCGAGAGGGTCGGAAATCCACTGACCGGTACTAAGAAGGGTAATAGCTTTGTTTTTGACCTGTGCTCACCAAAACAGAAATAGGACTGGACTCCTCTTCTTCTTGACCTGATCATCCAAACTAAAATAGGACTTATCTCCTCACCCCCAGGAAAGAAAGCGAAACAGGACAACGCTCTATCTCATATCTCATGGAAACAAACAGAGGACTACATAGCCATTCTGTAGCTCTCCTAAGGAGTCGGCCATCTTAAACTAGTCCCTAAATCATAGTTTCTTCAGCCTCTTCAGCTACCGACCTCACCTCCTGTACATATTAGATCATAACCTCAGTGCATTCCCCCCCTATTTTGGCTCAACCTGTCCCTGCTGGTATTCAGGAATGCCCGTAATTTAGATGGACTCAACCACTTCCATATCGCTATTACATTAGCCCCTATTCAACACTGACCCCAGATCCCCCCACTTTTGGCTCGACCTATCCCTGTTGGAATTTGAAAATGCCCATATTATAGACTGACTCAACCACTTCCACATCCCTATTACATTTGCCCCGACTCAACACTTACCCCAGCCAGCCTCGACTCTCTAGCCTACACCACAACACACACCACAACACACTCCCCTCACCAAAAAATCTGCCAACCGCTTCAAGCACAACCTTTTCAAATCTCACCCAGAAACGCCCTTTGCGGACCCATATTTCTCACTACACAATGGGATCACGCCCACCGATATCATTTTCTACACTAAACGTAGAGCTCAATGGAGGAAAGCCTTCTTAGTCTTATTCTCGATTTCCTCCACTAGGAAATCCGCACATGGTCTAATGATCTACACTGCACCATCACAACTCTTCCATACGACCGCAACCATCACCATTTACAACAATGGAACTATTCTCATTCAGTCCACGGACCATAGTCTATACCCATTTGATAACATCTTCCCGATTATTAAAGAGTATGTATCTAACCCACCTACTTCCACCCAACTGACCCTCACACCTAGCACCCCAGACACCACAACTCCTACCCCCTATTCCACTCTCCCACCACTTACCCTCCTGCTACAAAAGAGCTCTGAGCCTTACACCTCCCTCAACCAGTCTACCCTACCCTGCAACACACGTCTCCGCTCTTCACCTAACCCTCACATACTTCCAACTTGCACGACCGTAACAACAAACTCACCCCTTACCCAATCTGTTATATCCCCCGCAATGACCATAGCCCCCCCACCTCTAGTCCCTCTTCCTCCATCACCATCCTTCCCCCTAACTCCACCCTGCCTCACAACAACACCTACCTCCCCCAACCCAGTACTGAACCCACTCATTCACCAACTATACAAGTTGTTCCCCCACCGGTTCCAATCAGGGTTCTCTTCCCCTCTAACAGCTCTCCCACCTTAACTCTCTCTTCCTCTACTCCTTCCTTATTCCACTTGGTCACCTCGAACTCTGAACCCTCCCATCTCAATCAACACCCTTGTATTCACCATGTGGTGTATAAAAACTCTCCCCACCACGACCACTCAATGATCGTCCCGCCACCCTCTAACCTTCCTCTAAAACACATCCCACCCCCTATTACTCCTCCCACCCCCCTACCAAACGCAACCACTACCCAATTAGCTGCAACTACAACTCTCTTAATCACACACGCTACACCCTCTCATACATTTCCACCAACTCATACACCAGAGCATACTACACTCTTGGACACTTCCACCACACCCCTTCTCCCACCACCAATCACTCCAACTACCCATACATCCATGCCTACGATATGCCCAACCCTCTACTCATCAACCCCGCCCCCAGTCTCCTCCCTCGCCTTCATTAGATCTCACACCGAACAGAGCAAACCCCCTCAACTCACACCTTGGTCCAACTACCGTTCTAAACACCACTTTGGACAAGATTATGTCCACTCTTCTCCAAATTAAAGACGAACTGCATACCTTCAAAGAGTTGATCTCGAATCAACCCAGGCACCCCACACCCCCCAAAACCCTCTCACGCAACAAGCCCACCACCCTTCCTCTACTTCCACACAAACATAATCCTCCTTACTGGACCTCAATTCCCTCCCGTAATTCTGCCACTCGTCCTCTGCGAAGCATCAATCCACTCTCGGCGTACGACATACGCTCCCTCCTGCACTCTTACGATCCCACACTCACGACCCACATAGCCCCCACACACCTTCCCATCCCTACTATCCACCCCAACCCTCACAGATCCTCCACACAAAACGACAGAGGTATCGTTGTCAATAATCTTTAAAAAGTCACACTCACTCTAGACCCCTCCTCCTCCCTCGTCACTCCCCGGCTTAAATGCACACTCCTGAACTGTAGATCGGGCCCCAGACACGCATCAGACATTGCCGACCTCATTATCGCACATGACCTAGACCTGACCATACTCACCGAAACCTGGTTAACAGAATCTTCCTCGCCACTCAGTGACATTCTAGTACCCCCTAATTACCACATCATCAGACAGGATAGGAGTGGCAAGATAGGGGGTGGAATCGCATGTATTCACCGGAGCAACCTCTCAGTAATTAGAGCCATATTCCCTTTATTCTCCTCCTGTGAACACTTCTGCCTCGACATCAACAGAGTTGGCAATCCTGTATGCTCCCTACATATTATCTACCACCCACCAGGGGACAACCTCACCTTTACGGAACACCTCATGGACATGATCACAACGAATTCTGGACGGCAACACACACAAATATTCCTTGGCGATTTCAACCTCCACTGGAACGATCACAACGACTCTGTGGTCATTAGTCTCAAAAAATTCCTCAGCGCTCTAGGCCTCACCCAAATTTGCAACAGCCCTACTCACGATAAAGGCTCTATCCTGGATCAAATCATTTCCAAAGACGACTCCATTCAACTCGAGTCAATCCAACCCTGTTACTGGTCTGACCACCACATTATCACATTCTTCATCAATGAAAACTTAAAATCTAACCTGGTCCAACCCACCAAACCAAAGATCTGGAAGGGAGACCTGAAGAAACTCAATCTCAACTCATTACCTTCTCCCAGCCACAATCTTCTCCTACCTGCTCCTCTGACGTACAGTTTCTCACAGACCACTACCTCAAGTCGATGACCTCCATTATCAACGAGGGTACCCCCTTCAATTAAAGAGAGTTTCCTCTAAAAACTCTAAACCATGGTACGATGGGCTGCTTAACGAAGACAGACGAGCTATGAGATTGGCGGAACGCAATTGGAGATCAGTCCCTTCGGCTATGCACCTCAGAACACTAAAGAAAAAAAGAAACGCTTACTTTAGAAAAATCAACTGCTCGAAAGCAGATTGCTTTAGCCACCAGCTTGACCAAGCGAGAAACCGACCAAAAAAACTGTTTGAGCTTATCAAAACTCAATCCAAGGATGAACCTCAACGACTACAAAACAATTCTTGCACACTACCAACCTATGAAGAATTCTCCACTTTCTTTAGTCTAAAGACAGACATCAAGAAAGACCTCCTCACTGATCTAAGCCTACACTCTAGTCCACACAGCAAAACGCCCCTCGATCTAAAAAACAATGCTACATGGTCTTCCTTCGAAACTTACTCTGAAGAATATATAGGCAAGATTCTCAGATAATTGAAGCCCTCCAATCACCTTACTGATCCTCTACCCGCAAACGCTGTAAAAGACTTCATCCCACTGCTCCTCCCGCTCTGGACCGAAATCATTAATAGCTCACTTCAACAAGGATACATCCCGGACTCCCTCAAAGTGGGACAAGTATCGCCCATACTAAAGAAACCCACAGCAGACCCCACCGATCTGAACAACTATCGCCCTATCTCCAATATCCCTACCCTTGCCAAATTGTTAGAAAAATGTGTACACATCCAACTGACAAAACACATCGAGCACTTTGACCTCCTCAAATCACACCAATCAGGCTTCCGATCAGGCCACAGTACGGAATCAGCAATGACACACATAATTGATGACACGCTTCAAATTCTTGATCAGAATGGTACTTGCCTCCTCATCCTACTCTACCTCTCATCAGCCTTTGATACGGTCAAACAATAGAACTTACTCGATCTGCTGAGTCTCAGAATGGGTCGATCAAGGACAGTACTCAAGTGGTTTACCTCCTTTCTACATAATCGGACTCAGAAATGTAAGATTAACAATACTATGTCCACACCCGTACCAGTAACACTAGGTGTTCCACAAGGATCCTCCCTATCCCAAACATTGTTCAACCTAGTCATGGAACCACTCACCGCACTACTTCAAGCATCTAATGTGCAATTTCACATGTACGCAGACGATACCCAACTCTACCTTAAAATGCACACCCCTGAAGACATCAAACTACTCAACACAACGCTTAGGAACACACAGACTTGGCTGGCAGAGAATCATCTCAAACTTAACGCTCTAAAAACAGAATTCCTCCTAATAGCACCTCCCACCCAAGTCCACATCACTCAGGCTTGGCTGAATCATCTCACTGCATTCAACGTGCAACCTAACATCGTGGACTCAGCAAAATCTTTAGGCATAACCCTCGACTGCAATCTCAATATGTAGCATCATATCAGCATTGCAACGAAGGGAGCTAATTTCCAAATCAACACATTGAGGAAGCTGAAACCCTTCCTTCCAGCCAATGACTTCAGGACTGCAGTCCAAGACCTAATTATTCCTCGAGTAGATTATGGAGGTGTCGCCCTCTGTGGCCTCCCTACACCGACAACCGCACCCCTAAGAGCCTCTATTAATGCTGCAGCGAGACTCATCACTGGCTCAAAAAAACGCTCTCACATCACTCCCGACCGAAAATCCTTGAACTGGCTGCCATACGAAGCTAGAATACACCTGAAAATCGCATGCATTACTCACAAGGCTATACACCACAACTCACCCAGTTACCTCGCTCGGAAACTGACAATCTCGGGTGGCTCACGAACCACAAGAAGCGCAGAAAATCTTCTTTTGAAACCTCAAAGATTCCACAAGAAAAATACATATAAACCCTCCTTCTCAGGGATGGCGCCCAGGATCTGGAACGCCCTCCATCCAGAAATCAGACTTATCTCATCCACGGCACCCTTCAAAAAAGAAGTAAAATCACTCCTCTTAGCTAAACTCACCTGAATATAGACTAAAGAAATCTCGTGACTCATTATTTTTCCTCGCATGACTATGTCCAGCCTGACCACCTATGCACCGTTACTACCTTGCCTTGACTCTATTGTTAACCATTTGCTCATCTTGCACTAATTGACTTGTTTAATTATTATTCCTCAGTTCTTAGTATCCCATCTGTGTGTAAAGCGCTCTGATATCCGTAAGGATCTTGTTCGCGCTCTATAAAACTTTGCAAATAAATAAAATAAATAAACAATGCAATAACTCATGCCAGACGTTGGGAGAATCTGACGCAAACAATGCAATAACAGGTCAGACACTGAGTGAATCTGATGCAAACAATGCAATAACACAGGCCAGCCACGAGAAGAATCTGATGTAAACAATGCAATAACACAGGCCAGGCACGAGGAGAATCGGATATAAACAATGCAATAACACAGCCAGGCGTTGGGAGAATCTCGCAAACAATGCAATAGCACGGGTCAGACACTAGGAGAATCTGATGTAAATGCAATAACAGGTCAGGCACAAAAAGAATCTGATGAAAAAAATGCAATACCACAGGCCAGGCACGAGGAGAATCTGATGCAAACAATGCAATAACACAGGCCATGAATGAGGAGAATCTGACGCAAACAATGTAATAACATAGGCCGGGCGCGAGGAGAATCTGATGTAAACAATGCAATAACACAGGCCAGGCTTTGGGTGAATCTGACGCAAGCAATGCTAATAACACAGGCAAGGCACTAGGAGAATCTGACACAAACAATGCAAGAACACGGGCCAGGCACGAGGAGAATCTGATGCAAACAATGCATCAACACAGGCCAGGCACAAAAAGAATCTGATGAAAAAAATGCAATACCACAGGCCAGGCATGAGGAGAATCTGATGCAAACAATGCAATAACACAGGCCAGGCACTAGGAGAATCTGATGCAATCAATGCAAGAACACACGTAAGGTGAGAATCTTGGATAAGGGCAAAGGTGCTCCTTGGTTCAATGATGCTCTTAGGTTACTGAAACAATCTCTCCGCGAGAGCGAGAGAGCCTGGCGTAAAGATTATGAACCTAGCACCCAGATTGCCTACGCAACAGCGTAAACAGGCCATCATGTTACGGAAGGCTGAATTCTATGAGGACAGAATTGCTGCTGCTAGCAAACCCCAGAAAGAAACTTTTGAGGTCCTGAATGAATTAAGGAAAAAATAAGGGGCAAAAACCCTCCTTTACCCAGGTAGACTGCCACACATCTCAGTCTTTTTTTACTAAGAAAATAAAGGATCTCCTGTTGGAAGTTCACCCCGAGTCTCCCCTGTCCCACAAGCCCCACCCCCACACCCCCTATGATTGCCCATCCTTTAACCACCTTGCCACTACTCACTAAGGAGTCCCTGGCAGTCCTGACCAGGCGGGTGAAATCAGGGTCACCAGTGGATCCCTGCCCACCCAAGATTTTCAAGATGGGCCTTCCAGGAATCGATGAAGACGTAATCGCTCCCTGGAAACAGGGCTTACCCCTGCCAATTTCAAGGAGGCTTGTGTTATACTGATGATAAAGAAACCAGGCGCTGACACTATGACTCTGAAATTTTTTAGACCAATATCGCAGCTGCCTTTCCTTGCCAAAGTAATTGAACAGCATGTTCTCCCTTTTCTCTCCCGTCATCTTGAAGACAAACACCTCCTCGAACTCAATCAAGCTGGTTTCAGGGCCCATCACAGCACCGAATTGGTCATGCTTTCCGTGCTGGGAGAACTGAGACTCAGGGCAGACAAAATAATGCCTTGTGCCCTGGTGCTGTTAGACCTCTTTGCGGCATTTGACACGGTCAACCACGACCAACTACTGTCGCGGTTGGGGGACCTTGGCATTCAGGGCACAGCCCATGCCTGGCTCACTTCATTTAAAAAAAAAAACGCTCAGAGAGTTCAACTGGCAAATCTGGTATCCAACCCAGTAGCCCTTTCATGCGGAGTCCCCCAAGGATCAGCACTTTCACCCCTCCTCTTTAACGCTTATCTACAGCCCTTAATCTCTGCACTAAACCAGATAGAGTGTCGGATCTACAACTATGCCGACGACACTCAAATCATTATCCAAATCGACAGCTCTCCAACAGCACATGTAAGAATGCAAAGCATACTAAAATTCATGGTTAATTGGATGTAAGCCAACTCATTAAAAATAAACCCTTATAAAACAGGAGGTACTGGCGGTTACCTCAGCTTCCAGTCCATGTAATGACCTCTTCTGGCCACAAGAACTTGGGCCTTTTCCTGAACCGGCAGTGGCCGTGAAAAGCCTGGGAATCAAAATCAATGCCAAACGTTCTATGACACAAGAAGTCTCAGCAGTCGTAGGTACTTGTGTTGGCCTCCTGAGACAACTGCGAAAACTGTCTCCACTCCTCACCTTGGCCACGCTCAGACGAGCGGTCTCAGCAATGATCCTGTCGCGTCTGGACTACGGCAACTCCCTGTACGCTGGTCTCCCCCAACAACTGTTGGACAGACTACAAATCGTCATGAATGACGCAGCAAGACTAATTATTAAAATACCAAGATGGACGCACGCCACACCCCTGCTACGCGATCTCAATTGGCTCCTAATCAGGCAGAGAATTAAATTTAAGGGCCTCTGCATTACACACCAAACCCTGTACGGCAAAGCCCCAAGTTATATCAAGGACCGCATTGTCCCCTAGGTCCCCAGTAGGACACTGCGGTCAGCAGAGGCCACCCTTCTGGCCTGCCCCCGCTTCAAACTGTCCTCCGTGGGAGGGCGAGCGTTCTCAACCGCAATCCCCCTGTCCTAGAATAGCCTTCCAGTGAGCCTACACAAGGAAGTGAATCTCCTTCCTTTCAGGAAGAAGCTCAAAACCGTGCTCTTTCTGGAAGCATGGGGTACGACTTAGCAGCCCTACCTCCCCTCTCTCCACCTAGTCCATGTGTGCCCTCTGACAGCACTAATAATAATAATAAAACATTTATTAAGCGCTTGGCTGCACAAAACTGTGTATCCCCGCGCTAACTGCTAGTACAAAATAATCCAGAGGAAAAGAGTCAGGAAACTCAGCAGAGAATATGACTATTTAGGGAACAGGTAAGTTTTTAATTTTGCCCTGAATCTCATTTCGGAGGGCTCCATCCGCAAGTGGAGTGGGAGTGCGTTCCAGTGTTTAGTGGCCAAATAGCGGAAAGATCTTCCTCCCATTTTAGCTCTTGTGATGCGAGGGATTTTAAATAGCATCGTGCCTGACTATCTTAAATCTCTCGTCGGGCGGTGGATGGTGATGAGACTTTTCAGGTAATCGGGACCTCTGTTCTGGGCAATACGGTGGGCATAGCAGAGAGTTTTAAATATAATTCTCTCTTTAATTGGGAGCCAGTGGAGTTTGGATAGTGCATTTTTGATGGAAGTTTTTCTTGGGAGACCGAGCACCAGCCGCGCAGCTGAATTCTGAACACATTGTAATTGGTGCAGTCCCTTCTGATTCAGACCTAGCAGGAGCGCATTACCATAGTCCAAATGAGGTGTTATTAAAGCATGGACTATGGTTTTTCTGGCTTCGGTGGGCAGGAGATCAAGTACCTTGCGAAGCACTTTTAATATGCCGAAGCATTTGCCTGTCACTTTATTTACATGGGTTTTGCCAGAGAGGTCAGCGTCCAGCATAACGCCTAGATTTTTCACCGTCTCCACAGGAGTAGGCAACTCCCCTAGTTCGCTGGGCCACCATGCATGAGACCATACAGAGACATTTTTTCCTACTACCAGAACCTCTGTCTTGTCTCCATTTAAACGGAGACAGTTGTTATTCATCCAAGTGGCTATCGCTGACATGCAGTTTGAGAAATTGGTGGCAAGTTCTCTACTCTCTGGGGTTAATTTAAACACCAACTGGGTATCGTCAGCGTAGCTGACAATGCCCACCCCAAACTTCTCTGCAATGTGTGCCAGGGGTTCCATATAGATGTTAAATAACGTTGGGCTCAAACTAGAGCCCTGTGGAACCCCATGGCACACACCGCGAGGCGATGACAAAGGGTGGGCAATGAAGTTGGAACGTTTTGCCAGTCAGGAAGGACTGGAACCAGGTAAGAGCTGGGCCCTTTACTCCCATGTCCGAGAGACGAGACAGCAGCGTTGAGTGCAGCACGGTGTCAAACGCTGCACTTAGGTCCAATAGGACCAACGCTGCTGTCTCTCCCTCGTCCACCATCTTCCGAATATGTTCAGTCGAATACAGGACTGCCGATTCGGTTGAGTGGCCTGATCTAAAACCTGACTGGGAGGAATGGAGGAGGGCTTTTTTCTCCAGAAACTCCACGAGTTGTATATTCGCCACCTTTTCTATAATTTTGGCACAGAATGGAAGAAGTGAGATTGGTCTTAAGTTTTGGAATTGTGAAATAGGGATGTTTGGTTTCTTTTTTAAAGGTATTACTTGAGCAGATTTCCAGCTTTTAAGGACGTGGCCTTCTTGGAACGATAAGGTTATCATGTTACTGATTTGATCTATTAATATATTTTCCATGACAGCCTTACATTGTTCCAGGGGACAGGCATCACTGGGGGAGCCAGAGCGTATTCCATTAATAATTTTCATTAGGTCCTGTTTATTCGGAGTTCTGAATCTGGTGAATAGAGATTTATGAGTGAGGGAGCTTTGATTATCTGCATTATCATTGGCTGTGATGGTCCTACTTGAAAAGGTGGCATGGATTTTTTCTACTTTCTCCACAAAGAAATCAGCTATCCGATCGCATATCTCCGTGGAGTAAGTATCTTTAGTATCCAAACGTATAGGAATGGTAATTTCTCTATAAATGCAGAATAGCTCTTTCGTGGGGTTCTTGGCTTCCTCAATTCTGCTTTTGTAATAGTGACTTTTTTCTGTTCTTACCAATTTCTGATATTTCTTCAATTCGGTTCTGTAACTTTCTTTGAGTTCCGGGGTGTAGTTTTTCCTCCATTTACGTTTTATAGATTTACATAGAGCTTTAGCAGTTTTAAGTTTCTCTGAGAACCAGGGGGCGGTTTTGGATTGTCTGGCTGGAGGTTTGGTAGTCCATGGCGCAATTTTGTCTAAAGTTTTTGCTAACCAGAGTTCATAATTGTCCCATACCTCTTGTAGAGAATTCCCTGTTAAAGGGGGTTGTTCAGCTAGCATATCTTTAAAAAGTTCAGGGGTGAATTTTTTAAAGAGACCTCTGGGTGATAATGCGCGTTGCAAATTTAAATTACAATTACAATAACACAGGCCAGGCACGAGGAGAATCTGAGGCAAACAATGCAATAACACAGGCCAGGCACTAGGAGAATCTGATGAAAACAATGCAATAACACAGGCCAGGCATTGGGAGAATCTGATGAAAACAATGCAACAACGCAGAGCAGGCACTAGGAGAGTCTGACGAAACACTGCAATAACACAGGCATGAGGAGAATCTGATGCACACAATGCAATAACACAAGCCAGGCACCAAGAGAATCTTATGCAAACAATGCAATAACACAGGCCAGGTGCAAGGAGAATCTGATGCAAGCAATGCAATACCACAGGCCAGGCACGAGAAGAATCCGATGCAAACAATGCAATAACACAAGCCATGCTAAAGGAGATTCTGATGCAAACAATGCAATAGCACAGGCCAGGCACTTGGATTGAAGCAAATAATGCAATAACACAGGCCAGGCACGAGGAGAATCTTAGGCAAACAATGTAATAACACAGGCCAGGCACTAGGAGAATCTTATGCAAACAATGCAATAACATAGGCCAGGCACGAGAAGAATCCGATGCAAACAATGCAATAACACAGGCCAGGCACTAGGAGAATCTTATGCAAACAATGCAATAACATAGGCCAGGCACGAAAAGAATCTTATGCAAACAATGCAATAACACAGGTCAGGGACGAAAAGAATCTGATGCAAACAATGCAATAACACAGGCCAGGCACGAGGAGAATCCGATGCAAACAATGCAATAACACAGGCCAGGCACGAGGAGAATCCGATGCAAACAATGCAATAACACAGGTCAGGCATGAGAAGAATCCGATGCAAACAATGCAATAACACAGGCCAGGCACGAAAAGAATCTTATGCAAACAATGCAATAACACAGGCCAGGCACGAAAAGAATCTGATGCAAAAAATGCAATAACATAGGCCAGGCACGAAAAGAATCTTATGCAAACAATGCAATAACACAGGCCAGGCACGAAAAGAATCTGATGCAAACAATTCAATAACACAGGCCAGGTACTAGGAGAATCTGATGCAAACAATTCAATAACACAGGCCAGGCGTTGGGAGAATCTGATGCAAACAATGCAATAACACAGGCCAGGCACGAGGAGAATCTGATGCAAACAATGTAATAACACATGCCAGGTACTAGGAGAGTCTGATGAAACACTGCAGTAACACAGGCCAGGCACAAAAAGAATCTGATGCAAACAATGCAATAACACAAGCCAGGCAAAAGGAGAATATGATGCAAACAATGCAAAAACACAGGCCAGGCACGAGGAGAATCTGATGCAAACAATGCATTCACACAGGCCTGGCACAAGGAGAATCTGATAAAAACAATGCAATAATGCAGAGCAGGTACTAGGAGAGTCTGACGAAACACTGCAATAACACGGGCCAGGCACGGGGAGAATCTGATGCAAACAATGCAATACCACAGTCCAGGCACGAGGAGAATCTTATGCAAATGATGCAATAACAAAGTCCAGGCACAGGAGAATCGAAGTTGAACAATGCAATAACACAGGCCAGGCATGAGGAGAATCTGATGCAAACAACCCAATAACAAAGGCCAAGCACGAGGAGAATCTAATGCAAACAATGCAATAACACAGGCCGGGCACCAATGGGTTTGCACCCAGAGGAGTTACTAACAGAAAGTGTTCAGTGTCTACTAGCAGAAAAACTTATATTCTGTTTGTAAGTTTTTGACAGTTCAGCATGTAATAGCTGGCGGGATCTAGGGTACTGTGTGGACAAGAGGGTGGGAGGGCAAAGACTAGTTTTATATGGACTGAAGCCTGGGCAAAATGAGCAATATTTCAAGGAAGTATCACCATATAGTAAATCATGCAGTCATTTGTTTTTTGGGGGGTCCAGGTTTGGGATATTACGTACCAAGGAGTGTCAGAGAGATTATAATCTTCCCTACAAGGGTCATCTACTTTACAAAGAATTTCAATACGAGGAGTGACTCTAAAAAGCAGCGGCGGGACATGCAGTGAGAGGAGAGAACGCAGATTGTCACTAACGTTATGGAACAGCACACAACTTTAGAGGCTACGTAGGTACAAGGGAGACACCTGAAATGGGCTCGGCACCTCACATGAATCCAGTACACGAAAGCGCCTTTACACACAGACCAAACATCCTTGGTGGGTCCGAGGGGAGGAGGAGGGGCTCAAAACACAAACATAGAAGGAAGAGCTAGTAGGTGTTCAGGGACACGTTACTGGAAACGGACTACTCTAGTAAGTAGTGTCATGGACTGGTTGTGGAGACAGTAGTCCCATACAACAAGCAGCTTTGCTCTACGACGAAAGGAAAAGGTTTCAACCCTCTTACATGAAAATATTGGTAGACATTCACTTATAAATATGCTCAATACATCTACCAAATGCTGTAAAAAAAAAAACCTTGACAACCCTTAACGAGGTAGACAATTCACTAGTGTATCCACACATCACCACTAGACATAACATCTAATCCCGGCTTTACCACTTTACCTAAAGATGCTGGAAATAAACACCAAATGGTACTTCTCAACAGGGCCACTTTACAGGCCATTATCCTGGGATAGTAGTCCCTCGGCTGCACCCTCACAATCTCCACCACCCCACGTGTGGTTTACTGCACTAGGAAACTGTGCAACCAGGAGACTGTGTTTAAACCTGACCTACCAATTTGTGAAATAGTGCGTGTTAGACCTGTCAGCCCTAGGGTGGTCTTTCCCTGTTTTTTGTCGCCCTGCCTCATTTTTCCCACCTTCTTTTGGTTGGCCCTTAGGTCTCTGGGCACCTTTCCATGGCCAATCCATGTTAAGGTGCAGGTGCTCTCTACCCCAAAACATGGCTGCCACTGACCCCTGCTACTGCAGCGTGGTCTTGTTAGGCGCACTCTAGTAGCCAGGAACTGGCTGGAACCCTTAAACAATGTAGCAATGCCAGCCTGCCCATAGCTAGAATGAGGGAAGCTCCTGGAACCTTCTAGAATAGGGGAGGTGACACCAACTGCCACTGCCTACTGCCAACTGTCGCTATATAAAGAAAGGGAGGGAAACTTCTAGTCAGTTGGGGCATCACTGACCTGGGGAACCCACGCAGGAGTTTTAGGCGGGAGGGCCTAGTTAGAATTGGGTGGATTTTTTTTATTATGCCCGTAAGGCTCGGGATGGTTGGGTGCGTGGCAGCGAGGTGCGTGATTTTGAAGGTCTGTATAACCTTTTTTTGAGAGAGCACCTCTGGATAAGTGTTTTCCGGAGCTGCGCCAACATCTGGTGGACCGCAAGCTTACTGATCCCCGTGAGCTTGCGGAGGAGGCGGATACTTGGGTCAGCACCCGGGTGTCACACAAGGGCCCCAGGGGAGATGGCCCGAAAGGCGGACTGGGCGCCCCTCAGAAGAAAGAGGGTGGAGATAAAAGACCGGAGTTCTCACGAGGCCCACAAAATAGACAGTTTGGGAGAGGAGTAGGTACCCCACCACAGAACCGTTCCCCAAAACCCACTTACCCTGACAGGAGTCAGCAGCCAAAAGTGGTCCGGTGCTATGAGTGCGGAGAGGTCGGACACTACAAGGGAGCTGCCCAGTGTCGCAAACGACCCCCAGCCCCCACTGGTGGCAAGAGTCCCAGGGTGGCTAGTGTAGCGCTTGGGTTGGAGCTGCCCCTAGAAAGGGAAGGGGAGTAGACAGGCCTGACCCTGGTTTCACTTGGGGATAGAGAGATGGTCCCAGTGACGCCCTTACCATCGAATACTGCTAAGTACCAGCAGAGGGTGAAGGTCAATGGGGAGGAGGTGGACGCTCTGAGGGACACAGGAGCCAGCATGACCATCGTAGTGAGGCGGCTGGTGTCCCCTGAGCAGGTAGTACCTGATGTGTACCATCCGGCCGTGTTTGCTGACGGCACTATGAGCTACTATCCCGTGGCTCAAGTTCCCTTTGAGTGGGGAGGAGTGTCAGGCCCGTTGAGAGTTGCGATCAGCCCTGGCTTGCCTGTGGACTGTCTGCTCAGTAATGACCTCGAACATACCGCCTGGAAGGAAGTGGAGTTTAAGGCCCACACTGAGATGCTGGGGTTACCAGGGTGGACTTGCGTAGTCACGCGGTCCATGGCTGCCCGGCAAGAAGCTCAACCCGGGTTGGAGCCCGGGTTGGAGCCAAGGATGGAGATACCCTTACGGGATTGATTCCTGCGCGATATAAGAATTTAAATAAATAAATAAATAAATAAACCATGGCCCAACCCAATGCCGATCCAGAGGAGAGTGTTGTGGAGGACACACCCCGTGTGATGGATGGGGAGCCTGCGGAGGTAACCCCGGAGTCCGTGGAGGTGAATGTCGTTCCCGTGGGGGACTTGCTGACCCTTGCCGAGTGGCATGTGGAAGGAGGGCCTACCCGGGAGGAATTCTGTCAGGCGCAGGAGTGCCCCACGCTTGAAGGCATGCGGCGACAGGCCGAAGCCCAAGCGGTCAACCAAGAGACCGGCAGTTACCACGTGTGTTGGGAGGATGGCCTCCTGTACAGTGAGCCAAGGGTTCCGGTGCATGGATCCTCGAGGGCCTTAGTGGTCCCCCAGTGCTACCGGGCCTTTTTGTTGGAACTGGCGCATGAGATACCCTTAGCCGGACACCTGGGCCAGGACAAGACCTTTGCCAGGCTAGTCCCACATTTTTATTGGCCCAGGATGAGAGTTGCCTCTGACACCTACTGCAAGACCTGCAAGACATGCCAGGCCAGTGGCAAGACGGGGACCAAAGTGAAGGCCCCATTGGAACCACTCCCAGTGGTCGGGACCCCTTTAGAGCGGGTTCGTAATCGACATCGTTGGGCCGTTGGACCCTCCGACCTCTGCGGGACATCGCTTCATCCTGGTGTTGGTGGACCACGCCACACGGTACCCGGAGGCCATCCCTCTGAGGACCGTTACTGCACCTGTGGTGGCGCGGGCCCTGATTGGGATATTCACCCGAGTGGGATTCCCCAAGGTCGTGGTGTCGGACAGAGGCACAAATTTCATGTCGGCCTACATGCAGGCCATGTGGAAGGAGTGCAGAGTGACCTATCGGTTCTCCACTCCTTACCACCCCCAGACTAACGGGCTCGTAGAGCGCTTCAATAAGACCTTGAAGGGGATGATCCGGAGCCTGCCAGAAGACTTGAGGCGGAAATGGGACAACCTCCTCCCTTGCTTGCTGTTCTCGTACCACGAGGTACCACAGAAGGGAGTCGGGTTCAGCCCCTTCGAATTGCTCTATGGCCATCCCGTTAGGGGACCCCTCAGTCTGGTCAAGGAGGGGTGGGAGAAGACTTCGAAGAAGCTTACTCGTGATGTTGTCAGCTATATGCTGGCGTTCCGCAGCCAGATGGCCAAGTTGTGGAAAGAAGCCTCAGACAACTTAGAGGCTAGCCAAGCCGTCATGAAGGAGTGGTATGACCGCAATGCTCGGACGGTAGAGTTGGACGCTGGACAGAAGGTGCGGGTCATGGAGCCTGGGGAGCTTAGTGCCCTCCAGGACCGGTGGACTGGTCCGTACGAGATTGTGGAGCGTCGAGGCCAGACCACCTACGTCGTTGACTTGAAGACCCCCGTCAGACCCATCGGGTGCTCCACGTCAACCGCCTGAAGCCTCACCATGAGCGATCGGAGCTTGCTCTCCTCATGGTGACGGATGGGAGCGAGGAGGAGGAGAGTGAGCCTCTTCCTGACCTTCTAGCGGCTCGGGAAAAGGATGGTTCAGTGGAGGGAGTTGTCCTCCCCCCATCCTTGACCCTAGAGCAACAGAGGGACTGCCGCCAGGTATTGGCGCAGCACGCCTCGTTGCTCTCCCTCACGCCTGGAATTACCCATCTGTGTACCCATGATGTGGACACAGGGGACAGTCCGCCAGTAAAAACCAAGTCTTACCAGCTGTCCGATAAAGTGAAGAACAGCATCCAGGGTGAGGTGACCAAGATGCTGGAGCTGGGAGTGATCGAACCCTCGAGCAGCCCGTGGGCCAGTCCGGTCGTGCTGGTGCCGAAAGCAGCTCCACCGGGCACCACACCAGAACTTCGGTTCTGTGTGGACTATCGGGGATTGAACTCGGTCACCAAGACAGATGCTCACCCGATACCACGGGCGGACAAGCTGATTGACCGGCTGGGAGCAGCCAAGTACCTCAGCACCATCGACTTGACATCAGGGTACTGGCAGATTGCAATGGCTGATGAAGCGAAGGAGAAGACAGCGTTCTCCACCCCCGAGGGCCACTTCCAATTTCGAGTGATGCCCTTCGGGCTCAAGAATGCTCCGGCCACCTTCCAGCGGTTGGTGAACCAGGTGCTATCTGGCCTGGAGTCCTTCTCAGCGGCGTATCTGGATGACATAGCTGTTTTCAGTAGCACCTAGGAGGACCATCTGCAGCATCTCCAGGAGGTGCTGCAGGCGTTGCAACGCGCTGGCCTCACCATCAAGGCTAGCAAGTGCCAGATTGGACAGGGCTCAGTCGTGTACCTGGGACACCTGGTGGGCGGGGGTAACGTGCAACCCCTCCAGGCAAAAATTGAGACCATCATGGCCTGGGAGCCCCCCAAAACTCAGACTGAGGTCCGAGCTTTCCTCGGCCTCACTGGCTATTACCGCAGGTTCGTCAAGGGATATGGCACCATCGAGGCCCCCTTGACCGAGTTGACGTCCAAAAAGCAGCCGCGCAAGGTGATCTGGACGGCTGCTTGCCAGGAGGCATTTGAAACACTGAAGCGCGCGATGTACACCGCTCCGGTGTTGGCCACTCCGTACAACTCAACGATGATGGCCAAGACCAACCTGTGGCCTTCATCTCCAGAAAACTCCTCCCTCGGGAACGGCGATGGAGTACCATCGAGCGAGAAGCCTTCGCTGTGGTCTGGGCCTTGAAGAAGCTGAGGCCATACCTTTTTGGCTCTCACTTCATAATTCAAACCGACCACCGACCCCTTCGCTGGCTCATGCAGATGAGAGGCGAAAATCCCAAGTTGCTAAGGTGGTCCATTTCCCTACAGGGGATGGACTTTAGGGTGGAACATCGGCCCGGAGTTGAGCACGCCAATGCTGACGGTCTCTCCCGTTTTTTCCGCCTTAGTGACGAGAACTCCCTAGAGGTTGGGTAGCTCTCCCCTCTTTCGGCTGGGGGGGACGCATGTTAGACCTGTCAGCCCTAGGGTGGTCTTTCCCTGTTTTTTTCGCCCTTGCCTCATTTTTCCCACCTTCTTTTTGTTGGCCCTTAGGTCTCTGGGCACCTTTCCATGGCCAATCCATGTTAAGGTGCAGGTGCTCTCTACCCCCAACATGGCTGCCACTGACCCCTGCTACTGCAGCGTGGTCTTGTTAGGCGCACCTTAAACAATGTAGCAATGCCAGCCTGCCCGTAGCTAAAATGAGGGAAGCTCCTGTAACCTTCTAGAATAGGGGAGGTGACACCAACTGCCACTGCCTACTGCCAACTGTCGCTATATAAAGAAAGGGAGGGAAACTTCTAGTCAGTTGGGGCATCACTGACCTGGGGAACCCACGCAGGAGTTTTAGGCGGGAGGGCCTAGTTAGGAACCTATGCTACTGGGAGTGACAGGATTTAGGTGCTGCCTCTTAAGCTGGGTGAGGTGTCCTAGACTAGCCCCCTGATCTGGCCCAGCGGTAGGGAACCCCAGGGTCCATCTGCAGTGGCTGAGGAAAATTCATCCAGCCTTCAACTCAATCCCCCCCCTCTTCAAGAAACCATCACCTAAGGGCGCAGAACCATCCAAGCGCCAAGAACACTACTTTCTTCAACCAGAGACTGCTGCAGGATCGACCAGGTACTGGACTGTGCTTCCCTGCGCACCCCCTGCCTTCAACTGGGCCCACCTGGCCCTACCTGTCTCCCCTGACTGAACTGCTCTGCTGTCCCTGCTGAACTGTGTGAAAAGCGCTATATACTGCTCCCCCTGTTAAGCGCTATATTCGAGACTGCCTGTCCTGTCAGGGATTATTGAAATTGCCTTCCCTCCTGCCGGCATTATTTGCTGACTGACTAACCAGCGCTGTGAAGCATCATCCCCAAGTGCTGGATTGCCCCTTCAAGTGCTCCTCTGCCTCGGCGCCAAGCGCTGTACCATGTCCCCCTGAGGTGCCTGAGGAGGCCCCCTTGTCAGCGCGGCATCAGCGCCGCCCACGCGACGCCTCGGAGGCGCTGCCAGGAGAGGGCCGCGTCATCGAATCCGCCAGGCCGCACTAGGCCTGAAGCCTGCCTGGGCCGGTGTCACGTGACGAGGGAGCGCCGCCGCGTCATCGGCCGCACCCCCCCGCCCAAGCCGCGCAGCTATTGGCTGCCGGGAACGAGCCTCTGCCCGCGAGACCCGGCACCCGGGGAAGTTACGTTTTACCGCGGAGGGGTGGAGGACCACGAGAGTCCCCCTCCGCTTCACCGCACACCGCACCTGACCCCCCTGTGGGTGCCCAAGAACCACCACTGCCCCGTTGCCACCGCGGTCCGAGAGAGGCCCCTGAGAGGGTCGGAAACCCTCCCTTCTACTCCGAGACCAGCGCAAGGGCCCAAGGAGGGGCCGAAGCTACCAGGTAATCCCAGGGGAGGAGGACGGAAGGCCAGGAGAGGCCCCGAGTTCGCCCCTCCCCCGGGAGATGCCCCCTTGAGCCCCGAGAGACCGGGCTTGAGCATCCAACTGGGGCTGAATGACTATGCAGGTCGTGGAGGAACAGTCTTAGAAGGGATTAATTAACCACGCCCAGTAGGCCGCTTGGGGTTGGATTAACTCCACGGTCCCCTTGACTGTGCAGGCCTGAACACCACCTTATGCTACATATTTTTCATGCCTGCTTACATGTTTTCATGCCTGCTGATCTGTTTTCAAGCCTGTTAATGAAGTGGTGACATTTCCTTGTACTGAATTTCCTCGCAGGGGCGGGCTTCTACGGATCCTGATGGGATGATGATATGATACTGATTGATTTAATCCATGACTATTTTGATAACCTGATTTCTGGTATTGAACTGTTGATATTTATAAGGGGTAATGTTTATAACTGCTTCTTGAAATGTTCATCCCTGGTTTATGAAAGTACCCTCTCAGCCTGCTGAAGAGTGTAATGCGACAGGCTGTGTTAATTGATGTTTTACTGCTTTAATGAAATGCTTTACCACTTTAAAGGAAATGCAAAATGGAGGGTTTCAATAAAATGCTAACAACACTGCTTTGATCTAAAGCCTATATAAAAGATCTTGATTTTCAATAACAACTACTGGTGTGGTCTCCATTATTGTGCCCACTTCGTGTCTCAGTGGATGAGTGTGTTTAGTAGCTGCTTTACACATAAGCCCCTGGCCGCCTTCCTGCTCGAGCCAAGCTACCCCCCGGGGAACTGGTGGTCCCAGTTCTTACAGTGCGCTTCGGGAATCACTAAGTACATTTATGCTTCTCTTCCCATTTTTGTCCAAGATCGGGGGTATTTACAACCATCCTAAAGTTGTTCTTTAGGATGTGCTTTTAAAAATGGACCCAGTCTGTGGTGATGAGTCTTTAACTAAAGATTCATTCCTGCGGCTCCTGGACGGTTGTCGATGCATTGCCAGGAGTGTTGTTGATGCGCTGCCAGGAGTGTTCCCGACAGTTATGTTCCTGGTGCAGTTGGGTGAGTGTTGAATAAATCTTACCCTTAACCTACCGATGACACGAGAGTTTGATTACCACATAGACATTGTCTGGGGGGGGAATGCTGGGTACACATCGCCCACTCTCATGGACTATTCACCAGAATGTAACATGTCCAAGTAATAACCTTTGGAAAAAGTAGTTCTGTGTTCATCCAACTTAAACTGTTTAGTACTGGGTAAATCCTACTCTTTCTGTTCCACTCTCCCCTTAGCTGGATAGAAGAAATAAACATGAAAGACATGTTCCCAGCACAAACCACCAGCATGGATTTCATTCACTCGTTCAGAGCTGCTTAACTGCAGGTCTCCACACTCCATATCAGCATCTCTAAAGGCAAACACTGTTGAAGCAAAGGGAGGGAGAGAGCCCGTATAATCCTATAGAGCATAGGCCGCTCACTAGAAAACGACGACGAAGGACAGGACAACAGGATAAACCAATCCAACTCAAATATGAGGTCAACGTATTATTTATCGCCTTAATGGTGCAAAAATCACTCAGGGATTAAATCAATACTATTCGAATAATCAAGGTTCGATTTAGAATAGAGACATTGCTGTGCTGCATTAAAAGAAATCAGCGGCAACAATAGCTATTCTCACAACAAAGTGTTCTTATTTCAAGTCTGGCTTGCAAATTTTACAAGAAGGGGATAAAGCGACAACTGATAGACAACATTATAAAGCTTACCGACTTGCCATAAAGGTTACTGTTACTTTTAGAACAACACAAAGGTTAAGGAAAAGCAGAAGTATCAATGTAGACAGTGTATCCACAATGACGGACAATAAACCCTTATTAATAGTGACCACATAACAACCGTCTCCAGGTAGGAGCGCCTAATTACAAAAGACCTGCTAATACGGTGAACGACTACAGCGCATCAAACTGTGACTATGACATTGGTCTATCAAAACATTTGAGTTCTACGTTTGTTCTTTTCGTTAGGTGTTGATCCTGGAAGATATAGGTTGATGGGTTTCGGGCTTGTGCTTTATGCACGCTTCAGGAATTTGCGGAACGAATATCACACAAACATCGCACCATTTGAGGCGGACATTGGGGTGAGAGCTAGTTGCGTAAAATGGAGCGCTACAGGGGTTACTAGCTTCTCAAAAGGGCATGTCCTCTGTTTGGATAGCTGTCCAGAGGGCCAGAGACCTGGATGGGGCCATAAATGTAAGCAATGGCCCAGAGCCGCCATGGTTAATTTGTAACTCCTGGGTCAGTTTGCTTGTGTGGTGGCGGCAAAGATTCGTAGTATGCTGAAATGGTTGGGTTGCAAACACGATTGACAAACTGGCATGTGGACACTCACTACAGGATCCTTACTGCCTGGCAGTTCCTGCCACCTAGCACCAAACAAGCAGGACTTCAATAGCTGAGCTGTGTGCGCCCTCCAGGCTGTTCCAGTTGTGCTGGCATCACCAAGCTGCACTAAATGATTGCTGGCAATGGAGCAGACCACCCGAGGGCGCGACAAACCTGAAGAATCACAATAACAACAAGCACTGGCATTGCCAATAGGTTTCGCATTTAGAAAGTTGGAGCTATTGGTTTTGTAAATGACATTTTATATTTATATATCATTATTGGCATTGTCAATAACAATATATAAATATAGGGCTATGCCAATGCCAATAACGATATATAAATATAAAATGTAATTTACAAAACCAATAGCTCCAACTTTCTAAATGCGAAACCTATTGGCAACGCCAGTGCTGGTTTCCATTTTCTCCCCGCTTTATACATATGACAGCTTCTGCCGATGTTTCTGGTCAGGTTGGTATAGGATATTTAGATAAGCTAAAATATTATACTTGGAGGTAGCAACCGAAGTCTGAAGCAGCCAAGTGAAAAGTGGGGCACCGTGCATTTACATCAAACCCATTGTGAGGAGTAGCCACAGATGGAAGGAGAGGTATCTAAAGTGATCACACAGATTAAAAATGCAGCACTGATTAAACTGGATAACTTCAATCTGGAAAGAAAATGTGACAATATCTTGGGGGAACAAAGGATTAACTAGTGGTTAAATGGAAAAGCAGAAACACCCTAAAAGGGGGACTGGGAGATACCACTGCACATTTCACCTATGAGGCTTGAATTCGAGTATAGTGTGACATTTGGGTTATGGAGGGTGACATCTTCAGGAGAATAATGATAGTATAAAGAAGGATAAAGATAGAATGGAGCCCAGAGACCGTCGAGAAGAATGATAATGAAAAATGCAGTCCCCTTAAGGAAAGGAGTCCCACAGTATATACGTATATCTAGCTGAAAGATACAAAGGTATGAAGGACATTAACACTCCTAAAAAGGAATATGCACATTTCCGGAGCAAACAAAAAAATACAATAAACTAAAACTAGTGATTGGGAAATTAGACCGGACGTGGCAGAAGGGAGCTTACTAGGGATAACATTAGATAATATATTTTTTACATTATGGGTAGAGAATGCATGAAACAGTCTCTCAGATCAAGTGGAGGACACACAAATGGTAAACGACTCAAACATGTAAGGGACACATACATGGATGCACTAGAAGTTACCAATCAAAGATTCAAGCAAACACCATGTAAGAGGGTTGATGTGCCTAGCTAGATTAGGCAAGGATAATGGTAAACCGGATTGACTCCGCAGGCTGAAGCTCCTATCAAGTCCGAAGTTCCTATTGGTTACCAGCAGGCCCCAAACTCACACTCCCCTTCATGGAAAACATACATAAGACTTGAAAGGCAGTGCTTCTATGCTTGGGAACAGCTGCCCCTTCTCAGCATCAATGACGGAACAGAACATGTAGCATTTATTAGCCTTTAAGGTAGGCCGGTGATACAAGCTCGCTTGAAGTTTTTTTTACACATATAGCACACAACGTAGGAGGGATTGGCTTCGGTAGCAATCTCCTCCGTGGCTCTGCTCCTCCGTGGCTCGGCCTCTCACAGCCATTACCCTTTACTCCTGCTGCTAGATACAAGGGAGCCTTCATGCTCAAAATCCTGGGCCTCTCTGGAGAGACTGTCAGCAGGAGGGCCAATTAAGATTGTAGTTTTGTCAAAAATGAGGTGGGATAGAAAGGCTGGTTTTGACAATCGAAACGCGGACCATGCAACAGCAACAGAAAACGTATCACTGCCCTGTTTTTAAAGGCATGACTGACTACGGCGGCCAGCGGAAATACTATTTCGGCAACCAGTTTTCTGCACGTGCGTGCACAAGAACTGGGAATTGCCACATTTCTTAAAATCAAACAGCAAAACACTTTAGCAAAGTAATTCTCTTTTCACGGTGCAAGTGCATGTTATGAGTTTTCGTTGTCTGTTATTGCACATGGGGCACGGGCGCCATGCTGTAACCCAATTCTCACCTCTGCAGTATCATACAGGTCATTCCTCTGGCGATTTTGCGGACACTGCACAGGTACCGAAGCAAACTCTCTTACCGTAATATATATTTAGTGCCGGCAGACGCATGCTGAGCCATGGAGCATTACCGAGGCGGCCGTATGTTGTGCGGCTGCGACCGGGATTTGTGTGCGCGCGAGCAAGAATAAAACAAGTCAGGTCCCGGGCCGGCAGCCAATGACAGCGCGGCCCAGGAATGACGTCAGGGGGGTGCCCCGGGCCGGCAGCCAATCACAGCGCGGCCCGGGAAATGACGTCACGGGGGTGTCCCGGGCCGGCAGCCAATCGCAGCGCGGCCCGGGACAAAGGGGCGGGGCTTAAAAAAAGCCTGAGAAACGCCCCCGAATCGCGTTTTCCCCGAGAAAGCGCGATTGACAGCCTCTGTCTCCCAATGGCTAGCCTCCATTTATGGAGCTAGCCAATGAGAGACAGAGGCGGTGCCGACATCCATACTGTTGACAAAAGTTTTCGATCTGGGAGGGGCACTTCGTGCCCTCACCAGGTCGAAACCTAAAAAGTTATTATTTTTAAGATTCCTGTGAGGGTGTTACCAGTACGTCTTTAATGCAGTATTTTCATGGAAACCTTAAAAAAAGGTTAACACTAGCTACAGTAGGATTGCGGTTACTAAAAATTTAACATCTGATAGCACAGTAAGCATTTACACGTTCTCTCTTTTTGCAAATTATGCTCGACTGATCTTATACTCTGTACAGCTCATCCTATAATTTGTGTAGCGTATTGTATATTTTGTTTAATTCTTTCTTTAAACTATTGGCTTTCATATTCAAAGTGATGTCTGTCACGGGCAGGGACGTCATAGCACTGTAAATATACAAGTCACTATGCCCTTGTGCACCAACCAGGATTCAAATTAGCGACCCTCCAGTTTGAGACAAAGACATCAGAAATTATAACACTAAGTCCAGTGCCCCAGGCGATCTGAATGGCGTCTGAGTTGAGCCCATTTACGTAAACGCAGGCCATAGGCTGTGTGTCTAGCAGCTTCATAAGTGATCTCAAACTCCCTGACATAGCAAGCCGCCTAAACGTATCGATCATAAAAGGCTACTCCAGGGAGTAAAATGCCTTATCGGCATCAGCTGACTTCATGTCTGGGTTTACCCGATGCAGCACTGCGAATACGGTCTGTAGATGAACCGCTGTAGATCTACATCGGACAAATCCCGACTGTACAGGGGAGACTGTTTTCTCTAGTAGGAGGGATAGCCGAGTCGCATCACCTCAGGCAGAAATTTATTGAAATTGTTACCCAGTGGCAGAGGGCAATAAGATAATCACTTAAAGGGTCTTTTCCAGGCTTAGGGGGCACTGATATGACTGCATCACTTATAGACGCCAGCGACACACCGCCCTTTAATGCCTCGGCATACACCTCCAGCAGGTATGCGGTTGGTATTTGTTTGTAAAACTCTACACCAAACCTTCAGATCCCGGAGCCTTTCCTCCTCCTAGGGCATCTATAACGGCAACAATCTGTGGCCCAGAGATCGATAGCTTATGATGGGATGTGAGAGCCAATTTATATAGCGCTGCACAGCTAGTTCGGGAAAGAAGTGTCCTGGCCCTAGTATGAGCGCATAAGTATCAAAATCCCACAGCCCCTGAACACGAACAGAAAGGTTTTGATTTGTTTCCTGAAAGAACTCATGTTTTCTTGGTAGCACAGGGCAGGTGGGAGGGCATTCCATTCCAGGTACCTGCAGTCACCTCAGGCAGAGAGCAGCCAACTATTCAGATTTTTATAAACTTTGAGACTTTATGCAGCAAAGCATGATGGGATCTCACCCCTCGGCCAGCTGATACCAGGCAAAAAGAAAGGACAAATATGAATGAACCCTCTGACGGTAGAGAGTTTATGACATTTAGGGGCATATGTATGAACAAGCCCTTCTGCGATTCCTTAATTGCGATTTTTAGCGAATTGCTATTACGGAATCGCAAAATGCTATGTATGTAGGAATCGCAATAATAATTGCGATTCCTTAATATTCCTCAATTGCGAATCGCGATTCGCAATTAAGGAATATTTTCCCATTCATTCCTATGCGCTAGGAGGCCCATGGGAATGGATTGGAAGACATTCTCAATTTGCGATTCGCAATTAGAGAATCGCAAATTGAGAATGCAATTTCAAGGATACCCTGTTGCACCCCTGAAATATGTATGTGTAAACATGTGACGCACATACATTCCCCAAGGGCATGTATGTGCGCTACATGGCACTTTCAAAATTCAAAAAAGTGCATTTTTCAAAGAAATCGCAAATTACCACCAACTTGAAGTTGGTGGTAATTTACGATTTCTTACGGCCAAATTGCACTTTTACCATGCTTCATACATTGCATTTAAGGAATCGCAATTTGCGATTCCTTGAATGCAATTGCAAAATAGAGAACCGTAGATTTTGCAATTCTCTAATTTGCGATGCCCTTTTGGGATGATATATCCCAAAAGGCCTTTTCCCGTTCACAAACGGGCCAGGAAAAGGCGAATGGGAAAAGGGCTTGATACATAGGCCCCAAAGTGCTTTAAATTGACATCTTTTCAGGACAGGAAGTCAGTACAATTTGACCAGTTTGTTGGAGATCCGACGTTGATTTTTTTAACCTCAGAACCAGCCGCAATCAGCAGCAGCAGCAGCAGCCGTAGCAGCAGCAATCTATGAAGGCGATATTCAGATATGCCTATGTATAAAGAGATGCAGAAATTCCTTCTCGATAGAATCAGAACCAGAACCAGGTCCTTCCTAGATGAAGCAGGGATGAACTGAAGTATTTTTCTGATAACTTTCAGCAGTCAGAAGCCTGAATACCAGATGATATTAATGTATCCTTTTAAGGACAGATGTGAATTCACCCAAACTCCCAGTTTGCTGACCTGATGGAATGGGGTGGACAGAGCTCCCAACGACAACGGCCTCCACCCTTGTGCCATGAAGCTCTGGACCCAAATACCACTATTTCCATTTTTTTCACTGTTCAGCGCCAGGGATTTGAGCTCATCCAATCAGCGACTTCCTGGCGGCAGCTCCTGAAATTACTGAACATTTTAGCTGTATTTAATTCTAATCTAATGATTTGTATATATTTGAGTAGAGGTGATATCGAATGACTCGATCAGGTTGGCCAAGTGGGCCATGTAAAGATTGAAAAGATTGTGGCTCAAAACCAGCTGGGGGGAGGGGAATTGCCTTAGGGGTTGATCTGAAGTTAGCTGATGCCACCCCTTGGGTCAGATCTATTAAAAAGGATAAAAAACAAGCAGGCACTTTCCCCAAAGACCCACCATCTCCAATCTCTGGAGTAAAGTGGAGTGGGAGATGGTGTCAAAGGCTGCTGACAGATCTAATCAGATCAGAGCCCCCACCTCCCCACCCCCATACATAATGTCTCTAATATCCCACGTGGCTTTAGCTCTGTTGGAGCCCTGGATGGACTTTGTGCAGAAGTTGGTGGGACTCGAGATATTTGGCGAGCTGTTTGTTCACCGTGGCCTCAGTTAGTTTGGTGAACATCAGGAACGGAGACAGGCCGATCCTTAGAGTTAGAACTGCTGCGACTACTGGAGCAGACATCTGGAAGTAATGTTGGATGAAACGCTATGAATGGCTGCACGCTGAGGTGCGACGGAGGGCAGGAACAAGAAGGTTGAGCTGGGATGTGTCCAAGAGTAATAACCAGAGCCTGGGATGAACTCAAACATTCCACCCATCATTTTGCTTATTCCTAAACACGACAGGTGTGCCCAGATGTGGGTCCCGTGCGTGTTGCACCGCTGGAATAAAGACGCACCCTACAGTCGAGGCCCAAGTAGGCTAAAACCAGTCTTGGGTTGCTACTGTTCCGGTTCAGAAAGAATCTGGATCAGCTCTTCAGGCTGCACTGCTCCTATTGGGAGGAGTCTAAAGCTGATTTGCATATGTCTGCTTTCTGTTTGCGGTGGCATTGTGGGTCAAAAACCAGTTGATCCCCCTCTGCTGCTTGGCCTGGTTGGGACCAGGATGTGAGCTGGAGTCTAGTGAGGACTAGCATGTGGGCAGGGCTTGTTACAGACCAGGATTTGAGACTGAGTCTAGTAAGGACCAGGACGTGTGCCAGGGCCTTGTGAGGACCAGGACATGAGCCGGGGCCTGGTGGGGACCAGGATGTGAGCCAGGGCCTGGTGGGGACCAGGCCATGAGCCAGGGTCTTGTGAGGACCAGGACGTGAGCTCCGGCCTGGGGGGACTAGGACGTGAGCCAGGGCCTTGTTAGGACCAGGAAGTGAGCCGGCGCCTGGTGGACCAGGATGTGAGCCAGGGCCTTGTGAGGACCAGAATTTGAGCCGGGGCCTTGTGAGGACCAGGACGTGAGCCAGGGCCTTGTGAGGACCAGGATTTGAGCTGGGGCCTTGTGAGGACCACGACGTGAGCCGGGGTCTGGTGGGCCAGGATGTGAGCCGGGGTATGGTGAAGACATGGATCGGAGCCGGGGCCTTGTGAGGACTAGGACATGGGTCGGGGCCTTGTGAGGACTAGGACGTGAGCCGGGGCCTGGTGTGGACCAGGACGTGACCTGGGTGAGCCGGGGTCTGGTGGGGACCTGGATGTGAGCCGGGGCCTGGTGGACCAAATGTGAGCTGGGGCCTGTGGTGGAGCAGGAGGCTGAGCCAGAGGCTGGTGGACCAGGACATGAGACAGGGCCTTGTGAAGACCAGGATGTGAGCCTGAGCCTGGTGAGGACCAGGACATGAGCCGGGGCTTTGTGAGGACCAGGATATGAGCCGGAGTCTGGTGAGGACCAGGACATGAGCCGGAGTATGGTGAGGACCAGGATGCTGAGCCGGGGCCTGGTGGACCAGGATGCTGAGCCCACTCTCGGTCTCTTTGAGAGGCCCGACTAAACACCCGGTTCGTCCTCTCTTGCAGGACCAGGCAAGGGCCAGTACAGTGATCCAAGGACACCAGAGACTTGGCCGCTGGACTTGCACACCCTGTTTTTCATTGTATTTCTCAATGAAACAGATAAAACTGTGTGAAATCTCCATGAGAGAGATTCAGATTATCCCAGATCTCACTGGACTCACAATCTGCAGAAAGAGTCCTTGCACATTAACTGTTCTACTCTTTTCTGCCACAATGCCCTGGGAGGTACCAAATATTTCCGTAGAGTGATCCCCCAAATATTCATGCCTGTACTTTCATGTAATACGTAAGTGCATTCTGGGAGTTGTAGTCTCCGTTACTTCACTAAAAAAAGTGGTTCAAAAAATAATCTCCTTGCTTGGAGATGTGTGCCTCTGTCATGAGCCATCTGGGGCTCAATGGTAACTGTATACTTTTCAAAAACTCAGATTATGAGTGTCTCTAGTTGGCACAGGTAGGTACTAGTGACAAAAAGGGACCCTCTCCTCTAGTCAGGATAAGGGGATTATACTCCCAAAATAATTCCTGCTCACCCACTTGGTAGCTTGGCACGAGCAGAAGGGCTTTACTTCAGAGGCGTTGTAAGTTAGGCAGTTGAGACCACATACAGTAACCCAGTGACAACACTACAAATGGACACCACACAGGTTTTCGATCAAACATAAGTAGACTTGATATAGAGTTACCACAAGACCATCAATGACAAAACAATACACACTATGATTACTTTAAGATGGTAGATGTTAGACCTGGCACGTTGGGTGAGTCTCCCTTCCACTTTTTGTTGCTATGCCTCATGTGTTTTGCTGGTGTTAGCTGCTCAGAGCACTGTGCCACCGCCAACCAGTGCCACAGTGCAAGTGCTCCCTGTATAAAATGTAGATATTGATTGGACTCCATGATTGGCTTATTTGGTTTACTATCAGACCCCAGTACAGTGCACCAGGAGTGCCCAGGGCTTGTAAATCCAAATGCTGCTTGTGGGCCTGCAGCACTGGTTGTGCCACCCACAGAAGCAGCCTTGTAAAATGTGTCTAAGGTCTGCCATTAAAGAACCTGCGTGCAGTCTGGTACTGTCAGGCTGACTGGGCAAGTGCACCCACTTGCCAGTCCCTAAACCATCCCTTTGCTTCATATCAGTCACCCCTATGGTAGGACCAAGGGCAGGGTGCATTGTAAGTATAAGGTGGGACAAGCCCTGATGTGTGTGGCATGTACTAATAGTGAATTACAGCCATTTTTGTTTTTCACTATTGCAAGGCTACCTGTTCTCATAGGTCAGAATGGGCTGTTGGTTTTGTTACATTCTATGGTCCTAACAGACTCAGGGAACACTGTAGAAATTCGAGTTTAGTATGCCTGAACTCAGTATAATAAAATACATCTTTTAGTAAAGTTTATTTTAATATTCTGTGTTTGCAAATCCCACTTTTAGAAAGTAGGTATTTGCTTGCCTAACCATTTCAGCCCGCCTCTGCTAGAACACGGTAGAAATTAGAGTTTAGTATGCCTGAACTCAGAATAATAAAATACATCTTTTAGTAAAGTTTATTTTAATATTCTGTGTTTGCAAATGCCACTTTTAGAAAGTAGGTATTTGCTTGCCTAACCATTTCAGCCCGCCTCTGCTAGGATGTGTATCTGCTGTCTGGTTTCTGTGAGTGACAGGGCTGGGGGATTCCAGGAGACAGGCTGGGGCAGCCCGGTGGTGAATAGAGAGATTTACATCCAGATGGTTGGGAGGAGTGCACCTGGACTCTGAATAGGACTGTGCCTTTCCACCGTATTGCTGGCTCCACCTCCTGGGGAGCGTCTAATGTCTCAGCCCTGCTCTGAGAATGAAAAGTCAGAGTCATGTCAACAAAGTGCTCAAGAACTGGTTCTGGCTAGGCAAAGGCCCCTCAAATCAAATCAAAATAGGCTTTATTCGATTTTAACTTTAAAATCATAAAAGCATACAGAGAGAAAAATACATTGCATTTTAAAATAAACCACATATTGGTTTTAAATTACACAATTAAAAAATTAAAAAGGGTTTTAGCCCTTCTAGAACCTTTAGGCAACATTGAAGGTAACAGTGTTCTAAAAGATTTAGTAGTTACGATACATGGAACTGTTGTATGACAATTTGGGACAATTAACAGCCACTGAAAAACTATTGCCATTACTTAAATAGGTTCCTCTACCCACTGTGTAGTTGTCAAATCCCAGTGGTCTGGGGGAAAGCATGTAAAATGTATTGGGGTAAAAGTCATGTAAGTTCCAGGTAGAAATAAGACCATCGCCCTTTTGAGGTAGCCATGTCTGCATGTATGGCACAATGTTGTCTGCTCCTAAAACGTATCAGGATCAGATCGCCCAAGATGTCTTTTTTGAGGGGTCCAAGCCAGCCCACCCTCCGGACGCTTATTATTCGACCATCAAAGTGATAGGGCAAAGGTCTGTTTTTAGATAGCCAGAACTTGACTTTGTTCATAAGCTCATGTTGTCTCTCAGTTTTACCCTGTATTAGTTCAGGGACTCCCGAGGACAATTACAAAAGGCGCTGCTTCTGGAGGTAAGTGTATATGGGTGGTGCGCACATGTTTAGATGGAATGTGACGCGTTGTTGTCGGTTTCAGGGGGGCTTTGGGAGTGATAGGCAGCAAGGAAATGGGGGTAGGTACTTGAGTAAGCACCGCTTCGTGAGATAAAGTCAATTTAGGTAGGTTTGAAGAGGCAGTTGTCGGCGGGCAATAAGTTGTTGCAGTATGAGTTGAGGATTTCTGGAGAGATTTAATGGAGTTCTCCAGCCCCGTCAGCCTCTCCCCGAATGCAGTGATTTTATCGATTAAGGGGTGTATTAAGGATTCGATGAGATGTTCAATCATAGGCAAAAGGGTGTGATGGGAGAATGTTGATAAATCGTCCAAGTTATCAACCGGTGGCGAAATAAAGGCCGAATTAATTACAGATGGTATAGGACTTCGACATGGTTTATCAAGTGTTTGTGACTTAGAATAACTCCCATATTCTTTGTCCCCATCGTACTTCCTTTTAGCAGGTATAGCCCTGGGAGGTATTGTACTAAGGGTGTTAATTTTGTTGTTTTCCGAAAAGGATATCAACTCCCTTGGACATAATGATGATGATTATAAGCTGCTGCTTTTTAACGTGGGGGAGGGTTCTGCAGAAACGTACTTTGCCTTACACAGGCTGTTCAAATCATCCAACCAAGAAAGTGTAGATGATGGATGTGCAGTAAAGTCAACCCTGGGGGACCCAACCGGGGATTGTCGAGAAGCATTTTTAGCCATGTCTCTGAACAGGGGAAACAGGTGACTAGTTGTTGTGAGGGGGGTGTTGTGGAGCATATCCCCTATATGGACATTAGGCATCGTTAAGGAGGTTACGAGTCAGTAGATTACCTCTAGTTTGGGACCCGAACAAACAAGGGGGGTGGCCCGTCCCCGTCCTCCTCAGTCCGATGAGGGCCCCGCGCGCTCCCGCAACGCGGACACAGCCGGTGACTTTTCAACGCGCCTCCGGGTGCTCCGCCTTCACTTTCCTGGACCTGGGGCACCTGGGAAACGTAGTCTCCCTCCGTTCGGCAGCCGCGTTGGTAGTTGCGGCGGCGGGAGGGAGACAGGACAACAGCAGGACCTCTGTGGACTCCTGGCAGGGTAACGGCAAGCTCTCCCCACACACAGCTCAGCCCCCGCTCCACCGACACAGCCGGTGACTTTTCAACGCGCCTCCGGGCGCACCGCCTTCACTTTCCTGGACCTGGGGCACCTGGGAAACGTAGTCTCCCTCCGCTCGGCAGCCGCGTTGGTAGTTGCGGCGGCGGGAGGGAGACAGGACAACAGCAGGACCTCTGTGGACTCCTGGCAGGGTAACGGCAAGCTCTCCCCACACACAGCTCAGCCCCTCAACCCCAGACGAACAAAGGAATTAGGGGTATAAGTATTGGGACCTTGCTCCCAAGAAATTAGATCCTGCTTTGACAAGAAGAAAACTCTGCCCGACGAGAAGGAACTGGGAAACTGAAGGAGGAGTACTGTCCCTTGGCCTGCAGTGGTTGCCTTGATGCTGAAGGAGAGGAGAAAGACTACAAAGACTTTATTTTCCAACTTGTGCAAAAGATATCCAAAGGCTAGTGAGTGAGCTTGCCCCCTGAACGAAGTCCCAGGACCATTGGACTTCATCCACCTCGCAAACCACCGCTGGAAACGATGTTTTCAGTCGCCGCTAAGGCCGGGACCTGTGTACGCCTCGTACGATCGAGTCGAAGCCTGACCGCAACGTACAAAGCATCGCCAACCACAAGCAACGCTACTCTGTGTTCACCGACCCGCACAAGCGCCGTCAACGAGCCGCCGCTCGCACCATGACTGGGAAGCACCGCTGCGTACAACGCTCCATGCATCGACTCGAAACAGGTCAGGACAACGCGCACACTACTGCTGAGGAAGAGTCCGAGAATCGCACGGAGTTGGGTACGCATCGCATGGCCCGACTCGCACCGCTTTCAAGGACTGTAAGACTCCAGCTCCTAAAGTACGGCTCGTACGTCGCAACGCAATAGTTCGCACCGCACAAGGCACCGTCCCCTCAAGAAACGCGATTCTGCGTTCACTGACCCGCACAGGCGCTGTCAACGAGCCGTAGCTTGCCCCGCGACAGGAGGACATCGCCGCGTACAACGCTTTCTTTTTCAACGCATCGTCTGTGACTAACTCATCAAAGCAAAGGTACTGTGTACGACTCACACCGCATTTTGGTACGCATCGGACAGGAGTGTCCGCTGCGTTTGTTAGACTCTTTCTGGGTATTTTCATCACCGTGAGAGCCGGATGAAGGGTACGAAGCGCACAGAACTCTAAAATACGCATTTCAACAAGAACTCTTTATTGCGAATAGTATTGTGGCTCATTTTTGTCGTTATTTGGTCTTGTGCTAAGTCTCTATATAAAGAAAACTATTTTTTATATAATACTAGTGTGGTGTCCATTTGTGTTGTTGTCACTGGGTTACTGTATGTGGTCACAAATGCTTAACTTGCAACGCCTCTGAAATAAGTCTTGTCTGCTCGCGCCAAGCTACCTAGAGGGTGAGCAGGGGTTATTTTAGGAGGGTAATCCCCTTATCCTGACTAGAGGAGAGGGTCCCTGCTGTCACAAGTACTTACCTGTGCCAACCAGAGACCCCCAAATCTAACACTAGATTTAAGCTTAGTTCAGTTCAGTTCTTAGATGCGACACTCTGCGTCAATGTACCTTAGGTTGCGCTTTCACAACAAGCAATGTCGCAGCGATGGGAAATGCGGCAAAGTTCAGATACAAAGAAATAAAGACGTGAAGATCTCCCAGATGCGGCACACTTCTCGGGGATGCGAGAAGTCCTCGGTTCGATGCGTGGACTGTAGCCGTGACACCCTTACGATACGACGGCAACAGCTCCAGCAGCGACGCTCTTCTCCCACGATGCGTGAAGCTTCCGCTTGATGCAACAACTACAGCAGTGACATCCAAGATGCGACAGCAGCAGCTCCGACGGCGGCGCGCTTCTCAGGGATGCGAGGTGCTCTTGGTCAATGCGGTACAAAGCGACAGTTCCAGCGGCAACACCCTCCTTCGGAGTTGCGACGGCAGGCACAGCGACGGTGACATGCTCCGACCTCGTTGTGAGATTCTTCTCCTGATGGGGTGCAGTGAGACAACTACAGGGGCGACACCCTCCTTCGGAGTTGTGAGGGCAGCGACGGCGACACGCTTTCTCTTCGTTGCGGCATGCTTCTCTCCGATGCGGTGCAGTGCAGCAGTTCCAGCGGTGACACCCTCCTTCGGAGTTGCAACAGCAGGCCCAGCGACATGCTTCTTCTCGTTGAGTCGCGCTGCCAGCTCCCTGCGACACGCAGTTCCTCAGAAGGCCCAATACAGAAGCAGGCACTTCCTAAAGAACTCTGGGGAGCTGGGGGGTGAAGTCTATTGTCCATGAGACTTCAGCAGGAGGCAAGCTCTTTTCCAAGTCCTTGGAGATCCTTCGCAAGTTGAAAGCAAAGTACACAAAGTTCCTTTTTCCTTTTTTTGGCAGTAAGGCAACCACTGCAGGCCAATCCCCCAAGCAGCACTTCAGCTTGGGAATAGTCTCTCCTCAGTTTCTTGAGGTTCATCTCCTCAGTAAAGGTTTCTTCTTGTAGTCCAAAGTGATCTAATTTCATGAGATCAGGGTCCCAATATTTATACCCTAAAAGTCTTTGTTCTCTGAGGGGAGAGGGGCCTTTGCCCAGTCCAAACCAGTTCTGAAGCACTCTGTTTACCAGACTTCTCCTTTCCTTTCACAGTGCAGGGCAGGCATATCAGACCCCCACAGGAGGTGGAGCCAGCATTGTGGAAGGCAAGTACAGGCCTGGAGCACTTTGTTGACAGGACTCCTTCTCTTCTTTCAGTGTGCAGGGCAGAGACTTCAGCCACTCCCTAGGGGGTGGAGCCAGCATTGTGGAAGGCAGGCACAGCCCTATTCAAGGTTCAGGTGCAACTCCTCCCTCCCATCTAGATGCAGATCTCTCTATGCACCACTGGGTGACTCAGCCTGTCTCATGGAATTCCCCAGCCCTGCCACTCACAAAAGCAGACATAGGAATACACAACCTAGCAGAGGCAGGTTTGAATGGTTAGACAAGCAAACACCTACTTTCTAAAAGTGGTATTTGCAAACACAGAATATTAAAATGAACTTCACAAAAAGATGTATTTTATTATTCTGAGTTCAGGCATACCAAACTCAAATTTCTACCATGTTCTCTGAGTCTGTTAGGATTATAAAATGTAATTACTAACAGCCCATTCTGGCCTACGGAGAACAGCTAGCCATGCAATAGTGAAAAACGAAAATGGCTGTAATTCACTATTAGGACATGCCACACACATCAAGGCTTGTCCTACCATATACTTACAATGCACTCTGCCCATGGGTCTACCATAAGGGTGACTGTTGGAAATGGGATCCCTGGCTGGCCAGGGCTTTCGCCAAAGTCAGTCAGAGACCACCACTCCCAAGTCAGGGCAAGGGAGTTACACGCCAAGATAACCCCTGCTCAACCTCTAGGTAACGTGGCGCGAGCAGCAAGGCTAAACTTGGAGGCGATGTAAGTTAAGTATTTGCGCACGCACCCCAGCAACAACAACCAAAGGCCCACCACAAAGGAAACTCCACACAAGGTTATATAAAAATAGCCTTTGTATTATAAGAAATATACATTAGATAAAACACACATATTGTTACACTGTGCCAACAGGCACGGGCGGAATTTACAAGGGATAATGTACAGGACAGGGCCACCTGGACCACTGTCAAGGGTATGCACTTTTAGAAGTAACACTTTCAGAAATAGCACTTTAGTATGTAAAATCACTGTAGCACACAATATAAAAATAGAGCACACAACCAGTAATCACTGGTAACCAGGACCTCACTAGCACCACCAGCACTAGGAGAAAAACAACCACCTAAGTATCACAATACCTGTAGGGGTGTAAGAACATAACACATGATGCAATGCATAACATTCATTCAGAGGTGTAAAGAAGGAAAACACATGATGCATCAACAATACATTCAGAGGTGCAGAAAATGAACAATTTCGCCAAACTCCCTTAAGTCACCACCTGTGACTGTCCCTAGGCCAACTGGCCTCTCTAGGGCTAGGACGCAGTGTGTCTCAAAGTCAGGGGGCCTAAACGTGGCAGTTGCCCACAAAGTTCTGGGCAACTGGTGCAGGAAAGATAGGACAGCGTTGGAGCCTCGTGGGCTCAAGAACCACCACTGTGGCACTGCGGAGCCTCTCTGGGCTCTAGAACAAATGTGGACAAGGAGCCTCTCTGGGCTCTCAAACACGAATGCCGCCTTACTGGGCAGTGGGGTCCCTCACGGGGTACCTAGGAACACTTAGGGCGCCTTGAACCTCTCAAGGCTTTAGACAAATAGGGCCGGTCGTTGGAGTCCCGCTTCTCTGTGGACTCAGAAAGATCACGGCAACCAGAGCCCTCTAGGCTCTAAAACAACACCTGAAACACTGCCCCCGGAGAGCCTTCGCGGCTCAAACAATAAATGCCCCCACGTTGGAGCCTCGCTGGGCTCAGAACCAAATATGCCCCCTTGAGCCTCTCAGACTCATAACTCAGTTAGGGGCGGGGGGAGCCTCTCGGGGCTCAAAGGACAAATATGCCTCCTGGGCTTAAGAACAGATGGGGCCTGAGCCTCGCAAGGCTCGCAAACAGGAATGCCCCCAAGAGCCTCAACCGGCTCTTCACACTGACAGGGAGGGGCGGGCACCGGCAATGTGCCGCGACGCCCTCCTCGTCGAATCTGCGCTGAGCCCCACTCACCGGCTGTCTCGCTGGCGGGACGGCTCCTCCTCACGGCAGCGCGGGGCTCCTCTCTCCTCACGGGGAGCCTCTGACGGCAATGCAGGCTGCTTCCTGATTCTCCGCTCCTCTTCTCTCGTCCCGGGGCTCTCCCTTCGATCGGGAGCCTCGGGCAGGACACGCCGGCTGCTTCTCGTCTTGCTGCTCTGCTGCGGGGGCGGGACTTCCGGGTCACCCTCCCTCAGGCCGCGCAGCGATTGGCCAGGCACACGAGCACTTCCGGGTCGCTGCGGGGAGCGCGGCGGCTCGGTTCAGACAGGAAGGCGGGGTCCCATTATCCGAGGAGTGGGCTCCCTCGTGATAAATTACAATCCCAGGACGGGGCAATGCCGGGTGGGCATCGGCCTCCAAAAGGGCAATAATCCGAGGTGGGCACTCTGACATCAAACGGTGGGCACCACCAAATCAGCAGATGCCGGCTGGGCACCCAAAGCTCTAGCAGCGCTAACAGCAAGGAAAAGGCGCTCCCAAGCGCCACAGGACGAAATAAAGCGCTCACAGCGCTAGGAGCCACATAAAGCGCTAGGCAAGGGGTTTCAGCGCTCCCCAGCGCTGAAGGGCAGAGAGCAGCGCTCTCAGTGCTGTAGGCACAGCACAAGCTCCAGCAGGGGCAGGAGGCAGGCAGGGTGGCAAGGCTGGGCCAGAGCCAGCACACTAGGTCTCCAGGCAGGGAGACACTCCAAGTGGCGGTCCTCCTGGCCCCAGCAGCAGCAACAGCCCCCTCTGGCAGGATCAGAAAAGAGAACCAAATTCATGGGGACACAGCCCCTTCTTATACTGTGAAATCCTTTGTTTGGAGGTGCAGGGTGGGGGGAGACCAGTCGCAGCTGGTCTTGGAGCACCCTTGATGGCCCAACCACCCCTTTCATTCACTGGGGAGGCTAGGGTCGTTAGACACACCACAGGGGGGCGGAGCCAGCATTGTGTGGGGAAAACCCAGCCCATCCAGGACACAGGTACACTCCTCCCACACATCACTCATGCTAATCTCACACTCACCACCGGGCAGACCTATCCAGACTTCCTGGAGCCTGGCATGCCAGCCAGCTCCAGCCAATCACACTCCAGCACCCTTACTGCACACATATCTCAATGTCTGGAAGTAGCACTTCCCAACTAGACACATACAAGCCACACATACCATCGTGCAGCATTCACTCTCACGAGTTAACACATACCAAACTCGAGCCTACACTCCCCACGCATCAGGAACTACCAGGGACACACACATTCCCCATGCATTCCTATGGGAGGGCAGGCCAGCCATACTACACGCACGCACTTTACTCTGGGACCCAGGGTAAAAGTGCGCAGAGACCCAAAAATCACTAACACAGGGTCACAAATAAAAGCAAAAAGTTTAGGGGTGAACCTGCCCTAAGGGCCAAGTCCAACACAACCCCCTTCCAGCCAAAACGCAGGGGAGAACAATCACCACCGTGATGGACTTCCCTGCTTGGGGCGATAGAACACGGACGCAGGCCCGCCACTGCCGGGACACCCTCCTGTTCTATGCCACGGTGAACCCCTAGTGTTCCTTCTAAAGCTACTGTAAGGACCAACTGGGCTACCCCACTGGTACTCCTCAGCTGTCCGTGGCCAGGACCAGGCCCTAGGCCACCCAGGTGCCACTGGTTCCTGCCTACTCAAGAAGTGGGGGGTAGTAACCCCAGGCCCATAGTAGCCACTCTCCACTCTTCCTGTTTGCAAGACAGGGCCAGACTGCCACTGGTTCTCCAGCCTAGGGTCTACAACCTCAGGCGGACCAGGAGTCTCAGGGAAGGCTCTCCTCCCCCTACCTCTTCTTCTAGGGTTCCTCCTCCCCGTGCGAGGGGGATACCTAGAACGCCATTCCAACCCAGGGTTTAACCCCTCAGGTTGCACTGGGGTCAGAGGTGGGCTCTCCCACCCTCTGCACCCCCTTCCAGAGGTCTGCCCTCTCTCAACTGGAGAAGTTCCTCTGGAGGAAGAACCGGCCAGGACACTGGTTACAGTCGTCCTCCCCTTCAGGTCAGGCTGATCCTGAACCTGGCCTTCCAACCTCTGGTCTAAAACCTTTGGTGGAACAATTGCCTGGCACTCCAGGACTTCTGGGGATTCACACACAATCTCCCTGAGGCTAACAAATGACACATCTGTTGTGTGACTGTCTGTCTGGCGCAGATCTCCCGTCCCCTGTCCACCTGACAGTGCGCGGAGATCCTCCAGACCAGAAGTGGCACCACCCGGGTCCCCCCAAGAAGATCTAGCCCAACTGGCTAGTCCCTGGTCCACTGGCGCATCCACTGGGAAACTCATCCCCCAATCACTCCTCACTTCGGACTTCTGTGCCCTCCCAACTGGAGCGACACTGCCGGACACTGGAACCCCTGGAGCTCTAGTTACAGATGCTCCAGGTTCCCTAGACACTAGGAGATCTTCCTCAATTGGGCTAACAGGACAGCCTAGGTCCCCAACCTGGTGTTCCCTCAATAAACCACCTAGGTTCTGAGACAGGGCTTCGGGCATCTGGGGACTCTCAGCCACCCACTAATTCCTGCTCCACTGAGCCAGGTAGTCAGCCTCTCCACCCTTCTCACTATACTGGGACCTAGCTGGGCTACACTGAGCCTCTTCCAGCACGCTGGGCTGGAAGATACCTGAACCACTACTTTTGGAGTCACTCACTAGGGACTCTAAAGAACCTCGAGCACTTTCCCAGCGCTCTGCTTCCTCAGCAAGCGCCCAAGGACTAAAGTACTCAGACTTCAACAGGTGCTGGCGCGACTCTGGACAAACAACACTGAGCAACTGCTCTTTGAGAAACATATTCACTACTCCGTCCCTCTCATCGTCCGGGTTAGCCGCCAGCCAATCCTCCATTGCATCAGAACAGTCATCCACAAAATACCCCCACTGCTGGTGAGGCGGTTTCCTAAGGTTCCTGAATTTCACCCTGAACTCCTCTTCTGGGGAAACAGGTACCATACTGTGAGAACTGTAGGGGGAACTCCCTACAATGAAATTAAAATAGCTGCCACCACTGGACTCAGCCCTCCCTGGGGAGTCCAGAAAATCACGACTGCGATCAGGGGATAACCTACCCTCTAGGGCTATCTTCTCCCTGGCCAAGGCCCTCTCAGCCTCTGCAATCCGCTCATTCACACCCAGCTGCGCCATCCCTCTGGCATGCTCTAACCTGAGCTTCTCCATAGCCAGCTGGTGCTCCCTCTCTTCTCTCCTATCCAACCACTCTTCTGGGGACAGGGAAACGGATGGGGTGCTACATCTGACACTGGACCCAGCAAGGGACTGCCTATCTATGGGGTCCTCACTATCTGCTGGCGCCCAGTCACTGTCAAACTCATCCTCCACTTCAGACTCTTCGGGGCTCCCCTCAGACTCACCACCCTCATGGCGTGCGGCCCGGGCCCCCTCTCTCTCTCACTGTGCTCACGTTCCCAGTCATCCTTCTGCCATAGGATCAGGTTATCCCTAAGCTTGGACTGGGTGTCTGACTCACTCACTGGGATGTCTCTCTCCTCACAAAACCGTACCAACTCGTGCACACTGTACTTAAACAGGCCACAGAGGTTAAAAGGAGATTCCATCTTGACAGGATGTTCACAGACACGTGCAACACAAGGGACCTAACAATCTGAAGTAAGAGTACACAATTCCAAAACTTCAATGATCTCCTTATCAAAGAGAACTCATACTCATGCGTCCAGGAAAACACACCATTCATCCACACACACCCTCCCCTCGGATCGGTAAGGCAGTTTCTACCACCCCTGACTTCTCAACCTGACCATAAGCGACACAGGTACTAAACTCTGGAAGCAGGGCGGGGGACAAATGTACTGAACACAATTATCAAATGACACTCTTCAGGAGAAGCAATAATGGAATTTCACCAAAAACAATAATCCCCAAAATGTGGCTATCTAAAAATGTAGAGCTTTGAAGTGCGGCCAGCTGCTACTGTGGTACAACGCAAACACAAATCCTCATCCTCACCGCTTGCCGCCAATGTTGGAAATGGGATCCCTGGCTGGCCAGGGCTTTCGCCAAAGTCAGTCAGAGACCACCACTCCCAAGTCAGGGCAAGGGAGTTACACGCCAAGATAACCCCTGCTCACCCTCTAGGTAACGTGGCGCGAGCAGCAAGGCTAAACTTGGAGGCGATGTAAGTTAAGTATTTGCGCACGCACCCCAGCAACAACAACCAAAGGCCCACCACAAAGGAAACTCCACACAAGGTTATATAAAAATAGCCTTTGTATTATAAGAAATATACATTAGATAAAACACACATATTGTTACACTGTGCCAACAGGCACGGGCGGAATTTACAAGGGATAATGTACAGGACAGGGCCACCTGGACCACTGTCAAGGGTATGCACTTTTAGAAGTAACACTTTCAGAAATAGCACTTTAGAATGTAAAATCACTGTAGCACACAATATAAAAATAGAGCACACAACCAGTAATCACTGGTAACCAGGACCTCACTAGCACCACCTGCACTAGGAGAAAAACAACCACCTAAGTATCACAATACCTGTAGGGGTGTAAGAACATAACACATGATGCAATGCATAACATTCATTCAGAGGTGTAAAGAAGGAAAACACATGATGCATCAACAATACATTCAGAGGTGCAGAAAATGAACAATTGCGCCAAACTCCCTTAACCCCTTCGACGCTCATGACGAGCTGGGCTCGTCATGAGGTAGCCCCCTCGCACGCTCATGACGAGCCCAGCTCGTCATGAATAAAGGGCTTTACAGATTCTCAGCGTGCGAGCGGAATTCCGCCCGCACGCATGCGGTTAAGTCACCACCTGTGACTGTCCCTAGGCCAACTGGCCTCTCTAGGGCTAGGACGCCCTGTGTCTCAAAGTCAGGGGGCCTAAACGTGGCAGTTGCCCACAAAGTTCTGGGCAACTGGTGCAGGAAAGTTAGGACAGCGTTGGAGCCTCGTGGGCTCAAGAACCACCACTGTGGCACTGCGGAGCCTCTCTGGGCTCTAGAACAAATGTGGACAAGGAGCCTCTCTGGGCTCTCAAACACGAATGCCGCCTTACTGGGCAGTGGGGTCCCTCAGGGGGGACCAAGGAACACTTAGGGCGCCTTGAACCTCTCAAGGCTTTAGACAAATAGGGCCGGTCGTTGGAGTCCCGCTTCTCTGTGGACTCAGAAAGATCACAGCAACCAGAGCCCTCTAGGCTCTAAAACAACACCTGAAACACGGTGCCCCTAGGGAGCCTTCGCGGCTCAAACAATAAATGCCCCCACGTTGGAGCCTCGCTGGGCTCAGAACCAAATATGCCCCCTTGAGCCGCTCAGACTCATAACTCCGTTAGGGGCGGGGGGAGCCTCTCGGGGCTCAAAGAACAAATATGCGGCCGGGGAGCCTCCTGGGCTTAAGAACAGATGGGGCCTGAGCCTCGCAAGGCTCGCAAACAGGAATGCCCCCAAGAGCCTCAACCGGCTCTTCACACTGACGGGGAGGGGCGGGCACCGGCAATGTGCCCCGAAGCCCTCCTCGTCGAATCTGCGCTGAGCCCCACTCACCGGCTGTCTCGCTGGCGGGACGGCTCCTCCTCACGGCAGCGCGGGGCTCCTCTCTCCTCACGGGGAGCCTCGGACGGCAATGCAGGCTGCTTCCTGATTCTCCGCTCCTCTTCTCTCGTCCCGGGGCTCTCCCTTCGATCGGGAGCCTCGGGCAGGACACGCCGGCTGCTTCTCGTCTTGCTGCTCGGCTGCGGGGGCGGGACTTCCGGGTCACCCTCCCTCGGGCCGCGCAGTGATTGGCCGGGCACACGAGCACTTCCGGGTCGCCGCGGGCAGCGTGGCGGCTCGCTTCAGACAGGCAGGCGGGGTCCCATTATCCGAGGAGTGGGCTCCCTCGTGATAAATTACAATCCCAGGACGGGGCAATGCCGGGTGGGCACCGGCCTCCAAAAGGGCAATAATCCGAGGTGGGCATTCTGACATCAAACGGTGGGCACCACCAAATCAGCAGATGCCGGCTGGGCACCCAAAGCTCTAGCAGCGCTAACAGCAAGGAAAAGGCGCTCCCAAGCACCACAGGACGAAATAAAGCGCTCACAGCGCTAGGAGCCACATAAAGCGCTCTCAAGCGCTAGGCAAGGGGTTTCAGCACTCCCCAGCGCTGAAGGGCAGAGAGCAGCGCTCTCAGTGCTGTAGGCACAGCACAAGCTCCAGCAGGGGCTGGAGGCAGGCAGGGGGGCAAGGCTGGGCCAGAGCCAGCACACTGGGTCTCCAGGCAGGGAGACACTCCAAGTGGCGGTCCTCCTGGTCCCAGCAGCAGCAACAGCCCCCTCTGGCAGGATCAGAAAAGAGAACCAAATTCATGGGGACACAGCCCCTTCTTATACTGTGAAATCCTTTGTTTGGAGGTGCAGGGTGGGGGGAGACCAGTCGCAGCTAGTCTTGGAGCACCCTTGATGGCCCAACCACCCCTTTCATTCACTGGGGAGGCTAGGGTCGTTAGACACACCACAGGGGGGCGGAGCCAGCATTGTGTGGGGAAAACCCAGCCCATCCAGGACACAGGTACACTCCTCCCACACATCACTCATGCTAATCTCACACTCACCACCGGGCAGACCCATCCAGACTTCCTGGAGCCTGGCATGCCAGCCAGCTCCAGCCAATCACACTCCAGCACCCTTACTGCACACATATCTCAATGTCTGGAAGTAGCACTTCCCAACTAGACACATACAAGCCACACATACCATTGTGCAGCATTCACTCTCACGAGTTAACACATACCAAACTCGAGCCTGCACTCCCCACGCATCAGGAACTACCAGGGACACACACATTCCCCATGCATTCCTATGGGAGGGCAGGCCAGCCATACTACACGCACGCACTTTACTCTGGGACCCAGGGTAAAAGTGCGCAGAGACCCAAAAATCACTAACACAGGGTCACAAATAAAAGCAAAAAGTTTAGGGGTGAACCTGCCCTAAGGGCCAAGTCCAACAGTGACTGATATGAAGAAAAGGGAAGGTTTAGGGACTGGGAAGTGGGAGCACTTGCCCAGTCAGCATGACAGTGCCAGACTGCACGCAGGCTCTGCAATGGCAGACATTAGGCACATTTTACAAGGCTGCTTCTCTGGGTGGCACAACCAGTGCTGCAAGCCCACCAGCAGCATTTGAATGTACACTCCCTGGGCACACTCAGTGCACTAGATTAGGGTCTGACAAGTAAACCAAATAGCCAAACATGGAACCACTGATTCATACATCAATTTACAATAGGGAGCACTTGCACTGTGGCACTGGACAGCGGTGGTACAGTGCCCAAAGCATCTAACACCAGCAAAAATACATGAGGCAACAGCAAAAATGGAAGGGAGACCCACACCAATGGTTCCAGGTCTGACAATGAACTTTTAAAATAAAATCATATGCCACTAAAGGAGCATCTCTGGGTGGTGAGAGCAGCGGCTGAGGTGGTCCACACTCCTAATGTTGTGGTGAGCCTAAGCTAGGCCTACCAGTGCTAGGGGTTTGCCCTTCTCTGCACAAGTCCTCAAACCAATAGAATAGAAGTTGGCACGGAAACTGGAATATAAAACAAAAGCTTTATTAACCTCATGAGGTGGAACTACATTCACACAACACCCTTTGGTAGTGTATGAAGTAGCACAAGGAGTAGAAGGACCATGGGTCTTTTATACCCACACAGGGGCTCAAAAGGAGGAGGTACAAGTTCACAGTGGAGAGTTCACATACATAAATGGTCATACAGATATGCACAGTCAACAGTAAGGAGGAGCTAGCAGTGTGCTGACTCCAGAAAAAATAACCTGACAGTTACAGACTAGAACATGTGTATGAACAGGTACAGTTTCCTCTGCGCATGTGCAGAGTAGCAAAGCCTAAATATAGCCAGTCCATAGGCAGAGTACAAGGGTCAATGACAGTAAAGAGGGACAGAGCACATGGTAAGCACATGGCAGATAAGATGAATGCCGGAAACAAGATGGCTTCAGCTAAATGCTAACATCGATCGCTGTCAAATTACAACACTCATACCCAGAGGACAAGCCTGGTCAGGCATCTCCTCCGACCCCACCATGGCAGGTTTCATAACAGCACAGGACAGGCCTCACCTCCTTTGCATAACCCCACCAAGACAAGACAGGCATCTCCTCCTACCCGCGCAGGACAGCCTTCACCTCCTCTGCATTCCCCTGGACAAGCCTCACCGCCTCTGCACACCTGGACAGGCCTCGCCTTCTCTGCACCCCCTTGGACAGGCCTCGCCTCCTCTGCACCCCCTTGGACAGGCCTAATATCCTCTGCACCCCCCTGGACAGGCCTCGCCTCCTCTGCAGCCCTTGGACAGGCCTCACCTCCACTGTATCCCCTGGACAGGCCTCACCTCCACTGTATCCTCTGGATAGGCCTCACCTCCTTTGCATCACCCGCCCCCCCCCCCCAAGACAAGACAGGCATCTCCTCCTACCCGCGCAGGACAGGCTTCACCTCCTCTGCATTCCCCTGGACAAGCCTCATCTCCTCTGCGCCCTCCTGGACAGGCCTCGCCTCCTCTGCACCCCCTTGGACAGGCCTTACCTCCACTGTAACCCCTGGACAGGCCTCACCTCATGTGCACCCCTGGACAGTCTTTACCTTTTCTGCATTCCCCTGGACAAGCCTCACCGCCTCTGCACCCCTGGACAGGCCTCGCCTCCTCTGCACTCCCTTGGACAGGCCTTACCTCCACTGTAACCCCTGGACAGGCCTCACCTCATGTGCACCCCTGGACAGGCCTCACCTCATGTGCACCCCTGGACAGGCCTCACCTCATGTGCACCCCTGGACAGGCCTCAGCTCCTCTGCATAACATGTGTATTTGTAAAGCGCACATTTACCAATAGGTCTCTTGGCGCTGAAAAACAGATGTTCATTGTTACCCAACTCAATAGTACTCATTTTATCGACATCAGATGTATGAAATGCTGAGTGGGCCCGCCGAGATTTGAACCTGTGATCATGAGGTCGAACACAGACCCCTGCAATGGACACATTAGTCACCTGAGCCACCAGACCCCTGGGCAGGCCTCACCTGCTCTGCACCCCTTGGACAGACCTCATTTCAACTGCACCCCCTATATATACTGTGGTAAATAAATAATTAATTACCGGTACTATTTTTCTATGCATTCAATAAAACAGATAGCTCAATAAATAAGAGGCAGGATCCGGGATATCTGAGTTTAACAGGCTTTAATCAGGCATAAGGGAAGGGACAGGATCGGAACAGCCTGAAATAGAATGGCACGAGTGGCAGCTGCAACGTCTCATTAACAGTACATGATATATATAGGAAAACATTATAATTGCATTGAATACAGTAGGTGTAACAAGTGACAAACGTAAGATAAGAACACATGGGCGTGAAAAGAAGGCGTGCACAGGGCGTGCACGTAGACATGTGATGAGAACGTCACAGAAGTGTCATAAATGGGTGGATACATGGAGGGGGCTACCTGGGCAGCTGGAACCTTTAACCTAGTGGTGCGCGCAAACGGACCATGACGTGTAACCGGGGAAAGCTGGGGGCTCTGACTTCTGCACTAGAAGAGGAGACGAAAGTCTGAGATGTCAGGACGACATGTACCTATAGCATATCTGGTATCTTGTGTTTGGAGTACATGTTGATAGAATCTAAAAGTTATCAGGGCAAAGGCTACTTGACACTAAGGCTGGTGCATGCATATATTCTTCATGTATTGCGTGTGCTATGAATCTTCTATGGATACTAATACAGTAATTCTCTTGCATAGAGACAGAAATACTAGACTATAGCTGAAGCTGTTTATGTGGTTCGTTCGCTTAGGAATGTGAAGACGGAGAGCTGAACTGATAACTAGAGGCATAACATATTCTTGGCAGACAGGCAGGCAGAGCCAGGCCGGGCACCGCACTGCGCGGCAGGAAGTAAGCGAAAGGTCAGGGATGCAGGTGGGGGCTGCATCGCTCCTCGGAGTGGGTTCAGGAGACTGGAGCTTGAATCTGGTGTTCAGGCCCTTTTGAGGCCTAGAAACGGGGACAATGCGATGAATTAACGTGCACAATGTAAAACGTTGGCAACATAGGCCTAATACTCGTTGCTTTCACGAGAACTGGAAACTGGCATACTAACGTTGGACACAACTATAATTGCGTCTTTAATCGGTCATAGGGGGATATATGCATATCGATCATGCACATATAACATAGGATGGGGAACACGTAGGCACATATGACAAGGCAAAATTCAATTTTCCTCATTCCCTCCTTGTGCCCTACGTTTCCATCAGGAAACATCAATATTCATGATACCATCTATCTGTTCATAGAGCATCATTTGCTCGTCTCGAATTGTCTTGGAACGGGACTTTGGACTAGGAATACAAGAGGTAGCGCACAAGCCGCAAATCGGAGGGCCACATTGTAAACAGAGACAACAACTGAATATGATCATTACTGCTATACCTAGGAATGACAATACTTTCCATCCCCAGGCAGATATTATACTCCAGAGCCAACCGGACCATGTCCAGGTGCCTGGATTCTGGTGTAACTATTGGGCAATTTTATGAAGTCTGGTTATAGCTGAATAAACAGACGGCGCGTTATTAGGAATGAAAATGCAGCAACTAGATCCGATGACTCTACAAGCTCCTCCCCTATCGGCCAGTATGACGTCAAGGACGAGACGATTTTGGAGCACGACAAATCTCATAGCAGATTGCTCTTCAGTTAAGTTACCTAGAGCGGAAGTAGTCTCATTTACTACTGCTTCAAGGGTTCTGGTTAGCCTACGTATTAGCTTACTATTCTGGACAGGACCTATGAAGAAAAAGAAACCTTTATTGAAGTCTTGATATTGTTCTAATGCAGTTTCAGTTTGATCGACAATTGGGGACTCGGTCTCCCTTCTATGTCTAACGTGTACTAGATGTGTGTTTCTGTGATAATCGGATGGGGCTAGGAAAACTGGTGGCAGTAGGAAGGCAAAGTAACATGTTCCATCCCAATCTTGGGGCAGACGTACATATGCGGTCTGACCACATACAAAATAAGAATGACGTGAGGCTTTGAAAATAGATTTCCCACTGTCACTATACTCGACCATAGTAGTACAATCACTATGTCCTACATGTACTGTACCATTCTTTCTGACACATAATTCGCCTTTCACTGGTAGAACTGTAATAGCAGGCAAATCTGGAGTAGTCTCGGACTGAACATTCAAAACCATGAAATTCGAGGAATAATTACCTAAATCATATACTTCATTTTCTAGATCTAACCCTGTTCTATGGGAAAGACCTTCCTTGTCTGGGAAACATGTTCTATTCAGAAGGGACATATCGTTTGAGGATGACGTTAACGTGGACCATGCTCCACACGAACCATTATGTGAAAACGGATAAGGAAAAAGTGGCAGAACTCCCTTCGGTGTCTGAAAAGGGGGGATTCGACCACACACCCAACAATTAGTGGCATTACTGGTCTGGTGTGAATAGTGTAACATACGGATAAAAGTATTATTGCGCATGGCAAGACGATAGGATAACTCGTGAGGAGGCAGTTCACTAAATGTATGCTCTACTGTAACATTAGAAAACATATGTACATGTGAATCAATAGGAGGAAAATATATATATAAAACATAACTTATGCCTGTAATCGTAAGACTCAGAAATAACATAACGAATAAAGTAACAATGCATCGACTTCGAAGATTCTTTCTATAACGTATTCTCTTAGAGTTTCGACTAACTCTCTCACTGTGTGGGTCTATCTCATACATGTCAGGAACCTGTCTAACCGTTTCACCCGAGAGAGACTTAGGCAATTAAACTGGCTGACTTACTAGACCTTAATTTTTCTTTATACTCCTGCTGCGGAGTTTTCTCTAACAGGGGAAGTTTAGATTCAGTGTCTGGGCAGTCCTTGAGAACGGGGCAGTCCTTGAAATCGCTTCACATGACTGGAGTGCAACCACCCCTTACGACCTTCGACCTTGATTGCCGTCCTTGTTGTTAGCAGAACGAGTTTTGGTTCTTTCCATCGGGGCTCCAGCGGACTTGAACGATCAAAATTACGAATCATAACGAGGTCGCCTGGTATGACCTCGTGCGGTTTCACTTGGGTGTTGTCTGGAAAAGCGGCGGCGACCTGTGAACAACAAGAGAGTAGTGCAGACATCAAGGAAGCCAGGTAATCTGTCAGCATATTACTGTCAACATCTGTAATTGTACGTGGTCTAGGTGTACCCCACATGTTTGGGGGACGACCGAAAACTACCTCATAAGGGGACAGACCTGAACGGGAGTGAGCGACCATTCTCATGTAAAAAAGGGCGACTGGCAGTGCTACCATCCAATCTACGCCTTTCTCTGCGCATACCTTGGCAATGCGGATTTTCAGGGTCTGATTAGGTCTCTCGACGAGACCAGCTGCTTCGGGATGTCGTACACAGTGGAACTTCCACTGGTACCCTAACAGAAGGGATACTTGTTTCATGAGTTCGGATGAGAATGGCTAGCCGTTATCTGAATACACGACCCTAGGTAAACCATAGCGGGGGAAAAACTCACGAACCAACTGCCTGGCAGTGGTCGCGGCGGTGTAATCTGGGACTGGATATGCATCTGTCCATCTGGACAAAGCGCATACAACTACGAGGACATACTTGAAACCTCGACATCGATCCATCTGAATATAATCCATCTGGAGGACTTCAAAAGGGTGGTCAGGAGGATGGAATCCACCTTGTTCCACCGGGACACCTTTTCCTGGATTGAACTGACAACAGATCATGCAGGTACGCACTTTCTGCTTGGCTGCTGCTCGTAAATGCTTGTTAAACCAAAGGTTCTGAATACTGTCTAACATGGCTTTTTCTCCTAAGTGTGCTGGACTATGTGCGGTGTTAATAATGACTTGAACCATAGAGTCGGGGAGAAACCATGTGGCTTTTCCCTTCGTCAACCATCCCTGATCTGTCTGGACCCCTCCTTGTTCAGACCATTTCTTGATTTCGTCTGGGGTAGCATGTAACTGTATATCTAGTACGTCTTGTGTAGGGTCCTTAACTGTCATACAAGTCGTCTGAACTGGGACGTCTGTCTGTGTCTTGTTAACTGGAATGTCTGGAGTCTGAGCTGTAAGCTTGGCTGTTCGATCTGCCAGGTCGTTACCCTGGGAAATGATGTCAGTGACTTTCGTATGTGCCTTGCACTTCATGATAGCGATAGCTGTCGGTAAATGTATTGCATCTAACAGAGCTTGAATGAGGGGGCCATGCTGAATCTTGGTTCCATGAGAAGTCATAAAACCTCTTTCTTGCCAGAGTACTCCAAAGTCATGTACGACTCCGAATGCATAACGTGAATCTGTGTATATATTTACTTTCAGGTTCTTGGCTCGTATGCAGGCTTGGGTCAGAGCGACGAGCTCTGCTGCTTGAGCAGACAGGGTGTCAATACGATGTGTTTCTATAACTTCAGTGTCAGTAGTCACTGCATACGCGGCTACTAGTTCTCCTGTACTTGTCCTCATACATGAACCATCCACATAAAGTGTCAGGTCGGGATCAGGTAATGCAATGTCTGTCAAGTCTTGTCTTGGCTTTGTCATGGTGTTAACAACTTCCACACAGTCATGTGTGGCAGGATTTGAAGTAACTGAGGGTAACAGAGTAGCTGGATTTAAAATGTTGCAGCGTCTGATTTCTATGTGTGGCTGAAACAATGTCAATTCATATCCTGTTAATCGTGCAATTGTCAAGTGCTGAGTCTGTGTTCGGTTTAAAAGAACTTCCACCGAGTGTGGAACTTGTACTGTCAGGGAGTGTCCTAACACTATGGAATCACTCTGTCTGATAGCTAGAGCTGTGGCTGCAACTGACTTGAGGCACGTAGGCAGAGCCTGGGCCACCGGATCTAATGTGCTAGAGAAATAAGCACAGGGCTTGTATTGTCCTGCTTGATCTTGTGTGAGAACAGATAATGCAGTACCATCACGTTCAGTGACAAAAAGTGTAAAAGGCTTACTGTAGTTTGGCGTCGCTAAAACAGGTGCTTGGCATAAAGCTTTCTTTACCTTGTTGAAAGCAAGTGTATGTTCTTGGGTCCAAGGGAGGACAGTCACTGTGGCTGCCTCCTGTGTCGTTAACTGTATCAGTGGCTTGGCTAGATATGCATACTGAGGAATCCATTGTCTGCAGTAAGAAGTGAGGCCGATAAAAGCTCGTACCTCCTTCTGTGTCTTGGGCTGTGGAAGATGTGCTATTAACTGGATACGGTCTGGTGTCAACTGCCTACCCCACTTGGACAGTAAGTGTCCAAGGTAGACCACTTGCTGGACACAGAATTGCAGTTTCGAAGGGGACACCTTGTGCCCCATCTCGGCTAGAAAATACAAGACTGTAAGTGACGCACGTTCGCAGTCACGTTCAGAACGGGCCGTGATCAATAGATCATCGACATACTGGAGCAGAGCAGTGTCAGTTGGCATGTGAATATTGTCTAGTTGTCTTTTAAGTGCTTGACTGTAAATACTAGGACTTTCTGTGAAACCTTGAGGAGCTCGTGTGAATTTATAGCTTCTTCCATTTAAACAGAATCCGAAAAGGAATTGGCTGTCTGGATGAATGGGGACACTAAAGAATGCGTTCTTGAGATCAATAACAGTAAAGAACGTAGCTTCGGAATCAATGGCAGTCAATAGAAACAAGCGGTGGTTACTCCTATACTAAAAAAAGCCAACTCTGACCCGCGGTTGTTAGAAAACTATCGACCCATCTCCCTATTGCCTTGGATCTCTAAAATAGCGGAAGCACATGTCAACTCGGTTCTGGCTGAGCATCTGGCCCGTAACCAGATACTGGATCCCAGTCAGAACGGCTTCCGGCCAGGACACAGTACCGAGACGGCGTTACTTTACATCACTGAACATCTTCGCCAGGTACTTGATTCAGGTCGTACAGCAGCGCTTCTATTACTAGATCTTAGCGCTGCTTTCGACACTGTGTCCCACCAGATATTGATCCAACGCCTAGAGGAGGCTGGAGTCTCTGACACCGCTTTGGAGTGGTTTCGATCATTTTTGTCTGATCGAACCTTTAAGGTGGCGATATCTCCAGGCCAGTCTACCATCTATCCCCTGGAGCTTGGAGTCCCGCAGGGCTCTTCGTTGAGCCCTACAATGTTCAACCTCTATGTGAAGCCGCTAGCTGCGGTCGTCAAGCAGTGGGGTCTGGTCATGACCTCATATGCGGACGACACGCAGCTGGCGGTGACACTTAGTGGAGATCCTGAGGTGGAGGCTCCAAGATTCCGGGCGGGACTTGTGGCAGTAGCAGGCTGGCTTCGCACCAATTGCCTACAGTTGAATGCCACCAAAACTGAGGTGTTGGTATTAGGGAAGCACGCCGAGCTATGGGGAAAGCAATGGTGGCCACCAGAGTTGGGCGTCACTCCGATTCCAGCGTCCGGAGTGAAAAATCTGGGCATCTGGTTAGACCCCGGGCTCTCTTTTATGGAACATACAAAAAGGACAGCCGCCACGTGCTATGGTATCTTGCGGGGTATAAGACCGGTCTTGAAATACTTTGATCCCCCCACCAGACAGCTAGTGGTCCAGGCGTCGATTTTATCCCGACTGGACTACGGCAGTTCGTTGATGTTGGGGGTGAATCAGGCGGAGGCCTCTAGGCTCCAGAGGGTACAAAATGCTGCGGCACGAGCCATCGTAGGCCTCCCTAGACACTGTTCGGTGTCAGGTACCATCTCGGCCCTTCACTGGCTTCCGGTCAGACAGCGGATTAAGTTCAAGGTGCTGTGTCTGGCCTTCAAAATCCTAAAATCCTCCTCGCCGCCGGCTCTTGCTAATCTACTCACTCCGTACATCCCTTTAAGATCATTAAGATCAGAGGCGCTGTACTTGGCAGTCTGTCCCCGCTTTAAACTGAGTAGAATGGGCGGCCGCTCATTCCGGGTGCTCGCAGCGGGGATATGGAATTCGCTCCCGGTTTCTATTCGAGCTCTTAATGACCTGTTCGCCTTTAGGCAGGCGATTAAAACTTTTTTGTTTCCTGTTCTTTAATATTCTTCTGTTTTAATATGTGTTATGTTATAGTACCTGTCAAAAGCGCCGGGACGCCCCTTTGCTGGGGCAGCTGTGCGCGATAGAAATATAATTAACATAACATAACATAACATAGGGAAGAAATATCTGGAACCACAGGGTACTGGGGTATGATACATTTATTAAGTTCTCGAAGGTCAATCACTAATCGATAAACTGGAGGTGCATTGGGATCTGTACGTTTTAGAATCGGAATGATGGGAGAATTACATACATTGGAGTCAGTTTCTACAACTACTCCTTGAGCAATGAGCTCGTCAATAATTTTCGATAAGGCTGCTACAGCCTCAGGTGGCAATTTGTACTGTCGGATTCGTGGTAATACAACACCTTGTTTCAGAGTGACACGATAGGGTGTAATGTGCATACAACCTACATCAGTTGGACCTTGCGCCCATAAATGCTGTGGTACATTCAATAATCTTGGATCAAAATCACGTAATACATAATGACCTTTAAAATCGCGTAAGAACAATCTCACTCCTTCTGGGGAGCAGCATATGACTGCTCCTAATTCTTTCAGAGTCTTAATACCTAATAAATTCTCTGGACATGATTTCGTGAGTAACAAGTCTGTAGTTCGGGACAATGGACCAACTTCTAGGGAAACTGGTTTCGATATTTCATTAACAATAGGCTTTCCTGAAAATCCAAGGGAAACATTTCTAGAGCCTGAGAGTGGAGCCCCTGGAACCTCGTCATGACTGATGGTAGTCCTACTTGCCCCTGTATCAATCAGAAACTTTCTGTCTTTCCCTAATACTTGACTGTGTACATAGGGACCCTCTTGATCTACAGGAATCTCGAGGAGAGGCAAGCCAACCTCCCTCTCTAGGCTGTTTCATGAATACGGCTGATAATCTGGATACTCTGACTGTGCATACTGGTACATCTGTTGTGTAACGTGTTGTGTGGCAGCTATAGGCTGCGGTACTGTAACTGTCTGTTGTGCGTTCTGCGGTGGCTGAGAATTCTGCGGAACTTGTTCTTGTCTAGGCGGACGTGGTCTCTCTTTCGTTTTACCAGTAGCTATGTTGTGTTTCAGAACTGTACATTCGTTTATATAATGACCTGGCTGTTTACAGTAATTGCAGGTCCCTTTAACGGGAGCTGCAGGATGACTAGCTTGATTCGGACCCCTCTTCTGACTGTCTTGTGGAACAGACTGTGCAACTAGTACTTTCATTTTCGTGTCTTTCATACGTCTCCTTTGATGTTCCTGCTCCTCCCTAATTCTGTTCTGGTGGTATTGTAGCATCTGGAGCATCTGTGACGGAGTATTAGCTTGCCAGGTACTTTCGACTTTCAGTACTCGATTTTTAACTTGTGGTAAAGAATTCTCAACTAGTTTGGTAACAAAAAGATGTGGATAAGATTCACTACTTGTTTTCAGACCACTATTAATAATGAAACATTTCTCAAATCTAGAATAAAAATCACTAGTGTCTTCGTCTTGTTTCTGTTTACAGGCTGAGATGGCATCCCAGTCTTCCTTTTTCGTGGCTAGTAATCTTGGCAAGACTTGTATTAACAATTCGGGCAATGCTTTAGCTATATCCCCAAGACCGGTACCTGGAACTCGTGTGTTATCTTCAGTCTCTAATGCGGTCCAATCTATCTTTTTCTCTCCCACCTCCCATTCCTTTAAGTTTTTCATATATGCCCGCAGGCAACAGGACCTTTAGCATTTTAATGATATCAGGATACGTGTATTCTCCCATACGGAGCATGTCTTTTAATTCACGATGGAACCCTGCTGGATCTTTATCGTGACAGGGTATTAACTTTTTCATCTCTAGAAGTTCTATTTTCGTGATAGGGGTGTAAACAAATACTCGTTCTAGATCACCCCCCTCTCCCTTAACTGGATGTACTTCTCGCAACGGATTCTGTCTGTCTATGTAGAATGATTTTCTATCTGGGGGTGGAACAGGAACAAAATGTGGATTCAGGAACGTTCTGTATTTGTGGCGCTGTTCTAGAATGACACTAATTAAATCGGTACCTAGACCTTTCCATCTGTTTAGGAGTAACTCGTTCAGTACATCATACAAAGGACCTGGATCAGAATGCTGATCCTCATACAGTGTAATGAGGTGCTGGATCATATACATACCCACCAGACGCTGCTCGGCTGGGGGCAGCTTCAGAAACGTTTGGGCCACTATTTCATCTGGAAACGTGGCAGAATCACTAGTCCATCGAACTGCTGATCGGGCTAGTTCTTGTTCATGCATGGTACTAAGTTCACTATAACCTATTCGTAGTTCCAGAATTTTATCGGTGGCCTGGAATACTTGTTCTAGAGAACACTGTTCTGGTACGGGAGGAGGAAAAACTTTCTTGTAATCTAGACGTGAATGTCTGTCGGAAAATCTAGTTCTACCTACATACGCTATTCTGTCGGGATTCTCGCTGTCTACCTCTTCACTTGAAGAGTCATTCTCTTTCTCAGTTGCTCTTTTTGCTTCCTCTTTCTGGTGTATACTTATAATTTCTTTACGAATTTTCCTGTACATACTTTCTATACTACCTTGTGTCTTATGTTTTCCCTCGGCTATATTGTCACTCCACCTAGTCAGGGCTTTCATCTCGTCTTTGTCTTTATCAGGATAGTCCTGTTCTCTTATTAAACAGTTAACCAAGAACTGTAAAATCATACTTTGAATCTCGGCTTTCCTGTGTGCCATAGCTTCGTGAATACTTCCTGGATTTTCCCCTGTACGGATAAAATGATATATTCTGTCTAGATGTTCTTTCATGTCAGGCAGGGAGGCCAAAAAGTTGGCAACCCGTCTTAAACGTACTGAATATAACATCATGTGATCTTCGCCTGGAACTGAATCATATATGCAGTCAGTAAGGTGTCGCTTGAGGTCTGCGTATGTAGTCACTTTTGGCGTTCGCTGTAACGCTGCGTCTCTCAGCGTCATTCGTTTTACTTGAGGCGGGGTGGTAGGAGCACCTCCCCCCGCTCCTCCTGAACTAGAATCGTCAGTGAATACTGAACGTGCTGGTAAAGTAACTGGCAAAACGGGCACACGTAATGTGGGCTGGTCCGGGGGTACTGGCACATTAACGGGGTCCCCGGGACCAGTGGCTGGAGGAACAGGAATTACATTATTAACAGGGTGCTGAGGGTGAGCAGGCAGAATAGGATTTGCATATTCTGGGACTGTATCGTCCAAATAGGACGAAAGAAAAATTTCAGCTGCAGTCGGTTTATGACGTAGCTTAATCGGGACCAATGGTGGCGGTAAATTACAGGGTGCTTCCGGGGTTGCTTTCGGCAAGCCCTCGGCAAGAAGAGGATACATACCTTTAATAAGGGCATTTCTCTGTCTGTCTGACTGTTCTGCTCTAATTCGTTCACCTTCTTCTAGAAGTTCCCTTTCTTGGGCTTTTTCTGAGGATTCCCTACTTAATTCTGCTTTTCTGAATTCCTTTTCGGTTCTTCTATGAGATTCTTTGCGCCATAACTCGATGGCATCTTTCTGGGACTGTCTGGCTTTCTTTTTCCATAATGCTTCTTCTACTCGCATGATGCACTCGGCATCCCATGTACCTGATACAGGCCATCGATATTTCTCTTCAAGATTCTTTGTATAATCCACCCATAAATCTAGATATAATATGGCATCTAAGCCATGCTTATGATACATAAAATGTCCAGGACTGTCCCTAGGAGGGACCGGAACTGCTTCTTCGAGTAACCCTTTTCTGGTTTTTATCTGACGTAACTTCGAAAACAGAGGCATTTCGGAGTTGTACTTGAACTAGACACAATACACAATAATCACAGTAATGAAATGGCAAACAAATCACTCATACCACGACATAAAAATACATTAATAACAGTTCGAACAGAATACTACCCGATACACTGAAAACATAACACTTGAATTTCTCGAGAACGGACTTACTAGAATTACTGGATGCACTGCTAAAACAGTACAGAACATACCGGTCTCATAAAGAGACACGTCATACCGTATCCACCTAGGTGAATACTTCGGACTGGATCTGTGTACCCAAACCCATCGGACCAGGAACAAACTAATGAACCTGTCTAGATACTTCCCCCGCAACGGTACTCACCGGGAAGCAGAAACTGAAGCAGAAACTGAAGACCTCGGACTGGACTGGACTGCTACGACGTCGAACTACGAACTTCGGACTTCAGAAACAGGTGGGCCTCCGGATACCTCGGACCTTGCTCTCTCGGCTTGGGCCGCATTCCTCACCGGCTCGTCTGGATGCCGGACCGCAGTCTCCGTCTCCTCCGTGGGCCTGAGGGAGACTTGATGAAGCAGAAATATCTGCACGTGCACGGTAGAGTTCCGTCACGGCTGTAGAAGGGTCAGGGGGCCTGCGTTACATCGCCGGCGCGTGGGGAAGGGGCTCGCCCCTATTCGGGCCATTATGTGGTAAATAAATAATTAATTACCGGTACTATTTTTCTATGCATTCAATAAAACAGATAGCTCAATAAATAAGAGGCAGGATCCGGGATATTTGAGTTTAACAGGCTTTAATCAGGCATAAGGGAAGGGACAGGATCGGAACAGCCTGAAATAGAATGGCACGAGTGGCAGCTGCAACGTCTCATTAACAGTACATGATATATATAGGAAAACATTAAAATTGCATTGAATACAGTAGGCGTAACAAGTGACAAACGTAAGATAAGAACACATGGGCGTGAAAAGAAGGCGTGCACAGGGCGTGCACGTAGACATGTGATGAGAACGTCACAGAAGTGTCATAAATGGGTGGATACATGGAGGGGGCTACCTGGGCAGCTGGAACCTTTAACCTAGTGGTGCGCGCAAACGGACCATGACGTGTAACCGGGGAAAGCTGGGGGCTCTGACTTCTGCACTAGAAGAGGAGACGAAAGTCTGAGATGTCAGGACGACATGTACCTATAGCATATCTGGTATCTTGTGTTTGGAGTACATGTTGATAGAATCTAAAAGTTATCAGGGCAAAGGCTACTTGACACTAAGGCTGGTGCATGCATATATTCAAAAAACAACAATGGGAGAGGTAGGGAGAGTCAAGACGGCTTCTCTCAATCCCCGGTTCAATGTAGATAAACAAAAAGAGAGAGGCCAGATCAATCTCAAATAATGCCACAAGATTGGAGCGAGATAACTGGGGATCACACACTCACTTAGGGTGAAAAGGAAAGCCCTCACACACCGACCTAGTCAGTGTCATGCTTCATCATCGGGCCCCACCAAAGAGGCCGAGTGCCTCTTTGGTGTGCTACAACGCCAGAAAGACTGCGGAGCTGGTTGTGTGAAGGAGGGCGTGCTGTGAGGGTGAGTTAAATTAAAAGTGTCTAAATGAGTATCAAAAAAATATTTTATTAAATGATCCCTAAGACACGATTTTACAGGTATTATGTGTCTGAATTTAGTTGCCAAGGATTAGGAATGGTAAGATTCAGATAAATACAGTGAATAAATTCGTCAGTCAACATGTTTCTGCCATATTGCAGGCTTAAATTTGCCAAGGCATTCTTCAGGACTAAACCCCGGCGGTATGGACTCTCTAATCGTCCACCCTAACCAAGGGACGTGAAAGTGAAAAAAGGGTGAAAAAAGTGCATAAAAAGGGGAGAGCAAATGGGGTCCGGTCACGAGGGAGTCCCTAGGTGTCTAAGCGGGCTGCGAGCAACGAGGGCGATGTGCCAATTTCGCTCCAACCCCCCTCCCGAGACCCATGGTGCAAGTAGCGCCATATTTTAAAGTGCAGAAATACTCCCGAATTTGGAGTTTTTTTGGGATTGAGCATTTGCTCTCCCCTTTTTATGCACTTTTTTCACCCTTTTTTCACTTTCACGACATAATACCTGTAAAATCGTGTCTTAGGGATCATTTAATAAAATATTTTTTTGATACTCATTTAGACACTTTTAATTTAACTCACCCTCGCAGCACGCCCTCCTTCACACAACCAGCTCCGCAGTCTTTCTGGCGTTGTAGCACACCAAAGAGGCACTCGGCCTCTTTGGTGGGGCCCGATGATGAAGCATGACACTGACTAGGTCGGTGTGTGAGGGCTTTCCTTTTCACCCTAAGTGAGTGTGTGATCCCCAGTTATCTCGCTCCAATCTTGTGGCATTATTTGAGATTGATCTGGCCTCTCTCTTTTTGTTTATCTGCATGCATATATTCTTCATGTATTGCGTGTGCTATGAATCTTCTATGGATACTAATACAGTAATTCTCTTGCATAGAGACAGAAAGACTAGACTATAGCTGAAGCTGTTTATGTGGTTCGTTAGCTTAGGAATGTGAAGACGGAGAGCTGAACTGATAACTAGAGGCATAACATATTCTTGGCAGACAGGCAGGCAGAGCCAGGCCGGGCACCGCACTGCAGGAAGTAAGCGAAAGGTCAGGGATGCAGGTGGGGGCTGCATCGCTCCTCGGAGTGGGTTCAGGAGACTGGAGCTTGAATCTGGTGTTCAGGCCCTTTTGAGGCCTAGAAACGGGGACAATGCGATGAATTAACGTGCACAATGTAAAACGTTGGCAACATAGGCCTAATACTCGTTGCTTTCACGAGAACTGGAAACTGGCATACTAACGTTGGACACAACTATAATTGCGTCTTTAATCGGTCATAGGGGGATATATGCATATCGATCATGCACATATAACATAGGATGGGGAACATGTAGGCACATATGACAAGGCAAAATTCAATTTTCCTCAATACACCTCATCTCCTCTGCAACCCGCTGGACAGGCCTCAACTCATGGATGGACCAGATGAATCTGCTGAACAACAAACCCATCATTGTCGACAGCGCAAAATCCCTCAGTGTCATACTCGTCACAAAACTCAATCTACTCTCCCACATTAATTCAATTGCAAAGTCTGCCCGATACCAACTGCGCCTTCTATGGGGGATTCGTCGCTTCTTCCCGGAGCATGACCTTAAAACCCTGGTCCAATCGCTGGTCCTCTCCAGACTGGACTACTGCAATTCTCTTCTGACTGGCCTCCCCAAATCCCACCTACCCCCCCTTAAGTCTGTTCTCCACTCAGCAGCTCGTTTCATTTATGGGGCCAAAAGAAGTGACCACATCACTCCCATGTTATCCACCCTCCGCTGGCTTCCCATCGAGGCTAGAGCTATCTACAAGACTGCCTGCATCACCCACAAAGCCTTGCACTCCTCCTCTCCGCGCTACCTGGCGAATAAACTGAAACTCTCTGAAGGCTCTAGACCATCAAGAAATGCGGAAAATCTACTGCTGGAACCTCCCATTTTCAAGAAGGAAAGATCGATGGCCCAATCCTTTTCAGGCAGCGCAGTGAGAGTCTGGAACTCACTTCCGCCTCAGCTCCGGACCACCACCTCCTCCCAGGCCTTCAAAACTGACCTCAAAGTTCTCCTCCTTCAAAGACACTTCCAAATGTAACCCATGCCCTCTCTTTTATCTGTAGGAAGCCCTTTTAATTATTGAAAAATCTACTTTGCGTGACTTTGGAAGTGTCCTCCCAGTGTGTTCTTGTGGTTTGAGAGTTTGCCATTTTTTGCAGTATTATCCTACCTGTGTTTGGGACTCATGTGTAACATGCACCCGTCACTTTCTCTTGTAACACACTGTTTTCTACCTCTTAAATTTGTTTGTTTTTATACCTGCACAAGTGCCACCAGTGCCTACGTAACGTTTGATCTTGTGCTTGAGTGTCCTCCATATATTACTGTATTTTACCTCTATGTTTATTTTGTACGCTTTTGTAACCTGCACACGTCACTTTTTCCTCCTGTAATGCACCGTTTGCTACCTCTTGCATTTTGTTGGCTCACGATTGTCACTTTTGTAATGCACCGTTTGCTACCTCTTGTATTTTGTTGGCTCACGATTGTCATTTTTGCCTCATTTAATGTAACGTTTGCTTTTGTATTTTGCTCACTTGTAATGTTCTCATGTATCAGTTCTGTTCCTATTGTGATGCGCTCTGACACCTTCGGGTAAAGTCTGCGCTATATAAAAACGCATAAATAAAATTAAAATAAAATAACTCCTCTGCACCCCCTGGATAGACCTCACCTCCTCTGCACCCCCTGAACAGGTCTCACCTCCTCAGCACAGTACAGGCCTTACCTCAGTCCGCGCTATATAAAAACGCATAAATAAAATTAAAATAAAATAACTCCTCTGCACCCCCTGGATAGACCTCACCTCCTCTGCACCCCCTGAACAGGTCTCACCTCCTCAGCACAGTACAGGCCTTACCTCTTCTGTACCCCCTGGACAGGCCTCACCTCCTCTGCCCCCCTGGACAGGCCTCACCTCCTCTGCACCCCTCCTGGTGTTGTAATTTGACAGAGATTAGATTAAGCATTAGCAGAAGACATGCTGTATTTGACAATTATCGTAACAATTCAGTCGACTCCATTTTGTATTTGCGGCAGCCATTTTGTCTGTCATGTGCTGCCATGTGTTCACCATGTGTTTTGTCCTACTTCCTTGTTAACTGCGCTTGAAATCTGCCCAGCAACAGGCTATATTTAGTATCTCCTGTTTTAGCGCATGCCCAGTAGAGTATGCAGCTGTTAGTAATTAGTTCCAGATAGGAATGTGTTTACGAAGATCTTGAGACCCGTTAACTCCGCCCACTCATCGATTGTGCTTCTAAAATGTCCTTATATGCACATAAACCTCATTCTTGTGTTTTGTACCGCCTTCTTTGAGCCCCCGCTTTGTGTATAAAAGGGGCCATGTGCTTTAGTTCCGTGTGCTACTTCATACAATACTGAAGGGTGTTGTGTGGACTGTAGTACCACCTCCGGAGGTTAATAAACTATACTTTTATATTTTCCAGTTTCTGTGCCAACTGTTTCCTATGGTCTGAGGACTTTGTGCAGAGAAGGGCGAACCCCTTGCACTGGTAGGCCTTGATGAGGTTTACTTCTACAAATTGGCGCCCGGCACGTGGGGCTCATCGGCGACTTGAAGGAGTGGTCGTGACGAAGGATTGGAATCTCGCGGCGGACGCGATCGCATGCCAGAAGAGACCAGAGTCTTGGCACCCACGACGTTTTTCCTTTCTTTCCGATCTGATCATCCAGGTGGCGCCGGTCCTCGACAGATCTCTTCTGTTGACTCGCCGTGCAGTGACCGTTTGGTCGAATTTAGAACTTGGCAGTTGGAATCTGGACGCCCTGTGATTGGTAAGAACCGTTGTGCGGTACTTGCTGTGGGTTTTGGAAGCCTGGGAGTGGCAAGGCAGTTTTAGGAACGCTTGCTGTGGCAATTTGATTTGGAAGACTACTCATGATTGGTATTATTTGGAATTTGATATATGCGTTGCAACCCATATAAGCGGGTAATGAGGAGACTTTTCTCCAAATAGCGATTTTGATTTGAACGGCACAATGTATTAAAGATACCTCGAGTGCTACTTTGATTATAATACTGCATATTTTGCACTATTTTTGGCATGCCTGCTTTTCGCGCACTTCGTAGAATGTGCTGCTTTTGTAGTGATACCCGGTTAAGACTTGAGGAATCGCAACCAGCTCCACCAGAGGGGACGCCTAATAGGGATATGTATGTCTTCTATAATGTACAGCACATTATGGAATAAATACACTTGTGCGGATCCAGAGTTACGTTGGCCAATGCATGGGTCATTTGATTCGCGAAAGATTGAGTACGTGGAACAGTGCATGTTTGAGCAGAAATCCAGACAAGATATGTTTGAATGTATACGAATGTGGGTGAAAGAAGTACGTGAACGAGAGAGGCGTGAGCAAGCGTTGATTGAGAAAGAGCAGCGGAAGAGTGTGTTTGAGAAAGCACAGGAGTTGAGAAAGAAAGAAATGAAAGAATTGGAAGAGAGACAGGAGAAGGAACGCAGATTACAGATATCTGGCCAATAGGTTGCCAAAGTTATTAGTTCATCTTCCTTCATCACAATCCTGGATAATTTATTCAAAAAGTCAGTGGTGTCTTTTATATAAGATTGAGCTTCCTTGGCAAAAGGTTGTAGGTATCTATCCAAGAACTTACCGATCGGTTCATGGATGCTGTTACAGGTAGACACAATAGGTCTACATGGAGGCTTAAATCTAGGCATCTATAAAACGGGAGGGCGGAATTTTTACAACTAAGTATACCGCATTCTCTTAAGACCTTGCGAGCTCTAATATAATCACCGCACGAAACCCACCTCCCTAGCTGTGAGACTAGCGTAGCAATTGTCTTTAGGATTGTGAGGTCAATAATGCGTCACGAACCGGCGCATAGGTGATTTCTGGTTTTGTCTTTTTGAACAACTCAAAATGCAATAGTTACGAATTATTCGTTAGCCTATTTGTATTGAAATGTATTTATGGGGCAAATGTATTACACGTTAATAGTTACATTTGAAGGATTGTTTTTTTAGAAAAACACTGTGGGTGGCTAATTAGAAGGTAGTACTAATGAAATGTATTTCTGATTTACAGATCCCTTGATAAAGGCGCTATCGCGCCGAAATGCATTGGGAGGTTACTCAATGAAATTAATATGAACGTTTTTTTGATGTGATCATGGAAAATTACTACAACGATGTGCATTAACATCAAAGAACATTATTTGAATTGAAAATAAAAACCAAAAATCTTTTTGAAAAACGAACGATTTTGTATTGAATTAATCGCTGGAGTGCCAGCATATACTTGTGCCCACGGAGACAAGCCGAATAGAGTCTTGCTATATTTGTTTCAATATTACGAGCGTCAGGAATTAGAAGCGAAGGGTAGTGAGGATAAGAAGTCTAAGGAGTTAAAAACAAAGGTCACGTTAGCCCAAGTATATGGTCCGCCTTCTAGGGATGACGATTGAGGTGGACGTGGTTCTTATGGTTCTTCTTACGCTCGAATTTGGCCGTTGATCAATGTGCGTATTGTAGGAAATTTGGGCATTGGGCAGCTGAGTGTCCAGCATTGCGCTCACAGCAGTATACACGTGGTCGGGGGACAAATGAGAAATCGCGCTGGATATTCAGGGCCTAGGGGAAATACGAATGATCGCGCTAGATTTGATTCTAATGCACGAATACAGAACGGGTTCAATACTTTCAAGATAATCAATATCAAATGTCTGATTATGCGCAGCCTGATTTACATGATTCTGCTTATGCATAGGATTGCCTAGGATGGGGAAGGAATCAGTTGAAGTTCCAGTAGATCAGAGGGTTCCTTATGTTACAGCACATGTTTTGGGTTTTACTGATCAGTTTCTGTCTGGCTTAACGATAGGGTTCGATGAAACACCTTCCCTTAGCCCATTGTTGCAACCACTTGCATTTCATATTGATAAATTCATTGCTCCATGTCCGTTTTTGCTTTTCCCGAATACACCAGATAATATTGTGGGTCTTGATATGCTCAAGTATTTCAGAGCTACAATACGATGTTCCCCTGAAGGAGTACGTGAGATTTTGAATGATAATTACCCTGTAATGGAAAGAGCTTGCCTTGTTAAAGAAGATACTGCATTAGCTTCCCTCCCTGAAACTTTGTGGGCTACTTCAGATACTGATGTGGGACAGATGGTTATTCCACCGGGGCATTAGTGTAAAGGAGGGAGCAGTGTTATCAGGTTTGCCTCAATATAGAATTTCACAGGAGGGTGAGGAAGCACTCACACGAATTGTACAGGATCTTATTGAAGTTGGGGTTGTTGATGAGGTTCTATTTAATGTCTGCAACAGTTCGAGTCTCCCTATTTTGAAAAAAGATGCTGACACTAGAATTTATCGATTCATAATTGATTTGCTAGAAGTGAATAAGATAGTGGTACCACAATAGCCAGTGGTTTCTGACATCACAACACTTCCTACTCTAGTTCCTCCAACTGCAACTACGTTCTCTGTTATAGACTCGAAGAACGCTTTCTTTTCGATCCCTATTCAGCCTGATAGCCGATATTTGTTCGGTTTCACTTTAAATAATCGATCATATAGATTTTGTAGAGTTCCTCAAGGCTATACCGAGAGTCCTAGTATGTACAGCCAAGCATTGAAATGACAACTAGATTCTTTTGTTCTGCCTGAAGTTGTGGCGCTCCTACAATATATGCCGATGATATCTTGTTGGCAGCCGATACCCCTGAGCAATGTGAAACAAGCATTTACAATGCAATGGTTTCGCCTTTGGAAAAGTTAAGAGCTATTGGCATTGCTCATGACATTTCTTTTTTTTTAACTTATAAATAAATGGCATTGTTATTTACATTGCCAACCTCAATGAAGGTCGAAGTCTCACAATGCCTGTCTCACAAGGCACACAGATACACAGCAGTCACCCACTTCACAAGGCATAACATACACTCAACTTCCGGCATCACAAGATACAAAATGCACTGCAGTACCTTATGCAAAATGCACAAAGTGGGAGGGGGGGCGGGCAGGCACACGGACAGCGGGAGGGGGGCGGGCAGGCACACGGACAGCGGGAGGGGGGCGGGCAAGCACACAGCAATCGGTCTAACATATAGAGATTTCATATCAAAGTGGTGTGAGGGGGAGAAAAGTGTTGATTGAGACACTGAAGAGCATCTCCCCTTCCACAGATATTAGTATCGTTTGTTTCACAGTCTCATATTTTCAGAACGAAAACATGTTCGATTATAATTATCAATAGCAATGTAATTGTGTTTACTCATTCATCTAACACTGCTAACAAGGACTGGTGAAACCAAAAAGTCCTGCATGTTTTAGGCCGATGTTTGTTGTTTTAAGTCTCATCTTTAATTGCGAAGGCCACCCCTCTTTGAAAGGATTCCTAGTTAGGCTTCCCTGGCCACGCCGCTTTTTAATAAGCCCCTAACGTTTTCATTCCACTCCAAGCCCTGAATAAAAAAATATTGTTATGGAACCTCTGCAGGTTTGTGCCATATGTACTAAGTCTGTGCGGTTATCATAGATTGCCACCGCGTACCTAACCATCTCATCGCTATAATGCAGCAAACCCAGTGGTATCGACTTCATGAACATGCATTAAGGTGTACATGCCATTTCGTGGCACACCCTATTATGTGGTGACATAAGTTGTGTTCAGGTGCTACCGCATGACTAGTGAGATCTCCCTAAAATGTAACTTAGGCTGGACACTTTAGAGCTAGATAAAGGCTTTTCGCATTTGTGAGCTGGTCTTCATTGACCTACTGTGCAAAACCCCCATATGTTGTGCTTTTTATAAAGTATGAACCCCAATATTGAATTTAAGCACTGGGAATACTCCACGACACTTTTCTAAATGATTTACATGCGGCATACAGGCTTTCATGGCACGGGAGGGGGGCGAGCAGGCACAGGGACAGCGGGGGGGGGGGGGGCGGGCAGGCACACGGACAGCGGGAGGGGGGGAGGAAACGGCAACGGCAAAGAGGGCGGGCAGGCACAGGGACAGCGGGAGGGGGGCGGGCAGGCACAGGGACAACGGGAGGGGGGCGGGCAGGCACGCGGACAGCGGGAGGGGGAGGAAAAGGCAAGGAAGGCACTCACCTGGACTTCCTCCGGCGGCGGTCGGCCACAGAATGGCGAAAACAAACACATAAAAAAAACGAAACTCCGCCCACCGCCGCAATGACGATCGGAGAGGGTAGAAATCGCGGGAACGCCCACGAATCTGGTCCGGCCTTGACGGACAGATCCGGCTTCCAATGGCTCCATTTATGGAGCTAGCCAATGGGAGCCGGGGGACGTTCCTATATCCCATATTGTAATCATTAGATTTCGCCTGCGCGAACTGCACGCACGCCAAGTTGTAAGAGTTGTGCATTTTATCTCTGATAAACGTATTTAGCGCCATGGGTCTATCCTGGGGCAGACATTTGGAGGGTTCGTGAGTCAATGAATATATACTGGTTACAGCCAGACAGCCACAATCACATGGTGCCACAAACCGACAAAAAGAGACGCAGAGACTCGCTGCCCGTGCGTAACCAGACACACCAACTCATGAAAGCGCCACACACCAACAGTCGTTGCCTAATGCTGCACACAGTGCACACTTTTGTGAACGGCCACACAGGCATATAGAGGCCTGCTCTCACAGGCATACACACACACACAGGCATAAACTAGTCTTACGGTGCTCCTACCTGCTCTAATTCCAAGCCTGTGCACTGACACACACACTGATACACACATGTGAACAGTCATATAGGCCCATACAGACATACATGCACAAACACAATCGAACACTCATCTAACAGTGCCCCGAGCACGCTGCTTTCTTCGTTTGAAAACTGCACACACACACACAGATGCACACTGCAGCATACATGTGTAACCAGAAACAAAGTTCAAGGCAGACGTGCAAACACACCAACACGCACAGTGTTTACTAATGTTCTAGTGCACGCCTGCCTTAGCTCTGGTTCAAAGCTGCACACACACAGAGTGGTAAACGTGATCACATTACTACACCGATCGAAGGCTCCCTGTCCGTCGGGAGGGCGGAGGGCTACGCTGGGAGCTACAGTGACCCGTGGCAGGGTTGGATTGGGAATGAAAATCGGCCCGGGCACACACAAAAAAAAAAAATGGCCCACAGTTGCATAAACACTCCTCATATCACTGCGTAAGAGGGGGGGGGGTTAAAAAATGCATGCGTTCGTTTACACTTGTGAAACAAGTGAGGCCCCCTGCCCCCGCTCAATATGTGCAGACATTAATGGGCACCCGAGAGACAAAGGGAGTGATACCTGTGCTAAACGGAGGTAATGAGCGCCCATCCGCCTCTAGAAAGGCCACTCAGACTCCCACTGGGCCACTGACTGTATCAGAAGAACAGAGACAGCGCCCAAATAGCCCCCCAGACTGCTCAAAAAAACAGCCCACTGCAGCCCTCGGACACCGGCCCCTCGGGCATTGCACGGATGTCCGCGGCCGGTGAACAGCGCAGGGGCCTCAGGCTGGCGGGGAAGGGACAGGACCGCGGGGCCATCGGACGTGAGGCGTGGGCCTCCGGAGAGCGGGGGGCTGTGTGTCTGCTGGTGGTTCGGGGCAGTAAACATGGCCCGTCTTGCAGCCTTGCACCCCCGGTCAGCCGCCTGTGTATGTGAGTATGTGAGTCTGTATGTTAGCTTTCGAGTATTTCTGTATTTGTTTCAGTTAGTGAGCGTGTTGTCTGTGTGTGCATGTTAGCATGTGGGCTACCAGATCATGGTATAATTATTTAGAAAACTATAATTGTGGAATTTCTGTTTTTTCAACTGTTTGATTACAACCAGAATGTGTCCAACTGAGATTTAAGGAAATACATAAATATGATACATTATGGGTAACTGGTTATTGCTTATGCTGCCGATGTGCTATGGTCAGTGCCATTAGTAAACCAAGCAGTACGGGAGTGAGGGTAGGTGATGGTGCCGCTGCCTGCTTGAGGGGGCAGAAAGGGGCTGCGCTACTTACTCCGTCCTCTGCGACATAAAGGTATGTCGGTGCGCCTCATGGAGTCCCGCTCGGCCCTCAGCCGCTTTTGCCATTGAATACGGTAACTTTTGTCGATGTCTGCATCGAGTCCCACTGGTTTCCTCAGTGGCGAGCGTCCACGGACGTCACCTTCATCATGGGGCTGTAGCGCACGGCGGAGACACCTTCGCCGTGAGCGTGCACATCGGCAGCTCCGAGACAGACTCACGCGCGCGACCAAATCCCATGCGCGTGTGGCCAGCTCTTGTCTCTCTCTCTCTCATTGACGATGCTGAGCGCGTGGCCAGCTCTTGTCGCCACTCGTTGTCTGCTGAGCCGACGACTATAGTTCTCGGCGAGAACGCGCTTTGCGCGCTTCTAGCCAGCCCTAAAAAGGATTGAGACTTGTGCAGAGGAGCTATTGGGCGAAGAAAGCAATGGTAAATCTATTGACTGAGGAGAGTCTGTGTGCTGAAAATAAGCGAGAAAGGACAAGGCCACGAGGTAAGGTCAGTCCTTAGAGAATTGTGAAAACAATAACCGGTGCTTGGATACTAAACATGTATAACTTGAAACAAGCGTTCACACAGAACCCATTTTCTAACAAAATATGATAGTACAGGAAATAATGGATAGATTTAATCTTATGAAAAATAATAATATTTTTACAGAAAACAAATTCTGTTTCGGTTTGATATTAAAGAAAACCCAGCCAGTATTCAAAATAAATTTGGTTCAGCTGAATCGAAGTTTATTCTTTAATAAATTAACAAATCATGGGTCACAAAGTCAACGGTCAGGTGAGTTGTGAAGAGATATTAAGCAGAAACCCCAAGTGCTAACAATCAAAATCATCAAAAAAAAGAGAAACGGTGACAATGTGAATAAACGTACATGGTATACTGGTTATTGCTTTGTAAGACGGCCAAATTACATTTACATATATTTTAAACACAGCGGGTAAAATCCCAGTGTTAGTTCACAATACGGTCCGTCTTTTTTTGGTGTTGACGACGTTTCAACTAGGGGTGGCCTTATTTTGCGTAGTCGCCCTACGCAAAGCTCCGCGAAACGGTAAAAAATCTACGAGAGCACGCAGAGTTCCGCGAACATGCGGAATTGCTTGTTCAGCCCGTTCGCGATGCTTTTTTCCTGTTCGCGAACACGGTTTGCGTGCTTGGGGGTAAATATCTTGCGAACAGGCATTTTTGAAAGCGCGAACAGGCAAAAAATTCTATGAAGCAGCGGATCGCTGAATTTTTGCCAATTCAGCGTTCTCCGTGGAACGCAAAATTACCCAAATTCCACAAGCAGAACAGAATTTACTGCCCAGACCTAGTTTCAATCCTTTTTCAGAAATCGGGGTCTTGCCAGGACTAGGGTGAGCATGGGGAATGGTGGTGAAGCTGAGGTGGTCTCCCGCTTCCGTTAAGACCACTGGATGACCAATGCTGAAATAAGGCATGGGCATTTTCCCTAAAAGCGTTCTCTGATAGGGAGTTCGCCTTTACAAACTTATATCCGCAACAGGTTGATATCCATGCCACTGCCTTAATTCACATTGTCAGCTTTCCTCATTTTTTATGGTTTTGGCTGTTAACACTTGGGGTTCGTGCTCAACATCTCTTCACCACTCACCTGACCGCTGACTTTGACTCATGAATCTTTTAATTTATGAAAGAATAAACTTCTATTTGGCTGATTCAAATTAATTTTGAATGCTGGCAGGGTTTTCTTTAAGATCAAACAGCAACAGAATGTAAAAAGATGTTTGGTAACCCAGATACTAGGGCGCTCAGCAATGTATAAGGGAAAGGTCTAATCAAAAATGTAATTCCGGTGCTACTAGGGGGGGAAAGGTCACCACAAGAGAATGTATTTTCTGAAAATAATATTATTATTGTTCATAAGTTTAAATCTATACAGTATTTTCCCTTGCTATCCTATTTTGTGGTTAGAAAATGAGTTCCATGGGAACGCTTGTTCCAAGTTATACACTGCACTCCCATGTTCACATAGATATTTGGGTCGTGCTCTTGTTAATTTGAACTGGATCCATGCCACGAGCGACTGTCCCCGTCCTATGGAGAAGTGTAAAATACTGCAGTATTCAGCCAGCATACGTTTGAAAGCAGGTTGGGTATGTGTGATAGTGACAGGTGAATGCTTTAGTTCCTATTTATGCTGCTTGTGGGCCTGTAAGTTCTAAGGCGCCACCGAGAACACCTCTATTCTTTCTGCATTTTAAACAGCAAGTTTGACTGGAGGGCTTCGAGTCACCGGCACTCAATGTACCCACTCTCAGGGTGGGTGGTCCTGGTTCTGGACGCAGATATGCGCAGGCACAAATAAACACTGGTCCCGGAGAGGTCCAGGTGACTGAGCACATGTGCACCTGATAACCTCAATCCCAGAGGCCTCCACAGTCAGGATGAAGACATAAATGAACAATTAACATCAGCACCGGAGTGGTCCAAGGCACCTGCACACAACTTAACACTCCCATAGCCTTCCAACTTCTGGGAGCGGAGGTGCACATGCACAATTATCGGCCACTGAGGGGTCGGGTACTGGGTGCAAGCTACCCTACAGCCCAGATGGTAGGGATTCTCAAGGCGGAGGTGTGCGTGCACTATTCCAGTCTGCCACCAGAGGGCGCCAGCGCCTGGGGAATGAAATGAAATGAAATGAAAAATTGCATTTGTATAGCGCATAACTGCCCTGAGGCCTCGCAGCGCTTATGAGGCCTCGCAGCACTTTGAGGCCTCGCAGCGCTTGGAATGACACAGGAATAACTAGGCCTCCGCCTCTTAGGGTTTGACGGTCGGAGTAGGGCTAGTGATGGGCAGTAAGACATCTTGTCGAAGCCTCTCTCGGTTAGGGGGGTCTCATGCGGACTCGTACCTGCAGCAGGGCTGGGGTAGGCGGCTGTCTCGTTAGTTCTGCAGGGGTGGAGCTTCCTGGAGGCCGGGGCATGAGGGTTTGTGTTAGAATCATCATGCCGCAGGCAGGGTTTCTCTTCGGATGGCGGCTGTCAGCGTGCATTCGTCATATATGTAGCACGCAAGGCCCTGCTCATTTATCTTAATGATCTTCTGCAAAGAGGCACCTGTGCTAGGACTGAGCTCTCCAGCATCAGATGTCACCCGAGAATAGCTCAGCTAACCCAGGGTTTTTCTTTGCATTCTGGTACATGTCAGAGCTTCAAGTGGGCCGGGGCCTGCCGGTTCTCAGCACCGGTAGTTCTAAATAGCAGGTGCTGAGACGGGTCCCTGTCGGGCTCTCCATTGTTGCCCTCACCCTCGGGGTGAAAAACAAATCTCAACTCCAACAGCAGCATATACAACAAAGCCACAGCTGTTGCGTATTTATCTTATGCAACCAACAACCATTGACAAAGCCAATAGTCCTGGCTTGTTGCAAGTACCAAGTTCCTTGTATCTGACATATCTGGATGCAATGACAAGCAGTAAAATACCAGTCGGGCGGCACTATGCTAAGTACGGATTTTAAGTTTACGTGTTTTAAGGCACGCCCTTAATTCCATCGGCCACGTTCCTCAGAGAGCCCCCAGTTTTTTAATCTCACTTAAAGCCCTGGTAGATATACTCATGTTAATCCAGTTCTATACTCGGAGCTAAAAGCTCCAGAATACGGAGAACAAGGTGAGGACTGGACGATGAGCTGGGAAGCTTGGGAGCAGGACTGTCTTGTAGTCGAATACATGCATGTAGGGGGCATACCCCACGCGTGGTCCCATGATGTCCTGTCCTCAGCTTGTGTGCCCATTTGGAGACGCAGCGTCCAGGAGAGACCCCAGCAGTTGCCACCCTGCTCCACACTTACTCTGACCTCAGCTCCGGGTTGCAGTGCAGACATGGACTTTCACGCCAGCCTTGGTTTTAAGCCGCCAAGTTGCACACCTCGAGTTAACAAATATCTCCACCCCGTGGGGTGCCCCTACTCCGAGCTTGAATTGAATAAATTAATGCATTGTGGGCACTGTTAGGTGCACTTCATTGGTTGTGGAAGCACACCCGAAAACAATGATGTGTAAAATGTAAGAACAGGTTCAGGACACGTGTGTTGTGGTGACGAGGCACACCCCGAGGGAACCAGATATAAGGTTCTGTGCTGTTTTGTCTTACGCGTTCAGATATCGGGGGCACCCCGCCGGCTCCCGTCCTTGCAAGACCCATGTCTTAAGAAAGCCACGTCTTGGGGTCAGTTCAGAATAGGGGTGTCCGCCCACCCCAACTCCTCCAGCGGGCCAGTGTATCCGACCCAGACAGCCAATACACATCCGTCCTGGGAGCCCTGCACCTCCAGACACTCTGAGGGGTGACCCGGCCCAGCAGCGATGGACTTGCTAACGAGGGCCATTGTTATTAATTAGCCAATCACCTGCTGCGCCGAACATTATCAATAACAAAGGGCACTGGGGCTCCCACACCTCCAGGGCCCCAGGGTGGGGGCAGCCTGCACACCGGTGGCAAGTACCGCGGCCATTATGCAATATTCCTTAATTGCAAAAACTAATGAAGCCCCCCAGCTTTCGGGCAGGGGCCCCGTCCCCTCTCTTTTAATGGAATGTTTGTGCTCTCAAATGGGTGTTAATGGGGCTGAGAAGGGAAACTTCAGAGCTGGGTTTCGGAATGATAAAGGCCCTGCACCTCAAATGGAAACTTTAATCGTAGCATCGACGGCGCAGGGAGAATGTCTGTTTATTTTCACTACAATTTTAAATCACTGGCCTGAGACCAGTTCATCCGTATCATTGGCTGTGTTGTAAACAACATTATTTTAAAAAATAGGAGTTGTTTGCTATCTTGCATTGCGTATGTGACATTATCAAAACAGAATTTGGTAACAGAAACTCTGAAACACCCCCTTCCCTTGGCTACTGGCTTTCATTTAAGAATGCATTGCATTCTGGGATTTGTAGTCAGGCATTTTTGGTTTTTCACCAGCACCCTCCCACCCCCCATACAACTATCTGGTTGTGAAAACAGACAGCCACAGCGGCCCCGAGGCGCAGGAAGGTTTCTCCATACACAAAAGGTCGCTGTCTTTCCACTGCCCTGCTCGTCTTACAGGGTGGACGGGAGCAGAACTGTTAAACCATACACCGGACACTTCAGCGATGGCACACTAAACCCTACAACAGGCCCCAAGAAGAGCAGGAACACCTGCCGGGGCTACCCCAATATTGCATTTAAGCACTGGGGAATACTCCACGACCCTTTTCTAAACAATTTACATGCAGCATACAGGCTTTCATGGCATGGGAGGGGGACGGGCAGGCACACGGACAGCGGTAGGTGGGGGCAGGCACAGGGACAGCGGGAGCGGGGGCGGGCAGGCACACGGACAGCGGGAGAGGGGAGGAAACGGCAAGGAGGGCGGGCAGGCACACGGACAGCGGGAGGGGTAAGGAATCGGCAAGTAGGGCGGGCAGGCATACGGTCAGCGGGAGGGGGGATGAAACGGCAAGGAGGGCGGGCAGGCACACGGACAGCGAGAGGGGGGAGGAAACGGCAAGGAAGGCACTCACCTGGACTTCCTCCGTCGGCGGTCGGCCGCAGAATGGCGAAAACAAACATTAAAAAAAAATTAAACTCCGCCCACCGCCGCGATGACGATCGGAGAGGGAAGAAATCGCGTGAACGCCCACGAATCTGGTCCGGCCTTGACGGACAGATCCGGCTTCCAATGGCTAGCCTCCATTTATGGAGCTAGCCAATGGGAGCCGGGGGACGTTCCTATATCCCATATTGTAATCATTAGATTTCGCCTGCGCGAACTGCTTGCGCAGTAGCGCCAGGCAAAACCTAAAAAGCACTCTGTCTTTGCTTTCCTTCCTTGCTTGCTTCACATCATCATAAAGTATCACGAAAGAAATTGCAATATTGTAGACCAAAGGTAACCTATTTAGGTCACCTTTTGTCTAAGGAGGGACGTGCACTCACATCAGATCGTATTCAGGCAATTTTAGACACACCAGTACCTTCTACACAGAAAGAAGTTTGTGCATTTCTTGGTCTTACTTCCTTTTGTAGGCAATGGATATTAGGATTTTCATACATTGTTAAGCCTTTGTTAGCACTCTTGACAAAAGATACTCAATAAACCTTCCATGGACAGATGAATGTGAGAATGCTTTTCGACAGCTACGACACGCCCTTTGTTCAGCACCAGTGTTAGGTACTCCAGATTACACGAAGCCTTTTACATTGTACGTACACAAGAGAGATGGATGTGCATTGTCAGTTTTAGTGCAGACACATGGCGATAAGCAACGTCCTTGTGCATATTTTTCAGCAGTACTTGATCCTGTTGCTCGAGCGTTGCCTGGATGTTTTCGCTCAGTAGCGGCAACAGCTGTGTCAATACGCCAGAGTGAAGGGATAGTTTTGTCACATAAACTGTTGGTGCTGGTACCCCATGCTGTTGATGCCCTTTTGAATCAAACAAAGACGCAGCATTCAACTAGTGCTCGTCTGACAGAATATGAGCTGATGCTGTTAGCTCCTCACATTACACTGAAGAGATGTGCAACACTAAACCCAGCCATGCTGTTGCCATTTCCGGTGACTCAGCCTGAGGCACAAGAAACGCATGATTGTATTTCCCTGACTGAAGAACAGACAAAGGGTCGTATTGATTTGCAAGATACGCCCCTTCTAGATGTAGATGAAGAACTGTGGGTTGATGGGTCGTGTCTGAAGTTGCCGGATGGTACAACTTCAGCTGCATACCCAATTACCACACTTCACACGATAGTGGAGACAGCTCGCATAGCACAGAAGTCAGCTCAAGCAGCGGAACTAATAGCTTTGACACGAGCATGTGAGCTTAATACTGATTTGTGTGTGAACATTTATACAGATAGCCGCTATGCTTTTGGAGTGGCGCATGATTTTGGCCTGCTCTGGAAGGAAAGAGGCTTTCTGACATCACATGGGATGCAGATAATGCACGGAGAATTAATGCATAACCTTTTGACTGCGTTGACATACCCAAAAAGAATAGCTATTGTGAAATGTAGTGCTCACAAGTAAGTTACAGATAAGGTGGGACAAGGAAATGCCTTTGCAGATCGAGTGGCACGTGAGACTGCGATGCAGCCCAGCACTACTTCCATGTATGTAGTGAAGTCGCAAGCTGAGCGGTGGCACGATGCTAGGCAAGAAGTATTAGAGATACAGAGAGACGCTTCTGAGAAAGAACGGGAGCAATGGTCTAAAGATGGAGAGTTGGATGATGAAGGTTGTTGGCGAAATAAGCAAATGGATAAATGGAAGTTGCCCATAGCTTTTGTACAACCTATGGTTCAGATGGCACATGGGCTGGCACATGTTGGAGCTTCAGCAATAGTGAAATTGCTTACGCAAGTTTGGGAGCATCCAGAAATTGCTAGCACAGCTAAGAGAGTAGTACAATCATGTAGGATTTGTTTGCAATTTAATCCTGGAAAATGGACACAAACTCCTGCAGGAGGTTTTGCTACACCAACTGCACCTTTTGAAGTTTTGCAAATTGATTATATTCAGCTTGAACGCTGCAATAATCTGAAGTATGTCTTGGTGGTGGTATGTGCCTTTAGTAAGTGGATTGAGGCATAACCCACAAAGGACAGCACTGCTATTACTTTGGCATAGGTGCTTTTGAAGGAATTCTTTCCTAGATATGGTGTTTGTAGACTTTTGTGGAGTGATAACGGACCTCACTTTATAGGGAATGTTATCAAATATGTCCTGAAAGGATCAGGGATCAAACAGAAGTTCCATGCGGTGTTCCACCCGCAATCAGCAGGATTAGTGGAAAGATACAATGCTATTCTGAAGTTCAAATTAGCGAAAATACAGGCTTCTACTTCTTTGACTTGGCCAGATGCATTGCCATTGGTATTGTTGTCTATTAGATCAGTGCCGCATTTCCGGACAGGTCTCACTCCCTACGAGATTGTGTTCGGGAGGCCAATGAATATCTGGGGAGTTCCTAAACCAAGTTCTGTATATGATGTACCTTGTGTCCTAATGGATGACTATTTGGCACAATTGTCTAGTGCGGTTATTGAAATGGAGAGAAAGAAGATTTTTTGTGCTATAGGGTTTATTGCTGCTTTGGTGATTATGGCGACAATCACTTGGTCTGTTGAGAAGACAACTCCTGCTCGTGAGTTGCTTGTTACTACTACGCCAATACCGGAGGAGCACTTCTTCTTTACGCTCCCGTATCAGGAGCAGAAGCATCGTCAATCTTATCTCAACAACACTTTTATTCAGATGCTGCATCATACTCATAATGCTACAAACACAACCAATTGTTGGGTATGTGGGATGATGCCTGCTCATCAAAAGAAAGGAGGAACACCTTTTATACCTCTTCCTTTCTCACATAGTGGCTCTTGTCGAGCCTGGTTCACTCTCTTGTTTGCAACCAGAAAGCCTACAGTAGGTGGACTTCTTTTCCGTTTGAATAAAGAGTGTTATCAAGACAAAGATGGATATCCTCAAGCTAATGGAACTAAATGGGAATGGGAGGAATACCAAACGGACAATATTTCAACGCCATATGTCTTCACAAACACAAGAGACTCTGACGAAAGTGAACGCTTTGCGATTTCTGTTACAAAGACTAAAGCAAACTTATGTGTACAAAGTGTTGGACAGATTCCTGTTGGAATAAGTAACTGCATTACCGTTTTGAATATAGATGGAATAAATGATAGTTCTTTCCTAGCTTCACATAACACATACTTTGTATGTGGCAGTTATGGGTATTACCCACTACCAGTTTGGTGGTCGGGTGCGAGTTATGTATCGTCCTAATTGCCCCCTGTATTTTTAGCACCCATATCATCGAGATCTTAAATTGTTTAGTAATATTACTATGAATCGATATAAAAGGACATTAAGTACAGATGATGTAGATCAAACAGATACTAGTTTACAGCAATATGTGGACTTTAATCTAGGACTGTTCTTTTTTGTTTTTGCTGCATTAAATAGTAGGAAAGTGCGACGATTGACTAGGGATGTGGAAGCTGTTACAAATCAGGCAGCTATAGCACTTGGAAATATTACTGAAGAACTGAAAATTGCTAGAGTTGTTGCACTCCAGAACAGGATGGTGCTAGATGTTATGCTTGGCTTGCTGACCGAGGTGGTGCATGTCGCATCATAGGTAGTAGTTGTTGTGTGTTCATCCCTGAACACACACCATCAGTGTATAATGCGATAAATAAACTCCATAAGATTGCTGAAGAAATTCATACAGAAAATGGTACTTGGACTTTTGCGGGATGGTTTTGGACTCTAGTTTCTGCTTGGGGCTGGAAAATATTGATTGTCCTGTGTATCATAATTGCGATAATCTTTACATGTTGTATATGTGTGCATTGTGGTCCAATATTATGCTCTATGTGCATTAATGCTTGTATACCAGCTAGGAGAAATACTGCAGATATGAAAATACAAAGTATTTTAGACAAAGAAGTAGCTGAAACGATGAAAATTGATATACAGGATGAATATTTAGACTATCCCAGGAAGTCGAATGTCTTCAGCTAATGCTGAAAGGGTCGTCTGTTGTAATTTGACAGCGATTAGATTAAGCATTCGCACAAGACATGCTGTATTTAGCAACTACCGTAACAATTGAGTCGACTCCATTTTGTATTTGCGGCAGCCATTTTGTCTGTCATATGCTGCCATGTGCTCACCGTGTGTTTTGTCCTACTTCCTTGTTAACTGCGCTCGAAATCTGCCCAGCAACAGGCTATATTTAGTATCACCTGTTTTAGCGCATGCCCAGTAGAGTCTGCAGCTGTTCCCACCCTCAAGCTCGCCACCCGAAAGCACCATCAATTGATCCACGCCACCAAGAAAACAGCATTCAAGGACCGGCTGGACAACAACGCACACAACAGCAAGGAACTCTTCAACATCGTGAGAGAGCTCTCCAACCCCAACGCCGGAATCAACGACATCACCCCATCGCAAGATCTCTGCAACTCCCTCGCCTCCTACTTCCACAACAAGATCGCTGACATACACAACAGCCTTAGCACACAAACAACGCTCCCCACGACCACACCAACGCCCCCCACCACCACCCTCAACGCCTGGACACCGATCAACCTCGAAGACACCATCCGCGCGATGAACTCCATCCACTCCGGATCTCCAACCGACCCCTGCCCTCACCACGTCTTCAACAAGGCCGACGCTGTCATCGCACCCCACCTGCGGGACATCATCAACACCTCCTTCGACACCGCCACCTTCCCTGAGAGCTGGAAGCACGCCGAACTCAGCGCTCTACTCAAGAAGCCATCAGCCGACCCCACCGACCTCAAGAACTACCGCCCCATCTCGCTCCTCCCGTTTCCAGCCAAAGTCATCGAGAAGACCGTCAACAAGCAACTGGCAGCCTTCCTCGAGACGACTGGATCCCTCGACCCATCTCAGTCAGGCTTCCGGGCCAACCACAGCACCGAGACCGCCCTCATCGCTGCAACCGACGACATCCGAACCCTGCTGGACAACGGAGATACAGCGGCCCTCATCCTCCTGGACCTCTCCGCGGCATTCGACACTGTCTGCCACCGCACCCTAATGCAGCGCCTCAGCAACGTCGGAATCCAGGAGAAGGCACTGGAGTGGATCACCTCCTTCCTCGCCGGAAGGACACAGAGAGTCCGCCTCCCCCCGTTCAGATCGGAAGCCACCGAAGTCATCTGCGGCGTTCCTCAAGGCTCCTCGCTCAGCCCAACACTCTTCAACGTCTACATGAGCCCCCTCGCAGCCATCGCACGCCAACACAACCTGAACATCATCTCCTACGCCGATGACACCCAGCTGATCCTCTCCCTGACCAACGACCCCGCCACCGCCAGAGCCAACCTACACGAAGGGATGAAAGACGTGGCCGAGTGGATGACGACCAGCCGCCTGAAACTGAACACAGACAAGACGGAAGTCCTCATCCTGGGCTCCTCACCCTCCGCCTGGGATGACTCCTGGTGGCCCCCCGCCCTGGGCAACGCACCCAAACCGACAGACCACGCACGCAACCTGGGCTTCATCCTGGACTCCTCCCTCTCCATGACCAGACAAGTCAACGCCGTCTCCTCGTCATGCTTCAACATCCTGCGCATGCTACGTAAGATCTTCCGGTGGATTCCCACCGAGACCAGGAAGACGGTCACCCAGGCCCTCGTCACCAGCCGACTGGACTACGGCAACGCCCTCTACGCCGGAACCACCGCCAAGCTCCAGAAGAGACTCCAGCGGATCCAGAACGCCTCGGCGAGACTCATCCTCGACGTCCCCAGACGAAGCCACATCTCCAGACACCTGAGAGACCTGCACTGGCTCCCGATCAACAAAAGAATCACCTTCCGGCTCCTCACCCATGCACACAAAGCCCTACACAACCAAGGCCCGACCTACCTCAACAGCCGCCTCAACTTCTACGCTCCCAAACGCCATCTCCGCTCGACCAATCATGCCCTCGCCGCCATCCCCCGCATCCGCAGAGCGACAACAGGAGGAAGGTCCTTCTCCCACCTGGCCGCCAAGACTTGGAACTCCCTCCCGACCGACCTACGCCTGACCCAAGACCACCTCTCCTTCGGGAAGAAGCTCAAGACCTGGCTGTTCGAGCAGTAGCGGATCTCCCCCCCCCCCCCCCCCCAAGCGCTTGAGACCCTCCGGGTGAGTAGTGCGCTGTATAAATGCCTATGATTGATTGATTGATTGAATTAGTTCCAGATAGGAATGTGTCTTCGAAGGTCTCGAGAACCGTTAACTCCGCCCACTCATCGATTGTGCTTCTAAAATGTCCTTATATGTACATAAAACTCATTCTTGTGTTTTGTACCGCCTTCTTTGAGCCCCCTCTTTGTGTATGAAAGGGGCCATGTGCTTTAGTTCGGTGTGCTACTCCATACAATACCGAAGGGTGTTGTGTGGACTGTAGTACCACCTCCGGAGGTTAATAAACTATACTCTTCTATTTCCAAGTTTCTGTGCCAACTTCTTCCTATGGTCTGAGGACTTTGTGCAGAAAAGGGCGAACCCCTTGCACTGGTAGGCCTTGCTGGCTGAGGTTTACTTCTACACTGGATAGGCCGCACCTCCACTGCACCCCCATCCCAGGACAGGTCTCTCCTCCTTAGCACAGTACAGACCACACCTCTTCTGCACCCGCTGGACAGGTGTCAGGGTGCATCAAAAAGTAATTAAAGATCTTCTTTGTCTCGCAGTATCTGCCATTGAACCGGCATTGCAAAGATCACCCGCTCGCAAAAGGTCGCGGGTGATTATAGCACGGAACCGGGCATTCTCCCCTATACTACCAACAGGGAGGACCGCGGTGGAAGTTGCCGGTCTAGTCCTGAGTTCCTGTACACGGGTGCGAGGTCTAGACCAGCTGTGAAGTGCACCGGTTGATTTTAGAACCGAGGCACCAATGGATTTCAGAGATTAGTCATGTTCTTTCTGTAGTCTAGTTAAATAGAAATAGCGCAATTTTGTGCCAGGCTTAGGCGCATGTTCGAGCGCTTCGGTGCGTCGGTTAGTTAGCTCAGTAATTTAGAACTAGAGAGAAATACCAATTTAAAGTAAATAGGAAAAAAGAAATATAAAGAGAAGAATTAACACTTACCCATTGAATACTTCAGTTCCTGATTTCTTCATTGCTTGGTTGATGACGGAGGCTCCAGAAGGTTTCTAAGGGAGAAGTAAGAAGAATTCAGAAGATAAGAAAGTAAGGCAGTGAGTGAATGAACGAATGAGTGAAAAAGAATAAATGAACTCACAGAGTTAAAGTGTGCGAAAATGTTATTATAATGCAGGTTACCAAAGAATAAAATACTTATATTGAAGAATAGATTAGGAGCAAAAGCCATAGGCTCTATGGGTAAGGAAATTATATTATATAATATATATATATATATATATATATATATATATATATATATATATATATATATATATAAGAGAGAGAGAAAGAAAGTGGAGAAGGAATTGAAGGAAATTAGTAATGGTGTGCTTTTCTGTTGCATCGATTTCCACTCATGCTTGAAGAGAGAGAGGGAGTAAGAAAGGCAAAAAAAGGAGTACGGCGGAAAGGAAGAAGTAGAATGGAAGAGCCAGATGGTCAGGCAGTCTCTTCTCTGTTCCATTACCCTTTTCCCCGGGTGGGTTCACACGGCCACTAGTAAACTCTTCAGTTGGTGGCTGTGGGAAAACCAGTGGTGGAAATTGGAAAATCTCATAGTTCTGCTCCGAATTTGGAAAATCTCAGTTCTGCTCCTGGGAGTGTTGGCACTGTGAGTAACCACGACCCTTAACAGAGTGAAGTGCCCACGTCAATACTCACCTGAGCAGAATGGCTAAAGGGTTCAATTAAAAAAAATAGGAAATATTCTTAAGGAGATTCAACAAGAGTTGATAGGAGTCAGGGAGAAAAATAAGGTAATCAAATTTTAAATGTAGGCCCACATTTCTTAACTCATTGCTCATTGTACTTCATGTGTCGGCCAACTGTCTTACCAGATGCACAATCTTGTAGAGCTTCCATCTTGTCGTATCTCAATGGAGACGCAGCTTCGTGGTCAATGCCCCTGGTCACCCAAGAATCCCCAATTTTATATAACTTCGAGGAATTCAAGAAAGAGTTTTTATGAATTTTTGATCGTCGGATAATGAATTACTGGAGTTGAGGCAAGGGAATAGAGAGCTTGTCACTTACCTGGCCCAATTTTACAAACTTGTAGTAGAAACTGAATGGCCGGAGGCCAAAAGGGCAGGCTTGTTCTATCGGGGTTTGAAAGATGACTTAAAGGATGCTGTGTCACAGATCCCAAATTGCCGTGCAGAAGTTTCAGCTTTGATTGATCTCGTTTTTGAGATAGACTATCGACAAACGGAAAGAAGGGGTGAAAGACAATGCAAATTTTGGCCCAGTGTACCACGCTTTGACCGGGTCAGCGCAGAGGTTGTTAAATCTGGTGATAAAGAACATAGAGTCAAACCTATGCAAATTGGAACTATTAGTGGACCCCTTTCCAAAGAAGAGAAAGCAAAGCGTTGACAGAATAATCTATGGCTTTATTGTGGTATCAGTGAACATTTTGTAAAGAAATGTCCCAAGAAGCCAAAAACCTTCAAGAAGTAAAACTCTCTGCACCACTAGTAGAAGGAGTTGGGCTGGTGGTTGCTAACAAGGATACAACTCCAATTTCTCGTCAAGTGGCCAATACTCTACAATCTTCCGCTCCACACCGTATTCTGACGAGGACCCTAAGATTTCAAGACCGAGTTCTTTCAGGAGTGGCCGTGATGCTGGACTCCGGTGCTACGGGGAACTTTTGTGACCTCAAATATGCCTCGAAAATTGGTCTGAGGCATTACCTAAAGAGAGAAGTGAGGCAGTTAGGGCTGTTGAGGGTACAAATGTATCTTCTGGCCCAATAAACAGTCACACAGAAGTTGTGGAACTTGTCTCTGTTGAAGGTCAGAAGGAAGAGATTCAATTTAACTTGATCGATGCTCCGCAGTTTGGAAACATCCTGAGTTTGCTTTGGTTAACTGAACACAACCAAGTTATTGGTTGGAGAATTGCTTCGGAGAAAAGCAGAAAGAGCAAGATGGAAATCTAGCAGCTTTATTATGCAAGCAAAAGATGATGGTGTGTGAGGTGCAAACTGAGTCTTCCGGTAGAATAGCAATAGTTTGCTGAAGTTTTCAGTGAATTGGAATCAAAGAAGTTGCCCCCACATCATTGGTAGGACTGCAAAATTGTATTTGGAACCTGGATCTAACCTTCCTTGCGCTTACTGAAGCTGAAAACCGTCAACCTAAAGATTACATTCAGAAATACTTAGAAAAGGGTTCATACGACCATCACATTCCCCCGTTTCTTCACCGTTATTTTTCATTCCGCAACGTGACGGTGACCTGAGAATGTGTATAGATTATCGTGCCTTGAACAAGATTACAATAAAGAATCGTTATCCTCTTCCCCTGATTTCAGTTCTTCTAGATCAACTAAAAGATGCCAAAATCTTCATGAAGTTAGATTTACATGGGGAGTGCCATTTAATTTGAGTGAGAAGTGGAGAGGAATGGAAAACAGCATTCAGAACAAAGTATGGATTATATGAGTACCAAGGGATGCCCTACAGTTTGAGCAACGCTCCTGCAGCCTTCCAGTACTTCATTAATGATGTCCTGAAGTAGTTCATTGATCAATGCACGATTGTTTACATCGACAACATTTTCATTTATTCCTCATCAGAAGATCAGCAACAGGTCAAAAGAGTTTTGCATTGCCTGAAGGAAAGCAAGCTTTACATAAAACTTAAAAAATGCGCTTTTGGAGTGAGACCTGTGGATTTCTTGGGATTTGTAATTGCTCCAGAAGGTCTTACCATGGATGTTAAAAACAATGAGGCGGTCTTCAATTGGCCTCCTCCAACCTCTGTGAAAGAAATACAGAGCTTCATCGGGTTTGCAAATTTCTATCGCAGATTCATTCAAGATTTTTCCCTGAAGGTACCTCCAATTACTAAATTGCTACAGAAAGGAGTACCTTTTCAATCGTCTGCTGAGGCAGAAGATGCTTTCCAGTTCTTGAAGAAGAGTTTTACCACTGCACCAATTCTGCTGCATGCGCATCCTATTCAACCGTTTTACCTGGAGACTGATGCTTCTGAACAGGCCATCGGAGAGGTGCTTTCAGAGAGACACAAAGAGACCGAGCAGTTGCATCCGGTGGCATATTACTCTAGAAAATTGCAACCAGCGGAAATAACTTATACTATTTCAGATAAAGAACTCCTCGCTATCAAAGATGCTTCCAAGAATGGCGACATTACCTTGTCAGAGCAAAACATGTGGTGACGGTATTCACCGATCACCGAAATCTTCAGTTTCTGAAGTCTGCCAGAACGTTCACACCATGCCAACTTAGGTGGTCCCTGTATTTCGCCAATTATGACTTTGTAATAACTTATCGGCCAGGAAGAAATAATGGAAAGGTAGATGCCACGTCTCGCATTGACACGGATGGTAGAAAGAGTCCCATTAGTGATCAAAAGATAATTCCTGAAACTAAGCTCGTTGGAGCCACTAGTGAGAAAACTCTCGTAGACAAGGGCAAAGAAGCCTTACCTTCTGAAGAAATGCGGAGCTGGGCAGAGAAGGAGTCAACTCAAGAAATTGTCGATGGATTACCGTTTCATTCCAAGGCCTTGTACTTACCAATCAAAGAACTTAAACAACAAGCGTCCATTGGCTGGTCACCCTGGAATCCATTGAACGGAGGAGTTGTTAAGGAAACAGTTTTGGTTTCCAAGGTTGTCCAAAGATGTTCGAGTTTATGTGGAAGGCTGTGAGATTTGTACAATGGGGAAGGCAAATAAGCTGGCTCCTCAGGGTTTATTGAGACCTTTGCCTACCCCTCCATTTTCCTGGCACACTCTGACTATGGATTTGATTGTTAAATTGCCTTCTAGTCAGGGATTCAGTTCAGTATTACTCATGGAAGACTCCTTCTAAAAAATGGCGCATTTTGTTGCCCTGAAAGCGAAGTCATCTGCAAAACATATAGCCACACAATTCAATTAACGAGTTATTAAGATACATGGTATTCCAAAGGTTTTGATCACAGATCGTGGATCTCAATTTCTATCCCATTGTTGGAAGGCTTACATAAGGGGTTTGGGAATTGAGACACGTTACCCAACGAGTTTTCATCCACAAATAGATGGTCAAACTGAAAGGGACAATCAAGAGTTAGAAAAGTATCTCAGACGGTTTCTTTTGGATCAAGAGGGAGAGTGGCTTGATCCTCTTTGGACTGCAGAGTTTGCACATAATAATGCTAAGAATGCCTCCACTGGTTTTCCCCCTTTCTACTTGAATTATGGAAGGCATCCAAATTCTGAGGTTTCCTCTCAAGAAGTTAAAGTGCCTGCAGCACAAAACTTTGTACAGCATCTTAGCAAGTTACACGAGCCTGCCACCAAGAGCTTAATGAAAGCTAAGGAACGCTACAAGCAAAGTGCAGATGAAAAAGAAGACCTGAACCAGATTTGAGTGCAGTGGACAGGGTATGGTTAAGCACAAGAAACCTAAAGCTTAAAGGAAATAGAAAGTTTCAAACCCGATTTATAGGTCCATTTCCTGTGGAGCAAGTAGTGAATCCAGTGGCTTTCAAACTAAAACTACCACCACAGCTAAAAATACACCCAGTGTTTCAGGTTTCTCTTCTTAAAAAGGTTTCACCCCATTTGAAAGAACTGAGAAACAGAGAAACTATTTTAGTGAAAGGACGAGAAGAATTTGAAGTTAAAAGAATCCTAGTTTCAAAGTCCATTCGAGGGAAAAATCTTCTATCTTGTAGACTGGAAGGGTTTTGGCCCAGAGGATCGGTCGTGGGAGGAACAATCAGATGTTCATGCTCCCTGATTAACCAAGATTTTTCACTAGCAAAATCCTCACAAACCTCAGCCCGGAGGCTTAACCTTGCGATGGGGTACTGTCAGGGTACAGGAAAAAGAAATCAAAGCTCTTCTTTGTCCTGCAGTATCTGCCATTAAATGGGCATTGCAAAGATTACCCGCTCGCAAAAGGACGCAGGTGATTATACTGCGGAATTGGGCATTCTCCCCTGTACTACCAACAGGGAGGACCGCGGTAGAAGTTGTCGGTCTAGTTCTGCGCTCCTGGACACGGGTGCGAGGTCTAGACAAGCTGTGAAGTGCGCCGGTTGATTTTAGAACCACGCTCTTCACCAACGGATTTTCAGAGATTAGTCACATTCTTTCTGTAGTCTAGTTAGATAGAAAAAGTGCAGTTTTGTGCCAGGCGTAGGCTAGAGAGAAATACCAATGTAAAGTAAATAGGAAAAAAATATAAAAAGAGAAGAATTAATACTTACCCGTTGAATACTTCAGTTCCTGATTTCTTTGTCGCTTGGTTGACGGCGGAAGCTCCAGAAGGTTCCTAAGGGAAAAGTAAGAAGAATTCAGAAGATAAGAAAGTAAGGCAGAGAGTGAATGAACAAATGAGTGAAAAAGAATAAATGAACTCAGAGTTAAAGGGTGCGAAAATGTTGTTTATAATGCAGGTTACCAAAGAATAGAATACTTATATTGTAGAATAGAAGAGGAGCCAAAGCCATAGGGTAAGGAAATAGAGAGAGAGTAAGAAAGTGGAGAAGGAAATTAGTAATGGTGTGCTTTTCTGTTACAGCGATTTCCACTCATGCTTAAAGATAGAGAGGGAATAAGAAAGGCATAAAACGGAGTAGGGCAGAAAGGAAGAAGTAGAGTGGGAGAGCCAGAAGGTCAGATAATCTCTTCTCTGTCTCATTCCCCTTTCCCCCGGCTGGGTTCGCTTACTACTCCACCTACATCCATTGCCTTGCTTTTACTACTGCCAGAGGCCCAAACATTAAAGATAATCCCTTTGGATAATGGGAACACTGGACAGTTTTTAAACTGGACTTTCACATCACTATCACTGCACACTCAGTAAATATACCTGCTCCGCTGTAATACAGGCCCTGTAGCACAGCAGGGACACACTCGGTGTCGCCAGGTGGGCCCCATGATGAAGCATGCCACCAACTCGGTTGGTGGATGGGGGCTTCATAAAAAGAAAGAAGCCTTTTCTTTTTATCACTAACAACATACAGTTTTGAGTCTCATATCACGTCTTAACAGACTAGTTCTCATTGATTTAACATGCCTTTGTCATGAGCCATCTGGGGCTCAATGGTAACTCCGGATACTTTCCAAAAACTCGGATTACAAGCTCTTACAATAAAATACATTGCCTGGAAAGGAGCATCTCTGGGCGGTGAGAGAAGTGGCTGAGGCCGTCCACACTCCTCATACACAGAGGACAAGATAGGCCTCAACTCCTATCCCTACAGAGCAGGTTTCATCCCAGCAGAGGACAGGTCTCCACTTCTCTGCATCTCCCTGGATAGGCCTCAACCACTTTGCATCCGTCTGGACAGGCTTCACCTCCTCTGCACCCCTCCCGGATCAGCCTCACCTCCTCTGCACCCCCAGCCCAAGACAGGCACCACCTCCTCTGCAACCCCTGTGCACGCCTGACCTCCTCTGCACCCCAGGACAGGCCTCGCTTCCTCTGCACCCCTCAAGACGGGCCTCAACTCCTCTGCACCCCCTGCACAGGCCTCACCTCCTCTGCACCCCTCCCAGATACGCAGCACCTTCCCTGCAATCCCAGCCCAGTACAGGCACCTCCACCTCTTCATCCCTGGACAGGCCTCATCTACTCTTAACCCCCTAGACAGGATATGCCTCGCCTCCTCTGAACCCTGGAGGTGCCTCACCAGCACTGCACACCCTGTGCAAGCATGACATCCTATGCACCACTGGACAGGCCTCGCCTCCTCTGCTCCCCCTGGAAAGCATTCTCCTCTGCACCCCTCAAGACAGGCCTTCCCTTCTCTGTACCCCTGGACAGGCCTTGCCTCTTCCGCATCCCCCTGGACAGGCTTCAACCACACTGCATCCCCCTGGAGAGGCTTCACCTCCTCTGCACCACTCCCAGATCTGCCGCACCTCCTCTACACCCCCAGCCCATGACAGGCACACCTCCTCGGCACCCCTGGACAGGCCTCACTTGCTCTTAACCCCCTGGACAGAACATGCCTCACCTCCTCTGTAACCCCGGACAGGCATCACCTGCTGTTAACACCCTGGACAGGACATGCCTCACCTCCTCTGAACCCTGGACAGGCCTCACCTGCTCTGTACCCCCATGGACAAGACATCCCTCACCTCCTCTGCACCCCCTGGATAGGCCTCGCCTCCTCTGCTCCCCCTGAACAAGCATCTTCTCTGCACCCTCATGACCCGCCTCACCTCCTCTTCTTCCCCTGGACAGGTCTCACCTCCTCTGCACCCCTAGGACAGGCCTCACCTCCTTTACAACCACCCCAGCCCTGAAAAGGACATGCTTCACCTCCTTTGCACAAGCCTCAAATCCTCTGTACACCCCCCGGACAAGCCTCACCTCCTCTGACCCCTGGACAGGCCTCACTTCCTCTGCACCCATGGACAGGCCTCGCCTCCTCTGCACCCCATGGACAGGCCTCGCCTCCTCTGCACCCCATGGACAGGCCTCACCTCCTCTGCACCCCATGGACTGGCCTCACCTCCTCTGCCACCTGGACATGCCTCCCCTCCTCCCCCTGGACAGGCCTCACCTCCTCTTCACCACTCTGGACTGGCCTCACCTCCTCTGCACCCCTGGACAGGCCTCACCTGCTCTCCTCCCCATGGACAGGACTCACCTCCTCTGCACCCCTTGGACAGGCCTCACCTCCTCTGCACCCCTTGGACAGGCCTCACCTCCTCTGCTCCCCCTGGACAGGCCTCACCTCCTCTGCTCCCCCTGGACAGGCCTCACCTCCTCTGCTCCCCCTGGACAGGCCTCACCTCCTCTGTTCCCCCTGGACAGGCTTCACCTCCTCTACCACCTGGACATGCCTCCACTCCTCTTCTCCCCCTGGACAGGCCTCACCTCCTCTGCCCCTCTGGACTGGCCTCACCTCCTCTGCCACCTGGACAGACCTCACCTACTCTGTGCCACCTGGACAAGCCTTACCTCTTCTGCACCCCTGGACACGCCTTACCTCTTCTGCACCACCTGGACAGGCCTCACCTCCTCTGCACCACCTGGACAGGCCTCACCTCCTCTGCACCAGTGGAGAGGCCTCACCTCCTCTGCCCCTCTGGACTGGCCTCACCTCCTCTGCCACCTGGACAGACCTCACCTACTCTGTGCCACCTGGACAAGCCTTACCTCTTCTGCACCCCTGGACACGCCTTACCTCTTCTGCACCACCTGGACAGGCCTCACCTCCTCTGCACCACCTGGACAGGCCTCACCTCCTCTGCACCCCTCAGGACAGGCCTAGCTTCTTCTGCATCCCCCTGGACAGGCCTCAACCACTCAGCATCCCCCTGGAGAGGCTTCACCTCCTCTGCACCACTCCCAGATATGCCTCACCTCCTCTGCACCCCCAGCCGAGGATAGGCACCACCTCCTCTGCACCACTGGACAGGCCTCACCTGCTCTTAACCCCCTGGACAGGACATGCCTCACCTCCTCTGTACCCCCGGACAGGCATCACCTGCTGTTAACCCCTTGGTCTGGACATGCCTCACCTCCTCTGCACCACTGGACAGGCCTCACCTGCTCTGTACCCCAATGGACAAGACATGCCTCGCCTCCTCTGTACCCCTGGACAGGCCTCACAGCCTCTGCTACCCCTGGACAGGCCTCACCGCCTCTGCTACCCCTGGACAGGCCTCACCGCCTCTGCTCCCCCTGGACAGGCCTCACCGCCTCTGCTCCCCCTGGACAGGCCTCACCGCCTCTGCTCCCCCTGGACAGGCCTCACCGCCTCTGCTCCCCCTGGACAGGCCTCACCGCCTCTGCTCCCCCTGGACAGGCCTCACCGCCTCTGCTCCCCATGGACAGGCCTCACCGCCTCTGCTCCCCCTGGACAGGCCTCACCGCCTCTGCTCCCCCTGGACAGGCCTCACCGCCTCTGCTCCCCCTGGACAGGCCTAACCTCCTTTCCTACCCCTTGGACAGGCCTAACCTCCTTTGCAACCCCCACAAAAAGGACATGCCTCACCTCCTTTGCACCCTTTGTACAAGCCTCACCTCCCCTGTACCCCCTGGACAGGCCTCACCTAATCTGCATCCCCGGATATGCCTCACCTAATCTGCATCCCCAGATCTGCCGCACCTCCTCTACACCCCCAGCCCATGACAGGCACACCTCCTCGGCACCCCTGGACAGGCCTCACTTGCTCTTAACCCCCTGGACAGAACATGCCTCACCTCCTCTGTAACCCCGGACAGGCATCACCTGCTGTTAACACCCTGGACTGGACATGCCTCACCTCCTCTGAACCCTGGACAGGCCTCACCTGCTCTGTACCCCCATGGACAAGACATCCCTCACCTCCTCTGCACCCCCTGGATAGGCCTCGCCTCCTCTGCTCCCCCTGAACAAGCATCTTCTCTGCACCCTCATGACCCGCCTCACCTCCTCTTCTTCCCCTGGACAGGTCTCACCTCCTCTGCACCCCTAGGACAGGCCTCACCTCCTTTACAACCACCCCAGCCCTGAAAAGGACATGCTTCACCTCCTTTGCACAAGCCTCAAATCCTCTGTACACCCCCCGGACAAGCCTCACCTCCTCTGACCCCTGGACAGGCCTCACTTCCTCTGCACCCATGGACAGGCCTCGCCTCCTCTGCACCCCATGGACAGGCCTCGCCTCCTCTGCACCCCATGGACAGGCCTCGCCTCCTCTGCACCCCATGGACAGGCCTCACCTTCTCTGCACCCCATGGACTGGCCTCACCTCCTCTGCCACCTGGACATGCCTCCCCTCCTCCCCTGGACAGGCCTCACCTCCTCTTCACCACTCTGGACTGGCCTCACCTCCTCTGCACCCCTGGACAGGCCTCACCTGCTCTCCTCCCCATGGACAGGACTCACCTCCTCTGCACCCCTTGGACAGGCCTCACCTCCTCTGCACCCCTTGGACAGGCCTCACCTCCTCTGCTCCCCCTGGACAGGCCTCACCTCCTCTGCTCCCCCTGGACAGGCCTCACCTCCTCTGCTCCCCCTGGACAGGCCTCACCTCCTCTTCTCCCCCTGGACAGGCCTCACCTCCTCTGCCCCTCTGGACTGGCCTCACCTCCTCTGCCACCTGGACAGACCTCACCTACTCTGTGCCACCTGGACAAGCCTTACCTCTTCTGCACCCCTGGACACGCCTTACCTCTTCTGCACCACCTGGACAGGCTCACCTCCTCTGCACCACCTGGACAGGCCTCACCTCTCTGCACCCCTCAGGACAGGCCTAGCTTCTTCTGCATCCCCCTGGACAGGCCTCAACCACTCAGCATCCCCCTGGAGAGGCTTCACCTCCTCTGCACCACTCCCAGATATGCCTCACCTCCTCTGCACCCCCAGCCGAGGATAGGCACCACCTCCTCTGCACCACTGGACAGGCCTCACCTGCTCTTAACCCCCTGGACAGGACATGCCTCACCTCCTCTGTACCCTCGGACAGGCATCACCTGCTGTTAACCCCTTGGTCTGGACATGCCTCACCTCCTCTGCACCACTGGACAGGCCTCACCTGCTCTGTACCCCAATGGACAAGACAGGCCTCACCGCCTCTGCTACCCCTGGACAGGCCTCACCGCCTCTGCTCCCCTTGGACAGGCCTAACCTCCTTTGCAACCCCCACAAAAAGTACAAGCCTCACCTCCTTTGCACCCTTTGTACAAGCCTCACCTCCTTTGCACCCTTTGTACAAGCCTCACCTCCTGTTAACCCCCTGGACGGGACAGGCCTCGCCTCCTGTTAACCCCCTGGACGGGACAGGCCTCGCCTCCTGTTAACCCCCTGGACGGGACAGGCCTCGCCTCCTCTGCACCTCGCGGGACAGGCCTCGCCTCCTCTGCACCTCGCGGGACAGGCCTCGCCTCCTCTGCACCTCGCGGGACAGGCCTCGCCTCCTCTGCACCTCGCGGGACAGGCCTCGCCTCCTCTGCACCTCGCGGGACAGGCCTCGCCTCCTCTGCACCTCGCGGGACAGGCCTCGCCTCCTCTGCACCTCGCGGGACAGGCCTCGCCTCCTCTGCACCTCGCGGGACAGGCCTCGCCTCCTCTGCACCTCGCGGGACAGGCCTCGCCTCCTCTGCACCTCGCGGGACAGGCCTCGCCTCCTCTGCACCTCGCGGGACAGGCCTCGCCTCCTCTGCACCTCGCGGGACAGGCCTCGCCTCCTCTGCACCTCGCGGGACAGGCCTCGCCTCCTCTGCACCTCGCGGGGACAGGCCTCGCCTCCTCTGCACCTCGCGGGACAGGCCTCGCCTCCTCTGCACCTCGCGGGACAGGCCTCGCCTCCTCTGCACCTCGCGGGACAGGCCTCGCCTCCTCTGCACCTCGCGGGACAGGCCTCGCCTCCTCTGCACCTCGCGGGACAGGCCTCGCCTCCTCTGCACCTCGCGGGACAGGCCTCGCCTCCTCTGCACCTCGCGGGACAGGCCTCGCCTCCTCTGCACCTCGCGGGACAGGCCTCGCCTCCTCTGCACCTCGCGGGACAGGCCTCGCCTCCTCTGCACCTCGCGGGACAGGCCTCGCCTCCTCTGCACCTCGCGGGACAGGCCTCGCCTCCTCTGCACCTCGCGGGACAGGCCTCGCCTCCTCTGCACCTCGCGGGACAGGCCTCGCCTCCTCTGCACCTCGCGGGACAGGCCTCGCCTCCTCTGCACCTCGCGGGACAGGCCTCGCCTCCTCTGCACCTCGCGGGACAGGCCTCGCCTCCTCTGCACCTCGCGGGACAGGCCTCGCCTCCTCTGCACCTCGCGGGACAGGCCTCGCCTCCTCTGCACCTCGCGGGACAGGCCTCGCCTCCTCTGCACCTCGCGGGACAGGCCTCGCCTCCTCTGCACCTCGCGGGACAGGCCTCGCCTCCTCTGCACCTCGCGGGACAGGCCTCGCCTCCTCTGCACCTCGCGGGACAGGCCTCGCCTCCTCTGCACCTCGCGGGACAGGCCTCGCCTCCTCTGCACCTCGCGGGACAGGCCTCGCCTCCTCTGCACCTCGCGGGACAGGCCTCGCCTCCTCTGCACCTCGCGGGACAGGCCTCGCCTCCTCTGCACCTCGCGGGACAGGCCTCGCCTCCTCTGCACCTCGCGGGACAGGCCTCGCCTCCTCTGCACCTCGCGGGACAGGCCTCGCCTCCTCTGCACCTCGCGGGACAGGCCTCGCCTCCTCTGCACCTCGCGGGACAGGCCTCGCCTCCTCTGCACCTCGCGGGGACAGGGCCTCGCCTCCTCTGCACCTCGCGGGACAGGCCTCGCCTCCTCTGCACCTCGCGGGACAGGCCTCGCCTCCTCTGCACCTCGCGGGACAGGCCTCGCCTCCTCTGCACCTCGCGGGACAGGCCTCGCCTCCTCTGCACCTCGCGGGACAGGCCTCGCCTCCTCTGCACCTCGCGGGACAGGCCTCGCCTCCTCTGCACCTCGCGGGACAGGCCTCGCCTCCTCTGCACCTCGCGGGACAGGCCTCGCCTCCTCTGCACCTCGCGGGACAGGCCTCGCCTCCTCTGCACCTCGCGGGACAGGCCTCGCCTCCTCTGCACCTCGCGGGACAGGCCTCGCCTCCTCTGCACCTCGCGGGACAGGCCTCGCCTCCTCTGCACCTCGCGGGACAGGCCTCGCCTCCTCTGCACCTCGCGGGACAGGCCTCGCCTCCTCTGCACCTCGCGGGACAGGCCTCGCCTCCTCTGCACCTCGCGGGACAGGCCTCGCCTCCTCTGCACCTCGCGGGACAGGCCTCGCCTCCTCTGCACCTCGCGGGACAGGCCTCGCCTCCTCTGCACCTCGCGGGACAGGCCTCGCCTCCTCTGCACCTCGCGGGACAGGCCTCGCCTCCTCTGCACCTCGCGGGACAGGCCTCGCCTCCTCTGCACCTCGCGGGACAGGCCTCGCCTCCTCTGCACCTCGCGGACAGGCCTCGCCTCCTCTGCACCTCGCGGGACAGGCCTCGCCTCCTCTGCACCTCGCGGGACAGGCCTCGCCTCCTCTGCACCTCGCGGGACAGGCCTCGCCTCCTCTGCACCTCGCGGGACAGGCCTCGCCTCCTCTGCACCTCGCGGGACAGGCCTCGCCTCCTCTGCACCTCGCGGGACAGGCCTCGCCTCCTCTGCACCTCGCGGGACAGGCCTCGCCTCCTCTGCACCTCGCGGGACAGGCCTCGCCTCCTCTGCACCTCGCGGGACAGGCCTCGCCTCCTCTGCACCTCGCGGGACAGGCCTCGCCTCCTCTGCACCTCGCGGGACAGGCCTCGCCTCCTCTGCACCTCGCGGGACAGGCCTCGCCTCCTCTGCACCTCGCGGGACAGGCCTCGCCTCCTCTGCACCCTCGCGGGACAGGCCTCGCCTCCTCTGCACCTCGCGGGACAGGCCTCGCCTCCTTTCCTACCCCTGGACAGGCCTCACCTCCTTTCCTACCCTGGACAGGCCTCACCTCCTCTGTACCCCCATGGACGGGACAGGCCTCACCTCCTCTGTACCCCCATGGACGGGACAGGCCTCACCTCCTCTGTACCCCCATGGACGGGACAGGCCTCACCTCCTCTGTACCCCCATGGACGGGACAGGCCTCACCTCCTCTGTACCCCCATGGACGGGACAGGCCTCACCTCCTCTGTACCCCCATGGACGGGACAGGCCTCACCTCCTCTGTACCCCCATGGACGGGACAGGCCTCACCTCCTCTGTACCCCCATGGACGGGACAGGCCTCGCCTCCTCTGTACCCCCATGGACGGGACAGGCCTCGCCTCCTCTGTACCCCCATGGACGGGACAGGCCTCGCCTCCTCTGTACCCCCATGGACGGGACAGGCCTCGCCTCCTCTGTACCCCCATGGACGGGACAGGCCTCGCCTCCTCTGTACCCCCATGGACGGGACAGGCCTCGCCTCCTCTGTACCCCCATGGACGGGACAGGCCTCGCCTCCTCTGTACCCCCATGGACGGGACAGGCCTCGCCTCCTCTGTACCCCCATGGACGGGACAGGCCTCACCTCCTCTGTACCCCCATGGACGGGACAGGCCTCACCTCCTCTGTACCCCCATGGACGGGACAGGCCTCACCTCCTCTGTACCCCCATGGACGGGACAGGCCTCACCTCCTCTGTACCCCCATGGACGGGACAGGCCTCACCTCCTCTGTACCCCCATGGACGGGACAGGCCTCACCCCAGAGGAGGTGAGGCCTGTCCCGTCCATGGGGGTACAGAGGAGGTGAGGCCTGTCCCGTCCATGGGGGTACAGAGGAGGTGAGGCCTGTCCCGTCCCCCATGGACGGGACAGGCCTCACCTCCTCTGTACCCCCATGGACGGGACAGGCCTCACCTCCTCTGTACCCCCATGGACCTCCTCTGTACCCTCGCGGGACAGGCCTCACCTCCTCTGTACCCTCGCGGGACAGGCCTCACCTCCTCTGTACCCTCGCGGGACAGGCCTCACCTCCTCTGTACCCTCGCGGGACAGGCCTCACCTCCTCTGTACCCTCGCGGGACAGGCCTCCACTCCTCTTCTCCCCCTGGACAGGCCTCACCTCCTCTGCCCCTCTGGACTGGCCTCACCTCCTCTGTGCCACCTGGACAGACCTCACCTACTCTGTGCCCCTGGACACGCCTTACCTCTTCTGCACCACCTGGACAGGCCTCACCTCACCTCACCTCACCTCACCTCACCTCACCTCACCTCACCTCACCTCACCTCACCTCACCTCACCTCACCTCACCTCACCTCACCTCACCTCACCTCACCTCACTCACCTCACCTCACCTCACCTCACCTCACCTCACCTCACCTCACCTCACCTCACCTCACCTCACCTCACCTCCTCTGTACCCTCGCGGGACAGGCCTCACCTCACCTCACCTCACCTCACCTCACCTCACCCTCACCTCACCTCACCTCACCTCACCTCACCTCACCTCACCTCACCTCACCTCACCTCACCTCACCTCACCTCACCTCACCTCACCTCACCTCACCTCACCTCACCTCACCTCACCTCACCTCACCTCCTCTCCTCTGTACCCTCGCGGGACAGGCCTCACCTCACCTCACCTCACCTCACCTCACCTCACCTCACCTCACCTCACCTCACCTCACCTCACCTCACCTCACCTCACCTCACTCACCTCACCTCACCTCACCTCACCTCACCTCACCTCACCTCACCTCCTCTGTACCCTCGCGGGACAGGCCTCGCCTCCTCTGCACCCCCTGGACAGGCCTCACCTCCTCTGCACCCCCCTGGACAGGCCTCACCTCCTCTGCACCCCCTGGACAGGCCTCACCTCCTCTGCACCCCCCTGGACAGGCCTCACCTCCTCTGCACCCCCCTGGACAGGCGACAGGCCTCACCTCTTCAGCACCCGTGGAGAGGCCTCACCTCCTCTGCACCCCTCAGGACAGGCCTCCCCTCCTCTGTACCCCTGGACAGGCCTTGCCTCTTCTGCATCCCTCTGGACAGGCCTCAACCACTCTGCATCCCCCTGGAGAGGCTTCACCTCCTCTGCACCACTCCCAGATATGCCTCACCTCCTCTGCACCCCAGCCGAGGATAGGCACCACCTCCTCTGCACCACTGGACAGGCCTCACCTGCTCTTAACCCCCTGGACAGAACATGCCTCACCTCCTCTGTAACCCCGGACAGGCATCACCTGCTGTTAACACTCTGGACTGGACATGCCTCACCTCCTCTGAACCCTGGACAGGCCTCACCTGCTCTGTACCCCCATGGACAAGACATCCCTCACCTCCTCTGCACCCCCTGGATAGGCCTCGCCTCCTCTGCACCCCCTGGATAGGCCTCGCCTCCTCTGCTCCCCCTGAACAAGCATCTTCTCTGCACCCTCATGACCCGCCTCACCTCCTCTTCTTCCCCTGGACAGGTCTCACCTCCTCTGCACCCCTAGGACAGGCCTCACCTCCTTTACAACCACCCCGGCCCTGAAAAGGACATGCTTCACCTCCTTTGCACAAGCCTCAAATCCTCTGTACACCCCCTGGACAAGCCTCACCTCCTCTGACCCCTGGACAGGCCTCACTTCCTCTGCACCCATGGACAGGCCTCGCCTCCTCTGCACCCCATGGAAGGCCTCGCCTCCTCTGCACCCCATGGACAGGCCTCGCCTCCTCTGCACCCCATGGACTGGCCTCACCTCTCTGCACCCCATGGACTGGCCTCACCTCCTCTGCCACCTGGACATGCCTCCCCTCCTCCCCCTGGACAGGCCTCACCTCCTCTTCACCACTCTGGACTGGCCTCACCTCCTCTGCACCCCTGGACAGGCCTCACCTGCTCTCCTCCCCATGGACAGGACTCACCTCCTCTGCTCCCCTGGACAGGCCTCACCTCCTCTGTTCCCCCTGGACAGGCCTCACCTCTGCACCCCTGGACAGGCCTCACTTCCTCTGCACCCTCTGGACAGGCCTCACCTCCTCTGCCCCCCTGGAGAGGCTCCACCTCCTCTGCCACCTGGACAGACCTCACCTACTCTGTGCCACCTGGACAAGCCTTACCTCTTCTGCACCCCTGGACACGCCTTACCTCCTTTGCAACTCCCACGAAAAGGACATGCCTCACCTCCTTTGCACAAGCCTCACATCCTCTGTACCCCTGGACAGGCTTCACCTCTGCACCCCTGGACATGCCTCCACTCCTCTTCTCCCCCTGGACAGGCCTCACCTCCTCTGCCCCTCTGGACTGGCCTCACCTCCTCTGCCACCTGGACAGACCTCACCTACTCTGTGCCACCTGGACAAGCCTTACCTCTTCTGCACCCCTGGACACGCCTTACCTCTTCTGCACCACCTGGACAGGCCTCACCTCCTCTGCACCACCTGGACAGGCCTCACCTCCTCTGCACCAGTGGAGAGGCCTCACCTCCTCTGCACCCCTCAGGACAGGCCTAGCTTCTTCTGCATCCCCCTGGACAGGCCTCAACCACTCAGCATCCCCCCGGAGAGGCTTCACCTCCTCTGCACCACTCCCAGATATGCCTCACCTCCTCTGCACCCCCAGCCGAGGATAGGCACCACCTCCTCTGCACCACTGGACAGGCCTCACCTGCTCTTAACCCCCTGGACAGGACATGCCTCACCTCCTCTGTACCCCCGGACAGGCATCACCTGCTGTTAACCCCTTGGTCTGGACATGCCTCACCTCCTCTGCACCACTGGACAGGCCTCACCTGCTCTGTACCCCAATGGACAAGACATGCCTTGCCTCCTCTGTACCCCCGCGGGACAGGCCTCACAGCCTCTGCTACCCCTGGACAGGCCTCACCGCCTCTGCTCCCCCTGGACAGGCCTCACCGCCTCTGCTCCCCCTGGACAGGCCTCACCGCCTCTGCTCCCCCTGGACAGGCCTCACCGCCTCTGCTCCCCCTGGACAGGCCTCACCGCCTCTGCTCCCCCTGGACAGGCCTCACCGCCTCTGCTCCCCCTGGACAGGCCTCACCGCCTCTGCTCCCCCTGGACAGGCCTCACCGCCTCTGCTCCCCCTGGACAGGCCTCACCGCCTCTGCTCCCCCTGGACAGGCCTCACCGCCTCTGCTCCCCCTGGACAGGCCTCACCGCCTCTGCTCCCCCTGGACAGGCCTCACCGCCTCTGCTCCCCCTGGACAGGCCTCACCGCCTCTGCTCCCCCTGGACAGGCCTCACCGCCTCTGCTCCCCCTGGACAGGCCTCACCGCCTCTGCTCCCCCTGGACAGGCCTCACCGCCTCTGCTCCCCCTGGACAGGCCTCACCGCCTCTGCTCCCCCTGGACAGGCCTCACCGCCTCTGCACCCCCCTGGACAGGCCTCACCTCCTCTGCACCCCCCTGGACAGGCCTCACCTCCTCTGCACCCCCCTGGACAGGCCTCACCTCCTCTGCACCCCCCTGGACAGGCCTCACCTCCTCTGCACCCCCCTGGACAGGCCTCACCTCCTCTGCACCCCCCTGGACAGGCCTCACCTCCTCTGCACCCCTCAGGACAGGCGACAGGCCTCACCTCTTCAGCACCCGTGGAGAGGCCTCACCTCCTCTGCACCCCTCAGGACAGGCCTCCCCTCCTCTGTACCCCTGGACAGGCCTTGCCTCTTCTGCATCCCTCTGGACAGGCCTCAACCACTCTGCATCCCCCTGGAGAGGCTTCACCTCCTCTGCACCACTCCCAGATATGCCTCACCTCCTCTGCACCCCCAGCCGAGGATAGGCACCACCTCCTCTGCACCACTGGACAGGCCTCACCTGCTCTTAACCCCCTGGACAGAACATGCCTCACCTCCTCTGTAACCCCGGACAGGCATCACCTGCTGTTAACACTCTGGACTGGACATGCCTCACCTCCTCTGAACCCTGGACAGGCCTCACCTGCTCTGTACCCCCATGGACAAGACATCCCTCACCTCCTCTGCACCCCCTGGATAGGCCTCGCCTCCTCTGCACCCCCTGGATAGGCCTCGCCTCCTCTGCTCCCCCTGAACAAGCATCTTCTCTGCACCCTCATGACCCGCCTCACCTCCTCTTCTTCCCCTCCTCTTCTTCCCCTGGACAGGTCTCACCTCCTCTGCACCCCTAGGACAGGCCTCACCTCCTTTACAACCACCCCGGCCCTGAAAAGGACATGCTTCACCTCCTTTGCACAAGCCTCAAATCCTCTGTACACCCCCTGGACAAGCCTCACCTCCTCTGACCCCTGGACAGGCCTCACTTCCTCTGCACCCATGGACAGGCCTCGCCTCCTCTGCACCCCATGGAAGGCCTCGCCTCCTCTGCACCCCATGGACAGGCCTCGCCTCCTCTGCACCCCATGGACTGGCCTCACCTCCTCTGCACCCCATGGACTGGCCTCACCTCCTCTGCCACCTGGACATGCCTCCCCTCCTCCCCCTGGACAGGCCTCACCTCCTCTTCACCACTCTGGACTGGCCTCACCTCCTCTGCACCCCTGGACAGGCCTCACCTGCTCTCCTCCCCATGGACAGGACTCACCTCCTCTGCACCCCTTGGACAGGCCTCACCTCCTCTGCTCCCCCTGGACAGGCCTCACCTCCTCTGTTCCCCCTGGACAGGCTTCACCTCTGCACCCCTGGACAGGCCTCACTTCCTCTGCACCCTCTGGACAGGCCTCACCTCCTCTGCCCCCCTGGAGAGGCTCCACCTCCTCTGCCACCTGGACAGACCTCACCTACTCTGTGCCACCTGGACAAGCCTTACCTCTTCTGCACCCCTGGACACGCCTTACCTCCTTTGCAACTCCCACGAAAAGGACATGCCTCACCTCCTTTGCACAAGCCTCACATCCTCTGTACCCCCTGGACAGGCTTCACCTCTGCACCCCTGGACATGCCTCCACTCCTCTTCTCCCCCTGGACAGGCCTCACCTCCTCTGCCCCTCTGGACTGGCCTCACCTCCTCTGCCACCTGGACAGACCTCACCTACTCTGTGCCACCTGGACAAGCCTTACCTCTTCTGCACCCCTGGACACGCCTTACCTCTTCTGCACCATCTGGACAGGCCTCACCTCCTCTGCACCACCTGGACAGGCCTCACCTCCTCTGCACCAGTGGAGAGGCCTCACCTCCTCTGCACCCCTCAGGACAGGCCTAGCTTCTTCTGCATCCCCCTGGACAGGCCTCAACCACTCAGCATCCCCCCGGAGAGGCTTCACCTCCTCTGCACCACTCCCAGATATGCCTCACCTCCTCTGCACCCCCAGCCGAGGATAGGCACCACCTCCTCTGCATCACTGGACAGGCCTCACCTGCTCTTAACCCCCTGGACAGGACATGCCTCACCTCCTCTGTACCCCCGGACAGGCATCACCTGCTGTTAACCCCTTGGTCTGGACATGCCTCACCTCCTCTGCACCACTGGACAGGCCTCACCTGCTCTGTACCCCAATGGACAAGACATGCCTTGCCTCCTCTGTACCCCCGCGGGACAGGCCTCACCGCCTCTGCTCCCCCTGGACAGGCCTCACCGCCTCTGCTCCCCCTGGACAGGCCTCACCGCCTCTGCTCCCCCTGGACAGGCCTCACCGCCTCTGCTCCCCCTGGACAGGCCTCACCGCCTCTGCTCCCCCTGGACAGGCCTCACCGCCTCTGCTCCCCCTGGACAGGCCTCACCGCCTCTGCTCCCCCTGGACAGGCCTCACCGCCTCTGCTCCCCCTGGACAGGCCTCACCGCCTCTGCTCCCCCTGGACAGGCCTCACCGCCTCTGCTCCCCCTGGACAGGCCTCACCGCCTCTGCTCCCCCTGGACAGGCCTCACCGCCTCCGCTCCCCCTGGACAGGCCTCACCGCCTCCGCTCCCCCTGGACAGGCCTCACCGCCTCCGCTCCCCCTGGACAGGCCTCACCGCCTCTGCTCCCCCTGGACAGGCCTCACCGCCTCTGCTCCCCCTGGACAGGCCTCACCGCCTCTGCTCCCCCTGGACAGGCCTCACCGCCTCTGCTCCCCCTGGACAGGCCTCACCGCCTCTGCTCCCCCTGGACAGGCCTCACCGCCTCTGCTCCCCCTGGACAGGCCTCACCGCCTCTGCTCCCCCTGGACAGGCCTCACCGCCTCTGCTCCCCCTGGACAGGCCTCACCGCCTCTGCTCCCCCTGGACAGGCCTCACCGCCTCTGCTCCCCCTGGACAGGCCTCACCGCCTCTGCTCCCCCTGGACAGGCCTCACCGCCTCTGCTCCCCCTGGACAGGCCTCACCGCCTCTGCTCCCCCTGGACAGGCCTCACCTCCTTTCCTACCCCTTGGACAGGCCTAACCTCCTTTGCAACCCCCACAAAAAGGACATGCCTCACCTCCTTTGCACCCTTTGTACAAGCCTCACCTCCCCTGTACCCCCTGGACAGGCCTCACCTAATCTGCATCCCCGGATATGCCTCACCTCTTCTGCACCCCCAGCCCAGGCACCACCTCCTGTGCACCACTGGACAGGCCTCACCTGCTCTTAACCCCCTGGACTGGACATGCCTCACGTCCTCTGCACCCCCTGGATAGGCCTTGCCTCCTCTGCTCCCCCTGAACAGGCATCTCCTCTGCACCCCCCAGGACGGGCCTCACCTCCTCTGCACCCCTGGACAGGCCATACCTCCTCTGTACCCCTGCGGGACAGGCCTCACCTCCTCTGCACCCATGGACAGGCCTCACCTCCTCTGCACCCATGGACAGGCCTCACCTCATCTGCACCCTTGGACATGCCTCACCTCCTCTGCACCCTTGGACATGCCTCACCTCCTCTGCTACCCAGGTACAGGCCTCATCTTCTCTGCTACCCCTGTACAGACCTCATCTCCTCTGCTACCCCTGTACAGGCCTCATCACCTCTGCTACCCCTGGACAGGCCTCATCACCTCTGCTACCCCTGGACAGGCCTCATCACCTCTGCTCCCCCTGGACAGGCCTCACCACCTCTGCTCCCCCTGGACAAGTCTCACCTCCTTTCCTACCCCTGGAGAGGCCTCACCTCCTTTCCTACCCCTGGACAGGCCTCACCTCCTTTCCTACCCCTGGACAGGCCTCACCTCCTTTCCTACCCCTGGACAGGCCTCACCTCCTTTCCTACCCCTGGACAGGCCTCACCTCCTTTCCTACCCCTGGACAGGCCTCACCTCCTCTGCACCCCTTGGACAGGCCTAACCTCCTTTGCAACTCCCACGAAAAGGACATGCCTCACCTCCTTTGCACAAGCCTCACATCCTCTGTACCCCCTGGACAGGCCTCACCTCCTCTGCACCCCTGGACAGGTCTCACCTAATCTGCATCCCCCGGACAGGCCTCACCTCCTCTGCACCCCTCCCGGATATGCCTCACTTCCTGTGCACCCCCAGTGTTGAAAGTTGGGCTAAAACCGTCAACATTATCGGCGCCCTCTTGCTCTCCTTAAACCTTTTGTGCGCGTAAAACAGCCGCCATTTTGGGCACCATGGCTTCCCTGCTCTCGCCGAGAGCCAGCGCGTCTCTCTCTCCCTCCTAGCTTCGCTGGTAACCCCCTGCTTGCACCTGCCTTGAGTCATAAACCCCTCTTCGGCACTGCTCTGCCCCAGGCCCTCATCCTGTTCCCAGCGCGGCACCCCCCTGCTTCCCTCTCATGATCTCCGGCCCTTTGATGCAAACCCCTTTTCCCTGTGTGCCCGTTTGTCTTCCCCGTTCCCAGGCCGGCACCCAGCTCTGCCGATACCAATCCCTTGCCCCTCCCCGTACAATAGAAAGCTTCCCTCCTCAAAGGACCCCCGAGATGATCAAAGCCCCCCCCCCACCCCACGAGATCCGATCGAACCCCACACACTCCGTGAATCGGCGGAATATCCAGCTGCGTGATGATCATCACCTGTTGTGAACGGGGCGGGGACTTCCACTGTAACCTTGCGTGGGACCGGGCTGGGAAAGGGGGGATTCTGAGGATGTCTTTCCGTACATCAAAGTATCAACGAGAATGTGTTACATGCAATAAACAGATAAACATGTGTATAAGAGGCCAGGCCTCAGGGATGCAGTTAGAGCACCTCAGAACGATACCTTCTGTCCGTTTCGTTGTGTTCTCCTCCGGAGAGAATAAAAACCTTGTTTCCTGCCTTCCAGTCTCCAGCGCCTGCCTCTTCAGTAGTTTAACTTCTTTGTGGGTTCAAGAGGCGACACCGCCGGGCAATACTTAAGGATCTTATATTCTGGTTGGTAGTGCCCCCCATTTAGTTTCTACAATTGGCGTCCCAAGCGTGGGGCCCATCAGCGACCCATGGATCCAGTGGGAGAGGTCCTGACGACAAAGTGAACGACTGCAACGATCGGGAACGCGTCTGTCCGATAGACCCTCGTCTGACAGCCGATCATCCGAACTTCACTGGTTCCGAACAGACCTCTCTCGAGTGATCTACGGTCCTGACTGGGAACCATCAGGAGTGCCGCGAGGATAACGAAGAAGAGAGGACGATCGGGCGCTGGATTCGGAAGACAGGAAACTGTCCATGCGGTCCGGGTAAGGTCGTGTCACCACGACAAGTTGCGAAAAAATTGCTTGATTGCTTGTTTGTTAAAAAAATACTAGTATTGCTCTTTTTATTTATTTGGAGATTCCCTGTCTGCAAACAGGGAAGAGACCACCCTTTTTGCAGATAGTGAAAAGGGTAGGTAACGCAGATCTTTGCGGACCTACTCATTCTCCCCATTGTTATTTATTGGTCTTTTTGTTATTTTGATCTATGAGGGATTCACTGTCTGCAAACGGAGAAACAACGGGCTCTCTCTCTTTGCAAGCAGTGGAGGATAGGTAGGGCAGCAGCCGTGCTTATTTTTTCTCCCCCACTCAATAATCACTTGAAACTGAACTGTTGTTCGCAAACTATTGTTTCCTGGAGATTCCCTGTCTGCAAACAGGGAAGAGACCACCCTTTTTGCAGATAGTGAAAAAGGTAGGTAACGCAGATCTTTGCGGACCTACTCATTCTCCCCATTGTTATTTATTGGTCTTTTGTTATCTTGATCCATGAGGTATTCACTGCCTGCAAACAACGTAGAATAGAAATATTCTGTCCAGTCTTTGCACCTAGTGATAAGATAGGCAGTGCTGACTTTTTAGTCCCTCGTTACGAGCCGTCATGTCTGTCTTCTCCCCACTGGTCTAGTAGCCTGTTTAGCCCGGACCGCCTATTAGAGATGGACCATCCAGCCCCACTGGAAGGCACCCCTAATAAGGACATGTTTATGAAGCATGGATTGACCGCTATAGCCTATAGTAAACTATGGCATAAATATACAAAAAAGGGTCAAGAAAGTCAATGGCCCCTGATAGGATCCTTCGATGATGATAAAATAAAAACGCTAGAAACTGCCCTGGGTAAAAACAAGACAACACCTACTATGCTTGACAGCTTCGGCATGTGGCGAAAAGAAACTGAACAACGTAAAAAGAAAACTGAGAGTAGGTTGGAAAAAGAGCTGCAAAAAGCAGCCCACCTAGCTGCTCAGAGACTAAAAAAGGAGATAAAAGAAAGAGAGAAAGCTAAACAGAAACTAGAAATGGAAACGCCAAGCCAGTGTCCGGTTAGAACCCCCTCCATGCTCTACCCTGATTTACCCTCGAAACGACAAGCCAATGAGGACCTGCTGTTAGGTCCTCCTATCATCTACATGCCCCCTCCATATGCCCCTTCTCAACCCTTGGCGCAGCACGCGCCACCCCCAGGTGCAAACGAAGGTACCGCCACAGCGTCGGCCCCAATGGCCTCTGTGCCAGCCGAACCCCTTGTATTAAAACCCGCACCAACAACAACGTTAGACGACCATGAGACTCGAGGAGCTGGCCCTGCAAGAACAAACAGGCTAGACAAAGATGAGCGAGCGGGGATCGACAAAATAGCAAGGACACTGGTAGAAAGGAAGGATGATGAAGAGTACATCACAGATATGTTCAGCTCGTATATAGGGAGTCACAGACGACACTTTACCGTACGGCTGTGTTATCATGTCTTGAATGCATACGAGGACCGGTATCGAGACAAAGGTCCCGAGAGTCTAAGGACTCTGTACCGGAAGGTCGATATCGGGGATGAGGGCGAGTGTGATGTGTCGGACCTCCTTACGCGTACGCTTGAGGTTTTCCGCCACCTCACTGAACAAAGGCCGGGAGCTAAATCCGCAGCCCCCGTAGTGACCGAACCACCAACCGAGCAATCTAACCCCATGATGCCGATACGTGAGGCTGCCCCTTACTGGGTTCCTCCTCGGGGTACAGGGACTCACGATGATGCAAACAACCAAGATGCGAAGGGAAGGGTAGTGTACAACTGGGTCTACCAGCCATGGGACCGGCAAGAGATACTGACATTCCGGAAATCTCTACCCGACCTACGTAAAAACCCCACTGCCTTCTATACTGAATTGGGTACAGCCCTGGGTTCAACGATCATGACCCTGGCTGACATCGACTTGTTCTTCGGGTTATGCCTACCAGCTGATGTGTGGAAGCAAATCCGGAAAGTCGACCACCTTGAGCTGTTTGGACATACCTGGTCACAACTCGATGACCTGGACAAACAACGGGGACCAGGACAAAAGCCGTTGAAATCCATTCTAGACCTCCCAGATAAAATCGTAGAGAAATTAAAAACCCTAATCCCAGAAAAGAAAGTGGATTGGTCGATAGTAACAGCCTGTCGCCAAAAACCCCAGGAGGATGTATCGGAATACTTCTCCCGGTTCGAAACGGTGTTCTCCGATTACAGCGGCCAAGACATGACCACTGCAACCGGACACCATCTGTTCGTCCAGAATTATGTTAAGGGTCTATCATCGGAAATCTCCCAGAAACTACAAGCCAGCGAGAGTAGTTGGGCAGCCTCCAAACCTACAGCGATTCTCCAAATGGCCCAATATTATGAGCATCAGAAAAATGAAACCGATAGGGCGACAGAGAAAAAGAAGAAGGACTTAAAAGAGAGGGTGATGATGGCCAAACTGCAAGGGGTGACTATAGGATGGGACCAATACCGGGGAAACTACCAGACAAACGTCCCTAAGACTACATTCCCCCAGGACCGCACTCTGACTTCCTACAGTGGACGCACAGACCTTAGAGAAGACCAGTGCGCTTTCTGCAAAGGAACTGGCCATTGGAAATCCCAGTGCCCGGTTCTCCTGGAAATGATCAGAAACAGAGACCCCAGGGATGTAGCAAACGGACCGAGACCTAGGGGACAACAACGAGGGCCCCCAAATGACGCGACTAATGACAGATCAAGCAGACCAAATACGTTCGATCGACCCAGGCAGAACCAATATCAACAATCTGACTATGACGGCACTCACACCTTCGCATAGGACAGCCAAGGGCGAGGGAGTGATCCAGTCGAGCTCTATGTTGACCAGCAGGGCCCTTATGTCACTGCTAAGGTCCTGGGTACCAAGTCTCCATTTCTGGTAGACACTGGCGCAACACGTAGTGCGTTATCTAAACGACTGATTCCAAGGGCACCCTTGTCTGGCTCACTCATAACATCGACAGGTTTCGATGGAACGCCCTCCACCAACCCTTTGTCTGCCCCGATTCTCTTTGACGTAGAAAACAACACCACCGACACCACGTTCTTGCTTTCCTCCAATAGCCCTGACGCCATTATGGGACTTGACTTACTGAAACACTTCCGAGCGACGATTAGGTGTTCTCAAGATGGAGTTCGAGTGTTTCTTTACGACAACCCCGTTCTGCTTAGACATTGTTCCCCCCGACACATGTTTTCCATCACCGACGTTGACGCGTCCCTGCTTGACACTCTACCTCCGTATCTGTGGGCCAAAGCGGATTCGGACGTAGGGCGTATGTTAATTGACCCAGTGCACATTACTGTCCGACCAGACGCAACACTCCCAAAACTCCCACAATATCGGATATCGCCAGAGGGCGAGAAGGCATTGGTAATGATTATCCAGTCACTGATAGACGCAGGAGTGGTAGAGGAAGTGGTTAGCAACGTTTGCAACAGCCCTATCTTGCCCATTATCAAGAAGCAGGGAGAGGGAGATGAGAAAGCATACCGTTTCATCATCGACCTCCGAGAGATCAACAAAGTGGTGGTACCCCAGTACCCTGTGGTCTCAGATATCACCACCATCCTGACCTTGATTCCATCCACTGCCACCACCTTTTCCGTCATCGACCTCAAGAACGCATTCTTCTCCATCCCCATCCACCCAGACAGCCGATATCTCTTCGGCTTTACCCTAAAAGCCCGCTCATATAGGTTTTGCCGAGCGCCTCAAGGCTACACGGAAAGCCCTAGCATCTACAGCCAGGCCCTCAAAAGACAACTAGACCAAGTCCAGTTACCCGACGGGGTGGTGTTGGTACAATATGTCGATGACATCCTTTTGGCAGCCGACACCACCCCTCTAGCGGTTACCGCCACCATTCAACTCTTGCACTTCCTTGCGGAAAATGGCCACAAGGTCTCCAAGAAGAAGTTGCAATTCTGCCTACCCCAGGTCACTTACCTGGGCCACCTTCTGTCCAAAGATGGAAGAAAACTCACCCCTGATCGAATCCAAACCATTCTAGATACCCCTGTCCCAAAAACCCAGAAGCAGGTTCGCTCCCTATTAGGCCTCACCTCCTTCTGCCGACAATGGTTACCAAACTTCAGCCTCGTTGTAAAACCACTGCTTTCTCTGCTGAACAAAGACGTCCCTTTCCCACTCCCTTGGACTCCTGAGTGTCAAACTTCCTTCACAGAACTGCGAGATGCTCTTTGCTCGGCCCCTGTCCTGGGTACCCCTGATTACAGAAAGCCCTTCTCCCTTTACACTCACGAAAGGGAGGGGTGCGCTTTATCTGTCCTGACCCAGGCCATCGGCCCCAAGCAACGACCGTGCGCTTACTTCTCTGCCACTCTTGACCCCGTCGCCAGAGCCTTGCCTGCCTGCCTTCGAGCTGTAGCTGCTGCTGCAGTCTCTATCCGACAGAGTGAGGGGATTGTACTCTCGAATTCCCTCACGGTACTGGTACCCCATGCAGTCGACACCCTCCTGAACCAAACCAAGACGCAACATCTGACGAGTGCACGACTGACTGGATACGAACTGACCTTGCTTGCCCCCCATATCACCCTGAAAAGATGCACCACACTGAACCCAGCAACTCTGTTACCCTTGCCAGAGAACGATCCCAATGTGCACCCCGTACATGACTGCGTGACTCTTACGGACGAACAGACCAGGAGTAGGGTCGATCTCAGAGACACAGCTTTCCCTGACCCCGACGGGGAGTTGTGGGTGGACGGTTCTTGCATCAAACTCCCCGATGGTACCACTTCCGCTGCCTATGCAGTCACCACGGCTCGAACTGTAGTAGAAACAGCCCGCATCACCCAGCGATCTGCCCAGGCAGCGGAACTGATCGCTTTAACGCGAGCCTGCATCCTGGCAACAGGAACCACAGCGAACATTTACACTGACAGCCAGTATGCCTTCGGGGTGGTTCACCATTTTGGGCTCCTCTGGAGGGAGAGAGGATACTTGACCTCACACGGCACACCCATTTTGCACGGGGATTTAGTCTCCGCCTTAATCGAAGCTGTCCTCCTCCCCAACAAACTTGCCGTTATCAAATGCCAGGCACACAAGAAAGTGACAGACATTATTGGACAGGGAAATGCACTAGCCGACATCACCGCCCGAACGACAGCTGAAAATAGAACGACAACACATATGTACGTGACCAGGTCACAAGCAGAAAGCTGGACTGACGCCAAGGACACAATTAGAGACATACAAACGACTAGCACACAACACGAATTGACTGAATGGACACGGGTGGGATTGAAAGACGATGAAGGCTGCTGGCGGACAAAAGACACGAACAGATGGTTGCTACCTGATTCGTACTTGATTCCCATATTAACCATGGCACACTCCCCTGCCCACATAGGATCAGCCCCCATGATCGAACTTGTCTCCAGGGTTTGGCACAATGACAAGATCCCAGATTCCGCCAAACGCCTGGTCCAACAATGCTTAATATGCCTGCAACACAACCCCGGGAAAGGAACTGTAGTACCCCGGGGGGGATTTGGGGTCCCAAACCACCCATTTGAGGTCCTGCAGATGGACTACATCCAGCTAGACAGATGCCAAGGCCTGAAATACGTACTAGTCGTGGTGTGCGCATTTAGCAAGTGGGTGGAAGCATATCCAACCCGTGACAACACCGCTATGGCCACTGCAAAGGTTCTGTTAAAGGAGTTTTTCCCCCGTTATGGCCTCTGCCGTGTTTTATGGAGTGATAATGGCCCCCACTTTGTAGCCAACGTTATCCAGCTCATCCTAAATGGGCTGGGTATCAAACAGAAATTCCACGCAGTCTTCCACCCTCAATCTGCTGGGCTTGTCGAACGACACAATGCCACACTAAAGCTTAAACTGGCCAAAATAGTGGCTACGACGGGCTTGAAATGGCCAGACGCCCTCCCATTGGCATTGTTATCGATGCGCTCTACCCCCACCCGACATCACTTAACCCCTTATGAAGTTGTTTTCGGTCGACCCATGAGCGTCTGGTCTGCCCCGAAACCAACTTCCATTCATGACGTTCCGGATGTCCTAATGTCTGATTATCTGTACAAATTGACTGAAACTTTGTCTGTCCTTCATCAGCAGGTGCAGCAGGCCATCCCCGATGCTTCCAGGGGTCCGGGTCACGCCATCCAGCCGGGGGACTTCGTGCTGATCCAAAATTTTCAGCGATCAAAGAGTTTGGAACCCCGGTGGACGGGCCCCTGGCAAGTGCTGATCACCACTCGGACCGCACTTCGAGTGGAGGGGAAGAAACACTGGCTGCACGCTCATCACTGCAAAAAGGTCTCTCCAGCCCTGGCCACGACAGACACCGTCAACACCCAAGAAGAGCTCCTGAACCAGGACCGACCATCGTTGGACTGCTACCCTGATACTGAGACACTTGAACTTTCAAAACATCCTGACCCCACTGTGCCATCTCGAGAAGGGTATTTCCTGCGTCGAAAGGAGGGAGCTTCGGCTAAGTAGGCCACGGACTAGGTTAAAGGATCTCAGAACGGTGACCCAAACTACCAAAGGTTACCTGGAGAGAGGCTAAAACTAAGTCTGTGGTCCTGCCCACTACCGAGCACCTTGAAGACGAAGATGATGGAAGCGCCAGATAAGAAGATGATGGAAGCGCCAAATGAGAAGCCGACGGAGACAGCAGGAAATACCCACTACAGAAATCCGAGAATAGACAGACTCCATAGCTCAAAGACAATTGCACTCTTCATCATAATCCTCCTCTGTTTTCTCCTCATGACTACGCTCTGGATTATGGAAGAACATGCACCTGCTCACGAAACATTCCTAACCACTGCTCAGCCTACCACCATGAAGGAACATTATCTAATTTCGCTCTCTCCTCAACTAAGAGAGAGGCGAAAGGAGTTTTGGAACAACTCTTTCGTGCAGCTACTTCACCAGCACAATCTTGCCACCAATACCACCAACTGCTGGATCTGTGGGTTGCTACCCCATGCCACTGGACATTCAATACCATTCATCCCTTCACCCTTCTCTGTCCACGGCTCCTGCCTTGCTTGGCTGATCCTCCTGCAAGAAAGCTATACGGGCAATGCCACCTCCAGCAGAACTGCAGCACATCCTTCTCATGGGGCCGGGCGAAACAAGACAAAGACACACTTCTGCCCGCTGACCCCCAGCGACTCGATCCAAATGGACATTCCGGCTAAAGAACGAATCGAAATGCAGGTGTTCAACAATCCAACCAGACCCACCTTCTCCTATCTGCGGAAACGAACGGCTGCCACTCTGACTGTGGCCCTGACGGTCATCAACGTCACCGGCCACATGTGTGTAGAAGGACTTGGGACACAGCTGGTGGGTCGCAGCGCTTGCCGCTTTACCAGAACTTTGGACTCCACGGATCCACCTTCCTTTGTGTCATCCCCAAACATGTATTTCATCTGCGGCACGAAGGCCTACACCTGGCTCCCCAAAGGCTGGGGGGGCACTTGCTACATCTCCTTCGTCCTTCCTCCGACTTATGTAGCCCCAGCGAATCACCACCGGCAAAAACGAGCCAAAGACATTGAACAAGCAGACTCAACAGGGGCGCAGTTCCTCGATGCTATGAAAGGACTCGTCCCCCTCTGGGGCCCGATGGCAAACAGCCGTGCCATCCGACATTTGACTCAGGCAGTCGAGACGACCATGAACATCACAGCGGGCATCTTTGCCAACAACACTGCCGAGCTCCAAGCGGTCCGTTTGGTGGCTCTGCAGAACCGCCTCGTTCTAGATGTGGTTCTGGCGGACCGTGGAGGAGCTTGCCGCATTATTGGGTCCAGCTGTTGTACATACATACCGGACAACTCACCCTCAGTGTACAAAGCCATCGAACATCTTCACAGACTCTCTTCGGAAGTCCACCAAGAGCAAGAAGAATGGTCGCTTGGTGGTTGGTTCTGGGACACCGTCAAAAGCTGGGGCTGGAGACTGCTCACTATTATCCTGATTCCCGTAGTTATAATATGTGGCCTATGCTTAGGGATTCAATGTTTGCCACCTATGTGTTCTTTATGTGCGAGTTGTATTTTTTCCAAAACTGTGGACATTGGAAGCGAACATATGAGAGCATTGTATGATACCGAAGTTAGGAATTTGATGAAAATTGACATTGAGTAAAGCAAGGTGGCTAGATATGTTGAAAAGGGAGGACTGTTGAAAGTTGGGCTAAAACCGTCAACATTATCGGCGCCCTCTTGCTCTCCTTAAACCTTTTGTGCGCGTAAAACAGCCGCCATTTTGGGCACCATGGCTTCCCTGCTCTCGCCGAGAGCCAGCGTGTCTCTCTCTCCCTCCTAGCTTCGCTGGTAACCCCCTGCTTGCACCTGCCTTGAGTCATAAACCCCTCTTCGGCACTGCTCTGCCCCAGGCCCTCATCCTGTTCCCAGCGCGGCACCCCCCTGCTTCCCTCTCATGATCTCCGGCCCTTTGATGCAAACCCCTTTTCCCTGTGTGCCCGTTTGTCTTCCCCGTTCCCAGGCCGGCACCCAGCTCTGCCGATACCAATCCCTTGCCCCTCCCCGTACAATAGAAAGCTTCCCTCCTCAAAGGACCCCCGAGATGATCAAAGCCCCCCCCCACCCCACGAGATCCGATCGAACCCCACACACTCCGTGAATCGGCGGAATATCCAGCTGCGCGATGATCATCACCTGTTGTGAACGGGGCGGGGACTTCCACTGTAACCTTGCGTGGGACCGGGCTGGGAAAGGGGGGATTCTGAGGATGTCTTTCCGTACATCAAAGTATCAACGAGAATGTGTTACATGCAATAAACAGATAAACATGTGTATAAGAGGCCAGGCCTCAGGGATACAGTTAGAGCACCTCAGAACAATACCTTCTGTCCGTTTCGTTGTGTTCTCCTCCGGAGAGAATAAAAACCTTGTTTCCTGCCTTCCAGTCTCCAGCGCCTGCCTCTTCAGTAGTTTAACTTCTTTGTGGGTTCAAGAGGCGACACCGCCGGGCAATACTTAAGGATCTTATATTCTGGTTGGTAGTGCCCCCCATTTAGTTTCTACACCAGCCCAGGACAAGCACCACCTTCTCTGCACCACTGGACAGGCCTCACCTGCTCCTACCCCCTGGACAGGACATGCCTCACCTCCTCTGTAACCCCGGACAGGCTTCACCTGCTGTTAACCCCCTGGACTAGACATGCCTCAACTCCTCTGAACCCTGGACAGGCCTCACCTGCTCTGTACCCCCATGGACAAGACATGCCCCACCTCCTCTGCACCCCCTGGATAGGCCTCGCCTCCTCTGCTCCCCCTGAACAGGCATCTCCTCTGCACCCCTCAGGACAGGCCATACCTCCTCTGTACCCTCGCGGGACAGGCCTCTCCTCCTCTGCACCCCTGGACAGGCCTCACCTCCTCTGCACCCCCCTGGACAGGCCTCACCTCCTCTGCACCCCCCTGGACAGGCCTCACCTCCTCTGCACCCCCCTGGACAGGCCTCACCTCCTCTGCACCCCCCTGGACAGGCCTCACCTCCTCTGCACCCCTGGACAAGTTCACTTCCTCTGCACCACCTGGACAGGCCTCACCTCCTCTGCACCACCTGGACAGGCCTCACCTCTTCAGCACCCGTGGAGAGGCCTCACCTCCTCTGCACCCCTCAGGACAGGCCTCCCCTCCTCTGTACCCCTGGACAGGCCTTGCCTCTTCTGCATCCCTCTAGACAGGCCTCAACCACTCTGCATCCCCCTGGAGAGGCTTCACCTCCTCTGCACCACTCCCAGATATGCCACACCTCCTCTACACCCCCAGCCCACGACAGGCACACCTCCTCGGCACCCCTGGACAGGCCTCACCTGCTCTTAACCCCCTGGACAGAACATGCCTCACCTCTTCTGTAACCCCGGACAGGCATCACCTGCTGTTAACACTCTGGACTGGACATGCCTCACCTCCTCTGAACCCTGGACAGGCCTCACCTGCTCTGTACCCCCATGGACAAGACATCCCTCACCTCCTCTGCACCCCCTGGATAGGCCTCGCCTCCTCTGCTCCCCCTGAACAAGCATCTTCTCTGCACCCTCATGACCCGCCTCACCTCCTCTTCTTCCCCTGGACAGGTCTCACCTCCTCTGCACCCCTAGGACAGGCCTCACCTCCTTTACAACCACCCCAGCCCTGAAAAGGACATGCTTCACCTCCTTTGCACAAGCCTCAAATCCTCTGTACACCCCCCGGACAAGCCTCACCTCCTCTGACCCCTGGACAGGCCTCACTTCCTCTGCACCCATGGACAGGCCTTGCCTCCTCTGCACCCCATGGACAGGCCTCGCCTCCTCTGCACCCCATGGACAGGCCTCACCTCCTCTGCACCCCATGGACTGGCCTCACCTCCTCTGCCACCTGGACATGCCTCCCCTCCTCCCCCTGGACAGGCCTCACCTCCTCTTCACCACTCTGGACTGGCCTCACCTCCTCTGCACCCCTGGACAGGCCTCACCTGCTCTCCTCCCCATGGACAGGACTCACCTCCTCTGCACCCCTTGGACAGGCCTCACTTCCTCTGCACCCTCTGGACAGGCCTCACCTCCTCTGCCCCCCTGGAGAGGCTCCACCTCCTCTACCACCTGGACATGCCTCCACTCCTCTTCTCCCCCTGGACAGGCCTCACCTCCTCTGCCCCTCTGGACTGGCCTCACCTCCTCTGCCACCTGGACAGACCTCACCTACTCTGTGCCACCTGGACAAGCCTTACCTCTTCTGCACCCCTGGACACGCCTTACCTCTTCTGCACCACCTGGACAGGCCTCACCTCCTCTGCACCACCTGGAGAGGCCTCACCTCCTCTGCCCCTCTGGACTGGCCTCACCTCCTCTGCCACCTGGACAGACCTCACCTACTCTGTGCCACCTGGACAAGCCTTACCTCTTCTGCACCCCTGGACACGCCTTACCTCTTCTGCACCACCTGGACAGGCCTCACCTCCTCTGCACCACCTGGACAGGCCTCACCTCCTCTGCACCACCTGGACAGGCCTCACCTCCTCTGCACCACCTGGACAGGCCTCACCTCCTCTGCACCACCTGGACAGGCCTCACCTCCTCTGCACCACCTGGACAGGCCTCACCTCCTCTGCACCACCTGGACAGGCCTCACCTCCTCTGCACCAGTGGAGAGGCCTCACCTCCTCTGCACCCCTCAGGACAGGCCTAGCTTCTTCTGAATTCCCCAGGACAGCCCTCAACCACTCAGCATCCCCCCGGAGAGGCTTCACCTCCTCTGCACCACTCCCAGATATGCCTCACCTCCTCTGCACCCCCAGCCGAGGATAGGCACCACCTCCTCTGCACCACTGGACAGGCCTCACCTGCTCTTAACCCCCTGGACAGGACATGCCTCACCTCCTCTGCACCACTGGACAGGCGTCACCTGCTCTGTACCCCAATGGACAAGACATGCCTCGCCTCCTCTGTACCCATGGACAGACCATACCTCCTCTGTACCCCCGCGGGACAGGCCTCACAGCCTCTGCTACCCCTGGACAGGCCTCACAGCATCTGCTACCCCTGGACAGGCCTCACAGCATCTGCTACCCCTGGACAGGCCTCACAGCATCTGCTACCCCTGGACAGGCCTCAGCATCTGCTACCCCTGGACAGGCCTCACAGCATCTGCTACCCCTGGACAGGCCTCACCGCATCTGCTACCCCTGGACAGGCCTCACCGCATCTGCTACCCCTGGACAGGCCTCACCGCCTCTGCTCCCCCTGGACAGGCCTCACCGCCTCTGCTCCCCCTGGACAGGCCTCACCGCCTCTGCTCCCCCTGGACAGGCCTCACCGCCTCTGCTCCCCCTGGACAGGCCTCACCGCCTCTGCTCCCCCTGGACAGGCCTCACCGCCTCTGCTCCCCCTGGACAGGCCTCACCGCCTCTGCTCCCCCTGGACAGGCCTCACCGCCTCTGCTCCCCCTGGACAGGCCTCACCGCCTCTGCTCCCCCTGGACAGGCCTCACCGCCTCTGCTCCCCCTGGACAGGCCTCACCGCCTCTGCTCCCCCTGGACAGGCCTCACCGCCTCTGCTCCCCCTGGACAGGCCTCACCGCCTCTGCTCCCCCTGGACAGGCCTCACCGCCTCTGCTCCCCCTGGACAGGCCTCACCGCCTCTGCTCCCCCTGGACAGGCCTCACCGCCTCTGCTCCCCCTGGACAGGCCTCACCGCCTCTGCTCCCCCTGGACAGGCCTCACCGCCTCTGCTCCCCCTGGACAGGCCTCACCGCCTCTGCTCCCCCTGGACAGGCCTCACCGCCTCTGCTCCCCCTGGACAGGCCTCACCGCCTCTGCTCCCCCTGGACAGGCCTCACCGCCTCTGCTCCCCCTGGACAGGCCTCACCTCCTTTCCTACCCCTTGGACAGGCCTAACCTCCTTTGCAACCCCCACAACAAGGACATGCCTCACCTCCTTTGCACCCTTTGTACAAGCCTCACCTCCCCTGTACCCCCTGGACAGGCCTCACCTAATCTGCATCCCCGGATATGCCTCACCTCTTCTGCACCCCCAGCCCAGGCACCACCTCCTGTGCACCACTGGACAGGCCTCACCTGCTCTTAACCCCCTGGACAGGACATGCCTCACCTCCTCTGTACCCTCGGACAGGCATCACCTGCTGTTAACCCCCTGGACTGGACATGCCTCACGTCCTCTGCACCCCCTGGATAGGCCTTGCCTCCTCTGCTCCCCCTGAACAGGCATCTCCTCTGCACCCCCCAGGACGGGCCATACCTCCTCTGTACCCCTGCGGGACAGGCCTCACCTCCTCTGCACCCCTGGACAGGCCATACCTCCTCTGTACCCCTGCGGGACAGGCCTCACCTCCTCTGCACCCATGGACAGGCCTCACCTCATCTGCACCCATGGACAGGCCTCACCTCATCTGCACCCTTGGACATGCCTCACCTACTCTGCACCCTTGGACATGCCTCACCTACTCTGCACCCTTGGACATGCCTCACCTCCTCTGCTACCCCGGTACAGGCCTCATCTTCTCTGCTACCCCTGTACAGACCTCATCTCCTCTGCTACCCCTGTACAGGCCTCATCACCTCTGCTACCCCTGGACAGGCCTCATCACCTCTGCTACCCCTGGACAGCCCTCATCACCTCTGCTCCCCCTGGACAGGCCTCACCACCTCTGCTCCCCCTGGACAAGTCTCACCTCCTTTCCTACCCCTGGACAGGCCTCACCTCCTTTCCTACCCCTGGACAGGCCTCACCTCCTTTCCTACCCCTGGACAGGCCTCACCTCCTCTGCACCCCTTGGACAGGCCTAACCTCCTTTGCAACTCCCACGAAAAGGACATGCCTCACCTCCTTTGCACAAGCCTCACATCCTCTGTACCCCCTGGACAGGCCTCACCTCCTCTGCACCCCTGGACAGGTCTCACCTAATCTGCATCCCCCGGACAGGCCTCACCTCCTCTGCACCCCTCCCGGATATGCCTCGCTTCCTGTGCACCCCCAGCCCAGGACAAGCACCACCTTCTCTGCACCACTGGACAGGCCTCACCTGCTCCTAACCCCCTGGACAGGACATGCCTCACCTCCTCTGTAACCCCGGACAGGCTTCACCTGCTGTTAACCCCCTGGACAGGACATGCCTCACCTCCTCTGCACCCCTGGACAGACCATACCTCCTCTGTACCCCCATGGACAAGACATGCCCCACCTCCTCTGCACCCCCTGGATAGGCCTCGCCTCCTCTGCTCCCCCTGAACAAGCATCTTCTCTGCACCCCTCATGACCCGCCTCACCTCCTCTTCTCCCCCTGGACAGGTCTCACCTCCTCTGCACCCCTAGGACAGGCCTCACCTCCTTTACAACCACCCCTGCCCTGAAAAGGACATGCTTCACCTCCTTTGCACCCTTTGTAGAAGCCTCAAATCCTCTGTACACCCCCCGGACAAGCCTCACCTCCTCTGACCCCTGGACAGGCCTCCCTTCCTCTGCACCCATGGACAGGCCTCACCTCCTCTGCACCCCATGGACAGGCCTCGCCTCCTCTGCACCCCATGGACAGGCCTCGCCTCCTCTGCACCCCATGGACAGGCCTCACCTCCTCTGCACCCCATGGACAGGCCTCACTGCCTCTGCCACCTGGACAGGCCTCCCCTCCTCCCCCTGGACAGGCCTCCCCTCCTCTTCACCACTCTGGACTGGCCTCACCTCCTCTGCACCCCTGGACAGGCCTCACCTGCTCTCCTCCCCATGGACAGGACTTACCTCCTCTGCACCCCTTGGACAGGCCTCACCTCCTCTGCTCCCCGTGGACAGGCCTCACCTCCTCTGCTCCCCCTGGACAGGCCTCACCTCCTCTGCACCCCTGGACAGGCCTCACCTCCTCTGCCCCTTTGGACTGGCCTCACCTCCTCTGCCCCTTTGGACTGGCCTCACCTCCTCTGCCACCTGGACAGACCTCACCTACTCTGTGCCACCTGGACAAGCCTTACCTCTTCTGCACCCCTGGACACGCCTTACCTCTTCTGCACCACCTGGACAGGCCTCACCTCCTCTGCACCACCTGGACAGGCCTCACCTCCTCTGCACCACCTGGACAGGCCTCACCTCCTCTGCCCCTCTGGACTGGCCTCACCTCCTCTGCACCCCTCAGGACAGGCCTAGCTTCTTCTGCATCCCCCTGGACAGGCCTCAACCACTCAGCATCCCCCTGGAGAGGCTTCACCTCCTCTGCACCACTCCCAGATATGCCTCACCTCCTCTGCACCCCCAGCCGAGGATAGGCACCACCTCCTCTGCACCACTGGACAGGCCTCACCTGCTCTTAACCCCCTGGACAGGACATGCCTCACCTCCTCTGTACCCCCGGACAGGCATCACCTGCTGTTAACCCCTGGTCTGGCCATGCCTCACCTCCTCTGCACCACTGGACAGGCCTCACCTGCTCTGTACCCCCATGGACAAGACATGCCTCGCCTCCTCTGCACCCCTGGACAGACCATACCTCCTCTGTACCCCCGCGGGACAGGCCTCCCAGCCTCTGCTCCCCCTGGACAGGCCTCACAGCCTCAGCTACCCCTGGACAGGCCTCACAGCATCTGCTACCCCTGGACAGGCCTCATCGCCTCTGCTCCCCCTGGACAGGCCTCATCGCCTCTGCTCCTCCTGGACAGGCCTCAGCGCCTCTGCTCCTCCTGGACAGGCCTCAGCGCCTCTGCTCCCCCTGGACAAGTCTCACCTCCTTTCCTACCCCTTGGACAGGCCTAACCTCCTTTGCAACCCCCACAAAAAGGACATGCCTCACCTCCTTTGCACCCTTTGTACAAGCCTCACCTCCCCTGTACCCCCTGGACAGGCCTCACCTAATCTGCATCCCCGGATATGCCTCACCTCTTCTGCACCCCCAGCCCAGGCACCACCTCCTGTACCCCCTGGACAGGCCTCACCTCCTCTGCACCCCTGGACAGGCCTCACCTAATCTGCATCCCCGGATATGCCTCACCTCCTCTGCACCCCCAGCCCAGGACAGGCACCAACTCCTGTGCACCACTGGACAGGCCTCACCTGCTCTTAACCCCCTGGACAGGACATGCCTCACCTCCTCTGTACCCTCGGACAGGCATCACCTGCTGTTAACCCCCTAGACTGGACATGCCTCACGTCCTCTGCACCCCCTGGATAGGCCTTGCCTCCTCTGCTCCCCCTGAACAGGCATCTCCTCTGCACCCCCCAGGACAGGCCTCACCTCCTCTGCACCCCTGGACAGGCCATACCTCCTCTGTACCCCCGCGGGACAGGCCTCACCTCCTCTGCACCCATGGACAGGCCTCACCTCCTCTGCAACCTTGGACATGCCTCACCTCCTCTGCTACCCCTGTACAGACCTCATCTCCTCTGCTACCCCTGTACAGGCCTCATCACCTCTGCTCCCCCTGGACAGGCCTCACCTCCTCTGCTCCCCCTGGACAAGTCTCACCTCTTTTCCTACCCCTGGAGAGGCCTCACCTCCTTTCCTACCCCTGGACAGGCCTCACCTCCTCTGCACCCCTTGGATAGGCCTAACCTCCTTTGCAACTCCCACGAAAAGGACATGCCTCACCTCCTTTGCACAAGCCTCACATCCTCTGTACCCCCTGGACAGGCCTCATCTCTTCTGCACCCCTGGACAGGTCTCACCTAATCTGCATCCCCCGGACAGGCCTCACCTAATCTGCACCCCTCCCGGATATGCCTCACTTCCTGTGCACCCCCAGCCCAGGACAAGCACCACCTTCTCTGCACCACTGGACAGGCCTCACCTGCTCCTAACCCCCTGGACAGGACATGCCTCACCTCCTCTGTAACCCCGGACAGGCTTCACCTGATGTTAACCCCCTGGACTAGACATGCCTCACCTCCTCTGAACCCTGGACAGGCCTCACCAGCTCTGTACCCCCATGGACAAGACATGCCCCACCTCCTCTGCACCCCTGGATAGGCCTCGCCTCCTCTGCTCCCCCTGAACAGGCATCTCCTCTGCACCCCTCAGGACAGGCCATACCTCCTCTGTACCCTCGCGGGACAGGCCATACCTCCTCTGTACCCTCGCGGGACAGGCCATACCTCCTCTGTACCCTCGCGGGACAGGCCATACCTCCTCTGTACCCTCGCGGGACAGGCCATACCTCCTCTGTACCCTCGCGGGACAGGCCATACCTCCTCTGTACCCCTGGACAGGCCTCTCCTCCTTTGCACCCCTGGACAGGCCTCTCCTCCTCTGTACCCCTGGACAGGCCTCTCCTCCAGGCCTCTCCTCCTCTGCACCCCTGGACAGGCCTCTCCCCCTCTGCACCCCTGGACAGGCCTCTCCTCCTCTGCACCCCCCTGGACAGGCCTCTCCTCCTCTGCACCCCCCTGGACAGGCCTCTCCTCCTCTGCACCCCCCTGGACAGGCCTCTCCTCCTCTGCACCCCCCTGGACAGGCCTCTCCTCCTCTGCACCCCCCTGGACAGGCCTCTCCTCCTCTGCACCCCCCTGGACAGGCCTCTCCTCCTCTGCACCCCCCTGGACAGGCCTCTCCTCCTCTGCACCCCATGGACAGGCCTCACCTCCTCTGCACCCCATGGACAGGCCTCACCTCCTCTGCACCCCATGGACAGGCCTCACCTCCTCTGCACCCCATGGACAGGCCTCACCTCCTCTGCACCCCATGGACAGGCCTCACCTCCTCTGTACCCCTGGACAAGTTCACTTCCTCTGCACCACCCGGACAGGCCTCACCTCCTCTGCACCACCTGGACAGGCCTCACCTCTTCAGCACCCGTGGAGAGGCCTCACCTCCTCTGTACCCCTGGACAAGTTCACTTCCTCTGCACCACCTGGACAGGCCTCACCTCTTCAGCACCCGTGGAGAGGCCTCACCTCCTCTGCACCCCTCAGGACAGGCCTCCCCTCCTCTGTACCCCTGGACAGGCCTTGCCTCTTCTGCATCCCTCTGGACAGGCCTCAACCACTCTGCATCCCCCTGGAGAGGCTTCACCTCCTCTGCACCACTCCCAGATATGCCCCACCTCCTCTACACCCCCAGCCCACGACAGGCACACCTCCTCGGCACCCCTGGACAGGCCTCACCTGCTCTTAACCCCCTGGACAGAACATGCCTCACCTCCTCTGTAACCCCGGACAGGCATCACCTGCTGTTAACACTCTGGACTGGACATGCCTCACCTCCTCTGAACCCTGGACAGGCCTCACCTGCTCTGTACCCCCATGGACAAGACATCCCTCACCTCCTCTGCACCCCCTGGATAGGCCTCGCCTCCTCTGCTCCCCCTGAACAAGCATCTTCTCTGCACCCCTCATGACCCGCCTCACCTCCTCTTCTCCCCCTGGACAGGTCTCACCTCATCTTCTCCCCCTGGACAGGTCTCACCTCCTCTGCACCCCTAGGACAGGCCTCACCTCCTTTACAACCACCCCAGCCCTGAAAAGGACATGCTTCACCTCCTTTGCACCCTTTGTAGAAGCCTCAAATCCTCTGTACACCCCCCGGACAAGCCTCACCTCCTCTGACCCCTGGACAGGCCTCACTTCCTCTGCACCCATGGACAGGCCTCGCCTCCTCTGCACCCCATGGACAGGCCTCGCCTCCTCTGCACCCCATGGACAGGCCTCGCCTCCTCTGCACCCCATGGACAGGCCTCGCCTCCTCTGCACCCCATGGACAGGCCTCGCCTCCTCTGCACCCCATGGACAGGCCTCGCCTCCTCTGCACCCCATGGACAGGCCTCGCCTCCTCTGCACCCCATGGACAGGCCTCGCCTCCTCTGCACCCCATGGACAGGCCTCGCCTCCTCTGCACCCCATGGACAGGCCTCGCCTCCTCTGCACCCCATGGACAGGCCTCGCCTCCTCTGCACCCCATGGACAGGCCTCGCCTCCTCTGCACCCCATGGACAGGCCTCGCCTCCTCTGCACCCCATGGACAGGCCTCACCTCCTCTGCACCCCATGGACAGGCCTCACCTCCTCTGCACCCCATGGACAGGCCTCACCGCCTCTGCCACCTGGACATGCCTCCCCTCCTCTTCACCACTCTGGACTGGCCTCACCTCCTCTGCACCCCTGGACAGGCCTCACCTGCTCTCCTCCCCATGGACAGGACTTACCTCCTCTGCACCCCTTGGACAGGCCTCACCTCCTCTGCTCCCCCTGGACAGGCCTCACCTCCTCTGCTCCCCCTGGACAGGCCTCACCTCCTCTGCTCCCCCTGGACAGGCCTCACCTCCTCTGCTCCCCCTGGACAGGCCTCACCTCCTCTGCTCCCCCTGGACAGGCCTCACCTCCTCTGCTCCCCCTGGACAGGCCTCACCTCCTCTGCTCCCCCTGGACAGGCCTCACCTCCTCTGCTCCCCCTGGACAGGCCTCACCTCCTCTGCTCCCCCTGGACAGGCCTCACCTCCTCTGCTCCCCCTGGACAGGCCTCACCTCCTCTGCTCCCCCTGGACAGGCCTCACCTCCTCTGCTCCCCCTGGACAGGCTTCACCTCCTCTGCTCCCCCTGGACAGGCTTCACCTCCTCTGCTCCCCCTGGACAGGCTTCACCTCCTCTGCTCCCCCTGGACAGGCTTCACCTCCTCTGCTCCCCCTGGACAGGCCTCACTTCCTCTGCACCCCCTGGACAGGCCTCACTTCCTCTGCACCCTCTGGACAGGCCTCACCTCCTCTGCCCCTTTGGACTGGCCTCACCTCCTCTGCCACCTGGACAGACCTCACCTACTCTGTGCCACCTGGACAAGCCTTACCTCTTCTGCACCCCTGGACACGCCTTACCTCTTCTGCACCACCTGGACAGGCCTCACCTCCTCTGCACCACCTGGACAGGCCTCACCTCCTCTGCACCACCTGGACAGGCCTCACCTCCTCTGCACCACCTGGACAGGCCTCACCTCCTCTGCCCCTCTGGACTGGCCTCACCTCCTCTGCACCCCTCAGGACAGGCCTAGCTTCTTCTGCATCCCCCTGGACAGGCCTCAACCACTCAGCATCCCCCTGGAGAGGCTTCACCTCCTCTGCACCACAGCCAGATATGCCTCACCTCCTCTGCACCCCCAGCCGAGGATAGGCACCACCTCCTCTGCACCACTGGACAGGCCTCACCTGCTCTTAACCCCCTGGACAGGACATGCCTCACCTCCTCTGCACCCCTGGACAGACCATACCTCCTCTGCACCCCTGGACAGACCATACCTCCTCTGCACCCCTGGACAGACCATACCTCCTCTGCACCCCTGGACAGACCATACCTCCTCTGTACCCCCATGGACAAGACATGCCCCACCTCCTCTGCACCCCTGGATAGGCCTCGCCTCCTCTGCACCCCCCTGGACAGGCCTCTCCTCCTCTGCACCCCCCTGGACAGGCCTCTCCTCCTCTGCACCCGCCTGGACAGGCCTCTCCTCCTCTGCACCCCCCTGGACAGGCCTCTCCTCCTCTGCACCCCCCTGGACAGGCCTCACCTCCTCTGCACCTCTGGACAGGCCTCACCTCTCTGCACCCCATGGACAGGCCTCTCCTCCTCTGTACCCCTGGACAAGTTCATTTCCTCTGCACCACCTGGACAGGCCTCGCCTCCTCTGCACCACCTGGACAGGCCTCACCTCTTCAGCACCCGTGGAGAGGCCTCACCTCCTCTGCACCCCTCAAGACAGGCCTCCCCTCTTCTGTACCCCTGGACAGGCCTTGCCTCTTCTGCATCCCCCTGGACAGGCCTCAACCACTCTGCATCCCCCTGGAGAGGCTTCACCTCCTCTGCACCACTCCCAGATATGCCTCACCACCTCTGCACCACCAGCCCAAGACAGGCACCACCTCCTGTGCACCACTGGACAGGCCTCGCCTGCTCTTAACCCCCTGGACAGGACATGCCTCACCTCCTCTGTACCCCCGGAGAGGCATCACCTGCTCTTAACCCCCTGGACAGGACATGCCTCACCTCCTCTGTACCCCCGGACAGGCATCACCTGCTGTTAACCCCCTGGACTGGACATGCCTCACCTCCTCTGAACCCTTGACAGGCCTCACCTGCTCTGTACCCTCATGGACAAGACATGCCTCACCTCCTCTGCACCCCATGGATAGGTCTCGCCTCCTCTGCTCCCCCTGAACAGGCATCTCCTCTGCACCCCTCATGACCCGCCTCACCTCCTCTTCTCCCCCTGGACAGGTCTCACCTCCTCTGCACCCCTAGGACAGGCCTCACCTCCTTTACAACCACCCCTGCCCTGAAAAGGACATGCTTCACCTCCTTTGCACCCTTTGTAGAAGCCTCAAATCCTCTGTACACCCCCTGGACAAGCCTAACCTCCTATGCAACCCCTGGACATGCCTCACCTCCTCTGCACCCCATGGACAGGCCTCGACTCCTTCGCAACCACTCCACCCCTGAAAAGGACATGCTTCACCTCCTTTGCACAAGCCTCAAATCCTCTGTACACCCCGCGGACAGGCCTCACCTCCTCTGCAACCCCTGGACATGCCTCACCTCCTCTGCAACCCCTGGACAGGCCTCACCTCCTCTGCACCCCATGGACAGGCCTCACCTCCTCTGCAACCCCTGGACAGGCCTCACCTCCTCTGCATCCCTGAGAAAATCAACTCCCCAACACACGTATTTAAGTAATATGTGGTTTACCTCTAATTTTTAGGTTGGGTATGGGCTATTTGAGCTAGGCATCCATCAGTGAGATAATTGGTTGTTACTCTTCTTATTCTCTATATGTATGACTTCTGCACGTCTTTAAAGTATATTTAATCTATTTTACTGTTTAAAGTGATGACGTATTTATGAATATTGTGGTAATTTTATGTTGTTTTCGTGTATTGGATGTTGTCTTTTATGATTTTATCAAATCGAAATAAAGACGTTGAACTGAAAACTGGTTTCTCTCTAAGTAAAAAAAAAGTACAGTAAATGAGTCACAGAATATACACAATTCTTTCTTTCGTCTTGTTTGCGTTTTATTCTGTTGTTCTCGGCTACAACCAACGTGTGTTTCGTCGCTACAGGGTGTGATCCCGCGACTTTCTCAAGGCTGTGTAAAAAATAAAGGTACAGAACCATGGTCTAAATAGAAGTCACATCTTTCTCAGCTATTGGTATTATTTTTTGTAAAATTAAATACGGCCACAGCGCATAAAAACTAAGGGGGTTGTCTATGTTGGGTATACAAACAATAGTAACCTAACCTTGTTGAGAAGATACATTTTAAAAAAGCATTCTAAGATACACTATACGATGGAGAGAGCAAATCCAGATAAAACTCCAATGGCAAAATGAGCTGCTTATAGCCCTGGTGCACAAAATCCTTCGTAATTTCAAGGGTGAAAACCTGTGTCTGTGATTGGGTCCGAATGATGGCTGTCATGCCGCGTACTCTAGTCTGGGGGTTATAAGTCCCAAATCTTAGAGCCCCCCCCCCCCCCCCAGGTGTATCAAGCATGAAGGTGAGAAATAAATACCTACACCGTCCCAGTATAACTTTTTGTAAATAAAGAAGGGGTATGTTTAAACGTCTGAAAATCCATCTCTGTAAAGTTCCAGAGTGATGGATATTTCAAGGAAACCTACTTTCAATGTGGTGTTAATCCCGACCCACACAGGGGTTCCGTTAATTATCAACGATGAGTCCAAAGGATGGGTCCTCTGATTCATGTGTTCTTGTTTTCTTCCAAGAATCAAGCAATATCTGTAAATCAAATACTATGGTTATGTCCTAGTGTGGTAAGCGTCAGAATAAACCAAATGTCTGATAGTGCTCTTAATCCCCAAGTTAGCTATCAAAGCACTCCTTTAAAACGCTCTGTTATCAGGGGATCCACTCTCAGCCGAGATCCGGCTCTATAGGGAACTCCTTCTCTCGGTTGCTTCAGTACGAGGCACAGTAACAGCTCCATAAAGTGAGAGGTGAGCGGTAAACCAGGGTTCATGGGAAAGCCGAGTTTACCCGAGCCCTGCCACAGATTGTTGAAGTCTCTCAAGGCCTCACTCTTAATGCAAACGCTGACAGTCACCTGCGCCTGCTGTGTATAAGGAACGGCCCTTGGGTCTATGGTCAGCGCGGATCTCACTTCGAACTACATGAAGCCTGTGACCTCAGTCTCACCTTTCTATCGTCGCAGAGTCCAGCAGAGGATCCAGGGCCGCAGACCGAGGGCGGTGTCCACATCTGAGGGGCTTCAGGATAGTGTATAAGACCCCGGGCCGTCGCTTGGGGTGACTTCCGGTATACCGACAGAACAATAAACGAAGGACTACGGCCGTGGAAACGGGCGCCATCTTGGAATGGGGAATATGTCAAATGCTCGTGTTCTGTGCCCTCATCTACTTCTCATAAATGGAATCTCTAAAATACTATTTAGATCATTAAAAGGGTGGCGTATATAAAAGATGCACGACATGTTATAATATATATTCTTGTGAATTCTCGTGGCTAGTTTCAAAATTGATCGTAAAACGTCACATAATGGTGTCCTTGGGTAGAAAGTCTATCCAATCCTTAGCATTAGGTGATCTTTGCTGCCGTAGTCTTTATTATAAAGTAAAGTGCCCGTGAGGTCATTTATGGTAACTGTGTCTATAGTCCAATTATGTACTCGGGTGAAGCCCCGTGAGCCCAATGGGTGTTGCGCACCTGGCTGCAGGGCCTGGGGAAGAGGGGGGGGGGGCACGGGGGCCCGGCTGCCTGCGAAGAGGGGGGCCCGGTGTGTTATTCTCTCCGAGTGACGCGCACGCTCACGCCGATGCACGAGCCAACATAGCACGTGCGAACAAAAGACATCACAGCTGCGCACACGCAAGACCGCACGTCACAGTTGCGCATGTGCAGAGCGAAGATATTACCCCCTATGTGGAGTAATGTGGCTCACTGGTTAGAGGCGGCAGGCCTGAGAGCAGAAGTCAGCCTGGGACCAGGGTTCAATTCCCGACGCGGCAGGGTCGTGGACCTTGGTCAGGGGACTCGATAATTCTCGCTTCGGTGCTTACTCTAATCAGGGGTTCCACTCGGCAACTCTGGGCATTAGCTTGCCTAATCTCCACAACGGCCCCACCAATTCCGGGGATGCCTGGCTCCACCTTGGGGACTCCCAGCAAGGGACCATCCCACAGGGAAAGCCAGGACGGGTTCCCCAGAGTTATACAGCGCCGGGACGCCCCGTTGCTGGGGCAGCTGTGCGCTTTACAAGTATACTACATTTACATTTACATTTACATCGCCGAGTTAAGACCTTGCACGGGGTACAGACTGAACTGCCCCGAACAGAGGACGCTCCGTCTCACTGCGCCAGCGCAGAGGAAAGACATTACCCCCTCCCCATAGACGAGCCGAACCGAGGAGCTTTGCACTTAAATCTATCTCCGCGGGTGCTGTGGCGCGAGGCGCCTTGTGCTCCGCTGCGGGAGGCAGCTGTTGTCTCTCATTCATTGTGTCCCCGAGCGGACCTGTGCTGGCGCTGAGCTGTCGCCCTTTACTGTGCTGTGAACGAAAGAAAGAAATCTTCCTTACAATCTATCCGTCCTCCGCGCACGCGCAGTTGTTCATCCATCAGGCTTTCTTTAACCCGCGTTCCCCGGCGGGGGGCAGTGTCTGTCCTCAGCGCATGCGCAGTTAATCCAATGTCTCTTTAATCTGCACTGTGGGAAGCGGTGTCTATCCCCAGCGCATGCGCAGTTGTCCTTTTAACCCCGCGCTCATGGTGCAGTCCTGGCCTCTGGCTCAGCAGGGAGCACAGCACCCACATTCATAGCTGCCAAGGTTTCAGATTGCTATGTGTGACATTTTAATATTTTAAGAGTAATTATGAGTGACATTTCAATGACTATGAGTGACACTGTCTCGTGAGCAAAATTAAGGAATGAAGAGGAGGGAAACAATAATTCAGAAATTGCACACATTTGAGGAACGAGAAACTAAGTTAACTGCTGCAAAAAGTAAGAAATATAAACGACTTCCATTGATCAGACTAGCTAAAATTGTAGAAATTAGATAAAGCAGCTTGGAAGTGGTTCAAAATGTCAATATAATCAGCTGAATGACTTGCAGTCTCACTCAACAGCCACGAGTGACCTGAGCTGTAATGCAACTGAAAACCAAAGCAGAGACATACTGTGTGAGTGACAGGGGCACAGGCAAACTCAGAATAAGTCTAGAATGGAGTGGTAGGCACACTTCACACACAGAACTGGGCAAGCTGTCAGGTATGTTTGCACTGACTGTTTTCATGGGTTTAAATGGTTAAAGTTCTCTGCAGTTTAAGATGCCCTAATAAATCGAAAGTAATCGTAGCATTTAATTGGACGTCGTGAATAAGCACGGCACAGTGTATTCTACTTCATAAGAAGCTCTAATAAATATTGGTTCGGTAAAGGAGTGGGGTATGCTTTGCTGTGCTAGCTGCCCTGACCCGGGGAGACTGAGTTTCTGAATAAGTGAAAGATCCGCTGTGGCCTTCATGTGCTACCTCTTATCTCTTTTCCTCTACTCGAGAGGAAGAGAGTGACGCTCTGAACAAACAAGGAGGCCCAATGAGGGGGTGCGTGGGGGGGGGCTCCTTTACCAAGCAATATAAAAAAAAACCTTTCCAGTCGCTGTAGAGCCCTGCGGCCTCTCCCAAGGCTTCACCAAGGAGAGATAACCGAGATGCGCCGGAAGAGCTGCACGTGGGGTGGGGGCTCAAGCCAGCATCTTAACTTAGCGCACACAGGCTCTCTCTCCCACTGTCCACGACCATTCGAACATGAGATGATAGCAAAGTTTCACTGACCTCACAGAGGAAGGGTCCTCCACCTCCAGTCTGTCCAGGCGGCCCCAGTGTCACCGACTTCTTTCCTTCGGCTACAGTAAAATATTGCACGATTCAATGGGGGACGGAAATAACAATTTGCACGTTGTGCCTGAGCCGATGCAAGCTGATGGACGGTGCCGTAATTATAAGTGCTCCCTTTAACCACAAATATCATGCCGTGCAGCCCACAAACTATAGAGCCGCATCGAGCGCCCAAAATAAACTGCGCGCGCTTCCACAGTCACTGAGTCAGTGACGTCCCGCCGCGATGACATCAGCCAGTAAGACCCGAGGAGCGGCAGTGATTCAACCAAGAATCTAGATACAGCCTGCTGGAGCAGCGCGCATAAGCCACGGGATGCGTGCTGCCACAGACTCTCAGTTTAAATCAGTCTTGACAGTCCCTCAGGCTAGTGACATCCTCAAATACTGGTAATCTCAGGCTAGTGACATCCTCAAATACTGGTAATTCACTCAGCTTTTAAATACGCTGATTTGCGTGACAATCCTTTCACATGCGGTAATGCGGTAATGAAACTTAAAATGCGTTAGTGTCACACCGGATGTGTGACACTTGGCAGGGCTGCACATTGAACGCCAGGTGAGGCCCGACCAGGTGAGGCCAAGAGATACAAAGACTGTCTGGGGCTGGAGAGTCTCGAGCCTGCTCTCCGGGATTCATTTGTTGTTGCTGCATCGATCAATGATTATTTTGTATCCACAATGCTCATTGACCCTGTAGTGGTTACTTTAAGTGGCTCGTGCTATTCGCGCGGTGTGTCGCACGGATAGCTCGTTCTTTTCCTGTAATGTTTTAAATGTATGACCATGTGTGTTATGGTCGCGTGTTGTGTTTCCTTTTAATGACACCCTCGTGCGATGCGGCCGTTCAGCTGACTAACCTTAACAGATGTCCAGTCACCGTTGGGGTCTGCTGATGAACGGAAGCATCGCGCATCGGGTGGAGTTTACTCTACATTATTGGAATAAACCTATCTGCAACTTTATCCTGTTTCGTGTGGATCATTCCATCTCAACATTTGGCGACGATCGGGAACTAAACTCCACACCATACCCACGCAACATTTTCTCCTGGAATTTGAAAATATTAAGACGTACCTTGTCTTTGCTGGGAAGGCTTCTTTGAACATTCTCTACTTCGTCAAACAAGGTACGTCAAATTTATTTATGCGCGATTGACTTATTACAAGCGGCAGGATTGACCAAATTTGAGCCTTCTTCATTCATTGGTTACAAAAACCTACGCTACACTTCCTCTCTAACGTGAGGATTGGCTAATTAAGTCCGTCTAACTCAGCTGTGATTCGCCAGTGCATCTCCCAATCCCTGAGGCGTTTCAAATAACAAGACTTCCGATTCGTTTACCCGACGAATTACACGTTTTCTGTGTTTATAATTTGAAACGAGAGATTGATCATCATCATGTATTCACCGCGTATTCACCGCGTCACCCAATTTGATGGATGATCTGTTCGGGAAGAGAGCACACGGTAAATATATTTCACAGCGCATGGCTTCAGCGATGCGCACGCTTGAAAATTAACTATTCCAAATCTGACTAAAATGTTCTAAAGACATTCACAGCAAACTGTATTTTACAGCGCATTGCTTCAGCGATGCGCACGCTTGAAATATAACTGTTTCAATCTTCGTATGAATGGATTAAGAGTGTTTACAATAAACTGTATTCCACAGCGCTTTACTTAAGTGATACGCACACTAGAAAATTATCCTACACAATCTTTCAGCGTGTCATGTCAGCGATACGCTAGCTTTAAAGACTCTGTGTTTTTTGTTTTTTTTAATTATTTCATCAGCGATGCACACGCTTTGAAATTCCTTTAGTATAATTTTAGTGCATCATTTCAGTCATACACGCTGTTTAAGGTTACTCAGTATGTACCTATTTTAAAATTGTTTCTTGTGACATCTATTTTTTTATTTTGTTTTCTTGCAAATTATTATTGAACATGGCTAACTTACATTTACAACACATTACCCAACCCCCACATTTTCTGAGTAAACCTGGAAGCCCAGAGATAATTTGGAAGGAATGGTTCTCCTTATTTGAAAATCACCTTGTTGCTATAGATGCTATGAATTTCTCTGCTGAACGAAAATTCGCTATTCTTTTTGGTTGCCTGGGCCAAGCAGCCCAACGCATTTTTAAAAGTATTCCTCCAATTCCTCCCCCTGCTGGCCAAAGTGGCGATCGCAATTGGAATATATATCTTGAGGCAGTAGCCCGGTTAAGAAAACAATTCGCAGAAGAACCAAATATAATGTTAGAAAGACATAATTTTTACGCAAGGAAACATAAAGAAGGTGAAAAGGTAGAGGAATACATATCTGCACTAAGGGTTTTAGCAACTACATGCGAATTTGGTCCTCTTTGTGATAATTATATCAGGGATCATTGCGTGTTTAGTTGTTCTTCAAGAAAGATTAAAGAAAGGATTCTAGGTTGCAAAAACCCTACCCTAAATGAAGTAATTGAACTTTCTTTAAGTATTGAACGATCTGCAATTACAAGCAAAGTCATGGCTGAAACGCCAAAATTTGGTGTTAATTTAGTTAATTCTTCAGAGACTTGTTTAGACAACACTGTTTGTGCTGTGAATTTTAAAAACAAAAATGTGAAATTTACACAAACGAAGCAATTTTCTTCTTGTTACAGATGTGGGTCAAAAAACCATTTAGGCAATTTTCAAGGGTGTCCTGCAATGAATAGACGTTGGAGAACAACAAGGACCGCAACACCACCGCCCTGCTGGAAAACCTCGCCAACCTCGGACTCAAGCAACTGGTCAACACCCCCACCCACTACGCCGGCCACACGCTTGATCCCGTCTTCTCTTCCAGCAAGTACATCACCTTCAGCCACGCCACCGGACTCCACTGGACCGACCACAGCTGCGTCCACTTCAGCTTCAAAAGATCCACGACCCACCACCACCCGCAACAGGTACCTCACAGGAATTGGAGCAAGATCACCGCAGACCAGCTCACCACCTCCCTCAGCCAGAGCCCACCCGCCAACACAACGGACCCCAACGAAGCAGCCCGCAACTTCACACAGTGGCTGACCACCTGCGCCGACGACCTCGCGCCACTAAAGAACCCTCCCAGCAGACCCAGAAGCAAGAAGGCATCCTGGTTCACCGACGACCTCAAGGACTCCAAGAAGACCTGCCGCACCCTCGAGAAAGCCTGGCTCCTCGACCGGACCACCGACAACATGACCGCCCTCAAACACGCTACCCGCAAGCACCACCAGCTCATCCGCACCACCAAGAAGAAATCCCTGAAGGAACGACTGGACAACAACGCCCACGACAGCAAAGAGCTCTTCACTATCGTCAAGGAGTTCTCCAACCCCAGCACCGGCACCAACGACATCACTCCGTCACAAGACCTCTGCGACTCCCTCGCCTCGTTCTTCCACCGCAAGATCGCCGATATCCACAACAGCTTCGGCGCCCCACCCACGCACCCAACCGTCGAACCAACGCCCCCCACCGCCACCCTTCGCACCTGGACCACGGTGACCACCGAAGACACAGCCCGCACGATGAACACCATCCACTCCGGATCACCGACCGACCCCTGCCCACACCACGTCTTCAACAAGGCCGACTCCACCATCGCACCCCAACTCCAGAACATCATCAACGCCTCCTTTAACACCGCCACCTTCCCGGAGAGCTGGAAGCACGCCGAGATCAGCGCCCTCCTGAAGAAACCTACAGCGGACCCCACCGATCTCAAAAACTTCCGCCCCATCTCGCTCCTCCCTTTTCCTGCTAAAGTCATCGAGAAGATCGTCAACAGACAGCTGACCGCCTTCCTCGAGACGAACGGATCCCTCGACCCCTCGCAGTCCGGCTTCAGAGCCAACCACAGCACCGAGACCGCCCTCATCGCAGCCACCGACGACATCCGTACCCTGCTCGACAAGGGGGAAACAGTGGCCCTCATCCTCCTGGACCTCTCCGCTGCGTTCGACACGGTCTGCCACCGCACCCTAGTCCAGCGCCTCAGCAACATCGGTATCCAAGAGAAGGCACTGGAGTGGATCATCTTGTTCCTCGCCGGAAGAACACAAAGAGTCCGCCTCCCCCCGTTTTGCTCTGAGGCCACCGAAGTCATCTGCGGCGTCCCGCAAGGATCTTCACTCAGCCCCACCCTCTTCAACATCTACATGAAACCTCAACATCATCTCTTACGCCGACGACACCCAGCTGATCCTCTCCCTCACCAGAGACCCCGACACCGCCAGAACCTGCCTACACGAAGGGTTGAAAGACGTCGCCGAGTGGATGAAGGACAGCCGCCTGAAACGAACTCGGACAAGACGGAAGTCCTCATCCTGGGATCTTCGCCCTGTGCCTGGGACGACTCCTGGTGGCCCCCAGCCCTGGGCACCGCACCCAAGCCAACCGACCACGCACGCAACCTGGGCTTCATCTTGGACCCCTCCCTCTCGATGACCAGACAAGTCAACGCCGTCTCCTCATTATGCTTCAACACCCTGCGTATGCTTCGCAAGATCTTCCGCTGGATCCCGACCGAGACCAGGAAGACTGTCACCCAGGCACTCGTCACCAGCCGACTGGACTACAGAAACGCCCTCTGGTTAAATGACCCAGTTGGGGTCAACAACTATGTTGATAGTCAGGTCCAATCAACCAACAGTCATGTTATTCCTTCTGTTTCCATTTCCAACAATGTTTTTTCTTCACAGGCAATTTCTTCTCGTGGAAGAGTTATCAGAGAACCTAGTAAATTTAACGATTTCATTAGGTTTTGAATTGTTGATGCTCATGGTATTCAATGGTTTTACTTTATTTTTGTTGGTTTTCATTATTGTAAGGGGGAAGGTGATGTAGTGGTTACTTTAAGTGGCTCGTGCTATTCGCGCGGTGTGTCGCGCGGATAGCTCGTTCTTTTCCTGTAATGTTTTAAATGTATGACCATGTGTGTTATGGTCGCGTGTTGTGTTTCCTTTTAATATGACACCCTCGTGCGATGCGGCCGTTCAGGTGACTAACCTTAACGGATGTCCAGTCACCGTTGGGGTCTGCTGATGAACGGAAGCATCGCGCATCGGGTGGCGTTTACTCTACATTATTGGAATAAACCTATCTGCAACTTTATCCTGTTTCGTGTGGATCATTCCATCTCAACAGACCCTCAGTGCTGGAGTTGGGTCACTCTTTTCAAGGCCTCAGCAAACGGTGACATTTGTTTCGCCTGAAAAGTCTGTGATGAAAAGATCGACTCGAATCCCGTTTGTGGCTTTCACCAGAGTAAAGGGGGGCAGCCCCGTCAACTGAAAGTGAAAGAACACACTCACAGTCAGCACCACCGACTGCGCCTCATTGCACCTGGGCCTGGGCGTGCACAGCATCATCTGATGAGGCTAAAACACCCCCAAATATGTCTCAACCTCACTAGGGCCTCAGTAACCAGGTAGCGGTCAGCCAATGCCCATCAGGTAAACAAGCATTGGCATCGCCAGTAGGTCTCGCCTCTGGGACCTAATAAGTGTTTAGTTATCCAGCACAATATCCTTGGTGCAACAACATCAACTGTTGCATGGTTAAACACATATAAGGACCCAAAGACGAGACCTATTGGCTATGCCAATGCTTATTTTTATTGGTTCCTGTTTGAGCCTTTTAGAGATGCATGCTTCTGTTTCGTTCTCAAGTCTAACTACTTCCACCTTTTGTTGATCTAGGTCACAGGTACTCACAAACATTTTCTCGGGGGCCGCAAAGTTTGGTCTATGGTGTGACAGAGGGCTGCACTGATGCCAGCGGGGTGTAAAGTCTGGGATGGGGAAACAAAGCATGTATATCTAGTGGCTGGCTTTAAGAATGAAGGTGTTCCTAAAGTTAAAGGCCTAGTTACTCCCTTTTCCTAACTGCAATTAACCTTTAAATAAGTGTTTGCTGTATATGTACGTTTCTTTTTCATGTTAGTTCTGCGTCAAGTAAACGGCAGCCCAGTACTGCTGCTGCCCAGGGGTCCGCATGTAAAGACCTGGAGGGCTTTATGCGGCCCCCGGGCCGTACTTTGAGTATCACTGATCTAGATCCTCCCGGCGACCACCCCAGCTACATGTGTATTTCCATGTTCTTCAAAAAGGGGTCGGGTTGAGCCGGGGCCACTGTATCTGCTTTGCTCTTGGTGGTCCCATGGGAGTAAAAGCTAGTCATTCTGCTAATTCTTCCCTAACTTTCCAGACGTGTCAGAGCAGACAGGCTCGTCAAGTCTTCAAGGAAGTGTGAGTGTGACGAGGCTGGTGTATTTATTCACCACTTAACTAATCAGTCTCCTGTCCCTCCGTCCTCACGTAAGTCACAAATTGCACATTTGCTATTTTAAGGATTGTAATAACATCACTGTTGTATATTTAAGTCCCTACAGATACTGAAAACAGCAAACCACAAGTACAAAAATGAAAAGTACAGGGGGCACGAGCCCTAAACAAAACAAAAAATAGGTTTCAGAGGGGCAGGGTTTGCAAATTAGCATAGGCAGTGTGCAGTAATGTCACAGAGAGGGACATTGCAAATCTATTAAGCCTCTCTGTAATCTTAATGAACCGTGATTCACGTAATATAAGCACGCACATGAGCAGCGTATACCCTCATGTACATGAATAAAGAAGGCTTAAATGTATTTTGGTACAACAATGTCGGAGAGTTTTAATGAAACGTGGGGGAACAAGTTAACATTAACTTTTATTGGGCAGAGCAAGTTTCCAGTGGGAGAAAGCTAAAATATTGTAATGCATGATATAGAATGAATATAGTCCTCTCTGAAGCTGACTTGCATATCTATGTACTTTTTTTTACTGCATTGCACAGATATTCTATGCAGTAGTCTATTATTATTTTCCTTTTGTATGATAGCTGTGCTATAGATGCCACTTCTTCAGCTATTCACTAGTGGTGAGCATTTTTATTTTGTTGTCCGTAAATATTCTCTATCTCAGTGCGACCATGATAGTTGGCAGCCCACTAGCGATTCATTTGATGTTTACTAAATACCAGGCTGTTTGGGTACACCTGCTACCTGCTACCAAATGGGTGTTTGGACACACAACAAACTGGAACAAGCATTTGCAGTGCAATTGGTCTCACATTTACGCAAGTTTGAGCTATTGGCATTGTAAACGACAATGCCTTTTATTTATGTTTTGGGTTTCAAAACATAAATAAAATGCTTTGTCATTTACAATCCCAATAGCTTAAACTCGTGTAAATTTCGCTACCTGTTGCATTGCAAATGCTTGTTATCTTCAGTCTCATGGTCTTTTTAGTAACATTAGAAAACTTAAATTTGAAGCTTTTGTGTGGGCCCTTATGGCCTAGGGCGCTGTACACACAACCATAAATTTCTAATTCGTTGTCAACAAAGTTTGAATTTGAATGATTCTGCCCAGGTTTAACCAAAAGCTGTCAGTTACTGAAACATTTTGCATAGTGTATTTTTCTGTCAACAAATAAACATGTGTGTGGCATAAATGCCTCAGTGGCCGCTTACTTCCTTGAAGTACTATTGTCCTTATAGTAAAGTCCCCAATTTAATTATATTCAAATGGCATTAGATTTATGGAATTCCCCTTTCCCACCCCACAACAGAAGCAATCCTATGGATTATCTAGATACCTGTGTGTGTGGTTTGATTGCCACAGTTGTCCTTGAGGACTCCGGTTCTGGTGTGCATTACTGGGTCAATGGTGAAGATGGACATATACTGTTTGGAGAAGTTATGTCCAGGGGTCCTTTTTGCAGCGGCTATAAACCACTCGCGCCTCTTTGTTCCATGCTCCACTGGCATCCCACTGATTTTTCATGGAAGATTAAATGTGCCTCTGTAAGTGTATCCCGCCCCTGGGAAGCCCGGGGATCTATTCCAATGGCCTGTTACATTAAACCACGCGAGCTACCGGTGCAGAACCCACAGATGGCCGCCATGGTGTGTGCATCTGCGGCCCAGCGGCCGTGCTCTCAGGGCTTCTACGCGCTTGGTTTCTTGGCCGCCGGTGTAATATTACTGTAGCAGCAAGGCCGCAGGCCACGGCTCTCATTCAGTCAATTTTTTTTCGTAAATGTATTGTTTGGGTGAGGGGTTAAGTTTCACTTAATTTCCAACAGGAAGAGGACTTTTCTGAAGATGCGCCACTGAAAAATCTGTTAACGTTATTCATTGCATAGGAAATTAATGTGGTGGACATGGTGGTGGTGGATGCGGTGGTGGTGGACATGGTGGTGGTGGTGGACGTGGTGGTGGACATGGTGGTGGTGGTAGACTTGGTGGTGGTGGACGTGGTGGTGGTGGATATGCTGGTGGTGGGGGTGGTGGTGGACATTTTGGTGGACATGGTGGTTGGTAGACGTGGTGGTGGTGGACGTGGTGGTGATTGACGAGTTGGTGATGGACACGGTGGTGGTGGACACAGTGGTGGTGGACGCAGTGGTGGACATGATGGTGGTCGACGTGGTGGTGGTGGATATGGGGGTGGACATGGTGGACATTGTGGTGGACATGGTGGTGGACGTGGATGTGGTGGTGGAGGACGTGGAGGTGGTGGACGTGGTGGTGGCCTCATGAACGTGGTGGTAGTGGTGGACATGGTGGTGGTGGACATGGTGGTGGTGGAGGTGGTGGTGGAGGTGGTGGTTGTGGACGTGGTGGTGGTGGTGGATGTGGTGGTGGTGGCTGTGGTGGATCTTATGGTGGTGGACGTGATGGTGGTGGATGTAGTAGTGGACATGGTGGTGGACGTGGTGTTGTTAGTTGTTGTGGTGGTTGTGGTGGTGGTAGATGTGGTGGTGGACATTGTGGTGGATGTGGTGGTGGATGTGGTGGACATGGTGGTGGTCGTGGTGGTGGTAGATGTGGTGGTGGACACGGTAGTGGTGGATGCGGTGGTGGTGGACGTAGTGGTGGTGGACGTGGTGGTGGTGGTGAACATGGTGGTGGTGGACGTGGTTGTGGTGGACGTGGTGGTGATGGACGTGATGGTGGTGGACGTGGACGTGGTAGTAGTGGACATGGTGGTGGTGGACGTGGTAGTGGTGGACGTGGTGGTGAACGTGGTGGTGGTAGTGGATGTGGTGGTAGTGGATGTGATGGTGGTGGACATGGTGGTGGTGGATGTGGTGGTGGTGGTAGTGGTGGTGGACATGGTGGTGGTTGGTGTGGTGCTGGTGGACGTGGTGGAGGTGGGTGTCGTGGTGGTGGTGGGCATGGTGGTGGTGAACGTGGTGGATGTGGTGGTGGTGCACGAGGTGGTGGTGGTGGACATGGTGGTGGTGGATGTGGTGGTGGTGGATATGGTGGTAGTGGTGGACGGGGTGGTGGATGTGGTGTTGGTGGATGTGGTGGACCTGGTGATGGTGGTGGATGTGGCGGTGGTGGACGTGGTGATGGTGGTGTACATGGTGGTGGTGGACGTGGTGGACATGGTGGTGGTGGACACGGTGGACGTTGTGGTGGTGATGGTAGATGTGGTGGACGTGGTGGACATGGTGGTGGTGGACGTGGTAGTGGTGGATGTGGTGGTGGTGGACATGGTGGTGGAGGTGGATGTGGTGGTGGTGGTGGACATGGTGGTGGTGGACGTAGTGGTGGTGGTGGATGTGGTGGTGGTGGATGTAGTGATGGACGTGGTGGTGGGTGTGGTGGTGGTTTTGGACATGGTGGTTTTGGACATGGTGGTGATGGACGTGGTGGTGATGGATGTGGTGGTGGTGGTGGATGTGGTGATGGTGGTGGTGGATGTGGTGGTGGTCGGTGTGGTGATGGTGGACGTGGTGGTGGAGGTGGGTGTGGTGGTGGACGTGGTGGTGGTGGACATGGTGGTGGACGTAGTGGTGGTGGACATGATGGTGGTGAACGTGGTGGTGGTGGGCGTGGTGGTGGTGGTAAATGGGGCCTTGTCTGAACCCTTTGCAGTTACTAGAGGAACACGTCAGGGCTGCCCCTATCCCCTCTCTTATTTGTTCTCTATACAGAGCCCTTTACGCAGAGATTAAGAGAGGAGATTAAGAGAGGATGATACCATCAAACCCTTCATCTATGGAGAGTGGGAAAAGAGGGTGGCCCTTTATGCGGACGATGTCATGATAATGACCTCCGACATCAGAACCGCGTTCCCTGCAGCTATTAAGTTATCTTTGGAATTCGGGGAAGTGTCAGGGTACGAGGTAAATGCCTCAAAGACTGAGGTTATGCTCTGGAACGACGATGCGAATGGCTTTTATGAACATCTTAGTGAAAGCCTGCGATATTTAGGGCTAAACATCGTTAAAGATATCACTCAGATTGCCCCCTTGAATTTTGCAGTAATTGCAAAAGAGTGTCGTAAGCTAATGAGATCTTGGCAACACCTCCCCCTGTCCTTGTTGGGCAGAGCGAATCTGGTAAAGATGACAATTCTACCAAAGGTTTCCTTTTTCTTTAACACAATCCCACTTTTTTTTACCCTTCTTTGCTGGCTAAGTTGCAGGGAGAAATCTCTTAATTTCTTTGGAATAATAAAAATCCAAGGATAGCTTGGAAAAAAATCAGGCGCCGCAGGGAGAAGGGTGGGCTGGTGGGCCCAGATCTACAGATATATGCGTGGGCATTTCAGCTATCGTACTCACGCATGCTTCTTAAAACACCAACAGATGTGGGCATAGGTAGCATGTTTTTGGCTCTTTTGTGCTGCGAGGGAGTCGGTCAATCTGGTTACCTCTTTAAGTTTGGAGATACCAAATTTTTCAAAAAAGTTAAATTGAAGGTGCTTTATGGCCTGGCAAGAACTTGGGCAAAGATAAGATCTATAATTAACTTGGGGTATTATTCTAGCAGATCTCCAATTTGGGAGCTACCCCTGGCTCCAAGCTGGGCGTGTGACGCACTAGCACTCCCGATGAGAGAGGCTGGAATATCTGTCTGGGGAGACTTGTTATGTGAAGGGACCTTGCTTCCTTGGGAATATCTATTAAACAAGGTGGGGCCCAACCTGTCCAGATTTAAATACCTACAAATATCGAGTTGGGCTCATGCTGCTACCACCCATCCCGCATGCCGAACAAACTTGCCACTAGCAGGAGGCTGTGAACTCGAATCTCTTCTGGTAGATAAACCACCAGGAAAAAAAGAGATCTCTGTGTGGTATAACTTAATACTAGAGGAGATCGATGGCAACTTCTGCCAGGCTTGAATGTGAAAGATCTTTGGCCAACCTCCTGTAGGGTACTTTGGGACTTAGTTAAACCAGCCTGGCTCCGCAGAAACCATCTTTTCACTCTGCATAGGGCATATTATTCCCCACAGAGGTTGTCCAAGTTTTCTCTGGGGGGCCCTGTGGCTTGTGCAAGGTGTGGTCTAAAGGAGGCCCGTATACCCATATGTTCTTCGACTGCCCCCAGCTGGCGACTTTTGGGGGTTTAATTCGCAGTAAACCCTCATCTTCTCTGGGCTCTAATGTAGTGATCAATCTCTGTATGGTTTCTTTGGATTTGAGGACCAGATTCGAAGTCCAGCAAATAACTTACTATTCTACTCCATCCTGGCGGCCCGCAGAGAATTCTGCAAACATTGGAAGGATGCATCCCCTCCTACATTCCACGAGTGGTGTAATTCAATCCTTCAGATCTCGAAATTAGATCTCGCCAGGGCTGGAAAGAAAGACAAAAGAGCTTTTTGGCATCTGTTGGACTGGTCACATTGAACCTGTTTTTTTTTCCCAGGCCCGATGATTACACAGCCATGGTTTAACCACTCTACAATGCCCAACTATTTGTCGGCATTAGCTATGATAGTAACCGGCTTAATGGTGTCATCTGTCATTTGGGCTACATGTTGGTTTGTCGTGCGTGAGTCAGTTGTTGTTGAAGGGAAACTGTCACCACCTTCCTATTGTCTTCCCTGCCAGTTTCGACTGAGGTAGCACGACTATACTCTATGCACCCCACTACCTTTTTTCTGATGCCTGGCAGCTCGAAACCATGAACGTGAATGAGGACATAAAAAAAAAAATGGTGGTGGTGTGATGGACATGGTGATGGTGGATGCGGTGGTGGATGTGGTGGACATGGTGGTGGTGGTCGTAGTGGTGGTGGATGTGGTGGTGGTGGAGGTGGACGTGGTGGTGGTGGATGTAGTGGTGGATGTGGTGGTGGATGTGGTGGTGGAGGTGATGTTGTTAGTGGATGTGGTTGTGGTGGACGTGGTGGTGGAGGTGGTGGTGGAGGTGGTGGTTGTGGATGTGGTGGTGGTGGTGGAGGTGGTGGTGGTGTTGGATGTGGTGGTGGTGAATGTGGTGGTGGACGTGGTGGATGTAGTGGTGGATGTGGTGGACTTGGTGGTGGAGGTGATGTTGTTAGTGGATGTGGTGGTGGTGGACGTGATGGTGGTGGTGGAGATGGTGGTGGTGGACATGGTGGTGGTGGACGTGGTGGTGAATGTGGTGGACCTGGGGTGGTGGTCGTATATGTGGTGGTGGTTGACACGGTGGTGGTGGACGTGGTGGACACCGTGGACGCGGTGGTGGTGGATGTGGTGGTGGAGGTGCACATGGTGGTGGTGGACATGATAGTGGTGGACGTGGTGGTGGACGTGGTTGGTGGTTGATGTGGTAGTAGTGGACATGGTGGATGTAGTGGTGGACCTGGTGGTGGACGTGTTGGTGGTAGTGGATGTGGTGATGGTGGACGTGGTGGTGGATGTTGTGGTGGTGGTAGTGGTGTTGGACATGGTGGTGGTGGGGGTAGTGGACGTGGTGGTGGTGGAGGTGGGTGTTGTAGTGGTGGTGGTGGACATGGTTGTGGTGAATGTGGTGGTGGTGGACGTGGCGGTGGTGGTGGTTGTGGACGTGGTGGTGGTGGACATGGTGGTGGTGGTGGACGTGGTGGTGGACGCGGTGGTGGTGGACATGGTGGTGGTGGACGGGTTGGTGGTGGACATGTTAGTGGTGGACGTGGTGGTGGTGGTGGACATGGTGGTGGTGGACGTGATGGTGGTGGACGTATTGGTGGACGTGGTGATGGTGGTGGACGTGGTGGTGGTGGACGTAGTGATGGTAGTGGACATGGTGGTGATGGTTGTGATGGACATGGTGGTGGTGGACGTGGTGGAGGTGGGTGTGGTGGTGTTGGACGTCCGTGGTGGTGGTGGACATGGTGGTGGTAGACATAGTAGTGGTGGATGTGGTGGTGGTGGATGTGGTGGTCACGTGGTGGTGGTGGTAGGTGTGGTGGTGATGGACGTGGTGGTGGTGGACATGGTGGTTGTGGACGTGGTTGGGATGGACGTGGTGGTGGTGGACGGTGTAGTGGTAGACGTGGTTTTGGTGGTGGACATGGTCGTGGTGGACGTGGTGGAGTATGTGGTGGACTTGGTGGTAGTGGATGTGGTGGTGGTGGACATGGTGGTGGAGGTGGGTGTGGTGGTGGACGTGGTGGTGGTGGACATGGTGGTGGTGGACGTAGTGGTGGTGGACATGGTTGTGGTGGACGTGGTGGTGGTGGATGTGGTGTTGATGGACGTGGTGGTGGTGGTGGACGTAGTGGTGGTGGTCGTGGACGTGGTGGTGGTGGACATGGTGGTGGTGGATGTGGTAGATATGGTGGTGGAGGATGTGGTAGTGGTGGTGGATGTGGTGGTGGTAGTGGATATGGTGGTGTTGGACATGGTAGTGGTGGATGTGGTGGTGGTGGACATGGTAGTGGTGGATGTGGTAATGGTGGTGGTGATGGTGGTGGACATGGTGGTGGTGGACATGGTGGTGGTGGACGTGGTTGTGGTGGATGTGGTGGTGGACGTGGTGGTGGTGGACGTAGTGGACATGGTGGTGGTGGACATGTAGCACAGAATTCCCGGGAGCTATAAATACACGCTGAAGTCAAAATCCTTGCTTTATATCGATTTTACGCGTGGACGATCCAGTCCCACGCGGTGCAAACTCTGTGTGCAGCCAGTATTTTGTGTGGGACAGGCCGTTCGGCGTTACTTGCATCTCGGAGTGTGCCAGATGTTTACTACCAGATTTAAGTTTTATGGACATCACGAATATTGGCCTTTTCATAGATCAGGTTTTTCCCAAATGTACAACTTGAACACAGCAATCGGCCACAAACAAACAATATTTCCTCGAAAAAGAGCTACTTTCTCGCAAGTTCCCTTTAAAAATGCTTTCCTTCCCATTATCAAAGCAGGTGCGGGTTAATGATCTTTTCCTATCGGAACAAATTAAAAGGTGCAGCATTTAAAATGTTAACATAATAACCCACAAGCAGATATCTCCGCAGACTAGGGTCCTTAAGCGCAGTATTGGCGAAAATGACAGAAAATCTGTGAGGGAACACAGACATTGACATTTTATTCTAGGGCAATCCCCACACACACACGTAAGCACACACACACGCACCATTCTCTGTTCTTGATCACAGAGCTGTCTTTGGGACTTGTCAAATTAAAGTGGTATTCATCGTGTGCGGCCTGCTGTGTTTTTCTGAGTGAATACACCCCTGTACGTGTGGATTACCAATACCTCAGAATACTCATGAGCGGCAGGAGTAAACAGCTGCGGAATAATTTCCCCCTGCTGACTCATGGCATGCAATCCTACTCGGAGCCTTGTATACCACACATGTAATAATACAGAACAGAACATCCTTTCGAGTGGATGACAGTGTAGGCCACATAACTTTCAAGCCAGGAACCCCCCATTCATGCACTCATCCTGCACACACTTTCCTTAAAGCGACTTCCTAGCTGGTGACCCCCATGCATACCTTCACCCTGCACACACTTTTGTTGCAATAACTTCCTAGCCAGTGACCCCCCATGCACGCACTTACCTTGCACACACTTTCCTTGCGGTGACTTCCTAGCTGGTATTCACCATGCACGCACTCACCCTGCACGCACTCTCCCTGCAGTGGCTAGTGGCTACCTAGCTGGTGACCCCCTTTGCACACACTTTTCTTGCAGTGACTTCCTAATCGGCTGTGGTGACTTCCTAGCTAGTGACCCCCATACACGCACTCCCCCTGCACACACTTTGTTGTAGTGACTTTCTGCAAGAAGCCTCTCTATGCACAATCTCACTGATACACTCCTTCCGTGGGGCACCCAATCTCACACCAGAAGAGCACCCGTTTACACACTTATCACACTATCTGCTCCATCCTTTTGTTGTTGTTAGCCACTGCCATGGCACTCCTCACTGTGGTAGTGCCCCCAGCCTCACCCTCTTCAATGCCCTCGATGAAGTATGCAGCGATCCCCTCTCGTGCACAGCTCCCAGGTACACGTCAGTGCCCTTCACCCACCAGCAATGTCCCCTTTCCCCCTTTGCAGGGCATCCCTTGCCCCCAGCAGCCCCCGTCCCCGAACCCTGTGTTACCCTTCTAACCCCCGAATTACTGCTTGTCTACTACAGTGTACTTTCGCTCCCTCTTCAGCACATCTGTTACCCCCACCAGGCCCTCTCTCGCTCAAGCAGTGCAGCTTTCACACCACCTGGAGTTCTTTCTCACCTCAGGCAGAGCCCCTCTCACCCTTAGTAGCGCCACTCTCATCCCCAGCAGCACCCCTCACAGCGTCCTCCCACCACCCCACAGCGCCTCTCACATCCTCGCAGCACCCATCACACCCTACGAGCGCCCATCACACCCTCACAGCGCCCATCACACCCTCGCAGCACCCATTACACCCTCGCAGCACCCATTACACCCTCGCAGCACCCATTACACCCTCGCAGCACCCATTACATCCTCGCAGCACCCATTACATCCTTGCAGCGCCCATCACACCCTCGCAGCACCCATTACACCCTTGCAGCGCCCATCACACCCTCGCAGCACCCATTACATCCTTGCAGCGCCCATCACACCCTCGCAGCACCCATTACACCCTTGCAGCGCCGCTCTCACACCAGCTACAGTTCTCTCACCTCTCTCAGCCCCCTCTCACCCTTAGTAGCGCCACTCTCATCCCCAGCAGCACCCCTCACAGCGTCCTATCACCACCCCACAGCGCCTCTCACATCCTCGCAGCACCCATCACACCCTCGCAGCGCCCATCACGCCCTCGCAGCGCCCATCACACCCTCGCAACGCCCATCACACCCTCGCAGCACCCATCACACCCTCGCAGCGCCCATTACACCCTTGCAGCGCGGCTCTCACACCAGCTACAGTTCTCTCACCTCTCGCAGCCCCCTCTCACCCGTAGCAGCCCCCCTCAAGCTTTGAAGCCATCGCTGTTGCATATTTATCTTATGCAACTAACAACCATTTACAAAGCCAATAGTCCTGGCTTGTAGTAGATGTAATGTTACTTGTTGTATATGGATGGAATGGCGAAGCAGCAAAATACCAGTGGGGCGACACACTATGCCGAGCATGGATTTTCAGTTTGGGTTTTTAAGCCACGCCCTTCATTACATCGACCGCGTCCCTCTGGGAGCCATCACAAGGTTTTTCATTCCACTTAAAGCCCTTTCTCCGGTATAGTGACTTCCTGCTGAACTGGGAGAACAAGTTCACTCAGACTTGGCAGTCAGCTCCAGAGAGAGTAATCCATGCCCGGGCCCCTCATCCATTGGCACCTTGTGATTCTTACAGCGTTACAGTTCATATCTCATTCCCCTTATTAGATTTTGTCATTTTAGTGTCATTTTGTTCAATACATTTTACTTTTTTTTTCTATTTTTTTTTTTTTATTGTTTTGCATTTTGACTTTTACTTTTTTGGTTTCTGAATAAATATTTTACATATTACCTTAAGTTAAGCCTGCCTGTTCCGTGCTTAGGTACCAGGGGGTTGATCCTAGGTTAATTGAATGGCTTTGAAAGTTCATTCTGACAACGGTTGTGATTGTTCCTCATCTACCGTAAATAATAATTCAGTTTCTTACAGAAACTATCTGAAATGATCTGCAAAACAGGCAGGAGACAACCTACCAGGCTTGAAGCACCCTGTGGACAAACCGGAATATGGGAATAGTATTGTGTGGCAATAGACTCTCTAAAAAAATTCAGCTTGGAGATGAACCAAGAATCACGCTTGAATGTCACAACTTTTTAAAACAAGATAGTCAGGAAAGTGTGGCGAATATATTGCAGCTCTTTGCATTTTGGCAGCCCCAAGCAAATTTGAGAACAGAGTGGATGTATGTAGCAGAGGCGAGTCTGTTCACCCAATGTGAGTGGTGAGATCCGCTTTGCTGGTCTGCCTGAAGTTATGATGCTGCTGACAGTGGCCTGTCTGCTAATAGCGATGGCGTGACTGGTGGATCTATGAAGCCAAATAAGAGAAAGTTATCTTCCGACACCACAGTCTTCGTGACTGAGACGAGTAATACTGAAGACTCTGAGACTCACAGCAGTAATTTCTCCTTTCAGAGCGTTATTGCTGCAGATGGAGTGAAGCCCAGAAGTAAGCACATTACTAAGGTACCAACAAAGTTTAATATTGTTCATTTGTATTAACAGTTTCTCTTTTGCAGCTTTTGGAAATGCATTTTCTAGTTTTGTTGCTTTTTGGTTAGTTTTTTATTGTAGGCTGTTATCTTCGGTCTAAAGGGAAAGATGTTGTAGTGTGTGACTGTGGCGTGGGATCAAGAAGAGGCCTAAGACCAGTTCGGGGTAGGTAAGGTTTTATTTTGGAAAACGTCTTTTTATGTCAGGTTGTCAAGGTGTCTCTCTGAAAAGCTCTGGGGTCCGTGATGGCGTCTGGTTATGGCGTTGTTTCCAGATGGTTAAGAAGCAGACTTCAGGGGATTTTCCGTTCTTCCTAACTCCTCGTTGGACTCCGCCTGGGAAAAGAAAAAGGTACAGGTCGTCAGGATATGTACTCTATCTGGACTCAGGGAACCGGGCAAGTGCAGGGGACACCCGTGCTAAGGTGCTAAACACTTTATTAAACGTGCGAGGGTGCAGAGGCGTGATTACTGGTGAGAAGGGGTATATTTACACGGTGAGGACAAAGAAAGGTTGGGCATATATTGTGGCACACACACGGCTACGGTTTACAAGAACCCCGTCTTCCATGGATTCGGTGGCCTCCTGGCTTACTCCTGTCGTCCTCGGGTACGCCTCCAAAAGCTCCGTTCTCTACTCCTCCGGGCCGCTCTCCCACTCTCGATCCTCGGTCGGTGACGTCACACGCCAGGACATCTTCTTCCGCGTTTTTACCCACTAGGAATCCCGCATCGTCATCAGGGGCCGGAGCTGCGTGTGTCTTCCAGTTAAAAGGCCGTCATACAATTCGTCGGCTAGTTCCCAGGAACAGGCTTCTCCCCTGTTCCAGTCATGCTGATAATGAGGCAGAGAGGGGGAGGACGTCAGTTCACTACGCCACCACTCAACATTATCCGGTTCTTTTCCTCCCGTCCCATGCCCAGTGTTACAGTGACCTTAATGCTGCAGTTTGCATTTCATTACCATCATTTGCTTATCCTGGAGAATCTCCAGGGTGGAGGAGTTTTGCTGTTCCAGAGTTCTTTCTTCAGCTTCTGGGCAGTTGTTGCTCTGTGGCGATCTGTGGTTCTGTTTCTCTGCTCTTCTTGTAGCAGCTCCTATCAGAGCTTCATTCTCCCGCCAACGATAATAAGATGCCAGGCATCACCCAGCACACAACACAGCCTATGATGGGCTACGTCTATCTGCTCGGCGCAGTTAGAGTGAGGATAAAGTTCTCCGGACCCATCAGGCTGTGAATGTAACCTAAGGGCTTAAGATGAAATGTAGAGCTTACCTCCTTCCTGAGTGGCTCAAGACTGCTGTGTGCAGACCCGATAGCTGGCAGCACCCTGCAGTATGTATGTATAAATCAGATTATGTTGGAAGTAACCTGCAATATAGTGGCAGGCAGCACCCTGCCATAGAGTAGGACTTCTCATAGTATTTTATTTCCTGACACATTAATGGAGATTGTCTTTTAACAGGCAGAAGAACAACACTGGCCGTACATTTTTCTGGGTTTGTCTTTAAAATGACGTACACATTAGGAATGGCATTTCGTTCTGCTGGAATAATAACACAAGTTATCTTGCACTCTGCTATGATGTTGCTATGATGTTGGCTGCAATGCATTCCATGTTTCATTCAAACGTGCTTTCTACAGGGCACATACATAATTTGCTGCTGTAGAGAAATAATGCTCCTGTGTACTGTGGCAGACTCAGAAATATTGAAAAACTTCATGATTTCTCTTTCAGCACTTCCTAGTAAAACCTTTCAATTTTTTACTCAATCATTTGGCAGAAACATAACCTAGTACCATTAATATAGTTGTGATGGGGAACATTCATGTGGGGTTAGGACTGGCTCGACCAGAGTGCCTGCTGACTTGGAGGAGGATGGAGTTGACCACCTTGCCTGGTCCGGTGTGGAACCAAGCCAGCGATGCTTTGCTGCAGACTCATTTGCCCTGATAGCTGGTCAACAGTTTTAGGAGGAGGAGGCGAAGAGCTGGCTAAGTGTGCCATGAGGCTGGCATTTCAGTACATCCCTGAGAAGTGAGCTTTGAGTCGATGTAGTGTTCCTCTTATACCACGTGCCATTCACCCTCTCCAAAGCCTCAAGAATTCCTGGGTGTGAAGGGCGGCTGATTCTGATTGGGAGCTTGATAGTTTTCCAGAAACTCATCTTCTTGATTGTTCATGTTTGTCAGTAGTTATTGAAACACGCCTAGGGGGTTTATCTCTTCAGTGACACAAGCTGCAATAAAGGTTTCTCTGTTGTTGCAAAAAAACATGAACGGCCAACGCGCCTCTGTAGGTCAAAGAATGGAAGGGCTGAGGAACTGTCATTCATCTCACTGCTAAGCAGAGCAGTGTCATGCTTCATCCCCCGTCAGGCCTCTAATTTTGACCAACATCGCTCATAACACTGGGACTTTAGAGCCCATCCTTTTAATGAGAAAAACAAAACTACAAGTCCCATAAGCAATAGTGGTGGACGGTGTCATGCATGACCTGGGGAAACATCCGATTCTGCCATCCAGTTCCATTTTCTAAGTATTTGACACAATATTGAATTTATAACCTTTGTTATTTATGGTCATGAGTCGCCAGAATACTAAAAACGTGTCTTTTATTTTGAAGGTCAATTAAGTAATGGTCACCAGCTTGGAAGCTCTGTTAATTATTCAGTATTTGTCATTGATCTCCATATGTGGCTGGTTTGGGTCTGCCCCTGCATAGTTCCCGATAACTCGCACAGGTAAGGAGCTTGTAGCAGCAACATGATAACCCCATTCTCGTATGTAAGAATTGAGCTCCGAGGCAGGTATCTGATCATTTTTGTGAAACAAGGAAGGGCCAATATCTGCTATGTACATTTGTTAAAATAAAACAGTCAAATCACAATATACTGTTCCGGAGGTTCAGTCCCAGAGACCGCTGCCAGTCTTGATCTTCCATTGGAATGTCAAAGTCTAAATTCCAGGCCTCTAGGGCCCGTGTGTAGTGTGTAGTGTCTACTGTACAGTTTAAAATGCAGCCCATTGGAGGTGCGTGGGGTCGTGGCTCCTCCTCTTCCTTTCGGGGAGGTTACAACCAAAACCAGCACTACCATCCCTATCAGGGACAACCGCGTTACTCCTCCTCCCTGCAACAGCAGTCGTTTCGAACGCTGCAGGCTGCCTCTTAGAAGCAGTACAGAGGGAAATCCTCCTGCTGAGGTAGAGATTCCTCAACAAAGCAGTGCCAACTGCCAACCGCTCTTCCCATCAATCCGACCGAAGTTGGAGGGCGGATCTCCCATTTCTTCTCCAATTGGTCCACAATAACTACAGATCGATGGGTTTTGGACATAGTGTCCAGAGGCTACACCAAATTCTCCCCCCAGAGGTCCTTCTCCTGCCCATTTGAAGGACCGTTTATGCCAAATCAATCTCATCTTAAGGAAAGGAGCGATCCAAGTTTACCGAATCTTCAAGGGGATGCAGGCTTCTATTCAAGATTCTTCCATATCAAGGAAAAATCGGGGGAGTGTCGCCCCATTCTGGACCTTCGTTCCCTCAAAAAGATTCTCAAGAAGCAAACTTTCCAGATGTTGTCTCTCCTAGAAGTGCTTCAATTACTGTCTCAAGGGGATTACAAGCCAACGCTGGACCTTCAAGATGCCTATTTTCATGTCCCTATCCTACCCAGACACAGAAAATTCCTGCGCCTCAGAGCGGCTGGCAGAGATTTCCAATTCCAAGTCCTTCCATCTGGCCTTCGCTCTGCACCCGAATGTTCACCAAAGTCTTGGCACCGGTGGCAGCACATCTTGGTCAAGATGGTGTCCAAATATTTTGCTACCTCGACGACTGACTTATAAAGGCGCAGTCGTTCTCAGTCGCAACTAGACACACTCAGTCATGCCTGTCTCTGTGTCTTTCCATCAATCTTGAGAAGTCTCAGTTCACCCCCTCTCAAGTGACGACCTTCTTGGGGGCCATCATAGACACACAGCAAACAAGGGCTTTTGTCTCAAACGAAAGACAACAGCGGATTTCCAAACTGGCAACTCTCCTGCGCACATAAAAGTATGTTTCTGTTCAACAGTTCAAATCGCTTCTGGGGATGCTGTATTCCTGTATTCCCCTAATTCCCAACTGTGGCTTCAAAATGAGACCACAACAGGAGGAACTCGACAACCAATTGCAACAAGTCTTAGGGTCCTTCGACAATGTCATCAACATCACTTCTCAGATACGAAGAGCATTGCTATGATGGACTCGCACACCAAACATCTCAGCAGTTCATTTGTAGTGGACACTCCAAGTTTCATCCTCACGACAGATGCCTCCCTCGAATTGTGGGTAGCGCATCTTCAAGCCCTCACAGTCAAGGGGAAATGGGACACCCACCAATGAACTTGGCACAAAAACCTTTTGGAGTTACTGGCGATATTCACAGCTCTGAAATCCTTTTGCACCCTCATTCAAGGAGCTTCAGTGTTGATCTGAATGGACAAAACAACAAGCATGCATTATGTGACCAAACAAGGGGGCACAAGATCCACTTTGCCATCCCTACAAGCTCAGCAAATTTGGGATTGGGCGATTCAACATCAGATCACTTTAACAGCAGTCCATGTTCCGGGGGTGTCCAACCTTCTAGCGGACTCCCTGAGCAGGTCAGTCTCGTCAAACCACTAGTGGGAACTTCATCAGCCGATGTTGGACTGCATCTTTCAGCTTTACGGACACCCCAATCTGGATTTATCCGCGACCAACCTAAACCGCAAATGCCCATTCTATGCAAGTTGGCTTCCCCACTCAGAATCGTGCGGGAATGCGTTTTTGATGAACTGGTCAAAAATATATGCTTACGCTTTTTCACCGATTCCTCTAGTCGCAAGGGTACTTTAGAAAATGCAGAAAGAACCCTGCTGCATTCTTCTCATAGCCCCCAGATGGCCTCGCCAGTTCTGGTTTACGGAGCTCCTCCTTCTGTCGGAGTGCAATCCAATTTGGCTGCTCCCAATTTCAAATCTTCTATCTATGAACCACGACCTGATCTACCATCCGGATCCAACTGGCGCCTAAGCACTATGAGTTTGCTAACTTCATTATTCCTCCGGACTGCAGGGAGGTCTTCACTAACGCTAGAGCACCCTCCACTATCAAAACCTACAAACTCAAGTGGAAACGGTTCTATCTTTGGTGTGAAGCTTCAAATTCAAATTCTTCAGTTTAACTCTGAGAAGACAGAGATTCTACACTGTGCAGTAAGTAGAATCCTTCCTAAACTTCCGCTTGAGTTTTGGCCAACATCCCCTGCTACTCCATTGACTCCCAGTAGCGTGGTACGAATTCTGGGAGTCATGGTTGGCAACAAATTGACATTAGAAAACTGTCAACAAAACAGCTGGAAGTTGTTTTACTCTGATCAGAGCATTTCGGAAAATCCTTCCGATGTTCTTTTAACAGAACAGAGTGCTGATAGTCCGGAGCACCATCCTCAGTAAGCTGGACTATTGTAATGCCCCGTTACTAGAATCCCCGCAATATCTGATTGAGAGATTGCAGAGAGTACAGACCATGGCGTCCAAACTGGTACTAGTGCAACCACGCCGCTCCTCCGCCTCCTGGGCACTCTCAGATTTACACTGGCTGCCAGTCTCACAGAGGATACGATTTAAGGCACTATGTATAGTATTTAAGGCTCTACATGGTCACAGGCCCAAATCTCTGCAGGAGAAACTGACATGGTATGTCCCTCCACGAGCACTGCGCTCCTCATCCGCTAATCTGGTGAGGGTGCCTAGAGTTAGGAAAGTCAAATCAGGAGGTAGGGCCTTCAGTGCGGCAGCGTCCTGCCTTTGGAATACTCTTCCATTAGATACGAGACAAATAGACAACATCCTGCAGTTTAGAAAAAGGTTAAAAACCTGCCTCTACCCTCGAGTATGCTCCTTGGCATCCTGCTAACTCTTTCATGGCAGGGGTCACAGTCTCTCGGCCCTAAGCTAGTCGCCTGTATCACAGCGCCAGGTTACCCGTAGGGTGTCAGTTGCGCTTTACAAATAATGATAAATTAAATAAATAAATGTTCACACTGTTCACTCTACGCCAGAGCAGCTTCTGCCTTTTTTCTTACAATTAGCAAAATCCGGCCTCTCTCACTCTACCCTGAAGGTTTTTCTGGCTGCAATTTCCAGATTCCGGCAGGATGGCTCCAATTCTCTTTATTCTTCAAGAATTATTCAACAATTTTTCAAAGGCTTATTTCAGATGTTCCCTCCAATTTGACGCCCGCCTCCTCCTTGGCATCTGAACATTGTGTTGGCACAACTCATGAAGTCCTCATTTGAGCCCATTCGTAGGGCTGGTCTTAAATTCATCTCGTGGAAGACATCGCTGCTTTTAGCTCCTACTTGTAGTCAGCGAGATACAAGCTTTTACTATCAAACCTCCTTTTCTTCAATTCACCAAAGACGCTCTAATCCGGCCTTTATTCCAAAAGTTCCATCTGATTTCAACCTGAATGAGCCGGTCATCTGAAAGACTTTTTTCCCTAATCCACAGTCGGCAGCAGAAAAGACTTTACATTCTCTAGATGTTAAGATATGTTTGAAATTTTATTTGCAAAGAACAACCAGTATCCGTAAAACTGATGAGCTCTTCATAGTCTACGGCAGGATGCGTAAAGAACCACTAGTTGCTAAACAGACTATTGCACGTTGGATATCTAGAGCAATTTCCTTTTGCCATCAGCAAGCAGGCAAGACACGTCAAGCAACGATTAAAGCGCACTCTACTAGAGCAGTCTCCACTTCTACGTCTCTCTTTGCTGGTGTGCCTCTTCATCAGATTTGCAGAGCTGCGACCAAGCACTACTGTCTGGAAGCTGCCAACAATGCTGACACAGCTGTTGGGCAAGCGATGCTACGTAATCTTTTTAAGTAAGGTGAGCCTCTGTTTCTTACCTTCTTCTGCACACATACATTGTATATATGTATATATTTCTGCTTTTGCAGGTGTGCCCATGTTACCGCTATACTGTAATATACGTATATGTATTCTCTCGTACTCTGTTTACGATTTACCATGCACAATTCTCGAATTACTTCTATCTACCCTGATTCAGGCATGTGAATCTATGAAAGATACCCCAATACTGGAGAAGAACATACGTTACTTACCTGAAAACTGTGGTTGTCCAGTATTGGTATCTTTCATAGATTCACATGCGACCCACCCACCTGCCCTCAGAGGCTCTCCTCTTCTCCTTGGCTCTTATGCCACACTTGTGCTAAAAAATCGGAGAACCTGAGCCTCTGAGGAGAAGGTTCCAGAGGGTGCTGTCACCTGATTGGCTGGAGTTTGGACCATATCTGATGACTTGGACAAGTTATTAAAGTGACAAGTTTTTTCCTATTAACGTCCATGTTACAATACTTCCTATTGCTCTTTTAGCTATGCTTTTGCTAGGCTATTGCTATATTGCTATTTATTCTATGTACCGTGGGACTCCCACTTCGGCGACGGAGATTCAAGCATGTGAATCTATAAATGATACCAATCCTGGAGAACCACAGTTTACAGGTAAGTAACTTATGTTCATTTTCCTGATCTTCCCGAGCTGAAAAAAGCAGTTAGAGACCACCGTCACAATCTGGGATTTCATAGACAGATCGCAGCGATTGTGATGCCAAGGCTTTTAGTTGATCTAGATGGTAGGGGTGGGTTTTCCAACTCAGTCGGCCAAAAATTTGAGTTCCAGGGCCAACCAATTAGGATCATTTCAGTTTTGTCTGGGTTTAAATGCAGGTGGTTGCTGTTCATCCAGCTATCAATATGTCACATTGTAGTTTGAAAGTTACTAAGAGAGGCTGCTGACTTGTCGATTTACAAGATCAGTTGACGATCGTCAGCGTAGTTGAAAGTGCATACCTTTCTTTAGCCTAAGGGTTGAATTAGAGGATACAGATACAGATTGAAAAGGTGCGGTGACTGGGAGGAGCTCTGCGGCACCCCACAAGTCAATTTGACTTTAGAGGTAGAGAATTGGGCACAGTGAACAGCTTGAGTGCGATCCTCTTGGAAAGACGTAAGCCACTTAAGGCCATGTATCCCTGCATTACTCACATTGTCCACCAAGAGGACGATGAAGACTCTGTAAAGGAAGGTTAGTCTCATCTCTTTCATTTGTGGGGGGAGGGTGTCATGAATACACGTGCCTCTTTTGGACATTGTTAGCCCCCACTTGTTGCCTGGAAAATATTGTGGGTTCAACTGAAAGTGCACAGAGTCCCTTCCAACCAGGCCTCCTGTGCCAGATCTCATTCCCTGAACTGTTCCCGTCATTTCCACAATTGGCACCCCTTTAGCTCACATATAAGTTCTTAGTAAAAGGTACCCCTGGTACTAAGTGCCTTGTGGTTAAAGAGGGTCCCTAAGGGCTGCAGCACAAATTATGCCACCCTAAGGGGTCCCTCACCTAGCACATGCGCACTGCCACAGCGGCCTGAGTGTCTTGGTGCAGACAAAACTGAAGAGCCGACCTGGCACATATCCCTGTGTGCCATACCCATGAACACTGCTAGAGGGGTGTCTTACCCATATCTCAGGCAGTGAGTTAAAGTTCACAGTATATAGTGCGATTCATCACCTGTGATGGTTTCCAGACGCTGTCTATGGTCACGGGGTGATAAAGTGATTTGGCCAGAATCACATCACAGGATGTTGCGCTGAAGCAGAGACTCGAACCCTGATCCCCAGTTCCTGAGCCGGCAGCTCTGGCTGCTGCACCACATCCCCCTCTCCTGTGAGGGCATATCTGCATGAAATGCCCCTTATGCCCCTGTAATATCCTAGTCGATTCCTGGATATTGTAAGTGACCAGGGAAGTCATAGTAAGTACACAGGCTGGACACTCGTCATTATGAGTTCGCAGCTCCATGATGGCTTCATTGAAATATGTGATGTTTGGCACCAAGCATCTCAACATAATAAAGTTGCACTGATTCCAGAGTTGTTTTTATTAACAATTGCACACATAGGGCCCCTTAGAGGGGTCCCCTGAAACCTACCAATCCTTAGTGTGGTCATTGACTGGCCTGAGCCAGCCTGTTACCACCAGAGTGTATTCTCACCTCAGGGGAGAGTGCCTGCGCACTCTGAGGCTGAGAACAATGCCTTTCCTGGGTGGAGGTGTTCACGTCTCCCCTGGACAGGAAGAGCCATCCGTGGTGGGGAGCTTCAAAGGTCTTGCCTCCTTTGTAGTGCGACCCCAGCCTCTCCTGTTCGAAGGAGCTGGCCTCCATCCTGTCCTTACCCCCTTTTTGGCAGCAGGACAGGTGGGAAACTTTTGATAGAAGAGGAGATGTGCCCCTCTCTCTGTCAACTCCAGCCCTCGGGTGCTGGAGGCTAGGTCAAGTACACTTTTCAGTGCCCACCATCTTGAAGATGGTGGGACTTGTTCAGTTAGGGCTAGGACTGTGTCCTCCTCTCACAGAAGGTGGGCACGTTAGATGGCCTAGACACCCAGGCAAAGACCCATTGGACACTACCTGTCACTTTCTTGTAACGCCCTTAAATCTAGTTTTTAGGTGGCATCCCCAGTCCCTGAACTTCAGTTCCTTACCACCTAGTTCCCCCAAGCCGCTGTTAAATACCTTTAAGCAGCCTCTGCCCGATTGCCCCAGTCCCTCTTCATTTGTATTGGGTTTCCAACCTTGAACTTGTACTTGCACCCGGGCGCCCACGTGCCGCTGGTGGTGCACTGTTGGTTCTGAACTGAACCGTGTACAATACGAACCTTAACTTCTGAAGAATGGTCTTGTAAGTGGATGTTGCCTATACGTATATTGAATGTTTTATTCACCCCATAGGTTAACATTGCAAAGTCTGAAAATTGCACTAATTGTCCACTTTTTATATTGAACAGTATTTCTATTGCAAAACATATTTACTCAAGATGAAATTCTGTGGTTCTGCAAAATAAATCTAACCAAGTATCATTTTATAAATTGGTCTCAGATTTATTAATTGAGTGTGTGTGTCATTTATTGCCACTGTGTGTACAACAGTGTGTGTCATTTATTGCCACTGTGTGTACAACAAATGCATAACACTACCCTCGGATACGTCTAACTGCTCCCCCACACTACCACAAAAGAGCATTAGTATTGTCTACTTTAGCCTCTGTAAAACCTCTGGGGATCCACTGGACTCTCTGCACACTATGGTATAGTACAGGGGTTCCCAAACTTTTTTGTCCTGTGGCTCCCTTGACCTAATCGGCAGTTGGCCGTGGCTCCCCACCATTTTTTTACCGGTGGGCGGGTGGGGGGGATGAGGGGGGAGAGGGGTGGATGTAAGCCCGACTTCGGGAGTACTTCCTGATGTCTTCCTTAAAGTAATTTGGACGCAACGATGGTTGGAATGCTTGAATTATTAATCTCATCCACTGGCAATCACTTTGGCTGCATCCCAATCCATCGTTTTTTTCCCCCAACAGAGTGCCTGGTCCCAAACCCTTATTTATGCCAGCTGCTGCTTTCAGTAGCTTTTGGTACTGAGACCCGCTCTGAGAAAATGGAACCTTGAGTTTTGTCTGTCATAATCAGTATCACCAGCATTATTTTTACACTAAAAAGGAGGGCTCCTTATTAGTGGCTTCACCGACCTAGAGTGATGCATGCAGGTGCAGGACTATGCATCCCAGTACCTGCGTAAAGGCTTCGCGCAGGCCTATGCGGATTTCATTCACCGCTAGCAAGAGAGGAGCTGGAGTAAACCAGGGCAGGCAGCTACATGGAGGTGCAAAAATAATCTGTCAAACGTTGTGTGCATGCAGATGAGTGTGTGTTTGAAAGTGAGCGAGAGACAGGAGTGAGTGACTGCTATTGTGACTTAGAACGAGTGATACTGAGAATGAGGGCAAGTGAGTGAAAGTGATAGTGCATTGCACTGAATCAGTGTGAGAATGGAAGTGAGGAGAGTGTGAGTAAGTGCCGTCCTGGGAGCTTGATCTGGGCACTCTTCCGACCTGGGCATTGAGAGGGGGCACTGCTGTCGAGGTCGCGGCCCCGCTCCTCGGCTGCCGCTGGGACCACACCGACTCCGCCCATCCCCGCCCACACCGCCGCGGGACTGCGAGGCTGTGTAACAGCTGAAGCCTCTTCCCGCAGCGGCACCGCCCTCCTTTGGCCGAACATTTACATTTCGCAGCACCCGCTCCGCGGGTGCTACTCACTACTCACTTTGCCGTCCTGGGAGCTTGATCTGGGCACTCTTCCGACCTGGGAATTGAGAGGGGGCACTGCTGTCGAGGTCGCGGCCCCGCTCCTCGGCTGCCGCTGGGACTACACCGACTCCGCCCATCCCCGCCCACACCGCCGCAGGACTGCGAGGCTGTGTAACAGCCGAAGCCTCTTCCCGCAGCGGCACCGCCCTCCTTTGGCCGAACATTTAAATTTCGCAGCACCCGCTCCGCGGGTGCTACTCACTACTCACTTTGCCGTCCTGGGAGCTTGATCTGGGCACTCTTCCAACCTGGGCATTGAGAGGGGGCACTGCTGTCGAGGTCGCGGCCCCGCTCCTCGGCTGCCGCTGGGACCACACCGACTCCGCCCATCCCCGCCCACTCCGCCGCGGGACTGCGAGGCTGTGTAACAGCTGAAGCCTCTTCCCACAGCGGCACCGCCCTCCTTTGGCCGAACATTTAAATTTCGCAGCACCCGCTCCGCGGGTGCTACTCACTACTCACTTTGCCGTCCTGGGAGCTTGATCTGGGCACTCTTCCGACCTGGGCATTGAGAGGGGGCACTGCTGTCGAGGTCGCGGCCCCGCTCCTCGGCTGCCGCTGGGACCACACCGACTCCGCCCATCCCGCCCACACCGCCGCGGGACTGCGAGGCTGTGTAACAGCTGAAGCCTCTTCCCGCAGCGGCACCACCCCCACGGCTGGACGGTAGATAAGGCTCTTTCTTAACGCGCAGCGGGACGCGCACGGGACAAAGCTCGGGGCGAAGACCGGGCCCGTTTAAGCCCGTTCAAGCCTGGGCAAGACTGGACTGGGCTACCCCATTTGTTACTTGATCTTTCGGTCTTGTGTTGTTATCGTTATTCCCTGCACTTTGTCTGGCTTCTTAGTAGAAGTATGTCTCCGAGGGGTACTAGGAGTAATAAGGCCGTTCGTACGGCCCAAACCACCGGCCCAATCGACCAGTTCATCGCTAAGGCAAATGATGCCATTAACCAGGGCGTACTTCTTCTAGAACGGAGGGTTTCTCAGGATTTGAACGCCGCTAAGCGCTCCTCATTGGGCTTACTGGCGACAGCCAAATCCCCTGCTAACCCTCCAGCTCCTGTCACACTTCTAGCAGATCATGTTGACCCTCTCTCAGTTCCAGCCACAGTGGACTTATCAGTCTAACTTGAATTTTCAGCTCTCCAGCAATCTCAACTATCTTTGTCCCTGGAGCAAACCCCGGCTCTTTTTACTAGCCCGAGCCGGGCTGACTCTACTTCTACTGCCATACGGGGAATCAGGGAGGGTGCGATCCCCAAGAAGAAAAAGACAAAAAAGAATCCCCGTCACATTAGGAGTCCCCAGCTCAATAACAACTTTCATCCTAGGTCTCCAAAAACACCGCAACCTAATTCTCAATTATTTTCTGTTACTCATTCTGTTAACCAAGTAGTTCCCCCGCTAACTGAAGGGATTAGCATTCCCATCGATACCCAAAACCTTTCCCCCACACCACTTATCTTTAGCCCCCACCTCAGTCCTAGCTCTAACGTAGACTCTAGTAGCTGTCCTTCTGAGCTTAATAATGATCTTCTCGACAGCATAGGGGCATGATTTAAATCCTATCTCCAACCACTCGAACTTATCGAACATAGCGAAGCAGTTAGATGTGTTATCTTCATCGATAAAATCAACTAAAGGGCCCTCAACAGTCCAACAGTCCAAATCCCGGTCCCCAAACCTATCCTTAAAAATCCCAGTGATAGGGTCCCGGTAACTAACCGCTCTGCCACAGCAGTTATCAGCTCTACCACAGTAGCAGCAACTAAATCCAATCCCCTACCATCCCCTACCATCAAAGACATTAAATGTTCTCACTCCAGTTGTCACTTCTGTTTCCACTCCTGTTCTTCTACCAGCTCAGCCCACTGTCCTACCCATTAAACATCCAAATACATGCGACCAACAAAATGCCACCCTCAGGACCAGGAGGAAGGGAATCCCCCCCATCCATCTCCCCCCGAAGCAGCTCCCTTTGTCGTTATCATGACGGGGGTTCCAGAGCTGAATCCAAGTTCAGATGAACCTAGCTGGTCCCTTAGAAACAAGGTTCTTCACTGGTTATCCAGCAACAGGCCCCTTCCCCCTTACGCTAACACTAGAGTTACATCAGTACGGAGAGTCCCCTGGTTAGGAAAAGCACACAAAACTCTTCAGGGCGATTGTGTTATTGTTAATTTTGAAGATCCTCACACAGTAGAGCATATATGCTCCTGGGGCCCACAATGCACATCCGATGGTATTAGTACCAGAAGACTTTCCTTTTTCTACCCTCCAGTCCAGCACTACAATACCGGGCCAGAGTGGAACTGGACCCAAGTTGGAAACTGGAACACTAGACGTGACTGGAACAGCAGGCCAAGGTATGGGGGTAGTGACGTAGTTCCCTCATTTGGCTGGGCCGGTATCCCATTGTCCAACAGATATGATTGTTTGGAAATGGTTGACTGACCATTACCTGCCAGCCCTAATGTAAATCTTTTTCCAGTTTCCCCATTACCTAATCCCCCCGATCAATGCGATTTGGTGCAGACCCCGGTCTCGTTGCCGAGTATAACATCTATCTCTGCTGCAATAAACCTAGAGGTACCAATTCCAGATTTGTTAACTGCCCTGCTCACTATCCCTCGATCTCCAGTTTCTACCAAACTTGTACTCACCACCCCTGATCATCAAAATATCAATTCATCTGCTTCTCATCTTCCTCTGCCACACTCTCAACCCACACTCACCACTGTACCTAAACCGACTACAATTAAGAGATCTCCTTCATCTTTTCAACTCTCTGTTCTATTCTGAAATGTAGCGGGTCTCCGCTCAAAACTGAAAATTAATTCCTGGTTGGACCTTGTTTCTTCCTTCAAAATAATCTGCTTGCAGGAAACGTGGGCTATAGACCCGATACACCTTCAGGGCTATATTACGTTCCACTCACCTGCTAGTCCCACTACTCATGGCAGATCTAAGGGGGGTTTAGTTGTCTATTTGTGTAACACTTTACCTTTGTTGAAATCATTTGTTTTACATTTTACCCCGAATTTTCAGATTATTTCGGTTGAATTTAGTAAAAGTACTGTATACTTCTTTATTAATTTTTACAATAACCTCAGCCCATCTGACTGTATCAAATGTGTGAAAGAAATTTCCTTTCAAATTAATAAATATTGTAACAATCATCCATCATCTGTATGTCACACAATTTGGGGGGGGGGATTTTAATGCTCCATTGTGTCTTAATCATCGTAAAGGCATTTGTGGTTTGCTGGATGAAAACGATTGTCCACTAACTCATTTTATGCACTCCTGCGTTGGTAACGCTTTGAATGATAGTTTGGCTGAAATGGAACTTGATTTTGCCAATGATTTGGTAGATCCCCCAATTGATTTCAAGCCCACTTTTCATGGTAGGGGCATGCTGTCCACTATCGATTTTATCTTATGCTCAACACTGCTAAAAGGCAATCTCCAACGGTTTAGTACGGGCTCTGATATTTCAAGCGATCACTATTCAAACAGTATCACTTTGTCCATTCCATATGGCGGCTCGCAACCTATTAAGATCAGTCATTTAACCCAGCAGTCATTGGCCATGGACAGAGTGAATGGTTTTTCGGTTAAATGGTCCAAAATTGACCCTTCAGCTACTAGTGCCAAAGTCATATCCAAATCCCTCTTATGGATAAACAACTGTCTCGCTGAAGATTCTTCACTTCAGTTGATTTTAACTAGTTTCCTAGAGATTTTATCAGTAATGCGTTCTGTGCTATTTCGAAACCATAAACCTGTCACTCAAGGTTCTATGGGATGGTTCGATAAAGCCTGTCGCAAAGCCCTATCAGCCTTAAAAAAGGCTACAAACAGTACCAACAGAATTCCATCTGTGATAGCCAAACTAAGAAAGGATTACAAGGTGGCCCAACAGACTTGCAAAAAGGCTCTAAAAAAAAATCTATGGGCCCAATTACATGATAGCTGTCTAACCAAAGACAGCTCTCAGTTTTGGCGCGTCATTAAATCACCATTTTTAACAGACGCCAACAGTCCCCAGCACCTAGATGTGGCAGTTCCTGCAGAGCTTTGGGTGTCCCACTTTTCTAAAATATTTGGGGGGCCCCCTGACCCCGCCCTATCAGTAGGCACCCCACTCGTTGATCTTGATGGAGTTCCAACATACCCCATCGACTTGCACTTTAGTCTAGGCAAGGTCCTGCATGCTTTAACACGCTCTAAAACTGGAAAAGCGCCCGGCCCAGACGGTGTCCCTTTGGACATCTTCATTAGTAACATAGAATTGTGGGCTCCAGTTGTCACCCAGGTGATGACGGCAGTCTCGTCTAATGGCCTCCTGTATTCCTGGTCCTCCTCCATACTACTACCGATCTTTAAGAAGGGGGATCGCAACAACCCTGCCTGTTACAGACCAATTTCCCTCCTGGACTCACTGGGGAAAGTTGCCGGGCGCCTACTCCTGGAACGACTCCAGGACTGGGCGTCTGTAAACAACATCTTAACCGATCTCCAGTATGGGTTCCAGGAGGGCCTTGGCACGACTGAACAGGCATTAAATTTAACCTTATTGATTGGTAAATATGTCGGAGCAAAGCGTGGTAACTTGTACATAGTTTACGTTGACCTCAGTTCTGCCTTCGATTGTGTGATCCACTCCAAGCTATGGTCCATCCTGAGTGACCTTGGTGTGGATCCTCCTCTTGTTAACTTCTTGCGCGAGCTCTACTCCGACGCTACTGCGCGTGTGAGGTTTGGGCTAGCTGGCGAACTAACATCTTCATTTCCTGTTACGAGAGGAGTAAGGCAGGGTTGTGTCCTGGCCCCATTCCTGTTCAACCTCTATACCAATGGGGTTGAGTAGGCTCTGTTAAAGGGATGCCAGGACCTTCCCACTATCAATCATCGTCCAATCCCTGCCTTACTATATGCGGACGACTCCGTCATTTTAGCCAGGACCCTAATACAGCTGCAGAAGCAACTAGATAAGTATAATCAGTTCATGTCCTCTTTGGGACTAAAAGTGAATAAGAGCAAGACTTATGTCATGCACTTTGGTCCTAAAGCAAAACATCCTAAATCTATCCACCTAGAACAGGTTAGACTGGAGCGAGCCAGGGAATACCCTTATCTAGGTATCTTAATGGATGACCAACTAGCCTGGAAACAGGCCGTGGCTTGCAGAAAAATGCTCTTTCAAAGAGCAACTTCAGCTCTGGTTTCCTTTTCTTGTAAATTAGGTAAACCTGCTCCTAAAGAGCTACTCAAAATCTACCAAGCAAAATGCCACAGCGTAGCCACCTATGGTGCCCCCGTTTGGGGCTACGCTCAGGTTGATAGCCTACAACTAGTCCAAAACAGGTTTATAAAATACATCCTGGCTCTACCTCCGAGCGCTCCAATATACGGTTCTCATATCGAGCTGGGCATCGACTATATAACAGATTCCATCAGATGCCAGCCGATTCTTTTATGGCGCCGTATTTGGACAAAACCTCAATGCCATCTTACCCGCTCCCTTCTCCAGGATTGCCTCACCCTAGCAAACTGGCAAAAAATTCCTTGGTTAGTTTATGTTTCCAACTTTTTCAAGGATATGAACTGTGCTACTTATTTTTTAGATCCAGCGTCTTTGTTCGACATCAGCAAAAAGGCGCTGAAAACCCTCTGTTTGAACCACCTGAGAGATCTCCGCCTCTACACTGAGGTACTGAAGCCAAGTAACGTGCACATCTTATCTTAACAATCTACCCCTGGAACCCAGCCCTACTTATCCTTTTTTCTATCCAATTTTGAAAAATTTGTGTTAACAAGATTTCGTTTCAATCTTTTTTTCCGTCTTGTTACCTTTCCTAAAGTGCAAAACTGGTCGCACGAATTGGCTTGTTGTCCGTGCGATGGTGTATCCGTTCAATCGAATATTCACACCATTTTGTTCTGTCACTTTTTTGTTCAACCACGTAAAAGATGGATTATTCCCCTCTTACGAAGTATGGGGTTGAGAACGTGTCGGCCAGCTTTCCTGGCTCTTCAGATGTTGGACACACCTTACGTTGCTAAATGTGTGGCACTTTTTCTGAAATCCTGTTTAAGAATACGTTGCATGATAGGGCTTCCTAGTACATGAATTGATATTTCTCACACTTTGTTTACTTTTTTGTAATTGCTGCTTCTTCTTTTAGCTATGTTTTAAACTCGCATTTATATTTTCTTTGTATTTTACGCGTGTACCCATAACATTTATTCGACTTGATTAATTGTACTTTTTATGATTCAACCTATTGTTAATCGAATAAAAGTTTATGAAAGAAAGAGTAAGTGAGTTTAAAATGAGCATGAGTGAGAGCGTGTTTGTAAGTGTGCTGTAGAGCTTGCGAGTATGGTGCTGACCCTGGCATTCGTGGCGTCAACTTTTGTTGTGTTTCAAGCCACTGCTACTTTAATGGTGATGTGCACTTTGCTGTGGGTGGTCAGGTGGCACACCTTTCAGTGGGTGGTCAGATGGTGTACTTTGCAGTGGTGTGGTCAGGTGGTGCACCTTGCAGTGGGTGGTTAGGTGGCACACCTTGCTGTGGGTGGTCAGGTGCTGCACCTTGCAGTGGGTAGTCAGGTGGCACACCTTGGTGTGGGTGGTCCAGTGACACACCTTGCAGTGGGTGGTCAGGTGGTGCACATCGCAGTGGTTGGTCAGATAGTGTACTTTGCAGTGGGTGGTCGGGTGGCACACCTTGCAGTGGGTGGTCGAGTGGCACACCTTGCAGTGGGTGGTCAGGTGGTGCACCCTGCAATGGGTGGGCAGGTGGTGCACCTTGCAGTGGGTGGTCAGGTGGTATACCTTGCAATGGGTGGTCAGGTGGCACACCTTGCAATGGGTGGTCAGGTGGCACACCTTGCAGTGGGTGGTCAGGGGGCGGTGGGTGCTCAGTCCTCCAGCCTGCACCCTGTGCTTCTCTGGAAAGGTTCCCTGTTTACCAGAGGATCACAGAGCTCGTTGAGGTAGAGCCGTGATCTCGGTGACGGAAGCCCCCCGCCTACAGGGAATTGAAATCTAACAAATCAGCTTCGGGTGATGATGCAGAATTATGCGGCGAGTGCGCCCTCTATGTGCCACAAAGGCTGTTACAGCAGAGCTCCAGGAAATGCTTGGCTGCCAGCAGCTGCACAAATCCAATGTAAAAGTCTTATATTAACCCACAGGGCCCAAGTAGGCAGCCACCATGTTATCTGAAGCACCACATCATGGTACACAATGTCCTGGGATGCTGAGGTCACCTGAGAGGTGATGTCTGATCCCACCTCAGAGCAGAAGGAAAGACGTCAGTGAGAGACAGCCCCTCCCCCACCCTATCACCCCTAACCCCCCCCCAACCCCCACTCCCAGACATTACCAGCACGATGAACCTCCCTTCCTACAGATTTATGACCCCCCAATCAGCGCCCCCCTTTCAGGAGGGAGCTAAAGGCGGTGCTCTTTTAACAAACAGGCTTATGTCTTCCACAGCACCTGGGTGTCTTTAGTGCTCTATATTCTCTTCGATGACTTTCTCTCTCACACTTCCTGTTTTTGTCCTAATCTCTCTGTTTTTCTGTGTTGTTGTCTCTCTCTATGTCACTCTTACCTATCTCTTGGTGCCTTTTTCTTTCTATTTTCTATCTCTCTCCTTATTTGCTCTCTCTCTCTTACAATCTCACCTTATGTGTGTGTCTCACTCCCACACACTTCCTTTTTAAAAAAAACTTTTCTCTTCCCTCCCTCTTCTCGACTGGGTTCCATTCAGTCTGAGGCTGGTGCGCTCTGTTGCCATTTCCTATTATCAAACGGATTGCCTAAGTGTTCTAAGTGTTATGGATTCCTCTCTTCTATTTTAGTCTTCTCTCTCCCTCCTGTGCCCCCTCCTCTTTCTGCCCTTTCCTGGCCCTTAACTTTTCATTACTTTTATCTGAAAATGTAAAGTTTTGGAAGTTTCTCCCAAGCAGTGGCAGACCCCTCCTACTTCCCGACCCCTCCTCCCTGAGCTTTTATGCCATACCTCCAACAGGCGCTCCCTCGATGTGCTCACTCATGCTCGCCCGCGCAACACCCATTGGACTGAAAGGGCTTCAGGGCCCCCCCACTCTCTGTGTCCTGTGTGGCAGCCCTGGTCTCAGACGGCTCACGGGCACACACACAGTCGCACCCGAGCACTTCACAGGTCTTTAAAAGACCTTGTACATGTTAATGAGGCGTTGATGTTGTTTCACCCCAAGAGGCCCTGCAGCTCCACTCTGCATTTTGCTTAAAGATTCATCCCTCCCCCCCCAAATTTGGCTTTATTTGCGCTCTATCCTCCAACCACAAGTTACACAGCATTAAACTGTGTCCAAGCCATGCCCGCCGAATGACGGACGGCTGAGGGCCGTTGGTAGCAATTTCCCACAGCGTGCGCGGCGCCCCTGGCACCTCATTACGGCGCACCGGGGTGCCGCGGCGCACAGTTTGGGAACCACTGGTATAGTATATTGAGAGCCGGCCTCCTACACTCAAGTACTCACACTCAGACATAGACAGACAGACACACACACTCTCTCTCTCACACACATTCTCACACATTCCCTCCCTACCTCACATCAGAAACATATATTTAACTTCTAAAAGACACCTTCAACTAGGACCATTAGTAAACAGGTTCATGCAGAATTCAAAAGATCCTACTAGTAAGGATATCTGTGCAGTCATCCCCATGACAGGAAAGAAGAAATGCAAATGAATGATAAAATGCTTTAGGAGGCTGAGCATTCTTAAATTAGGAAATGAATGAAAGATAAGCCAGGAATAGAGAGAAACAGAAAAAGAAATAAGAAAGAGAAAAAAAGAGTAAAATAAAGATAAAAAAAACAAGGGAAATAGAAAGTACGAAAGAAAGAAATGAGGCTCCCATATATTATATTCAGTGGTGCTTGTAATATGGCGGCTAGGATATCCGTCACGTTTGTGTCTGAGTAACCCGGCCAGCGAACTCTAAATCAGGCTCTTGACAATGTTGCTGCTCTTAACTGTGCACCATAACGTCCTCAGAAGTCACGGGCAAGAGACACCTGGTCGCCTGTAACATACTTTTCAGGTCTCGCTGAGCCAACGTGCATGCGCTGATCTGCAAGAGTTTAGAAGGGGCTTTCAAAAGTGCTCCCAAACTCTGCAGGCAGATCAGGTAGAGTGCATGTGCATTTCACTCAACTTCTCACCAAGCAAGGGTGAGCATTTCCTTAGACCCATTAGCAGGGATAACCAGGCTATTAGCCAGAAGGAAACAGTTCATTTAGCAAGAATAAACATTTTACTAGTACATCTCATTAGGGGAATTCCAGAATCACTACAGCATTAACTCTTTATGCATTTCATTCGAAGAACAACCGCTGTATTACTCAGCAGTAACATTTCCGAGCTGCAGGAATAAACAGTACCTTGAATGAGGGTAAAACATTTCATAAAATAGTTCAATAGGCCAGTCTATTCATTGTAGGACGCGGAAAGAACCCTTCAATTGACCAGGGCACATAAGCTAATATCACCCCCTCTAGTAAGGGGGGGTACTCGTTTTTATTGTGCAGTCACGGAGCCCTCCACGAGGGTTGACCAACTAACCCTGGGCACCTGCCCAGCTCATAAGCCCTAAGTCCACCCCGGAAGGCTCTCGCGGGGAGGGGCGATCTCGTTGCCCCCCCCCCCCTGGGGGTTACCTCTATGTCTTCTGCCCGCTCAGGGCCCTTGCGCAGGCTCAGGGAAGCTGGGGAAGGCTCCTTCCGTTTGCTCCAGCAAAGGGGAGGGCCCGGGCTTCTCTTGGGGCCCTCCGGGGGGCAATGGCCCGGTCGGCGAAGGTTCCGGGTTGTGGAGCTGGGGAGAGAGAGGTCCTCTCTGAGGCAACCAGCGCTTGGTCAGGGAAGCTCTTGGTGAAACACGATGTGGGGGCACACCCAGCAGTTCGGCAGGGCACAGTGCAAGAGCGCTTATCAGGTCCGGAGGTTGAAGCGTCTCAGGCAGTTCAGTCAGGGGGGGGGGTAGCGCAGAGATGGGAGAGCGCTTGGATGGCAGTCCAGGGCCACTCCGGGGCACAGGTTGAGCAGGGGAATGCGTGAGGGGGGCAGTCCCAGTACCTGGTTGTTCCCCCGAGGGTCCTGGTTAGCGCAGGAAGCTCTTCTTGGCGCTTGTTGGTTCTGGCGCCCTTTGGTTGCAAATTCTTGGTTTCTTGAGGTGGGGGGTTTGAGTTGAAGGCATGATAGCAGGTCACTTCAGGTGGTCCCTGGGTTCCCCTCCCGCCGGGCCAGATTAGTGGGCTAGTTCAGGGTTCCTCACTCTACTTGGAAGGCAGCACCTAAGCCCTGTCACTCCCAGTGGCATAGGCCCCTGACTAGGCCCTTACATCTAAATCTCCTGTGTGGGTCCCCCAGGTCAGTGATGCCCCAACTCTACTCTGCTCTGACTGGAAAGTTTCCCTCCCTTTCCTCATATAGCGACAGTTGGCAGTTCGCAGTGGCAGTTAGTGTCACCTCCCCTGTTCCAGAATGTTCCAGGAGCTTCCCTCATTTTCGCTATGGGCAGGCTGGCAGGCTGGCATTGCTACATTGTTTAAGGGTTACAGCTAGCTCCTGGCTACTAGAGTGCGCCTAAAAAGACCACGCTACACTAGCAGGGGTCAGTGGCAGCCATCTTAGGGGAAGAAAGCACCTGCACCTTAACATTGGGAAACAATGGGAAGGTGCCCAGAGACCTAAGGCCAACAAAAAGTAGGTGGGAAAAATGAGGCCAAGGCGAAAAAAAAATAGGGAAGACCACCCTAGGGCTGACAGGTCTAACACCCCCTGTTAGAAAAATTTTGTGATAACTCTGACCTTTCAAGATGCTATCCTGAAGTACAGACCCCAGCAGAGTTATTTAGCCCTCATCCAGGTGTGTTACTCCTGCATTGTTAAAGTTTACTAGAAGTAGCTTGCTCTTTCCACTGGACAACAACATCACATGTAAATTGGGAGAGACGTTTAGTGAGGTAGCAGAGATGCCAAGGACAGCTAGAGAAACAAAGGTGATAAGCCCCCCGTTGGCTCTCCCTGAACTGGATGGTGTTGCTGGAATGAAGAGGGTTTTATAGCCATCCAGGTGATAATTATTGTCTACAGCCCAAGTTTCCTGGAGGCATATCACATCAAAACTCTTAACAAGGGCTAACCATTTGGTGTTCTCAATCTCGCTCTCCAGCCCCGCGATATTCCAAGAAAGAAATGTACCCCCTCCATTCACACTCGATACCTGTTCTGGGGGCGATACCACAGGGTCCGAGAGACCCACACATCGTCAATCGCAATCTTCCAATGAGCTCAGAGGAGTAAACCTATTTGCTGTGCTTACCCCTATCATCTCCTCTGCACAACCCCTATGGACTACCTCTTGGAGCCGCTCGTTCTGGGACAGTAGTTGGTAATAATTTGTTCTGTAGAATTGTCGAGATTGCTGAGTTCCAGCACCTGTAGTTAGACTGGGCAACCGAGCTTAAGATGCAGCTTACCATGATTGGATTGTTAAAATTGATGATAATGCAGTCCCACAGCCAGGATTTCTTGGTACTACCAACCCACTGTGTCCAGCGCACCATGAGAATTTGGTTTTCCACCCTAAGCCCAGGGGCAATGTGGAATTCAGCCAGTGCACCACCTTTTTGTTCAGATGGTAAAAGTCTTTCTTGGTCCCGGGGTTGAGGCATGGTACTCGAGCTAACACCACAACAAGCGGAGTGGACTCAGGTAGGAGATGAAGAGAGCCCAAACTAGGAGAATAGTTATTCTAGTCCCCGGGGGCATGGCTTCATGAGTTCAGGGTGACCCCCGCCCCCCTCCGATTGACTTAACAGTCTTTAGGGTCAGTCCTGGGCATAATAGGTGGTGTTGTATTTCCTTTCATGTGACTAATCTGCTTCGTGATAGACACTGCTCTGTCTCCTGCCCCCGTGCCACTACCGCTGGGACTGGAAATGGTGGTTGAGATCGTAGGCCTTGTAGGAGGGATACTTGTGTAGAGAAGGGCATGGTCCCCTTGCAAGAAGGCGATCAGTGCATGCAGGTTGCTTTCCAGTGCAGAAAGTTGTAGTAGGATGGAGTCCAATTTAGTTCCAAGTGCTGACAGCAAGGCTGCTAATGAAATAGCATCCAGGTTACGCACTACTGGGTGGACTGCTGAAGATGACTACGATCCAATGTTCTTTCTGCATTTACAAGGGCCCCCAACCAAAGGGTGCTTCCTCTTAACGCCTCCTGGGCCCAACCCATTGCCAGGGGTTATGTCAGAGGCTGACCTAAAAATTGGCTACTGGGCACCGACCCATGTGACAACAACTGGTGTAAGAAGGTCGATACCCCTAGCCTGGTCTTGAGGCATATCTTGAGGTATGTCCACCAACTCAAGGAATCATCAAACACAACTCCCAAATAGGAGAAAACATTGGTCTTCGGTATTGACGAAAGTCCGAATTTAAAAGTGAACTGCTTACGAGGTCCCACCTGCATAATGAACGACTTGGAATGATAAAACGAAAGGTCCGAGTTCTTCATAAAAAGGGCAAAAGAATTCAGAAGAAGTTGTAGGCACCTAGCTGTCCTCGCCCAAGGACTGTGTCGTCTGCGTATAGGAGGACTGGCAGGTTACGCTTGCCTACCTGGGGACAATAAGCATTTGTGGCCAAAAGGGTCTTCTCTAAGGAATTAATATATAGGTTAAAAAGAAAGGGTGCTAAAATGCACCCCTGACACACCCCTCTCTTGATGTCAAGCTGACTGGACACTTTTAGATCCTTTGAATAGCGGGCAACCACGGTTGAATCACTGTGAAGATCCCGCAGAAATAAAATTATGTTACTGTCAATGCCAATGGAGGACATCAACTGCCACAGCTTGGACCTATTGACACAGTCGAATGCTGAGGACAGGTCCATGAAGGCTAGGTATATGGGGCTGGAACGAGCCAAAGTGTATTTGTTCAGAACCATGTACAGGTTTAAAACACTGTTCCACAGTGGAACGACCTGGGCGAAAACCTTATTGGATATCGGATAAAAAGTTGTTTTCATCAACCCAAGATACAAGTGTGTCAAGTACCATGTGGTCCACCACCTTCACCACAGAGTCCAGAATAGAGAAATGAGCCTAAAACAATAGTTACTGTACCGATCTCCCTTTTTAAATACCGGGACTATAATCGATAAAGCCCAAGAATCTGTCCGGCCACCTGGACTGCAGCATTGATAACAGCTGTGAGGACAGGCACCCAGGTTTCTATGTGGCGATGTAGAGATATGGCGGGATCCCATCTGGCTCGGGGGGCCTTGTTTTTAGACAGACCCAGAATACCAGCTCTTACCTCTTGCGTGGTAAAAATAAGTTCCAACTTGCCTTCCACCCTTTCCTGCCCCTCAGTTGCCGGAATATCCGACTGGAAGATACCCTCGAAATGATGTACTCAATTGTCCTCAGTGATATGGGCTTCCAGTAAATTTGCATTATTTCCAGATAGAAATGGGCTGTTAATATTACCCCAGAACTTTGAGCTATTACTCAGTGTACTCGCCTCCACTAAATCGATCTAGGCCTCCATCTTCAGGGCCGACTCACGAGTTGCTAGAGCAGCCTTATATGCTCTTCGTGACCTTTGAGCGCCACCCTATCTCGGGCCTAAACACCCAAGACCTGTCTCAGGTTCCTGGAAGCCTGGGAACATGCCGAACCATCGCGGACCTGGTGCTTACAGCCCCCACCCGAGGCCCGTAGTATCTTCCTTATGACAGTAGACATGGATACAAATGCACCCATAGTGTCCGGAGCACTTGCTTCATCATCGAGACAGGTTGCAAACTTACTGCGACACTGAGTTAAAAGGGACTCGTGGAGTAGCTCTGAGACAATACATATAGCTCTGGGACAATACATACCCACTTTACGCTCCTTCCCGCTTCACCACTTCTAAGTATGTCCGAGTGTTCAGGTCTAGCCTGTTAAGACACAAATGGGGTTGTGGTCAGTACATTCACTCGCCTGCACAGAAATAAAATCGGTAACCAGAGAAAAAGGGGGTTAGATACAAAGGTGAATTCAATAAAGGTCTCACACCCTCTTCCAATAAAGGTTGGGGTAATGTCTGTTTTCCCCAGAGGCAGCTTATTCATTACAGATGTTAGATCAAATTCAAGCAAGATGGAGTTAAGCTCAATACCCTGGGGAGTATGTTCCATGTGTAAGCCTGCTTGTCGTGCACAGTCCATAGCTTCCACTCCTCCTTGCCTTATGTCCCCACACATGAGTGTTAAAATCCCCTGTTAAAAAAATGTAGTGATAACTCTGACCTTTCAAGATGCTATCCTGAAGTACAGACCCCAGCAGAGTTATATAGCCCTTATCCAGGTGTGTAACTCCCGCGTTGTAAAAGTTTACCAGAAGTAGCTTGCTCTTTCCACTGGACAACAACATCACATGTAAATTGGGAGAGTCGTATAGTGAGGTAGCAGAGATGCCAAGGACAGCTAGAGAAACAAAGGTGATAAGCCCCCCTTTGGCTCTCCCAGGGCAGCTGGAATGAAGAGGGTTTTATAGCCATCCAGGTGATAATTATTGTCTACAGCCCATGTTTCCTGGAGGCATATCACATCAAAACTCTTAACAAGGGCCAACCATTTGGTGTTCTCAATCTCGCTCTCCAGCCTCGCGATATTCCAAGAAAGAAATTTACACCCTCCATTCACACTCGATACCTGTTCTGGGGCGATACATTACCCTCGAATGCGGGTTCCACAGGGTCCGAGAGACCCACACATAGTCAATCGCAATCTTCCATTGAGCTCAGAGGAGTAAACCTATTTGCTGTGCTTACCCCTATCATCCCCTCTGCACAACCCCTATGGCCCACCTCTTGGAGCCACACGTTCTGGGACCGTAGTTGGTAATAATTGGGTCTGTAGAAGTGTCGAGATTGCTGAGTTCCAACCCCTGTAGTTTGACTGGGCAACCGTGGTTAAGGTTCGGTTTACCATGACTGGATTGTAAAAATTGATGATAATGCAGTCCCCCAGCCAGAATTTCTTGGTACTGTCAACCCACTGTGTCCGGTGCACCATGAGAATTTGGTTTTCCACCCTAAGCCCAGGGGCAATGTTGGAATTGAGCCAGTGCACCACCTTATTGTTCAGCTGGTAAAAGTCTCCCTTGGTCCCGGGGTTGAGGCATGGTACTCACACCACAACAAGCGGAGTGGACTCAGGTAGGAGATGAACAGAGCCCGAACTAGGATAATAGTTTTTCTAGTCCCCGGGGGCATGGCTTCCAGCCCTTCCTACCTATCATTGGAACAGTACAATCCGCCCACTTTTAAACCCTGAGATGCAGACACTGAAAAGATACTGAGTTGTGGGTGACCCCCACCCCCCTCCGGTTGGTTGAACGGTCTTTAGGGTCAGTTCTAGCCATAATAGGTGGCGTTGTATCTCTTACCATGTGACTAGGCTGCTTCGTGATAGACACTGCTCTGTCTCCTACCCCCGTGCCACTACCACTGGGACTGGAAATGGTGGTCGAGGTCGTAGGCCTTGTAGGAGGGATACTTGTGTAGAGCAGGGCATGGTACCCTTGCAAGGAGGCGATCAGTGCAGACAGGTTGCTTTCCAATGCAGAAAGTTGTAGTAGGATAGAGCCCAATTTAGTTCCAAGTGCTGACAGCAAGGCTGCTTTGAGCATGTCTAACGAAATAGCATCCAGGTTAGGCACTACTGGGTGGACTGCTGAAGATGACTACAATCCAATGTTCTTTCTGCGTTTACAAGGGCCCCCAACCAAAGGGCGCTTCCTCTTAACGCCTCCTGGGCCCAACCTATTGCCAGGTCTCATGTCAGAGGCTGACCTAAAAATTGGCGACTGGGCACCGACCCATGTGACAACAACTGGTGTAAGGAGGACGATACCCCCAGCCTGGTCTTGAGGCATATCTTGAGGTATGTCCACCAAGCCTACTTGAGGGGACTGAGGCTGAGTATGGGAACCGGCATATGGAGCAACAGAAGAAACCACTAGGGAAGGGTGGAAGGTGAGCGAGATAATCGTCTAATAGCCAATTCAATCTCCTTGTCCAGAACCCCAGCAGCCTACTGCAAAAAAACATCCTATGGGGCAGCTTCTTTAAGTACTCACCAGGCGTCCAGCACCTTGCCATTGCCGTGAGGGGAACGGCCGCACCACGGAGAGTCCAGCCAACGCCGTGAGGGGAACGGCAGGACTACACTACCCAGGTGCCCCGGCGGCGCCCACCTGACACCAGCAACACCGCGCCCGGAGGCGCTTGATAAGGAAGGAACACCTCCCGCAACCGCGGGACGTGCGCGGGACGCGCCGGACGAAGCCCGGACTAAGGGCGGACAGTCTGTGACAGTCCGGGACAGAGAGGGCAGGGCAGGGCCACGGACTTTGGCTCTGTCTAAAGCTCAGGTATCCATATTCTATTCTGCCCCGTCACTGTCCGAGAGCACGTAACCACCTATTGTAGGCTGTCCCTTAACTGTTGATTTCTTGGATTGTGTTTGTTTTCATCATTATTATTTTTTGGAATTATTCCTGTTAAGGCTTGCGGAATTTTTTATATTGTGAAGTATATTGAGAGTGTTAAAACATGTCTAAATGTAACATCTTAAATACTCGTCCTGCCCTAGCTATTCTTGACAATTACCTCGTCAAGGTAGTAGATAAAATTAACAAAGATCGTAGACTTTCACTAGGGAGAGGGAGCCCTTCTGTTACTCCACCCAATCAATTACAGTCGCCCATATCCTTATCAACCACCAGTACCGAAGTAAGTGGTGATTTGGTGTCCCCTACGCTAACTACTACGGTTAACCGTTTGGAATTAGAACCTGAAATGTCTATGCACGAGTCTTTACCCGACTCACCAGTCACTGATTCACCGGCACCAAAAACACAAAGGGTACTAAGGTCTGGGAAGAACATTGGTAGGGTTAATGTGCAAAAACGGGCCGGGAAACGTAATAAGAAGAGATTAGCTCCAATACCCAACATTGTTACTAGTGAATTTGAAACCATCACTAATACCTCAGAGGTCAAATTGTCCCCCGAACAGTTAGAGGTTCTGATTAGCATCTTTGATGCAAAGCTTGATAACATTTTGAAACCTTTAATGGATAAACTCGATGCTATTTCGCGGGAGGTTTTTAGGTTGGGAGCTCTCTTGAACCAACACCCAGGGCCCAATGGTATTTCTAATGATATCAGTACCAGGGCTGAGAGCCCGGTGTTGGTGTCACCTGAGTCGGAGACACGCCCCCGTAATGTGGCTATGCCTGAGCCCGTGCCTAGGGTGTGTATAAGGACACCTAGCATAGCAACTTTAGCAGATAAGCCAGGAAAAGTTACAGAGAAGTCAAGGCGGTATGGCTACTCGCAACCTGATTTACCACCAGATTGCGCCCCTTATGTGGCAGTATTGACTAATGTTCCACCAGTCAGGGAGTCTGGTTTATCTGGCAATGTGGAAACCCATGAATCCCTTAAGAACAAAACCGTGGGTTGGCTCAATCGTGAGTGTGGTTTCCCTGTAGCTCTGTCTGACCAGATTCTAACAACTACCAGAACTAACTGGATAGGGAAATCACACAAAACCACTAGTGGTTACTGCGTAATAGTTAACTTTAAAAATCCACATTTAGCAACTACCACCTTGATTAGAGCTACCTCCCGCCCACCGAATGATCAGGGGATTTCATTAAAGCCCTTGGGGTTCTTTTACAGGCATCTATTTGCTCAGCCAATTAACGATTTTGGGGGAGGAAGAGGAAGTCCTTCTAGCATCTCTAGGGGTTTTGAGTTGGCAACATTCAATCGTTACCAACCTTTGAGTGATCTAAACTCCAATGATTGACTGAATCGTGTTCAACACCCCCCTAATCCCGTAGTAAAAATTATACGCTGTGAGGGTGAAGTGGTAAATAATGATATAGGGCCCCCCGTTATTGCAAATGAGCAATATGCTGATGGCATGAACTACAGTGCTTTTGATGACCTGGATGGATATATGATGGGTTCTCCGACAGTGGATGGGCCAAAGTTAACTTTTACAGACCCTAACACTGTACAGGATAATCCATGTGTCTCTCCAACCATCTTACCTAGAGTTAACATGCCTTTACCCCCTGGACTTTTGAGTTGTTTCATTGCCAGTTGGAATGTTGCTGGTTTGAGGTCTAAAGAGAATTGTCTAGGGTGGAAGGAATTTGTTGATCTCTTTGATGTGATTTGCCTCCAGGAAACATGGTGTATAAACTTCAACGGCTATAACGGTTTTATTTCTTACCAACTGCCCGCGATGACGTCGATGTCTGGTAGAGCCAAGGGCGGGCTTTTGGTTTTGATTTCCGTCAAAATGCAATATGTTATCGTGGGGGCTCACTCTCAAATTTTATGGTTGTCACAAGATGAGGGTAGAAATATCCTCTTAATTAATTTTTATAACAACATTTTTGATGGCACCAGGCACTCAGTAATTAATGTTTTGGAGAGTGCTCTAGATGACATTATAAGTGGCTCAAATGTTATTTTTGAAATTATTTTGGTAGGGGATTTTAATATTGCACTTTGTCCCCTCTGTCGAGACGGTATATGTGGGGTTACTAACCGAGTCGGGGATGCAGACACCCACTTCCCCCATAACTTGTACGGTGAATCTTTGAACAATATGCTGGCAGTACTTGATATGGAAATCTTGGAGAACAGGAAGAACAATATAGGCGAATGCATCCCCACCTTTGTAGGTAGAGGGGCAAATACTGTTATTGATTTTATATGTATGTCTTCAAGCCTTGTCCCCTGGAGTCTGGCACCCAGGGTTGTGGATAGTATGCTCAGCGATCACAACTGCTTAACTATTGAGTTCACACTCTGGAAAGAGAAATCTGTACCTGATTTAGGAGCCATTGCTAACATCGAACCCCATAGAGCTAACGGCACTAGGCTAAGATGGAAGGGGGAGAAGGCCGAAAAGACGTCTGATTTTATCATTAGTAGTTGCTTTCGTGTGATTTTGGAGCAATCTAATGCTACTGTAGAATTGATTGGGTATTTTAACAAAATTAATTCCATCATTGACAATAAGTTTACAAGAAAGGCTGGTGCTAAACCCAACGAACCTAGAGGGTGGTTTGACCACGCCTGCACTTCTGCATTAAAAGAGCTCAAAGATGCACTGGCACCCAAGCCAAGAGATAGGAATAATGTGTCCCAGCTAAGAAATAGTTATAAGTTAATTCTAAAGGGAAGGAAGATAGAACTCCAGTTGGAAGCATGGGATAATTTGTCTATGGCCGCTGAGTTAAAGAATTGCACTTTATTTTGGGCTACTGTTAATTCCCCGTTTTTCAAAGATGACAAGGTTCCCGAATTAATTGCAATGATTGGTATGGAATCTTGGATTGACCACTTTTCTAAAATCTTCGACTCTAATAGAATACCGGGTATCTGTCTGGACCGGTGGGCCATTGTCCCACTGGACATCACCATCACAGAGGTACTGGACAGTATCAGAGCAAGTAAAGGGGGAAAGGCTCAGGGCTCCGATGGAGTCCCCATTGATGTATATAAGACAGCCCCGGAGGTTTGGGGCCCAGTGCTGGTCAACATTTTGAATGCAGCCGTCAGCTATGAGGTACCAGCCACCTGGGAGGAATCAATTATCATCCCCATATTTAAGAAAGGTGACCGAGGGGACTTAAAAAATTATCGCCCAATTTCTTTGTTAGATTGCTCGGTGAAAATTATGAGCCGGGTACTTCTGGTGAGATTGGAAGAATGGGCTGAAACCAACGGGATCCTAGCTAACTGTCAGTTTGTATTCAGGAAAGGGCGTGGTACAATTGAGCAGTGCTTGAATCTCGAATTATTAATTGGTAAATACACTCAGGCAAAGAAGGGCACTATCTATCTTTGTTTTGCAGATTTAAGTAGTGCTTTCGACATGGTGGACCACGCTACGCTCTGGGCAAAACTGATAGAATTGGGGGCACCGGAGGGTATCATCTTCTTTTTGGCCCGCCTCTATGCTAAATTACGTACCAGCGTTAGATATGGAAAAAATGGGGAGTGCTCCACCAAATTTAATATCAGAAGGGGTATAAGGCAGGGGTGTGTTTTGGCCCCCTTGCTTTTTACCCTCTTCATAAACGAGGTGGACTCGGTATTACAGACAATGGCGGCAGATGTCCCGAGAGTTAATGATTTTAACGTCCCTGTATTACTCTATGCGGACGATGCCGTACTGTTGGCAAGGACCCCCATTGGCCTTCAACGCTTGATGAATAGGTTCTCACAATTTATTAAGGATAGAAAACTTGTGATTAACAAAAGCAAAACCTATGTTATGGAGTGTGGACCAGGCCCAAATAAGCCACAATCTTATCATATTGAGGGTCAAAAGGTTCAAAAAGTGGATAATTTTTGCTACCTTGGGATTACTTTCTCTAAAAATTGTAGCTGGGCCAGCGAACATAAGAACGTTAAGACCAAGATGCTGAGGAGTGCAGCTGGGGTGTTCACTTTTGCTACCAAATTGGGAGTAAACGGATCAAAGACATGCTTAAGATCTTCCAGTCCAGATGTCTCTCCGTTGCTCTTTATGGTGCTGGTGTTTGGGGTCAGGCCCCTGCAGGGAGCCTTCAGGTAGAGGAGAATGCCTTTCTAAAAAGATTATTGTGTCTGGCTAAATCTGTCTCAAATGATTTAGTACACAGAGAACTCGGCATCCAACATCTAAGTGATCTGATTCTTTTGAGACCTCTCTTGCTATGGCGCTCTATATGGGTAAAAGAGGAGACATCATTAACCAGGGCTATTATCAACGATGCCTCAATTTGGATTACCATCTAAAGATCCCTTGGATTAAATTTGTTATCGAAAATTTCCATGAATTTTATGGTCTTGACGTTTTTAATGACCAATATGCCGCAGCGGTCTTTTCTAAATCTGAAATGAAGAACATCTTTCTGAGTTGTATAGCAGAGAGGAGGTTCAGGGAGGAGGGGAAGTTGTCCACCTGTGTTTCCTACAGTAGTATGAATGCAGTAGAGGGCTATCAGCAATACCTGACACTAGTGACCAGAGCATCCCATCAATATGTATTGACTAGGTTAAGGATGGGGATTGCGCACAATCTAGTCGCCTTCCCTTCCATGAACAAGCACCCCATTGGCCCGTGCTTATGTGATAACATTTCTGCACAAAGCACCACGCACTTTCTTCTGTTGTTTCAATTGTATGGGAATTATCGTAAAACTTTTTTAAACCCATCTTCGTCAAGTTTGGTGTTAGGACAATCCAGGATTCGATGAAATTGCTTTTTAACCTGCACCATCCTGACGTTTGTTTTTTTACTTCTACCTTTATGATCAAAGCTATTAGCATTAGGAAAAGCATGAGTTTTTAAATATTTATTCTGCCCCTGCTTGTATATTATGTTCTGTCTTTTATTAATGATTGTTAATTAATTATGCAAACTGTATTGTATTGTGACTTGTTTTTAACTGTTATGTATGCTTTTATGGACATCCTTTTATGTTCCGAATAAAGCTTTATGAATTGAATTGAATTGCATCCTATGTATGACTTTTTTTCTTTTATAAAACCGGATACATTTTGTTGAATCCCCTAATGTTTAGAAGAAACGTAGAATAGACAGTACTGGATCTTAAAGTAAGCCTTTTCTGCCTGCTATTACTGCATTTGGGGAGCCGAGTTTACACAGGCAGTAACTTGATTGGTATGAAATACAATCTTAGGCATCAGTATCTCCTAATTTCTTAGTCTCTTATCTGTAAACACTTTGAGTGCTTGGAAACGGGCTCTGTTAAAGTACAGAGTGCTTTAAAAAATCCTTGTGAACCCCCCAACAAGGTATTTAGCTCACTGAGTTTGGCAGCCACAAACCTCACCCATTTATTCCTGGCTTGACCTCTTTGCCAAAATATTGTGGTTGATAACTCTCTATTAAAGGTCTGGGCAGCTCGCAGTCAGTGGCATTTCCTTGATAAGAACAGCCCCAGTCTCACCATCACAGACAGTGACATCCACGTTGTGTAACAAACAAGATGGAATCTATAAAACCAGGAGATTTGTGTTTTCAGCCCCCCCTTGTGACAACTTGGGTTCTCAAGATCTATCTCTTCGTTTTTACCAGTTACAGGAATAACTTAAATCAAACTAAACATTTGAAGTAAGTTTGTGATAGAAAAACAGGAGTGTAACATTGGGTAGTCTGAGATGCATACTTTGTATCATCCCACTTGTACCGTACAGCAAGCAGCAGTTAAACCGCCACCCAACTGATTGGCCATCTTTGAACACTGTAAAAACATGCATGTACACTCTGGGGCTGCCAGCTGCATCCCGCTTATGTTGTAGGTCCTCTCTGCCGTGCTCGACTTCGAGCATAATATTGCATCTAGTCGGACATGGAGATCATACAGTGCCGAAAATTAGGAGTAGTCCCGGTTATGCGGGTGATGGGTTGTCCACACATCTACAAAATTCAATCTGGCTTGCCAATCTTGACTACATTTCGATAACCTGTGGACCGGAGAATCCTGTAATGGGGGATGCGACCTATCGTGAGCGACATCCGATATTGGATTAAAATCTCCTCCTAACACTGCTGGACCTGTGAAATAGTGTGTCAATGTGCCGGACATGCGGTCAAGGAACAGCACCTGGTCTATATTTGGTGCATATATACTATATAACGCTAAGTCCCTGCTATATAATCGCCCCTTAACCGCTACAAACCTCCCCTCTGAGTCTATGGTTTGCATAGTCACCTGAAAGGGGACCCCTGCTCTAATCCAAATCAATGCCCCCCTCGCGAATAATGAGTACGATGTACTAAAAACCTGCCCCCTCCATCTGCGCTGCAATGCGAGTTCCTCCGATCTTGTGAGGTGCGTCTCTTGGAGCAACGCTATGTGAACTCTCCTCCTGACCAAATACGCATGAACCTTATGTCGTCTCATCATGGTGTGTAGTCCCGTTACATTCCAAGTGATGCAACGTAATCGGGTATGGTCCCCATCGTAGTAAAGTAACCATTTCACCTCTCCTTGCACAAATATGAACACACTGGTGAACACACTGGTGATTCCCATGCCCGAACCAATCCCCCAACCTCCCCTCCCCCCCCCAACCTCCCAAGAACAGGTCCTAGAACAACACTGCTAGTCCCCATCCAAACCAGTTTAACAGGTAACATACTCCTAAGCACACCAATAGTCACTGCGGGCGTGCCTTATGGGCAATGGGGGGGGCTCAGTGCCAACAGGCGACCGCTTACGTACATTATATATCTCCCAAGATCCCCCAAGTAGCCACAGTTTCATTAGCCCACCCGTATACCTTCACTTAGACATGCGATCTGCTGCACACTGTTCGAAGTCTCTCCTCGGTTTGGCCTCCCAAAGGACCCCGTGAACTGCAACGTGCCAACATCCCTCTTCTTAAATAGTGCCTATGGACCAGCCTTCCCTTCACATATACCAGCCCCTGTGACAGCCCCCTAAACTGCAAAACATCATTCATCCAATAGTCCGTCTGCTGTGGCCGGGGTGACCTGCGGCATCCTCAGGCTTCCTGCTTCCGAGGCCTCGGTGTCAGACTGTGCTTTGTCTCTCTCTGAGTCCGTACTCCCCGATGACTGCGACACCCTCTCTCCAGACAGCGCCCTCACTGCTTCCAAAGCCCCCTGCCTTTCCAACTCCTTCTGTGACTGAGATGGTTTCTGCGTACCCAGCCATCGCCTCCTGATCCGCTGTGACTTGCTCCAGTGCAATTCCCTCGAGGACTCCTGATGGCGCCTCTCCATGTGGTCTGTCCCTGCCCTATAGGCTTCCAACCAGGACCATGCCCCATCTAACATTATTTTCAGTCTGGCTGGGAATAACAAGGAATATTGGAGGCCTTCCGATCTCAGCTCTCTCTTAACTGCTAGGAAGGATGCGTAGCAACGCTGGATTTCCAGAGGATAATCCGGAAAAATAGAGACGTTGCTATTTTCAGCCTGATACGGGCCATCTTTTCGCGCTTTTCGGAGTAATAAGTCCCTGTCCTTATAATGCAGAAGTCTTGCTACCACTGGACGGGGAGGACGCACCGGTAGTGGTGGTTTCGCAGGTACTCTTTGCGCCTGTTCCAAGGTGTAGAAGGGCGACAGCTCTTCGGCAGCCAGCGTAGTCCTCAGCCAGCTCTCCAAATATTGCACCATGTCCGTCCCTTCCACTTTCTCAGGCAGGCCCACTACGCAAATGTTATTCCTACGGTTTCAGCTTTCTGCGTCTTCCGCCCGTTTCTCCAATGCTTGTATCCGCTCCAACGCAACACAGCTAGTTTCAGGTGTATGCCGAAACGCGCGTTGTAGACATCTGCCGCACTGCCTACATCAACTTCGCGTCTACCATCATGTATTTGTACATATCAAATGTCGATTAATGATATTTTATTCTATGTAGTCATCATTATGTATCCTTTATGCAGAATTGGAACATTGATCTATCAAATAAATCATGTTTATAAAAGATAAAATAAATAAATAAATATACTGTTTTGATAAATGTCTTCCATGTGGTTATTGATCACATACTTCAGGGTGGTCTATCTCTCTTATTGCAATTTATGATACTTTTAGAGGTATTCTAATATTCTAATCTTCTAAATTTCTAAATTTCTACTGATATTAGCATCTAGCTATAATACTTTCTTATACTAGTTTTATTCCCTATGTTATAGCTTGCTGTTTCTATAGGGGTCACTTGTTTTCTAAAAAACCTCGAAGCATGATGCCAGCGCTCGCAGCTGTCCCTCTCTCGTCAGCAACTCAGTTCACAGCCGATCCGCCGATGAACTGCCGCTTTCGCACCAGAAGTGCCTCGGTCTCTCAGCTGGCGTGCCTGCGCGGCCCCCAGTCTAGGCTTTAGTAGTAGTCATCGGGCCGCCGCCATTTTAGGACGCGCCTCTGCCAGCAACCTCAGGCTGGAAATACTCCCAAGCTCCTGCTCCACGTCCGATGTGCCCACGGATAGGCGCAAGGGCAGGTCAGCACCCCTCCGGCCATGCTCTGTGTCACCGGGCAGGCCAGAATGCTACAATATTTCAGGATTTCTGCGGGGATCCGTGTGGAGCTCGGCGCTCATGCAACCTGCTCCATCGGCTGCCAAGCCATGCCCCGTGCCTGGCCTGTGTTATTGAATTATTTGCGTCACATTCTCCTCGTGCCTGCCTGTGTTATTGTATTGTTTGCGTCAGATTCTCCTAGTGCCTGGCTTGTGTTATTGCATTGTTTGCATCAGATTCTCCTCATGCCTCTCCTGTATTATTGGATTGTTTGCATCATATTCTCCTTGTGTCTGGCCTGTGTTATTGCATTGTTTGCCTCAGATTCTCCTATTGCCTGGCTTGTGTTATTGCAATGTTTGCATCAGATTCTCCTAGTGCCTGGCCTTTGTTATTGCATTGTTTGCGTCCGATTCTCCTAGTGCCTGGACTGTGTTGTTGCATTGTTAGAGTCAGATTCTCCTAGTGCCTGGCCTGTGTTATTGCATTGTTTGCCTCAGATTCACTTTGTGCCTGGCCCATGTTATTGCATTGTTTGCATCAGATTCTCCTCGAGCCTGGCCTGTGTTATTGCATTGTTTGCATCAGATTCTCCTAGTGCCTGACTTGTGTTATTGCATGTTTGCCTCAGATTCTCTTTGTGCCTGGCCTTTGTTACTGCATTGTTTGCATCAGATTCTCCTCGTGCCTGGCCTGTGTTATTGCATTGTTTGCGTCACATTTTCCTAGTGCCTGGCCTGTGTTATTGCATTGTTTGCATCTCGTTTTTCTAGTACCTGGTCTGTGTTATTGCATTGTATGCAAAGCTCTTGCTATGTTATTATTCTAATAGCTGCAGCTTTTCTAACAAACATGGTACCTTTTATCCCAATCAAGTGCATCTGACTGCAAGGACACTGCACTCTTCCTGCAGGAGCAATCTATTTCCTATTTATGTAGCAACAGACAGCACAGCATGTCTGCCAGAGATGTTGTAAGTGTCAGAAACAGTACATATGTAAGTAGGTATGATGCAAAACAAACTGTTGAGTAAGAGTTTAAACGAAGAATCTGCTGTGATAGATGGCAAAACATCCATGTTGAAACATCAACAGTAGGACAATGGTACATGGAATGATATTGGTAGGTTACACTTCTGTGCAGAGCGTGTCACTTATTGTTCTTTTCTTCCACTCTCATGAGATGGTTTCACAAGGAAACTCTGAGCTCACTGACTGTGGAGCTTCCACGAATCCCAGAGACAGGCCGTTCCAAAGACGGTAACAGAGAAGGGTGAAAGATCTGAGTCTTGATCCTGGCAGATGGACTGGTGATCCCTGAGGGGGTGCAGTTGGTCTGTGTGTTGCCACGGCTGTCCAGGGGGTGTAAGAAAATGTCAGCAATTTATGGAGGGACCTTTTTTGGGTGAGAACCACCCAGCTTCATGCACTATGGACTTGAAGGTTTGTGTCTGCGCAGGATGAGTTACATTTTGATAGCAAAATAGAGGACCTTGTCCAAAGCGGATAGATGTTACCAATGATTAACATCTTCAGTTACAACAGATAGAGAAAGCAGTGGCGGCTCCCCCATTGGGGCGTGTTGCATTGCCTCACTGCTTTCTGTCAGTCCGAGAAGGCAGAAACATAAATGGTAAAAACTACCATTTATGTTTCTGCCTTCTTGCACTACGTGAAAGCAGAAGTGCCTCTGTTTCTGGTTGGGGCGGGCGGGTGTCATGCTTGAGGGTGGGGGGGAGTGGCTTACCTACTGTTGTGGGTACTGACTATTTGGTCGGCCCCAGGGTCGAACAAAGTAGTCATGCGCACTCCTGCCGGGGGGGCTCTCCGCTGCGCCTAACCAATCACAAAGCGTTGTGATAGGATTAGGGGAGCAGGAAGAGGGAGGCTGCCTGAAAGGGCACCAGGACTCCAGAGCAAGCAGGAGCTAAGGCGGCGGAGTGTGATGCGGTCCCGGAGGACGCATGTACGTTTTTTATTTTATATAGGTAAGATACTGATAGATTACCTCCCCCCCCCCGCGTGTACTCACCCACTTTGCCGGCCGCAACTGTTTACATTACACCATGGGATTCGATTAAACGTTCCCACCATAAATGCTTCTTCTTCCTAAAATTATGGAACCCTATCATTGAAAACAATTGGGCTATATATCAACAGCAGGGGTCTTCTTTGATTGTCAGTGCATGGTTGCCCTGTTTGCATTAATTTGCGTATTAATATGCCACGGTTCTTACGTATAGTGTCAACTGATCACCATCGTTTCTCAAGCTGACAAAACCAAAACCGTTCTCTGTTAACAAGCAAGATGCTATCACGGTTTTCCAGCGTACCTTATCCTCCGACCTCCGACTCATTTTGTAGAGAGCTTGTGCAGTGGCGTAACGAAAGTTGGAGGGACAAGGTTCACAGGGGAGCCCCTGCTCCCGATTTAATCTGGAGCTCTATGGCTTCAGTACAGTGCTGAGGGGGCCCCCGTACTGCGGGGCTTGTGTCGTTGCTATCTATTTAGGAACTTTCTTTTAATAACCGCATAGCCACGTAACAGTTGAGCTGAAAAAGACACCGGAATAAAAAGATGGCGTTTTCCCAAGTGGTGTATTGGTTAATAAAGATAGTCTGTGAGTCTCAAACACGGTGCACATAAAGCCGCCCACCCAGGGTAGACGATACGGTTGTATCAATGTCTAGTGCAGTTATCTGCATCAACAACGTTCTTTACTAAGCTCTCAACTGTGGATAACCGTTAGCATCCTAAATCCGGCAGTCTCTGCACTGTAAAACCAAGCAAAACAAATCAAACTAGAATACGATATACATAGCATGTGCATATTTACTGATCTGTTGTGTCCTGCAAACACTATTCCATTCTGATGACAGGCTTTTCAGGAGTCATAGGAGGGATGAGTGCTGAAGTGCCTGGCCTTGCCTGCAAGAACTCTCTGCCTGTTTTCTGCTTCCCGCCGAGCTGCTTGTGTTCCTGCTTGGAAATCGGCCTCTCTCCTGATACACCATATTATTTGCCGTTTTAAAGATGCTGCCGTGTTTTATGTTGATAATATCTTAATAGCCTCCCCTGCTTGGGAATACGATCTAAAGGACCCGTCCTCCAGTCCACCCTGCCAGAGACGTATCTGTGCACCACGGATTGTCTACCCTGCAGTGTCGTCGACCAGATGCCAGACAAACAGGAGGATTCTCACACTCTCACTGCCTGTTATGTGTGGCTCAGTCCTTAATCTTTATGAATGTAAACTTTGTTATTCTTTTCCTGCTAACACGCTGTGTTGCTAGACTCTCAGTCACAGAAGCTGCAGAGGCACCAGAAGTACTCTGCAGGGCTTCCCGAAGAGGAACACATAACCATGGGGTCGGACCACTTTTATCTTGGCTGTTTCCTGGTGTAATAGCAGCAGGGAATGTTAGTCATGAATACAAGTGTTTTTCACTCCCCATCTCGTGCAAAGAGCCAGTGGGTGAGTCAGTTCAAGACTTAGTTATTTTCTTTTAATCTGGCTACCTCATTACTCTTGTCATTCGCCCTTCTTTCAACAGACATGTATCGGAGCTGGCTATGTGCTTAAGGATCACACCGCAGGGTGCGTACGTACATAAGAATCATAAGTGTTTGTTTTATTAAACATCATTTTCATCTGCTATTGTGTTGTACAAACTGTGAAGAGTTAATTTTTTTAAATCGGGCCTGCATTGTGACAGGTGTTAACAAACCAGAAACGACTTTTGTCTGTAATTGTTTAAGCAGTTCTTAGTTCATTAATTATTAACTTCTTTCGAGTGGTAGATGTATTCAACTTTGGTCTGTGAAATATAAAACGTGTCTTTGTAACTGCCCCACAATGCCGTCGGGAATAACACCAATTCATCAGAAAAACTTTTTATTCATTGACTAGGATTTTGTTTTCTCACACCGAGGCTCATCTAAAAGCTAAGTGAATGGGAACTGGCAGGCCTCGTTTTTTTTTAATCATGTTTTTAAAATATCATCTTCTGTTCGATACGGCTCTGTCTCTGAATTTGCCCCCATGCTTGTCTATGCACGCTGGAAGCCATTGAGCATGGACTCTACGGGTATCACTTGTTGTGATGTAGTATGTGGGATCTGTCTCTGTGTAGCGTGTGGTAGTAGCGGAAGGCCTTATCTTAATGTAGGGTAGGTGTGGTCTGTCCGTGTTTTGATGCAGGGCGTCAGTAGGAATGATGAATATGAGGCAGGAGTCCGAATAGTGGGATTACACTCTCAAATTTGCTTGAAAATGCACCGTTTGCACCCCTGTAGGTGGTTCAGTCTCGCTCGCCACAGTGAAGTACAATTGTTTTATGCCTCACCACTCTCAAATGTCACCAGCTGCCACTGAGAGAAAGCCCAGGTACCTCTAGTTTTGAAAAGCTTCCTGCACGGGATGTTCAGATACAGTGGTTGAATTAAACCTTGTAGCAGCACTTGTAGTGTTGACTTTTGGAGTCTTGTAGTATGTGCTGGATGCGGTAGGACTGTCTCAATGCTCTACAGAAATCATAAAATCCAGACTCTCATTCCTCTCAGAGCTCGAGCTCTGTGGCATGACCAGCAGAACTGCAATAAAGAAGATGTCCTAGAACAGTTCTACCTCTCCCGATCTTTGAACGGATCATTGAGGAAAGAAGCCCTTGTCTGGAAAGCAGATCTACACAAGGCACAGCTGACAGAAGACCCTGCCTGGGAGAAAGATCTGCACAAGACGCAGCTGACAGAAGCCCCTGCCTGGGAGTAAGATCTGCACAAGACGCAGCTGACAGAAGCCCCTGCCTGGGAGAAAGATCTGCACAAGACGCAGCTGACAGAAGCCCCTGCCTGGGAGTAAGATCTGCACAGGGCACAGCTGACAGATATCCAGCCTGGAAGGAAGATCTGCACAACGCACAGCTGATTGAAGTCCACCCTGGAAGGAAGATCTGCACAAGGCGCAGCTGACAGAAGTCCTGCCTGGAAGGAAGATCTGCACAAGGCTCAGCTGACAGAAGTCCTGCCTGGAAGGAAGATCTGCAAGAGGCACAGCTGACAGAAGTCCTGCCTGGAAGGAAGATCTGCACAAGGCGCAGCTGACAGAAGTCCTGCCTGGAAGGAAGATCTGCACAAGGCGCAGCTGACAGAAGTCCTGCCTGGAAGGAAGATCTGCACAAGGTGCAGTTGACAGAAGTCCTGCCTGGAAGGAAGATCTGCACAAGGTGCAGTTGACAGAAGTCCTGCCTGGAAGGAAGATCTGCACAAGGCTCAGCTGACAGAAGTCCTGCCTGGAAGGAAGATCTGCACAAGGCTCAGCTGACAGAAGTCCTGCCTGGAAGGAAGATCTGCACAAGGCTCAGCTGACAGAAGTCCTGCCTGGAAGGAAGATCTGCAAGAGGCACAGCTGACAGAAGTCCTGCCTGGAAGGAAGATCTGCACAAGGCGCAGCTGACAGAAGTCCTGCCTGGAAGGAAGATCTGCACAAGGTGCAGTTGACAGAAGTCCTGCCTGGAAGGAAGATCGTGTATATATAGGGGGGTTTTACCCAAACATAGTCACTGGGACCTGGGTGGTGTAAGTACTGAGAGGAAGGGGTCCCAGCGTAGGTGTGAATAATAGTTATACAATTTGAAAAAAGTCTATAGAAACAATGAATGCAACCACATTGTTTTAATCACATTGGGAGTAGGTATATTAAATATAGTAACAAATAATATTGCAAGCGTAACCGCTTGTCCTAATGCGCACTGTTGCACTTCCAGCTGGAATGCTTTTATTTAATGGATAAACATAATTCTGAGCTGGTATAGCATACCATGACAATATTGAATCAACATAATCAGTTCAAAAGCAAATTAGTTTTTAACCATTTTACTTGGTTCTTTTTCAAAAGAGAAAATCATAAGCTTTAACCAATTGAGGATCTCATTGGATAATAGTTTCACATTCAAAATTCATGCATAAACATTTTCTACATTTCTTAACGACGCCCTATGCATTTCGGGCCCCTTGGCCCTTCTTCAGGGGCAGAGTCTGTAAAAAATCAGAAAGAGATACACTCTATTTGATACAGTTCTAGAGCTGTGAGGGATACACAGTCAAGTATACTTAAACATTCATAATACCTGAATACAATAGTAAGTAAACATGCCATTATATCAATAAGGGGATTTTTGTGATTGGGTGACTAATATATAGTTGAAAGATGGTGAAAAAAGAAAGATGGTGAAAAGAGAGTCGAAAAATAGTGAAAAAACCAGGTAGACGACTACCGCTACAGGACAGACTCCTGTGAATACCTTTAGGTATGACGATTTTTTTACTACTAATCACCGTAGGCTTAGGTATACGTATGACTTGTGATGTTAAACAGTACCCCCCGTATTTTTTAGAACTCGTTTCAGTTCTTTGAACACGCCTTGTGAACCACCCCTCACCCACCAAGTTCGAAGTCAAGGTCAGTAAGATAAATAGCGGGACACTTATACCACCTGGTGTGGAATACTGGTCACACATCCGTTCATTTTTTCTGTATCACATTCAGAGTTACATCTATTTTCTCTTACTGCTGCATTTAGAACTCTTCATAACACCTCTTTAGACTTTTTTCACTATTTTTCGACTCTCTTTTCACCATCTTTCTTTTTTTCACCATCTTTCTTTTTTTCACCATCTTTCAACTATATATTAGTCACCCAATCACAAAAATCCCCTTATTGATATAATGGCATGTTTACTTACTATTGTATTCAGGTATTATGAATGTTTAAGTATACTTGACTGTGTATCCCTCACAGCTCTAGAACTGTATCAAATAGAGTGTATCTCTTTCTGATTTTTTACAGACTCTGCCCCTGAAGAAGGGCCAAGGGGCCCGAAATGCATAGGGCGTCGTTAAGAAATGTAGAAAATGTTTATGCATGAATTTTGAATGTGAAACTATTATCCAATGAGATCCTCAATTGGTTAAAGCTTATGATTTTCTCTTTTGAAAAAGAACCAAGTAAAATGGTTAAAAACTAATTTGCTTTTGAACTGATTATGTTGATTCAATAATGTCATGGTATGCTATACCAGCTCAGAATTATGTTTATCCATTAAATAAAAGCATTCCAGCTGGAAGTGCAACAGTGCGCATTAGGACAAGCGGTTACGCTTGCAATATTATTTGTTACTGATCAGCACAACATGGACATTGTGCTAACCTAAGCAGCACGCATTTAGTAACAGTATAAACTTTAATTTAAAAACACATAAAGAGTAGGTGTGCCCAGCCTCCACTTCAATTCTTTTAGTACTTGTCCTCAAGGCAGGAGCACCCACAGTCTAAAAATGTCATTTGACGCAATCACAGGGTTAACAGATAATAGAGCCAACACTTTGGCATACACAAACGAACAAGCCGCAGAAATATACTCGCTTATACAAGACATACGTTCTTTTAATGTGCAGGGAAGCAGTCTTCCACAACAACTTAAACAACTTGAATTTCTAACCAAAAGACAACTGAATCAACGACTGCACGCTTCGACCCTGGTGCAATATCACCGCGCCAAAAGGATCCCGAGAGGACTGAGGATGCCCATAAAACCTATGTTATTCAGGTTTCATATGAAAAAGGACTTTATGGACAAATGGTACGCTGTACTAAACAAATGTTCCCTCGACTTGTTATTACTATTAATAGAAGAACTAGCAGTTGTGATCAACGAAATAACTGAGGAGATAGCTTTAATAAAAACTGACTTAGAAAGTCGAATGGACACCACAGATTGGACTAAATTCCTGGAAGACATGAACACAAGACTAGATGTCTACACTAAAGACATACAAGAAGGAAAACTGAGGAAATACAAACGGGACACTCTGGATTATAAGCTGAACGAGGTGTACACCTGGGCAGAGGTGTATGCCCAGAGGAGAACATATTTCAAAAAAACCACCAATACTTCATCTCAGGAGAGTGTAACCTCCGAAAGTGAAACAAATCCTACCAGAGCACCTCCAACTATACAAACAACCACAGGAGCATCTGGAGAAACAAGCACAGGAGGACCGACAGGTGGCAAAACGTCTTTTTCTCAACAGGACGGGGATTCAAGCCAACTAAAAGGAAAACCAGGCGAAGTCAAAGAAGTAACAAAACCAAACCTCAGGAGCACGAAACAAACATAGTGGTAAACATCTCTACTCAAGTTATAACCGAGCAACAAGAAAAAGTACTAAACAAAGGCTTCAATTTCGTACCTACTTATAACACAAACCAACTCGAGACCGAGATTGATTTCTTTAAATTTATGAGAGTGCTACGCTTGAAATATTTTTTTAAGAATATCCCTGATTCTGGAATTACCCCAACTGAAACAGAACCGGAGGAGTTTAGACCTAAATCTTCCTTTGTAGCTCCTACATCACATAAGATTCTCGACGCATTTGAGAACCTAGTACTTAACGACGTCAAGAAAATCAACACTTGGAAAAAGAGAACAACGAACTTATCCAAATACGAAAAACACACACTGAAAGAACTAGCGGACAATCCAAACATTCACATTGAAAGAGCCGACAAAGGGGGCGCCATAGTGATCATGGATCAGCAGTTTTATGAAACCAGTGTAATTGACCACATAAACGACACAGAGATCTGCATAAAATTGGATAAAGACCCCACTGAAGATTTGAAAATGACCTTGAACCTGCTGCTTGACCAGGCAGAAAACATGAAATGGATTTCCGCTAAAACAAGACAGTTTCTAACAGTGCAGCACCCTAAACAACCTAATATATACATGCTACCCAAGCTCCATAAAGACCTTCAAAAACCACCTTTTCGCCCTATTGTTGCAGGGTGTGGAACAATCTTCGAACCCCTGGGAAAGTATCTTGACCACTTTTTGCAACCATTTGTACAGACTTGGTACTCATACATCAAAGACACTACACATTTTCTACAAAAACTGGCTACAGTGCAATTCAAGGAAGAATTCATATTATGTTGCTTGGACGTAAAAGCTTTATATACATCCATTCCCCACAGCGGAGGAATTGAAGCTGTAGAATGGGCTCTTTTAAAACAAGAAGAACTAAGAGCCGACAAAGTATTCCTACTTGAATTGCTACATTTTTGTCTTCATCATGGATATTTCAAATACAAGAACGAGTTCTTTTTACAAAACAAAGGGACATCCATGGGATTTTCCGGAGCACCTGCCTACGCTAATAGCTATATGGCAAGATTCGAAGAAGAACAACTACTGACAGACCCTGAATGGCAGGACAACATAACCCTATATTGTCGATACATTGATGATATTTTTCTAATATGGCACAACACCAAAGAATTGCTTGAACAAAAAATAACCCAGTTGAACACATTGGACGAACATCTTCAATTTACCAGCACTATAGAGTTCACTAAAATTCCTTTTCTGGATGTACTAGTAAAACTAGAAGACAATGCAATCCGAACTGAAATATACCATAAAGCCACAGACAAAAACACAGCATTAATGTACAACAGCTTTCACCCAAAAAACTTAATTGAAAACCTGCCATACTCACAGATGTTGAGAGCCAAAAGGATATGTACAGACACCCACACACTTGAGCGTAATCTGGAAATAATCACTGACAAATACACAGAGAAGAAATACCCAAAGACACTTTTGGAAAATACCATACAAAAAGTAGCAGAAAAAAACCGGGAATCATTATTCACATCAACATTAAAACCAGAGAGGAATCGTCAAGTATTTGTATCTAAATACTCAACCAGCTCAAGAGAAATTAAAAAGAGCATCAACCAGCACTGGGATCTTCTTAGTAACGAAAATGATTTCCAAGGGTTATTCAAAGACAGACCGATCTTTGCCTACAAAAGGTCCAGAAACATTAAAGAGATGTTGAAATCACCCGCCATGAACCTTCAAGAAACCTATCGAGGCACTAGGAAATGCTACAACTGCGTACAATGCAACAACGTTATAGTGAGTGACAACATCAGGCATCCCCACACCGGGGAAACCATCAAGACTAAGCACAATGCTGACTGCAATTCCACACATTTGATTTATGCTATAAAATGCCCCTGTGGGCTCTTATACATAGGAAAAACAGAGCGCAAAATCAAAACACGCATATCAGAGCATAAAAGCACCATTCGTAACAACAACCCCAACAGCAGTTTAGCAACCCACTGGTCCAAGAATAGGCACACAATAGCACAGCTCAAGTTCCAGGTGCTCGAGGTAGTCAAACCCACCCCTGGTAAGGACCTCACAAAAAAACTACTCCAAAGAGAGATATTTTGGATAAGAAGACTAGATTCACAGGATCCGAAAGGGATCAATGATAGAGCAGATCTAGGATGTTATCTATGAGATTGCACCTCCCGTCGCCTGCGTGCGACTTGTGTTCAGTATTGACTACATAAATGAATGTAAACACATGAAAACATATAATGACATATATTCACATGTATGTTTCCTATATCTAGATTAGTTTTATATATATATATGCTTTTCTCCCTCTATCCTTTCATTAATTTTTTCGTCTTTTCTCTCTCTAACCCCCGTTTTTCTATGGTTTTTGCTCTTTAATAATGGCCGCCACTTTCGTGCACTATGCTCCCGTAGACTAGAATAAGTCCGTTTTTCATCATTAGTATACTTTAGCCGGCCATACGCATGCGCGACTACCAGCAACTGAAATTGCAGTCAATTCGGCATTCCACCGTGAAGTTTCACGGAGTTCTTTAACCTTGCGTAAGGTGAGCCCCTCCTTGTGACAGTCGGTTCAGTTTATTCTATTTTTTGCTTTTGAGCAACTAACGAACACCGCCCGTTTAACTTTCCAGCTTGAGGATCTTACCCATTTTAACCAGGTAGACGACTACCGCTACAGGACAGACTCCTGTGAATACCTTTAGGTATGACGATTTTTTTACTACTAATCACCGTAGGCTTAGGTATACGTATGACTTGTGATGTTAAACAGTACCCCCCGTATTTTTTAGAACTCGTTTCTGAACACGCCTTGTGAACCACCCCTCACCCACCAAGTTTGAAGTCAAGGTCAGTAAGATAAATAGCGGGACACTTATACCACCTGGTGTGGAATACTGGTCACACATCCGTTCATTTTTTCTGTATCACATTCAGAGTTACATCTATTTTCTCTTACTGCTGCATTTAGAACTCTTCATAACACCTCTTTAGACTTTTTTCACTATTTTTCGACTCTCTTTTCACCATCTTTCTTTTTTCACCATCTTTCAACTATATATTAGTCACCCAATCACAAAAATCCCCTTATTGATATAATGGCATGTTTACTTACTATTGTATTCAGGTATTATGAATGTTTAAGTATACTTGACTGTGTATCCCTCACAGCTCTAGAACTGTATCAAATAGAGTGTATCTCTTTCTGATTTTTTACAGACTCTGCCCCTGAAGAAGGGCCAAGGGGCCCGAAATGCATAGGGCGTCGTTAAGAAATGTAGAAAATGTTTATGCATGAATTTTGAATGTGAAACCATTATCGAATGAGATCCTCAATTGGTTAAAGCTTATGATTTTCTCTTTTGAAAAAGAACCAAGTAAAATGGTTAAAAACTAATTTGCTTTTGAACTGATTATGTTGATTCAATAATGTCATGGTATGCTATACCAGCTCAGAATTATGTTTATCCATTAAATAAAAGCATACCAGCTGGAAGTGCAAAAGTGCGCATTAGGACAAGCGGTTACGCTTGCAATATTATTTGTTACTGATCAGCACAACATGGACATTGTGCTAACCTAAGCAGCACGCATTTAGTAACAGTATAAACTTTAATTTAAAAACACATAAAGAGTAGGTGTGCCCAGCCTCCACTTCAATTATATTAAATATAGTATCACTTGATTACATATTATAATCGGTTGTACAGTGCCCCAAGGAAAGGAGGAAGTGATTGGGTGAGGATAGTGTGATAAAGGGATAGTGACAGTAAAATCAACCAAGTATCAGAGATGCATTGGTAGGTGAATTTCTATACACAAAACAAAAGACCATTGGTTCAATACATAAATCACCACATGTCATACTTCACAAAATACATTAAATGTCAGAATTCTGGCGTGAAGTTGACGACCAAGAAGCTATTGTCGACGTTTCGACCCTCTGTAATTTGCAGGAATTAGTGATGCCCTTGCTGCGGGGTCTTCATCAGGACGGGGTGCAGGGCAGGCAACCTAATCAACATATATTAGAAAGAATTATTTTAAAATGGGGGATTCCCAAATGGTCGTATGACTCAACACAGTTAGATTAGGAATCATGCGCACACAGAAAGAGAAGGAGCATACCGTTCTAGTTAATGCTCATGTTGTAAATCGAGGGCGGGGCTTGCGTCACCATGAAGTTATTCATTTCTTAAAAATAAGGAAACAAAAATATGTGTATTTACTAAATTGGCAGAGACCGTTGGGTCCGAGAGTGGCGGAACAAACAGGTTTGTTGTTCCAATAGAGGGCGTCATGGTGCCTGATAATGTATATTATCAACTTACAGTGAAGACGTTTTGTAGAGCGGTGGAGGTCGAATCTGGCCCGGGGATGGTGGCGTTGTCAGGGTCTAAAACAGGATATTAATATATAATTAAAGTCCATGCAGGATCGGTATATTCAGTATTCCAGAAAGTTTGGACCACGCTTACTAGAATTATAAATTTGTTGGCATAGGGTCCGGGGGAAATAATTGTGGTAGAAACAGTCACTTCGCGGGATCTGCGAAAAAACACAGAGAACTAGTCACACATGTAAGTATGCAATGGCCATTGCAAATTAACATGGATTCGGGGTTCGTATTCCGAATCATTGGATAGGTTAAACAGGGCTTACCCGAGGTATTGGGTTTGTTGGCACAAAGTCGGAGAAATAATTATGTTGAACAGAAGACCTTTCCGTGATTTCTGTGAAGGAACATGAAAAAGGGGAGTCTTAATTACATGGTTTGAATCGTAGTTACGAGCTAACAGGAAGCGGGGAATGGAGTATCACGCATATTTAGCAAGTAAACAAAGGCTTACCCAAAGTATAGTTTTAGTTTGGCTGGTACAAGGTCCACGAGTATAATTGGTAACACAGGATTACTCCGTGGTATCTGTAGAAAAACACAGAGAGGAGGTTGTAGACAGCAAGTTCGGGTCTTAATTACGGGTTACGCTAAAATTGGAATCGCTACGGAGATAAAAACTTACCATATGCCAACTGAATCTGGCATATCGCTCCGCTCGCTCGTGTCTTCAATCACGGACTGAGCTTCCTGGTTAGATCATTGCTATAGTAACCGCATCACGTGACTCGGGGCTAGCGTATCGACATGGTAGAAAGACCCGGACGTATATTTAGAGTACCATAAGACTAAGCTTATTGACGACTATTTTTAAGAAAATTGACGACTATTTTTAAGAAATCTGGGTTGTTATCCGCGTGATAATTATAAGAATTACAATTACAGGTACACTGTAAAACGCTCTTTACTGGATTTGGGTCCGCGATCATTGAACACACACATAATTGGCAGCAAGTAATGGGTGAGTTGGTGATCACAATTAAAATAAGTTAGTATAGCATACCTGTCACCAGATGGTAAAAACATAATATACATCATGACCAATTCAAGTCGAATTAATCAAGACATATGAGTGTGGCGTATATGCAGGGTGCATGTCCGCAAATAGTTGAACACAGATTAAATTAACCGCAACAAAATGATAGGTCAGTAATCTCAATATGAATATGTTTATCTGGCGTACCTATCACACGATGGTAAAGCCATTTGTTGCCATAATGACCCATTGAGATCGAGGTAATCAAAATATGAGTATGGCGTACCTATCGCAAGATGGTAAAGCCATTGATAGACGCAATGAACATCGTAACAGTTGATTGACAATCATATTAATCATAACACATAATTGTTGATCAAGAGGTCTGCATAAACATTAGATTCTTGCTATGGCGTACCTCTCACAAGAGGGTATAGACCATTTCAGGTGAAAATATTACATATTCTTATTGAATGTTACAATTACAGATGACTCAAGGCAGGGTTGCTAACTGAGAAAAATAACTGTCCTGTTCATTAAGACCTGTGTGAATAGAATCAAAGAAGATCATCCATTTCAATTCACGTGTGTTAAGAATACTTGAAATGTTACCCCCACGGGGTCCGAATATGGCCTTTTCTAATATAACCCATCAAAGACTTTCTGGGGGGTGTGCAGCCAGTTTGAAATGATCTACAAGGGGTGCTCCCTGGACCTCACACCTGATCCGGCTCATGTGTTGAAGAATTCTTACTTTCGCTTTCTGCTGTGTTTGACCAATGTAGATCAATTGGCATGGGCATATTATCGCGTAGATAATGTTGGACGTATTACAATTACTATGCGATTTGAGCTGGATTTTCTGTTGAAGGTGTTCAAATTCCTTTGTTTGGATTGTAGTTTCACAGGCCTTACAGTCGCCACATTTGAAGTGGCCTAAAACGGGGGGCAGATTCCATAGTGAAGTGATAGTGGGATTATCTGGAGTGTGTAAAAAGGATCGTACCACATAGTCTTTGACGCTTTTGGCTTTCTTGAAAGCGTGTAATGGTGTGCCCACCTGGTTGATATCATCCGATATTAATTGCCAATGTTGATTCACAATGCGTTTGATCTTATTACTTTTGGTAGTGAACGTTATTACGCATACGATCCTGTTGTCTTGTGGGTCTACCTTGTCTTTAGGCGAAAGTAACACCTCTCGCGAATAGAACCATGCACGTTTCCTTGATTTCTTGACCAAACGTCGGGGGTAACCTCGTTGTTGGAGACGGTTTATAAGATCTTCAGATTCTTTAAAGTAATGGTCTTTATTGGAGCAGTTCCTCCGGATACATAGGAATTGCCCGAAGGGCAAATTGTCGCGAAGTGCTCGCGGTTGATGACTGTTGTATTGTAACAACGAGTTCCTTTCAGCCGGCTTGTGGTAAAGTGTAGTGAATAAGCTGCCAGATTGCTCATAGAAGGTGATGTCCAAAAAATTGATAGTTTGATTGTCTGATTGGATCGTAAATTTGAGGTGTAGAGATTGCTGATTAAGCCATGTGAAGAAGGAAGATTATCCATCCGTGTCCCCATTCCAGATTAACAGAATATCGTAAATGTATCTCATCCAGAGACTTAGTTGCTCTCTGAATGGATTGACTTCGTTGAGGACAGTATCATCTTCAAAAGCCGCCATATAGAGGATAGCCACGTCTGGAGCAAAGGGAGCCCCCATTGCTACACCTGATGTCTGGAGATAGAATTGGTTTTTAAATATGAAAAAATTCTTTGTCATGGCTATCTTCAAAAGGGCCACGATGAAATCAGTGGGAACCTGTACTGGAGCAGGTCGTCATTGTAGGCATCTAGTTATCACAGCCAAAGCTTCCTGTTGAGGAATGCAAGTGCATAGCGAGACCACATCGCATGTAGCTAGCACTTGATGCTGAGGGTCGAAGGATAAATTCTCGACGATGTTTATTGTGTGCATAGTGTCACGTAGATAAGATTTGGTAGACTCAGCAAGAGGTTTTAAGAAGAAATCAATATATTTGCCAAGAGGCTCGAGTATGGAGCCGCATCCTGAAACTATGGGACATACAGGTGGATCAACCATACTTTTGTGAATTTTGGGTAGGGTGTAAATAGTGGCCAGTCGAGGGTGTTTTTGATTGAGATAGAGAAACTTGTTCTCAGATAGGAAGCCCTGATCCAGGCCAGCTTGTGTCAACTCCAGAATTTCCAAGGCAATGGCCTTTGAAGGGTCCGATCTCAATTGTTGGTAACTTACACCATCATTTAATTGACGAAAAATTTCAGATTCATAGTTGGACACGTCCTGGATAACAATGGCACCGCCTTTGTCTGCTGGCTTGATCACAACTCCATTATTTCGGGTGAGTGATATAAGTGCCGCCTTTTCTGTTTTACTTGTGTTATACTTGATGTATGATTTCTCTTGTAGAAGTTGTTGGACATCTCTCCAGACCACGGCCTCATAGGCCAGAATTTTGTGTGACATCGTGCTGGCATGAGGAACGAACGTAGAGGGTATTCTGAGTCCCGTAAGGGAAGGATTAGGTTGAAGTCCGGAATTGAGGAAGAAGTATTTGAGCTGGATTTTGCGAAAGAACTTGAAGAGTTCAGTTCGTACAGTGAAGTTATCAGGTTGATTTGTCGGGACATAAGATAACCCTTTGCTTAACACTTTTAGTTCATCCTCATTCAAGTTATGTTGAGATATGTTCACAACAGGACTGAGGGTCTCAGGAGGATTTACCACCGGTAAGTTTTGTTGCGGGTTACCCTCTCGCCATGCTGTTCCGGTTGAAAGTGTACTTGTTTCTGTACTTGGCCCCGACCTCCGTCCCAATTGCTCGTATTCTGCTGTGGGCCACGTTGTTGGCCGCGTGGCCAATTGTTGTCCCTGCCGCGTGGAGGGCGCCATGATCCTTGACGTTGGCCTAAAAAAGGGTTATATTGGTTTTGTTGATATCCGTAGTCTTGAAAGTTATAAAAGTGACTAGGACCCGCTTGTTCCTGCTCGCCCTCAGAGCTGTATGACGAATCCGAGAAGGTATGGTAATTGCGTCTTCCTCTGTAGGATCCGCGTCCTCTATTTGTGAAGCGCCCTTGGTTATCCTGGCGGAAGTAATCTTCCTGCAAATACGGATATGTTTTTTTCTTGTCGTAAAGACGTATGTCTCGAGCTAGTTTCTCCAATTTGCGATTTTGTGTAGTCAGATCAAAGTCCTTAACTGAAGCCTCTAGATTGTTTAAGGTCTCCTTTGCACTTGCAAAGTTAGCATCGGCTGCAATTTCCGCCTTCAGTGTTTTAATTTCCGCGGCAATATGTTGGATCTGTTCGGCAGCGGTTTCCACCCCGAGAACCATCCAATGACGGGAGCAATTGTTGGCAACGTGACTGAATCCCTCTTTGAACTTTGGTACTTCTATAAAAATGGCTGGTTCAATTTTTATTTGTAAGCCCACCCGGATGATATTTTCCTTGAGATATCTTATCAAAAGGTGACCATGCGACCTGGTACGAACCAGCTTCTTCTCCAAACGCTCTAAACGAGATATTTTGTCTTTCAAGGTAAAGTCTATAGTCGGAATATTAGCAGAAAGAAAGATATTGTCAGGATTCTCCAAAAGTCTATCAATATATTCCTCCGAATAGGAAAGAAGTTCTCTCTCCACCATTGTGTGCTGGAAACAAAATGAATTAAAGAAGGAAAAAAGAAAACCTCGCAGACCGGCGTCTGCTCAACAGGTATATGTATAGGGGGGTTTTACCCAAACATAGTCACTGGGACCTGGGTTCTGTAAGTACTGAGAGGAAGGGGTCCCAGCGTAGGTGTGAATAATAGTTATACAATTTGAAAAAAGTCTATACAAACATTGAATGCAACCACATTGTTTTAATCACAATGGGAGTAGGTATATTAAATATAGTATCACTTGATTACATATTCTAATCGGTTGTACAGTGCCCCAAGGGAAGGAGGAAGTGATTGGGTGAGGATAGTGTGATACAGGGATAGTGACGATAAGACCAAATATCAATAATGCATTGGTAATTGAATTTCTTTACACAAAACAAAAGACCATTAGTTCAATACATAAATCACCATATGTCATACTTCACAAAATGCATTAAATGTCAGAATTCTGGCGTGAAGTTGACGACCAAGCAGCTATTGTCGACGTTGCAACCCTCTGTAATTTGCAGGAATTAGTGGTGCCCTTGCTGCGGGGTCTTCATCAGGACGGGGTGCGGGGCAGGCAACCTAGTCAATATATATTAGAAAGAATTATTTTAAAATGGGGAATAGCCTAGTGGTCGTATGACTCGACACAGTTAAATTAGGATTCAAGCACACACAGAGACAGAAGGAGCATACCATTCTGGTTAATGCTTGTGTAATAAATTGAGGACAGGACTGGCGTCACCATAGAGTTAATCATATTGTTAAAAATGGGGAATCAAAAATATTTGGATTTACTGAATTGACCGTTGGGTCCGAAAGTGGCGGAACAGACAAGTGTGTTGTTCCAATAGAAGGCATCTTAATGCCTCGTAATGTATATTATCAACTTACAATGAAGACGTTTTTGTCGAGCGGTGGAGGTTGAATCTGGCCCGGGGCTGGTGGCGATGGCAGAGTCTAAAACAGGATATTGATATAATTAAGGACCATGCAGGGTCGGTGTATTCAGTATTACTAAGAATTAGGACCACGCTAACCAGATATAAAAATTTATTGTTGACATAGGGTCCCGGGAAGATGGTTGTGGTGAAAAAGGTCCCTTCGTGGGATCTGCGAAAATAACAAGGAGGACTAATCACACATGTAAATATGCAATGGCAGCTGCAATTTAACATGGATTCGGGGTCACTAGATAGGTTAAACAGGTCTTACCCAAGGTGTAGGATTTGTTGGCACAAAGTCGAAGAATTAATTTAGTTGAACAGAAGACCTTTCCATGATTTCTGTGAGGGAACATGAAAACAGGGGCAGTCTTAATTACATAACTTGAATCGTAGTTGCGTGTAACAGTAAGCAGGGAATGGAGTATCATGCTGATTTAACAAGTAAACGAAGGCTTACCCCAATTCTGGTTTACGATTTGCTAGTACCAAATCCACGAGTGTTAATTGATAACACCGGATCGTTCCGCGGTATCTGTGGAAACACACGGAGAGGATGTTATAGACAGGGAGTTTGGGTTGTAAATACGGGTTGTACTACACTTGGAACCGCAACGGAGATAGACTTACCGTGCGCCAACTGAATCCGGCATATAGCTCCGCTTGCTCGTGTCTGCAATCTCGGACAGAGCTTCCTGGTTGGGTTGTAGCTATAGTAACCACATCACGTGACTCAGGGCTGGTGTATAGATATAGTAGAAAGACACGGACGTATAGTTGGAGTGCCATAAGACTTATTGACGACTATTGTTGGGGAGAATGACTACTATTTTTAGAAATACGGGTTGCTATCCCAGTGATATTATGAGATTTACAATTGTAAGTTCACTAGAAAAATTAAGACGCTTTTTACCGGATTGGTGTCCGCGATCATTGCACCCGCAGCAATTAATGGGTGAGCAGGTAATCACCATTAAATTAAGTCAGTATAGCGTGTCTATCACCAGATAGTAAAGACATAATATACTTCATAACCAATTAAAGTCGAATTAATCATATAGTGTGTGCATCTGCAGGGTTTATGTCGGTATTACTTAAACACAGATTAAATTAACCACAATAACCAGGTAGGTCAGTATTATCAATATGAATATGGTTGTCTGGCGTACCTATCACACGAGGAGGGGGCACACGCACCCGAGCAGCTCCTAGGCCATGATCATCACCTACTCTCACCTTCTTCCGGGTTGAAAAAGAGCACATGGCTTTGTTAGTTACAAAAGGTGCACAAAAGAAAGCATAGACTGCATGTGAATCCCCAACACGTTATTTCTAGAAGGACCCACCTTACTGCATTGTTTTCGTTTCTAACCAAGTTACTTGTAACCTTGACACTGTTTTATTTGCTCAGTAGTTTCACACCTGGCATTGTTACGTTTTATTTTCCTTCTCAAATGCAAACCATTCCCTCCTTGAATAATCAGTCTACATCTTGTACCTGTTGCATTGCCTGAAAAATGACAATTCAAACTCTTTTGTCTGCTTCCCACAAATTGCATTTTGCCCATTATTGTGCTACGTTGAAATGACGCACAATCTGTTTTGTTTAAAGAAAATAACTAATCCGACATCTAATAGTTTAATAGAAGCGATACAAACAAAGAGAAAGATAGGGCAGATATATCAAATACTGCTGGAATACAGACAGGATGACCTGAATAAATATAATATATATTGGCAAAATCAGTTGGAAGACAATGAATTGAATATTGTAGATACCATTCTTATGACTAAAGATGTCTGTATTTCAGCTAATATGAAGGCACAAGTATATAAAACGGTATTTAGACTATACTACACACCTAAACGAATGTCTTCATGGGGTTCACAGTATGATGGAAAATGTTTTAGGTGTGGAGGAGAAGAAGCTGATCTACTTCATATCTTTTATCAATGTTCTAAATTGAGCTCCTTTATCTTAAATATAGAAAAGTTCATGTCAGAAATTACTCACTATCCTATAAACATATCTTCGGCATTGATGTTATTAGGAAGGACTCAATGTATTAATAAAAATACACACTTGTCTACATATAAACACTTTTTATTTGTAGCAATGATAGTTGCTAGATTATGTATAGCTACTGAATGGTTACAACCTCAAGCACCTTCTTTTGAATTTTGGAAAAGGAAATTATTGAACATATTTGAATTAGAATAGAACTTATATGCTTTAAAAGGGACAAGGAAAAAAAGGATCGGAATATTGATATGGGGTGTACTTAAAGATTACTTAGAGAATTTGAATTTCTTATGACTGAGCTAATTGCCATGTAATGAACTAAAAGGCTGGAATTAATCACTTATTTGTAAAAACTGTTTTGTTATGTTTGGCTTTAATCTTCCCGTATTGCATCTTGTGAAATGTATCTTGCATTTTCTTTTTCCTTGTTTGTTTGATCCCCTGTTGGCAATAAAAAAAAAAAAAAAAAAAAATGACGCACAATGTACAGAGCTCTCAAGTGTCCCAGATCCATATCTGAGTAGCTCCTCCAGTCGTGGTTTATGCTTTGCATTCTTGGACTTGTGGTCCTGACTTTACAATGAGCTAAACAGGACTACATTCCTGCAGACCGAAAGTCTATCAGACTCGAGTGTTTTCCATAACATCATAGCTGAAAACTATATTGAATACCCTTATTGCTCTTCATAATGCTTAATCCATAAGAGTTTGTTTCTTAATCAAATTTGAAGACAAATCCAATAAATAAACTACGAACTACCAAAATTCACTTTTCCTTTATAGACAGTCAAAAATGTCTAATTCACAAAAAGTTTCCTATGAGTAAGTATTGCCTTTTCCTGGTAATTCAGAATTTAGACCTAAATCAATAGTAAAACACAACTGCTCACTGAAAAAGCTACGTTAATTATGCCCAATGTAATTAAATGTTGATCTTTGCAAAGGTATCACCGGATACCGAGTTCCACTAATTGTCAGCTCATTTTCCAATTTGATACAGATCAGTTCATCACAGTGCAGGTTAGATCTTGGCTGTTTTTTTCTTTTGAAAAAGCTCACAATATATAACATGGTTAATCTGTAATATCTTCAGGTTCGATGTTTTATTCTAAAGGAAACTAGGCAAACTTGTTAAGGAGCAGATTTCAAGTCGCGGAAGTCACTGCGGTCTCACTGAGGGCAAGTGCTCACATCCTGACTGTGAGTGCTTACATTGTTAGATTAGATTCGTTTTGATTAGTTTAGATTAGATTATTTGTTCTCTTCTTTCAGTGCTTGATCTCCATCCACACAAGTTAGAGTGGAATAACATAAAAAAAAAAAATTAAAAACAATGTTGGATTCTGTTTTGGTGCAAATGATATACAGCACTGAGCACAGAGAGAGTCTGTTAACTTCAGCGTGGGCTGCAGGCCTCGTCAGTCTGAGACTGTGAACTCCGGCAGTCAGAGCATTGAGAAGGTGCAGACAGATTCATCATGAAGGAGTCTGGTGCTGGCTGCGGTGCAATCAGTGTCCGTCCACCTGAATGATTACAATGTGGACCGGACGGTGGGACGGACGGTTCTTTATTTCATTTCTCTTCTCTCTCTCACCTGCATAATTTATGAGTTGCGTGCCACAGCCGCCCGGCGCAGCCACAGACAGTACAAAAAGCACCAGGCCGGCTGCAGCATGGCCAGGCACGACGCACAACAATGATGGCGGTCAGTGAAGCACCAGGCTGGCTGCAGCGGGGCCAGGCACGACCCACAACAATGATGGCGGCCAGTGGTCTCAGTCACCCCACGCACTCCGTCTCCGACAGCAGGACGAGGGAGGGGCGATGAGCGCGCACTTGCGCAGCGCGTAACGCGCCGTCACACTGGCTGGCTGCGGTGCGCGAGGGCGGGCCCAACAGTCCTTACAGGGCCGTCATTGGTTGCGCTAGCGCGCACCGCGCATGCTGATTGACGGCCCTGAGAGGACTACTGTAGTGTGTGTGCACTCGAGGCTGGGAGCGGGCGGGGCCCCCAACAACGGTCGGTGACGTCGGTCGAACCGATTATTTAATTCCAGGCTGCTGCATCATTTAATTTTATTTCAAGCGCCGCCACAGTGGCACAGTCAAAGGGCCCAGGGCCACCGCGGCCGCAACGGGCCTCGGCTCGGCCTCTGCTACAGTCAGAGTGACAGTGACAGTCAGAGTGACAGTGACAGTCACAGTGACAGTCACAGTGACAGTCACAGTCAGAGTGACAGTGACAGTCAGAGTGACAGTGACAGTGTCAGTCAGAGTGACATTGACAGTCAGAGTGACAGTGACAGTCAGAGTGACAGTGACAGTCAGAGTTACAGTGACAGTCAGAGTGACAGTGACAGTGACAGTCAGAGTGACAGTGACAGTGACAGTCAGAGTGACAGTGACAGTCAGAGTGACAGTGACAGTCAGAGTGACAATGACAGTGACAGTCACAGTGACAGTGGCAGTGACAGTGACAGTCAGAGTGACAGTGACACTGACAGTCACAGTGACAGTCACAGTGACAGTGGCAGTGACAGTGACAGTCAGAGTGACAGTGACAGTCAGAATGACAGTGATAGTGACAGTCAGAGTGACAGTGACAGTCACAGTGACAGTGACAGTGGCAGTGACAGTCACAGTCACAGTGACAGTGGCAGTGACAGTGACAGTCAGAGTGACAGTGACAGTGACAGTCAGAGTGACAGTCACAGTGACAGTGACAGTCAGAGTGACAGTGACAGTGACAGTCAGAGTGACAGTCACAGTGACAGTGACAGTCAGAGTGACAGTCACAGTGACAGTGAAAGTCAGAGTGACAGTGACAGTGACAGTCAGAGTGACAGTGTGTGAGTGTCGGGCCGGCCCGCGCCGCGCATTGCTTTGAATTGAATACAGTAAAGATCTCCTTTTATCACGCTGTATGTTCTTTATTGGGTCCGTCATTAGAGTCATTTTCGCACTACAGTTTTCTTTTCAATAACACTACATTCATGTAAAGGACATTTGGTGCACTAAATGCCTCGGTACTTAGCCAGGATTGGAATCAGCATTCAGGGGCATGACAACAACAGGTGCAGAGGCGAGGGCGGGGCCCACTTGCAGTGGGACTTTGAATTGAGATATAAGCGCGGCCGCCTCAATAAAGGGGCCGCCTGGGGCGGACCGCCCCCCCACACCCCCCCCTCTAGCTACGCGTGCTGCCCTAAAGTCAAAATACCCTTGAAAGGAGAGGAGGCTCAATTGTGCCCCCTGGCAATGGTGGGCCCTTGATAATGGATGAACAGGTGATAGATTGAAAGTCCAAGATAGAACAACACAGTAGGTCAGACTTCGCAACCGCTCGCATAGGTAAAGTTGTACTTGTACCTCAAGATTAGAGGTGGTTTGAATCGTAGAACGTTGAACGTAATGCAGAAAAGATATGTCGTTTATAGGATAGGGAACAAATGGAACATTTGGAGGATAGGGTCGAATAGTAACACTCCTTTGGTGTTAGACTCTGGGACATAAACTTTGCTGATGGCTGACTAAGCATTCAGAGCAATGCATTCTACGCTGAGCTTAGCAAACAGTGGATGCTGTCTGCTTGGAAAAGACTTTGAATGAAATATATTGGGCTTCTCAAAGCCGCACAGCTTTGCTAGAAAGCATTGGCAGAGCCGATAGGTCCAAAAGCAAGATTTGTCGGCTTTGCCAATGCTCCATCGCAGAAGGCACTGAAGCAGGCACGTGTTGCCTAATCCCAAGGCTGTCTAGTTTTGATTTCCTCCTGATACGGTTTCTTTCACCATCCTGCTCTTCCTGTGTCTCTTGCTGCTTCTTTTTCATCCCTCCTTTCTTCCTTTGTCGCAGTATTTCATTCTTCCTCCTTCCTTCTCTCTTACTCTCCTTTGCTGTGGGTCACATCTTTATGACGAAAGATAAGTCCAGACCCCAATAGGGCCTTATTGTCATCATGTGCCTGGCTCGGCTATATGCCGTCAATCAGAGGGGGCTTCATTCCAGTTCAGCTCACCTATTATTGGCTGTGATAGAATCGTAAATAATTTTTTCCTTACAAGTTAAAAAAAATGATATCAATTATTAAACCATCCTAATCTTCCTCCAGTGAGACTGGGCATGCCTTTGCACGTTGCTTCTGCAATAAAGATTTTCCAGTCTGACATGTTTCTGTTTATTTTCCACAGCGGGGTAGACTTTTTTGGGAGTCATTCAGAGAGAGAACGGTGTGGCGGGTAGAGGGCGGACCCTGGGAGAAGCGCGTGCCGTGGGGGGGTTTGTTAATAATAACAAAAATGAAAGAAGACTTAGCTAGTGCTGATGGCTGCCTCGTACTCCTCTGTTCCTGGTCCCAGTAGTCACTGGGACTTCATCAGTCTCTCCCTCCAATCCCCTCGCTGCTCTCAAACATGAGAGCAACTTGGGGATTGGCCTGAGCGGGCTGGATCAACGCTTGCTCAGGCATAAGGAGCCTGTGCTGTTTCTCCAACCCAGCTGTACAATAACTACCCTCTGGGTCTGGGCCTTGCTTAACAAGGAGATCATTGGATGGGGGTGCAAAGGAGAGAAAGGACGCAATCAATAAGAGGGTATTTGTTCCTTATTTTATTGTCCTTCATAATGATTTCAGGTCTTCATTCCCCACTCCACCCCAAAAAGGCTGAGAGGGGGAGACAGACAACGCCAAATTAATTAGGCTTCAGGCAAACAACTTGTACCCAACTTCTGCATCTTTGCAGCAAGACGCCTTCAACGAGTACGGCTTACTAAAGGCCTGTGCGTAGCCCCGGGGGCTGTCTTAGAAATGTCCTCAATATGCGCGTCTTTGGCTCTGCCGCACGGGCTCATAGCAGGTGGAGCTCGTCTTGTATGGATGTTTTGGATATACACAACCATCTACAAGCAGTAGCTTTTGCAACTTTATTCCCTAGATGTAGACCACCATGAGTGATCTGACTAATGATAGTTCTTTTCAAGTAGAATGTAAGAACCCTAAAAACATCCAGGTTTTGTGGAGATTCCTCAGAATAGGAAAGATTAGTTCTCAGGTGCAATTATGCTAAAACATTAGGAAAAAAAGTGCAAAAGAGGGGGTGATGTTAGAATCATGGATACATTGATCTTACGAAGAGAGAACTCCGCACATAAATCGTCCTTGTTGAGGATATACGAGCTAATATGTTTTACATGTTAAGAGGTCAATATAAAAAATGCCATTGGTTCATATGTCTTGTACATTAAAGAGGCAAGGTCAAAATGGAGATCCCACTCTGGAGCAGAATTGACGCACCACCCACATGAGTCATCTTCTGTGAGACTATGCCTCTTAGGGCTTTGAGATAGGCAATGATAGCTGAACAATATTTGCAGTAGTTAACCAGGATTCCTGAATTAAATGAGTATGCTGTAAATGATGACATGACAGAACCTGTCCATAGTTCAGGCCATGTTCAAGAGCACAGTGGCAGAAGTGAAGCTATGTGCTCTGACACTAATGTTTAGTGCGGTTGTTCCAGACAACGTGTGATGGAAAAGTCCAGTTCTGGCAAACCCGGGTGGGCATACAGTGTTTTTAGGGAAACAGGTTCTCAGGTTCTGCAGTAGTAGGGAGGGATTTAATGTGTGTCCGCCAGCTGAACGAGGATAATCAGAACACCAGAAAGCTCTAGCAAGTTAATATGGAATCAAATCTGAATCCCAACTCTGTCTTGACCTAACTGGGGGCTCCTTGGATTGCCAGTGAAATGCTTGGCGGGTCTTATCTTTAAAAGAGAGGCGTTGGTCAAAACAAGTGTACAGGAACTAGCATGTTCCTCCAAGTTGGAATTTATTTCCAAGGAGGATCCTGCCAGAGTTCTTGTTGGAGGCAAGAAGTGGCCCCTGGTGATTGTCGCTGTTGCATAAAGAGCGGCCTGCACAGATCATGAATCATTGAAAGAGGCCTACAAATGGGCTGGTTTACCTCTCACTGATGACTATTGAACAACCTGCTCACAGTGTCTCCTGGATAATTCTTCCCCACAAGTGGAGACCACGATGAAGATCTGGTTTAAAATGACAGGTACCTTCATCTGACTAGTACTGAGATGAGCCGGTGCTTCCTAATTTAAAAGATGGCTGCTCTGTATTAGGGTAAGGACACCTTTCCTTTTGAGAGGAGTAAGCAATGACTTTAGGCTCAGGAGGATTGCTTCCAGCTCCAGATCATGCATGTGAAGGTCCTGCCCACAGCCCGTCAGTGTGCAGGCATGTGGAGGGAACTCATCCTTGTAGGAAGAGGCTGAATAAAGTGACCTTTGAGGGAACTGGGATCTTATACTCACCAGAGAAGAGAATCCAGAGCATCTTCTGAGATCAGCATCTTCTTTGACTCTGGCTTTCAAGGTTGGTCCAGTTTGGGAGCCGGTTGGTGTTGCAAAGCTCAACTAAATGGAAGAGGCCCTGAGATGAAGGATCCTTTGGTAATACCACGCAGAGGCGCGTGGGTCTGGATCTAAAACGCAAGGTTGCTTTCATCAGTGGCTATACTGTCCCGGGTATGATTGGGACTGTCCCAGTGAAGAGTCAGCACTGCCCGTCCAACTGAAAGTATTGAGCAAGGAGCTGCCAGACACTATTATCAACATCTGACTCATGGTCATCGTGGATGGAATTCCAAAAAATCAATTGGGGAAGTGTAGAGGAGATGATAGAATCACCCTCCTGACAAAGTAGACCACACTTGTAATTCTACTTACTAACCTCCTTTTAATGTTCCCAGCTTGCGAAGCCATTAAAATTAATTTTTTCGACTAGCCAGGGAATTTTTACTTTTTTTACACCGCCATTCACGTAAATAGGTCCCTACACTCCCTAACACATACCACTATCCTCATCACATCACATAGCCTATTGTCAAAAAATATAAGTGCTCCCGCGTCACTCGTAGGTTAAAGCACGCCCCGCCCCGTAGAGGGACGGGAAGACCCCAATGATGGGAGAATGACACTATGGGATTCATAGTGTGTGAGGGGTATTTTAAAAACACACAGTGCCCTCATTCTGCCACCCGCAGAGAGGCCTAATTTTCACATTGCAGTGTATTCACAAGTTTAGAAAATATACAAAATCATATAAAATTAGTCACCACTCACATTAATAGAATCCCATTGTTTACAAGTCATCGTGGATGGACACTGTTTCTATTCCTGAACTTTTCAACCACCAGCAGGATTTCTTCAATGGAATGCTGTCACAGGAACGCCTAGGACTGGAAACTGTGCCTGTGATGACATGGATGGGGTTTGAGGATAACCAGAGCAGACTCTTATTGATATATGTGGGGAAACCTAAGTCGGGGTGAGTGTTGCTCACGAGCTGTAGAACTTTGGCTGCATCCTATAGAGACTGTTTTTGTTAGGCAGACTGAGGAAGGGGATTCATGAACCTACTGAAAGCCAACAAAGGGGCAGCACAAACCACTCCAAGCTTCACATCCTGTGAGTCAGGGTCCTCCCCATACTCAACAGCGGCAATAAATATACTTATGCTCTGCACCTCTACATGTATACTATATATGAAGACACAATTAATGTCGAGATACAAAACTTGTGCATGTTTAAAAAAAAAACCTTTATTTATTTTTTATAATATAACATTCCGGTGATGAGAATTACATATGACGCGACGAGACTGCCCACCGCCTTACAACGAGCAGTTACAAGATCCGAAAGGGTGTAGGACATTTGGTGGGCTATACTTGAGTAGGGTTTAAAATAAAAATGAACTCCCATATCATTTTCTACGTATGCCTCTTAACAATTCGGGTAACGTAAAAAAAACGTGTTATTTTTGTGGAATAAAATTGAGGTTTAGAAGTGCGTATATGAAAACGATGACAAAGACATTTGTTAAGAGAACTGTGGGAACCCAGCCCATTTTTTATGTAACACCATAATTTATGTGACAAAAAACAATATAGCCACGACAATATTATTTAAGAATACAAAAACGAACATCAGGTTTAAATTTCCAGAGAGTGCAACTATAAGTCGTGTGGTATGTCCATTACATTTAACACTTACTGTGTTTATAAAACAGCAGGCTGGCACCAATTTCTGACAGCATGGTTATTGAACAAAAAAAATCTAAAATGCTTGCATTTTAGTAACTATGCCCATGGCTGTTACTGTATATTTTGCAAAGAGCAGGGGAACCCAAGTAGTCTGAGAAGGACCCGGGGTACAAGTAATTATACAGGAACAATGGTCGCTTACAACTTAGACAAGCATTTGCAATGCAATAGGTCTCGCAGTTACCCAGCAGAAACCTGCGCTCTAGCCAGACCTGTATGGCTATAGTTCCCAAAATAAAAAAGGCAAGAGCTGGCGGCAGGACGTTTACCTACAATGCGTCCAAGATCTGGAACTCACTGCCCTTTCACCTCCGATCCAACCCTAACCTCTCCTCCTTTCGAAAACAGCTGAAGACCTTTCTGTTTAACGCCCCTCATTAATTTCTGCAAGGTTCCTCTGTCAAGCAATTTCTATTCTGGTCTCTAGCGCTTGGACGTCTCTGGGCAGCAACCGCGCTCTACAAATGTACTTTTCATTTCATTTCATTTCAGTTGTTAGAGTTTGAGCCATTGGCATTGTAATTGCCAATGCCTTTTATTTACGTTTTATAAACTAACACATAAATAAAAGGCATTGCCATTTACAATGGCAATGGCTCCAACTCTAACAACTGCGAGACCTACTGCATTGCACATTAACTATGTGTTGATACTGCAGGACACCAGGTAGCCGGGTTTCATTTTAAGTGACAGGTTAATTCGTTTTATTTAACAATGCTTGTTTTCACAGATTTGTTGAAACACTTAGCTGTGAACTTCCGCTGGACTAATACACACTTTGGAAATTCATCAGACCCATGTTTGCCTCTTTGACAGTCACAAAGGATGTGTTGATATTCTGGATGGATTTTGTCGCGGACCAGCTCCCCTCGTCCTTCTCTAGTATGTATGCAGCGCTACAGCTCGATATGGGTGCCTCGAAGCGCTCAATTGGGTTTTCTGTTTTGTGAGCCATTTTAAGGTGACAGAGGGTCGAAATTTAAATTTCTCCAACCTAGATTTTTCCTAATAATATTCTGAACAGTTACCACAGCACACTTTAAACCCAAATTGACTCCATCCACGCGATTAATAATCGGAGAGCTCTAATTGGTTCTATCAACCTTACAATGATGAAAGGTGGATTCATAAAGCCTTTCCCAATAAAGTACAGAGCACGCACATTGTGAGTCTCGTGCACTGCTGCTGCCGTCTCTTTTTCTGCACTCAGAGCCGCTAGGTGTGTGCACGGGCGATCTTTGTAACCCTTATGTCCGAATCCCAAGGCGAAGACTCCGCTTTTTATCCTTCAGCGGTTGACAAGATAAGAAGCGATTTTACATAAAATGCCACGTGGTGTAGTAGGCGCATTTCATCAGTTCAACAAACAGCGGACTGTGCTGCAGTCAAGCGTGACACAGTGCACAGCAGGGATGTGTTGAGGCTTAGTAGAGGTTAAAGAGCAAAGGCGGGAGTTGGAGTGTAGGACGCAGCGGTGTGTGACAGTGCAGGGTTTGCGCCCTGGCTCTGTGACAGCGCAGCCAGGCTGGGAGAGAGAAGCTGCAGCTGTGAAGAGGGCCCTTGTGGGGTACAGCGCCCCGCCTGTGACAGTACAACACACAGCTTTGGTGTGGGCAGGGAACAGTGGAGGTGTGGGACAGTGTGTGCTACAGAGCCCTGTCTCTGTGACCCTGCACGGTGCAGCTGCTGTGTGGTCGTGCAGCAGCTGTGCGGAAAGGCAGGGCGGGAGTATAGCGCTGTTGCACTGTGACTGCGCAGTGTGCCGCTGCAGTTTTGACGATAATGGGCTGTGGTACAGGGCATTGGCAGTGTGACAGTGCAAGACACAGCTGTGGTGTGGTTGAGTGATAGTGCATCTGCCTTGCTGTTTCTGGTGTGTACGCACTGTGCCAGCTCCCTTCTCCATTCGTCCAACGCCCTGAAGCGCCTCTGTCTCGTAGTGCCATCTCGCATGCTATGCAGTGGCGCATCCCACGTGTGGTGACGTGCTCTGCTTAGCACAGCGACTCCCATCAACAACTACCTGCAGCCAGCCTGTTTATCAGCGCCGCGCGCCTCATGAACAGCGCTGCGCGCCCCTCTGCAGACTCCCCCTGCATTCCAAAGTCAGTCACGTGAACTGTTCACGAGGCGCGCATTGCGATCCGATTCTTTCGCCCATGCATTCTAATGTAGAAGCTCACGCGCGTGACCTAATCCTATTGGAAAATGCTGCGCGTGGCCAGCTCCTGTCGCCCCTCATTGTCGGCTGAGCCGACAGCTATAGTTCTCTCTGCGAGAGCGCGCTTTCGCGCGCTTTTCGCAGCGAGCCCTAATAAACGACAGTAATCAACACACTTCAGCTTGAAAGGGAAGGGGGGTCTCCTGTACAGTGAAGCAAGAAGAGGGACAGACAGCTAAAGAAACAAGTGCTCACTCATGAAATGTAAATGTGTGTAATTGTTTAATCAGCACATCTAAAGGTTGTTTGGGAGCCAGCATAACTTTCTGTCGAATCATTTTTGAGAGGTTAATGAAAAACCTATAACAGATGGATCTATGACGATGCCCCCGGGCAGAAACCATGAAGATTTGACTCCCCGCGGAGACCGAACAACATGGTTGATGCCTGGTGGAGCTGTTTAGGCAGCTATAGAGGAGTTAGGCTTTGGTTCACCCCCTCTGCCGTCACCTACCCAGCCGGACATTAGACATCGTTTTTCCCTCGTCTCCCCGTTGTGTTTCCTTCCCTTCCCCACCTCCTCCCTCCACGATCCTCTGGCTACCTCCCCTTTCCAACTTATGCGTTAATATCTCTTGTTATTATCTAATCACTATTTTTCTCCTTTTGTTTATTCTTGGTTCCTGTAACTGTTGTAATTTTGTAACATGTAACTCGCTGATCCTCATGAAAAGCGCTCTGATACCTCCAGGTCTAGCCAGCGCTATATAAAACTCATAATAAATAAATAAACTGTGTTTAATACCTTCTAGATCTCTCCTCCTGCAGACCTTGTAGCGATCTGATTGCAAAAGACCTCTCATGGACCGAGCCAGAAACTCACATTGGGTTTAGAGCCCGCCCATTGCTTATGAGTGGTTGATTTCATTTTTTACTCTGGTTTGATGACTTGCCATCCTCATCTTATGCTTGTCCCTTCCCTGGCACACAGCTTCTTTTTCATTTTTTTATTGGCTGCCTTGTAACCTTCCACTGCTTACATGGAGGGAACTACTTTTTTCTTTCTTTCAGCAGTCCACAAGAATGCACACATTTCAAGCTCTTCTCCCCCATGTACCACCTCCATCTACAAGTCCCAGCCCTCTCAGGAAAGCTTCTCCATTTCAGTGGTGTAACAAACACTTAGGGTCCGCCCGACCCCCACAAGGTGCACTGAGTGGGCCCGAGAGAGCTCCGAGAGTACTCCAGTACTTCAGCCTTAGAACTAAGAACACTCATTTCTTTGCACCTATTAATAAGATATTTATCAATATACACAGAACAGAAAGCACAAAAGGCAGATATCTCTTCCAGGGCGAAAGCAGTATTTGATAATGTTTTACATTCTTTTTTATGTGCCAATTATTAGTTCATAAAGATGATTATACTAGCAGATTGTTTATTTTATGGTGTCATGGCAGCAAATCAATATTATGTTTTTTGGCAATCGAATTGGTATTCAAGTGTCCTGCCATGATATTTAACTGCATTTCCAATATATGTGTGTGGGGCCTGAACATTCCAGGCTGCTGCTCTAGCATTCAGGGGTGTTGGCATTCACATAATACATATTGTACTAATCAGCTTGTCAGGCACTTCTCCAGTTGAGAAGTAAAGGCCATTGTGCCAACATCTCTACTGAAATATGCCTGGGCTGCTTATTCTGCCCTCGCCGTTAAGGATGTCGTTGATTGGATGTCTATGTACTTGTGTTGTGCAACAGCTCACAGTCATATGCACAACACAGGTACATAGAAATCCAATCAACTACAATATAAACACCTCACAGCCCTTTAATTAGACAGTTTTGAAACATACAAGATAACCAATTTCAGAGGTGAGGTATTACCTAGCCCAAATATTGTGTGTTTGGATTCTGGCAGGAGCTCCATATCTCCAACTGAGACTTGTGTGTTGCCTCTGCTGGAAACCAGTGAGTTCAACTCCAGCCTCCTGGTCAGGAGTAGCTACATTCAACTTCACAGAGAAGCATATTCTGGTGGAGAGCAGGCACATATAGATAGCTAGAACTGCTTATGAGAGGGCACTGTGTCAAAGTGTTACCTCTGTGCAGTTGCAAAGTACATTTCCACTGCACCAATACAATTTGTGTGAGAAGACCTCCTCATCACATTTCTTATGTTCATCTCTCATATCTAACTCTGTCTCGCCTCTCCTTAACCACCCAGTGCAGTTTGCATTGCCACTTCCTGTGCCTTACCATTTCTTTAGTAATACAGCCGGCACTGCTGCTACATATGTGATATCTCTTTGGTGTGAGGGGGCATGCACAGTTGCTTTCCGTAATCTACCTCCTTGTGAAATCAGTTCACACTACTACTACGCATGCTGCACCTGTTTTGAGTGAGGGAAGCCTGCACGTTTGCTTTTGGTATTGTACCTGTTTTGTGAAGGACACTTGTACCTCTACTTTCTGTAGTGTACCTCTAATAGAAGCTGTTTATTTATAGTTGGTGGCCATTCTGTGGCTTTGCTGTGTGTGGAAAGCATTCACTTCCGGGTCACTTGTGTGCTCGTTTGCTTTGAGGAAGCTTGCGCAGCTGCTCCAAATGTTACCCTATTGAATGAAGGAACTTCACCTGTCCTGTGTGAGGGAATCTTACAAGTTTGTCTTTCTTTGTTGTATCTCTTTTGTGTGTACAAGAGGTTCCCAGTACTACTATCCATACAGCACCATTTGTGTGTGATGCCAACACACTTGTACTGCTGTTTCCTGTACTCTACCTATTCCCCATATCGGACCTATATCGGAGAAACTTCTTGAAGTGCATCTTGGAGGAGTTACCTTTATGACCTGCAGCCCCCTCCCCTCATCACTTTGATCTCAGATATGTATGCTGGTTTCCTTCCTGTCCACGAACATCAAGCAAAGTATGAAATTTCCTGCACACCCTACATAACGTTCTCCAAGCAAATTATTCATCTCTCCTGACGTCTCTTCCCGCATCCTCCCTCTATTTTTGTCTCTCCTTCTCTCCTCTCTCAATGTATTGAGACTGAACTATTTTGTCGAATGCCCGATGGAGCTACCTGGTTTAGCTATAGGGGAGATGGACCGAGGACTCCCTCCTTGGTCGTCACCTACCCAGTCGGCCGTTAGATAGACCTCATTTCGTCCCTCCCTGTTGTAAATGTAAATAAATGTAAATGTATTTGAGCTTGTAAAGCGCACTGCTACCCGTCCTTAGGTTTCCTGGCGCTGTATAACTCTGGGGAACCCGTCCTGGCTTTCAGCCTGACTGGCCTCCCAGTCCAAACTTGAAGCCTTTGTTCAACCAGACTGATCCCCATAGATTAACATTGGGCACCAGATGCTGAATTGCAACACTGCACCCGGCCGCCCTAGTGCCCCTGAGGGTGACCTGTTCATGCTGCCTTGGACCTTGCCCCATACTCACCTTAAGTCCAAGAGAGTGATCAGGTGAGTCACTGTAAAGAACTTGTATGCAGCATTTATTTTTTCTCCATAGGATAGCATTGACACTTATGAAAATTGCACTGTTACCTGATCGTATTGATTCTGGCGCCTAAATATATATCAAGATATGTGTTATTTTTATAAATTGGTGTGGCTCTCCTTATTGACTAGTGTGTACCATTTATTGACCCCGTGTGTATCACAGATGTCTGACACTCCTCTCTGATAAGCCTAAGGCTGCTCGACCTCACTACTCCCTAGAAGAGCACCTTGAAGATTGCTAAAGCAAACCCCGTCCACTCATAAGGGAACCCCTGGGCTACATGCACAGTATTCCTCTTTTTGGTATACTATATAAAGAGCAAGTTTCCCACAGTTATCATTCATATATCTGTTTGTGGTCAGATCTTCTTATATACGCTTATGTACGGTGTATTTGCTTCTTGATTGATTCTTTTATTTGATTGTTAATGTAATTGAAAGAGAAGCTGCTACACTTGTCTGCCGAGCAATCGGTGGGAAATTGCCACAGCGTTTTCATCTGTGGAGCAGTTGATTTGGGTCAGACTGCACACTCTCTGATCGGAGGAGCGCAGCCCTCTACTGCCTGCTTTGATGCACGCGCCCCAGTGTGCCCACTCCACTTTGCACGAGCGATAAGCCCATGGCCAAGCTGTGATAATTAGACCAACAAGACACGTTCAATACCACCTCATACACTGATCGGGGAACACGGAGGGCCTCATTTACCAAGAATTGTCATACAGCAGCATTGCAAGTCTTTTTTGGTGCACAGCTCTGCGCCAATCCAAAGGGCAGGAATGCACCGTACAGGACACAGTGCATTACTGGCCTTTCAGAAGCACATTATGCAGCCGAGCACCAACACAGACACCCTTGCACCATGGTGCACTGGGGTCTATGTCCTCTGAAGAACGTGGCATACATGGAAAGAGGAATAAAAGAAGAGAAATTAAAACATTTCTCCTCGTTATGCCTGCTTTGGGGAGGTGTAAGGTTTTGGCATTGCCCCAGGTTTACTTGAGTGTCTAAATCTGGGGCAGTGTCAAAATAAATGGGTGTTTCGTGGGAAAACCCACAGCAACACCCATGGAACACCTCCTTGATGCAGAGTAAGCCAACGCAACGCTTTGCGCTGCCTAGCCTTACTCCATATCTATGAAGCATTTTGCATCGCCTTGTAGATATGATTCAGAGGCCGGCAACACACTAGCTTTAAAAAAAAAGTGACGCTCCAGCTGGGCAGGCCTCTTGTAAATGAGGCCAGAGTTTGCACCAGAAAGATCAAAACTATTTGTCTACAGAGAGTAGCTGACAAGTACTAGGGTACTCAGCCCCAGTTGCCCTTACCACTGAGAAGGACTACAATAATTCAATTAAGGGGGGACCACCCAGAGCGAGGCATCCCTCCATGCTTATTTTTTGGGGTATAGATCATTCAATGTCAAACATTTGGGGGGAAGGCAGAGTAAGATTTTTCTTTAACAACTGGGACATGTTGTCTCAAGACACCTGGATACTAGACAAGGTAACAGACTTCAAGTTGGAGTTTTACAGCATCCAACTTCAAGTTAGCAGACCTCACCCTCTAGGTTTTTCCCAAGCGGAGCCGAATTTTACAGATGTAGAAATTCAGCATCTTTTGTGAAAAAATATCTCAGTTTGGCCCACACGCCAGAGGGTTTTGTAGTTACATTTTCTTGATGAAAAAGAAGGGTCAGATTATTGTTTAGTCTTGAACTTTTGGGAGTTCAATTATTTCATAGTCTAAAGGCACTTCAAATTGGAAGGGATACACTTGTTGCGAGATCGCCTTCAGGCTGGTAATTGGATGGTCGGAGTGGATTTAAAGATACATATCGGATTATTACAATCTTCATCCCACACCATTGTTTTCTTCAGTTTCAATGGGGAAATGAGTGATTTTGGGATCATTGGTGTTTCACAAAATAACAAGGCTTTGTGGAACGTCTAGGGATGTACAGAGTGTGTCTTATTGTATATCTAGATGACATTATCATACTGATTTGGTTGCCAATCGCAGTGATGCAACATTTGTCTTGGGCAATTCACTTGTTTCAGTACAGTAGTGTTTGTCAGAAACTCAGAGAAATCGATTCTGTCTGCTGTACAATCCATAGAGTTTTTGGGCTTTTATGTGGATTCACTGATGGCCAATTACCCCTTCACACCCACAAACTAAAAACTAAGAAGGAACTTCAGTTTACACTGAGCAGACAGACAATATCTCTGCCTCTAGTGGCCAGGCATACTCCAATCGTGTCCCATTATTGATCGGCTCTAGGACGGAACTGACATAGTTGTGCGGGCACATGGAAGCGTGGTACGGCAGGGAGATCTTTGGATGCCTTCCAAAGGTCAAGAAGGAGTCTGATGTCAGACGCTGGGGAAGAGAAGCCCGATGTGGGACGCTATTCACAGGGGGCTGGTGGACAACCGAGGAATTGAAAATGCAGATCAGCTCCCTGGTACAGTTGGCGGGCTCCTTTGCGATCAAGAATTTGCACCCAACAAAGTGAGTTGCTACATTTTATTGAGGATGGACGATGTTTCAGCTTTCTATTATCTCAACAATTGGGCGGCATGAAATTGTGAACATTTGTAGAGATAGCCAAGGTGTTATGGCGCTTCTGCCTTCAGCAAAGCATTTAAGTGATAGAGGAATATCTGGCCGTGCCACCAGAAGACAGTGGGTGATTGGCATTCCAGACATCTGGAAGACTGCACCGACTGGATGTTGGATGCCCGAATTGTCCTGGAGCTCCATTTTTATTGAGGTCCATGTGTCATGAACATGCGTGCATCAAGATTGAATCAACAACTGAAATAATTTTCCAGATGGAGGCTGGATCCAGACGCCCTGGCGACCGATGCATTTCTTCCACATTGGGGGGAATGTTATGCTTTCCTTCCATTGATGAGGATTCGGAGGGTATTCTCTGAGGAGGCAGGAGGCAGAGATAATTCTGGTGACAACTGCTTGGAAGACTTCGGTATCTTTCCCATTCCTTCTACAGCTGTCCTGCGACTCGCTAGTTGTTGCTCCAGGACCCAGTAGGCTCTTTCCCATCTTTCAGGCAAACAATTACTGGCCGAGTTGACCATGTTGTTAAGTCTCATTTCATGCAAGAAGGGGTAGAGTGTTCGAAAATTGGATATTACAAGTAGAGTGATAGTTCACACGTCTGAACTTTTTTTTTCAAACACTTTATTCACGACCGTACAGTGATATTATCATCATATCTTTTTCACTCATAATACATTACAGTAATTTTCTCGTTTTCTCCCCAACCAAATATGTCGGTCATTTACTATTACAGCATAGTATAAATGTCATAGGTAAAGAAAAAACAGAAGTACAAAATACCATATCCTTTCCCAACCTGCGCATCTAGAAAAGCGCTTGCACATGCATTAGTACGGTGTACAACGTCTTACCATCGAGTCTGGTTGCCAACAAATAAAGGATCAAACCCCGATCCTTCCTCCCACCCTACAACTCCCACCCTATCCCTGTGTGTCTCCTGGTCATGATGAGTCCAAAATGTAACACTCCGTTGCAAAGAAATCAGCCAGCCTCAGCGTGTAAGAAGTGCACAGATACCCCTGTGCGTTTGAGGGCTTTTGGTCACCTATATTGCATATACCTATAAACCGTGGATCATCCTCCCTTTCACATCCCGTCTGCCTGCAATGCCGCCACCTCCACCCCCTCCAGGTCTAACATCATAACCTCCCAATCCTGCGCTATGAGATGTTTCCTGTGTCCCCTCTCCTCTTCTCGCCTCAACACTGTGCCCTCCGCCCTGCCCCACTTCAGCATATCTGACTGCCACATGGATACACTGGGTGGTCTGGGTGACTTCCACTTCATCGTTATAACTCTAATCGCTAATAACAGGGCCAGATCTAAAAACTTCAACCTAGCCTTTTGATTCTTAGAACGTTTACAGAGTCCCACCAAACAGATTAGAGCCTCCTCCAGGACCGGTAGGGAGGTCACTGTACGCAGTGTCTGGCCGACCCTCCTCCAGTAACCACCCAACTGTGGGCACGCCCACAACATATGGAGAAATCCAGCTTCCTCCTCTTTGCAGCGTGGGCAGCAGTGAGGGGAATCAGGAAACATTCTGTGTAATCTCTGAGGGGTAAGGTACGCCCTATGAAGCACCATGACCTGTATGAATTTAAATTTAACATTCCTCGACAACCTCCTGGGATGTTCAAGAAAGGTCTGCCAAGCCTTTTTGGTATCACCTCTCCCGTGTCCAGTCCCCACCCGTCTCTGAGTGCGGTGAGTGGGATTGCTGCGTGCTCTCTGATCCCCATGTACAGCCATCGCACCAGGTGGCTGCCCGTTCCCATGTAGTATACCAAGTGGACCAATTCATGTCTCGCAGGGCGAAGTCTCTGTGGAGCCCAGGTACGTCGTATATAATGGGACACCACAGCGTGTAGTAGATACAATCTCTGGGGAGCACCCGTGGCCTGCAGAAAGGAGTCATGGTCCAACAGAGTGTCATCCCCAAAGAAGACGCCCATATCCTCCACACCAGTATCCGCCCAAGGGCGTAATCTACACTGTCTGGGTCTGCCCTGAGTTGTAGGGATGCCTAACAGGGGAATGTTCTCCGCAAATGGCACGGTGGTCGAACTGCATGCCAGCGCCTTCCTCTAACACGTCAGGGCCGTGCGCAAAGGAGGTGGCAATCCGGGGGGAGGCAGCCTCCAGGCAACAACAAGGAATGCAATTCTCCCCGCGCCAGCCGGTCAGACGTGAACTCAATTTCGTGCAGGTTCCTTCCTGCTACCCATCGTGCAAGCCACTGGAGTTGACTGGCGTAGGAATACCCCCTAAGATCAGGCACTCCTAGTCCTCCCAGTCTAGTCCCCAATTAGAGCTTTCGGAGACTGATCCGTCTGCGTCCCGCCCCCCAGATGAGGCTTATCAATATCGTATTCAGTGTGTTAAATATCTGCTGTGGGAGAATGACTGGCAGGTTGACAAAATAGTATAGCATGCGGGGGAGCAGGACCTTCTTAGATATGGCGATTCTACCCATAACGGATAGGGGTAAGCACGTCCAAAACCCCACACTGCTACGGAGGCTAGTGATGGCCCTTCTGACGTTACCTTCAATCTGGTCCACTGGGGTTCTATACACCTGTATGCCCAGGTATCTGAACGTATTCTGGGCCACTGGGATCTGATATCTCCCAAATTGGAGAAGGGGAGGGTGTGGTAGGTCTTGAAAGTAGAAACCAGTGGACTTCCCTGGGTTTATGGCTAAGCCGGACACCGCTTCAAATCGGCAAAAAACTTCAGCCATGTCCGTGGGCTCCTCTTCAAGGTCCCGGAAATATAGTAAAATATCATCTGCATATATGGATATCAGGCAATGCACACGTCTGAACTTAATATCAAAACTATAAATTATCCTGCATTTCCTAACAACTAGATGTTGTGTTTGGTTGGTTGTTTCAAGTAATATATGAAGATATTACCAGAACGAATAGAGAGGATTCTGCAGGGCAGCTGCTGATTGCATTTCAGAAACCCTTTTGACCCATCTCTTCCACCAGGTTGGCCAGATGGCAGAAGTGGCTACATTTGGACTCTGGAATGGATGTTTCTGTGTTTGGAGCTCCTGCAGTGCCAGGAGCTACGGCTTCTTTAGGTTTATGACTGGAAGAGATCACAAAAGCGGCAGATTTGTCTGCGGAGTCTACTTATTATACCTTTTATCATGAGCATGTTGTTGATGTGGTTTCTGAAACAGTGGGACAGCTTTGAGCAAGCATAATCTCAGCCTCTGGTCCCGACATAAAATGAAAAATCTTTTAACTATTGCGTTAAATTCTATTAAGGACATGGAGGCAAGGATTATCCCACTTGATAAGGTACATTTCATATATTATGTTGAATATGTAGTGTATTTTGCCCTCTTGATTGTGTTTGCACACTTGCTGTTGACGCTTAGTAATATTTTGCTCCCTTGCTTTGTCTTCCGGAAACTGAGTTTACCAAAGGTTTTTCTTTTCTATCTGGAGAACAGAAGCAAGAGTGAGCAGTCCTACTTCTGGTGGATTCAGATTTTCTGGAATGCAATTCTGTTCATCTGAGTGACGTTTTATACAACTAATGTAGTGTTCCAAGTCAGACAAAGAAGGCAATCCCATCTAGGACCCGGATACTGTGGATGAACTGTTTGTAAACTGAGCATACTCAAAGACGAGGCAGTAAGATGGTGCTGGCCATACTTGAGAAACATAATGGGCAATGATTGCTGGATTGTGGTTACTGACATCATGGGAAATTTAGTTTTTAAGTTTTCTTTTGATTGGTTGCTGTGCAAATCACTAGTAAAAGAAAAAGAAGCATTTTCCCACCCATATGTGCTTAATAAAATGTTTAATTCTTGATGAGATAGCTAAAAAACAATATTGTCTCAACAATTATATACAGATACATAAACATTAGGTCTGGGCGGTGAACTCTGCCCCGTTCATGGACTTTGTGGAGTTTTCCGCACTCTGCAGAGCACTCGGAGTGCTGAAAAACATTTCCTTGCTCGGGCTCACCAACATTAAATTGGCTAGCACAAGCAAGGAAAATCCAGCACTAGACCATCTCCCAGCGAGATTTCTCAATGCGGGTGCTCGGGGATGGGCACTGGCACTCATGTTGAGAAACCTTCCATTCGCGTTGAGGAAGCTGCTGCTCTAGGAGAACTTCTACTCAAGCGGCGGTAAGAAGCAGCGCCCTCTTGAACTCTGCGTGGTGCCGTTCACACTGAATTTAAAGTGCGGGACAAACATCTGGCGCAAAAAAATCAGTGCCAAAGGCACAACGTATTCCACCTCACCCCTTGCGGAACTCCGCATAGCGCGGTGGAGATTTTGTCACTTCTCAGAGTGCTGCTTAGCAAAACTCGCTGAACTCAGCCCAGGTCAAATGTACATTAGGCAATACAACAATAAAAATGTAAAATGTAGACACGGACATCCCTGGGATGATCTGCAATGAAATCCTCACTTATATCAGCACAATAAAAGTAAATAACTGAAGCGGACGCCAATTCCTATATGCACCGCAGCTACCACCACTGTGTAAATAAGTTATGCCTACAATAAAGGCCTAGAAGTTAATTTGCTTCAAAGAAATTGGATTTCCCAAGGGGAGGCACTTGCACTATCCTGACACTTCTTTATACGGATGACGCAGCCCTATTACCAGCCCCTGGATACCCTCATGGGTGATAAGCCGTGCTCTACAAATCTGAGATGTTGGACTTGGCCCTTTCTGCAGGGTCATCCCTGAACTTTTTGCCTTCCTCCAATATTCTCTCTGACCTATTTTTGTTGGTTTAATGACTCTGGGCACTTTACCACTGCTGACCAGTGCTAAAGTGCATATGCTCTCCCTGTGCAAAATGTGTATATTAATTGATTTCCATGATTGGCTCATTTGATTTACTGTCAGTCCCCAGTAAAGTGCACCAGGAGTGCCAGGGCTTGTAAATACAAATACTGCTAGTGGGCCTGCAGCGCTGGTTGCGCCACCCACAGAAGCAGCTTTATAAAATGTGTCTAAGTTCTGCCGTTGCCGAACCTGCGTGCAGTCTGGTACTGTCATGCTGGCTGGGCAAGTGCACACACTTGCCAGCCCCTAAACCTTCCCTTTACTTCATGTGAGTCACCCCTATGGTAGGACCTAGGGCAGGGTGCATTGTAAGCATGAGGTAGGACAAGCCCTGATGTGTGTGGCATGTCCTAATAGTGAATTACAGCCATTTTCGTTTTTCACTATTGTAAGGCTACCTGTTCTCATAGGCCAGGACGGGCTGCTGGAATTATTACACCCTATAATCCCAGCAGGCTCAGGGAACATGGTAGAAGGTCAAGTCTAGTATGCCTGAACTCAGAATAATAAAATACTTCTTTTAGTAAAGTTTATTTTAATATCCTGCGTTTGCAAAGGCTACTATTAGAAAGTTAGCATTTGCTTGCCTAACCATTTCAGCCCGCCTCTGCTCGGATGTGTATCTGCGGTCTGTGTTGTGTGAGTGACAGGGCTAGGGATGACAGGTGGTGGGAGTGCCCCTGGACTCTGAATAGGGCTGCGCTCTGCCACCACAAGGCTGGCTCCACCTCCTGGGGAGCGACTGATGACTCTGCCCGACACCTGGCCCAGGAAGAGGGAAGCCTGTCAACAAAGTGCTCCTGGCTGTCCTATCATCTCAATGCCGGCTCCACCTTCTGCGGAGCATCTGCTGCCCTGCCCCACACACTGAAAGCAGAAGGCAGACCCTGCCCAACAAAGTGCTCAGAGATTGAAAGAAACTATGCAATGGCCCCCCTGGGCTGGCAAGACAAAAGAAATACTGTATAAAAGACGGAGCCCTGCTCACAAAAGATCAGATCCTGTCAGCCCAAAGAAGAATCTCTGCCAGAGGAAAAAGGATCTTGCTGCTAAGAAGACAAGAAGAATCCTGCAAGGCCCCTTTGACCCCCCTGGCCTTATTCCTGCAACCACGGGGCCTCTGACGATCTCCAAGGGCCTGTAGCTGAGCTGGTCCCCTGACTAGAGTCCCAGGACCATTGGTCTCTGCCTGATCCTCTCTGACCCGCTGCTGGGCCCCCCTCAGAAGTGCCTCGCTCTCACCTCGGCAGCTCGTGCCTGGCCTCCCCCGTCTAGAGCCGCACCGCTCCTTGTGAAGCCGTGCCTGCTCTGCCTGGGCCGCCTGCATCCTGCTCCTCGGCAGCTCGTGCCTGGCCGCTCCCGCCTCGAGCCCCCACTGCTCCCCCCAGGAGCCGTACCCCCTCGGCCGGACCGCCCCGCACCCTGCCCACGACTCCCCTCTGAGCTGCACTCCACCAAGAGCCCCCACTGCTGGAAAAGACAGGCTGGGTCCGCGGCGAGGCATCAGACGTCGCCTCTCCCCGCTCGCACCTCCGTGACAAGCCCAGAAGTGTACTTCGAAGCGCACCATCTCCTGTGCGCCACGCCTCCCGAAGAAGAGGGATTTCCCCGCTTTCACCAGGCGCTCCCGGAGCGTTCATGGCGTACGCCAGAAGCGTACGCAATCACTCCAGCCTTTGTTTTTGAGCCCCTACGAGACGCACCGTCTTGCCTTGTGGCTGTATGCCTCGCACCTGCCTGCAATCATTGAAGAACAGCACTCCTGATCCTGCGAGCCGTACCAGCGTGTGGTTCTCTGCCGGGTACGACTTGCACTAGCCTGCATCTGGTGAAGTTCGCCTCTTACGCCTGAAGCGTACCATTTGCCCGCACCTTGTCCCAGAGGCCGCGCCGCACCCATGAGCCACACTGTATCGGTGTACAGGCCACCCCGTGCTGCTGCAGCCTCTTGGGGAACCTCCTGGCACTCGAGGACGTCTGCCACCAGCCAGACTGGCCCTGACACATCCAGCGTCCCGAGTCCGTCCAGCACCCCGCGGGGCCCGCGCATTTTCAGGTACTATGCCCACCTTGGGTTGTAAAGTCCAACCCTCATTGAATCTAAGGGCAGAGCTGTACTGTTACCCCCCTCGGGTCGCCCCACAACATCGACCTACATTCAGGGAAAGTTAACGTATTTCAACAAGCAGCCAAATTCACTTCACCTCATTTTGAATCGATTGAAAGTTTAAAGAAAGCATCGTTTTACATCACTGAAGCATTTTTTTTTTTTAGAAAGCCTCATTTTTGTGCATTATTGAAACGTGATAAGCAAGCCTTGTTTTTCCTCACTGGAACATCCAAAGAAAGACTGGTTTCACCTTTTTGAAGCATACTGCCTCATTTAAAGACCCTGATAAAAGCCTATATCCTCAAACCCAAAGTATTGTGTGCATCTCAAAGTGAATGTTATTTATGGTCTTGTGATAATTACTGCAGCATATGCTATATCTTTTTGCATAAAGTACCTGTATTTTTGATACAACTTACAGTCTGGTGTCCATTTGTGGGGGGATCATTGGATTTTATGTGTGTAGTCATAAATGCTTAACTGTAGCGCCCCGAAGTTTAGCCTTGTCTGCTCGTGCCACGCACCTAGAGGGTGAGCAAGGGTTATTCCCAGGGGTAATCTCCCACCCTGACAGGAGGTGAGGGTCCCTGCTTGTCGCTGGTACTTACCTGCGCCAACCAGAGCCCCCCATTTCCAACATGAGAATTATTATGAATATTATTAACTAGGACAGCAATGAGCCTTCAAAAAGCCCTGGATACCTTTGTGGAGTTTGTCATCCCTAGATTTGCAGATTAATCAGCAAAAGTCATTTGTAATGCTCTGTGGGACAAGGAAATGTAAATCTAAAACTGTTATCATTGAGGGACCTCCAGTTGCCAAGGTAGAGAATTTTAGGTTGAGACTAGAGTTAGCGCACAAGCTGACTCTAGTCAGATACAAACAATCAGTGCTAAAATTCGAGACAGAGCTTCATAGAGTGGGACACAATCCTGTATCCTTCAAAGTTCAAAACAAAGAGACAATAACACGTACACAAAACATTTTCAGGCATGAAAAAGAGCTTATCGCCAATACATAAAGCATGAGGGCAAGCTTTGTAAAGACGTAGACAAAAATGCACAAGTTTTAACGAATGTGTTTAACATGCATTCAGTCTAAAAGAGTCGATAACGTTTCGATCTATAATGAGGTACATAGATCATCATCAGGACGGAAATTTACATACGCCTGAAAATTAACAATGCCTTGAGGGTGAATACGAGTGCTGATGTCGCCACGGTCTAGGGATTCCAGGCGGAATTGCTATAAGGATACCGCTCGGTCACTACACAATGATTGAGGATTAATAGGATTCCAATTGGTCATGACTGCATGAGTTGGACGGGTCAGGAGTTGAGATGTGCCGGCCACGAGGGAATCGTGAGATGGGCACCAGACCGCTAATGCCCGGATTGGCAGGTTGAGGAGCAGAAGGTCTGCTGCCAGGATCGGCAAAGCACATCGCCCTTTCTTCTTTTCTGAGCACTTTATAAATCAGTGAGAGCCCGTTTGTTTATTTCCTCATAGTTTTAATTCTTTTCAGGGAGGTTTTAGATTTCTGCAGCACCTCAACGCATCTGAGATTTGCTTTGCTGTGATCAGTTTCATTAGAGGGTCACTTATAATTAGGAAAAGATACTGCTAATGGTTGGGCTTTGGTCTTGGTCGGGGATTTAAGTTATCGACATTTTATTCCATGTTTATATTTGTTGAGATCTTGAATGTGTTTATGTATGTTTTATTAAATGAATTTTGAGTCTAATATGCTGGTAACTTGTACTTTTATGGCCTATGTAAGCAGAATAAAGTTTTATGTCAGGCTGATATGCCGTAATTGTGCAAACGCAGCTGTTACAATCTTGTGACCCACTGACTTGCTCTTGACAATAATCCAGTATCACAGCTTCAGCTGAGGCTCCCAATTCCTAGTCTCATCATTCACTTAGCACCCAGGGCGTCTCATCATTGCACACACATACATGCCACCATTACCACTTAGTACATTCCTGGAGACACACATGTCACTGCAGATCCAGGTCTTGCCACCAGCCACAGCAAGCTCCAGCACTCACCCAAATGAGGGTGTCGATCTTGGCACTAGAGTCTGAGTGACCCCAGATCAGCCCCGCACAAAGCCTAGCACCAGGCATCAGCCTGTCTCTTGCTGCATGGTCACATGCAGTGTGGCTAAAAGGAGGGAGAGCTCAGTGGGCCCTAAAGGGAACTCATCACACATGGTCACTGATGACCACGGGTGGATCTTGTGGGGGACTCAGTGTTCACCAGGATTCTTCACGACTCCATACACTTGTGCTGTTGCTTCGATATAATGGTTTGGAGGCAAGCCTTGTGCACTCACAGATGGCACAGAGTCCAGAGTAATCAGACTATTTTAAGCCAACCAATACGGTCAGTGAAGGAAAAGGTCCAAGGGACAAAGGTGTTCCCAAAGCAATTACACTATTAAACGTCAAAAGTTGTCTTTGGAATCCATCTGGGCCTCCCCACCCCATGCGGTGACTTTACATCAGGTATTAGGTTACTAGAGGTCGCCTTTCTGCTGGTATGGGTAAGGCTCTGTAAATAGCTCATCTCCGCCGGGTGAGAGTTTACTGGCATAATGATGATGCTTATTGCGCTGTAAGACCTACAACATAATGTTTACATTGAAAATCCTGGATTTTGAACGACATAAGACAGTGCTTATCAAAGGTGTGAAGTTTATTGATATTCTATACCCCGTTTTGGGACTGGTATGAATTTATAATTAATTGATATACCAGTAAGAGATAACGATGTTGGATGCTTCAAATTGCTTGGGGCTCCTGCTCTAAACCATGTTTCAAATACAGTTCGTTGCCTGACAAAACAGTGTATTTTAAATTGTTGGGACTGCTGAAAAAGGTTTTTGTCAACTTGCAATATCGTTTTCGAATTTATTTATTTTTAAATGCCCCCGCTTTTCAGTGAGCCGTTTTTTCTTTGAGCTGTTCTTTCATTGAGCCAGTTTTTTCATTGAGACAGTTTTTTTCATTGAACTATAACCTCGATCTTTATTGCAGTAAATTAGATCGTTGGTGTACACAACACGGCGTTTGACGCCGATGAGGGAGTCACATGACTGACCCTGATCACATGACCATAACAGAGTTTAGATCTTTCTCCTGTACAAACTCGGCGTTTGACGCCGAGAAGGGAGTCACGTGACTGACCCAGGTCACTTGCCTGCAATAGAGATGCAGCTTTCTCCGCTGTGAATTTTAAGTCAGAGCGCGGAAGATGCCGCGTCATCTGGACGAGAGGCAGAGCTTCGTAGAGCTCCGTATGGTGAGGAGTGGGGGAGCGGGGCTATAAAAATCTGACGGGATAGTAGGATTACACCGTTCAATTTGGGTGCTAAGAGATGAGATGTAAGATGATCTAATGGCATGATCGGAAAAGGGAAATTGATGGTAACAGCATTTTCAGAACGGAGTGAACGGGCTGTCACAGGATATTAAGAGAGACTGTGCATATCAAGGTCGTAGTTTGCGTAAAGCAGTTAGTGTCACTCTTTATCTGGATTTACAATTGTACTTTGGATAGGGCATATTCGTGTGTCAGGTAGTGACCATGGACAATATAATTTGACCTATGACACGCTGTTTTGTGTTTTGTTTTCCTAGATTGATGCAACAATCGTAGGGGCCATTAAGTTGATGTTGAGGCTCACATGAGGAGCCAGCATATACCTTCCTCTTCCGCTGGTACGAGAAAAATTGACTGGAAGAGGGTAATGCTTATTAATATGTTGGATAGACTAAGAGTGTCCGGAGGGGTGCTCCTGGTGTGTTTTTAATCTCTGTATTCTTTCCATTTGACAGTCCCAGAGTACAAGGTGTCCAACATTGGTGCAGTGACAAAGTGTCAAGCCCTGATGAATCTGCCGGAAGTTTCAGTGGTAGTGAAACATGTTGGCTGTAGGTAATGGTATGCAGAGCTAGCTACCAGCCTTTTTCGTTCAACAGAATATACCTAATTTCAGAATAAAAGTTGTGCGAAAGATGTGTCTGTTGATTTTAAGCACCTTTGGTCACAAAAGGGAGTGAATGCTTGTTGCTCCTTTGCACTTTATACACTTTTTTGGTTTGTCTTGGACACTTTTCTTTCTTCTTTTTTTAATTGAATGACTACCTATGATGAGAAAAGGGGTATAATCTGGTGAACACATGCCAGTTGCCCTGAGGATGGTGCGCCCGTGAGGAGTCATTCTTTTCTCCACACATTTTTTTAAACGTAGTAAGTGTGGGTGGATGTCCTGTGTACATGACTGATATAGACATCGTTTAGTGCTCTATTTGACTGTCTTTTTGAAGTTTACTGGAATTTCCCTTATTTTTATGTTGAGAATTTTGGGCAAAATACACTAAACACACCAACGGAAAAAATTTCAAAAATCGGTGGTGTAGCATTGGACTTTGATCGTTTGTCTCTCAATTGCATTAATACGAGTATTGATATTTAATGCCTTGGGGACAGGGTTTTTGTGATATTGTTGTTTGTTCATCACCACATGAAACAGGCAGGCAGATTAGTTTATTAGCAAAGTTTTATTGCGTAAAATAAGTCATTCTTGGCAACCAGCTCCCTGCAACAGTGTCCTTTGTCTAGTTGTCAATCTCCCCCTCACACTAGGACAGGACACAACTGACCTCACAAAACACATCACAGCATGCAAAGAAATACGCCTTACAGTGTCTTTATCAGACAATCTGTTTTGTTTTGTAATGTATGTGAACGTTAGTTTTTGGGTATTTAATTCTCACCAAAATAGCGGCCAAACTCCAGCCGACTTCTACCATATGGTTTGCTTTGCCCTGGCCTTGACCCATTCTGGTCCGAGGTAGAATCTGAGCTCACACAGACCTTGGGTTAGCAGGTTCTACACGATCCTTTACGTCTTATCCTGGGTGTATTTGATGGTTTGGACGGCTCTAGAGCAGACAAACATTTTCTGGGAACGGCGGTCGCTGTGGTTAAACGAGATATTGCATCGGCCTGGGCCCAGCCCAACCCCACTATCCTGCGAAAGTGGCGCCGGGGAGTGTATTGGTGTGCAGCCCAGGAGGAACCCCTCTGAGACACATGGTTGTCCCGCGAGGTTCCATAGGGTTTGGGGCAAATGGCTGAACCTACTGTTTTAAATTGCCAGCTTTGGCGCTCCCATGTAACGGGGTGCTGCTTTCCAGCTTGGGTGGCTTGCATAAATACTCCTACCCTAACAGTGGGGTTTTTTACTGTCTGTTGGAGATGGAATTGGCTTTACTGTGTAAGATGTATGCGGCCTTTTTTTTTTTTTTTTCAAAATGATAATAAAATTGATTACCAAAAAAAAAGAAAATTCTCACCAGAATAAACCATCTCAAAACATTGTGAATTGTGTAACAGTCTCAGCAGTTAAAACGGCAGAATTATTATGGTTGGTGCCACCTTTGTAAGTTGTTAGAATCTAGACAGCCATGAATCCTCTTTTGATCTCTCAGGCTGGATGGGTTGTACCGACTATTTACACAGCTGGTCTGAAGATACTGATAGGGAGCAGATGTTCCTGCTTTAGTGAGTTTATATTTTTTGTCCTCAAGTGGTTTTTGATTCCTATGTCTTCTCCTAGTTTATTTTTCTTATGTCCTCAGGTCTTTCAATATTTTTTTGTTGAATCCCAGAAGTTATGTCTATCTGGATAGTTTATGATCCACACTTGATAACATGTCCTCAACACTGCACACATTTCATGAGAGTCGGTCAGGTTTAATTCGCAGTGAAGCAGCCTCTGTGAAGTTCGTGGCTTGGTGAAGGGACGTTAGTGACGTTGAAGAAGCTACATTCTGTTTGGAGACGCTGCGAACCTTAGAGTTTGTCCTTTAACTCAAAGCTCTTCTGACGTTCAGAGGAAAGGGAGGATCTCGCCCCGCAAGGATCGTTAGATGTCATAGGAGGTCTAACTTCAGCTGTAGATTCTTAGATGATGTAAAAGATCACATTTCTTTTTTTAAATGAAGGTTTTTGTGCAGTGCTTTGAGAAGGCTTCCATCTTGTATGTGTTATTTGATGCTGCTGAGCACCACCTTTTGTTTACAGCAGTTTCCATATCCTGTACAGTGTCATGGCCCTTGCCTGTGTGTTCTTTGATGGCGTACCAGGCGTGCCTTAAGATTAAAGCTCTTGCTACACACAGTGCAGTGATAAAGCCTCTGTCCTGTGTGTATGCTTTGATGCCGTACAAGGGTCTCCTTCCGAGAAAACCTCTTCTCACACACAGTGCAGTGATAAGGCCTCTCTCCTGTGTGTATGCTTTGATGGCGTACAAGGGCTGTCTTAAGAGTAAAGCCCTTGGAACACACGTTGCAGTGATAAGGCCTCTCTCCTGTGTGTACGCTTTGATGCTGTACAAGGTACGCCTTCCGAGAAAACCTTTTGGAACACACAGTGCAGGAAAAAGGCCTCTCTCCTGTGTGAGTTCTTTGATGTAGTACAAGGTTTGTCTTCTGAGAAAAGGGTTTGGAACACACAGTGCAGTGATAAGGCCTCTCTCCTGTGTGAGTTCTTTGATGCCGTACAAGGGTCACCTTCTGAGAAAAGGGTTTGGAACACACAGTGCAGTGATAAGGCTTCTCTCCTGTGTGTACGCTTTGATGTTGTAGAAGATTTCCCTTCTGAGTAAAACTTTTCTCACAGATATTGCAGTGAAAGGGCCGCTCTCCTTTGTGAGTTTTTTCATGTGTTGCCTTATCAGCAAACCTCACTTCATGCTCAGTGTAGGGATACCTATCTATGTGTGTTTGCTCGTGCAGTAAAAGACGCGCCTTTCCAGTAAATGTCTTCTTACACTCAGCACAGGCATAAGCTCTTAGGCCGGTGCGTATTCTTTTCTGCCTTGCAAGTAGTGTTTTATTGTTAAAATTCTCCCTCCTCTGTATTCCTTGGTGTTTTCTTTCAGTCATTTTATAAGCAAAATTCTTCCTTCCTCCAGAGGCTTTACGTTTCTCTTTCCCATTCATACTTTCTGTCTGCGACTGCTGTGCTGCAGAATGAAATGAACACTGAGAATTATACATGGGCAATATTACTTAAAAGAAATGCAGTTATAATATGAGAAAGGTGGACAGTAATATCTAGGAAGGAAGGAAAATATTACTACCTGTAAACAATCATTTGCTCCGTGTAGGTCTACCGTTCACATGTGGTGATCTCTCATGGGTTGGGTTCTGACTACTAAAAATAATTAATTTAAGATTGAGTTTTGATCGGGAGAACGCTCGTAATCCCATACCAGAAAGGCATAATGCATCAGCGCGCAGACTCCAATTAAAATCATTGTGTTGTTTTCTCCATCGGAGTACAACTGCTTACATTGTAAAATAAAAAAAATAAACTGCTTAATCTGAGCAACCTATATACTTTCCAACCATACAGCAAGTGGGTGATGCATGTGAGCCTGCAACATGACAAGCTGACAGTATTTGCAAGAGAGTAACATTTTCCATTTGCAGCAAGCTGTGGCACATCACAGGTTGTGCCATAACTTAAAAGAATCGGTAAGGTCCAGAACGCCGCGGCCAGTCTCATTCTAGGGACACCACGCCACAAACATATGACCCAACACCTATGAAGCCTCCACTTGCTCCCCGTCAAGAAGAGGATCACCTTCAAACTCCTCACCCACACCTAGAAACACCTCAACAACATCAGACCTACATACCTCAATGACCGAGTATGATGTCCACGTACCCAAGAGGAACCTCTGCTCCACAGACCTCACCCTGGCAGAGGTCCCTGCATCCACAGAAACAGAACCGGCGGGAAAGCCTTCTCCTACATCGCAGCTAAATCCTGGAACGAGCTCTCGGTCTACATCAGACGCTCCCCGACCCTCCACATATTCAGGAAGGACCTCAAGACCTGGCTTTTCGACTGACCCGGAGCTGCTCCCTCCACCTCCCAGCGCCTTGAGAAGGATGCACAGAACCACATGTTTCTACTTTACAAATATCTACTAGAGGTATGTTGGGTAGAAAAGCCATGGTTGCATTTTTATCACACGTGGACTCAGCCTGTAGTATGTCTATGTGGAGTCTCCGCTAGGCCTGGGCGGTAAATTCAGTTCCACTTGCGGCATTTGTGGAATTTGGGTAATTTCGCATTCCTCGGAGAAAGTGGAATTGCCAAAACTTCCGAGATCCGCGGCTTCGCAGAATTGTTTGCTTGTTCACGATTTCAAAATGTGTGTTTGCAAGATATTCTCCCCCCGAGCATGGAAACAGCGTTCGGGAACAGGGAAAAAGCATTGTGAACGGGCGGAAGAAGCAATTCCGCGTGTTCGCAGAATTCTGCCCGCTCACTGAGATTTTTTTCGCAGAGCTTTGCGTAACACGACTACGCAATTCCGCCCACCCCTAGTCTATGCTCGTGTAGACAACCATATGCTAAATTGTGCCGGTGCAAAAAACAGTCTTATTTTTCATACATTTTCAATTCTGATAATGTAGAGCATGAGTGTATGTTTAACACTGGATGCATATTTAACTTTGTCTTTGTAAACTTGCAGGAACTGTTCATCTACTTATGGGGCATGTAGTTTGCTAACTGTTTGAGGAAGAGACTGCTACTAGGTAGAGAACTATCCACATTAAGGCTTGCAGTGATGTAGTGGCTTAAAAGGTGGCCTTTTTACTCTTGATAAGACAACATTAAAATCTTAACTGGATGCCAGGGGTGCTCTGGTGGGATAACCATTCTCAACTCTCCCATGAACATTTTCACAAGAGTTTTTTCAAAAGTATTCAAACCTTAGTGTAGGCTAGGCCAGCTTCTTTATGTATGTATGTATATGTTATTTCTATACTGCAAACCTAGCCTAAAGCTAGGGCCAAAGATGAGCATAAATTATTTTTAAAGAAGGAAGTCCTCAACTCTTTCCTAAACGGGAGCAATGTTGGGCGGTCTTGATGGATGCAGGGATGTTGTTCCAGATCATGAGTTCATAGATGGAAAAGGCCTGCCAACTTGTTTTTTTTGTTACAGTTCTAAGTCTGCAGTCCGATGGAGTTCTCCAACCTCACATTTGTTGCACTTGAAAATAAGAGCTGAACTTAAGGACAACGAGAATGATGAACAAGTGATAAGAAAGAGGTAATAGCTACAAAAGAGGAAATTTTAAAGGGAAAAGCAAGACTACTGTCCTGGAAGAGTCTTAAGCTTTGTAAGATGATACGAATAAGTAAGGAGAGCAGTCAAAATTTGATTGACACAAAGACGACATGAACTTCTGACAGAGGAATCAAGATCAGAAGGTGACTTAGACGACTCTGCTAGCAACTACCTAGGAAAAAACCTACTTGCCAGACAAGGACGGACAATGGAATATCATAAAAAAGGAAAAACAAAAGCAAGAGGCACAAACAGAGGAAGAGAAAGACAGGAAAGAGCAAATGGAAGACAAAAAGATAACACCCCATAGGAAGAGAAAGGTGATAGAGCAAGGCGAGATATGATTATTAAATCATCCCAATATTAACTGACAATGGATGAACTAAATATCCAGAACCTTGGTTTATATTTCTGCCCCAGGAGGGACTTAGATTACAGTTCATGTAGACTTGACATATTTCCGTTTCTAAGATATCAACATAAAATCAGACCCAAGCCAATGAACATGAGAATAGGGGGCCCAATACAGAAAACATGACTGGTGTTCAAGAGACGCTGATACTTCATGACATTGGATGGTCTGGATAATGGAAATATATGTGCAACGAAAGAGCGAGAAGCATTGCTGGGAAAGGGGGCACAGATAGATCAGGGAAGCCTAACTCGCTTCAAAAACCAAGCTACATATAACTCCTCCTTGCCTCATGATAATCTGGATGTCTTTAGTCACTTGGTCGCCAAAGACATGTTCAAATAAATTGTTCACCAGTCAAGGCAAGAAGGGAAGAATCAGATCCGACTTGAGTAATGGACAAAGGGAGGCCATTAACACATTACGTAATGACAACATAAGTACCAATGTCATACGAAAAGGGGCAAGAATGTGGTTTTAATGATTGTTTCCAATTATGAACAAAAGGCTTTTCAATAATTATTAAATACGGATTGTTGTGAAATGGGAATGGCAACATTTTCATTTGTGTAAAACACTACCCTCTACTCTACCTTGCTTTTACCTTGTAACAAATGTATGCAAGAACAAGGGGGGCGTATAGTGCCCTCCAACAATAGCTCACTGGAAAGCACAGCAATAAACTAAAACCATTTATTGCTGATTCTTGTGGAGAGCCTCCCATCACATTGTATAGATAGAGAGAATTTTCTACAAAAGATATACACAGGAGACAATCATATTTGACAATTACCTAGGATGTGATCTTGCTAATTATGCATACAACACACGCAAGGTCTTAGAGCCTACGAACACGCTTTTTGCAATAGACCAATATCTCCATATGACTATACATAGATGCTTAGGACCATGACTTTTGACAAAATAACAATATTTTTATATTTAAAGATAGATATTACAGACAAATCTCAGGAACAGCAATGGGCACCTGCTCTCCCAGCTCTGCAAATGTATTTGTGGTCTGGTGGAAGGAACAGGTGTGTCGTGTAGTTCCCACTAATCCGTAGGACCAGCACATTTGTTGGACAACATAAACTTTGGATTAGTGCCTAGACTGGTTCCGGGCACCTCCGCAGGATGAGTTGGCCTAGAGACCAGCTAGCTCACAGTGCCACCATAAGACTCCCTAACCTTACCAGGAAGCCAATGGTTTCTGGCAACCACTGAACGTGACAACCCTGACCCCTCAGGGATCTTGGAAACAGAACAGAACCTTTCGCTCAGTCACTCAAGCTTACTTGCTCTCAGAGAAATATACAGAGAATACACAGTGGGACGTTTTCAATATATTTACTGAACCAACGTTATTCTTATATAGAATACATAAGCTGCAATAATCTGTAGACCGAAGCAGCTGAAAGTGATTACAAGCACGTAAATAGTAGATATAGTTCTACCATGGTGCTAAAACAGTGTATATATGCAGGCATATGAGCAAGGCAGCAAAATAATATAATCCACATTTGTAAAGCGCACAATCCCCCGTAAGGGTCTCTAGGTGCTGGGGGCTGTCGGGAAGATTAAGCAAGCTATTGTCCAGAGTCACATGGTGCTGGGCTAATCTGCCGCTGGTCCCTGGGATCGAACCGTGATCCCCAGATTCCGGAGGCAGTCGCCCTAGCCACGGCGTACTCCTACTACGCACTCCCTACTCTGCGTGTACCTAGAGTGTGTGTGGGTGTGCAGCCAAGAATCCCCACTAAGGGACATGACAGGAGAGAATGCAGGCCACAAATTGGTTAAAAAACTGAACACCCCCCACGGAGATGCCAAACCGCTGCATAGTGAAGTCTCAGCCTGCACGGACCCTCGGTGTCAGCTGTAGCGCCACCTCTACTAATCTATTGGGATGCTCATTATTTATAATAGAAAGCATCTTGTGATGTACGTATAGATTAGACAATGTTATAGATATGTAGATAGCCCTGTCACTCCGTGAATGAAGATAGAGATGACATTTGTACATAGTGCGTCAAGAGGCCTTGTACATGGTGTTCGAGGCATCGTGATAATGTTGTGCGAAGCTAGATGTGTAAACAAAGTAGTTTCAGAGAAACAAATCCAACATTGTCGTGCATGCAAATATGTGCAAAAGGTCACAGCAGAAATGATCCTGTAAAACATTGGACAATATATGAAATGAGCCACTTTGCTACACGGGCCTAACCCGGGCACATAACGGGTGGTCTGGACATCACAAAATGAAAACATGACAAACCATACGCTGATTTGGATCGGGGATACAGATGACCTTTCCCTGCTGTGGGACGGAAGTAGGGAAATGTCTAAAAGATATATACAGAGACAGACAAAAACTGATCTCAACCGAAAATTCACTCATTAGATCAGAAATAAATCTATAAATGACCTGGCTAAATCATCCTTATGTGGGACCAAGTTCAGAATATGAACTGATGATCAACCTCTTTTGAATGGTAATAATGTGAACACCAGCAGGCTACTGCCAGGTTGGTGAGGTTAAGTTTGAAACATCATTTTGTGAATGAACACACTGCAGGCGAGAGGGTCAAAAATACTGATTGCTTGCCTCGACTGCCCTGAGGGCAGGAAGATGTGGAACATGAGAAAAAAGAGAATGACTGCGAAGATGTGGAATGTATTGCAGCAAGTATTTGTTGGCCGGGTAAAGAGTGTGTGTGTGTGTGTTTGTGGGCAAAAGACATTGGATGAAGATTCTATTTTATTGAAAGTGATTCATTTCATGAGGAAAAAATAGCCAAAAGAAAAGCGATTTGTTGTGTGAACTGCAGACCGATGGCCAAGTTCATACTGTCAGAGGAGACCCATGAAGGACATTTAGGTGTGATATCCAACAACAAACGACTGACAATGCAATACTGGTCGCCTGCCATGGACCGGGATGTGGAAAAATCCATTAGAGAGTTACCAGCTGTTTGTAAAATGATAAAAGGATGATATACAGTGTTCTGCTTATGACAGAAGTGGGTTTGCCTGACAGAGTGCGAGCCAATGAATGTAATGATTTTTTAGGTCTGTTTCAGATGCTTGCTGTGCATCAGAAATTTGCCATTGTGCTTGTGGAGTACAATTCAAATTGGTTGAAAGTATGGTTTGTACATGGAAGTGAGGGTTTTCTGTGTGAATTGGTATCGGATAATGGTGTACAGTTTGTCTTGTTCGAGATGTAGCAGTATTTGGATGGAACTGGTATTAAGATAAATGTGCTAGTCGTCATCACCCACAGAGTAATGGCCAAGCAGAGAGGATGAACAGATTGGTCAATCAGGGTTTTTTCATGGCCCTTTTCAAAGTGGAAGATGCTGCAAGGGCTATGCTTTCAGCTTATCGCAACACACTGCACTGCACCATTTTGTGCAGAGAGGCGGACATTTGCATGATTTGGTCCTTGTAATGTGCACTGAAATGTCTAAAGAGCGGCTGAGACACAATAGCTATATAAAGAAGGAAGAAAGATAAATTGGGCTTCACAAGATACATGTGATATTGTAAAGCTATTATTCGCACAAACATGATCACAGAACCAATAATCTTATGCAATCATAGTACTCTGGAATTACTGAGGGAATCAGATGCCAAATCTCCACAGTAATTACACATAACTCAGAGCAATCACCATTTACTTCACCCACCCTCCAGCAGAGTTTCTTTATCGCTGATATTGCTGACTTAAAGGGAGGAAAAAGTGAAGGAAATGTAATAGGAAACATTATGGAGACACAGCTGAGGCCTTATAAAAAGACCACTTCTTATTGAAGGCTCTGGGTGCCGCGGGTCTTACCCTACCCATTCAACCACTACAGACCTGAATTACAGATCACTTGTCCTCTTCACACTGCCTTCCTTCCCTTCTAAGCGTCAGACCCTGACTGACCCAGAAATCCTCTCATATTCTGTGCACTCGAACATCACAAAGACCCAGCCCCATCTCTAAAGTGCTTTAGTTTGCACTAGCAACAAAAAAGGGCAATATTACACTCTGTGAATAACACCTCACTTTCATCTCACATAGGGGACGAGGAGTATTGCGGTGCTTGGATTTAAATCACAGATTCTGCCACATAATTCCTGAGCCCGGAATGGGGCGTCTCATGCACAGACCAGAATTCAGGTCATTTTTCATGTGCAGAGTCCCAATTCTTAGCCTATCACATAACGGGAAGGAGAAACTCCTTTGCGAAAATAAAGGAGATACTAGGTACATGACCGCTTCTGGTGTACTCAAGGCCCCCACAAAGATGCCACTCCACAAAACTCAGATTAGGCCCCCTGCAGGTCTTACTAAAAATATGGAAACATCAACTTTGGAAATATTTTATGCTACATTCCCTCAGAACTGTACAAGTTACTCGACATTCTGCATGGTCATTCAGTACGAAACAAATACCTGGGATGGCTTTGAGCAGCAATCCATCTGCGTCTGTATTTCCTCTCTCCAGTGGGTCTCTAGCGATAGCTCCATCAGTATCAGCAGCATTCTGTGGCAGGAAGGATGAGGATCCAGATGGGCCCTGCGCATCAGCACATGTTGGTTGTAGGTCAGAGTTCTCATCTCGGTTCTCAGGGCCCAGTGGTTCTTGCTTGTAGTTCTGATCGTAGTCCTCAGCACTCAGTGGTTCTAGCTTATAGCCGCGATCTGGACTGAGTGTCTCAAGGTGCATTGGTTCGGTCTTTAAGTTCTGGTGTGGTTCATGTGCATCAGAGAGCACCTGCAGACATGTGTTGAGCTGCAGACTCTGGTCTTCTTGAAATGCTGGTTGTCTGCAGATGTTGTGCCGTTGATCCTCACCCTCAAAGCACAACAACTCTTGCTTTAGGAGTTCACTTGTTCCCTCCCCATCTGGGAGCACTGTTTGGCTGCAGTGGTTTCGCTGTGGCTCAAGTCCCTCGTGAAGCAGTGGCTGCAGGCAGACGTTCTGTTGTGCGCCCCAACTATCTGCATACAATTGTTCTTTCTTCAACTGTTCAACTGGGAAAATTAGTTGTATGCACTGATCCTGCTGTGGTTCCTGCCCATCATCAAACACTGGTGGAAGACGAAGGCTTGGCTCACCTGGGATGACTTGAACATCTGGAGGAGGGTACCTGGAGACAGTACCATCCTGCCGTGGTCCAGGGCAAACCGGAGACAGAGGTTGGGGGCACTGGCTCTGCTGTGGTTCATGCCCATGAGGAGACGTAGGTTGAAGACACTGATTCGGGTGTGGATCACGACCAGGTGAAGATGTCAATTGAAGGCATGGGTTCACCTCCTTGGCCCTGACTGAAAGATTGATCGGAGGGGACCTGCTGAGAGGATAATCTCTAACCACCACCGGACTGATCATCTCCAAAGACACTGCCCCATTTACAAGGTAATCCAGACCCTTTGCTATCCAGATTTGCTCCATAAATCCAGCTACTCTAGACGGCACGTCCTCTAGGGTATTCTGCAAGTTATCCAGTTTGGCTTCCAACTGCTCCAACATAGATAAAAAGATCATGTTAGGTGAGTTCCCCGATAGCGGTTCCATCTCACAGTCCCGCTGAGCATCAGTTTGGGATCTTGAAGAAGGCACATTATGGATAGGAGAAGATGGGAGTGTGGATCTTACGGGTTCAGGTGAACACTGCACTTCTCCTTTTCGTCTTGGCACCTGCCTTTTCTCCATTCTGGAATTCTGATGTTCACGTCCTCAAGTGTCTGTGAAGGGAAGAAAATAGAAAAGACAACACATTTTCACAGGACAATTAGGTCAAAATACTCCTTCCTGTCTCCCCACACGTTGTTTAAGCTTTAAAAAAAAATTATTCAGTCCAGCTAATGGATCAAAAGAACTAAATTGTCTCAAAAGCTGGAGAGGATCTACCCTGCTCAAGGTCAGGCTGTCCTCAAGGACATCAGGAGTTACCCTGCTACTTATCTTAACCCCGCTCAGTGCTGCCCTTACATGATATGGTGAGATTTCATGCAGGTCCGCTCTGCCCTGCCAGAGAGGACTCCCTATCCAGAGTTGATCTGTTAAGCTTCAAAATGTATCAGTATGACCTCATCAAACCTAACCCTATAATTTAACGCACTTATTATGTTTTTGTAATTCTTTATTTTTTTTTATTAAAATTTGGCAAGCATTACCATAACAGATATTCTCTATGAAATTGAGCATTGAGGAATAATAGATTTAAAGTGCCAGATAAAAATACAAATGTGCTGGTCAGAAGCTACCTAGGCCACGTATTCTCTGCTGATGGGGTCTGCCCCAAAGATTAATCAATTAAAGCGACACAGGAAATACCTAGACCCATAAAGAAAGAAGAGGCACTCACGTTTTTGGTGAGAAACATTCTATTCTCAGTTTGTACCTAATTTTCTTGTGCCATGTGAGACCTGCTGAGGAAGGGTGCAAACTACGTGTGGAGTAGGGAATACGAGAAGAGTTTGCAGATGTTAAGGAGAGTCTTGTGAATGCTCACAGTCTGCATAGTTTTGCCCCATTGCGTTGTTACGGACGCCAGAGACAAGGGCCCAGGAGAACAGCGGCATGATCGGAAAGAAAGTCATTATTGCCTTTCCATCTAGGGCTTTGCCGGAGGCTGAATGTAGACATTCCACTACTGAGAAGAAGGCCTTGGCCATGTTTTCGACTCTCAAAATAAACATTCTTGTGGACTTTCGGAAACTGTAAGTAGAGGATGTTCGACCAGTCCAAACTGGACCCAATCTATGCTGCTGCTACAAGGCGCCTGCTGTCTAGTGTCAAATAAGAGGCAATCTCTTTCTAGCATTTAATATGATACATGCACAATGACACGACTCACAGACCTTGCCAGACCGAGAAAGCACTGTTGATCTTTACTTTCAAGCTCTACACATTTTGAGCAAAGAGTGGAAGAGTGCCCATCTCCGAAGGCTAGTAGGCATCAAGCCATTAGTCATTATGACAATTAATAAGCAGAACATTTGTCTTCTCAGCGTTTCACTTTAGTTTATTGCAACCCAGCCACTGCTACAGACAGGCAAGGTTTGGTGGAATGTGAGGTGAGGGGAGAGTTAACTGTCTAAACACAGCAAGATCTGGGTGTCGTCAGAACACATAAATGCTCTAACACCTTTCTCAAGTAAAGCTTCAGCAAGCGGGATTACATAGCTGGTGAACAAATGGGCCGAGATTGAGGACCCACGAGTCACTCTGAAATTGCATGCAATGTGTTGGACGAAAAGTTGCCCAATCTGGCGATACATGTTCAGCCTGTAAAGAATGATATGAATCCCTTTAGGGCCTAGCACCCGATGCCCAAAGCCTCAACATGATTCCCCAAGATGGAGTACTCAACTGTGGACGACAGCAGAGAGATCTAACGAGAACAAAGCATTGGCTCCTGCTCCCATTTCAGCTCATCCATAATCGGTAGAGGCACTGTCTTTGTATTGTGTGATGGCCGAAATCATTTCCTAGTGTCTTTGAGAAAGTAGTTTTGCTACAAACCTTTCCACCAGCTAAGAGCAAAAGAAAGTAACGATATTGGTAATAACTTTTTTTAAACCAAGGAATCTGCTCCTGGCTTCCAGAACAAGGGATTCGCTGTGGTGTCTTTAAGAGCGGCAGGAACCATACCACTAACAACTAAGTGGGGAGTGATGGCAGAGGTACTGGACCAACTTAGAGGTTCAGATGTTTTAAATTTGTTACAGGAGTGACGTTGTTCAGCTAACCAGATCTAGCCACCTCAAAAGGAAGTTGCAGAAGTCTCAGGGTATAAAGTAGAGAGCTCCCTGTGTCAAATAATACTAGGGGCTGAAGTGGTCTCTACTGGGGAAAGGTACGTGAATCAATCTCCCCATTAAGTTTTTATTTTGTTGTGTCGCACAGTTGGTGCAACAGTGTGAGAGTGAATTATAAATTGAAAGTTTCTGTGAAGCTGACATACAAAGGGACACAGATGAGTTGGAAAACTAGATGAAGTCTTGTAGGAGGTGACAAACAAACAGATTCTCTGAGCAAGAGCAATAACCCCGCCACATAACTTAGTTGGGGAAAATGAATATAATATTTCAGTAAAGGAGGAGGACTTAGAGAAGAGGTCCTGAAGGAATAACATCAGGATCGAGGAGTATATATGCGCGAAGCAGGGGAAGACAAGTAAACATGTTAGAGAAATGTTGCATACAATCCTCGACCAGAGATGAAAAGGCTTGGGAATGACGAGGCTATGACACTATGAATGTTTGGAGACAGCTGCTTATCACCTACCGTCCCCCCCTGGACTCACCTCCTCTCTACACCCTGGACTCACCTCCCCTCTCTACACCCTGGACTCACCTCCCCTCTCTACACCCTGGACTCACCTCCCCTCTCTACACCCTGGACTCACCTCCCCTCTCCACCCCCTGGACTCACCTCCTCTCTACACCCCTGGACTCACCTCCTCTCTACACCCCTGGACTCACCTCCCCTCTGCACCCCTGGACTCACCGCCCCTCTGCACCCCTGGACTCACCGCCCCTCTGCACCCTTGGACTAACCTCTCTACACCCCTGGACTCACCTCCCCCTCCCCCTAGATTCACCCCCCTCCCCCAGGACTCACCTCCCCTCTACACTTGGACTCACCTCCCCTCTACACCCCTGGGCTCACCTCCCCTCTACACCCCTGGACTCACCTCCCCTCTACACCCCTGGACTCACCTCCCCTCTACACCCCTGGACTCACCTCCTCTCTACACCCCTGGACTCACCTCCCCTCTACACCCCTGGACTCACCGCCCCTCTACACCCCTGGACTCACCGCCCCTCTGCACCCTTGGACTAACCTCTCTACACCCCTGGACTCACCTCCCCCTCCCCCTAGATTCACCCCCCTCCCCCTGGACTCACCTCCCCTCTAAACCCCTGGACTCACCTCCCCTCTTCACTCCTAGACTCACCTCCCCTCTTCACCCCTGGACTCACCTCCCCTCTACACCCCTGGACTCACCTCCTCTCTACACCCCTGGACTCACCTCCTCTCTACACCCCTGGACTCACCTCCCATCTACACCCCTGGACTCACCTCCCATCTACACCCCTGGACTCACCTCCCATCTACACCCCTGGACTCACCTCCCATCTACACCCCTGGACTCACCTCCCATCTACACCCCTGGACTCACCTCCCATCTACACCCCTGGACTCACCTCCTCTCTATACCCCTGGACTCACCTCCTCTCTGCACCCCTGGACTCACCTCCTCTGCATCCCTGGACTCACCTCCTCTCTACACCCCTGGACTCACCTCCTCTCTACACCCCTGGACTCACCTCCTCTCTACACCCCTGGACTCACCTCCCCTCCCCCCCTGGACTCACCTCCCCTCCCCCCCTGGACTCACCTCCCCTCTACACCCCTGGACTCACCTCCCCTCTACACCCCTGGACTCACCTCCCCTCTACACCCCTGGACTCACCTCTTCTCTACAAACCTGGACTCACCTCCCCTCCACACCCCCAGACTCACCTCCTCTCTACATCCCTGGACTCACCTCCCCTCTCCCCCTGGACTCACCTAACCTCACACCATGATCAGGGGGTGCAGGGGGCAGGTGTACTGGACTCCCCTCCCCTCTACACCCTTGGACTCACCTCCTCTCTACACCCCTTGACTCACCTCCTCCATACACACCCTTGACTCACCTCCCCTATAAACCCCTGGAGTCACCTCCTCTCTATACCCCTGGACTCCCCGCCTCTCTACACCCTGGACTCCCCTCCCCTCTCACCCCTGGACTCACCTCCCCCCCTGGACTCACCTCCCCTCTACACCCCTGGACTCACCTCCTCTCTACACCCCTGGACTCACCTCCCCCCCTGGACTCACCTCCCCTCTACACACCTGGACTCACCTCCTCTACACCCCTGGACTCACCTCCCCTCTACACCCCTGGATTCACCTCCCCTCTACACCCCTGGACTCACCTCCCCTCTACACCCCTGGACTCACCTCCCCTCTACACCCCTGGACTCACCTCCCCTCTACACCCCTGGACTCACCTCCCCTCTACACCCCTGGACTCACCTCCCCTCTACACCCCTGGACTCACCGCCTCTCTACACCCCTGGACTCAGCTCCCCTATAAACCCCTGGAGTCACCTCCTCTCTATACCCCTGGACTCCCCGCCTCTCTACACCCTAGACTCCCCTCCCCTTTCACCCCTGGACTCACCTCCGCCCCTGGACTCACCTCCCCTCTACACCCCTGGACTCACCTCCTCTCTACACCCCTGGACTCACCTCCCCCCCTGGACTCACCTCCCCTCTACACACCTGGACTCACCTCCTCTCTACACCCCTGGACTCACCTCCCCTCTACACCCCTAGACTCACCTCCCCTCTACACCCCTAGACTCACCTCCCCTCTACACCCCTAGACTCACCTCCCCTCTCACCCCTGGACTCACCTCCCCCCGTGGACTAACCTCCCCTCTAAACCCCTGGAGTCACGGCCCCTCTATAGTTAAACATGCAAGTACATTTTTTAAGCGGTGGATATGTTAGTCAGTTATTTGGATTCGGAAGGATAGAGGAGTAAAAAAGGTTTGTGTTTAGATAGCGCTTGTTACCCCTAATGGGGTGTTGAAGCACTCTACTCCGGAAGCCCATAAAGGACTAGTGGTGAATTAATATGGTGAAATGTGAAAGTAATCTGAGTGGTGGATATTAGTCAGTTATCTGGAGTGAGGGGAAGAAAGGTTTGCATTCATTTAGCACTTGTTAACCCTGATGGGTTTAACGCATTGGAGCCAGAACCATAACTGAACTTTTAACTGTGTCCCTGGGGACTCACATTGATACTAGACAAGGTGTGTCTTGGCTGTACAGCACTTCACAATTCACGCGAGTGTGGGTATGGTCTTGGGTCCTCCGCCAATGATTGTCAGCGCGCTCATTTGTCACCGGACTGTCTGGCCACTGTGATAGGCGCACGCCACGTCCTCATCGTGGTCGGCGCACGCCCAAGCCAGAAAAAAAGCGCACACACGCTTAATAGCAGCCCAAAAATGTGCCCCCCCGCCAGGCATGGGTTTTACCCGCACAATCACAAATTTGCTAGCATTCGCGACAAGAATTTGCAATTCTATTAAGGACACGGAGGCGAGGATTATGCTTCTCCATCTTTATTGAAGCTCACAGCAGCCAATGAAAATGCTTGCTTTTCATAGTAAAACGTTAAACAACTACACATCCCATCATGACTAGCCCAAAGGCACGCCCCCTCAGTCCATAAGAGGCCTCTGCCTGCCGCCATCTTCCTCTTTCTTTAAGGCGAACAGCTCCAACAACACTTGGATAACTTGGCAACTCCTCCAACGTGGAAGAAAATAACTTTTTCGGGCGTATTATCCTTGCAGTCGTCGACTTTCAGTCACTCTTCTTATCTGACCCTGCAATAAAGGATATGAGACCGTAACCACCATAACCATTGGGTGGGCAAGCATTTATACATAACATGCCGGGTGGGATAATCCTCGCCTCCGTGTCCTTAATAGAATTGCAAATTCTTGTCGCGAATGCTAGCAAATTTGTGATTCTATTTCAGGACCGGAGGCTTCAGATTATGCTTGTTTAACGCTTATTAAAAACAACAGAGGTAATATCCCCCACCGGCTTATAATAGTACGTCTTGAAGGTCGATTCTGAAGACCAATCTGCACTACGCATGATATCTTGTATGCTGGACCCCAACATAAATGACTTAGATGCCATGGCTCCTCTGACTGAATGTGCACCAAAAATGGTGATATCCACACCGGCTTCTTTCATAACATAACGAAGCCATCTGGCAATGGTGGCAGCCGCCACCGCTTTAAAAGGCTTTTGTATGGCAATCAATAACTGAGAACAGCCCTGCGGTCTATTAGCCGCTGTACATTCCTCATAGGTTTTCAAACATTTTACAACACATAGTTTATCGTTCTCCTGAAAAGCATTATAAGAAATATGACGAGATAATGTCTTTGTGCGTCCTGAAATGGAAAAAGAAACTCCTTCCGGAGTAAATACTCTACCTGTAATCTCCAGTGCTCGTACGTCCGATGACCTCCTGCATGCCGAGAGGCAGAGTAACATGGCTAACTTATCTGACAACTGCTTTCTGGATAAAAGTGAGTTAACCGGCCATTTGTTAAAGAGCTCTAAAACCGAAGATACGTCCCACAACCCTGTGTACTTGGGCTTCGGTGGGTTAGCCACCCTAATTCCCTTAAGCAATTTGCATACTACTGGATGCATGCCTATTGGCTTTCCATCCAGCCGAGCGTGGCCTGCTGAGATGGCTGACCTAAAATTATTGACCGACCTATAGGCCAAACCGTCGGAAGCTTTATCCGTTAAGAAATTCAGCACGTGGGGTAAGTCTGCCCCCACGGGATCCAGATGTCGTTCCATGCACCAATCCATCCAGTTCTTCCAGGCCGAGGAGTATCGCTTCCGCGTGGATGGTGCCCAGGCCTGCTTGATGAAATCACAAGTCCTGCTCGAAAGGCCTGGCAGCTGCCACTGTTCCCTGAAAGCCTCCAAGCCATCAGCTGGAGCCTGCCTTCCATTATCAAGGGATGCTGTTCCTGATGAGGGCCCAGCAATAGCGACGTCGATTCCGGGAGGAGTCTGGGACGGTCGCAACTCCACTGCATCAGTTTGGGGAACCATGATTGTGACGTCCACCAAGGCGTCACCATCACTACCTCCGCCCGTTGCTTGATCACCTGAGACATCGCCCTCGGGATCAGCAGGAAGGGTGGGAAAGCATACTGAGTCCCCTCCGACCAATTCTGGAGAAAGGCATCCGTTGCCAGTGCCACGGGATCCGGTCTCCAGCTGAAGAATCTGGGTACCTGATACGTTAGTCTGGATGCAAACAAGTCCATCTCGAACGGACCCCAAATTTTCTGCAGCCATTGGAACACCTTCGGGAGCAACTTCCAGTCGCTGTAGTCCCTGAGGTATCTCGAGTTCCAGTCTGCCACCTGATTGGACTGACCCGGCAGGTATTCTGCTATTATTGATATCTGATTCTCTAGACAGTAATGCCAAAAGTCCTTGGCTATCTGCACAAGCATTGACGACCTCGTGCCGCCCAACTTGTTGATGTACCTCACCGCTGACACATTGTCCAAACGCAGGAGGATACAACAAGATGTCTGCCTCGGGGACAACGTCCGCACTGCGAACGATCCCGCGAGCAGTTCGAGACAATTTATGTGAAGCGAAAGCTCCTCCGGAGACCATCTGCCACCTGTAGAGATATCTCCGCAACGAGCCCCCCAGCCCCAACGGCTGGCGTCCGACTCTATTGTTACCTCTGGAAGAGAGCCGAAGATTGCTCGACCGTTCCAGGCGTCTACATGACCTAGCCACCATTGCATTTCTGTCCTCACCTCTTCTGTGAGAGGAATGTTGTCCGAGTACGACAGACCCTTCCGTAGGTGTCTGATCTTCAACTGTTGCAGAGCCCTGTAATGAAGAGGGCCCGGGAATATCGCTTGCACCGATGATGCCAAAACTCCTACCACTCGCGCAATCGCCCTGAGTGAAACTGTCTGACTGTTCAACAGTCTCCTGATCTCCTTCTTCAGGTCCTTCAGCTTGTCCTTCGGGAGGCTTAGCTGTGCCATCCTGGAATCGATCGTGAAACCCAGGAAGTCTATCACCTGAGTGGGTACCATGACTGATTTCCTGGTGTTGACTACAAAGCCCAGGTTTTGAAGCAACATTGCCGTCAGAGTAAGGTGTCGCAAGAGTGCTTGACGACACTGATCCACTATCAGGATGTCGTCCAGATAGATTATGAGGCGAATACCTCGTTCCCTGAGGTATGCCACCACTGGTTTCATCACCTTGGTGAAGCACCAAGGTGCCGAGGAGAGCCCGAAAGGCAGAACCAAATATTCGTACCACTGGCTTTTCCACCGAAACTGGAGATATCTGCGATGCGGGGGAAATATCGGCACAGACAGATAAGCGTCTTTCAAGTCCAGCCGGACCATCCAGTCTCCCACCTGCAGTAGGTCCGTCAAAAGATGGATGCCCTCCATCTTGAAATGATTGTACGTTATAAACTGGTTGAAATCCCTGAGGTTCAAAACCAATCTGTTTCCGCCTCCCTTCTTCTGTATAACAAAAACATTGCTGCAGAAACCGCGAGGACCTTGACAGACCGGTGCTATCGCGCGCTTCTGCAGCAATTCGGAGATCTCTTCGTCTATAAAACTGAGATCTTGTTGGGAAAAATGGAGATCCGCCGGGAGCCCCGACTGAACGGGATGAGAATAGAACTCCAAGCGGAAACCCTGCACAGTTTGTAGCACCCATGCGTCTTGTGTCAGCTCCCGCCACTGCGCTAGGCAGTGCCGTGTCCTTCCCCCCAAAGGAAGAAGTGAAAACTCTGTTACTCTCACCTGCGTTCTGCTGGTGCTTGAAGGTCCCCCTGTTGTTATTGGAGTGATAACGGCTCCTGTCGAACCTCCTGCGGGAGGGGTAGAAGGTTCCACCGCGGGTGGAGTCGTATTCATTCCTGCCCCTGCCGAAGTCGCCTCTTTGGGAACCTTGCTGACCTCCACGGCCCGACGAGCGGCCCCCGCCTCGTCCGGCCCTGTTAAAAACTCTCTGACTGAGAGCTCTTTTGATGCCTGACTGCGCCTTGTCCAGCGCCGTAAAGGTCCCTACATATTTGGACACGTCCTTGACAAATTTGTCTCCAAATAATTGACCCGCTGCTAGGGGTCCCGGCTCAGCGTCCGCTAGCTCGGTCAAGTTACTGTCCATCTTCATGAGCAGCGATTTTCTCCTCTCTGACGAAATGGCACAATTTGCGTTGCCCAGCAAGCAGATGGCACGCTGGGTCCAGCCAGCCAATACATCCGGGTCCACAGGAGTGGAACTCTCCTTGGCCGCTAGAGCCATCTCTAAGATCTTCGCCAGTGGACCAATTGCGTCCAACATCTTGTCCTGGCAGCCGGACCATGCCCTATCCAAACCTCGTTTGGGGTCTTTAGAGAACTTCCTGAGGAAGGTCAAGAGGCTTGCGTCGATCTCTGGGGTCTCCGCAACTTTGTCTGGGATGTCCGGGCGAGGGCATTCCGACTTAAGGCGGTTCCTGACTTCCCTCGGGAAGCTCTTTCTCAGATTGTCGTGTATGTATGCAGTCACCGCCTGAGGCGGCACCCAGTCCTGTGACCTGGGGGGCATGATCTCCGACGGATCGAATGTGAAAGGAGTATTCCCTTGAGCCATCACTACCTGCACCTTCTTCGGAGGAGGCTGCTCTTCCGATGTATCGGTATCTGTGCCTGTGGTAGTGTCCGTGTCAGTGTCAGTATCTGCATGGACCTTGCGCTTGGACTTGGCGCCAAAATAGGAATGATCCGCCGTATCCGGTAGGGTAGCAAGGGCCTGTGCATGAGGCCATGTGGCAATGTCAACAGCCTGTTGACTGGAAGTGGAAGCTTCCGCCCTCTTCTTTTGCGATTTGTTATAGCCATGCCTCTTGGCAAAGCCCTCCAATTGTTTCCGGATTGGGCGAAGGGCTGTGGCTAGGGCTTGTTGCACTGTTTGTGGGACCGTAGTCTCCATAGCCCTGTTGACGGACGACTGCACCGATGCGTCCAATGCAATGACTAAATTGTCCTCAAGGACAGCCTCCTGCTGTCCGTCATAAACCTCCTCCTCCGCATATTCTTCATTGTACTGACCCCCCTGCGACATTTCAAGGGTGGTTGGTCCTGCACGTCAATGAAGAATTGCTCAAGCACTGTTCAGCCACCAGGAGGGTCAAGGGGGGGGTTAGCCCTGCAAGCACACTGGATTCCACAAAGTACAAAACCCCCTCAGCAAAGCTGTAGTCACAAGGGGCCAAAGACCCAGGCCAAAATACTGTCCACAGAGCGTGTGCGCACTCTAATCACTGGCCTCAATATTTTACAACCTTCACAGGCGTATTATCAGAGCAGAGGGGCCACCGGTAACTCTCCGTGTAAAAAATCGCTGTGTCTGACAGTTTGGGATTCGCGCCGTGACGTGCAGCCCAAACGCGACTGAAATCCTACTAGAAAGGAGCCCAAATTCAGCGCGTTTGGACGCACGCCGCGGCCGAGAGCCACCCGGACCCTACTCGCGTCATCGGCCTATGAGGGACGCCGATGCGCATGCGTGAGACGCGCCTACGGGGAAACCAGCCGGGACAAAAGGCCCTGAATGCGTAATACGGTGCCCGTCTGCTCCCGGTCAACGACCGCCGCTACCTCACGCCACTAGGCGTAATCAAGCCACTTTGAGGAATGAATTCAAACACGCTAGGCGCCGCGACGCTAGCGAGTATGCACAACACCCTCCCTGAAGCACCGATCACCCCACAAGTAGGTAACTCGGTAGACAAACATGTGCTTTAAGCATATTGTAGTGGGTACAATTAGTATAACTCAATCAGTTAACATAATCATTACTCTCAGTAACATCATTACTCTCAGTAACATGTGCAATCATTGCTAACAGCTAGAGGGAGGAAACAATGTGCACTTATCTCTTGCTGTGAGCAGCAAAGAAAGAGGAAGATGGCGGCAGGCAGAGGCCTCTTATGGACTGAGGGGGCGTGCCTTTGGGCTAGTCATGATGGGATGTGTAGTTGTTTAACGTTTTACTATGAAAAGCAAGCATTTTCATTGGCTGCTGTGAGCTTCAATAAAGATGGAGAAGCATAATCTGAAGCCTCCGGTCCTGAAATAGAATTGGAAAAAATGAAGCCCAATCTGGCAACACTATCTGTATCTCTTGAACTGATTCACTTCCGGGTGACCAGAGGCAGCTCCGCGTGGAGGATGTTTAAAGCCTCTTTGTTTTCTGAAAGTAACATTACACCGACACATTCCTTCTTCCGGGTCAATAGCGGCAGAGTCAGCACCAGCAGCGGAAGCCGGAGGGAGCATTCGTCTTAGGACAACATTACCCTGCCCCCTCCCTCTCACAATTTCTGCTTCCGGGTCAGCGGTGGCAGAGTCTCCTCTAGTACCGGATCCTGCTGAGCTCCTCAGGCCTGCAGGTAGAACAGTGCCGGGTCGGCGGGGGTAGAGTCATCACCAGCAGTGGTGCCCAGCCTCGCCCCCTCTCTTCCTGTGAGCCCTGGCTGCAGGCACCTTCACTTTCAGCCGAGGTAAGTGAGCCTCTCACAACCATCTGCAACCTAAGGAGTGTGAATGCAGCCTGGGGTGTACTGACCTCACACCATCATCAGGGGGTGCTGGGGGAAGGTGTACCGACCTGACACCATCATCAGGGGATGCAGGTGTACTGACCTCACACCATCATCGGGGGTGCAGGTGTACTGACCTCACACCATCATCAGGGGGTGCAGGGGGCAGGTTTACTGAACTTGCAGAATATAAAGGCAAAACTGCACATGCAAAGCTCTTTTAATAGGCAAATAATAAAAATAGTTTTTAGATGTATCCCTGCACTCTTCTCTGTTTCCACACAGGATTGCATCCTTGCTGTGCAGGAACAGGCCTGGTTATGGGACTCTGCATGAGACAAGTAGGCCAGTAGCTCCCGTCCTTCCTTGTTCGTCGCCATTCCAGGCTGAGGAACTGGAAATAGCGCTATTCATGGGAGGAATTACTGGCCGGAATCACACTTAATACTCAGATACAAGTGATGTGGTGTTCATTGAGAATAGCAGACATGCGCAGTCCAGAGAGGGAACTGTGTTTCCAGTTGCACAGTTACATTGGGTAAGATGCAGTCATCTCCAGTTCCTGATAGAAAAATCCTAGTCTGAATTCAGCCTCAACTGTAGGGCCGACCAGGGATGTTGTGGCCACTGCAGGGTTCTCCTTGAGTGCACACCACCTCATGGTAGACAGATACACAAAGTGATTGGTTATGTGTCACTTGTGAGTTCACCCTCCCGACCTCTAGCTCAGTAAAGAGAGTTAATTGTTTTATGGGCAGACAAAAGTAGCCATGATCTCCCTACAGCAGCATCCTGCCTTTAGCAAACTCACTAACTGTGTAAAATGTCATCGCATCATCACACGTAACATACGGAGTTGGGGTTTGCACACCTGTAGTGTGACTTATGGATTGTGGTTCTAACCATAACTTGCAAATTTCAGGTGTTTGTTCGGCTTTAAGTCTTAACCATATATGCATTTTACCCTTGTTTTTAAGTGAATTTCTGATTTTTTTTTAAAGACCCATTAAGGTGTTTTAACTAGGCCAACTATAACTTCACTTTAACCATATTTAGTAGAAATATATTAGGGATAAAGTACCCCCTCCTGCACCTTCTAAGGATATTGCAAGTCAACAAGGTGTTCCATAACCATATAGAGGAACGAGGAAGGCAGAGTTCCTATATAAGGTTAGGGAACTCTGAGGTGACTTGCAATACTCTTATTATATGCACCAGGTGGTACTTTATCCCGTATAATAGATGGGCACACCATCACCTTTCCCACAATCCTCGATTGCGTAGCTCCTACATATGCAACAGCTAACATGTTTGCAAACATGAAGAATGAACATAAAACCTCCTCTGCCCCTCGCTGCCCCTCTGCCCCTCGACCCCCTCTCTGCCACTCGCGCCCCCTCTCTGCCACTCGCGCCCTCTCTCTGCCACTCGCCCCCCTCCTCTACCCCTCGCCCCCTCCTCTGCCCCTCTGCCCCTCGACACCCTCTCTGCCCCTCGCCCCCTCCTCTGCCCCTCGCCCCCCTCTCTGCCCCTCACCCCTCTTCGCCCCCCTCTCACCCCCTCGTCCCCTATCTGCCCCTCGTCCCCTATCTGCCCCTCGTCCCCTATCTGCCCCTCGTCCCCTATCTGCCCCTCGTCCCCTATCTGCCCCTCGTCCCCTATCTGCCCCTCGTCCCCTCTCTGCCCCTCACCCCCCTCTCTGCCCCTCGCCCCCCTCTCTGCCCCTCGCCCCCCTCTCTGCCCCTCGCCCCCCTCTCTGCCCCTCGCCCCCCTCTCTGCCCCTCGCCCCCCTCTCTGCCCCTCACCCCTCTTCGCCCCCCTCTCACCCCCTCGTCCCCTATCTGCCCCTCGTCCCCTATCTGCCCCTCGTCCCCTATCTGCCCCTCGTCCCCTCTCTGCCCCTCGTCCCCTCTCTGCCCCTCACCCCCCTCTCTGCCCCTCACCCCCCTCTCTGCCCCTCACCCCCCTCTCTGCCCCTCGCCCCCCTCTCTGCCCCTCGCCCCCCTCTCTGCCCCTCGCCCCCCTCTCTGCCCCTCGCCCCCCTCTCTGCCCCTCGCCCCCCCTCACCCCCCTCTCTGGCGCTCGCCCCCCTCTCTCTGCCCCTCGCCCCCCCGCACCCCCCTCTGACCCCCGTGCCCCCCTCTCTGCCCCTCGCCCCCCTCTCACACCCCTCTCTGCACCTCGCCCCCCCTTACCACCCTCTCTGCCCCGCGCTCCCTCTCTGCCCCTCGCCCCTCCTCTCACCCCTTCGCCCCCTCTCTGCCCCTCGCCCCCTCTCTGCCCCCCTCCCCCTCCTCCTCTTGCCCCCATCTCCTCTCGCCCCCCTCCTCTCGCCCCCCTCCTCCTCCCCCCTCCTCTCGCCCCCCTCCTCCTCCCCCCTCCTCTCGCCCCCCTCCTCTCGCCCCCCTCCTCCTCCCCCCGCCCCCCTCCTCCTCCGCCCCCCTCCTCCTCCCCCCCTCCTCCTCCCCCCCCTCCTCCTCCCCCCTCCTCTCGCCCCCTCCTCCTCCTCCCCCCTCCTCTCGCCCCTCCTCCTCCCCCCTCTTCTCGCCCCCCCTCCTCCCCCTCCTCTCGCCCCCCTCCTCTCCCCTCCCCTCCTCTCGCCCCCTCTGCCCCCCCTCTGACCCCTCCTCCTCTCAGTCTCACCCTCTCTCCTCTCTCAGGGTCTCGTCTCTTCTCTTCTCATCTCTTCTCCTTCACTGTTGTAAACTCAGGAACAGTTTCTTTTCCGGGTCACCCGGGGCAGAGTCGACAGAAGCAGCGATGGAGCTCCCCTCAGGCCTGAGAGGTGAACAGTGTCTGGGTCATTCGGGGCAGCGTCAGCCGCAGCAGCGGAGGTGAAATGAAGCCTCAAGAGAACATAAGCCCCGCCCTCTCCCTCCCAGCAATGTCTGCTCCCGGGTCAGCGGCGGCAGAGTCAGCGTCAGTACCGGATGCTGCTGAGCTCTCCTCAGGCTTGTGAGTGTGATAGTGTCCGGGTCACGGGGGGCAGAGTCAGCACCAGCAGCGAGCCCCAGCCTCCAGCAGAGCAGAGGAGCCCTGAGGGTCTATCTGTCTGTCCAGGAAGGAGGAGACCTGAGGGTCTGTCTGTCCAGGGGAAGGAGGAGCCCTGAGGGTCTGTCTGTCCGTCTGTTCAGTGGAAGGAGGAGCCCAGAGGGTCTGTCTGTCCGTCCAGTGGAAGGAGGAGCCCTGAGGGTCTGTCTGTCTGTCCAGTGGAAGGAGGAGCCCTGGCTTCAGTTACCTTCAGTTTCAATTGTAGACACATCAGGGGTAAGTGAGCCTTTCACAACCATCGTGCAACCTAAGAGGTGTGAATACAGCCTGGGGGTGTACTGACCTCACACCATCATCAGGGGGCGCGGGGGCAGGTGTACAGACCTCACACCATCATCAGGGGGGAGGGGGCAGGTGTACTGACCTCACACCATCATCAGGGGGGAGGGGGCAGGTGTACTGTCCTCACACCATCATCAGGGGGGAGGGGGCAGGTGTACTGAACTCACACCATCATCAGGGGGAGGGACAGGTGTACTGACCTCACACCATCATCAGGGGGAGGGGCAGGTGTACTGACCTCACACCATCATCAGGGGGTGCAGGGGCAGGTTTACTAACCTCACACCATCATCAGGAGTGCAGGGGGCAGGTGTACTGACCTCAAACCATCATCAGGGGGCGCAGCCTGAGGTGTACTGACCTCACACCATCATCAGGGGGTGCAGGGAGCAGTTGTACTGACCTCACACCATCATCAGGGGGAGGGGGGCAGGTGTACTGACCTCACACCATGATCAGGGGCGAGGGGGCAGGTGTACTGACCTCACACCATCATCGGGGGTGCAGGGGGGGCAGGTGTACTGACCTCACACCATCATCAGGGGGTGCAGGGGGCAGGTGTACTGACCTCACACCATCATCAGAGGTGCAGGGGGCAGGTGTACTGACCTCACACCATCATCAGGGGGCAGGGGGCAGGTGTACTGGCCTCACACTCTCATCGGGGGGTGCAGGGAGCAAGTGTACTGTCCTCACACCATCATCAGGGGTTGCAGGGGGAAGGTGTACTGACCTCACACCATCATCAGGGGGGAGAGGGGGCAGGTGTACTGACCTCACACCATCATCGTGGGTGCAGGGGGCAGGTGTACTGACCTCACACCATCATCAGGGGGTGCAGGGGGCAGGTGTACTGACCTCACACCATCATCAGGGGATGCAGGTGTATGTGTAATGTTTAATAATTGTGAGACTACATGGCCCACTGTTATATATGAATCCCTTCATTTAGCCATGGCTCTTTAAAGAACATTGCATTATGATATTTAAACACCCATTTTAACAGTGTTTAGATCCAATCTACATGTCCCAGAATGCTATGTATCCTTGCTGAAATTCAGGACTTGAGGTGTACTGTGCAAGGGGGTCACTTTGTGACCTTGTTATTGTACATCAAAGATTCAGTGTGGCCTCAGTGTGTGGTCTTAACTCCTTTATATCCAGAATTGGAAACAACCTTTACGACACAACCATTACATCGCACTACACTTACAATGCAGGCATTACATCGCAACATACTTTACAACGCATGATACTACAACGCAGGCCTTACAACGCATGATACTACATCGCAATTCACTATTACGCAGGCATTACAAGCCAAGTACAACGCATACCATTACAACGCATACCATTGGAGTTAGAATAATAATTTTTATCTCTACACTATCCAACACTTACACTACTGTTGCACCCCCCTGGAGTTAGAATAGTATTTATTACCCCTACACTATCCAAGACTTACCCTCCTGTTGCACCCCCTGGAGTTAGAATAGTAATTTGTATCCCCATACTATCCAATACTTACCTTAAATGCAATGTAATGGTATGTGTTGTAATGGTTTGCGTTGTAAAGGTAGTATGTGATGTAATGGAATGCATTGTAAAGGTAGTTTTTTAAAATGCGATGTAGTTTCATGCGATCTAATGGAATGCGTTGTAGTGCATGTTGCAATGTAAAAACTGCGTTGTAAGTGCATGCGTTGTAAATTTATTCATTGTAACGTCATACATTCGTCCAGAATGGGTCCGTTTGGAGTTGTTACTCATTTTCACAAATACCTGCTCAGACCTGGTTTTTTGATGTTTGTATTCAGTGGGAAGTTGTCTCTGCAATGGATTAAGAGGTATGCTAGGAGGAAACAAAAGTATATTTTTACAGAACAATATTATTTTCTTCTCTCAGAATGCATGTCTTTATTAAGCACCTTTGTCCACAGTTCTGTACAGTGGACACAATGTCGAGATTCTGTTTTATGTATAATGTTTGACTCTTCATGATATTTCCGTATCTAGCCAGTACTTCTGGTGCCTATGATAACTACGAATATTCTCACCTCCAGGTGTTCTATCCTTGGATCTTAGCAGTGCACCCCGATACGTTCATCTTTGACATCACGAATTCCACACATGATTTATGGTAGGGATTTTTTTCCCGTCTTGGTCCTCAATGACTTATGTTCCATCTTTTGGGGTCCCCCCCCTTTTTTTAACATTTTCTAGTAATGTTTCTCCCTAGCACATGTACTTTGTCCAGTAGGTCATGATGCACTTTATTGTTGGTTAAATCTTGTCACAAATTTTGTCTGCTCACAGGTAGTGTCTCTTGTGATTTGTTCAAGTTTTCATGTATATGTGTAATGTTCCAGTGTTTTTTTTATATATGTGTCATTTTAACATTGTCTATGTTCTTGTAATATTGTGTAAACATGTTTATATGTAAGTCATCTAAATGTGTGTATTTAATACTTCCAGCCTTGATAAAGTCTCAGCAAGAGACGAAACACGTGTTGGCGAACAATATGCTGGAAAAATCCTTATGTAATTTTGAATAAAGAAACCTTGAAGAATACAGACTTGGACCTCAAATTGTATTGGCGTCACAACTGTTGATCCCGTACTATATATAAAGAAATTGTTCCTTTGAACTGCATCTGTGTTTGCTTGTTTGAACACTCCTGTGTATAAAAGCTTGAGTGCTGAGGGCTATATACTAGAGCTCGTTGCTGATTTTTACCAATTTGGAGTGCTGTAATTAGAATTTCCCCATATACACTGACTCGGGCTCACATTTCGGTGTTTGCCTATAGCACCTCTGGATAGTAGGTGCATAGATTTTCTTTAGCACCCAAGACCTCATTACTGTTTCTATTGCTTTTTCCTAACTCTTTGTGTACTATTTCAAGATACATATTTGTGGCCCAAAGAATAGTGCGGACATTTCCCTCGGGAACACTACTATCCTCTCATTTTTTACAAGTTCTGTACATTGAACCCTTTGATATGTAAATGTAAATGTACAGGAATTTATATAGCGCAAATCACAGAGCGGTTTCTAAGCGCTTGCTTAGGGAACCCGTCCTGGTATTCCCCTGTGAGATAGCCCCGGCAGGGTATCTGCAAGGTGAAAGCCAGGCATCCCACCGCGAGGGGCCGTTGTGGAGATTAAGCAAGCTATTTCCCAGAGTCGCAGAGTGTGAACCCGTGAATCGAGAAGGCACCGGAGCGAGAATTGTCGAGTCCATGGACATTTTAGGACTCAAGACCCCGCCGAGACGGGAATTGAACCCTGGTCCCGGGCTGACCTCTGCTTCCAAGTCTGCCTCCTCTAACCAGTGAGCCACACTTCTCCACATATCCAGACTTTGTTCTATAAAGTAAGGTGATTGTTTTATTCATAACTAGCATAGGAAGCTGACTTCTAGTTCATTGATATACTAATAATTTGTGGGGCCCGGGCAACACATATTTGGGGCTCCCTATTTGGAATACATTTGAATTGATTACAGCTTTTAGGGTCATTGAAGTCCGTGTGATACCCCAAAAATATTTAATCGTGTTAACCCTTCAGAACCCGGGGCTGGCAAAAGCATCTAAAAGCCCAAGCTGGCTGTAGTCCACCAGCCAAGTACTATCAAAAGAAGCTTGAACAGTCATTGATAAAGATATTTATTTTTGCGTTTGAGTCTATATTTTTTCTAGCAAAAAGGTTTTATGTGGTCGTCCAGTCAGCTTGTTACTCCTATTGCAGGAAATCCTGTAATGGGTTATGTGTTCTAAGTTTAGTGGACTAGTGCATACTATTACAATAAAAAGACTTATACACATACCACTTGAAAGTGTAGCTTTAGTTGCTGAATATTTGCAACTACAAATAAATCCCCTTTCACCATAGGGATTCCTGCTGCAGCAGCGAAATTCCAAGCACTGATCTCAGGATTTTCGCCATCGCATTTGTGAAAATCGAATAACTTTCTCTTTATTTCTCTTCCCCTGCCTTGTCCATCTCAACTTCTGTATATGTGTAAACCTTCAGCTAAATGTTCGTGCAGAAACCCGAGCCGCTTTTAGTGGAGGGCCTTGGCGGTGTCGCGAACCCCAAATCTCAACAACAATCGTTATGTTATGTTATATTATGTGGAGAACTTGTATCGCGCACGAATCACCGGGGGGCATCTCGGCGCTTTCAGTCAGGACTGCTAATACAGATATGCTTTGAGTTGTTTCCTAAAAGCATAATAAGAGGAAATTCCACGCAGGGCCACTGGGAGACTGTTCCAATATTTGGGGGCTAAGTAAGAGATGGCCTTGCCACCCGACCTACTGCGTTTGATGCGCGGTACTTGGAGTAATCGCATCGAATGAGACCTCAGCGCTCAGGTGGGTCTGTATCTTACCACTTTCTTTTGCAAATAGACGGGACCTAAGTCCTGAAGGGCAGAAAATGTCAGACAGCAGACCTTAAAAAAGGACCGCTGTTTGACCGGAAGCCAGTGGAGGGATTTTAACAAAGGCAGTGACGGTGTGCCAACTGGTTGATTCAGAACTAGCCTGGCAGCAGTGTTCTGAATAACCTGCAACTTTTTCAGGTGGGATACTCCAACCTCGGCTAGCAGAGCGTTGCCATAATCTAGCCTACCAATGATTATCGCTTGGGTCAGCGTCCTTCGATAGGTCATAGGGATAAAGGGGAGGATTTTTCGTAACAGCTTCAGCATGAGATAGCAAGCCCCGGCAATTGAAGATATACGGTCTTGCATTGAGAGGGTTTGATTCAATTTGATACTTAAGTCGTTAACACTCTGTGCCAGCACAGGAGGGGCACCGAGTTGCGTCGGCCACCAGTCAGAGGACCATGACTCTCCTGCCTTGCCCAGAAGCATAATTTCTGTCTTGCTTGGGTTAAGCTGAAGTTAGTTTTTGCCCATCCAATTGGAAATCTCCAACATACCCGTACAGAAACAATGTTTATCGGCCTCCCTATCTGGTCCACAGTTGAACACCAGTTGGGTGTCATCGGCGTATGACACTGTTTCGAACCCCAGGGCTTCCAACACATTAGCCAACAGTGCCAAATAGATATAAAAAAGGGTGGGGCTAAGGCAGGAGCCCTGGGGGACACCCTTGTTCAACCGAATGCTTTTGGACTGATAGGGGCCCATGGTGACAGTTTGCTGTCTGTCCTGCAGCCACTTAAAGGCAAGACCCTGAATACCGGCCGAGCTCAACCTCTCCGCGAGCTTCGTGTGTGAGATGGTATCAAAAGCCGCGGAGAAGTCAAGCAAGACCAGAATAGCCGATCCTCCTCCGTCCATAGTCATCCTCAAGGAATCTGTTATGGCCAGCAGGGCTGTCTCTGTGCTAAAGCCCCGTCTGAACCCAGATTGTGAAGGGTCCAGGATAGAATTTAATTCAAAATGTCTATTTAATTGTTGATTAATGTAGCTTTCCAGCATTTTTCCCAAAAGAGGGAGCAAGGAAATGGGGCGATAATTGCCTAAGTCCTGAGGATCAGCTGTAGCCTTCTTCAGTATTGGGCGGAAAAAAACTTTCTTCCATGCGAATGGAACCACGCCTTCGGAAATCGAAAGTTTAAAAATCTTTTGAACCGAAGGGCCCAGAGCGTTTGCCAAAAGTGCCATACCCTTGGGGGGGGGTAAGGGTCTGCCAGGGAGCCTGATTTAGCTGTTTCCAAGGCTTTATGGACCTCCGTAAGGGAGATAGGAGTAAAATGTTCCAATAAACATTCAACCTGGTCAGAGCAAACTTCCCCACACCCTTCCGATGAAGTGGGGTCCTGGTTAGGAGAAGGAAAGTTGGCGTATATTTTAAAAAAAAATTGCTGAAACAAAACGGCCAACGAGTCACATAATTCTTGTGATTCAATTACTGGTTGTTTACAGGTATCCGGTGCCGTGAAATCTTTCACAATGTCGAATAATGCCTTAGAAGAATTATCTGCTCTTTCGATTTGTGTCACTATATACCGGCATCTGGCTGCCTTCAAATTCTGGTGATAAGATATCAGAGCCAATTTGAAAAGCGCCTTAGATTGTATGGACTTACACCGACGCCACTGTCTCTCTAGCCTTTTGCACGATGATTTTTCCTGTTTAAGCCGGTTTCGCCGGTTTCCCACAAACGATGCCAGGGCCACAAGTATTCCTTTTCAGCGTGTTTTTATTTTAAGCCAAGTCACTCTGCGCATTTCGGAGGCAACCTCCTTGTTCACGAGTACGAGTGCAATGCAAATCACAGTGTTTTTACAATATCATGTGACACGCCTCTAGGTAATAGACAGTGACAACAGATTCAAGGTGTTTGAACGTCCTCGGAGCTGGGAAAACAGACTTGTTTAGTCAATGTTGGCAGATACATCGCGAGACATTGCATTAAAATCATCATGCAGTATGTAAATTAAACATTAGGTCATTGCTGTTAACCTAAAATGTTTCTTGATTGTTTTACGTGCTATTGCGAAAAGCATTAATTCTGCATCGTCATGTGCGGCACCTTGTCATTTCCAACCAAATAAGTGCTGTCGAAAGTTCACTGTGATTATAAGATAAACCACGTCATCTGTAATTTTACGCGCTTGGTGTGAAACACATTCAATCATTAGTGCTGGTGACCAAGCGCGTAGAATTACAGATGACGTGGTTTATCTTATAATCATACAGAACTCAACTCTGAGTTGAGGCTGGGTAGACCAAGCCTACACAGTTGAATGTCAGGGTTTAGGATGAGCAGACCAAGCATGCACCGTAGAAAATGAGGGTTAAGGATGGGCAGACCAAGCATGCACAAGAGAATTTGAGGGTTGGGACTGGGCAGACCAAGCATGCACAAGAGAATGTGAGGGTTGAGACTGGGCAGACCAAGCATGCACAAGAGAATGTGAGGGTTGAGACTGGGCAGACCAAGCATGCACAAGAGAATGTGAGGGTTGAGACTGGGCAGACCAAGCATGCACAAGAGAATTTGAGGGTTGAGACTGGGCAGACCAAGCATGCACAAGAGAATGTGAGGGTTGAGGATGGGCAGACCAAGCATGCACAAGAGAATTTGAGGGTTGAGACTGGGCAGACCAAGCATGCACAAGAGAATTTGAGGGTTGAGACTGGGCACACCAAGCATGCCCGGGAGAATGTGAGGGTGGAGGCCAGCAGAACAAGCATGCACAAGAGAATTTGAGGGTTGAGACTGGGCAAACCAAGCATACACAGTTGAATGTGAGGGTTGAGGCTGAGCAGACCAAGCATGCACCGTAGAATATGAGGGTTAAGGATGGGCAGACCAAGCATGCACAAGAGAATGTGAGGGTGGAGGCCGGCAGACCATGCATGCACAAGAGAATTTGAGGGTTGAGAATGGGCAGACCAAGCATGCACAATAGAATGTGAGGGTTGAGGATGGGCAGACCAAGCATGCACAAGAGAATGTGAGGGTTGCGGATGGGCAGACCAAGCATGCACAAGAGAATTTGAGGGTTGAGACTGGGCAGACCAAGCATCCACAAGACAGTGTGAGGGTTGAGGCTGGCAGACCAAGCATACGCAAGAGAATGTGAGGGTTGAGGCTGGGCGAACCAAGCATGCACAGGAGAATGTGGGGGCTAAATCTGGGCACACCACGCGTGCACAAGAGAATGTGAGGGTTGAGGTTGGGCAGACCATGCATGCACAAGAGAATGTAAGGGTTAAATCTAGGTACACCACGCGTCCACAAGAGAATGTGAGGGTTGAGGCTGGGCAGACCACGCATGCACAAGAGAATGTGAGGGTTAAGTCTGGGCAGACCACGCATGTACACTACGGAGCAGATTTATTATTTTTTAGTGCAACATAGTTCAGCAGTTAGGTGCAGCACTGTGATGTGTGAGGGGGAGAGTGCCGCTCTGAGCCATATTTATGAAATACAGCACGCTGCTGCATACTGCCCCGGCACTAGTACACTATCTACTTAGGGCCACGAAAAACCTTTACACCATAGGCGTGTGTGCTGTCTAGCATAGGATTCGTACTGGAAACACACCATTACAGTATACAATACTATACATAGAGTAATCCTTAAACAGTCCAGAGTTTGTGTTTGTGCTGTAAAGTGCTGCACAGGTTGTGCTTGTGCTGTAAAGTGCAGGGCAGGTTGGGTTTGGGCTGTAAAGTGCAGGGCAGGTTGTGTGTGTGCGCTGGAAAGTGCTCCACAGGTTGTGTTTGTGCTGTGCAGTGCAGGGCAGGTTGGGTTTGTGCTGTGCAGTGCAGGGCAGGTTGTGTTTGTGCTGTGGAGTGCAGGGCAGGTTGTGTTTGTGCTGTGCAGTGCAGGGCAGGTTGTGTTTGTGCTGTAAAGTGCAGGGCAGGTTGTGTTTGTGCTCTGAAGTGCAGGGCAGATTGTGTTTGTGCTGTAAAGTGCAGCGCATATGCAATGTGTGGAGTGTTTGAAGAAGGGACAAAGTTTCTCCGTGTTATCACCTTATTCAAGGTTTTCTTAACATAAAATTCACAGATCCTCAGTACTCTCACAATGCGATATTGAAGCCTTGTACATTTTCCATATTTCCGTGCGTCGCTGATATATGAAGTATCGCGTGCCCATGGTGGTGATAGAAAGGAGGAGTTTATTTCTTACAGAATGCTCCACCCACAGATCTGCTTCCTCCTCAGATACTGACACCTTCCAACTTTCTCAGCAGCATTCCACATTGGGTGTTGCCTCAGAGACTCTGGGATGTCACAGCTCTGTTGAAGAGACTGCAAGAACTTTGTGTGAAGAGTGAGCTGTGATTATTTGAGGTGTTACATGTGATTGTGCAGATCTGTTCCCGCCCTGTGCCCACCCTGTGTGTAGGTCTCTTGGAGTAGTTGATGCCCGTGAATGGCTTGGACGAAGCCTAACCTTTCACTACAAAATGTATGGAAGTGATTTGTGTGTACGAGACAGTATGTACGTGTTTGTTTGTGATTGGTCGTCTTGGGTGGATACATTATATATGAGCGTGTAAGCGACTGATCCATCTGATTACTTTTTTCCAGTGTGTAGGTCTTTGTGCCTGGAGAGCAATTGTGTTTCATGTGTGTGTGTGTGTGTGTGTGCACAGCAGAGCACAATGCCAGTGTAATTGTGCAGCATTGAAGATGTGGTTAAGAGATATCTGGTTTGTTACATTAATCCATTTATAAATGAGGTGTGAGGCTGTACCAGTGAGAGTTGGAGTTTGTGTCACATCTGTGAGTACACAATTGAATGGACTTTTTAAAGAGCAATTTTCTTTGTGTGCATGTTTGTTGTAGAACATATTGCGTGTGTGTTGCAAGCATTTTGCCAAAGACTAGCCTGTCTGCTACCAGGCACACCTTCCTGCATCCACTGGGACCAGGAATGACGTAGTATATTCAATATTTCTCATATTCTTAATAAGATCTAAAGTCTTTCAGGTACTCAGATTTTAGAATCCCCCATGCTTGTCTCAACTTTAGAAGCAAATGGCGTGTATTCCAGCCACACATATAGGGTAATCTGGCACACAACAGCCCTCACTGCAGACCAACAAACAATAAGACTCTTCTAAATCCTCAGATTGAGGAGTCAATAAAAGCGGCTTTACTAAACCCACCCTCCCTGGCAAAGATAAGGTGGAAATAATCAAATGATTACAATCTCCTAAGCCGGATATCCTGTTCTTAACTGAAACCTGGTTGTCAGAGAAATCTACTCCAGATCTCCAGAAGCCATACCCGAGATGACCAAAAGAGAACAACCTTAGAGGAAGGAGTGAGATAGCAGTAATTATTCACCTGTGGATCCACACCTCTCTTTTACAAATTACTCAAACTGAAGGGGTAGATCTGCTTTCCTTTTTCAAGTTTCGAATTGATGACTTCAACTCGGACTCTAAAGATAATGAATTTGCTGAATTAATGATGTTGAATTTACACCAACACATTACATGCTCGGATCACAAAAAATGAAATCCCTTAGATCTGATCTGGGCGTATAATTCGAATTGACTGAATATAATCATCCTACCTTGCTTACGGTCCAATCAGTATTTGATCAGCGTTGTATTCCGGTAGATTTTTCTAACGTGATCCACAAGCAGGAAGTGAAACCATACACACCTGGCAATACATTAATACAGAGCTAGTGTTAACAACACTTTCCAACCCCTCCCCCCTCTTCCCATCAATTGAAGACATTCTCTCTAAAGAAAAATAATCCACTCTGTGGCTTAGACGTGCTAGTGACCCACACCCCTCAAATCCAACAGCGTGTTAAAAACCGCACCAGACCAGTGCCATGGTACAAGCCAGAGTTAAAGGAGGCAAAATCTGCATTGCGTCGACACTGGCGGGAAAGGGATGAGGAAGAGAGCAAAATCACATTTTAAATTGAGCTTGAGGAATATAAAGGCAAACCTGTTCCATGCAAAGTCCTCTTAATAGACAAAAAAAATCTAAGAAGCAAATGAAAATTGTTTTTTGATATCCTGAATGATTAGTCGCCCTCAGATGAAATGAGAACTTCCCTGACTCCTATCGAGGCATTCTTTGACAATCTAAATACTTAACAAAAACATTCTTTAAAGATAGTATAAACAAATACAGCAGCAATAATTCTGAAGTTGAGTCTGAAAATAACTATACTCTCCTTATCCTTGTTTGAAGAAAATAAACAGGGTTCCTGAATTTATGATAAAGGTCAAATTCGGGTCACCAACTGACCCTTGCCCTCCAGCAGTCATAGAATCTCTGACCTCAGCGATCAACCAATCAGCATTTCTAAAGCATACCCCAAGGGTATCTGGGCGCTGAAGGTGCTGCGTCCCAGTCGAAAAGCGAGGTCTTGAGCAGTCCCCTGCAGAGCGTTTTCATCAATTCAGCAGCTCAAGCTGTCGCTCCAAGCGCGTTTCATAATGTTGTAGAGCTCACGTTACTGAAAAACCAGGAAGAAGTCCCGGATATAACCAGGAATTATAGGACAATATCTCTGCTCCCTTAACCTGCAAAAACTATTGGTCAGAGAACTGTCTTCAAGAGCTTCCAGGCTTTATAACTATACCTACTCTCAGTTGTTGATTTGTGTGGGCAGAATGTCCGCCTTACCACTCCAGTTTCAAAATATGATGCAATTTAATGATTACTTGATGAGGTTGAATCAGCTAAAACTGAATACTGACAAAACTGAGATTGTAATTTGAAAGAATAAGACCAATCTTTGGAGCCAACTTTACTCTCCAACAAAAAAAGAGATTGTTACCGGAGCCTAAATCCACAGCTATAAGCCTCTGAGTGATAATCGATAGCAATCTTAGCAAGACCCAACTGCTGGAGCAGTAGGATCTAAATACAGATTTGTGCTGAAACTGCTTGAGAAAATAACCCCCCTTCTCCCGCTTTAGACAAGAAAAGCAATAGTGGTGGCCGCAGTCCTATCTAGATCTCATCACGCCAACCGAGTATTTGTAAGAATGCCCAGTATCTCCATTCATAGCCTACAAGTAATTCATAGCGACACGGATTGTTTACTACATGATCTACAGAGGAGGGCACGCGCCCCACCTATATTGAAATAACAAATCCACTCCGAGACCCTCTGCCTCAGCCCTAAAGGGGTGAGAGGTCTAGCCCCTCACTTCATTGCAAACCAGGTGGAAATGCATACACCCGTACAAAACCAGAGATCGCCTCACTTGAATTTACTTTCTATTCCAAAATTACAGAGGATCAGATCAGGTAGACGCAGCTTTGTGGTACAAGCTCCTTCCATTCGGATCTCTCTCCCAGCGAAATCCATTTTGAATCTAACTTCAAGTGTTGTCCCAGAAATCTGACAGCCCACAAGCCTATTCATGCTAGATTCTTCCCTGGCCTGATTGGTTGTCTCCTCTTTTATGTATTTCTGATTCAGTTCCAAGAAACCCCAGGTTGAACATGCTCCTATATATGTAATGACATTAGAAGCATTTTGTAGATCCTGTAGAGGTTTGGTATGTTGGCGCGTGCTTCAGTCACTGACCTGAATATTGCAAAAGAGAGCTGTACAGTGCAAGTGAGGATGATAGAGCAGTCTTGTCTGCTAGGGTTTTATAAACCTTTCATTGCTGCAAGGCTGTTGCAGTATTCAATTTTTTTCATAAAAGTGTGCAATTTGAGCAGACCAAGGAAAAGACATAGTGTTTAAAATGCATTTCAAATCAATGCCTTTCATAATATATGTTATGGATATTGTTAAATTTTAATGATTGAATTTTTTTCTGGATTTAGAAATTCGCACTTTCCTCTGATCACACTGTGTTGGTGAGACGGGAAGGAGTATTTTGACCTAGTTGTCCTGTGATAACGTGTTGTCTTTTCTCTTTTCCTCTCCTCTGCAGACACTTGAGACTTGAAAATCAAAATACCGGAATGGGGAGAAGACGGGCTCCAGGAAAGAAAATGACAGCGCAGTGTTCATGTGAATCCATAAGAGCCACAGTCCCGTCTTTACCTCTCCATGACGTCTCAACTTCAAGATCCCGAAATGATGCTCAAAGGGACCAGGACCTGGAACCGCTTTCGGAGAACCTGCCCCACATTATCCTTCTATCCATGCTGGAGGAGTTGGAAGCCAAACTGGAGAACCTGATGAATACTGTGAAGGACGTACCTTCTAGAGTCGCTGGGCTGATAAAGAAAATCTGGATAGAAAAGGATCAAGGTTCCCTCGATAATGGTGCAGTGACTTTGGAGGTGGTCTGTCCAGCGAACATTAGAGATTGTGCTGTTAGCCGTTCTCCTGCGACACCTCAACTGGACAGGCCAGGGGAACCGAGCTTGTGTCTTCAGCCAGTGTTCTCTGACGGGCATGCACCAAAGCAGGACTGTACGCTCTCTTCTCCAACCTATCCTCAAGGGCGTCCAGAGGAGCCAAACCTTTATCTACAGCCAATGTTTCCATATCGATGTGACCCACAGCAGGACCAGAGCATGCAACCTGGGTTTCCAGATGTAAACGAGTCGCCGCAGGATGAGTGCATACAACCTGTGTTTCCAGATATACACGAGTCACAGCAGGACCAGTGCCTGCAACCTGGGTTTCCAGATGTAAACGAGTCGCAGCAGGACAAGTGCATGCAGACTGGTTTTCCAGATGTAAACGAGTCGCAGCGAGACCAGTGCATGCAACCTGTGTTTCCAGATAAAAATGGAGTACAGCAGGATTGTACTTTATCCAGTTGCCCTCAGACAGATCTTCCAGGCAGATCATTGGAGTCAAAGCGGTGTCTTCACTCGGAATGTGTTGATGGGCAGGCACCAGAGCAAGACCAGAGCGTACAGTCAGCGTACCCAGAAAAGAGGGAACCAGATGGGCACCTGAAGCAAGAACCATCCCCATTGTCTGCTAATAGCTGGGACCAGCAACAAAACCTCTGCCCACACCCGCTATTTCCTGAAGGACACGAACCACAGCAAAACCACCGTATACAACCCACGCTACCAGATGGGACCGGACCTGATGATCCCTTGGAGGAAGAATTGATGTGTTTTGATTTCCAAGATCCCCAGGAGAACCGCAGCCTACAACCCCTGTCACCTGATGGGATGTCACCAGATGAACACTTAGAGTCTGTTCTGTTGTCCTTTGATGAGTTGGGGTCACAACAAACCCAGTGCCTCCAGCAACACCTATGCTTGAAGCAGGGACTACCTTATGTGCAGGATTCAAACGTGAACTACGAGCTAGAATCAATGCGTCCTGAAGCACAGGAATCAGATAAAAATGACAATCTAGAAATGGCCTGTACTGATGCACATGGTTCAGATCAGAAGTACAAGCTAGGACCCCTGCACACTGCGGCACAGGACCGAGAGCTAGAGTCAGTGCTTCCTGTAGCACAGGAACCAGATCAGAACAACACGGTGGAACCACTGCACCCTGAGGAGCAGGACTCAAATCGGAACTACAAGCTAGAAACTCCCTGTACTGGTGCACAGGGCTCAGATCAGAACAACAAGTTACTGCATTCTGAATCACAGGATCAACATCAGAACTGCAAGCCAGAACGGCTCTGTCCAGAGGAGCGGGGTCAGTCTGTGCCTCCATCATTCCTAGAACTTGATACAAATACTACAGATGAAGACTCATTGGAGAGCGGAAATACAAAATCACCTTTATTGCCGTCCAAAGCCACCCCAGGTATGTGTTTCGCTATACATGGATACGCGGAGTGCACTAACACATGTAACCTCTTTAGAATGCATATGGGCAGATTTTAGAAAGTCTCCGAGGGGATCATTTTGGCTTGGATGGAACCCCCTGAGCGATACTGACCCCCAGAGTACGAGTACACAGGGTGCAGATGTGTCCCTGCACTCTTCTCTGGTTCTACACAGGATTACATCCTTCCTGTGCAGGAACAGGCCTGGTTATGGGACTCTGCAAGAGTCAAGTAGGCCAGTAGCTCTCGTCCTTCCTTGTCCGTCCCTGTTCCAGGCTGAGGAACTGGAAATAGCGCTATTCATGGGAGGAATTACTGGCCGGAATCATACTTAATTGTCAGATGCAAGTGATGTGGTGTTCATTGAGAATAGCAGACATGCGCAGTCCAGAGAGGGAACTGTGTTTCCAGTTGCACAGTTACATTGGGTAAGATGCAGTCATCTCCAGTTCCTGATAGACAAATCCTAGTCTGTATTCGGCCTCAACAGCAGGGCCGACCAGGGATGTTGTTGTCACTGCAGGGTTCTCCTTGAGTGCACACGGCCTCATGATAGACAGATACACAAACCAACCTCTAGCTCAGTAAAGAGTTTTAATTGTTTTATGGGCAGACAAAAGTAGCCATGATCTCCCTACAGCAGCATCTTGCCTTTAGCAAACTCACTAACTGTGTGAAATGTCATCGCATCATCACACGTAACATACTGAGTTGGGGCTTGCACACCCGTAGTGTGACTGACGGATTGTTGTTCTAACCATAACTTGCACATGTCAGGAGTTTGTTCAGCTTTAAGTCTTAACCATATATACACTTTACCCTTGTTTGTAAGTGAATTTCTGATTTTTTTAAAGACCCATTAAGGTGTTTTAACAAAGCCATCTACAACTTCACTTTATCCATATTCAGTGAAAATATATTAGGGATAAAGTACCCCCTGCCGCACCTTCTAAGATATTGCATGTCAACAAGTTGTTCCATAACCATATAGAGGAACGAGGAAGGCAGAATTCCTTTATAAGGTTATGGAACTCTGAGGTGACTTGCAATAATCTTATAATATGTACCAGGTGATACTTTATCCCGTATAATACACGGTCACACCGTATAATACATGGTCACACCATCACCTTTCCCACAAAGCTTGGTGCGTAGCTCCTACATATGCACCAGCTAACATGATTGCAAACATGAAGAATGAACATAAAACCTCTTGTGCAAAAGTAAACATTAAAAAACTGTTAGATATTTGTTGCAAAAAGATATTAGAAACAGTTCAATAAAAGTCCATTTAAAAAAAGATGCACTAGCTCGGAATGTGTAGAAACATGCAGAAAGATTCCACCCTTCCTTCATCTAAGGAAACTGATAAACATATTCCCTCTGCTTCTCATAGTAAACTAGTAACATAGAGCAGAAGTAATACAAGCAAAGTTCTGTTTGTTGCTTTAAACAGCTGCTTCAATTATGCTTTGTGACTTGACCTTCTTTTCACATCAGCTGGTGGCGCTGGCAGCAGGCATTGTGCCCTCAGGACTCGACTGTAATAACTTATAAAAGCCGAGTTCTGACGTCTCTTCTTCATAATCACTGACTTGGTGCATCACAAATTTCTGATTATATAAAGAAAATAGAGACTGCCATTTATACAGGGATTACAGAATCCTATGTAATATAATTATATATATACACATATAATAACTGGTGGTCCTCAAATTAAGCCACTAGTCCTTTAAGATAAATCTAGCTGGACCTTTAGCCCACGAATGGTCCGTGCATCTGGACTCGCGGACCCAAATGTAAAAATATATTGGATCCGATTGGTTGAGGGAGCTTTTTCGTCCATCCATTTCAGATACGTAAACCCAAAGTTGGGCCTGCGGACCTGAAGCTCCCTGATTGGCTGGCTACATCTTGAACCATTACATGATGAAAAGACTTGTTCCCCGCATCCTGTAAGAATACTAAAGAAGCCATAAAGAGCTGTGGTGCCATCCTGTCCCCCCCTGGCACAGGGGCTGCCTAATGTTAAAATGTAGAAAGAAATTGCTGATTCTGAGACAGAGGTTGGATTCCACATCATGACCCTTGAGGTCCACAAACCTTAGGCAGGTGTCAGCGCAGGCACAGTAATTGGCCTTGTACCCTGATGGACATTTGTGATGTTCATTTTCAAGGGTCCGAGAACCCCAGGAAAGTGTCCGTAAACCCTTAAAAATAAAATAAATAAAAACATAAGCCAAGCCCTTTAGGGAATCCCCTGCTGTGCCCAGGCACCGTTGAACACCTGTGCCTGCTTGGAGTTGGCTGAGGGAACTGTTGCGTGTGTATATGATAAAAAAAAAGCCAGTGAAAATAAGCATTGTCAAAGCAAATAGGTGTCTCCTATCCGAAAGCTATTGACTTTGGCAATAAGTTTTAGCCATTATGTACACCAGTGTGACTGCTGTTCGGCATGGCAAAAAGTTAGTGGCATGGGGTCAGGTGGGGTAGATAGAAGGGGGATAGATTGGGGTAGAGTGGACTGCTGTAGATTGGAGTCAAGTGGGTTAGATTGAATTGGAATAGATTTGGATGGAGTGGAGTAGATTGACGTGGAGTAGGATGGATTGGGGTGGATTTGAGTGGGATAGATTAGGAAAGAGTGGGATGAAATGAGGTAGATTGGAGTAGAGTGGGGAAGACTGGAGTGGAGTAGATTAGAGTGCAGAGTATTGGGGTAGTTTCGATTGTGGTACATTGGAATGGAGTAGAATGGAGTGGAGTTATATAGAGTGGTGTAGGTTAGATTTGGTTGGGGTGGGGTAGAGGGTGGTGGAATTGATTGGAGTAGATTTGAGTGGGGTAGATTGGGATACGTACGTTTGGGGTGGAGTGGGGTAGGGTAGATTGGAGTAGGGTGGAGTGGATTAGATTAGAATGGGGTAGGTTTCGGTAGAATGGGGTGCAGTGGATTTAGATAGATTGGAGTAGAGTGTTGTGGAATAGATTAGGGTGGAGTGGAATGGGATAGATTGGGTGGATTGTAGTGGGGTGGATTGGATGGAGTGGGTTGGAATGGATGGAGTGGAGAGGGATAGATTGGGTGGAATGGGGTAGATTGGGTGGATTGGATGGAGTGTGGTAGATTCTCTCTCTTTCTCACCCTCTCTCTCTCTCTCTCTCTCTCTCTCTCTCTCTCACTCTCTCTCTTCTGCTCTTCCTTCCTTCCCTCCCACATCGTTTGTGGTTATAAGAGTTTCTATTGAAAAGCAATTATTTCTTTGCTAATAACTTTTGACATATCTGCACAAACTTTTCAAAAAGATGTTTTTTCTGGTTTCTCTTTATTATACCAAATGTGTTTATTTTTGTGGTTTTATATAGTAAAATCTTGGCTGAAGGGCATTGAAGTACTTTTCTAAAGAAAACACACCAAAATGCAGATTAGATGTGCCATAAAATAACAGATAAGCAATAGACTAATCCCACAGATCACGTCAGGGGAGAGAGTTCAAACAGTTAATATCTGGATACATTGGAAAAGTGGATGCAGAAAAGCGATCACAGATTTATTATTCAAAGCGTCTCTCAAATAGGAGGATTTTGAGTTCCTTTTTAATTGTGGCAAGACTTGTGGTTGTTCAAGGTGGTTGTGGGAGGGAGTTCCAGATCCTTGTAACGCTGGCAGAGAAGGCGAGCTTTATAAAGCGTTCTTGCCTGAATGTCGCTTGTTCCAGCAGGAGGACTTTACGAATTCTTGATCCTTATTCAGATCCAGGGATTTTGAGTTTTTCAACCACGTAGGAGGGAGTGGAGTTGTGGAGGGCTTTGTGGGTGATGCATTCAGTGTTACATTCGTCTGTTGCTTCAATTGGAAGCCATTGTAGGATGCGAAGTATAGAAGAAATGTGATTTAAACACTTTGGGACCTGTCACAAAGAGGATAACTGTATGAAGCATTTCTCTCAGTGATGCTAATTTTCTCGGGTAAGGCCAGACAGGAAAGAGTTTCAATAATCCAGTCTGAAAAGTACCAGCGTATGGACTTCTAAGTTCGTCTGGCACTCTTGTGCTTTGATGAGACATGCTTCTGAAGGTAAATGTGTTGTTTGATGAGGGGGGTGACTTGGCCGAGTTTGAGGGAGGTGGGCATGGGGCTTCTCGAAAAGGAGGAGTTGATGATTTTGGTCCATGCAGGCGAGGTAGCTGTTCGCGCTTTACAAAATGCTGTATTATTATTATTATGATGTGACTGAGATTCTTGATACGCTCAGGAGGGAGGGGATCGGAAATGTGCGATGTTGGTTTGATGCAAGCGAGTAATTTGAGCACTTCTTCTTAAAGGACATCGTCGAAGTCAGTCCAACTGGCATAGGGTGAATTTGGTGAGATGACCATTAGTTGGAGGTAGGGCCTTGGGTAGACCCTCTTTGCTAGGGGGGACATCTTTGGTGGAGGACGGAGAGATGGGTGGGTCAAGAGAGATTTCAATGTTAGATATTTTTTCAGAGAAGAATGTTGCTAACTCTTTGCAGTGCATGGTTGAGTCATTTATTGAGTGTTGATGGAAAGAGGAGGTTTGCTGTTTGATGAAGTTGAGAAGTCTTTAGGTCTGTTCCTAGAACGGTCAAGTTGGGCTCAGAAGAAGGGGGATTTTTCTCTGAAGATGTGTTTTTTGTATTTTATGCGTTTAGCTCCCGGTATCGCAAGATGTGTTAACAAGGGTTGTTGTCTCCAGTTTCTTTCAGCTAATCGGAGTTGTTGCCTCTTTGTTAAGGTCGTTGTTAAACCAAGATCTGGAAGGAATACTTATGATTTCTTGAGTTTCAAAGGGGATTCTATGTCAAGTAGTTCTCCCATTTTTTAGGTCGAGGGATGTCTCTTCTCACTGCGAAGCAGTGAGGGGCGGAGTCCCGAAGAATGAATGTTTTGGAGTTAGGGGCTTTGAACCCGCCTCTCTCCTCCATTCTCCTCCATTGGCTGGCTTCCTAAATGGAGGCCAGCCATTGGAGGAGAATGGAGTCACTCCTATAAAGCCCCGTCTCTTTCGGATTCGGGGCGGGTTTTTTCGTTCTTTAGCCCTATGACGTCACCCGTCACTCAGAACCCTTGCTGCTCGAGCAGCGTCGGACATGAGGTAACTATCCCTTGTTCTTAATTTGCGCTGTACGTTCACACAAGGCCTAGCTGCCGCTCTAGGAAAATAAAAAGTGTTCTTAAGTGCGAAGTCTATTAAACACGGTTCCCACTGCATCAACAGTCTCAGCGACCATGGTCCACTCTTTGGGGTATTCGCCGCAGCCGGTCCTCGAGTGCATGCACAAAGCTGGGGCTGTGCCTTCCCTCTCGTCGTCTGTGCGACTCCGCTTCTCATTCTCACCCCTCCGGCTGGCTGGTGAGTGGACCTCGGGCTATCACCGGGATGGAGAAGGTGGGCGGGCGGGCTCTCCGGGAGCCGTCTTTGTTTCTGCGGTTGACGCGCCTTCCCCACCTCCATCGGAACGGGCTGAGAGAGCTTCTTCAGGGAATGGGGATTGGGGGAGGGCTGTAGTCTTCGTGTCTGATGCCTTTCGTCAGCTCCCTACATACATACCCGCGAGCTGTGATACCAGAGATCATGCCTACCGGGATACCTATTTAGGATAGAGTTTAAGATTCGCCTTCTTAACGAACACTACAGCACAATGAAGAAAAAGTTCACTTTTCTCCTAGAACCAGCTAACTCTCCGATGACTCGATGAACGTATTCCTGCCTTTGAACCTGTGCAGCGCTCCGCTGCCTTTTGGCTAAGCTCAATACCATATGCCTACTGTAGCTGATCTGTGCCTAACTGCCCCAGCTTGTGATGCTGACCGTGAGCTGCACAGATAGGATCTGTGCACCTAACGCGCGTTGTCTGTTTTACTGTCACCTTTCTGGCATCAGCACTTTAGTAATTTGTGCAGATATTTCAAGGACTTTAGAAAACATTTGATTCTTAAAAGGGAGTCATTTTTAAAATGTATCTATTTACACTGGCATTGCTGCCTTGCTTTTACTCGGGATACTAAGTGTCATGCAAGCCATGCAAATGTGTCATTTGGCTCAGCCGCCGAGAACGCCTTACTTCATCCTTCGCATGCACACATCGGACTGAAACGTTTATGCTTACTCTCCGATTCCGTGAGTTTATGCTTGCCACTTGATCGCTGTACACTCGCTTCCCTCCGATTCAATTATTCCCGCGAGCGGCACGCACTGGTGTCGTCACTGCAAAAGCGCCAGCCTGGCAGCTATGGCGGCTTCCTTGAGTGTACTGTGCTGTGGGCTGGTGAGTGGTGGCTACAGCGGTGAGTAGTGAGATTGTATGCGCAGGGATAAGGGGGTGCGTAAGTGTTGGTAGCGTACGTTGTGTGGATAATGGTCTCCTGTGATCCTTACGTGTGGGGAGGCAGTGCTGCCTGCAGAGGGCAAACAGGAGAGTGACATTCAGCTAAGAATAGGATTTTGTGACTGGGAAATATGTCGTAGAGGCAGCAGGATACGAGGTGATTCTGAAATTTGTAGTGTATGGCATTTGTCATGTTTCCCGGTCCAGCATTCTTTTAGATGTCATCCGAAGCACAGTGGAGCATGCTTGCTCTGTAACGCCGTTGCTGCGCCTAGGTTTTGCCCATCAAATTTAGGGAAATGCTAATCTTGTCACATTCAGCAGCTGGGCCTGTGCAGTATTGCCTTCCTTCTCATAGGGGTTAATTAGCCTTCTTTCATAGTGTGGCCTTCCAACTGCTTAACTAGCCAGAATAAAAAGGTCCTTTGTCAAACAAGCATCTGTTGCTTGTTTTTTCTTCTGCCTTGTGATTTTTAAATAGATTCGTCACCATTGTTTAGCGGAGTAAGGCCAGGATATTGTACAGGTGGCTATCCCTTGCCAGCTTTGTGAGTCGCGCACCCACTTTCCTGCAGACCAGTTCGTGGATTGTGAACACTGTGCACCATCGGAAGCGTTAGTACAAAAACTCAAGAGCAAGAAATATAACGTACACTGATCAGTGGCATGTTGTTTAAGTGTTAGTGTTAGGGAGGTATTCACCATAGAAAAAGGCAACAAAGGGAGGACTCTCAGTGGCCCAGCCCTTAAGTGCACTGTGGGTCCAATATGGCTTCCTTATGGATTCCCGGAAGGCCTCTCCTACCTACTATAGGGAGGAGGGGTATTTACTGTGGCACTGGGATGAAATACTAAGGTGCAGTCCTCATACTGAGGCGATAAGCTACTTATTCATCTGTACAAAACCCCAGGCGTGCACTGTCTCCTATAATAATTATTGTAATATGCTCAATCTAAGAATACTGTGTATGAAATCATGTGTTCACGTGCTTCTAATCACTTTTAACACAATTACTCTGACTTTGGAAGCAAAAGCTTAACTGAGAGAGAAAAAATGTGAGAACATTGGAATCGTTGTGTCCGCATACTTCATGTTTTTTTGACTCTCAACAGATTATGGTATGGGGTGTGCTTGCTGCATAAAAAAGCTTGGAATGAGTTTACTTCAACACAGATATCGAAATCATGGCATGTCTTGCCTATTTCTGCATACACAGGAACAATTATTTTGCAATTGCTAATGTTCTATGGTGAAAGTGCACCCATGCTGAAGAGTGGTGCAACTCCAGTGTGGTGCTGGGCATGAAAGCCACATGTGGTTGAGGGTTAAATCTTGTTGATACTTGAGTGTGCACTTTACCTGTATAAAAGGCCCCCTATTAATGCTTCAGAATTAAGCAATGTCATCTCTCCCCACGAACCTTCAAACTTGAGTATGCTTGAGGCGTATGATAAACTTCGAGACTATTTGATTCTGAAATCCAGTTTTACTGAGAAGAGCAATTGCCTGGAAGTTTAAGTCCCTAAGAAGGTATGGTCATTTTTGAGATCCGTATAAGGCGATGTGCTTTATCCCACAGCCCAAGAAGACATGTTTGGGATTGCGACGATCCTTATTATTGAAAAAGGGCTACTTCGAAGTTAATCACACTACCTAAAGAACTGTGACAGACAGCTAAACTGTGTTCACCCTACAGTGATTTCCAAATTGGTGCGGCATGATTCTCTCTCGTGGTATGGAACCATTCTGGTGCTTGGTGAGTGTAGAGTGCAGATTCAGAGTGTAGAGTGCAGATTCAGAGTGTAGAGTGCAGATTCAGAGTGTAGAGTGCAGAGTGCAGATTGTGAGTGCAGAGTGCAGATTGTGAGTGCAGAGTGCAGATTGTGACTGCAGAGTGCAGATTGTGAGTGCAGAGTGCAGATTGTGAGTGCAGAGTGCAGATTGTGTGGGTGGCTCTGTATGTGTGTGTGTGTGGCTTTGTGTGTGTGGCTCTGTGTGGGTGTAAATGCAATAGGTCATGCATTTGCAAGCGATTAAGCTATTGGCATTGTAAATGACAATGCCATTTATTTAACGATTACGCTATTGGCAATGTAAATGACAATGCCATTTATTTATGATTTAAAAAAAAAACTTTAAAAAATGTCATGAGCAATGCCAATAGCTCTACCTTTAATAATGCCGAGACCACTGCATTGTAAATGCTTGTCTGTTGTAGTGGGCGGTGAGATCATCACCTTGGAATTTTGGAACTGACTAACGCTTCTAACTCTGCCTGGGAGATTCAATGTATGTTCCTCGCTCAGTGCTTGTGCCAGGTATTTTGGGGATGGGCCTTTGGTTGGATGGCATTGAGATTAAAAAGAATTAGGTGGTGGTGAGTCCAGTCAGTGGTTAGGATAGAACAGAGGGATAAGGTGTTCTGCTTAGAGATGATTGCATCAAGGGTAGAGTCCTTGGTATGAGTTTGTTGATTGCAGTGTTGGGTGAGATCGTTTGCTTCCAGGAGGGTGGATAGGGCTTGTACTGTTGGATCATCGGCATTGTTCAGGTGCAGGTTCAGGTCTCCTAATAGAATGTCTGTGTTGCCTTTAAGGCAGTTTTGCGTTAATAGGTTTATTTAGTCCTCAAAAATGTGTCATTTTTTACCAGGTGGGTGATAGATGACATGAATTTTGATAGATTGGGGTCTTTGGACAAGAGTTGAACTCCTACATATTCAAAGGTAGGGTATTTCGTGTTGAAGAATGGAGGTAAGCACAGATAGTTTTTGTGTATAATGGTTAATCCACCACCAATACGATCTTAGCGGTCGTACGGATGATTGAGAAGCCCGGTGGGTTGAGGAAATTTATAAAATAGGATGAGTGGTCGTTCAGCTGGGTTTCAGTTGGAAAGCAGAAGTCAATTTTGTGCCCTAGGATGTTTTCGGCTATTTGAGTGGCATGCTTGACTGCTGACTGACAGTTTAGTAGCATGCATAGGTAGTGATCTTGAACCAGGCTGACAGGGTTGGATGGTTGTTATTTGGGTAGGCTGCCTGGGAGGGTGAGTGGTGTTCAGGGTTCTAGTCGTGCAAAGGATGACCGGGATCTGGCGGCGACAAGGCTTGCTCGGGGCATTGTCATACGTGTTGCTCAGCATTTCAGCTTCCCGTAGCGTGATTTCAGTCGTGGTGCATCTATGTTTGAGTTGGTGATGGATATAGGGGATAGTTTGTCTAGGGGTAAAGGATAGGGGATCAGAGTGTATGTTTGTGGCAGGATCAGTGTTCGCTATAGATGCGTTAAGCTGGGGCAGGAAGTAGGTAATCTTTGCGTTCTTACGAGATTTCATCCAGAATAGTGTTGATTGTGAGTTCAAGCTGGGCTGTTGTAGGGATCAGTTGAGTGGCGTTTGGGTCAGTGGTAGGAAGTGGAGTGTGATGGAGCTCTTCAGAGTTTGTGGCGGAGGCTAATGCAGGAGCGGCCCGTGCAGGTAAGAGCGGTGGGGCTGGGTGGGGGGATTCAATAGATGACAAAGAGGGGGAAATGATTTATTGAATTTTCCCTTGTCGTTGTCTGTTGCATTCCCCCGGACCCCCACTGCTCTTACCTGCACTGGCCGCTCCTGGGCTAATGTAGTATCCAGCCTGCTGTGGTTAGAGGACTGAGACGACTCCAGAGGGATAGATAAGTGAAGCTGGGCAGTGGAGGTGCGCCATGGAGAGGGGGTAAGTAGTTTTGGTATCGAAACAGAAGCTTCAATGCGTCTGGGGATCAGAGAGGCTGTAGGGGGGGTAGAGGTGGGGGCAGTGCGAGGGGGTTTGGTAGTAGAAGGTTCAGCTAGTAGATGAGGGCGTGCATGGGAGAGGGTGGAGGAGTGGTGGTGGGAGCGAATGGCATGGTGGCGCAGAGAGGCGGAAAGTGGAAAATAGATAATTTTTTTCAGTGGCTTGGATTAGGATGTTCCCATTTCTGTATATAGTTATGGACCGATCACCGCTAAAGTTCTGGGATAGGGATATAGTTTGTTTAGATCCATAAGGGACATTGGTAGCATTAGTTACATGAAGGTGTTGAATGACGTTTTCTCTCCTTTTGGTGGGTTTCGTAGTGTAGGAGATGAAGTCCATTTAAAGACTTCCGTGTGTTGGATTGTAGAAGATGTCTGCTATTAGTGTCGCTGGGTGTTCTTTAAGGATTTTGTGTTTGTACTTTTTAGCAGCATGTTTGGAGAGGTTTTGCAGAAATGAGTTGGGGCGTATCTTTCCACGCTCCCGAGGTTGAAGTGATACTCAGAAGTTGTTTCTGGGGATTACCAAAGTTAGACTTCAGGAGACTCATTCAGAGGTGTGCATAGTGGTCAAGAGGCAGCCTCCAACAGCTGAGATGACCGCCTGATTGTAACATTGGGGCCTTCAGTGGACGGTTGGTGGGCACTTCTTTGGAAGAGTGGGATGCGAGTGTTAGAGGCGTGTGAAAAAGGTCACCAAGGCGATCTGGTAGGATTCCTTTGAGGAAAAGGGGGCCTTGAATGCCGAAAAGCGCCAGAGGGCCTGTTGATGTCACTGGGTTCTTAGTGGCCATGGTATCTTGGAGCTGGAGGTTGTGATGGAGTTTATTGGTCAGTCTGCAGAAACGTCCTTTATATTCGAGGGCATATATACAGTTATACACTCACATCATAGGTAGTATATCAATATCAGCATAGACTAGTAGACATCACAAAGGATGGGTCACTGCTATAGGCACATGATAGGATAGGAAGCAGCATCAACTTGAGATAACAGTATATGCACAAGATAATATTGGAAGAAGATGGGCAAAACAATCCCCATGTACGCTTTGAATAACAGTGTCGATATAAAGACACAGTTTACTCGCAAGAGAACATCTTGCACTTTAGCATTGTGGAACTTCGTTGGGAGTTCATTTTAATGGTGAGATATGTTAGGAGGGTCACTAGGTATCATTGATGTAAATTGTCTCTGACACTATAATTTTGTGGGACTTTGTTGAGAGTTGTTTTTATTGGCATGAAGTATCAGAAGGGACAGTAGGTGGCACTGGGACCTCATTTATTCTTTTGCGGTCTGGAGTCCAATATTTATACCTGGCGCCCACTAGTAGGTGTTTCTAGATGCTTCCACCGCCATAACGTGTTAGGCATCCGCTTCCTCCTTGCCCTGGGTCCAGCTTGTCTGGAGTCACAAAAGACCAGTGATAACTCCTTTGTGAGAGTTCTCATGCAGAGCCTATGTGATGCGCAACTGTGATAAGTGACAGCTACGCCCCCTCGTTAAGTCAAAGAGGCTTATCCTGCCAACACCTCGCTTCCAAATGAGCAGAGGAATACTGAAGCCCTCAGCGAAGTCCAATGGCCATGCCTTGTGGCCAGTAAAGAAGTACTGCAAGATCAGAGATGTTTGTTGTGATTTATTGTTGTCACAATTATTCACCTTTCTTGCGCCTGAGACGTAAAATCCATTACAGACAGGCAGACGTCACGTGTTTTGTCATAGAGACTTTTTCAAGGCTGCAAGATGATATACAAAGTATCTCACACAATTGTAACAATGACATAGGGATAAGAAATGCAGCTGTTAAGTCACCACCACCAGATAGAACAAGCAGAACACCGTTGTGATCCTGAAGGATACCCTGTGAAGAGCCAAGTGCATATGGTGAAATCCTAAAACAGATTGTGCCTGATAATCTAGCCATGCTAAGTTATTGCAACTTGCTGTAAAATCATACTACTCCCCGGATAAAGTCATTGTTAGTGGAGAACCGGGTTATTTTGGACCCATCGGTGCCAGGGGACACACCTGAAATCTCCGGATTCACCTGTCTCAGAGTTACAGAAACGCGGCAACTTCTTGGTGACGTCAAAGTTCAAATTTATTGGCTGCAACCAGTAACAGAGGTCCACGAAGTACAGTGGCTGTATATTCGTAGGAGACTGCTCAATCTTACAAAGCCAGTCAACCCTTTTTATACGAAATATTACGCTTCAGGCAAACATTCCTTATTTACAGTAAACCAATCCCATGTGTACAATAAAAGCATTGCAAGACAAACCCACATTTCATTGTCCAGCCCACCATCAATTACCCGGCAAGACCCAACACTCTTCATCAGATAAATCGGACGGACCCTTAATAAAAACAGGCACCTCCTCATCGTAAAACAGGCCATAAAGAAAGGAGCAGAGACAGGTGTGAGTAAGATTAGACATAGTTGTGTGCAATAAAGGGTTTATGGTATGCTGTGCCTTGATCCCTAATCTCAATCGGCTACTGGGAAAGGAACTGGCCGAACAGGTTTGGCTTCGGGCAACGGAGTCAGCTTGCCCAGGTCACACAGATGTCAGCTAAAGGTGTACGTGTCGCAAAGACTCGTTCGGCCTTAGTCATCGGCCTATGTGAGGGCCACCACAAAATGGCTGCCGTGCACAAAATGGAACCCGAGGGTTCAGAACGGAATCTTCTGATTTCATGGTGATTTCATCACTCGAACATGACGAAAATACTCGTATATAGTATACTCGTCATTCTCGGTCTGCTGATACCAAAATCGTCATGATACGATAATGTTTATGAAACGGGTTCCGAATTCACGGAACCTCAGACCCTCCTTTTGCCCTTACATAGGCAATAACCTATACTCACGCTAATCTGAGTCCAGGTCTATATTCATAAAATCATTGAGATGTTGCTGTAGCATCATCCTATTACTTAGCTCGTCTCTTGATATAGGTTTTCTTACACACGATGTAGCACAGAGGCCACATATAGCAGGAGCACACTGTACACAAAGACAGAACAGGAAAAGGATGGCTAAGATCATTCCAATGATCATCAGAATCTTCCAACCCCACGTGGATAACAGTTTCCAGAACCATCCCATCAACGACCAATCTCCTTTATCCACACGTACAGATTCAGAGATCTTATGCAGTTTGGAAATGGCCTGGTACACTGTCGGAGCGTTGTCTGGAATGAAAACACAGCAACTTGATTGGATCACTTTACATACTCCGACTCGATCTACAAGTATGACGTCTAACGCAACCCTGTTCTGAAGAGTCATAAGACGATCCGACTGGAGCTCAGCAGTCAAGTTACTAAGGGCACCGGCAGTTTAAACTACGGTGGACTCCACCACTCTCGTCAATTGTCGTATGTTCCTGCTGTTAACCATAGGTCCCCAAAACGGCAAAAAACCCTTTAGAAAATCTCCCAATTCTTGTTCTGCAGTATCTTCCTTACTGAAGACACCTCTAACAATTCTTGTCTTATGGTAATCTGCCGCAGCTGTATAGGTGGGAGGCAACAGGAACGATACAAAACATGTGCCCGAGAAATCAGGGGGCAACCATGTGTATGCTCTATCGTAGCAGATGAAATAGGTACCCTTAGCTGCCAGGAACGAACGAGAAGTCTGGGACGCAAAGGCATATGTCTCATTGCAGATACTCTTCCCTAGCTGAGCTCTCTGATTCTTACCATTACCTTGCAGGCAAAGATGACCCTGATGGGGTACGATCCAAATCGCAGAGGATCTTTTTGTTCACTGGTTCTCACTCAGACTTGCTCCATATCCAGTTACGTTCCATCCAATATATGCTGGTGTCTCATCTCTCGGGATAGTCTCATAGGAAGTAGTTCCTCTAATCATGTCTACTATACCCTTAACTAGAGCACTATTCTTCGGATTGTCTTTTACAGAACGTAGGGGGTGGACTTCACGAGCATAGATGAACATCGTTCTGTTTGCCCACACAGAGCCATTATAGCTGAATGGCAGAACCAGATAAGGAATACCTTTATCAGTAGTATGAGGCATAAGACCACACACCCAACAGTTAGTTGTGTTCACTACTAATTGGTGTTGGTGCAGAAGCTGAACAAAGGAGTTATTGACAAACTCTAATCTTCTAATAGACTCATATTCTGGCAGAGGGTGAAAAGAATGTGAGGAAACAGTAGCAGGAGGTATGGGCTGTGCAGTGGGTGCAAACGTCACTTGAAAAGAGAATAAAACCTATCCTATTAAAAACATCATTACGCTAGACAACATAAAAAGACACAATATCAAAAAACACTTTTTGCTCATGACTGTACACATTTTGGTTCTGAAATTCATCTCTTTGGCAGGTCTCTCTATCTCGAAAAACTCCATCCTCTAACCTTGCTGCTCGCGGAGGTAGGGTGTTCCGTGCTAAGGAATGCATCTGTCAGTCCAAGGGAAACGCCCAAGAACCAACCAGAACCGTCGACCTTGTGTCTTCGGCTTGCACTCCAAAGACTTGACGCCGCGACCCTACAGCTGAACCCGGATGGTGGTTCGAAAAACAAAAATCAAAATTGTTTCTCAGATGAGAGAGCTTGTACTTTCAAAAATAGCAAAAGGAATTTACTTTATTAGTCCCACAATTTTTGGTCGTAAATTATAGCGGCCCTTCCCGGGCAATGTCTGGTCACAGAACAAGAGTTCAGGCTTGGTAGTGTCCAATCGAACTGACGGTGGCACGGTTCCTTGCAGAAGATCGTCGCTTTCACGCTCAGAATTTGTCCCCATTAAACGTGCATCGCTGAAAGGCAGAAAACGAGGCACAGTTTCAGTCTCAGTCAGCAATACCCTCCTGGACCCACCGGTCGTACGGCAGAGGCAAAGGGACCCTCTTACAGTGTACGCCGTGGATCCAGTTCTTTTTTCCTTGCACTCGCACCGCAGATCTCGTTGATAGCAGGACTAAATAGGGGCCGGTCCAACGGGGCTGATCATTCTTTGTCCGCTGGAAATGTTTAATTAGGACCCACGAACCAGGATCAATGACATGCCCTGGATCTTCAGAAGCCTGAGGCAAAGTATCGTGAACCTGTTGGTGTAAAACACGCAATTTAGTCGTCAGATCATATAAGTAATCAAGCAGTACAGGGTGTTCAATCTCGCTGTATTTTGTCGGCCTCGGCACTCCCCATATGTTGGCCGGGCGACCGAACACACTTTCATAGGGACTAAGTCCCACTCGTGAATGCACAGTCATTCTTGTCGATAAAAGTGCTAAAGGCAAAGCATCAGGCAATTTAAGACCAGAGCTCGCTTGTATCTTGGCCAGTTTCAGTTTTAGCGTGCACTCTACTAGTCCAGCTGATTGGGGGTGATTTGCAGCATGGAACTTTTGCCGGATTCCTAGCCTTTCGCATACTCTCTTCATCACTTGACCCACGAATTCACTCCCATTATCACTCCAGACCATTCTCGGCAAACCGAATCTAGGGAAAAATTCTTTGACAAGGGCTTTAGCTGTGGACAGGGCAGTATTGTCTTTCAGGGGATATGCTTCTACCCATCTTGAAAAGGCACAAACAACCACGAGTACGTATTTCAGGTTGTTGCATCTCTCCATGTGAATAAAATCTAGCCGCAAAACCTCGAACGGGTACGTTGGAGGAGCAAAATGACCAGCTGGAGTTGGAGTTCCCTTACCAGGATTGTATCTCAGACAAACCATACAATTCTTGACCACATTCTCTGCCCACTTAGGAATTCCAGCATTTTGCCATACTGGAGCCAACAACTTACAAATCCCTTTCACACTGATATGAGCTATTCCATGCGCCATCGTAACCACTGCAAGCACGTACGCATCGGGTAAAAACCATCGTCGATTCTCTGACAACTCAACCCAAATACCATTTGCATCCAATTTACCCGTACTTTCTCTCCACACACTCAACTCTTTCTCAGTAGCTTCAGCTTGAATTGACTTTACACTCTCTATCGTATCCTCACACATTCCTCCATCCGGAACCCATCTCGCCGGACCTGCAACATACATTCGACTCATCACATCCCTTGCCACGTCTTTCGCAACTTCGTCTGCAAACGCATTACCGCGACCAACATCGTCAGTAACCTTCTTGTGTGCACTGCATTTCACAATCGCAACTTGCAACAGCAAGGTAAGTGACTCCAGAAGCTCATTCACCAATTGACCATGCTGTATCTTTGTACCATGTGACGTGAGGAACTCACGTTCCTTCCACAAACGTCCAAAACTATGGGCCACACCAAACGCATACTGGCTGTCGGTATAGATAGTCACTTTCTTTCCTCTTGACAACACACATGCTCTGGTAAGTGCAATCAATTCTGCTGCTTGGGCTAAATTATGTGGGATACGCGCAGCTTCAACAATCGTATGCAAAGTCATAACAGAATATGCCGCAGTCGTATCACCATTCGGAAGTTTGAAGCACAAACCATCCACCCATAAGGTACCATCACACGTCACAAGAGGAGTGTCCCTAAGATCTATTCTCCCTTTCGTTTCTTCCTCTGTCCTCAGAAAGCAATCATGCTCTTCAGATACATCTGTCTCCATGGAAATCGGCAATAACGTGGCTGGATTCAACGTATTGCATCTCTTTATGTGAACATGACTCGCTAGAAGTGTCAGCTCATAACCTGACAATCGAGCACTAGTTAAGTGCTGTGTCTTGGTCCTGTTTAGCAAAGTATCCACTGCATGTGGAACCATCACATTCAACGTGTTATTCATCACCAAACCAGCAGACTGTCGAATAGAAACAGCTGCTGCCACTGTGGCTCTCAAACAACCCGGCAACGCCCTAGCTACCGGATCCAAAGTCGACGAAAAATACGCACATGGGCGTTGCTTGTCCCCAAAAGACTGTGTCAACACTGACAACGCACATCCCTCTTTCTCGTGGACATACAACGTGAAAGGCTTGCTGTAGTCAGGGGTACCCAACACAGGAGCCGAACACAGTGCATCACGCAATTCGGAAAAACTTTTCTGACAATCTTCAGACCACAGGAGGGGATTCGGTGTGTCTTTACAGGTCAATGCCACCAGCGGTTTAGCTAGCAAAGGAAAATTTGCTATCCATTGTCTGTAATATTACGTAATACCCAGAAACGATACAAAAGGGGGGTACAAAAGGGGATGATGGACGGAGCGTTTGAACAAATCAAACACTCACCCCCAGTCAACTGATCTGGGTTTAATCCATCACCATTCTTTAGTTCACTCAGCCACCCCAGTTCAGACATGGCTATATGCAAATCAGTCTGACCCTGTGCCTCGTGGGAACAGTCCAGCCCGAACTGCCAAGCCATGTCTTCCCTGGACCGGAAACAAGCATCCTGGGACCAGTTTCGGATTCATAATCCTCATCAGCCAGGCTATCTTGAATCCAGTGGCCAAGTGAACAAGGGACTCACGTCTGAGCATACCCTGTCACACTTAGGGCGAAAAAAGCGATACAAAAGGGGATGATGGACGGAGCGTTTGAACAAATCAAACACTCACCCCCAGTCAACTGATCTGGGTTTAATCCATCACCATTCTTTAGTTCACTCAGCCACCCCAGTTCAGACATGGCTATATGCAAATCAGTCTGACCCTGTGCCTCGTGGGAACAGTCCAGCCCGAACTGCCAAGCCATGTCTTCCCTGGACCGGAAACAAGCATCCTGGGACCGGTTTCGGATTCATAATCCTCATCAGCCAGGCTATCTTGAATCCAGTGGCCAAGTGAACAAGGGACTCACGTCTGAGCATACCCTGTCACACTTAGGGCGAACAAAGCGATACAAAAGGGGATGATGGACGGAGCGTTTGAACAAATCAAACACTCACCCCCAGTCAACTGATCTGGGTTTAATCCATCACCATTCTTTAGTTCACTCAGCCACCCCAGTTCAGACATGGCTATATGCAAATCAGTCTGACCCTGTGCCTCGTGGGAACAGTCCAGCCCGAACTGCCAAGCCATGTCTTCCCTGGACCGGAAACAAGCATCCTGGGACCAGTTTCGGATTCATAATCCTCATCAGCCAGGCTATCTTGAATCCAGTGGCCAAGTGAACAAGGGACTCACGTCTGAGCATACCCTGCCACACTTAGGGCGAACAAAGCGATACAAAAGGGGATGATGGACGGAGCGTTTGAACAAATCAAACACTCACCACCAGTCAACTGATCTGGGTTTAATCCATCACCATTTTTTTTTCACTCAGCCACCCCAGTTCAGACATGGCTATATGCAAATCAGTCTGACCCTGTGCCTCGTGGGAACAGTCCAGCCCGAACTGCCAAGCCATGTCTTCCCTGGACCGGAAACAAGCATCCTGGGACCGGTTTCGGATTCATAATCCTCATCAGCCAGGCTATCTTGAATCCAGTGGCCAAGTGAACAAGGGACTCATGTCTGAGCATACCCTGCCACACTTAGGGCGAACAAAGCGATACAAAAGGGGATGATGGACGGAGCGTTTGAACAAATCAAACACTCACCCCCAGTCAACTGATCTGGGTTTAATCCATCACCATTCTTTAGTTCACTCAGCCACCCCATTTCAGACGTGGCTATATGCAAATCAGTCTGACCCTGTGCCTCGTGGGAACAGTCCAGCCCGAACTGCCAAGCCATGTCTTCCCTGGACCGGAAACAAGCATCCTGGGACCGGTTTCGGATTCATAATCCTCATCAGCCAGGCTATCTTGAATCCAGTGGCCAAGTGAACAAGGGACTCATGTCTGAGCATACCCTGTCACACTTAGGGCGAAAAAAGCGATACAAAAGGGGATGATGGACGGAGCGTTTGAACAAATCAAACACTCACCCCCAGTCAACTGATCTGGGTTTAATCCATCACCATTCTTTAGTTCACTCAGCCACCCCAGTTCAGACATGGCTATATGCAAATCAGTCTGACCCTGTGCCTCGTGGGAACAGTCCAGCCCGAACTGCCAAGCCATGTCTTCCCTGGACCGGAAACAAGCATCCTGGGACCGGTTTCGGATTCATAATCCTCATCAGCCAGGCTATCTTGAATCCAGTGGCCAAGTGAACAAGGGACTCACGTCTGAGCATACCCTGTCACACTTAGGGCGAACAAAGCGATACAAAAGGGGATGATGGACGGAGCGTTTGAACAAATCAAACACTCACCCCCAGTCAACTGATCTGGGTTTAATCCATCACCATTCTTTAGTTCACTCAGCCACCCCAGTTCAGACATGGCTATATGCAAATCAGTCTGACCCTGTGCCTCGTGGGAACAGTCCAGCCCGAACTGCCAAGCCATGTCTTCCCTGGACCGGAAACAAGCATCCTGGGACCAGTTTCGGATTCATAATCCTCATCAGCCAGGCTATCTTGAATCCAGTGGCCAAGTGAACAAGGGACTCACGTCTGAGCATACCCTGCCACACTTAGGGCGAACAAAGCGATACAAAAGGGGATGATGGACGGAGCGTTTGAACAAATCAAACACTCACCACCAGTCAACTGATCTGGGTTTAATCCATCACCATTTTTTTTTCACTCAGCCACCCCAGTTCAGACATGGCTATATGCAAATCAGTCTGACCCTGTGCCTCGTGGGAACAGTCCAGCCCGAACTGCCAAGCCATGTCTTCCCTGGACCGGAAACAAGCATCCTGGGACCGGTTTCGGATTCATAATCCTCATCAGCCAGGCTATCTTGAATCCAGTGGCCAAGTGAACAAGGGACTCATGTCTGAGCATACCCTGCCACACTTAGGGCGAACAAAGCGATACAAAAGGGGATGATGGACGGAGCGTTTGAACAAATCAAACACTCACCCCCAGTCAACTGATCTGGGTTTAATCCATCACCATTCTTTAGTTCACTCAGCCACCCCATTTCAGACGTGGCTATATGCAAATCAGTCTGACCCTGTGCCTCGTGGGAACAGTCCAGCCCGAACTGCCAAGCCATGTCTTCCCTGGACCGGAAACAAGCATCCTGGGACCGGTTTCGGATTCATAATCCTCATCAGCCAGGCTATCTTGAATCCAGTGGCCAAGTGAACAAGGGACTCACGCCTGAGCATACCCTGCCACACTTAGGGCGAACAAAGCGATACAAAAGGGGATGATGGACGGAGCGTTTGAACAAATCAAACACTCACCCCAGTCAACTGATCTGGGTTTAATCCATCACCATTCTTTAGTTCACTCAGCCACCCCAGTTCAGACGTGGCTACATGCAAAACAGTCTGACCCTGTGCCTCGTGGGAACAGTCCAGCCCGAACTGCCAAGCCATGTCTTCCCTGGACCGGAAACAAGCATCCTGGGACCGGTTTCGGATTCATAATCCTCATCAGCCAGGCTATCTTGAATCCAGTGACCAAGTGAACAAGGGACTCACGTCTGAGCATACCCTGCCACACTTAGGGCGAACAAAGTGATACAAAAGGGGATGATGGACGGAGCGTTTGAACAAATCATACACTCACCCCCAGTCAACTGATCTGGGTGAAATCTATCACCATTCTTTAGTTCACTCAGCCTCCCCAGTTCAGACATGGCTATATGCAAATCAGTCTGACCCTGTGCCTCGTGGGAACAGTCCAGCCCGAACTGCCAAGCCATGTCTTCCCTGGACCGGAAACAAGCATCCTGGGACCGGTTTCGGATTCATAATCCTCATCAGCCAGGCTATCTTGAATCCAGTGGCCAAGTGAACAAGGGACTCACGTCTGAGCATACCCTGCCACACTTAGGGCGAACAAAGCGATACAAAAGTGGATGATGGACGGAGCGTTTGAACAAATCAAACACTCACCCCCAGCCAACTGATCTGGGTTTAATCCATCACCATTCTTTAGTTCACTTAGCCACCCCAGTTCAGACATTGCTATATGCAAATCAGTCTGACCCTGTGCCTCGTGGGAACAGTCCAGCCCGAACAGCCAAGCCATGTCTTCCCTGGACCGGAAACAAGCATCCTGGGACCGATTTCGGATTCATAATCCTTATCAGCCAGTCTATCTTGAATCCAGTGGCCAAGTGAACAAGGGACTCACGTCTGGCTGTTTGGGCTAAAGAATGGTGATGGATTAAACCCAGATCAGGTGACTGGGGGTGAGTGTTTGATTTGCTCAAACGCTCCGTCCATCATCCCCTTTTGTATCGCTTTGTTCGCTCTAAGTGTGGCAGGGTATGCTCAGACGTGAGTCGCTTGCTCACTTGGCCACTGGATTCAAGATAGCCTGGCTGATGAGGATTATGAATCCGAAACCGGTCCCAGGTTGCTTGTTTCCGGTCGATGGAAGACATGGCTTGGCAGTTCGGGCTGGACTGTTCCCATAAGGCACAGGGTCAGGCTGATTTGCATATAGCCATGTCTGAAATGGGGTGGCTGAGTGGGCTAAAGAATGGTGATGGATTAAACCCAGATCAGGTGACTGGGGGTGAGTGTTTGATTTGCTCAAACGCGCCGTCCATCATCCCCTTTTGTATCGCTTTGTTCGCCCTAAGTGTGGCAGGGTATGCTCAGATGTGAGTCCCTTGCTCACTTGGCCACTGGATTCAAGATAGCCTGGCTGATGAGGATTATGAATCCGAAACCAGTCCCAGGATGCTTGTTTCCGGTCCATGGAAGACATGGCTTGGAAGTTCGGGCTGGACTGTTCCCATAAGGCACAGGGTCAGACTGATTTGCATATAGCCATGTCTGAAATGGGGTGGCTGAGTGGGCTAAAGAATGGTGATGGATTAAACCCAGATCAGGTGACTGGGGGTGAGTGTTTGATTTGCTCAAACGCTCCGTCCATCATCCCCTTTTGTATCGCTTTGTTCGCCCTAAGTGTGGCAGGGTATGCTCAGACGTGAGTCCCTTGCTCACTTGGCCACTGGATTCAAGATAGCCTGGCTGATGAGGATTATGAATCCGAAACCGGTCCCTGGATGCTTGTTTCCGGTCCATGGAAGACATGGCTTGGCAGTTCGGGCTGGACTGTTCCCATAAGGCACAGGGTCAGACTGATTTGCATATAGCCATGTCTGAAATGGGGTGACTGAGTGGGCTAAAGAATGGTGATGGATTAAACCCAGATCAGGTATCTGGTGGTGAGTGTTTGATTTGCTCAAACGCTCCGTCCATCATCCCCGTTTGTATCGCTTTGTAATACCCAGAAAAGCACGCACTTCTCTCTGTGTAATTGGCACACACATTTTCGCAATCGCTTGAATTCTTTCTGGGGTCAATCTTCTTCCCTCCTTCGATAAGAGATGACCTATGTAGGTCACTTCTTGTTGACAATACTGTAACTTTGAAAGAGACACATTGTGATGAAAATCAGACAAATGACGTAGCAATGATAAAGTAGCTTTCTTACAAATTTCCTCACTATTGGGAGCAACTAACAAATCGTCAACGTACTGAAGAAGAGCCGCACCATCAGGTAAAACAATCGCATCGAGTTGTGTTTTTAAAGCCTGACTATAGATTGACGGACTCGCACAATAGCCTTGAGGAGCGCGTTTGAACCGGAAGCTTCGGCCTCCTAAACAGAAGCCAAAAATATCCCTACTCTCCTCGGCAATCGGGATGCTGAAGAAGGCATTCTTCAAATCAATCACCGAGAACCAAGTGGCCGAAGCTGGAATCATAGTCAATAAGGCAGTGATATCAGGAACAACTGGAAACTGTGGCACAACTATTTTATTCACTTCTCTAAGATCAATCACAAACCTGTAAACAGGTGGCTGAGAAGAGTCAGTACGTTTCAGAACAGGCAGAACAGGACTATTGCAAACGTTACCTCTTGTTTCTTCAATTACATCTTTCTCAATCAGATCATAAATGATCGCGAGCAACGCCCTTTCACCATCACTAGAGATCCTATACTGGGGAATGCGTGGCATTTTAACGTTCGCTTTTAACGTCACAACATATGGCGGAATCTCCAAGAGACCCACATCGTTAGGACCAGTCGCCCAAAGAATATCAGGAAGAGAAGACAATTCTGTCGGAAGTTTATCCTTCGATAAATACATCGGAGAGACCACTTTCTTACCTAGTGTAAGTTGTACTCCCGAAGGAGAACAATACAATGTTGCATACAATCTTTTCAACAGATCCAATCCCAACAAGTTCTCACCACAACCTGTCGTCAGAATAAGGGGTGCTTCGAATTCACGAGGTCCAACAGAAAGGGACAAAGGATTAGAAATCGGGTTTCTAACTGGGGCGCCAGAAAAACCTACTGAAACATTCGTTAAGCCAGACAAAGGTGCGCCAAGGAGTTTAGAGTGCATAATAGAACTCTTCGTAGCACCAGTATCCAACAGAAAAGGCTCTGACACGCCTGATGTAATCACTTCAACATAAGGTCCACTCTGATCTACTGGAACTGAAACAACTCCCTCTCTTTGTCCATGGCTGTCCTAGCAATCATTATCATCCACGTTTTCACCTTCGACATAGTAGTCGTCAGTATAGTACTGAGTCGTCCTACCAGATGCACCATTTTGCTGATCAAAACTATTCATCGAGTTCTGTGGGGGAAAGGAACGCACGTTCTGGGGGAAACCCCCACATCCTCTACCTCTAGGAGCTTGTTGAACACCTCGACCTCTTATACTAGAATAAACCATTCGCACGCTGTAACAGAATTGGGCAACTAATTTTAAAATGGCCTTCTTCCTTGCAATATGAACACTGATTAGGGCCTACAGGAAAACGCGGTTGAGAAGACTCGAATCTTTGCAAGTTTCTCTGAAACTGTTGAGGCTGCTGATAATCACGCTGACCACTACGAGGCGGATACGCCTGCTGTAAAAGAACCTTCGTCTTTAACTCTTTAGTCTTCTTGTCTGCTCCTATCCTTTTCGTCCTTATCCCTATTTTCGTAGTACTGTGCAGTAGCCAGTATTTGCGCTGAAGAGGAAACGGCCCAAGAACTCTCTGAATCCTTCAATTTCTTACACAACTCGGGAAGCAAATTGTGCACGAACTTGTCAACAAACAACCGTTGACCACCTTCTGTACTCATATCTTGACCACTGTGGTCGATAAACGTCTCTTCAAACCTAGTGAATAAATCAGACACAGTTTCCTCTTTCTTCTGCTTACATGCAGACAATTTATCCCAATTTACACGCATAGCCGGCATTAAAGTCTTCATGTAAGTAACGATCCTACCAGGGAGTTCTGCAACTAAAGGCTCAGGTTTTGCACCACCAACTTGTCGGCCATCTGCAGCAGCAATATTAACCCATGAATCACCTAACTCTTGCGCATGATCTTCATGGCGAATCTTCGCCCACAAAGGCTGCGGGACTACATTACCCAGTAACATATCGATATCAGCCAAATTCATTATGCACGCATCCACTGTCTGAGACAACTCTTTGTAGTAACCAGCAGGATTCTTACGAGGGTCAGGTAAGGTCTGCTTAAGAGCCAAGACCTCTGCTCGCTTCCAAGGAATATGTACCCACACTCGCTGGAAATGCGGTAAAACAGGCAGAACCGCATTTGGATTTCCCTCTCTCCAAAGTGGAGGAACCTCTCTTATTGGATACTGTCGCACCTTCCTCCTAACAGAGGAATCATGTTCAAACAACGGCTGAGAAGGAGACTCGCTCCTAAACGACAACAACGTCGCAACTGCTCTCTCAACATCAGAACCCACTATAGTTCCCTTTGCAAACTCAGACTGTATATTGAACAGCTCAGACGGAGCCTGTCCCACGTCATCATCTTCCCATTCTTCACGAAGGAAAGTTCACACCTTATCGAAAACATATCTCTGCTTCGGTGCTTCCCATTGACGGAAGACATCCGTAACAGATTCCACATCATAACTTAAAGGACGAGTAACCCATTTACGCGCCAAACGGTCCAATATTTCTTTCTCTCGAGAATCAGGCAGTTGGCTACGCAACTGTTTGCGCTCTGACGCAGGGGTCACACTCGACGACCCAAAGAAAGAAGATAGAAAGCTGGCAACAGTATCAGTCATTCTCTGTCGAACAGAAGGAGAAGTCGACAGTACAGGAGATGAAGCGGACTGAGAAAAGGTCAACGTAGGAGCAGTAGTAGGGGAGGTAGCAAGAACAGGTGAAAAAGGTGCAGGAAGTAAAGGCGGAGCAGGTAACAAAGTCAGTGGTCCTTGAGAAGGCTGGACCAGAGGAGTAGGGGCCAACTGAAAAGGTGCTGGCGGTTGTGGAGGAGCAGGGGGCTGCACAACTGGAGGTTGCACAACTAAAGGTTGCGGAGGTGCTGTAGCACCCTGCATATAAGGGGGCGGTGAACTCAACAAATGCGACATTAAAGGATCTCTCTCAAGTTCCTTTGCTGCATCTTGCTGAAGAAGCGGCAAAGCTGGATAGCATTTCTCGATCACCATTTTACATTGCCTGTGCAACTGCTCACTCATCTGTTCCTCTTCGTTATCTTCAAACTGCATAGCAGCTTGCATTATCGAGATACCCCTTTCTCTCTTATTTCTCTTCGCTAATTTAATTTCCTTCTGTTTGGCTTCCTTTCGCCATAGACGGAAAGAGTCAAACATCGCCGGCCAGGCTTTCTTCTTAAAGAGTTTAACCTCTAAATTATCTAAGACTTCTGTGTCAAAACTACCATATTGGGGCCACTTTAGGACACCATCTTTCCTTGTGTACCTAACCCATACTTCATTATACGTGATAGGGCCCACTCCATGCTTTACGTAGAGCTCATATGTTGGAGTTCCAATTGGAGGAACCGGACACGAGTCCTCCAATCGGGAATCCCTATTTCGACCACAACAAAACAAATTTCCAAGTCTGCTAAGACCAGGCATCTTCGCTCACTAGTCTAGCTTCAAACTTCAAAGGATTATCGAATACGATAGTCTCGTGAATACACAAGTCCCTCCGCTTTGGTACTTGCAAGTTCCAAATCAAAGATCCCAAGGGGATACCCAAAACTAAGAACCAAACTAAGGACTGGGAGACGCTCCACTTATACTTAACTGATGTATCGATGACGTCACCAGAAGACCTGTCTATCGTCTCGCTCTACAATTCGTCTAAGGCTCCAAGACAGGGCGATAGTCAGGGCAGCAGTCCTTCGTAGCCGTCAGAAAGCGGGGAACCTTGCAGCAAAGACTTTCGGACCACGACGACATACAGGGGTCGATGAAGTGGCTGGCCTTCCTCCAGAATTTTCACACGGAGCTCCTCACGATCTTCAGGCTTTGGACCGGTACCGCTGAAATCGCCCTACGTTGGGCGCCAAATGGAGAACCGGGTTATTTTGGACCCAGCGGTGCCAGGGGACACACCTGAAATCTCCGGATTCACCTGTCTCAGAGTTACAGAAACGCGGCAACTTCTTGGTGACGTCAAAGTTCAAATGTATTGGCTGCAACCAGTAACAGAGGTCCACGAAGTACAGTGGCTGTATATTCGTAGGAGACTGCTCAATCTTACAAAGCCAGTCAACCCTTTTTATACGAAATATTACGCTTCAAGCAAACATTCCTTATTTACAGTAAACCAATCCCATGTGTACAATACAAGCATTGCAAGACAAACCCACATTTCATTGTCTAGCCCACCATCAATTACCCGGCAAGACCCAACACTCTTCATCAGATAAATCAGACGGACCCCTAATAAAAACGGGCATCTCCTCATCGTAAAACAGGCCATAAAGAAAGGAGCAGAGACAGGTGTGAGTAAGATTAGACATAGTTGTGTGCAATAAAGGGTTTATGGTATGCTGTGCCTTGATCCCTAATCTCGATCGGCTACTGGGAAAGGAACTGGCCGAACAGGTTTGGCTTCGGGCAACGGAGTCAGCTTGCCCAGGTCACGCAGATGTCAGCTAAAGGTGTACGTGTCGCAAAGACTTGTTCGGCCTTAGTCATCGGCCTATGTGAAGGCAACCACAAAATGGCTGCCGTGCCCAAAATGGAACCAGAGGGTTCAGAACGGAATCTTCTGATTTCATGGTGATTTCATCACTCGAACATGACGAAAATACTCGTATATAGTATACTCGTCATTCTCGGTCTGCTGATACCAAAATCGTCATGATACGATAATGTTTATGAAACGGGTTCAGAATTCACGGAACCTCATTAGCCAAACCAACAGTAATCAAATCTGTTAGCATTCCAGAATACTCAAATAGAATGGTGTCTCCGATTTCCAAAAAATGCCGTATGGCGGCAATCTCCCCAGATTTGGGGATACTAGGATATAATGCGCAGAAGTCCAAGGTAACCAGTATGTTGCTGTCAGTCTACTCACATTTTTTTCTTATTGCTTCATCAACCCTACCCTCCTTCTGCTGCATACACCAGAAGCAACACTACAAACAACATTCTCTCCTTTCGCCGCTTCAGCCGTGCCGTTTAAGGCTTATTTTGTAACTTTAAAGCTGAGTGCAGCGCTCGCTCTTCCCTAGACTCCACCCACTTATCATCTGTGTTGGACTTGGCCCTTTTTGCATGTTCACCCCTGAACTTTTTGCCTTAAGCTCTGACATGCTGGTAGTGATTTTAGACCTCTGGGCACTTTAGCTCTGTTGCCCAGTGTAGAATGCGTGCGCTCTCTGAGTGCCTGTGGTGAGATTGGCCTGCCCTCCCACAGGAATGCATGGGGGGATATGTGTGTCCATGGTAATTCCTGGTATGAGAGGAGTGCAGGGGCGAGTTTAGTATGTATGGACTTCTGAAAATAAATGCTGTGCAAAGGTGTGCACAGATTTATGGTGAGTGGTAGAAAAATGCCACTATTAGAATTTGGCATTGCTGTGTGTCTGCCTGCCTAATGTGAATTGCATGTCTGGCTTGAGTGACAGGGGCTGGATGGTGTGGGTTGCTCCTGGAGACAGGGTGAGTCAGCCCAGTGATGAATAGAGAGATCTGCATGCAGATGGAAGAGAGGAGTTGCACCTGGGACCTGAATAGGGCTGTGCCTTCCCTCCACAATGCTGGCTCCGCCCCCCTGTGGTGCGTTTGATCACTGAGCCCCCACCTAACAATAGGGAAGAGGAGCCTGGTAAACCGAGTGCTCCAAAATCAATTGCATCTGGTTTCCCAAGCCCAATGCTGTAACACAAAGGAAATTGTCCTATAAATGTACGGGCTGTGACCCCATGAAAGTGTTGTGCTGTTCTTACTTTGGGAGGACACTCTGTCAGGAGGAACCGCCCTGCGTGCTGGCCTTCCCAGCTGCACTTTGCTGGGGTCTCCCCAGCACCAAGGTCTCTCTTATTTCTGCCTTTTTGAGGACTTTTGTGGCCTAGCGCCTCGTGAGCGCTGTATTTGGGTCACCTAAGGGGAGAGGAGCAGGCCCTTCCTCAGCACGAGGCTGCGAGGGAATCCCAGCGTGTGGGATACTGAGGTACCGGGTATTTCAGAACCGGTAATAAACCGGTAAACCCAGCGGTGTCAGGGAAACACACCCACAGACCTCGAGTCCTTTCCTGATTCAGACCACAGAAACTCAGAGTCTTCTAGGTGAAGTCAAGGATCGATTTTATTGGCTGCAACCAAGGTAACAAGCGTCCTAGAAGTACAACACACGGGAAGTATATTCTCAGGAGACTGTCGCAATTCACAAAGTCAGGCTTCTCCTTGTATATGAAATATTGTGCTTAAGGCAAACATTCTCCGCATTTTAGTATACCATAGACATGTTACCATTACAAAAGAAAAGCAGAGTCATGATGACAAGGCCATAGTTCAGTTTGTACAACCCACAATAAATTACCCGGCAATGCCCAACATTCTCATCAGATATCGGTGGACCCCCAATAAAAACGGTCACCTCCCCATCATAAAGTAAGTAAGAGAAAAGAGCAGGGACAGGTGTGAGCAGGGTTCGGCAGGGTGTGTGTGCGATGAAAGGGTTTTATGGTAGGCTGTGCCTTGATGCTATTTTGTTCGGCCACTGGGAGAGGAGCTGACCAAACGGGCTCGGCCTGGGGCAATGGTTCTAACTTGCCCAGGTCAGGGAAAAGTCAATCAAGGTGTACGTGTCCTTTGGGAATCGAATTCGGCTTGATTCAGTTTGCCTGTGTGAGGGCAACTCACTAAAATGGCTGCCGTACACAAAATGGAAGCCAAGGGTTCGAGACGTAAATGACGATTTCGAGGTGAAATCGTCGCTCGAAAACGACGAAAATGCTTGTGCATAGTGTACTCGTCATTCTCGGTCTTTTGATACTAGATTCGTCCTGTTACGACGAAGTATAATTCTCGAGTCCAGAATTACACGAGTCCAGACATTTTCAGAACCACAAACCCTCCTTTTGCCCTTACATAGGCAATTCAACCTAATCTCATGCTAATCTGAGTCCAGGTCTATATTCCTAAAGTCATTGAGATGTTTCTGTAACATCATTCTAGTACTTAGCTCGTCTCTTGATACAGGTTTTCTTACACATGATGTAACACAAAGGCCACATATTGCAGGAACACACTGCACGCACAGACAGAACAGGAAAAGAATGGCTAAGACCATCCCAATGACCATCAGAATTTTCCATCCCCAGGCTGATATCAGTTCCCAGAACCATCCCATTAACGACCAATCTCCTTTATCCACATGAATAGATTCGGAAATCTTATGCAGTTTGGAGATGGCCTGGTACACTGTTGGAGCGTTATCCGGGATGAAAACACAGCAACTTGATTGGATCAATCTACATACCCCACCTCGGTCTGCAAGTATGACATCCAATGCGACCCTGTTCTGAAGGGTCATAAGGCGATCCGACTGGAGCTCAGCAGTCAAGTTACTAAGGGCACCAGCAGTTTCAATCACGGTGGACTCAACTACCCTTGTCAATTGCCTTATGTTCCTGCTGTTCACCATTTGTCCCCAGAACGGCAGAAAACCCTTTGCGAAGTCCCCAAATTCTTGACCCGCAGTGTCTTCTTTACTCAAGACCCCTCTAACTATCCTTGTCTTGTGGTAATCCGCCGCTGCTGTGTAGGTGGGAGGCAACAGGAACGAAACAAAACATGAGCCCGAAAAGTCAGGGGGCAACCATGTATAGGCTCTATCATGACAGATGAAATATGTACCCTTAGCTGCTAAGAACGCAGGGGAAGTCTGAGATCCAAAAACGTACGTTTCTGTACAGACACTCTTCCCTAACTGAGCTCTGGGATTTTTGCCAGTACCTTGCAGACACAGGCGACCCTGATGGGGTACAATCCAGATCGGGGACGATTTCTTAGCTTGCTGTTTCTCGCTCAGTGTAGCTTCATATCCGGTCACGTTCCAATTTATATATCCAAATATCTCATCATCCGGGGTATTTTCATAGGAGATTTCCCCCTTAATCATGTCGACTATACCCTTAACCAAAGCACTAGTCTTGGGATTGTCTTTTACAGAACGTAGGGGGTGGACTTCACGTGCGTATATGAACATTGTTCTGTATGCCAACACAGATCCATTATAGCTGAAAGGCAGAACCAGATAAGGAATACCTTTATCCGTCGTGTGAGGCATAAGACCACACACCCAACAGTTAGTCGTGTTCATTACTCGTTGGTGTTGGTGCAACAGCTGAACAAAGGAGTTATTAATGAACTCTAACCTTCTATTGGATTCATGGTCAGGAAGAGGGTGGAAAGAATGAGAGGAAACAGTAGGAGGAGGTATGGGCGATGCAGTGGGTGCAAATGTTACATGAAAGGAGAATAAAACATAACTTATTAAAAATATCATCACACTGAATAACATTAGAATGCACAATATTAAAAAACTTTTCTTTGTCATCACTTTACATAATTTGTGTTTAAAGTTCGTTGGTTTGGCAGGTCTCTCCAACCCGGAAAACTCCATCCTCTCTAAAGTGCTGCCCGCGGTGGGAGGTTGATTCTGCTAAGGGATGCTTCTGTCAGTCTAGGGCAACTCCCTTGGACCAACCAGAACTACCGACCTAGCGTCGTCAGCTGCACCCCAAAGACTGTAAGCAACCGCGGCCCTAGCAGCGGAACCCGGATGGCGGTTCGAAAAACAAAAATAAGCACGTTTCTCAGATGGGAGAGCTGCACTTTCAAAAATAGGGCTTGGAAGGAAAAATAATATTTTTTATTTGTCCATAGGTCTTGGTTTCAAATTGCAAAAGAAATCACTTTTATTAGTTCGTATTTCTCGGTCTCAAATTGTATTTCTGTTTTCCAGGTACTGTTTGGTCGCGGAACAAGAGTTCAGGTTCTGTAGTGTCTAATTGCTTTGACGGTGATACAACTGGTTGCAGAATGTTATCGCTCTCTTGTTCAGTCAGTGTTCCCTTTACGCGTGCATCATTAAAAGGTAGAAAACGGGGTATAATTTCAGATTCTGAGTCACCGACACCCTCCTGGACCCACTGGTCATATGGCAGAGGAAGGGGGATCCTTTTACAATGGACCCCGTGGATCCAGTGCTTCTTTCCCTCCACTCGGACGGCCGATCTTGTGGAGAGAAGGACGAGGTGCGGTCCGGTCCACCTGGGCTGGTCGTTCTTCGTTCTCTGGAAGTTCCTCACCAAAACCCAGGATCAAGGGGTTATTTCGTGTCCTGGAGTCCCAGAGACCGGAGGCAGGGTGTCGTGAACCTGTTGATGCAAAACACGCAATTTAGCCGTCAATTCGTACAGGTAATCAAGCAAAACAGGGTGTTCGATCTCGCTGAACTTGGTGGGTCTAGGCACTCCCCATATGTTGGCCGGGCGGCCGAAGACAATTTCGTATGGGCTAAGTTTCACTCGCGAATGCACAGTCATTCTGGTGGATAGGAGTGCTAAGGGTAGAGCGTCAGGCCATTTAAGACCTGTGCTCACTTGGATTTTGGCCAGTTTTAGCTTAAGCGTGCCGTTGTAACATTCTACTAGTCCAGCTGATTGGGGGTGATTTGCAGCATGGAACTTTTGTCGAATGCCTAGCCCCTCGCATACATTCTTCATCACAAGACCCACGAATTCACTTCCGTTATCACTCCAGACCATTTTAGGCATTCCGAATCTAGGGAAGAATTCTTTCACAAGGGCTTTCGCTGTGGATAAGGCAGTATTGTCTTTTAGGGGATATGCTTCTACCCATCTTGAGAAGGCACAAACAACAACGAGTACGTATTTTAAGTTGTTGCACCTCTCCATGTGGATGAAATGTAGCTGCAAAACCTCGAACGGATACGTAGGAGGCGCAAAATGACCAGCTGGAGTTGGGGTTCCCCTACCAGGGTTGTGTTGCAGACACACCATGCAATTCTTGACCACATTCTCTGCACACTTGGGAATTCCTGAATTTTGCCATGCTGGAGCCAACAACTTGCTAATCCCTTTCACGCTGATGTGAGCCATTCCATGAGCCATTGTAACTACCGCAAGCACGTACGCATCGGGTAACAACCATCTCGGATGCTCTGACAATTCAATCCAACAACCATTTGCATCCATTCTACCCGTACTTTCTCTCCACGTGCTCAACTCTTTCTCTGTAGCCTCAGCTTGAATAGACTTTACACTCTCTATCGTGTCTTCGCACATTCCAACATCACAAACCCATCTTGCTGGGCCTGCAACATACATTCGGCTCATCACATTCCTTGCGGTTTCTTTCGCGATCTCGTCAGCAAATGCATTTCCACGACCAACATCATCAGTCACCTTCTTGTGAGCACTACGTTTCACAATCGCCACTTGCAACGGCAAGGTCAGTGATTCAAGAAGCTCATTCACCAACTGACCATGCTGAATCTTAGCTCCATGCGAAGTCAGGAACCCACGTTCTTTCCACAATCGTCCAAAACTGTGAGCCACTCCACAGGCATACTGGCTGTCGGTATAGACAGTCACTGTCATACCTTTCGACAACACACATGCTCTCGTGAGTACAATCAATTCTGCTGCTTGAGCTGAATTATGGGGAATACGTGCAGTTTCAACAATTGTATGCAAGGTCGTGACAGCATACACTGCAGTCGTATCACCATTCGGAAGCTTGAAACATGAACCATCCACCCACAATGTACCATCACATTCAGCAAGAGGAGCATCTAGGAGGTCTATTCTCCCTTTCGTTTCTTCTTCTGTTCTAAGAAAACAATCATGCTGTTCTGAAGCATCTAATTCTTCTACAATTGGCAACAACGTAGCTGGGTTTAGTACGTTGCATCTTTTTATGTGAACATGACTAGCTAACAAGGTTAATTCGTAACCTGACAATCGAGCACTAGTTAAGTGCTGTGTCTTGGTTCTGTTCAACAACGTGTCTACTGCATGTGGAACCATAACGATCAAGGTGTTAATCATTACTAAACCAGCAGACTGTCTAATGGAAACAGCTGCTGCCGCTGTGGCTCTCAAACAACTCGGCAATGCTTTAGCTACCGGATCCAGAGTCGATGAAAAATAGGCGCATGGACGCTGCTTGTCCCCAAACGATTGTGTCAGTACTGACAATGCACAACCTTGTTTCTCGTGGACATACAATATAGAGGGCTTACTGTAGTTGGGGGTACCTAACACAGGAGCCGAACATAATGCTGTGCGCAATTCAGAAAAACTTTTCTGACACTCTTCAGACCAAGGAACGGGATTGGGTGTATCTTTACACGTTAATGCCACCAAAGGTTTGGATAATAACGAAAAATTTGGAATCCATTGCCTACAATATGATGTAATGCCCAAGAAAGCACGCACTTCTCTCTGTGTTCTTGGCACACTCAATTTCGCTATTGCCTGAATTCTCTCTGGGGTCAGTTTCCTTCCCTCCTTCGATAAGAGATGACCTAAGTAGGTCACTTCTTGTCAACAATATTGTAGTTTGGAAAGTGACACCTTGTGATGTAAATCACACAGATGATGCAACAAAGACAACATGGCTTTTTTACAGATTTCCTCAGTATTTGCAGCGACAAGCAAATCATCAACGTACTGAATGAGAGTAGCGCCGTCAGGTAAAACAATCGTATCAAGCTGTGTCTTTAGAGCTTGACTATATATTGACGGACTTTCACAGTAGCCCTGGGCAGCGCGTTTAAAGCGGAAGCTTTAACCTCCTAAAGTGAAGCCAAAAATATCCCTGCTCTCTTCAGCAATCGGGATGCTGAAGAAAGCATTCTTCAAGTCAATCACCGAAAACCAAGTAGCAGAAGCTGGAATCATAGTTAACAGGGCAGTAATGTCGGGAACAACTGGAAATTGTGGTACAACTATTTTATTCACCTCTCTAAGATAGATCACAAATCTGTAAACAGGTGGCTGGGAAGGGTCAGTTCGTTTAAAAACAGGCAGAACAGGACTATTGCAAACGTTCCCTGTTGTCTCTTCGATGACATATTTTGCCATCAGATCGTGAACGATTGCTAGCAACGCTTTTTCACCTTCACTAGATATTTTATATTGGGGAATCCGTGGCATTTTAACATTGGCTTTCAATGTTACAACATATGGTGGGATTTCTAAAAGACCCACATCATTAGAACCAGTAGCCCAAAGAATATCAAGAAGAAGCGACAATTCTGTTGGAAGTTTATCCCTCGACAAGTACATTGGAGAAACCACTTTCTTACCTAAAGTAAGTTGTACTCCTGAAGGAGAACAGTACAAAGTCGCATACAATCTTTTTAACAGATCTAATCCTAACAACTTTTCACCACAACCTGTTGTCAGAATAAGGGGTGCTTCTAATTCGCAAGGACCAACAGAAAGAGACAAAGGTTCAGAAATCGGATTTCTAACCGGGGCGCCAGAAAAACCCACAGAAACATTCGTTTCGCCAGACAAAGGTGCGCCAGGGAGTTTGGAGTGCATAATAGAACTCTTTGTAGCACCAGTATCCAGCAGAAAAAGCTCTGACACACCTGATGTAATTACCTCAACGTATGGTCCATTCTGATCTACTGGAACTGAAACGACTCCCTCTCTTTGTCTATGGCTGTCCTAGCAATCATTACATTCCCAATTCTCATTTTCTGTATAGTAATCGTCAGCATAGTACTGAGCTGTCCTACCAGAGGCGTTATTCTGCTGATCGAATTTATTCATAGAATTTTGAGGTGGGAGGGGACGTGCGTCTTGAGGGCCGTTTCCGCGTCCTCTACCTCTAGGCGCTTGTTGAGCACCTCTACCTCTTGTGTTTGAACCACCATTTGCGGGCTGTAACAGAATAGGGCAACTATACTTAAAATGACCCTCTTCCTTGCAGTATGAACACTGATTGGGCCCTACAGGAACACGTGGCTGAGTATACTCGACTCTTTGCGTGTTCCTCTGATACTGTTGAGGCTGCTGATAATTACTCTGATAATTAGTCTGACCACCATCATTCTGGCCGCCACCACCACGTGGCGGATATGCTTGCTGTAACAAAACCTTTGTTTTCAACTCTTTGGTCTTCTTTTCTGCTTTATCTTTCTCGTCTTTGTCTCTATTTTCATAGTACTGCGCAGTAGCCAATATCTGTGCTGAAGAAGAGACTGCCCAAGAACTCTCTGAATCTTTTAACTTTTTACACAACTCTGGAAGCAGATTGTGCACAAATTTATCGACGAACAATCTCTGACCAGCTTCTGTGCTCATATCTTGACCACTGTGGTCGACAAACGTTTCTTCAAACCTGGTGAAGAAATCAGACACCGTTTCATCTTTCTTCTGTTTACATGCAGACAACTTGTCCCAATTTACTCGCACCGCAGGCATTATCGTTTTCATATAATCAATTATTTTACCGGGTAGTTCTGCTATTAAAGGCTCGGGTTTAGCACCACCAATTTGTAAGGCATCTGCAGCAGTAATATTAGCCCATGAATCACCTAATTCCTGATCATGATCTGTATGACGAATCTTACCCCATAAAGGCTGTGGAACAACGTTCCCAAATAACATATCGATATCGGCTAAATTCATGATACATGACCCATCAGTCTGTGACAACTCTTTGTAATACCCTGCGGGGTTTTTCCGCGGATCAGGTAATGTCTGTTTAAGGGCTAAAACTTCGGCTCACTTCCATGGGACATGTACCCATACACGCTGAAAATGAGGCTGAACAGGCGGGTTAGCTTGTAGGTCACCCTCTCTCCACTGTGGGGGAACCTCTCTCATGGGGTACTGTCGCGACTTTTTCCTACCATTTTCACCACGCTCAGATTGCGATCGAGAAGTGTTCCCCTTACTCCGATACGACAACAATACCTCAACTGCTCTCTCGACATCGGGACCTACAATCATGCCCTCTGCGAAATCGAACCGCACGCGAAACAACTCGGGCGGGTCGCACTCTAGATCATTGTCTTCTAAATATTCACAGAAAAAAACACACATTTGTTCAAAAACGTATCTCTGTTTCGGCGCTTCCCATTGACGAAAGACTTCCATGACAGACTCTACATCATACCTTACAGTGTCCATGACCCATTTATGCGCTAAACGATTCAATAGATCTCTCTCTCTATAGTCAGGCAGTTGACTCCGCAACTGTCTTCGTTCCGTGTTAGGGGTCGTTTTAGGCGACCCGAGAAAAGGTGAGAAAAGATTAGTAACAGTGCTGGCCATTCTTTGTCGAACGGAAGGAGAAACTGACGGAAGAACAGGCGAAAAACCAGGGTGAGATAAGGCAGAAGCAGAGGCAATAGCAGGGGAAACATTAGGAGAAGTAGAAGGTGCACTAGGCAAAGTCGTAGAAAACACAGTTGAAACAGATGTGATCGGTGGGCCTTGAGAAGGCTGCACCAGAGGAGCAGAAGCCAGCTGAAGACTAGCTGGTGGGTGCTGCGGAGGAACAGGAGGCAATGCAACTACAGGTTGCGCAACTAAAGGTTGCGGAGGTGCTGTGGCATTTTGCGCATAGGGCGGTGGCGAACTTAACAAATGCGTCATTAACGGATCTTTTTCAAGTTCTTTTGCTGCATCTTGTTTAGGGGTTTGGTAAAACTGGATAACATCTGTCTATTACCATTTTACATTGCCTGTGCAGCTGCTCACTCATTTGTTCCTCTTCATTATCTTTAAACTGCATAGCAGCTTGCATTATCGAAATACCTCTTTCTCTCTTATTTTTCTTCTCTAGTTTAATTTCCTTCTGCTTGGCCTCCTTACGCCATAGGCGGAAAGAGTCAAACATTGCCGGCCGGGCTTTCTTCTTAAAAAGTTTGACCTCAAAGTTATCTAGGATTTCGGTATTAAAGCTACCATATTGGGGCCATTTTAAAACACCATCTTTTCTGGTGTATTTGATCCACACTTCGTTATATGTGATGGGGCCTACCCCATGTTTTACATATAATTCGTATGTTGGAGTTCCAATCGGAGGAACCGGACACGAGTCCTCCAATCGGGAGTCCCTATTATTACAACCAAGACATAACAAATTTCCAAGTCTAAGACCAGGCATCTTCGCTCTCTAGTCTAGTTCCAAACTTCAAAGGATTATCGATTACGATATTTCTCGTGAATACACGAGTCCTTCGGCTTTGGCGCTTGCAAGTACCAAATTATAGATCCCAAAGGATACCAAAACTAAGACCAACTAAGGACTGGGAGACGCTCCACTTATACTTAACTGAGGTATCGATTACGTCACCAGAAGACTCGTCTCAGTGTTTCGCTCTACCAAACTTCAAGGGTCCAAATCAGGGCGATAGCCAGGGCAGCAGTCCTTCGTAGCCGTCGGGAAGCGGGGAACCTCGCAGCAAAAGACTTTCGGACCACGTCGACATGCAGGGGTCGATGAAGTGGCAGGCCTTCCTCCAGAATTTTCTCACGAAGCTCCTCACGAACCTCTGGCTGGACCGGTACCGCTGGAATCGTCCCAAACGTTGGGCGCCAACTGAGGTACCGGGTTTTTCAGAACCGGTAAAAAACCGGTAAACCCAGCGGTGTCAGGGAAACACACCCACAGACCTCGAGTCCTTTCCTGATTCAGACCACAGAAACTCAGAGTCTTCTAGGTGAAGTCAAGGATCGATTTTATTGGCTGCAACCAAGGTAACAAGCGTCCTAGAAGTACAACACACGGGAAGTATATTCTCAGGAGACTGTCGCAATTCACAAAGTCAGGCTTCTCCTTTTATACGAAATATTGTGCTTAAGGCAAACATTCTCCGCATTTTAGTATACCATAGACATGTTACCATTACAAAAGAAAAGCAGAGTCATGATGACAAGGCCATAGTTCAGTTTGTACAACCCACAATAAATTACCCGGCAAGGCCCAACATTCTCATCAGATATCGGTGGACCCCCAATAAAAACGGTCACCTCCCCATCATAAAGTAAGTAAGAGAAAAGAGCAGGGACAGGTGTGAGCAGGGTTCGGCAGGGTGTGTGTGCGATGAAAGGGTTTTATGGTAGGCTGTGCCTTGATGCTATTTTGTTCGGCCACTGGGAGAGGAGCTGACCAAACGGGCTCGGCCTGGGGCAATGGTTCCAACTTGCCCATGTCAGGGAAAAGTCAATCAAGGTGTACGTGTCCTTTGGGAATCGAATTCGGCTTGATTCAGTTTGCCTGTGTGAGGGCAACTCACTAAAATGGCTGCCGTACACAAAATGGAAGCCAAGGGTTCGAGACGTAAATGACGATTTCGAGGTGAAATCGTCGCTCGAATACGACGAAAATGCTTGTGCATAGTGTACTCATCATTCTCGGTCTTTTGATACTAGATTCGTCCTGTTACGACGAAGTATAACTCTGGAGTCCAGAATTACATGAGTCCAGACATTTTCAGAACCACAAAACCCCCCTGAGCTCCTTATTGAAGCAGGAGCCCACCCCACAATTGTGTGTGCTGCCGGCGGGTGCCCACCCCGCAATCATCTTTATTGAAAGAGCGTGTGCCCACCCCGCATTGCCGCTGTTTCCACGTATCAGTACTTTAAAAAAAAAACAAAGTGTGAGCCCATCTCGCCGGTTCTGCCCCCCCCCCGGCGTGAGGCCGCCGCCGCCGAGAATACAGAGGTTCTACAAGAGGGGCCCCCACGCTGCCCGCGGCGACGTGGAAGCCAGGCAGAGCTGTAGGAGAGTAGGGTCTGCAATCCTATGGTCACCCCAGATTTTTGCTTCACTGGTTTACAACTTTGCCTGGCTGTGGGCCTGCTAATCAGACCCACAGCCTAGCTGTTCTCTCTCTAAATTGACAACCATGTACTTTAGGTGCATTTACCAATTGGTACTGTGCCACCTTATCAGTCCCTGTACAGTGTACCTTAGGTACCCAGGGCATAGGTGTACCCAGGGCGTACCAGGGGCTGAAGCATGTATTATGCCACCCCTGGCTGGCCATCTAGACAGACACAACTGGCTGGTAGGACAGCTGGGGCAAGGGGGTGTAATCACCCTTTGCTGTAGATATAGTATACCTATATCTAACCCTAAAATGGACACATATACTCCTGTCAGTCACTCCTATGGCAGGCCTTATCAATCCTGAAGGCAGAGTGCTTGGAATTATGTGAGATGGTGCTCTGGCATGAGCTGAGCCCGTCTGCAGCTTGGGGAACCAAGTCCTAATAGCTGTTCCTTGATAACGCTATACCATATACTCTTAAGTGCATTATAATCCTCGCGGTTGAATGCTAACTTTGGTATATCATTATCAAAACATGTCGAGTAAGGTGTCATACGAATTGGAATACTACCCCCTCGCCAATTCTGGTGACGGGGGTAGCATTCCACCCTTTTAGAGGGACACGACATGTATGTAACTACGAACCCCGGTTAAAGTTAACTCGAACCTTGGCATCACAAAATGGATGCTGCCACCACAGACACAAGTCTGACCTCCTGCTGCTGGGAGTCCTTCCAGCGAGGGAGGCTCGGACAAAGGGTTTCCTGCCTTGGGAGGTGCTAGCACCACCCCAGACAGGATTTTGTGTATTGGGTAGGACAGGCCTGAAAGGAATGAGACATGCCTGGGGCACACAAGGTGTCCTGTGCATACACCGGTTCAAACCAGTTGCTGGGGCATCCCTGCCCCAGCTCTGGCGTGAAACCGGACAAAGGATAGGGGGTGTAACAACCCCCCTTCCTGGTCCCACCCATGGGAGGGACCTAGTCACAGTACAGCCCCCTTTAGGAGAATAAAGGTAGAAGCTGGTCCCATTTCAAATTAGATTATCCTGCCCAACTTTACAAGAAGAAACTCTGGACTTCAACGTTCTGCTCCACAGAAGACTGAAGAATCTCCCTTGTGGGCAAGGAGTGTCCACCCTGCAACTGCAGTCACCATCAAGCGTCCAGCGGCTTCACTTTGTCGTCTTCCCTCAAGGATCCAGACTTCAGAGCCCGACTCGGATTTCCAGACCTCTCCGACCTCAACTCACATCTGCAGCACAGCTGAGACCCGTGGGTGCGACGAGACACGTGGGACCTGCCATCTTGAAGAAACTGCACTTCGCTTCCAGCACGACTTCAGAGGCATCCTCGAGTAAGTGCTTTGGGGATTGAGAAGCCCCAGCCCCGAGCAGGTCCTGCACCGAAGACCAGCCCCCTAGCATCCACGAGATCTGCGTGGGGCCCTTTTGCTTGATTGCTGCTCGACGTGTTGTCTGGTCACTTGCGGGCTGGCTAGTGACCTCCTAGACGATGATTCTTGAAATCTTCACTGCTGGTCTGGTTGCTCCAGACTGACCCTTGCTCCCTTCCAAAAGAGGAGAACCCCGGACCCTCCTGGTCCACTCCAGATGCCGTTTCCACTCACCGCGTGGGTTGCCTTTTCCAAGGCCTGTTGACTCCAAATCCGGATCCGACACCGCCGACAGCGAGAGCCTGCGTGGGACAGCTCGTGCCTCCATCCTGGTCGTCGAAGACACCTCCTGGTCCACGTGGCTGCAGAAACAAGCGTCCACTCTTCACCTGATCGCGACGACGACATCTGGTTCCTTCCTGGTTCCACTCCAGTCACTGGCTAGTGACTTTGACCATTGTCCCCTCTGCTTTCAGGTCCTCTTCTTCCTCGATCCACCCGTGGATCGCACATGACATCTTCCACCTGGTCGCCTGCAGCATCTTTTCTTCCAGGCTCCATAGACTTCAACGCAGAAACCCGACACGACTTCGCACCTATGCACCCGCAGCCCGTGGGTGAGGTAACAAGAGCATTTCGGTGCTCAAGGGTAGAATAACTCTCCTAGTGTCCAGATTCACAGTCGTTTTAGTCCTAACCAGTCAGGGTTTTTCTCGAACTGTACTGTCCATTGTCTTTGTTCCGCATCTCGCGTGTGAGTTCACACGCTGCACACGTGTCCCGTGGGCCTCCTATTACTTACCTGAGGTTAGGTTAGTGTAGTCCCAGCGAACCTACAGCATCTGGACAGCTCCATTCCTTCTATCGATTTCCTTATACCATTTACTTAGTATATGATTTGTCGTGCCCCTAGGGCACCATTGTGATTTTGTGCAACTTATCGTATTTTTCCTAAGAGATTGTCATGTGCTTAGCCCTCTGACCTCATAAAGAGTTCAGAGGTGTTTGTTATTAATAAATATATTGTTTATTTTCATAACAACCTGTCTGGTGTCCTTTCATCTGGTATTCAAGGGGTTATATGTGGTAAAACAGCTGGCTTCACATGCCAAAAGAGTTTAGCCTAAGACTGCTTTGTCAATGCTACCATTAGGATAGCTGGTCTATAAGGTTGACTTACAACCAATCACCATAAGGGTTGTTTGGACTGATACAAGGTGATCACTAGAACTAGTGAGCATCATATATCAGGCCAACTTCTCAGATTGGTGGCAGCGGTGGGATTTGAGCTTGCTGTTGTTTTTACCAAATATAATCTTGAAATATCATATATCAGGTCAACTTCTCACAAGAGCGGCCTTGTTGTGGGCGGGGCGCTCTGCAAGAAGCCGGAGGCAGACGGGAGCCTACCTGTGGAAAAAGGAGAAAGGAAGCGGGCGGGAGCCTACCCCGCGTTCCTTGGACCAAAAGAAGAGAGAGACCGCCCGACTAGGTGAGGAGGGTTCCAGGGTTGGGAGAGAGATGAGTCACGTTGTCGGTGCCTGCTCCCACACACCGGAACCCAGAGAAATCTGCCAGTGCAGCCCCAGTGAGTGAGGGGGGCTGAATGCACCGCCGTGTTGGTGCCGCTCTAGGCACATTGTTGGTACTTGTGGCATTTTCTCATCTGCGCCGCAGAAGCGGGCAGCTGCAACGTTTTGGGCCCTTTTCCAGTCTAATCTCCCACTAGAGGCCCCTGCTCTTCCCCGTGTTGGCCAGATTTAGTTACAGTTGCCCTGTGTGACAGTGGGCAACTGCAACATTTGGGGCAGAGTTCATTTTCAGAGTCCCAGGGCGGGGCTCCCATGTGCACTTTGCCCGTCCTCATTGCTTGTGGGGCATTATTTTGGGCGCCAGAGGCACAGTGAGTGCCAGGACAGCCGGTGCATTCCCACAGCTCCACTGCGAAGCGCAGGCAGCTGCAACGTTTGGGCCCATTTATTTTTTTAGAATCCCAGTGGGGGACAGAGGGTGCCAGTGCCCATCTTTTTGGATTGCACAGCTGCCCAGCAAGTAGTGAGCAGCTGCCATGTTTAGGCCAGCATTCCTTTGGGGGCTTCTCTGAATGAGGTAGAAGTGAGATGCACTCCTTTGCCCAGCACAATTGCGCACTGCGAATTCAGCAGCCCTGACATTTGGGACATAGGGCATTAGAGCCCCTGAGAAGGCCAGTTGGCCAGGGGGACTAATAGGTCGGCCTACCACCAAAGCTGTGGCCTAAGGGGCTCAGAACAACTCCTTAGACAGCCATAACATACGGAGCTCCGATGGAGAGCCAGGACGAGATCCAAGCTCCAAAAGCCATTAAGGCTGACCCCGAAGCCAGCACATCACGAGGTGCTAGAAAAGCTCTGTCTGATCAAGTTCTAAAGGAAGTGCCTGAGAGAGCACTACTGTCCTCCAATGTATACACAGCTGCTGCATTCTTAAAACCGCCAACTGCGTGCGATATTGCAAAAAAAGAGAATATTGGCGATCGATGGATGGATAGAGACTTTTGAAGAGTTCATAGATGCAATAGATGAAAAAGAGTATAAAGTATCTTGAGAAACATGACCGGTGAAGGAGTGAAAGAAGCCATGAACAAGAATTTGCAAGAAGGTGAAAAGACATATGATCAAATGGAAAAGGCCTTTAGTGTCCAGTTTAAGCCAGTGACAAATGTGAATTATAAAAGATACATATTCAGCCAAGAATGCCAAGGACCATGTACGACCATTGATGAGTTGGTTCAAAGACTGGATGTTTGGTAAAGCACTGTAAATTAAATTAATTTATGATGAGGAGGCAACCCTCCTCGGAGTAATCAATGGATGTCTGTCGTATGCATTTCAACGACGAATGCTGATGGAAACTGATCTTGTATCAAGTCCTCAAGGCTGCTTGTGCTGACAAGAGTGCTTATTGCCAAGTGACTAACATGGAGGCCATAGGCGCCCAAAGTGCGTCAGTCATGAGCTCGAAAAGTAAGACAAGGTTCAAGGCCGAGGGGCACAATGTCCTGTCTCCACAGAAAAAGAAAACGTGTTACAGACATGGACTGTCATTTCCACACGAAGGTAAATGTCCTGCAATTGGACAGATATGCATAGACATAGACTATGGTAAAGCAAGTCATTTCGTGATGACTTGCAACGTGAAGATAAAAGTAAGTGTGTTGCAGTGTGAAGACAAAATGTCCGACCAAACGTGTTACAGACATGGACTGTCATTTCCACATGGGGGTAAATGTCTCGCAATTGGACAGATATGCATAGACTGTGGTAAAGCAAATTATTTTGTGATGACTTGCAACGTGAAGATAAAAGTAAGTGTGTTGCAGCGTGAAGACAAAATGTCCGACCAAACGCTACGTCAGTGACATTCGATGTATTCCCACAAGGCTAAGCGGTCACACCAATTGAGGCAAATCGACACAAGATGAAGTTGATAATCGTCTAAATCATCGAGAAAGAATTCCTCTGTGTCTGTTTACAATGAAAGGGACAATGATAATTGTGCAATATTGATGTTTACTTCAAAAAGGCATGTACATATGGGGCTAGTCGAATGTGAGAAAAAATCCAAAGTGAAGACAATTCAACATGAAGACAGCTGTGCGTCGATAAATATTATGCCGCTGGAGATGTATCGCAAATTATCTCCGGTACCACAACTTACGAACTCAAAGACTAAAGTATACTCATGGGCTGCCTCAACGCCCTTCAAAAGTCAAATAAAAATGTTGTAGCCATGATGAAACAGAAGAAAACTGTGATGAATGTGCCGATTCATGTACTTCAAGGAACAGCTTCAAGTGTTTGCTAAATTTCCATAGTGCTGCTGGCTGATATGGGACTGATATCAGTGAACTACACTATGAATGCTCATCATCAAGTTGTAAGTCGATTTCTTTCATTATTTTATTGGTCGGGAAAAGTCAAACAATGAAAGTAAGATTACACATAAATGAGAATTTTCATCAAAGACACAGACGAGTTGCGTTTCACTTGCAAGAAGCTGTTGAAAAGGAACCTAATTTTTTACTTATATATGGCATCATTGAACGCTCCATTGGTCCGACACCATGGCTTTCTCCCATTGTAACAGTGCCTAAAAGAGACAGTGAATGACCTGTACGCATAATTGTTGACATGCGTCAGGCCAATAAGGCAACTGAGCGAGAAAAAACTCACAATCCACACATTGCTGATATAATACCTCAATTGAATGGCCCAGAGTTCTTCTCTCGACTCAACCTAAATAAAGGATCTTACCAATTGGACCTTGAAGAAAAATCCAGATACATTGCAACCTTTTCTAGGCAAGAAAAGCTTGACATTCTTCAGCCATGTCTTTTTTGATGGAGGTATGAAACCTGATCCATCTAGAGTACAAGCATTGTCTACTGCCAATCCCCCACAAAGCATTTCTATCTTACGATTATTTCTTGGAACGGTCCATTACTGTTCTAGATCCATGCAAGACTTTGCTATGGTCATTGCACCAGAACTAACCAAAAAGTATGTGTCTTTTCATTGGTCAGATGAGTGTGAGAAGAATGAATTTAAGTTTATATAGCGCGTAGCTCCCCTGAGGCCTCCTAGCGCTTATGGACCGAGCGGCAGATGAACTGCAATGTTAGAGCGAAGCCTTGAAGAGATGCGTTTTCAGGAGCTTGCGGAAGGCCAACAGAGCGTCCAAAAAATCAAGCAAGCCTTTGAGAATGCCATTGAAATACCCGACTTTGATCCCAAACTCCGTACAGAGGTTGCAGTTTATTCTAGCCCTGTAGGGTTAGGTGCAATCCTTGTACAGCACAAGGGACCGCCAAATTCCCGAGACATATTGTGGTACATGCCAATAAGAGCCTGCAACAAACTGAACGTGCATACGTGCACCCTGAGAAAGAAAGTTTGGCACTGGTTTGGGCTTGTGAATAATTTCCATGTGTTTGTGTATGGAAAGCCCTTCACATTAGTGGCTGATCTCCAAGCATTGTTGATGGTATATTTCAATCCCACAGCAAAAATGCCTCCTCGAATTGAGCGTTGGGGTTTGAGGTCACAAGAATACAACTACACGATTCTTCATCGTCCAGTGAAAGATCAGAAACTGGCTGATTATGCCCTGGTACCCCATCTAAGACAGTGGAGGATTACATCAAATTTATTGTGAAATGGAGCACACCAACTGCCTTTGCTTTAGAGCAAATATTCACTGCCACAAGCTAAGGTAGTGGCATGTCAAGATTAAAAGTTGTGGAACCAGTATTCTAGACCTCTTACTAATGACAGCGAGTATATGAAGTTCAGAAATGTAAGAGATGAACTTTCAGTAACACAGGAAGGCCTCATTCTGCAAGGTACATGGATTGTTATTCATCAAAATCTCTGACAACAAGTAGTCGAATTTGCCCAAGAAGGAGATCGAGGAATAGTTGCCACTAAGAGAGCTCTCCGTGATCGAGTCTGGTTTCCGTATTTTGACCAAAGGGTCAAAAAAGATTTGAAGACTTGTCCCATATGAAACTGACTTTCATCGGAAGTTAGTCAGCAACCTTTGATTGTGTCAGAATTGCCCCATCATGCTTGGGAGAGAATTGCTATTGATTTTTTTATGGCCCTCTGGATAATGGACATTATCTTCTAGTTATTGTTGATCAATTCTCCCATTTTCTATTGGTAGAAGACATTTCATCCACTACACATGAGCAGGGTTATTCAAAACCTAGATGGCATCTTAGCGACATGACTTCTACCTGCAATCTTAAAATCTGACAACGACCCACCTTTTAATAGTCGAGAATTCAAAAACTTTCTAAATCATCTCAATATAAAGCATCAAAAAAAGCACTCCCCTTTGACCCCAGGCCAATGGTCTGGTAGAACGCCTCATGAGTACTCTAAAGAAATCTGTTCAGCATTCTGCATTGGGGAAGCTCGACCTCGAAGGTGTTTTGAACACTATTCTTTGAGGTTACTGTTTGACCCCCTCACTCAACCACAGAGGAAACCCCTGCAACTATCATGTTTGGAAGAGTCATGACAACCAAGCTTTCCCAATGGGAGGGGCTGGGTGTGACAGGGGATACATCTGCATTCATCTGCATGCTGATAGTCTTCTTGGGCTGGGAGAGAGGTGATACACACTTACATTTGAATAGGTTGTGTCCTGCCCTCACTCAAAGGGCTGATTTACCCCCTACTGATCGTCTGGAGCCAGGAATGGGCTGCAAGGGACTGTTGCACACTTCTGAGGGTTCATTTGAAGTCCCCCGTTCATGAAAGACATTTTTGAGTATATGTACTGGAGCTCTGATCCCATGTTTTTAGACGCTGCTTGGGACTTGTAGCCAAACACTGTTGGCTCTACAAACTGCTCATTGCCATGAGAACTACTGTGCTGCCAGGAGCAACCACCATTTCGACTAACTGCCTTGTTGTGTTGACCTGCTGCTGCTGGGCTGCAGGAGGGACTGCCAATCTGCAACCTAACTGTATGTGCTGTCAGCTGCCTGCCACCTCCTTTTGTGCCCTGAAGTGCTCTCCAAGGGTTTGTTTGACTGCCCCCTGTTCTCTTGAGATCTCAGGGCCATCAAAGACCTTGTTGCCTCTTTTCTCCAAGACTTCTGCTGGGTGAGCCCATTATACAAGGGCTAGCATGTCGCCAGTGCACCCTTCTGCACCAAGGTAAAACTTTGTGCATTACAGGAGAGTGCACCATGGGCCTGCAGTGCAGCGCTCTGACCATCATGGCCCTGCAGTGCAGCGCTCTGACCAGGGGAGTGCCTTTGTGCCTTCTAGGGAAGTGCTCCATGTTTTACAAACCAGCATGTGGTGAGCGTTTTTCTCTAGCGAGAACAGCGTTGTTTCCCCTGGAGGCATTACCAGAGAAACAAACACGTCCTTGAGCCAGCGTGCTCACTGCAGCTGAATTGTATTGTGAACCTCACCCCCGGAGTCTGGCAAGATATCACCACCGTCAGATGCCACCTAGAACAAACTAGTGTGTCCCCTCTGGTCGTGGTCGTGAGACTCGAGGAACAGCCCCCTGAAGACTTGCTCTGAGGTGATACAGTGCTGCGTCCAAGGCTGCAGAGCTACAGGAGCTGCACACAGCCTTCGAGGCAGACCTTTCGATTACACGTTGTTCCGTAACATGCGGCGGCCAGCATTCTGAGGCTCATTCCAGCCAGCCTTGTCCTCTGGTTTTAACGTGTATACTGCACAAAGCTCTCAACATCGGGTCCCACTTCCGAGACATGACAACATTGTTAGCAAGTTACAGATGCCCTGATGACAGTGACCCTGCACCCACAAAGGTACTGTGAGGCGGGTTGGGTCGAGCAGAGTGGTAAAGCCGCCCTGCTCTCCTTCACGGGTGGCTTGGTTTCCCTTGGGCAAAGAGACCCGATTCAAGTGGCTCCGGTGGGCTCCAAATTTGCAAGAGCGTGAGGGGCATTTCTTGTTCAGCATTGTCTCTGCTCTGGAGATGACCTCAAGAATGGCGCAGGACCGTCCATACAGGAGAACTGCTGGAAGACTCAATCTCCATTACTGTATGGCGTTTAGTAGGTGCTCCTGCGCCGTACGTTTGGTTTCTAAATGCAATCACTTCAACCACGTTCACTATAGTTACCATATGAAGTGTAATAGGAGCGCAGGTGCACTGTTACCTATGTTTTCATAGTAATTTATGTGTTTTTCTCTATCAAACCTGCATTATTTGCACTAACGGTGTGATTTAAGTCATTTTGGTCTTGTTTGATGTACAATATAGAATCTATTTTTACTTAATCCTGCGTGGAGTTCCTTTTGTAGTGTACTCACTGTGTTGCTGCACTAGTGTGTTGCACAAATGCTTTGCACATTGCCTCTTTAAACTAGCCTGACTGCTCTGCGCCAAGCTACCAGAGGGTGAGCGCAGGTTATCTCGGGTGTGTATCTGGCTTACCCTGACTAGAGTGGTGGATTCTGCCTGGCTTAGGTGCCTACCCTAGCCAACCAGAAACCCCATGTCTAACAGTGGTTCTTGTGAATTACTTGATTTTCCAGCATGCTCCTGCTGCAGGACTAGGTCAACGCACTTTATGTAGGAGGACTAGCCACCATTTGTGTCTCAAAGGGAACTGTGACTCTTTTTCTTAGAACATGCATTTTTTTCCCTGAATTGCAACTGTTCACTTCTCCATATTATAACAATGCAGCTTTTTCAATAAATATTTTCCATGTGTAATTTTCAATGTTTTTTCTATTTTGCAGAACAACAATCACATCTAGAAAGTATGAATGTGAAAGAAAGCCATTAAGGTTCCAGAGGAAAGATGAATTTTACAAAAAATATCTACTTAAAAAAACGGCGCAGAATGCACATGAGCGAGAGATGCTTTGCTTGTAATGTGTGTGAGAAAGGATTCATCAATGAGACACTTCTTGTGAGGCACAAAAAAGGACACACCAGCCTCAGGCCATATCCATGCGAAACGTGTAAAAAGTGTTTCACTCAAAAGGCAACTTTTTTACAGCATCAAAGAACACACACTGGAGAGAAGCCGCATCACTGCACAGTGTGTTCCAAGCGCTTTGCTTATAAGAAAGGCCTTGTACAGCATCAACGCATACACACAGGAGAAAAGCCTTATCACTGCACCCTGTGTGAGAAGAGCTTCAGGCAAAAGGCAACTCTACTAAAGCACCAACTTATACACACTGGAGCGCGACCTCATCACTGCACTGTGTGTTCAAAGTGCTTTTCTCAAAAGGGAGACCTCGTACGGCATCAAAGTATACACACAGGAGAGAGACTTCATCATTGCACTGTGTGTGAGAAGCGCTTTTCTCGTAAGTCGACCCTTGTACTGCATCAAAGAACACACACAGGAGAGCGACCTCATCACTGCACTGTGTGTTCAAAGTGCTTTTCTCAAAAGGGAGACCTCGTACGGCATCTAAGTTTACACACAGGAGAGAGACCTCATGTGTTCCAAAACCTTTTCTTAGAAGGCAACCCTTGTACTGCATCAAATCGTACGCACAGGAAAGAAGCTTTATCACTGCACTGAGTGTTCCAAGCGCTTTGCTTATAAGGGAGGCCTTGTACATCATCAAAAAACACACACAGGAGAAAAGCCTTTTCGCTGCACTGTGTGCGAGAAGAGCTTCAATCAAAAGGCAAATCTACAAACGCACCAACTAATGCACACTGGAGAGAGACCTTATCATTGCTCTGTGTGTTCAAAGCGCTTTTCCCAGAACGGAGGCCTTGTACGGCATCAAAGCGTACACACATGAGAGAAGCCTTTTTACTGCACTGTGTGCGAGAAGAGCTAAAATCAAAAGTCAAGTCTCGTAACACCAAACACACAGGAGAGAAACCCTATCACTGCAAAGTGTCTTCCAAGCGCTTTTCTCAGAAAGAAAGGCGATGTATGGCATCAAAGTGCACACACAGGAAAGAGGCCTTATCACTGCACTGTGTGTGAGAAGAGCTTTACCGGTAAGGCACATCTTCTACGGCTCCGAAGTTTACACTCCAGTGAGAGGCCTCATCGCTGTACTGGGTGTGAGAAGAGATTTAATCGAAAGGCACATATGCAACGGCACCAAATAATACACACTGAACTGAACCCTATCACTGCACAGTTTATGCCAGGAACTTCACTCAAAACGAAAGTTTCTACAACACCAGTTAATACAAACAAGATAGATCCATTTTCACTGTAACAATCTTATGTCCTGCTTACCCCAAAGTAAGTTTTACTGGAATTTTGTAATTTAGCTAGGGCTAATAGTCAAAAATGCCTAATGGCCAGTGTTCCCTGTAGGGTACGTGCATATAGTGTAATAACCACGAGTGCGCAAACTCCGTTGCGAAGCGCATACACTTCACACATCACTGAGGCACAATTTGCAGCTTTTGCTTTTCAAAAGCGAGCAGCGTGGAAAAAAAGAAGGAGCACAGAGAGCAGATCTTGGGCCTAGCAACATACCACAGCAGAAGAGGGGAGAACGTTGCAGCGTGCCTCTTAAACGGCAGGTATCGGGTTGCCGAGGTTCACAAGTTGTGCAGCATCTTTCTTCTTCGCATGCCGTTTGCTGCACTAGTTTCTGAGAGAGGCTGCAGGACTTTACAGGCAGCTGTAGCTCTCCGGGCGTGATCCGTCCCTTTTAAAATAAAGGCCATGCACTAATTAATGCAGGATCCACGCATGATAAGGGTCACCTATTAGACCCAATGTTTTCTAATATCCCCCGTCTCCTGGCCTGGTCAGCATATCCTCTCCCGTGGTCCGACCACTTCTTGGTCTCGGTTGAATGTAAGTTGAGCTACCCCCAACACCCGCCCAACAGGTTTTCCTGGTGGACAGAGCTTGGTCCAGATTATCGATCAATGACTGGACCTCCAAACTGGTAGACTCGCTTCCTTCTCCCGAGTCAGACCCGATTAAAGGAGATGCGAACTTCAACCAATGGTTGACTGCTTTGCTTGATGCCCACATTCCTAATAAGAGAGTGCAAAAGAGGGAGAAAAGAATCGGCTCGGCTCCCTGGTACACTGCTGAGCTTCGCTTGCTTAAGAAAGGATGTAAAAAGCTAGAGAGGGTATGGAGAAAGAAATTAGAGGCAAATAAGCGAGAGGAATATCGTGTAGCTATGAGGGGTTATAAAGCTGCCCTCCGGCTGGCAAAAGCCCAATTTTTTGAAGAGCGCATAAGATCGGCCTCAAACTCATCTAGGGAAACTTTTAAAGTGGTGCAAGAACTCCTTAAAGTTCCCGAACCTGTAGTTACACATGATAAACAGAAGTGTAAGGAGCTGGCAGACTTCTTTCACATAAAAATAGGAAAGATACTTAGTTCCCTGCCTCAGAACATTCAACCTCAACAGACTCAGAAAAAAGAACTCCTTAATTCAGCCTAGAGAGTTATTTACCTCTCTAGATACTTTCGGCCCAGTTTCAGAGGCTGAAGTATTGAAAGTCCTTAGATCTATGAAAAGTGGCTCCCCTATGGATCCAGTCCCTATGACATTTTTAAAGCAAGTAGCATCCTCCATAGTGACTCCTATCACTGATTTGATGAACGCTTCTTTCTCCCAGGGCTTGGTGCCACCAAGCTGGAAAACAGCAGTGGTTAAGGCACTTTTAAAAAAGCCTAACTTGGACACGGCGGGATTGGCAAATTTTAGGCCCATATCTCTTCTGCCAGGCCTCGGCAAAATTGCTGAGAGACTAGCGAATTACCAATTGTCAGGCTTCTTGGAGTCGAATGGACTGCTCCGAGACTCGCAGACCGGTTTCCGTCCAGGCCAGGGCACTGACACTGCCCTCCTGGCAGTCGTAGAAGAATCCAGACGCATTATGGACTCAGGAGGATCAGTGGCGGTGATCCTCCTGGACCTTAGTGCGGCGTTTGACACCGTTAATCATCAGGTGCTGATTCAGCGACTGTCAGGGGTGGGTGTGGCAGGGGCCGCTTTGAAGTGGCTTAGGTCATTTCTGACAGACGTGCATATCAGGTTTGGGAAGGCAGCAATCGGACTACATCTATCCCCCTCCAGTGGGGGGTGCCACAGGGCTCCTCCCTTAGCCCTACATTGTTTAATGTATACATGGCCCCCCTGGAGGATGTGGTGACCCCTTATAACATCAAGATCACCAGCTATGCTGATGATACTCAGTTAGTGGTCGCCCTTTCACAACTGGTAGAGAATCCCGATTTGCTGTACTCATGCCTGTCGGAAGTCCACACCTGGATGGACCAATCAGCTCTTAAGCTGAATGGCTCTAAGACAGAGATAATGCTGCTAGGGAATAAAGCTCCCTCACTCCCATTGACCAGCTGGCCTAGTTGTATGGGCGATCTCCCCAGCATGAAAGAGGAGATTAAGAGCTTGGGGGTCTGGTTGAAACCTGATCTTTCATTCAGGACCCAAGCTAAAAAAACGGCAGGAGTTTGTTTCGCCCTGTTACGTTCAGCTCGCAAAATCTTCCCTCTTCTTCCTTTTCCATCCAGGAAGTTGTTGATTCAGGGGCTGATAACATCGCGACTCGATTATAGCAATGCCCTTTTTCTGGGTGCCCCTGAATCTACTTTTAACAAACTTCAGCAGGTCCAAAATGCGGCGGCCAGATTGCTCATGGGCACTCCCAGAACCGAGTCAGCTAGACCTGCCCTAAAGGCATTGCACTGGCTCCCAGTGCGGGAAAGAGTAAAATTTAAGGCACTCTGTATAGCCCACAAAATTCTCCAGGGGACAGGACCCCCTATTTTGAGAAATTTAGCAGTGCCATACAAAGCGAACAGAACATTGCGTTCTGACCAGAAACATCTCCTCCTAGTCCCCAGAGTAAAGAGGGCACGCACGGGCGGGAGGAGATTTTCGGTGAACACTGCGAGGCTTTGGAATTCCCTACCTTTAAAACTGCGCGCTAAGACCTGCATTTTGCGCTTTCGCAAATGTCTGAAAACTCATCTGTTCCCTGTTTGATTGCACCTGACTGACTGTTTTTATCTGTTGGTGTCCTGTTAAGCGCTGGGATGCCCTAGGGTAACTGCGCGCTATATAAAATTTTAAATAAAAATAAATAAAAATTAGCATTGTTCGGTATTTAAGGGCAATGATGATATTTAAGTCCCAGCTAAAAGTGTTCAAAAAGCAAGCACTCGGTGCATAATGGTATGCCTGTGCTAAACGTATTTAGAGAAGTCATTTCTGACCCTGCCGCAAGCATGCTTAGTCATATGTGCCCGCAGTGAGGCAGCATCATTCAGATGAGTCATTTTCCCGGCTCCGTAATTGCAGCTCTGGTCACCTGTGAAGCGTGATTGCGAGCAGCCATACAAGAATGTAAGGAGATATGATCGGTAACCAATCACACCCTCGTGTTATTTCTTTATAAATGTCCAGAGCGTTTCTCACTGCTAGTTGATTCTATTGCACCAACCAAATATAGGATTCATTTACTACATTGCTCACGCCGTTACATGAGGGCACAGCCGCAACGCTCCCTCGCCATCTTACAAATCACACACTAAACTACTACTTACACGTCACAACAACTTTGAGCTCACAGCTAGGGCTCTCAGCACAGCCCCCTATTTGCAGATGCCAATGTGCTAACAAATCGAAAGCCCGATGCCCCTCTGCAGCGCACAGAGGTACTCGCCTCTCGGAACAGACTTGCTTCCATCTTCAGCCCAGGTGCTGCTCGCTCTTTGTGGTGCCTGATTACCGTTGGAGCTGCAGAGAGGAACAGGGGCTCTTTTCCCTTCCCTTCATACCTTTTACCACATATGTTTAAGAGTTAGTAGTTGAACTGTGGTTATTGCAGATGTATGTAGACCTATTTTCCTAAATAAATCCTGCTGTATCTTGCATTTCAAAGGGTTCGAGTCTGTGCATTTAAGATCCCCTCCTATAGGGCGCACATTTATTTTTGTGTCGCTCTGTAAGCTCTACAGCGCTCAGGCTTCGGTAGTGAAGAGTGTGGCCACAACCAAATGGAAAGCACCTAACCCACTGAGCAGCCCTGTATCTATGAGTGCCGCCAGGTATAACTTGATTTACCTCCTGTAAGGAGTAAGTACTGTGTCCAGACTGATTTTTTAATTTCTTTTTTTAAGCCCAGCACTTTTTAGGTCGAGCAGACCTGCATTCAAAGCGAAGCTTTGATTGCTGTTGTCTGCTTCAGACCTATTGTCAGCCGTATTTGGGAATGTGGACAAGAGAGGGTGCACGAGCGCAGATTGCACCTCGTGGGCGCGCACGGCGCCGTGCCCATCTCCTGCCTCGGAAGCTCCAACACGCATGCGCATACCCAGAGACACACACACACACAAGCACCCATGCACGCACCCATACATACAGAGAACCCCCACCCCCTCATCCCTCCTTTAGCCCCCCTCCCTTTCTCTCATGGCCTCTTACTCATCCAAACTCTACTTTCCAGGCAGAGGCCGCTCCCTCAAAGAGTTTGGGGTAATACGCTGGGCGTGCTAGGTAACGGGACGAAGTTCGAGGGAGGTGACATGCAAATTGTCGAGGGAGATTGGCGGCTAAGTAAATCCAGACATTGGGGGTGGATAGCTCGGCGGGCAGGGAGCCTGCTGGGCTGTACGTGAGGGTCTTATGAACAGTAATGTGAAGGCGGGGAAGGGATGTAACGTGAACCCAGATGTGCCGGGTCTGGAGTCCCTTCTCCACAGCTGGGAGTCCCGGAGTCCGGCTGTTCCCCAGACCTGGAGCGGGGGCTGCCGCCAGCACCATGCGGGCGAAGTGCGGGCCCCCGGCGGCCCTCCTGCTGCTCCTGCTCCCAGGGACGCGGGCCTGCCGCTGCCTCTGCTTCAAGGCTACTATGCGCTGCATGCACCTGGGTCTGGACGCCGTGCCCGCGGTGCCAGCAGGCACCGGAGTGCTGTGAGTACCTCGCTGCTTCCGGGTGTCAGTGTGTGAGTAGAGTACCATCATGTATGAAGTCCCCACCTCTTAGTGAGTTACATTGGTATAATGGGAGTGCATAGGTGCCTCTGTATGTCATTGGTTGGGTACCCCACCCTATATGTATGTGCAAGTCCCTTTCCCTGTAGGCATGTTAGTACCTTACCCTGTATGTATGTAAGTACCCCACCCTGTATGTATGCGAGGACCTCGCCCTGTATGTGAGTAACCAACCATGTATGTATGTAAGTCCCTCACCCTGTGTGTATGTTAGTACCTCAACCTGTATGAATGTAAGTACCTCACCCTGTGTGTATGTTAGTACCTCACCCTGTATGAATGTAAGTACCTCACCCTGTATGAATGTAAGTACCTCACCCTGAATGTATGTGAGCGCATCAACCTGTATGTATATACGTACCTCACCCTGTATGTATGTGAGCACCTCACCCTGTGTGTATGTTAGTACCTTACACTGTATGAATGTAAGTACCTCACCCTGTGTGTATGTTAGTACCTCACCCTGTATGAATGTAAGTACCTCACCCTGAATGTATATGACTTCTCAACCTGTATGTATATACGTACCTCACCCTGTATGTATGCGAGTACCTCACCCTGTATGTATGTAGGTACCTCGCCCTGTATGCATGTGAGTACCTCAAGCTGTATGCATGTAAGTACCTCAATCTGTTTGTATGTTAGTACCTCAACCTGTATGTGTAGAAGTACCTCACCCTGTATTTCTATGTAAGTACCTCACCCTGTTTGAATGTTAGTACCTCACCCTGTATGTATGTGAATACTTCACCCTGTGTGTATATGTAAGTACCTGACCCTGTTTGTATGTTAGTACCTCACCGTGTATGTATGTAAGTACCTCACCCTGTATGTATGTATATGTAATTACCTCACCCTGTGTATTAGTAAGTACCTCACCCTGTTCATATGTTAGTACCTCACCCTGTATGTATGTAAGTACCTCACCCTGTGCGTATGTGAGCACCTCAACCTGTGTATTAGTAAGTACCTCACCCTGTATGTATGTAAGTCCCTCACCTTGTATGTATATGTAAGTACCTCACCCTGTATGTATATGTTAGTACCTCACATTGTATGTATGTAAGTACCTCACCCTGTGCGTATGTGAGCACCTCCACCTTTGTATTAGTAAGTCCCTCACCCTGTATGTATATGTAAGTACCTCACACTGTATGTATGTAAGTACCTCACACTGTATGTATATGTAAGTACCTCACCCTGTATGTATATGTACGTACCTCACCCTGTATGTATATGTAAGTACCTCACCCTGTATGCATATGTAAGTACAGCACCCTGTATGTACGTAAGTATCTCACCCTGTATGTACGTAAGTACCTCACCCTGTATGTATGTAAGTACTCCAGGCAGTACAGTGATGCCAGTCGCCCCCACCTCTGAGTGTCTCCTCACCGCGCAGTATGTAAGTACTCCAGGCAGTACAGTGATGCCAGTCGCCCCCACCTCTGAGTGACTCCTCACCGCGGTGCCTGTGGGTGTCTGTGCGTGAGTACCAGATTCCAACTGGACGTAGGCACCGCCGACTCTGGCGTGGCGCAACCCTCGCTCCACAGTAGGCTTACCCAACCCATTCCATTGGTGTGCAGGGAGTACCTAGTATTCTCTAGTTAGCAGTGCGTGAGAAGCTGATCCAAACTGTATGTGAGGACCGCCGCAATGGAGACGCACTCTCCGCCTCTGTGTGAGTACCACCTCGTGCATCTGTGTGAGAGTACTGCTTCCGGGTGTCAGTCAGTGTTTACATACTACACTTTCTATGCAAGTTACGTGATGTGCGTACTCTCCACCTAGCACTGAATGTTCCTATAATGTACCTATGCACCAGTGCATTGCTTTCTTCCCCGCTCTCCAAGCTTCTTTTGCAGTCCTTCTTTCTGCTGCTTCATGCCTCTTTCTGCATTGATGTAAAGTGCTCCCTGACAGGTGAGACACATGCAGACAGTCCTGTTTTCTTTAACCCAATAGAACATGTTTTTAAAGGCCTATTCCTGCAATGGAAAATACAAAACTTCAAAGTGCTAGAATGAGTCTGAAGGTGTCACATAGCACTCCTTTGTTTTGTGAGCTATTATACAATTTACAAGCATGCCTAATACAGATATTAGCTGTATTTATATAGCGCCATCAGTGGATATATGGCACTAGGCAGGTCTATTGTATGCCCCTCTCTTGTGGAGATAATGCTCAAGTTTACTTTTAGTTTTATTGGAGCATGTCTTTCTGAAAGAATGTGCACACTATTATATACAATCTAAGGTACGTAAATTCAACACATATCGTATTACAAATGCTATAGGTGTCACATTTGCGAAACTTACAACTATTGGCATTGTAAATGACAAAGCTATTAATTTTTCTATTTCCAAAACCAACACATAAATAAAATATTTGTCATTTACAATACCAATAGCTCAAACTTTCCTAATGCGAGACCTATTGCATTTCAAATGCTTGTTTGCTTTCCTCAATAGAAGAATGTAAAATACACCAAGACTCAGGGCAGGATGAACTAGCATCAGGAATACCGATTTCTTATTTGCGATACTCTGCGAGTTGCAATTTGGAAATCGGGATTCGAAATGTATGAAACTCTTTTGAGTTTCATTGGCGATTGCTAGCGAATGCCAAATAGACCTGCCTCATGCATATTAGTGAGGTAGGTCGCAATTTGAGACCCATTTGGAATCAAAACCATCACAGAGATGGAGCCTACTGAGGTCAGCAGACCACCATGTCTATGATTTGGTTTTTTAAAAAGCAGTCTGTTTTTTTTTATGCAGCCTATTTTACTTAAAGGATAATGGAATGCATTTAAAATGATAAAAAAGAGCAGTCTGTTTTTTTTTTATGCAGCCCATTTTCCTTAAAGGATAATGGGGTGCATTTAAAAAGAAAAAAATTAGCTTTTTCGTTAAATTTTTTAAGAGTAGACAGTGGGGTCCGTGGAACTGCTGCCTGCTCTTAAAAATATTTGTTATCCATTCTTCGAAGGACCCCTACCTATTTGCAAATGGGTTACCACCTACTTCAGGGAGTCAGTAAAATGTGACCTTGATTCAGTCGCAAAACATTCATACAGCCCATTCAGATTCAGTAATAGGAAGAAATGCCGTAAACTCGCCCCTTTTAAATACTAAATCGCACACACTAATTGCGAGTAGGTAGCATGTTACCAAATCACAATTTGTATTTGGGACATTTGTAAAAGCATTTTTGTGGTTGGACGTTTCCGACTGCAAAAATGCTTTGTACAAGTGGTCCCTAATGATTTACTCCCCCAGCAGGAGGACTAGCCAATAAGGCACTAAACTAATAATGCAGCGCCAGTTTTGCACGTGTGCAGCAACAGCGGTGGCATGAGTACTGGCACATTTTTTTTTTTTTTAAACAAATGAATCACTGCAAGCATTCATTTATTTGCGCTCCTCATGGTTGAAGATATCTCTTTCAGCCTTAGGCTTGGAGATAATATTTTGTTTGAAGTCCATGTTCGTGTTTTCCCAGCGGACGGCAGATGCTCCTGCTGTTCTTGGTCCATTCATCACACACTCCTGCTGGTGCTTGCTGACTCCATGCTTCTGTGCAGTTTACTAACGGTGCAGCAGGTGCAGTGGCACGGGGCCCAGGACTGTGAGGGGCCTGTTGACCCTGTAAATTACTGTATATTAGCAGCCCAACAACAGTCAAATTGGTGATTTCCTTTGATTGCACCTGAGCTTATGGCATCCTGGTCTTTTTTTTAAAAGATTTTTTTATTAATTTCATTCAGCAATCAGTTGTGAATTGAGCATGGTACATAGCATAATGGTTTATACAGTCAATACACAAATCATAACGATATATTTGCAGAGAGCACTTGGCATAACGTAACATGATCAAATCCAATCATATCCATTTTGAAATAGGAGCCCAAACTTTTTGACCAAATGTCTTCCTTTTTAAACCTTTAGATCTATAAATCGACATTTCTAGTTGATATATCGATAACAATTTTAATTGCCAATGATTAAAAGCTGGAGGCTCAGGATCTAACCAGCGACAAGTAATACAAAAACGAAAAACTGACATACAGATAAATAAAAAGCCTTCTTCAGCAGCTGATCTTATTCCTATATGATCCGTTTGGAGACCACAAATAATCATTTCGGCAGTTAATCTTATAGTAATCCCCAAACTATTATTTAAGAAAAATTCGACATCTAAGATAAATTGAGAAAGTTTTGGGCAGTTAAAAAACATATATATAGAATCAGCAGCTACTGCATCACATCGTTTACATTGATCCCTATTACTGACTTTCCATTTAGCCAATTTAGCTGGAGAGTAATATAAATCATAAATTGACATGAAATGCTGGCTTTGAAGCGAGCCATTAAATAACATCCTAATCGATAGTTCAATAGATCTACATATATCAACTTTTTCAATTTCAAGTTTCCTCTGCCATTTACTCTCAATCAAACTCAAGTCGTCATCCAATTGATTTACAGTCATCTGATAAACAAAACCTATTTTCTTTACCCTTCTACTGATTTCTAGAATATTATTTTTACTCATACATTTATGGTCAAGAAGACCCTTAGATTCCAGAAAGCTCCGTACCTGGAGGTATTTGAAAAAATAATTTCTAGACAATTTATATTCTAGTTGTAGAATATAGAATGAGACGATTTGCGTGCCTTGATAGAAGTCCCCCAATAAACGAATCCCAGCTAGATGCCATCTTTTCATAATTTGGTCATTAAAAATCTCAGGTAACATACGATTATTCAAAACTGGAGAGAAATAGTTTAGATCACCACACCGAATAATTTTCTTTTTTATCTGCCTCCAGATTACCGAGGCTGCTATTAAAGTTTTGAACTTAGTCTTTTTATAGTAGCTGGGCTCTATAATTCTTACTAAACATTGAGAGACTTCCTCACCTAATAGCATTTCATAAATGAAAGGGTGGATCGGTTCTTCCGTGATAACGTCTGGAAAGAATAATATCCCCATATATCTTAATGAGATAAGCCAATAATATAGCCTGAAATTGGGGATCCCCCAGCCACCCTTCATTCTCGGACGAGAGCACCATTTCAGGGCCCGTCTGGTTCGATGATAACCCCAAAGGAACCTGGATGCCATTCTATCAATTTTAATAAAATAAAAAGACGAAAACAAAAGAGGTGTTGTTCGAACTAAATACAAACATTTTGGAAAAATCAACATTTTTAATATATTAGCACGGCCATAGAGTGAGAAATGTAAATTATTTAGCCTTTCCAAAATGTTATTTGAAGATTTTAACTTTTTAATATACTAGCACTGCCATAGAGTGAGAAATGTAAATTATTTAGCCTTTCCAAAATGTTCATGGCATCCTGGTCTTTCCATAAATATGCATAAACCCAAGCTGGGCGTCACTGCTAGCACTGATGGAGGGCTGTACATTTTGGAAGGAGAGTAGATCTCTCAGGACCATGCTCAGATAAAACGATCATTATTACGAGTCACTGCAGTGCCGACGACTGAGCAGCAGGAACCCTTCGTCTACCTCTTCTTGGTTCATGCGGGACTTCATTCTACCTAAAATAAGTTTCCCGTATGTTTCATTTAACAATGCTTCCTATATGCAACTGCAAAGTTAGATTTTAGTGGGATGAACATCACATGGGATTATACCTGCAAGCGTTTTGGAAATACAAAACAGACACCCATACGCATCAACACTTTTAAGAATATCCACACCTTATGTCCATTATACTCCACTCCACGTTTCGTATAGCATTCCCCATCATAGGGAGGGGACGCCTTCACAAAAAAAGGGTCGAGGACGTGTTGCATCTTAAAAGGCTTCAAGCCTGTGCTCTGCGTGCTGCAGATGTCCGCAGTGGATGCGTTAACCATCTGCACTACATTACATGCTTACTACGACACAGGAACAACGGTGTATGTGTGTAAATTGTAACTGAGGATCAACAAACTTTTTGGTTTAGAGGATCGCCTAAACCTGTTTGTTTAGTAGCTACAAGCACTTTCTTTCTTTAGCACTTTTCATTTCATGTTCAGTGTGCTGTGGCTAACCATTACCAGTCCACCGAAAACAAAATGCAATTGAGAATTGGTTGCCAGTTGCAAGCTCCACTCATCCTCCACTGTTCCACGCGCAAGTAGTTTGGAGCTTTCATTTATTTAAGGCAATTCCTGAAATATCAGAAATAGCTGTATAGCCCAGAAACATCTTTCACACTCTCAGGGGCATCCTTTCTTTTCTTGCCCAACTCCCTTGCTGCTGTTTGTTTGAATTTTATTCTTTTTTTATTAACATTTTAAAGATCACACATGCATATTTGACCACCTCTTAGTCCCACTTTACAACATAGTTCTTGTATGATACGGAAAGTAGTACAAAGCATTCAGTGGTAAGTGGCGCTCTTCAGTATACCTTTCTGCTGCTGACATTCATTCGATAGACCTCTCAGCACACATCTGCCCCAGAGGACCTGTCGTCCGTACATTCTTCAAATGCATACATTCGTTCGTCCAAAGCAGGGGTCTGGTGTTACCGCAGCCCCATTCCATAGCCCACCACGCTGCAGCCTGCAATCCTCTTTTAGTATCCTGTGTCCAGCATCGCCCCTCTTTGTGCCCTTCCTCCTCGGCATTTTCGCCTTTATCCACTAAATATGCCTTATAAAGGGCCCAGTAGTCCCTAGGGTGGTTCTGCACAGACTGAAGCTCATTAGAAGTGTCCAACTACTCATTACAGTATGCCATGTCCGAGAGCCGATCCCCCTATTTTGGGGCAGGGCCCCTTGCCCAGCACATTGCTACTCTGCGCTTAGCTAATAGTTGTCCAATAGCGAGTAGCTTTCTTTTTTTTGTGTTGAAATGGTTTATTAGCATTTATTAAATATAAGACAATAAAAGCAATAAAATACAGAAATGTGCAATATGATAACATAAATTACATTGGAAGTAATACAAAAAGGTAAATATATATGAATTCATGAGGATGAAGACTATCTTATTTTAATACAAGTAATACAATAATAAGATGAAAGGAGGATAAAAGAATTGAGTTGTGAATAAAACAATAAGCTATTTGATTGAAAAACTCTAATGACTTATGGTGAGATAAAAAGTAATTTTTAAGCAAATGTGGGTAGAAAGAAAATGAAGAATAATAAAGGAAAGGTATCAATGCAGAAAATTATAAAAGAATAGAACGTATAGTATAGGAAATTATACAGGGAAATTAACCAAAGATAAAAAGGAAGAAATTGGAGGAAATAAGATGAGAGCATTGGTTCCATCTGTATAGTGAGTCTGTTATCGCTGTCAATACCTGGAAAACTCCCTCCAAGAATTGAAGTATCGCTGGACAGTATCAAGCAGCATGTATAACCCCTGCTTCCTGCTCATTGCATCGCAGGCAGTTTGTAGATTCCCGTAAGCCAGTGTTTCCCAAACTGGGGTCCGCGGACCCCCAGGGGTCTGTGACACATTCCCAGGGGGTCCACCGGTAGCAGTTTTAAAAGCTCTGCAAAGTTCCTTGTATAATTAGCAGTTTTTGGGCAACAATAAAAGTATCAAGAGAACGCCAGTGATTAATGTACCTGCTGGAGAGAGATTAGAGTTTTGTCCAGTAGCAGCTTTGAGTTATCTAAGGTAGCACAGAGGGTTAATATGCCTACTGCAAAGAACGTGGCAGGAGCCTCTTACCGTGAAATAAAACCAAGCATTTAAAAGTCAGTCGGGGAGACGCAGCACCAACCTTCCTATTAAAACATATCACTGTTTGCAATTCTTTCAATATAAAATACTAAAATCCTTAGTAATTCCAGTATTTGTTTAGTGTGCACATGTGTTTATTTTTTTCAAGTTACTGTTTTCATTAAATTTGAATCATACAAATTGCTTGGAGGTCCCCGGCTTCCAGGGGTGACCCAATGGGGGTCCTCAGGAGTCACATGTTTGGGAACCACTGACGTAGGCCATATCGGTACAAACTTTCCAGCGTATAATACACACGGTTTATGTACTTAAAGTGTATCAACTGGTGTCTCCCATTTACAGCCATACCTTATCTTCTATGGCCCTACCCAAGTCTCTCTGCGAGTCCGATCTTGCTTCAATCGCACTGGGTCTGCGCGCTTCCTGCACATCAGCATAGAGCACTCTTACTAACTTGTCAGGGGCTTCTTCTGTATCACGGCAGAATGTGACATGTCTGGTGGCTCTTGCAAGTCTTGTCCTACTAGTTCTCTCAATTCATACCGGACTCTACGGCAGTGATATCGAGTAGGGCTGATGGCGGGAGCCTTGCTCAGGGATATTCCTACAATTCCCAACCTTTACTGTGTGAAAAAGTTCTACCAACTTTGTTACCCCTTGCGTTTACAGGGCAGTTCTCATATTTTTTGCCAGTCCTAACGAGAGCCAGGTGCACCGCTCCAGTTTAACATGTGGGAATACAAGAGTGTGCCCCTTGTTTATCTCACAAGCTCCACCATGCATTGGCAGCACTGTGAGAAACCTGTCGAGCCTTCAGTCTCCGGACTCTCAATCGAGCACATCATAAACACCCAACCGCAGTCTGAGCTCACCCAGACCTGAGGGGGACGGCTTTACCATTTGTAATACATTAGAGTCATATGCTGTATGACAATAAAGACACAGAAACATATCATCATTTGCCACAAATTTTGTGATGTTAGGCCGGGCATTCCCTGGCCTCATACCGTGGTTGTTCTTGTGTGGCGCACCAGTCTACTCCTTTGCGCCATTTGAATATGTTTGGCAGGACGGGATTCTTCCATGCCATTGCAATGTCTTGTTTGGTCACCACAAGGGCGGTGCTTATGAATAATTTGTCTGCTCTAGAGCCGTCCAGTCCATCTGTCACTCCCAGTAGTATGTTCAAGGGGTTGCGAGGGACCTCCCATCCCAGCACCTCCGTAAGTTCCGCTACCAGTGACTCCCAATAGAAAGCTATGAGGGGGCAAGACCATACCATATGGAAAAAAACTGCGGGTTCTGCCCCACAGCGTGCACAGGATGGGTGTGGTGTTAGGCCTGCCCTATGTTGGCGGTCAGGGGTAAGATAGGAGCTATGAAGGTAGTATAGCTGGACCAAGCGGAGCCAGGCTGAGACAGTGATGGTCTTGGGAGCCATCAAGGTGTCTCTCCAGTCGTCCTCCTCCAGAGCACCTAGCCAGGACTCCCAACTAGTCCTCAGCGGGTCGAGGGAGGTGGGGCCATTGTTAGTTAAGGAACTATAAATGTGTGATACCCCCACCCCCTCCCAAAGTCCCCCATTGTGATTTGTGCTTCTAAGGGGCTGTGTTCTGGAAGCGACGTGCCTGTTACTATGTGCACGCTGACGGCGTGGCGGAGTTGTAAGTACCTAATAAACTGTGACGGGTGGAGTGAGTGTCTGACTTGAAGGTCCGAGAAGGAATGCATATGGTCACCGACCCAATCGTCCCTGAGTTGTGAAATACCAATAAGATCCCAGCCCCAGAAACCTTCTGGGTTACCCACTTCTCAAAGCCATGTGCCTTGTCAGAGGGGTGTTTGCTGGGTCAGCCTATTCCCCCAGCTGGTATGGCGTAGGGAGTCACGCCAGGCCAGCAAACCTGCACGGGATACCGTGTGGAAGGTCCTGGGAATGGGTCCCCCGTACATCATAGTCTGGATTAGAGAGAGTCCCAGGTCTTTCAACTCGGTCCTGTAGGCAGGGTCGGACCAGCCACCATTAAACCAGTCGTTCAATATTAGGAGGCGGGTTGCTATGTAAAATAGGTACAAGTTTGTCATGGCCATGCCTCCATAGAAGAGTGGAATTTGGAAGCGAGAGAGGGCCATGTATGGACGAGAACCATTCCAGAAGAACCTCGCGGTCAAGCTGTCTAAACCCCTGAACCATGCCCGGGAAATATGGAATGGGGTCTTATGAATGATGTAGAGGAATCGGGGACATTTTTAAAAGTGCCACCCTGCCTAGTGGGTTAAGCGATAGGGCTTGCCACTTCTGGCGGACTTTTTTGACCAGTGGGGTGATATTAAGTGCTCAAGCCAGTTCAGGGAGCAGAGTGACCCAGATTCTTAAGTATTTCAATGATTGCCGTCTGATGGGGATGGTAAACTGCCAATCAAAGCATTATCTAGATAGATGTAGGGGCACCAGGGTTGATTTTGCAGAGTTCAAGCTTAAGCCAGAGACTCGTTCGAAGATACGGAGTATCTGCAGGCATCTGGGTCCGGATTGGGCCGGCTCTGCATGGAAGAGGCGGACGTCGTCTGCGTATAATGCGATTTTGTCCTCATAAGAGCCTCCAGCCCTGGACCCGGTCATCAGCACGAATAAGCCTGGCCAGGGGTTCCATTGGCAGGGTGAAAAGGAGGGGCGAGAGAGGACAACCCTGCCTCATCTCCCTCCTGATTGTGAATGCGTTCGAGAGTGCTCCATTGACAAGCACTCTTGCGTTCGGTTTTGAGTACAGGACCTGAACCAAACGGTGGAAGTCCAGGCCCATGCCCATAGCAGCCAGGATATCGTCCAGATATCTCCAGTTGACGGATTTAGCAGCACTACATCCCCTGCTGCTTTGGCGCTCAATCTGGGCCAAGACCGAAACTCAATTTACCCAGGAGATAATCCTTGATTGTCTCAGGTTGGACCACTCCTCACGTATCATGTGGCTCAAGTATATACACTATTGGTTTTATCTCCTATTTCAGTTTGACATTTTTCTTGATCCCAAATCTGTTGTTTCAATCCCCAAAAATGACATAAAACAAAGGTTTTTAAATTATAAAAAAGAATGTCATGCAAGGGTGTCTGGAAAGCTACAATCTGTGATGACTTATCGGGATTGCAATCTAATTACCGGTTTTCAACCTTACCTTTCTGGCGATACTCGTAATTCCCACCGGTTTGTTTTAACACGCTTACGGTTGGGAATCGTACACCACCTTGATGCATTCCCCGTAATGAAAGCCAGATCTGATACCGTATGCCCCTGTGATAACACTTCACGCCGGAGTTGCTGTCAGTTTTTATTGTTTTGCAAATTGTATAATTTGTTTAGGGTAATATACTTAAAACCCGTCTTTTTAAAAAACAATGTTCGTTCTACGAAGAATGCTTTACAGCTACTATGCTCCTTAAAGGATCTGGATACCTGTTTTTTCGTAGCATCATATATACTAAAATGTACAGCTGCCAGGAAAGCCATAGTCATTTGATACATCTGACTGTGTTTTGTTTTAACTTTGGCTTCCTGTCTGTATATTTGTCTGTGTACGTGTAATGTATTATAAATGAATTTAGTTTTATCAGGCAACAGAATATGCATTGTCCAAACCTAATTCTTCTGGTCAAATTATGTTTTTAGAACATTATATATTATGTCTACGATGGTTTTTAGATTGTTTTTAAACTTAGTGACTTTGATGTATTTTTAGTGATTTATGTTACACATGTAAATTTGTTCTGCTTGTATGGTTTGTTTTACAAATCGAATAAAGCTTTTGAACTGAACTGACTGAGTCAAAAGCTTTCTCAAAGTTGACTAGGAAAAGAGCTAGATAAGGGGTTAGCGACTGTCGGTTGGCCGAGGCCAGATGGAGGCGCCTAAGACAGTGTCTAGTACTCTGCGCCGGCATGAAGCCGAACTGGTCGGGGTGGATGAGTTTGTTGAGATATGGTCTGAGACGTTGAGCTAGGACGGTGACATCAATTTTGACCTCTGTATTGAATGAAATTAATGAAATGAAATGAAAAGAACATTTATATAGTGCGGTAGCTACCCTCGGGCATTCTAGCGCTCAAGACGTCACACCTGGTTAACAGCGGTCAGAGCTAGTCAGATTTATTGAAAAGCCAGGTTTTCAAAAGTTTGCGGAAAACGAGTAATTTGGGTTCCGATCTGAGTTGGAGGGGAAGGGAGTTCCAGAGCCCGGCCGCATTGTAAGAAAAGGAGCGACCTCCGCATCTGGACCTCTTTATCTTTGGTATTAGGGCCAGAAAGGCCGTGCTTGATCTGAGCTGTCTTGTTGGGTGGTAGGTGGTTATCAGGGGTTGATTGACGGGGAATTTGAAGGAGTGTTCTTGCGGCACAGTTTTGAATTATTTGTAATTTGTTTAGGATAGACTGGGGTGCACCCAGGTACAGGGCGTTTCCAAAATCTAGGCGGGACAGAATTAGGCCCTGGACCATAGTCCGTCTTGAGTCAAAAGGTAGGAGGGGGAGGATTTTACGCAGGAGCCTTAATAGGCCGAAACAGGTGGCGGAGAGCTTGGCCACCTGACAGTTAAAATTTAGGGGCTTGTCAAGCCAAATTCCTAGGCTTTTAATTTTATCCTTCGGTACGGGGGCAGCTCCTAGGCATGGGGGCCATAGTGAGTCATTGGTGTTATTCGTGTGGGTACCCAGGAGCATCAGCTCTGTTTTTTCCCCGTTCAGTTTGAGGCAGGAGGAAGTCATCCAGCTGTGGACTGCTTCCAGACATTCCTTGAGTTTGTTCTGTATGCCCTGGGAGGGATTGAGAGCCACCACTAGCTGAGTATCATCTGCGTAGGTGATGATTTTAACACCAAAAGGGAAGACGATCTCAGCTAGGGGGCTCATGTAAATATTAAACAATGTAGGGCTCAAGGAGGAGCCCTGCGGTACGCCACATCCAAGGGTTTTGCTGGATGAAGTGTTATTGCCCTCGAAAACCCGGAAAGATCGATTGGACAGGAAGGATTTGGGCCAGGTTAATGCCAGGCCCGTTATTCCTCTGCTGCTGAGTCTGAGCAATAAGATGTTATGGTTCACTGTGTCGAAGGCGGCACTTAAGTCCAGTAGGATAATGGTGGCAGAGCCTCCATTATCTAAGATCTTCCTAGCCTCCTCTGTTACGGCGACCAGGGCAGTCTCGGTCCCATGCAAGGGACGGAAGCCGGTCTGAGTTAAGTTCAGAATGTTGTTAGTCTCTAGGTAATTTGTTACCACAGTGTTTATATGTTTTTCAAGAATTTTGCTTATCCATGGCAGCAGGGAGATTGGACGATAGTTGGCCGGGATGTCTTGGTCCAAATTTGTTTTTTTTAAGAGGGCCTTTACCATGGCTTGCTTCCATGGAAGTGGGACGATGCCCGAGGACAGGGAATTATTCAATAATTCCAAGATGGTGGGAATGATGTGGGTATCAGCTGAGAGTAGGACACGAGGAGGCGCTGGATCGTTGGGGGAGCCAGATTTCACCTGGTGTATAATAAGTTCTAGAGTATTCGCATCCAGGGGGGGAAGTGGTCAAGTGTTGTAAGGGGTTGGGGCTCGGTTTCTGGCGGGGTTTTGGTGTCGTTCGGAGGCTGGTGAAAGGATGTATAGATTTTTCCTATTTTTTGATCAAAATAGTCAGCCAGTTTGTCACAGTGGGTTTGGGCATTTGGGGGGTCCTGTTTTTCTGATAGATGTAGTAAGGTTTTTGCGATGCAGTATATTTCTTTTGGCTTGCACACGGCATCAGCGATTTTGCCCTCAAAGAAGGATGCCTGTGTGCGTTTAATACTGGCTTTGTAAATTTTAATTGCTGCTCTATATTCGGTTTTTCTGGAGGGGGAATAATCGAGGCACCATTTCCTTTCTAATTTTTTACAGATGCGTTTCAGGTCTCTGAGTTCAGGAGAGTACCAGGACGCTGTCTTACTTCTACGTTTATGTATGATGGGTTCGATAGGGAGCACAAAGTCGAGTGATGCCGAGATCCAATTGTTAAATCTCTGGTCGGAGACGCTGGAAGGTTTAGTGGATTCAAGGCCTATCCTCCACTCCGCTAAGGGGAGTTTTGACCAGTTGCGCCCTCCGCGAGTTTCTGGAGGAGTGAGGGGGTGTGGTTCGGGAGTGCACCAGGATATTGGGATGAGAAAGTGGTCTGTACATGGTAAAGGGAGGGGTGTTTCTGATGGGCTGAAGGCCTGATTTGCAATAATTGGTGGAAGGGCACAAGGGAACTGCCTAGCGGACCCGGTGGGCGGTAGATGAGAATCCCCGAGAAAGTGCTGGTGTGTGAAAGCTCTATGGTGAAAGCAAGGCTCTCACAATCCGGGATTGAGAGAGGGGACCCATTTTTATAGATGACTGCTAGTCCCCCTCCCCTTTCCCCTTTGCGGTCACTAGAGAGAATTTGGAAGCCCTGGGGAAGTGTTTGGAGAAGGTCAGGTTCCGACTGATCGTGCAGCCATGTCTCCGTTAAAAATAGAATGTCGGGCTTAAGTTCTTCCAGCAACATTGAGATTTCTATAGAATGTATAGGGAGGGACCTACAGTTGAGCAGATGCATGTTGTATTGTATCGCCTTAGGTGGGACTGGAGGGCGGAGGCAGAAGCCGCATTTGGAGCAGCTGATGGGGTCTTGGGCTGCTAGGTCCCAGGAGCAATGGCATGAGGCGAGGGAGCTTCTTCTCAGTTGGTGTAAATGCCTGGGGCTAAATCTCGTGATGGTGGGCGGGCGGGCAGGGGTTGTGGCCCCTGGCCCTGGCCGGTCGCGGACGGGCGCAGACGGGCTTGCCTTTGGCGGCCGCTGGCGCGCCCGCTGCGTGCGTCCGCGCGGTGAGAGACATGTACTTTTGTAGGTGGTACAGGGGGCGGTGCCCGTGGGGTCAGCCAATAGTGCAGCACCCTCCTCCCCTCTAACCCGGAGATCAATTACCGTTCCGCGCCTCCCTCCATAACAATCAGGAAGAATCCCGTGGTGGACCGGGGAGGTGCGGGTAGCCGAGCGTCAAAGGGTATAGGAGTGCAGGTAGGTGCTGTCAGGCTTGTGATTTAAAAATGCGACGAAATACAATTTTTATCAAACAAGATTTAAAATACTTCTGAGGAGCGGATAACTGCTGTGCTCCGGCGCGCGTCCGCTGCCCGAGTGAGGAGCCTCTGGATTTAAGGGCAGTGCCCGTGGGGTCAGCCAATAGCGCTGCGCCCTCTTCCCCTCAAACCCGGAGATCAATTACTGTTCCACGCCACCCTCCACAACAATCGGGAAGAATCCCGTGGTGGACCGGGGAGGTGTGGGTAGCCGAGCGTCAAAGGGTGCTAGAGTGCAGGTAGGTGCTGTCAGGCTTGTGATTTAAAAATGCGACGAAATACAATTTTTGCCAAACAAGATTTAAAATGCTTCTGAGGAGCGGAGAACTTGTGGTAAATAAATAAATAATACCCTATTTTTGACTAGACTTATAGCATAACAGATAGCTCAATAAATAAGAGTCAAGATTCGAGGTAGTAGGAGTTTCTGCAGGTTTATTACAGCATAAGGACAGGATCAGGACAACCTGCATAGGGTGACCCAGCAGAACAAAAGGATCCCAGCAGGGGAAAAGAGGCCCAGCAGGACAACTGGGGCCCAGCAGCTGCCGGGGCTAGGTCTGGGATGAGCGCGCTAACATTTAATAACAAGACATTGACTTATATACATAGTGCAAACACATAGCATTACATTGCAATAGGCGTAACAGTGGGTGGAGTAGAAGGCGTGACGCGTAGCAGTCGCGAGAGATAAGAGAAATAAGAGGTGTAACTGGGAGTTTACTTAGACATGTGATGCAAAACGTAACAGAATATGTCATGAATGGGCGGACACATAGGAGGGGGCTACCTAAGGAGCCGGGACCTCTAACCTAATGGTGCGCGAAAACTAGCAATGACGTATTACTAGGAGAAGCTGGGGGCTACGAACTCTGTGCTAGGAGCAGAGACTAGAGTCTGGAGGGTCGGAGCGACATGTACCTGAACCCTATCTGGTATCTAATGTTTAGGGAACATGTTGATATAAACTAGAAGTCATGAGGGGAAAAGCTAACTTGATTCTAAGACTGGACCATGCATTATTCTACATGTAGTGCGTGAAGAATATTAAATGACCATTAAATACAGTATTTCTCTAACGTGGAGACGAGAAGGCTAGACAATGACGGAAACTATTGATGCAGTTCAGTAGCTTAGGAATGCAGAGGAGGAGGACTGAACTGATAGCAGGAACTATAACATACTTTTGGCAGACTCAGAGGCAGAGCCGGGGTGCACCGGGCACTGCAAAGCAGGAAGTAAGTGAAGGGTCGAGGATACAGGTGGGGGCTGTATCGCTCCTCAGCGAGGCTTTCAGGAGACAGGAGCTGAATCTGTGGTCCGGGCCCTTTTGAGGCCTGGAAACGGAGACTTTATAATTGAATAACGTGCACACTGGGAAACGTGGCAACATTACTTACATAGGCCTGATATTCGTAGTATTCACGAGGACTGGAAACTATCATACTGGAGGTGGACACAACTGTAATTGCGTCTTTAATCAGAAATGGGGAATAACATATGCATATTGGTCATGCACACATAACATATGATGGATGAGGCGTAGGGACACAGAACATGGCAAAATTTACTTTTCCACATTCCCTCCTTGTCACTACGGTTCCATCAGGAAACATCAATATTCATGATACCGTCTATCATTTCATACAGTACCAATTGCTCGTCTCGAATTGTCTTGGAACGGGATTTAGAACAGGGCTTGGGACGGGAAATACAAGAGGTAGCACACATGCTGCAAATCGCAGGGCCACATTGTATACAGAGGCAGCAGCTAAATATGATCGCTACTGCAATACCTAGAAAGGACAGGACTTTCCATCCCCATGCGGAAATTATATTCCAGAACCAACCGGACCATGTCCAGGTGCCTGGATCTTGGTGTAACAGATGGGCAATTTTATGGAGTCTGGTTATAGCTGAATAAACAGACGGCGCGTTATTTGGAATGAAAATGCAACAACTGGATCCGAGAATTCTACAGGCCCCGCCCCTGTCGGCCAGTATGACGTCAAGGACGAGACGATTCTGTAAAACGACAATTCTCATAAAGGATTGCTCTTCAGTTAAGTTACCTAGAGCGGAGGCAGTCTCATCTACTACTGCTTCAAGGGTTCTTGTTAACCTACGGATAAGCTTACTATTTACAACTGTACCTAAATAAGGGAAAACACCTTTATCTATATCAATGAATTGCTCTGCGGCGGTTTCAGTATAATCGACAATCGGGAGATTTCTCTTGTGTCTAGTGTGTACTAAGAAAGAATTCCTATGATAGTCAGGTGGGGCTAGAAAAACAGGTGGCAGTAGGAAAGCAATGTAACAGGTTCCCTCCCAATCGAGGGGCAGACGGACATATGCAGTTTGACCACAAACAAAATAAGAATGACGTGAAGCTTTAAAAATAGATTTCCTACTGTCACTATACTTGATAACAGTAGTACATTCACTATGACCTATATGTACAGAACCATAACTACGGACACATAATTCGCCTTTGACTGGTAGTACTGAAATAGCGGGTGAGTCTGGAGTAGTATCAGACTGAACATTCAGAACCATGAAACTCGACGAATAATTTCCTAAATTATATACTTCATTTTCTAAATCTAAACCTGTTCTGTGGGGAAAACCTTGCTTGTCTGGGTAACATGTACTGTTAAGAAAAGACATATCTGTTGAGGATGACGTTAACGTGGACCATGCTCCACACGAACCATTGTGTGAGAATGGATAAGGAAAGAGTGGCAGAACTCCCTTCGGTGTCTGGAAAGGGGGGAGTCGACCACACACCCAACAATTTGTGGCATTGCTGGTCTGGTGTGAATAATGTAACATACGGATAAATGTGTTATTACGCATGGCGAGGCGGTATGAATATTCGTGAGGAGGCAGATCACTAAACGTGTGCTCTACTGTAGCATGAGCAGACATATTTACATGAGGAACTGAAAAACACAGATAGAAAGCATAGCTGGTGCAAGAAGCCATTAGGCTGATGAATAATACAAAACTCAGAAAAACGATACATTTGATTGAGCTTTGACTGACTCTCTCACTATGGGGGTCTATTTTATACATGTCAGAAACAGTCTAACCGTTTCACCTAGGGGAGGACTTATACAATCAAACTGGCTGACTTATTAGACCTGAGCTTTAACTTATACTCCTGTTGCGGAGTTTTCTCTAACAAGGGAGGGGTTGTAATAATGTCTTGTGCGGGACAGTCCTTTAAGACAATGTTCTGGCAATCCTTCGATTCCTGGGAAATGTTCTTGGAAATGTTTTTGAAGACTGGTTTCGGTCCTTTGAAAAGTTTTACATGAGAAAGGTGGACCCACCCCTTCCTGCCTTCCAACTTGACGGCAGTTCGGGTGGTCAAGAGGACCTGACGTGGCTCCTTCCAACGTGGTTCCAGCGGACTTGATCTGTCGAAATTTCTGATCATCACAAGGGACCCTGGAACGATCTCGTGCGGTGCCACCTCGGTATTGTCTGGAAATGCGGCGGCAACCTGTGAACGACATGAGTTGAGGGCAGACATCAAGGAAGCTAGGTAATCTGTCAGCATATTACATGAAACATCGGTAATACTTCGGGGTCTAGGAGTACCCCACATGTTAGGGGGGCGGCCGAAAACGACCTCATACGGGGACAGACCTGATCTGGAATGTGCGACCATACGCATGTAAAACAGAGCGACTGGCAAAGCTACTAACCAGTCCACACCCTTGTCTTTACAAACTTTTGCTATACGGATTTTCAGAGTCTGATTATGTCTTTCGACTAGTCCAGCTGCTTCTGGATGGCGTACACAATGGAACTTCCACTGGTACCCTAACAAAAGGGAAACATGTTTCATGAGTTCGGATGAGAATGGCTGGCCGTTATCAGAATATACGACTCTAGGGAGTCCATATCTAGGGAAGAATTCACGAACCAACTGCTTGGCAGTGGTCGCGGCTGTATAATCTGGGACTGGATATGCTTCTGTCCACCTGGACAAAGCGCATACAACTACAAGGACATACTTGAAACCTCGACATCGCTCCATTTGAATATAATCCATCTGGAGGACCTCAAAAGGGTGGTCAGGGGGCTGGAAACCACCTTGTTCCACCGGGACACTTTTACCTGGATTAAACTGACAACAAATCATACAGGTACGGACTTTCTGCTTGGCTGCAGCTCGTAAATGCTTGTTGAACCAAATGTTCTGGATACTGTCTAACATAGCTTTTTCTCCTAAATGTGCTGGACTATGTGCGGTATTGATAATGACTTGAACCATAGAATCGGGGAGAAACCATGTGGCTCTACCCTTCGTTAACCATCCTTGATCTGTCTGGACCCCTCCTTGTACAGACCATTTCTTGATTTCATCGGGAGTAGCATGTGACTGGATATCTATGACATCTTGAGTAGGGTCCTTAACTGTCATGCATGTAGTCAGATCTGGAATATGTGTCTGATTAACTGGAATGTCTGGAGTCTGTGCTGTAAGCTTGGCTGTGCGGTCTGCTAAATCATTACCTTGGGAAATAATGTCAGTAACTTTCGTATGTGCTTTGCACTTCATGATAGCAATAGATGTCGGTAAATGTATGGCATCTAACAGGGCTTGAATAAGGAGACCATGCTGAATCTTGGTTCCATGAGAAGTCATAAAACCTCTCTCCTGCCAGAGCACTCCGAAGTCGTGTACAACTCCGAATGCGTAACGTGAATCTGTGTAAACATTAACCTTCAGGTTTTTGGCATGTATACAAGCTTGTGTCAGAGCAACTAGCTCTGCTGCTTGAGCGGACAGAGTATCAATACGGTGTGTTTCAATAACTTCAGTGTCAGTAGTCACTGCATACGCGGCGACTAGTTCTCCTGTACTAGTTCTCATACATGAACCATCCACATAAAGTGTCAGGTCAGGATCTGGTAACGGAATATCTGTCAGGTCTTGTCTTGGCTTTGTCGTAATGTTAACTACTTCCACACAATCATGTGTGTCTGGATTTGAATTAACTGATGGTAACAGTGTAGCAGGATTCAGGACGTTGCAGCGTCTAATTTCTATGTGTGGCTGGAACAGTGTCAATTCATAACCTGTTAAACGTGCAATTGTCAAGTGCTGAGTCTGTGTTCGGTTCAAAAGAACTTCTACTGAATGTGGGACTTGTACTGTCAGGGAATGTCCTAAAACTATAGAATCACTTTGTCTGATAGCTAGTGCTGTGGCTGCAACTGACTTGAGGCACGCAGGCAACGCCTGGGCGACTGGATCTAATGTGCTCGAAAAATAAGCACAGGGCTTGTATTGACCTGCTTGATCTTGTGTGAGAACAGATAATGCTGTACCTTCGCGTTCTGTAACGAAAAGTGTAAAAGGCTTACTGTAGTTCGGTGTAGCTAGAACTGGAGCTTGACATAGGGCTTTCTTTAACTCGTTGAAACTAAGTGTATGGTCAGATGTCCAAGGGAGGACAGTCGATACGGCTGCCTCCTGTGTCGTTAACTGTATCAGTGGCTTGGCTAGGAATGCATACTGGGGAATCCATTGTCTACAATAAGAAGTAAGGCCGATAAAAGCACGTACCTCCTTCTGGGTTCTGGGCTGGGGAAGACTCGCTATTAACTGGATACGGTCGGGTGTCAACTGCCTACCCCTCTTGGACAGCAAGTGTCCTAAGTATACCACTTGCTGGACACAGAATTGAAGCTTCGAAGGTGACACCTTGTGCCCCATCTCGGCTAGAAAATACAGAACTGTAAGTGATGCTCGCTCGCAGTCACGTTCAGAACGGGCTGTGATCAGTAGATCATCGACATACTGGAGCAGGGCAGTGTCAGTTGGCATGTGAATGTTGTCTAGTTGTCTCTTGAGTGCTTGACTGTAAATACTAGGGCTTTCTGTGAAACCTTGAGGAGCGCGTGTAAACATATAGCTCCTTCCATTTAAACAAAATCCGAAAAGAAACTGGCTGTCTGGATGAATTGGAACACTAAAAAATGCATTCTTGAGGTCAATAACAGTGAAAAACATGGCTTCGGAATCAATGGCTGTTAACAGGGAAGAAATGTCTGGAACAACTGGGTACTGAGGAATAATACATTTATTAAGCTCTCGTAAATCAATCACTAATCGATATACTGGGGGTGCATTTGGATCAGTACGTTTCATGACTGGAATGATCGGAGAATTACATACATTGGAGTCAGTTTCTACAACTACTCCTTGAGCCATGAGCTCGTCAATAATTTTGGATAAGGCTGCTACAGCCTCAGGTGGCAATCTGTACTGCCTGATTCGTGGTAACACTACACCTGGCTTGAGAGTCACACGATAGGGTGTGATTTGCATGTAACCTACATCAGTTGGACCTTGCGCCCATAAATGCTGCGGAACATTAGACAATCTTGAATCAAAATCTCGTAATACATAGTGACCCTTAAAGTCACGTAGGAACAGACGTATTCCCTCTGGGGAACAGCAAATAACTGCACCTAATTCTTTCAGTGTCTTAATGCCTAATAGATTTTCTGGACATGACTTAGTAAGTAACAGATCAGTAGTACGGGACAAGGGACCTACTTCTAGAGTAACTGGCTTTGATATCTCATTAACTATGGGTTTTCCTGAAAATCCAAGGGAAACATTTCTTGAGCCTGAGAGCGGAGCCCCTGGAACTTCGGCATGACTAATTGTGGTCCTACTTGCCCCTGTATCGATCAAAAACTTTCTGTCTTTCCCTAATACTTGACTATGAACATAGGGACCTTCTTGGTCTACAGGTATCTCGATGAGAGGCAAGCCTACCTCCCTCTCTAGGCTGTTTCATGAATATGACTGGTACTCTGGATACTCGGACTGTGCATACTGGTACATCTGCGATGTAACGTGCTGTGTTGCAGCAATAGGCTGCGGTACTGTAACTGTCTGTGGTGCATTCTGTGACTGAGGAGTCTGTGAAACTTGTTCTTGTCTCGGCGGACGTGGTCTTTCTTTAGTCTTACCAGTAGCTATGTTGTGTTTCAGAACTGCACACTCGTTTATAAAATGACCTGGCTGTTTACAATAGTTGCAGTTCCCTTTAACGGGAGCCGCAGGATGACTGGCTTGATTCGGACCCCTCTTCTGACTGTCTTGAGGAATAGATTGTGCAACTAGCACTTTCATTTTCGTGTCTTTCATACGTTTTCTTTCGTGTTCTTGCTCTTCTCTAATTCTATTCTGGTGATACTGGAGCATCTGGAGCATCTGGGACGGAGTATTTGCTTGCCAGGTGCTTTCGACTTTCAAAACTCGGTTTTTAATTTGTGGACTTGAATTCTCGACTAATTTGGTAACGAAAAGGTGAGGGTATGACTCGCTACTTGTCTTGAGACCACTGTTAATACTAAAACATTTCTCAAATCTAGAATAAAAATCACTAATATCCTCATCTTGTTTCTGTTTACAGGCTGAGATTGCATCCCAGTCTTCTTTCCTAGTTGTCAATAATCTGGGTAAAACTTGAATCAATAATTCTGGTAATTCTTTACATTTATCTCCAAGACCGGTACCTGGTACTCGTGCCTTGTCTTCAGCTTCTAGAGCTGCCCAATCGATCTTTTTCTCTCCCACCTCCCATTCTTTTTCCTTTAACTTTTCATACACCCCTGCGGGTAGCAGGACCTTTAACATTTTAATGATATCTGGATACGTGTATTCTCCCATACGGAGCATGTCTTTTAATTCTCTATGGAACCCTGCTGGATCTTTGTCATGACAGGGAATTAATTTCTTCATTTCAAGAAGTTCCATTTTTGATATCGGAGTGTATACAAACACTCGTTGCATTACGCCACCCGCCCCTTGGACTGGGTGGACTTCTCGTAGCGGATTCTGTCTGTCTATGTAGAATGGTTTACTTTCCGGGGGTGAGACATGAACAAAATGCGGGTTCAGGAACGTTCTATACTTGTGACGCTGTTCTAGAATGACACTTATTAAATCGGTACCTAGACCTCTCCATCTGTACTGGAGTAACTCGTTCAGGATATCATGTAACGGGCCTGGATCAGAATGTTGACCCTCATACAGGGTAATGAGGTGCTGGATCATATACCTACCCACCAGTCGTTGCTCGGCTGGGGGCAGTTTCAGAAACATTTGTGTCACTATTTCGTCTGGAAAAGTGGTAGAATCAGTAATCCATCGGACTGCTGATCGGGCTAGTTCTTGTTCGTGCATGGTACTTAATTCGCTATAACCGACTCGTGATTTCAGAATGTGATCGGTAGCTTGAAATACTTGTTCTAAAGAGCTTTGTTCTGGTGCTGGATGATGAAACATAGACTTAGGTTCTAGACGTAAATGGCGATCTGGGAATCTGGATTTTCCTACATACGCTATTCTGGCGGGATTCTCGTCTTCCTCTTCAGGATCAGAGACACTTTCTTTCTCGCTTACTTGTGCTGCTTTACGCTGTTCGTGTAACCTTATTACTTCTTTACGAATTTTCTTGTACATACTTTCCATGGCACTAATGGTCTTGTGCTTACCCTCGGCTATATTATCACTCCACCTTGTTAGGATTCTCATTTCGGCGGGATCTTTAGACGGGTAATCTTGTTCTCTTATTAGACAATTGATCAGGAACTTTAATATCATGAGCTGAATCTCGGCTTTCCTTTGAGACATAATCTCGCCAATACTTTCTGGATCATCCCCTGTACGGATGAAACGATATATTCTGTCTAGATCTTCTTTCATATTTGGTAAGGTGACTAGATACTCGGTCACCCTTCTTACGCGTACGGAATATAAAACCATATTATACTCGCCTGGGACTGTGTCATAAACACATTCGGCAAGGGCTTGTCTGATTTCTGTAACAGACTTATTACTTTTAGGAGTACGCTGTGATGCTTGAGCATGTAATTCGAGTGCTGACAAACGCTTGTGAGGCGGCGGGGTTTGAGGAGAACCTCCCCCTGCGGCCCCTATACTAGAATCGTCGACTGACATTCTTCGTGCTTGCAGGGTCGGTAATTGTAACGTGGGCTGAACTTGTATGGCAGGCTGACCCGGGGGTACCGTAACAGGTACTCCGGTGTCTGGAGGAACGGGAAGTGCCTGATTTACAGGGACGGGTGGAGCGCGAACTGGATTTGCATATTCTGGGACTGTGTCGTCCAGATAGGACGAAATAAAAATATCAGCTGCGGTCGGTTTGTGACGTAGCTTGGTCGGAACTAATGGTGGCGGGAAATTACTGGATGCCTCTGGGGTCGCTTTTGGCACTCCTTCGGCAAGAAGAGGATACATACCCTTAATGAGGGCATGCCTCTGTCTGTCTGACTGTTCGGCTTTAACTTGTTCACCTATCTCGATTAATTCTCTTTCTTGGGCTCGTTCTTGGGATTCTCTACTTAACTCTGACTTTCTGACTTCCTTTTCCGTTCTTCTATGCGCTTCCTTACGCCATAACTCGATGGCATCTTTCTGTGACTGTCTGGCTTTCTTTTTCCATAATGCTTCTTCTACTCGCATGATACATTCGGCATCCCATGTACCCGATACGGGCCATCTATATTTTTCTTCTAACTGTTTGGTATACTCTACCCATAAATCTAGATACAATATGGCGCTTATGCCATGTTTCTGATACATAAAGTGACCTGGACTGTCCCTAGGCGGAACAGGAACTGCTGCTTCCAGCAGACCCTTTCTAGTTTTTAACTGACGTAACTTGGAAAAGAGCGGCATTCTAAACTTGAATCGGAACACAATACAATACACGAAAAACAATAACAATTAGGAAAAACAATTCAGGCATACCACGACATTGGAAATACATTAAACAACATTATAAATAACAGTTCGAACAGAATACTACCTGAAAATACTGAAAACAGAAACAGAACAGAATTCTCGGGAACGGAACAGACTAGAGTTACTGGATGCACTGCTATAACAGTACGGAACATACCGGTCCCATAAAGGAACGCATCAAGACCCGTATCCACCTAGGTGAACACTTCGTTTGTGGGCTTGGGTACCACCAACCCACGGACCAGGAATCAATTTAGACTGACCCTGTCTAGACACTACCCCAGCAATGGTACTCACCGGGCAGCACGGAACGGAAGGCCTCGGACGGGACTGGACTACGACGACGAACTTCGGACTTCGGACTTCAATTACGGGTGGACCTCCGGATACCTCGGACCTTGGACTCTCGGCTTGGGCTCTGGTCGGGACTCGCCGCGTTCCTCCACCGTCTCGTTCGGATGCTGGACCGCCTCCTCCGTCTCCTCCGTGGGCCTGAGGGATACTTGAAGCAGAAATATCTGCACTTGGCCAGTATGGTTCCGTCACGACTGCAGAGGGTCAGGGGGTCGGCGTGGCTTCACCGACGCGTGGGGAAAGGGCAAGTCCCTATTCGGGCGCCATTATGTGGTAAATAAATAAATAATACCCTATTTTTGACTAGACTTATAGCATAACAGATAGCTCAATAAATAAGAGTCAAGATTCGAGGTAGTAGGAGTTTCTGCAGGTTTATTACAGCATAAGGACAGGATCAGGACAACCTGCATAGGGTGACCCAGCAGAACAAAAGGATCCCAGCAGGGGAAAAGAGGCCCAGCAGGACAACTGGGGCCCAGCAGCTGCCGGGGCTAGGTCTGGGATGAGCGCGCTAACATTTAATAACAAGACATTGACATATACATAGTGCAAACACATAGCATTACATTGCAATAGGCGTAACAGTGGGTGGAGTAGAAGGCGTGACGCGTAGCAGTCGCGAGAGATAAGAGAAATAAGAGGTGTAACTGGGAGTTTACTTAGACATGTGATGCAAAACGTAACAGAATATGTCATGAATGGGCGGACACATAGGAGGGGGCTACCTAAGGAGCCGGGACCTCTAACCTAATGGTGCGCGAAAACTAGCAATGACGTATTACTAGGAGAAGCTGGGGGCTACGAACTCTGTGCTAGGAGCAGAGACTAGAGTCTGGAGGGTCGGAGCGACATGTACCTGAACCCTATCTGGTATCTAATGTTTAGGGAACATGTTGATATAAACTAGAAGTCATGAGGGGAAAAGCTAACTTGATTCTAAGACTGGACCATGCATTATTCTACATGTAGTGCGTGAAGAATATTAAATGACCATTAAATACAGTATTTCTCTAACGTGGAGACGAGAAGGCTAGACAATGACGGAAACTATTGATGCAGTTCAGTAGCTTAGGAATGCAGAGGAGGAGGACTGAACTGATAGCAGGAACTATAACATACTTTTGGCAGACTCAGAGGCAGAGCCGGGGTGCACCGGGCACTGCAAAGCAGGAAGTAAGTGAAGGGTCGAGGATACAGGTGGGGGCTGTATCGCTCCTCAGCGAGGCTTTCAGGAGACAGGAGCTGAATCTGTGGTCCGGGCCCTTTTGAGGCCTGGAAACGGAGACTTTATAATTGAATAACGTGCACACTGGGAAACGTGGCAACATTACTTACATAGGCCTGATATTCGTAGTATTCACGAGGACTGGAAACTATCATACTGGAGGTGGACACAACTGTAATTGCGTCTTTAATCAGAAATGGGGAATAACATATGCATATTGGTCATGCACACATAACATATGATGGATGAGGCGTAGGGACACAGAACATGGCAAAATTTACTTTTCCACAAACTGCTGTGCTCCGGCGCGCGTATTAATTAAGGATATGGGGCGGCAGTCAGTGCGGGGTGATGAGGGTGGTTGGGTTTTGGGAATGATGACTATTGTGACCGCATCTGTCTCCAGAGGGAAGGAGTCCATTTCTAAGGCCTCTGAATATAGGGCAGCAAGGTGTGGAACCAGTATGTCTCGGTAGGCAGAGTAGTAGTAGTAGTAGTCTAGTCGATTTCGAGAAAGCTTTTGACTCAGTCAACTCGCGATATCTGGACGATGTCCTGGCCGCTATGGGCATGGGCCTGGACTTCCGCCGTTTGACTCAGGTCCTGTACTTCAAACCGACCGCAAGAGTGCTTGTCAATGGAGCACTCTCTGACGCATTCCCAATCAGGAGGGGGACGAGGCAGGGATGTCCTCTCTCACCGGTCCTCTTTGACCTGGCGATGGAGCCCCAGGCCAGGTTTATTAGTGCTGATGACCGGGTCCAGGGCTAGTGGCTCTCATGAGGACAAAATCGCTTTATACGCAGTCAACGTCCTACTCTTCCTCGCAGAGCCGACCCAATCTGGCCCCAGATGCCTGCAGATACTCTGTATCTTTGAAAGCATCTCTGGATTAGTGTATTTGGTTCAAAAAGGGGAAAACATTATAGTGGAAGGACCATATTTAGTATACATGGTGTGACGAGGTTCTTGCTAATATGCTCCTGTATCCTCAGAGTTCATCCCGTACATTGCAGCGCCTCTTGTTTTTACTTTATAGATTTCCTAAAGTGGTCCTATAGGTTTATGGAAGGAGTTCCTGAATATCTTCATCAACCCTCCTGTGTTCTGCGATAGCTTCAGACTTCTTTTATCGATTAGGGCCCCCCAGTCCATTTTTTCCGTTAAAGTGACCCCAAGGTACTCAAATACAGAGACCCCATCCAGTGGGATACCGTGCAAGCTGGGATTAGTTCAAGTTGAGCTAGTTGGATTAAAGACCATATATTTGGTCTGTTGGCAGTTAATCACAAGACCTCACCTGTCACAGAAAGCCTTGAAGTTGTCGAGGAATCTGTATACCCATCGGTGACTTTGAGAGCAGGAGAGTGGCGTCGGCAAACATCATGGAAGGCACTTTGTAGTTCGCTATCTTGGGTGCATCATTATCCTTCCCAGCATTCAATATATCTACAAGTGCATTTATAAATAGACAAAAAGGACCTGAAACTACTGTTCCTCAACCAATACTTCTCTGATCAATTCAACCAACCTAGGCATTAACAGACTAATGGTCTCCCCTCTGACTCAGACTTTCAAGGAGGGGGGTTATCTGACTGTTTCAACCACCTGCATTTTTCACTCCTTCAATATATATTTAAGTGTGATGTCTTTGCTTATATATTTTATGCATCCTCATGTCCTACGATGTAGTGCAACTTTTTCTTTTCCTTTGCGTATGTAAAGCACTCTGATACTCCCGGGTCTAGCTAGCGCTATATAAAACTTTCTAAATAAATAAATAAAGGATGGGCGCTAGCACACATCCCTGTCTCACCCCTCCATCTATAGCTATGGGAGGGGAAAGTTCACCATGTTTGCTGAACCTGACTTGGGCATAATTGCCTTCGTGCAAACACCTAAACATATAACAAAGATAGGACGCCACTCACAGATCCCTTAAGACAGCCCACAGTCTTGGTACCAGATCGAATGCGGATTTTAGATCCACAAAGATCAGATAGAGGCTCCTATGGTCATTGTTTTCCAGGACAAGAGTTAGAGCCTGAATATTTGGTCTATAGTGGACGTGTTTTTCCTAAAGCCAGCTTGGAATGGGCTCCATCTTTTAAATTCGTCCATCCAGGTCTAGGGACGATTCAACAGTACCTGGGCAAAGATTTTCTGGCTAACATCAATAGAACAAATGGGTCTGTAGTTGGAGGGGAAAAGTGGAGAACCCATCTTGTGAACTGGCAAAATTACCACACCAGTCCACGTTGCTGGGATTGCCATCCCCTGCAGTACGGCGTTAAACAAGGTCCACAAATAGGGGCCCCAGATAGTAGGCTCGGTGCGAAAAAGTTCCCGTGGGATCTTGTCAAGATCTGGAGCTTTGGAAAGGGCAATTTTGCTTATGGCATTGATATTTTCTGTAAGCGTTATTGAAGGGGCCTCGGAGCAGATGTCCTGTGGGGGAGAAAAATCTTTACTAGTGCCCTCATCCTCCAACCTAAGATACAGGGCCTCAAAATGTTGTTTCCAGACATCGGCTGCAATGTTTGGTTTGATGGCCTGCTTCCCTTTACCTTCTACCTGTATTAACTATACACCTGAAAGCCTTCATGTCACGGGTGGATAGGGCCTGTTTCATAGTATCCCACTTGATCAGCTCCCGCAGTTTTTCATTTTTGGTGATGCTATCTCTGTACAGCATCGTCTTTTCTCTGATTAGGGGTCTATCTCTTGTTTTGATTGCCTATATTAATGCTAACTTGGCCATCCGACAACTGTCCTTAAACCAGGGATGTTTGGTCTTTTTACTTGCCCCTGCAGACTTTAGCTTGGCCCCCGTGGGGCCGGGGCAGATGCTCAGAAGCAGTGTCTCACTTCCCTGCTGTGCTGTTAAACTGAGGCGCCTGGCTGGGAACAGGTTATGTGGATGGTGGGCCATTATCACGTCAGCTCCCTGGAGCAGCAGCAGCTTTGTACTTTACTTCACCCCTCCCTGCTATGTCATCGCCCTGAGGCTATACTTGGCTGGGGAGTTTGAAGGGTAAGTGAGGGACACCACTGGGGGCCTATTGTTGGCACCTTAGTGCCAGAGTGTTTCAGGTCTTGGTAGACGGATGGGTGTATGTTTGGATAGGCCTCACTGTGAGGCATCTTCAGCGAGAAAAATTAAGAGGATGTAATGTTAGGGTCAGCGCTGCTGAATTTGGAAATAGGTTCCAGTCCGAGCCTCAACGCAACATGCTGTGATTCTGGGCAAATAACCTAATTGCTTAAGGTCTAAAATAGACATTAATTTGATCTTTTTTAATGTGACTGGTGCTCATATAATCACTGCCCTCGGGCTGAGTTTACTCTAAAATTACAATGAGAAATAATCTTCAGTTTGCCAAGTTTTAAGAGTCTGCATCAAGAGTTCTGGCGTTTCTGCCACTTTATTTCACCTCACTCTACCAGCCATAAGGTAGTGCTTTGAGCTTTCATCAATGTGTCTGGCTCTATGAGCTTTAAAATATGTAATTTATCAAACATTTCCTGAAAATGAGCCCAATGAGACTAGCCAAATGCTGTTTTATAAAAGGGTGAAATCCGCGAATGTGGGCTACTTTTTTAAGGGGTGCCCGGGCCGAATTGTGATCCTGGGTGGGAGTATCGCTACCTGGCATGAGTGAGTGATGTGGGCAAGGTCACACGGCACGAAAGGAGGTGCAGGAGGAATGGCGATATGGATGACGCCAAGCAAAAAATAAATAAATATGGAAAGGACTAAATAGAGCTGCTTCGTCATCACAATAATAAGATAGTGACACTCCTAAACTGTCTAGTCATCAAAAGTGAAGTAGGAGTGCCGAATCTGTATTCAGAAACATAAATAAAATATTTGCCCCAGAATTGAACACAGTCTGCTTCTAATCTAATACCAGAATCAGCATTATGATTAAGTACAGACTGCTGCTGGCTAATTATAGCCGTTACACAGCTCGAAAGTATCCTATTGCTGTGTCACATCATAGGTTTAAGTACCCCTCATCCACTCTGGGTAATTCCTCCTTATTAGCTGACTTTGTTTCGACAGCCATCATTAGCCGCCCGAGGCTTAATAACCACTAGAACCAGTCAGAAACACAACAACGTCCAGATTCCCAGGCTCTGCATCGAGAACTATAAACATCTTGTGTTTAGATCCAAGGGTTGACTCCAGGCCCATCCTCAGATACCTTCCTTATCCTGCTACAAGCATCAATCATCGGCTTCAAGGTCTTAACCATTTTACAACAACAAAGCCCCCTGACGACAAGTCACCCACATTCAAATACCTCTCCAACCCAAGCACCACATCCTACCATACCATCTCACTTCAAACGATCCCGTATACCGTCCAACATCAGATCTCCTAACGCGCACCGTGGGTATACAGCAGACCCCGTCATTACACGTCACCTTGTTATCCTCTATATCACTGAAATGTGGTTGAATTAGTTCTTAAATCCCATGATGGATTCCTTAGTGCCACCAAATTGTGAGACAAAAAAACAAAGGGGTTTGGCTAAAGCGCAGCAAGGCCAAGCCGCTAATGGATTCAACAAAACAATGTGCCAGCATTGTGTGATGGTTTCAGAAATTGCACAAAACAATGAATAAAACAATTGTTCTATAAAGACCACTGATTCTCTTTTGAATGTCTTGTACATATTCCTTTTTTAATATAAGGACATAATCTGTAAATAGACTGTCTGTCTATTTTGCTCTAATATTCCAAAAATTATTTTTGAAAAAATTGCTAAAAATAAAATAATCCAATTCTAAGATTTATGCAGACGGAATCAGTGGTCTTTACAGAACAATTGTTTTATTCATTGTTTTGTGAAATTTCTGAAACCATCACGTAGTACTAGCACATTGTTTTGTTGAAACCAAATTGTGAGATAATTTACAAAGATAGACTCTTCAAACATGGGGGAAAAAGCCCTTCGATTGTACTCAGGTGCCAAGACCGGACTCATTCACCTTCAAATACTTCAAAGTTGCATCCTCACTCTCTCATTACCTCCACATAATCTACCATCCACCTAATCTTAAAATGGGTTTTATTTATTATTTATTTATTTATTTATTTTGTGTACTTATATAGCGCGGTCCTGTCGCCCCAAGGGCATCCTGGCGCTTGAGATCCGGTCAACAGCATTTCCACTGCTCAGCCAATACTAGGGAAAAGATGGGTTTTTAGGGCTTTCCTGAACGGAAGGTAATCCCTAAAACTTCTTAAAGGAAGTGGCAGGGAGTTCCAGAGTTTGGCCGCTGCGACACTAAACGAGCGGGCACCCATCCATACTCTCTGGAACCTCGGAACCACCAACAGTTGAGCCGAAGAGGAGCGAAGGGGCCGCGGGGCAGAATACCAGGCAAACAAATTTTGCAATGGCACTGGGCCCTGTCGATGTACCGCCTTAAATACTAGGCATGCCGCTTTGTACACTACGCGCAGGTGCACCGGCAGCCAGTGTAGATCCCTTAATGCTAGGGTGGAGGAGCTGAGGTTAGGACGAGAGAGAGCCAGCTTAGCGGCCATGTTCTGCACCCGTTGTAACTTCCCCAGCAGATTTTTTGGTGCCTCCAAAAGTAGCGCATTGCAATAGTCTAAGCGACTCAGTATGGTCCCGCGAACTACTTCCGGCCTGGCCTGTGCAGGGAGAAGGGTCAGTACTTTACGCAACATGCGTAGCAGCATCATGCACGAAGAGATGGTCTTGTTGACATGCATGTCCAGCAGCAAATTTGGGCAGAAAATCACCCCCAAATTACGAGCTGACTCCGCAGCCGATACCGTCTCGGGAAACGTGGAAGGCCAGAAATTCTCCGGAAGTGCCCACGGAGTCCGGTCCATGGAGCAGTGGAGCACCTCAGTCTTTGTGCTGTTAAATTGTAGGGAGTTGGCCCGAAGCCAGTCCGCCGTAGCTGCCATGCAGCGATGGAATGTCTCCAGCGGGACCGCATTACTTCCTTCCAGGGAGAAGACCAGCTGGGTATCGTCAGCGTAATTAAAAGCCGAGATACCGAAAGATTTTATAAGCTGGACCAGAGGGCGGAGGTAGAGATTGAAGAGTATGGGGCTGATGGCCGAGCCCTGTGGGACCCCCTGCCCTACTTTCCGCAGCTCTGACCGAAACGGGGGGAGCGTGACCATCTGCTGCCAGTTATTAAGGTAGGATACCAGCCAGTCTCTAGCCCTCTCTGTGACCCCGCACTCCTCGAGCCTCCCGATGAGGGTCCGATGGTAAACCGTGTCGAACGCGGCCGACATGTCGAGCAGCAACAAAAAGGCTGCCCGACCACTATCGACTCGCGAACGAAGATTGTCTAGAACGGTTACCAGTGCGGATTCCGTCCCATGCGCAGGGCGGAAACCAAACTGCGACTCATCGAACCATCCAATTTCTTCCAGGAAGCCTGAAAGAGCGCGGGTCACCCACTTTTCCCAGATCTTAATAGGAAAAGGGAGCAGGAGATTGGCCTATAGTTGGAAAGACAGGCGGGGTCCAGAGTCGGTTTCTTAAGCAATGGTGACACGACTGCCAGCTTCCAGCATTCAGGGACCGTTGCCGAGTCCAAAGACTGGAGGCAGATGGAATACAAAGGCTGGAAAAGTTCCGCCTGAAATGTCTTCCAGAATTTGGGAGGCAATGGATCAAGCGCAGAGCCTGAGGTCACCGTACGTGCCAGACTGCAGAACTCCTCAAAAGAGGGGGTGGCAAAATGTCTTAGTTGGGGTCGACTGGGCACCGCTTCCGGAGCTCCTAGGCTGGGAACATGACCACTCGGCCGGGGCCAACTGGGCGAGGTATCCTCGGCTACCCAGGCTGCCTGCCTAGAGGCGGGCCTGCTTTGCCAAGTTGGACCGGCCCCAACACCCAAAACCACCGAGCCAAGGGCATGTCCACTCAGCAAGGGTCGACTAAGGTCTGGTTTTACAGCAAACAGAAGACTATACTGCAGAAGAACATATACTATCTCTGAACAACACATTCCTTGGAGATCTCAGTTCAGATAATAAACTTTATTCGGTGAAAAGGAAAGTACAACCATAAAAGTGCATAGTTAAAACACATACACATATCTAAACACAAACAACAAAAATCTGCTATCCATCATTATTATTATTATTATTAAATTAGTTTTGTAACGCACGCAACTACCCAAAAAGGCTTTCCCGGCGCCTAGCACACAAATTGCTAGAGAAAGAGCAGCCAAGAACCATTTGCTAGTAAAAAAGCCAAGTTTTAAGATTTCTTCGAAAGCTGAGAAAGGACGGGTCATTCATCAGGGACACCGGAAGAGAATTCCAGATTTTGGGGCCAAGACAAGAAAAGGAACGGCCTCCCATTCTTGCAAGTTTAAATATGGGAATCACGAAGTCTCGTGGGCTGTAGAGCGCAGGGGACGAGAAGGAATGTAAGGATGGATGAGCTCTTGCAGACCCGCTGGTGCCACTCCTTGTTTGATTTTTAAGATGTAACACAGGGTTTTAAATTTAATTCTTTGTTCAATTCGAAGCCTGTGAAGGTCACGTAAATACGGCGAGATGGAAGCCTGTCTAGGAACTTGACAAAGAAGGCGTACTGCAGAGTTCTGGACTACCTATAGCTTTCTCAATACCGTTTGGCAGCTACCGAGATAGAGAACATTGCCGTAATCGAGGTGAGAGGAGATGAGTGCCTGTACTACCGTGCTTTGGGTTTATTTATTTATTTATTTTTTACATGTTTATACCGCGCTAGGATCACCTCCCGAAGGAGTATCTCCGCGCCTTTGGCATCTGAAAACAAGTAGCGGGGCTTGACCATGAGTATGGATCAATATTGAAAAAGGAAGGTTTTTAATAGTTTCCTAAAAGGAAAGTGGTCCTTGCACAGTCTCAGAGATAGTGGGAGGCTGTTCCACAAAGTGGGACCCGCAACAGCAAGAGCTCTTCCCCCTTGCCTTACTTTTCTAAATCTTGGGACCTGTAACAAGGCCTGCTCACTCGATCTCAAAGAGCGTGTCGGTGTATACCAAGAGAATTTGTTAGTCAAGTATGCTGGACCCTTCCCCTGTAAACACTTATGCATTATACAGCAGATCTTAAACTTCACCCTCTGTTTGATGGATAGCCAATGCAGCTTTTTCAGAAGGGGTTTGGAGGGGGTGCGAGAGGGCTGGTTCAGAACCAAACGAGCGGCAGTATTCTGGACCACCTGGAGCCTAGAGATTACTGCTTCATTTATTGACAGCAGCAATCCATTGCAGTAGTCCAAGCGACTCAATACTAGGGCCTGCACCAACGTTCTCCTAGTAGAGTCTGGTAGTAGGGGAAATACCTTTCGTAACATCCCGATGATATGAAAACAGGAGCCCACCACTTGATTGCCATGATGTTTTAAGGAAAGCTCCTGATCAAGTCGGACGCCAAGGTTTTTCACTACCTGCTTAGGCTCTGGAGCCGGGCCAAGATCTTGAGGCCACCGGTCTGGGGTCCACAGAAGTTTGGCCTCACCGAACAGCATCACCTCCGTTTTTGCAACATTACACTGCAGGAGGTTAGATGCCATCCAGTGTGCCACCGCCTTCATCCCCTGAGCAAAGGAGTTCCTGACCTGCACCGTAAGGGTTTCAAAAGGAAAGAGGAGTTGGGTGTCATCTGCATATGACACAGGAATAAATCCATACGATCTCATGATGTTAGCTAGGGGGGCCACATAGATGTTAAAAAGAGTAGGGCTCAAACAGGAGCCCTGTGGCACCCCCTTAGAGATCTCCAACTCCTCTGACCGATAAACCCCCAGGGTAACCCTTTGGGTGCGACCTATCAGGAAACTCCTCAGCCATGACAGCGCCTTGCCTTCCAGGCCGATGTTAACTAGCCTGGTGGTCATGATGTCATATGACACGGTGTCAAACGCCGCAGACAGATCCAGCAGAACCAGGATAACAGAATGACCTTTATCCTGGAACATGCGTAGATCGTCTGCGACTGACAGCAAGGCGGTCTCAGTGCTGTGTCTTGGTCTGAAGCCCGACTGGGATGGATCCAGACCGCCTACTAGCTCAGTATGGCTGGATAGATGGCGATTTACATGTTTCTCTATAATCTTCCCCAAAATGGGAAGAAGAGAAACAGGCCTTAGATTCGACAACTCCGTCCAGGGAATGGCAGTATTTTTCCTCAATGGCCTTACTAATGCCCTCTTCCAGTCCATGGGAACCTGCCCTGTACAAAGGGAAAGATTAACCAGGTTCTGGATTTCTGGTCCAAGAACTTCTACTAGCTTAGGCAGGATACGGGCAGGAATGCTATCATAAGGACTACCACTCTTGATTTGTGCAACCAATGAGTTTACCTCTTCCAAAGAAATAGGCGGAAAGCTGGAGAGGCATTGAGTAAGTGGTTCTGATTGTACACTCGACTGGGATCTGTTGTTCATATGCATTCCCTCAGCCGTCTTTGAGGCAGGAAGCATCCAAATGATCTTACGAAGCCATCTCAAGATCGGGAAACAGATGGCAGCAACACTCGCCACCTGTTGTCTCATAGAGAGACTATCCTCAATAATGATGCCCAGATTACGGACATGGGTGACAGGTAGATGAAAGGAACCCATTTCCTGAGGCCAGTGGTGAGGGCCCCATGGGTCCTTGCGCTTGCCCAGGATAAGGACCTCAGTCTTATCCCCATTTAACTTCAAAAAGTTAAGTCGCATCCACTCTGTCACTTGCCAGAGGCCGCACTGAAGGGCAGATGTCGTAGCGTCTTTAGTGGTGGAAAGCGAAAATACAATCTGCGTATCATCTGCATACGGATATAGGGAAAGACCCGCCTCTTCCACAATCTCTGCCAGAGGTCTGACATAATTGTTGAAGAGCTTAAAATGGATCCCTGTGGGACTCCATATGCTGATACGCAGATCTTAGATGGTGCCTTAGCAGAAAAGACTTGAAAAGTGTGGCTATCAAGGAATGAAGCAAACCAGGATAAGGCAGTGCCGTCCATCCAAATCTCCAGATTATTTGAAAAGTATATATACAATTGATCTGAAAATTCTAGGTAACGATCAATAATTTGAATAGATTTAAAAAGTCAGGTAGATCAAAGAGCAATAAGAATGTATAGTACCTAATTCCTTAGCTATTGCGACAGGCTTTCCTTATTTTAATTAAAGTAGAAAAATGGTTCTACCATGGTTTCTAATTGCTTTGAGCAAGTAGCTACAGCTTACTTATAACACATATCTATGATTTGCGAAAGAAGAGAAAATAATATAACACACACCAAAATTAGAATTCAATAGTCTATTCAGAAAAAATATCAAATAATTATGGCTGTTGCAATTTACAATTTCAATTGCAATATGGAATATGTGACTGTGGTGAAAAAGTGACATGTGGTGGTTGGTGATAAAGACAGTACACTATATACAAAAACAAATACGCGTGCAGTAAAAAGAGGGGAGACATGGCTGGTGTCCTAAATGGTTCCTTCTGATTGGCTGTAGGCTTGTTAGTCCCCCCTTATGATGGACATGTCTTCATTTGTGTCCTTCCACAGCTATTGGCCCCTTTACTGCACAGATTACTTTCTTCAGATGCCTCCTCACACCCCCATACTATTGCATTGCCAATGCTTGTTTTATTTGTCTCTCCGCTCTCCCACGCCCACTCCCTGCATTGCCAGAGTGGGCGCTGTGGCTGATTGATGCGGTTTTATGTTAAATAGCCAATATGCCGGATCACATCAGTCAAGGGCTCAGGTTGGCCCACAGCTTGCAATGCCCTGACCTCCATCTCCTTATTAACAGCAGCAGTGGCGGCCCAGATTTATATTGTTCCATGTTTATTGGGATAAAATGTATAGCCAGTTTATTGATAGCCTTATTTAGGATTGGGGTGGTAGACGCGACAGTATACCCTGTCTATCAAACTTCCTAGGTCACCGGCTCTATATAAAGTCCGGTGAATGGTGATGCTTCCGCCGGCGCAGCTTCCACTGGTCCCACTGGTCCCACTTGTGGACCTCTTTCATCCACGGCTCGACTCGTATTGAGCCACAGGTTAAAGTAAGTCACTCAATTTGTTCAATTTAAGGGGAACCTTCAGGTGCACCTATTTCTGTTTTATACGGCAAGCAAAAGACTGACAGTCTGAAAGAAGAAACTAATAATTGAATCAACACTCTGGTAAAAAAACTCTTTCTCAAAAAAGCTGTATCCCAGTCAGTTTCTGTCAACTCTCTCACTTGAAAAGGTCTGGTTTAATTGACCCTGGAGGGGGCGGGGCTGCACCCCCCTCCCCCATCTTACCCGAGTACTGGTGCATATGATGATGCACGGATAGAAGGAGTCTCGTGCACACATCTCTAGGGGAGCTTTGCAGAAGCCACTGTTGTCTTTCACATACCATGCAGTCCGCAGAAAGGTGCATTCATTGACCGCCTCTCCGGGCACCACTCTCAGAGGTCCCTCTGTGGTTAGGCTAACAGTATCAATCTCCATCCAGACACAGCATCTCTCGCCCTGTGGGAACTCTTGTGAGAACAGTCTGCTTGCAACAAATGTCTTTGAAAACCTCAGCCGGGATCAATCCATGTGACCCGTTGGCAAATAAAGGATAAATAAAGCAGGGAGCCTCGAGGGCTGCTTCTGAGCGCTTGTAAATGCACTTCTGAGCACTTGTAAATGCACTTCTGAGCACTTGTGAATGCACTTCTGAGCGCTTGTGAATGCACTTCTGGGCGCTTGTGAATGCACTTCTGAGCGCTTGTGAATGCACTTCTGAGAGCTTGTAAATGCACTTCTGAGCGCTTGTGAATGCACTTCTGAGCGCTTGTGAATGCACTTCTGAGCTTTTGTGAATGCACTTGTTTGCGCTTGTGAATGAACTTCTGAGCGCTTGTGAATGCACTTGTTTGCGCTTGTGAATGCACTTCTGAGCGCTTGTGAATGCACTTCTGAGCGCTTGTGAATGCACTTCTGAGCGCTTTTGAATGCACTTCTGAGCGCTTGTGAATGCACTTCTGAGCGTTTGTGAATGCACTTATTTGCGCTTGTGAATGCACTTCTGAGCGCTTGTGAATGCACTTCTGAGCGCTTGTGAATGCACTTCTGAGCGCTTGTGAATGCACTTCTGAACACTTGTGAATGCACTTGTTTGCGCTTTTAAATGCACTTCTGAGCGCTTGTGAATGCACTTCTGAGCGCTTGTGAAGGCACTTGTTGGCGCTTGTGAATGCACTTGTTTGCGCTTGTGAATGCACTTCTGAGTGCTTGTGAATGCACTTCTGAGTGCTTGTGAAGGCACTTCTGAGCGCTTGTGAATGCACTTCTGAACACTTGTGAATGCACTTGTTTGCGCATGTGAATGCACTTCTGAGCGCTTGTGAATGCACTTGTTTGCGCTTGTGAATGCACTTCTGAGCGCTTGTAAATGCACCTCTGAGTGTTTGTGAATGCACTTCTGAGAATTTCTGAATGCACTTCTGAGCGCTTGTGAATGTACTTCTGAGCGCTTGTGAAAGCATATTGTTCAAATTGGAGATATTCCCTTGAGAAGCAGGAGTCAGGCAGCCACATCATGTAGATACACAGGTCGTAGGTTTATTGTAGAAGCGAATTTACAAGCAGAGCCACTGGAGGTATGTGGCAAAGGACGACCCCATCATGCAGCAGGTTGGTTACACAGCAAGAAAAGGCAAATATGAGGAAGAATGTTTGCGCTTGTGAATGCACTTCTGAGAGCTTGTGAATGCACTTGTTTGCGCTTGTGAATGCACTTCTGAGCGCTTGTGAATGCACTTCTGAGCGATTGTGAATGCACTTCTGAGCGCTTTTGAATGCACTTCTGAGCGCTTGTGAATGCACTTCTGAGCGTTTGTGAATGCATTTGTTTGCGCTTGTTAATGCACTTCTGAGCGCTTGTGAATGCACTTCTGAGCGCTTGTGAAAGCACTTGTTTGTGCTTGTGAATGCACTTCTGAGCGCTTGTGAATGCACTTCTGAGCGCTTGTGAAAGCACTTCTGAGCGCTTGTGAATGCACTTCTGAACACTTGTGAATGCACTTGTTTGCGCTTGTGAATGCACTTCTGAGCGCTTGTGAATGCACTTGTTTGCGCTTGTGAATGCACTTCTGAGCGCTTGTAAATGCACCCCTGAGCGTTTGTGAATGCACTTCTGAGAATTTCTGAATGCACTTCTGAGCGCTTGTGAATGCACTTCTGAGCGCTTGTGAATGCACTTCTGAGCGCTTGTGAATGCACTTGTTTGTGCTTGTGAATGCACTTCTGAGTGCTTGTGAATGCACTTCTGAGCGCTTGTGAAAGCATATTGTTCAAATTGGAGATATCCCCTTGAGAAACAGGAGTCAGGCAGCCACATCATGTAGATACACAGGTCGTAGGTTTATTGTAGAAGCGAATTTACAAGCAGGGCCACTGGAGGTATGTGGCAAAGGACGACCCCATCATGCAGCAGGTCGGTTACACAGCAGGAAAAGGCAAATATGAGGAGGAATGTGGCAAATTCCATAGTAGCATCATTTATCTATTTTATCATTTTAATGCATATTAATATTTTCAAAGTAAAGGTTTCACAGCAGTAGAACCTCTCTGGCTATGAAATATGATGATCAGCTTCGGAAAAAAACGAGGGTCTAAGTGTTCTCGTTTATTTGGAAACTTTTCATCTGTGAGAGCTAAAATTCTTTTTTGTTGACATTTTCAAGTTAGTAAATGTAGGGTGTAGTGTCCTGCTGGACACGGTCTAGTTGTTTTAAATAATGTAACCCACACTTTACACCCACCCACCACTGGTGTCACGAGTCACGTGACCCAGTCAATAAAGAGGGCGGAGCGCATGTGCTCGGGGCCCATTCACTAGCCAACCATCCTGGTGTCTGTGTCTCACTTATTTAGCATAATGCGGGCCTAGCGCCCGACATTACATTGGCGACGAGGACGGAGCTGTGCCCAGCGTGCCACAGCTGAAAAATCAGGGGAAAAGGGGAGAGAGCTGCAGGGTGACATCGCGTCCTCTCTCCCCGTAGGATCGGCGCCGCCCGCCGAGAGGCCCGCAGGGCATGTGCAGAGTCCCGTGCCTGCATGTCAATGAGACGGTGACCGGGAGCCTACCCCGCACCTCACAAGCTTGTGTGAAAGAGGCCCAGCGGCCCACGAGGCATGCCAAGAGCCCTGGGGTGAAGATACGGCGACCGGGTGCCCACCCCGTTAATGCCTGCCGCCCTGTCTGCCAGGCGAAGCCCCGGAAAAAGGAGGAACCTGTGTGTGTGGCCGGACTGCTAATTTGCCGGCCACCGCCACCGCCTGCAGAGAAGCAGTCTGACGTCGCGGCCAAGCGTAGCCCACCCGCGTTGGCCGCAACCAAGTGACCCCACCTTGGAAGCAACCGACCGGAGCCCACCCGAGTCGGCCGCAACGGAGCCCCGGAATGCTGAGGACCACGCGGAGCCCACCCGCGTGGTCGAACAGGCCCGCCGGACAGAGGTGAGCCCGGAGAGAAGACGGGGGGGGGGACTGCGCGATAGAAGGTACATGCCCCGAGTACAAGAGGGTCAGCGGAGCCCACCCGCAGCCTGCCTGCAGCATCCACTGTCCCCCGCCGCGCAGCGTGTGTGATGTGAGGCTGCGGCGGCGGGGTGAATAAACTCAGCAGCGAAGCGCCCGCAGCGTGTGGAGAGCTGCCGGGCGGGAAATGCATTGCAAGCAGAGCTTACCCGCTGTGGCCGGAGGAGAAGTTATGACGGCTACCAGCTAGCACTGCCAAGAAATGCACAGTAAACGGAGCCCACCCGCGTTGAAGCGCCAGACTGCCGAGAGCCAGCGGGAGCTCACCCCGCTGCTTCCAGCCCTGAGGGGAGGCGCGAAGTGCTTGACGACGCAAGGCCAGCGAGAGCCCACCTCGCTGCACCCAGTGGAAGCATGCGCTGACTCCCCCGCTGCGTAGAGCGTGTGATTGGAGCTGCTGCGGCGGTGGGGGTGGAAGATCCTCAAGGATGGGCCCGCAGCATGTGGGGAGCTGCAGGGCATTAATAGAGCAAAGAGAAGCCCACCCACTAGAAGAGCCCAAGGTATATGCACACACACACACGCCCCCGCGCAGCGCAGGTGCTGGGAGGCTGCTGCGGGCCAGGACAAGGTGAAGGCCCTACAAATGAAGAGACACTCACCGGCACTCAAGAGGAGTCTCCCGGCGGTGCCTAAGTGCGTGTGCCCCATGGATCGCCCTGCAGGTGTGCAGAGTGACAGGCATCCGTGGAGAGGGCCCATTCAGGAGAGCCGTGAGCACAAGTCCTGCCTCATTGCAATACCGGAGTTTTGAACGAGCTCCTAAGAAACACTGCCACCCAGTGGGTGTCCTCCTGAACTGCAGAAAAGGGAATAAACAAGCCTTTAACAAATCAAGGAAAAGAAACAACAGTGTAAAACAAGCCTGGGACAAGACAAGGTAGCGCAATGGCAGTACCGAGCAGGCTGCACACAGCACACGCGTAGGAGCGACAGAACCCCCTGAGGAACAAGTTGCGAACAGTGGTAAGGTGTGCCAGGTCACCATTGAATTTTGCCACCAAAGAGACACTGCACAGTGACGTAAGACAGCATAACAGCAAGAGCGACAAACCCCAGGAGGAAGGCCTGCGACCAGGTGCCACCATAAGCAGAGACTGCCAGGATGTACAGTGGCTGCAGAGGCAGCTCCATCTGGTTGTTTGTGTGTATACGCAAACACGCAGCCCCGGAGGATGGTGTGACAAGGTGCAGAAGTGCGCCAGGAGTGAAGGAACTCCACACACCATGACAGCGCTGCACCGCGCAGGACGGCACAAGGAGTGAAGGTACTCCACGCACCAAGGAGGACGACGGAGCAGTAGCACAGACCACCGGACGCACTGAGCCAAACGGAGACCTACCAACGAAGGCAGAGCGGCACCTGATGGCCACAGGTTGTCGTTGCACCGCAGGAAGAGAAAGGAGCACCACCACGCGAAGAGACAGTGGTCCCGAGACTCCCCACCAGGCAAGTGCGACACAATGAGAAAGCGGGACAACCGCCGACACTGCTCCAAGGTCCCAGAAAGAAAGCAAGCACACCCCGTGGGGTAACGGGGAGCGACCTGAACACGAAGAAGGTCCAAGGAGCGTTGACGTAACCCTCCTGAGACAGCGAGCGCAGGAAGAGTGCGCGAGAACATTGCCACACCCGAGGGGCGCAAAATCGCTACACTGCCTTTAAGGAAATAGAGACGACGCAAGAACGCACCAGGAGTGAAGCAACTCCACACAGAACACATAAGAGGACACGCAGCGAGTGCGACCGAGAAAGCAAGAAGCACAGCCATCAGCGTACGAAAAGAAAGACCAGACACAAAGGTCAACGGAGCGGTGACGCAACCCTCCTGAAGCACTACACTGACACCAAAGCCAGTACCCCACACGGGAACACCAGCGAAGGTCACAGGAGCGGTGGCGCAACCCTCCGGACACAGTAAAGCACCCAAAAGCACGGACAAAAGCGCGCCAACGCAAAAGCACTGCAACGGAAACAAGCGGCGATCCCAAGGGTCACGTAGAGCATCAAGACTCACCAGGAGAAGCCGGCCACCCAGCCTGGTCGCAAGGACAAGAAAGCCGGCCCCCCTGTCTGGTCGCAAAGAGAGGAAAGCCGGCCACCCAGCCTGGTCACAAGGAGAAGAAAGCCGGCCGCCCGGTCTGGTCGCCAGGGAGAAGAATCCGACCACCCAGCCTGGTCGCAAAGGAAAGGAAGCCGACCACCCAGTCTGGTCGCAAGGAAGGTAAAACAGACCACCCAGCCTGGTCGCAAGGAGGGCGAAGTCGCAAAGGAGAAGATAAAGCCAACCCCTGTCTGGTCGCCAACGAAGATGAAGTTGCAAGGAAAAAGGGTGACCACCCAGCCTGGTCACAAGGAAGACGAAGCCAGAGAATCGCCTAGAAAGAAAAGTGGAACGACCAGTCAGATGGTCGCCAGCGCAGAGAGACCTGGCAGGAGGTCTGCTCCGAAGACAGAAGACGTCCGTGAACCACATGCCCAAGAGAGTGTCCAGAAGAGGACTCGAAGGGACGGACGCAACACCCACAAGAACCAGAAGTAACAGGAAGCAAGAAAGATCGCAACGACCGGTCCAGTCACAGAAGAGAAGAAGACAGTGTCCAAAAGCCAGGACAAGACCAGAGGGAAACAGGCAGAGTGCACGCTGCCTGGAGAAGCCTAGTCAGGAAGATAAGGACAGCGAGATGACCAGACCGTTTCGCGAAAAGGAAAAGGGGAAGAAGAAAGGAGTCAAGTGGCACGACGCCATCAAGAACAATAACATCCAGAAAGGTGAGGAGACGTGTGACAAGTCTACACACCCACCAGAAGAAGAGGTGACACGCACCACAACACTGCGTACAGTGACCCACATGTCCAGGAGAACATTGATGGCACTAAGAACAGAACATGCATCTATTTACAAGTCCCCCCTTTACGACTGGAGAGTACAGACTGGACCATTGGTGACACCTACCTTTGGGATTGAGTGGAAGATTGGATGCGGAGAGCGCTCAGACGTCCGGCAGAAGGAGAACTGACCACTCCACACCAGCCCGTGGATATCCAAGGGGCAAAGGCCTCAGGGACACCGGTGGCAGAGGGTCCTGACAAGAGAGATGGATCCACCGCCGTCTATCCTGCACGTCCTGGGAAGAAGAGGAACTTGTGCGCAAAGGCAGGCGTCAACAGCCACCCTCCAGGTGGAGCCACGGACTGCGAGGTAGTAATCTCATCGCCTCCTCCGTTCACACCCAGACTGTGGAGTTGGAGCAACGCTGCAGAGAACACCCAGCCCAGCGGAAACCTGAAGAAGAGGGCCTCCGGGACATCTCGTGGCAGGAGAACACCCACGAGTGTGGCGTCCCAGTGAGAGGGATGTCCTTCATCCACTCCCTCCTTTGCAATGTGAAGTCAAGCTGCCTACAAGGAAGAAACCCGACGGACTAGTAGAAGACAACCTCCATCAAGTCTACCATCTGGTCATCCTGTTCGGTGTCACCCCAAAAGCAAGATCTCAATGGACTGAAGAACACACTGCCATGGCGCAAGTCCAGACGAGCACGCCCACCAAGAACCAGGACGTCGGGCCCGAGAAGACTAATTTTTCAGCGTCAAGTTCCACCGGCGTCCTCTAGCAAGCAGCTGAAGAGACTCCTTCTAAAGTTATGAGATTGCATATTTTGTGTTTTTCCTCCCACAGGTTCGGACTTTGTTTTGTCTCAACTTTTATTAAAGTTGGGGAGGAATATAGTGTCCTGCTGGACACGGTCTAGTTGTTTTAAATATTGTAACCCACACTTTACACCCACCCACCACTAGTGTCACGAGTCACGTGACCCAGTCAATAAAGAGGGCGGAGCGCACGTGCTCGGGGCCCATTCACTAGCCAATCATCCTGGTGTCTGTGTCTCACTTATTTAGCATAATGCGGGCCTAGCGCCCGACATTACAGAGGGTTATGTGTCAATGTGGTAAATCCATTATCCATAATTATGCGGAAAATGTTGCATTTACAAAATGATATAATTCAAGTGGCGCTGGTTGTAACTTACTTGTTTTTGGCTTTTATTGCCACGTAATTTAGTCAACCCTGATGCATGCTTAGTTGCTCATAATGAAGGCAAAAGTAGGATGTCCCCCCTGGAGCAGCGTTCGCCCTATGCAGCTCATTACCACTACATGCCAACCCAGCTACACAGTGGCACACCAACATCCCAACGGAAGTATTTACAGTGGCTTTGCATGCGTGCTCTCATGGCGCAAAGCGACAAAAAGCATTTAGTCGATTTACTGACCATTAAAAAGGCCTAAAAATGCAACGTTAGTTGTGTATCAGCGCTCAAGTGCTTGCGCAATCCTAGTAAAACTAGGCGCATGGCCTAAGAAGCTTGGCCGAGCAGAACAAGAAAGGCATGGAAGAGACAGGTGATTCTACTGCACCGACTCAGCTGTGAACGGACAGCTTTGCAATTAGGAATGCAAACCTGTTTGCTATATGGTAGTAAGTCATCACAGCTTTAGTCTTATAACGTGACTGATGACCGACTGTCTTCTTTCATAGCACCATTTTGTTTGTTTAAGGCTTGTCTTAAGCACATAGCTACGTGTGACGTTATGTCCGCACTGTGGACGTCAGTCTAAAAACCTAATGTTGAATTTTCAGCAGTGGCATAGCAAAGGGTCGATAGGCCCTCCTGCAAACAGTGAAAATACTCCCTCCACCCACCTGCTCCGCACAGTTTGTATTAAAACAGCCCTAGTTGGCGTCGATAGCCAACATTCCTGGTCTCCGGTGCCACTGCACCTGCTGCACTGTTCATAGATGCACCCCAGATTCTTAGTTCAATCAAGATAAGAATGTTCAAAGGGAAGTTAAGCCAGACATTTTAAGCACAAAAGTTGGATCAAATTAGTGGGTGAGAATTAAAACCCAGCCCTGTCACAATGCTGCATAGTTAAATACATATAAGAACCTTAATGGCGAGACCGATTGGCATTGCCAATGCTTGTTTTTTGAGGGCATGCAATATTTTTGCATGCATTTGCAACCTTTCCATTTGCGATAACATTGTAATTTGCGAGTGTTTTGTGCAGTTGCAAAATATTCATACATGCCTCATGAGTCGCTATTACGAAGGGAACGCCCTTTCCTAATAGCAAGTCAGAAAACCTATTTTTGCGACTCGCAAAATAGGTTTTGTAAATATGCGCAAGGTTTTTAGTGTGTGCAAACGGGGCTAAAACCCGTTTGCACACGCTAAAAAACATTGTACATCTGGCCCCATATTCCTTAGGCGAGAATGCCAAAGACAAGAACAGAAATGGCGTACTAACCTCTGCCCCGGTGAAAAAAGAAAGCAGAGATCAAGTCGGCTGACAATTCCATTAGTATGTTGTTTAAAGTCATGAAGGAGATATCTGAGACACCGAGTACACAGTTGCTGAACCCCTCCCAAGAATTCGGTGATAAGGTTGCGGTCTATTTTCAGGACAAGGTCCTTAAGATTGTTCAAGACCTCGTCCCCTTTGGAGGGAAGGAACCGGCCGTTGTGGACTTGACTCAGGGTTCTAGGAAGAATCTCTTCACCACCTTTCCACAGATCCTGATTCAGCAAATGAAGGAACATTGGCTGAGCCTAAAATCGGGCACTCCATCAGACCCTTGTATGCCCTCCATTCTCAAATTGGCTCCAGACACAGTGACCAATTTCCTGTGCATTGTGTTTAACAACACACTTTAATGTGGTAGTTATCTGGCCATCAGTAAGGAAGCCATTGTTTCACCGCTTCTCAATAAAACCTAACTATTTGTGCCAAGCAGATGGTACCCCGGCCGTTACACCCACTATTCGAGGTCCAGATGGGTCCATGTATACAACCCCAGAAGGTGTTGCGGGGGAGTTTGCGAGGCACTTTACATCCCTATACGCCCGGAAGGAGCAGATCTCTGCCGAAATCCTCGCGGAATTTCTAGTAGACATTCCGCCTCGACAGCTCCACCACTCCGTCCGGGAACGACTAGAGACCCCAATCACATTGGAGGAATTGACTGGTGCCATTAATGCACAACACCCTGGTTGAGCCCCGGGTCCAAATGGGTTCCCCATTGAGTTCCTACGATCACACATGTCTCTTCTAGGGCCTCATTTACTGGCGACCATTGCGGAAGTCGCAGACCTGGCAAGTTTGCCACGGGACTGGTGACACACGGAGATTGTGCTCTTTCTCAAACCTGGTCGACCCCCAGAGGACCCCTCTTCGTATCGCCCCATCTCCCTTATTCATTTTGAACCCAAACTGCTAGTGAAAGTCCTGACTGATCGCCTTCGGGGATGAATTACGGACCTGAACCACTCTGACCAGTCCGGCTTTATGGCTCAGAGAGCCGCTAGGCACAATATCAGGCGAGCCCCTAACTTGGGCCGACCCGCTGCTCTGTTGTAAGCTGATATTGTCAAAGCTTTTGATTAGCTGAGCTGGGTCTACCTCTTCCAACTACTCGAGGCGATCAATTTTGGGCCTCGCTTCCTGACATATATACGCCTGATATACACAGATTTAACTGCATCAGTACTGATTGCAGCCAGGCACCGCTCACACTCTTTCCAGATCAAGAGGGGTACCCGTCAGGGCTGCCCACTCCCTCCATTGCTGTTCGCCCTCGCAGTCGAACCTCTAGCGGCCTGGGTTAGAAGCAAACCAGTGTTCAGGGGTTTGACTGGTCCCGGTTGCGATCAGATCGTATAGCATTATATCCCGATGATGTTTTCTTTTTTATGATGGACCCTTGGTATCCTGGACCCGTATACTGGAAATTCATAGGGTATTTGGTGGCACCAAGGGCCTCCACGCCAATCCTGCTAAGTCCATCGTATTCCTTGTGTGTGGACATCGTGGATCGCGACTCATGGACCACACAGCTCTCCAGGGCTACAGATGGGTTCAAATATTTAGGGATCTATATTTCCCCATGCCCCAAGATTTCCTGGCCACATAATATTACCCCATTGTTAACTAGCCTTAAAAATGAAACAATGCGATGGTCCGCTCTCCCCCTCTCCCTCTACGGGCGCTCAGCCATCTTTAAGATGGTTTCTTTGCCTCAGATCCTATACCTCCTTCAAAATGTTCCTTACCCTCTCCCTCACGCGTGGTTTGTGCAGGTAAACGTTATACAAAACAATTTTCTCTGGGGAGGTGGAGCAGTTCGTGTGGCACTCCGCACTTGTGCACAGTCCACCTTATATGTCACGTCTCACATCCTCGTAATCAACAAATGTTGGTGTAATTCCCCTACAGATCCGGCATATGCAATTGAGCATACAGCAATGGAACAAGTCCCCCTTCTTCACTTATTGTAGAGCTCCACAGGGTTAGACCACTTACCACCGGCTGTCAGGGTGGTCTTACAGTTGTGGAGGGCCAAGACCAGACAAATTGGGTGGGAAGGGAAACTCACTAAACAAACTCCCCTGTGGCACAGCACATACTTCCAAACAGCAACCACACTATGCGGGTTTCGGGGTTGGGACCTGGTGTGGATCTCGACCCTTGGGGATATTTTATGGGGCACTACCCTAAAATCATTCCAACAACTGCAGACAGAGTTTGGCCTCCACAAATCACAATTTTATACATTTCTACAGCTCCGCCATGTACTCTCCCCTGAGATCCATAATATAGCGGCTCTCCCCGAGTTCCAGCCCTTGGAGGGCCGTCTGCTTATGGGGGACCTCGGTCTGCACAAAATCAGACAAATATATCAAACATTGACAACACACACTTGTACCACCCTCGACAAAACCCGACTGGCCTGGCAAGCAGACATTCCAGAATTAACAGGCGATGACTAGGCTGAAGCGATTGCCAGCCCGAGGGGCGCAGCGGTCTCCACACGCTACCGGCTCATCCAGTTCAAATACTTACATAGAGTATATTACACGAGGTTACGACTGTGGCGCATGGAGATTATTCAGTCCCCAGTGTGTTTGAGGTGTGGCTGGGAAAATGGATCCTTCCTACATAAGGTTTGGAGCTGCATGGCCTTACAGCCCTTCTGGAACAGAGTTCGGTCATGTCTAAATGAGGTGCTGGGGTGTGTGCTCCCACTGGACCCCCGACTGTTTCTATTACACTTCACAGACGACATCGGGGGGGAACGCTATAAACAACATCTGTTATTTCTTGCCCTTACTATCCCCAAAATGGATATTGCACAGGGGTGGAAGGCATCATCTCCCCCGACTATGGGCGAATAGAAGAACGAATTGGATAAATGTATAGGGGCTGAGATTGCAGGCCCGGGGTTGCTCCAGAAAACATCGTAAGATCTGGACATGGTGGGTGTCATATCGTGGAATTAACCTGCCCCCCTGCCCGAGGAGGATCCATGAGTGGCACCCTCTGATTCCTGGCGTGTATCACCCTTTGGTATATCATTTGGTCATAGTACTACTCTAGAAACTGATCCAGCGGCCTATAGAAAATATATCATAAACAACGCTACCCAACTTCATAACCTATAAACAAAATTCTATACTAAATATGGACCCATTTATAAACCTGACATATTTTGGGCCTACTGAATCAGGTGGTCAAATTAAATCTATATACACATTATCTACAAACTATATACATTTTATACATCTGCGAAAGGAATATTGTCATTAGAATAAAACTTAACCATTTAAATGACCACCATTGGCGACGTGATCTAGCTAATAGTAACCTACACTCCTGAATAACCAAGACCAGCTTGTTTGTCAAAAGTAAGATTTATTTACTAAATTATGGTATATAAATTGATAGTTTTATAAATGAATTTTATTAGCATTGAAGCAAGCATGAATGTAAAGAAATGTGAGAAAATACAATTTAAGTAAGTGAATCAAATTTAAAGTAAATATATATAGTTTAGCATTTCTAAAACCTAATTCCTTAACTAAGCTAAATAGATAGAAATTAAAGAAAAGTTCTTTGAGGATTCTTACGTGCTCCACGCAAAGTCCGACAGCACATCACCCTCATCGGAAAGTCAGAAAGCAGCAGCCAACCCATCCCTAGGGGCATGACTTTTTATACCTTTCTATGCTAACTAAACTACGCAAAGGAAAGTTTTCAGAAATCTTCGACGTCCCATTGGCTGAGAGTGACAAGTGACATGTCACCCACTTTTCAAAAGTTCCATTAGATCATGTTTCATAAAGACCATTGTCTCTTCCACGTGAAACCAGGAGCTTCCTGAGTTTGCAACAAATGTTCAAATTTGTTCTCACTACGTCCAAGCAACTTCCGCGGATGCCAAGTTAAGGCAGACAAAATGTTCACTTTCGACCTTGGCCACGTCCGACAGAATGATGACAGCACATCAGTTTTTGCTTTGTGAATGCAGCTTTGATAAACGCTTTAATTCAGAATGGGCGTCTCGTGACTTTTGCAGAATTACAAGTCAGCTCTTTTCTGCGACTCAAGTGACTAGGCCCAAAAGCAGGCAACTTAAGCTTTCTAGTATAAAACAAACACAAGAAAAGTATTAATGTAAGAAATAATGTAGATTCTGTATCCACCCCAAGATTTACTAATTAATTAACCCACCCGATTAATCAAAATGTTACCTAGCCATTGCAAACAAATAAAGCAGCGTTTATATCTACCAGTCTCCGTTATTCCATGAGACTCATATGCACCTAGAATAGTAGAAATGACATCACACAGACAAGGAAAAGCAAAACAAGCACATGCTTCTCTTAAGTTTGCAGCAGTTAGTAATGACAAAAACGAAAACAATAAATTATTTTATTATTTTGCACGAACAAAAAGATGCAACAATTATGCACGTTTATGAGCACACATGTTAGTCCCCCCATGTGTAAAGTTTAATCTAAGTTGTATTAGCACGACATATCACAAATCATTAATATTATTATTCATGTTATGGAAATGTGACTTCACGAGATTAAACAAAATTTTGTTTTCTATCTCGCTCCATCAACTCCCTCATCTGGTGATTAACAAATCACCACACCAGCACTCAAAATTTTGATAATTTAAATTTCTAAGAAATCGATTCAAATTCATTTGTATCAGTAAACCTAAAAGTCTGTTTCTGCATAATCTTTGGAATTAGCATAACGCTCTCTATGTAACTCCTGTAATTCGATCTCCCTTTCTTCTTCTTTTCTGAGTTTATAGATTCTTTTCTTTTCTTTCAACTGTTTCTTTCTTTTATGTAACAAACAACCTATTTTGGTCAAAATAAAAATGAATACTATTATAATCAAAGGTGCCAGAATCTTGCCAAGAATTGAACTTCCGATATTATGAAACCAGTTTTTAATTGCTTGAAACCTTTTTGAAAGTTTCCCTGTAAAATCATCTTCTTCTAAAGGAATTATCTCTGAATGCATTTGTGTAATATTCTTAATATACATTTCAATATTCTTACTTTCATCAGGTATATATGTACAACAATGTTGTACATGTAAAATGCCACAGACTCCTCCCTCTTTTGCTAGGAGTATGTCTAAAGCAAGGCGGTCTTGAATTACCATAGATCTAATTGCAATAACTTCAACATTGACTAATTGAAACCCATCAGCTGTGTCAGTCGATAGTCTATCAACTATAGTGGACAATTTTCTGATTCTCCCTGCATTTAGGGTTATACCAACAAAAGGTATTACAGCTTGAAAAATATCTCCCAGAACTTCAGTAAAAGTTTCTCTTTTAACTCTATTTACATAATTATGAATTTTAAACAATCCTTCTGAATCTCTGTCAACGTGAAACACTTTAGGAAAAACAATTCCCACATAACAAGTTCCATACCAGTGGTCTGGAAGGTTGTAGTAGGCTTTGTCACCACAAACAAAATAAATCCCAGGAAAAATAGGATCTTTTCCACCTTTAAATCCCCAACCTCCCAAAATCTGATAAGTATCTTCACAGTTACTTGCACCTACAAAATAATTATCAAAAAGTGTATTATCTCTTCTAATGCAAAGTTTTCCACTAACTGGTTTGTCTATGTGAATTGCAATATTTTCAAGCATTTTGCCATTTAATTTCTCATCCTCTTTCTGCCAGAAACCTGACTTAGTCTGCTTGACTAATTCATTCCTCTTATAAATTGCTCTTCTCTCCTCAACCATGTTCAAAAATTTCTTTCCTTCAGCACTTAATTTACATGTTAGATTATTCTTGTAAGCATACTCGTAAGTGAGTTCATTAGTAACAAGGAAAAATTCTCTCATTTGTTTTGCTTTCTTATGCTTATTTAAAGCATTATCAATCTTAATATTTGCAAAAATTTCATCATAATTTGAATAGTAATATTCTAAACGTCCAGTTTGATAAAATAAACTAGTTAATACACTACATGTTACAGCATAAGTGAGAGGAAGCATATTATATGTTACTCCCTCAGAAACAGAAGCAGGTAACTTAACGCAGACGTAGCAGTCTTTTGCATCCATTACCTTAACATATTCACTTAATAGCTTTGTGAATGTATTACTTGAAAAATCACCAATTGATTTATCTTGATGAATGTTAGGCTGATGATCAATAACTTTTTCAGACGCACTATGTTTAGTTTGGCTAACCAGAGCTTTGCTTGTTAAGTTAACTTTGTGTAATTCTCTATTCATCTCCAAAGGGATAATCACAGCTAGAACCAACCAGAGCAGAATTAAAATGAGCAGACACACCAGAGTCATCTTACAGCATCTTTTAAAAACAGAACACTTTGAAGTGCTCTCCTTAACATAAGGCATTTTTGGTTAGTTTAGCCTAAAAATAAAATAAAAATAAATTTTAAAATTCTATTTACATTTACACCCCCCTTTTAAAATATTTTTTTTTTTTTTTTTTTTTTTTGTCAAAACCCTAAACAAGATTTCTTCGACCTTATGTCATACATAAGTTTTCTTCAACTAAACAGTTTTTCTTCGACCTTGTGTCAACTAACAAATTTTCTTCAGCCTTTTGCCAATTTAATATTTTTGTACTTCAATCATTGTCACTAATTTCTTGTATTTCGTTTTCTTCTTCACTACTATCGTATATGTCAATAACAGGTGGAATTACTAAGTAAGTCCACTCAGGAGACTTGTATTTTTGGTTTGGTCTTATTATTCTCTTCCCTTTTCTCGATATCACTTCAATTTTTCTTCCAACTTCTTTTCCAGGACTCTTTTGACTACTGATTTCTTCAACTTGTTCTTTTGGCTTTTTGATCAATCTGACTCTCAATCTTCCACCTGGCCAGTAGTCTGCTTTTCTCACGTACTTCTTCTTTGGTTCAGAATTATTTGATTCTGACTTCCAAGTCCTTTTCTTTCTGTTTTCACTTTCACCTTCCACGTCACTTTCTTCAGTTTCGTAGTCTGAAATTTCAATTGACTCAGGAACTTCTCTATTCGGCAATTTCACTCCTTCAGGAACACTTTGTCTTCCATCACTGGTACTTGGTAATTCGTTCTCCTCCTCTTCCTCAATTACCCCCAACTTCCCAGATTTCGGATTTTTGTTCCTTACTTCAGAGTTTGTTCTCTGCCTTTCGATACTCTCCTGGTCTGAAACTTCTTTTTGTTTTGCTTCTTTGTCTTCAATGGAGACAACCGAATCCTCAGTTATCTTTCCTTTTAACAGATTCTCTTCACCTTCAGAATCTATTTCAATTATTTCCAAGTCTTTTCTTGTCAAATTTCCATTCACTGGCACAGTTTCCAGATGTCGACTTTCTTGTCGATCTTCAGAATCTGGAATTATTTCACCTTCTGTTTCGCCTTCTGCTTCAGAATCAGAATCATCTGTGGTATCACTTTCAACGTCAGAACTCTCAGGAGTTGGTACTGGAATAGTATGACTAGGATGAATCCAACGTTTCAATCCTCTGCACTTTACAGCATTAGTAGTGATCAAAATTATCTGCCTAGGTTTCTGCCATCTAGGAGCTAGACAATTCCTTCTCCGATGTACTTTCGTTCTGACCCAATCGCCAGGTCTCAGATCATGTGTCAAAACCTTTTCATCTGATTGAGCTTCAGTTCCCACCTGATTAGACACAGAAGTTACCATATCAGATAACCTTTTACAGTAATCCAAAATAGCACTGTCATTTATGCTCAACAGTTTACCTACAGGTACAAAAGCTTGCCTCATAACTCTTCCCATTAAAATTTCATGAGGACTCAAACCTGTCTTTTTATCTGGTGTACTTCTTAATGACATTAAAACAAGTGGAAGAGCATCAGTCCATTTTATACCTGTTTCAAGACACATTTTTCCAATTCTGTTTTTAATTGTTCCATTTATTTGTTCAACTACTCCTGATGCCTCTGGTCTGTATGCACAGTGTATTTTCTGCTCAATGCTCAAAGCTTCGCAAATTAACTTCATCAGTTTGTTATCAAAATGGCTTCCTCCATCACTCTCAATAGTGACTGGAAAACCGTACCTTGGGATGATTTCTCTGAGCATTAGTTTTGCTACTGTAATTGAATCACAATGTCGTGTAGGGAAAGCCTCTACCCATCTTGAAAATAAGCATACAATTACAAGCACATATTTCAAACAATTGTGTAATGGCATTTCGATGAAATCCATTTGTAACCTGGTAAAGGGACCACCTTCTCGACCAATTATTCCTGTCCCCACCACTGATTTTCTGTTTGGATTCATTTGTTGGCATGACAAACACCTTTGACAAAAAGATTCAGCGATAGTTCTAAACTTGGTATTGAACCATGTTTCTCTGAAAAGTCTAACCATAGAATCTCTTCCTAGATGTGCTGGACCATGATATAATCTGGCCATGTCAGCAATCAAACAATTTGGTAAGACTACTCTGCCATCTTTGTAAACCCACACTCCATCTTCTTCACGTGGTCTACAATCTGATCTTAACCATAAGTCTTTTTCTTCATCTTCTGCTTCATTTTGTAAATCTCTAATCTCATGCCATGTTTCTACAACAGTTGTTAGCATTAATGAATTTGAATCAGTTTCTTTACTCCTCTCCCGATTGTATGAATAATTTTTCCTTGCGCAGTATTTAGCTGTTTCATCTGCGAAGGCATTTCCCTTGGAAATATAATCAGTTCCTCTAGTGTGCGCTGCACACTTAACAATGGCGATTTCTTTTGGCAATTGTATTGCTTCGATTAATCTCCTAATGAAAACTGCATTTTTAATTGGTGATCCTGCTGATGTCATGTATCCTCTCTGTGACCAGAGTTGTCCATAATCATGCACAACTCCGTACCCATACTGACTATCAGTAATGATGGTAACTCTTATATCCTTTGATATTTCACATGCACGAATTAAAGCAATCAATTCAGCCACTTGTGCTGAACGAACTCCTTCAAGACATGATGCTTCTTCAACATCTACGACTGTACAAACTGAATATGAAGCTTTTAAGACACCTCCTTCGGATCTTAAGCATGACCCATCTACAAAGTAGACAAAATCCGATTCAGACAAAGGTCTGTCTTTGATGTCTTTTCTTGGTTTAGTGCAGAATTCCATGACATCTAAACATTCATGTTCTGTTTCAATGTCATCAACAATTTCAGAATCAGGCAATAATGTAGAGGGATTCAGATTTAAACATCTTGAAATCGAAACATTATCTGCTCCCAGTATGATTTTCTCATACTTTGTCAATCTGCTACTTGTTAAATGTTGAGTCTTACCTCTTGTCAGTAATATTTCAACTGAATGAGGCACAAAAACTTTCACTGGAAATCCCATTATGATCCCCTCACTTTGTTCGAGGCTGATACTTGTAGCTGCAACTGCTTTCAAACAACCTGGTAATGCTTTTGCAATTGGATCAAGAACTGCAGAAAAGTATGCAATAGGTTTCTTTAAATTTCCATGTCTCTGAATTAACACAGATAATGCACATCCTTCTCTCTCACTGCAATACAGTTCGAAATCTTTCTCATAATTTGGCATACCTAAAGCAGGAGCTTGGCATAAGCTCTTTTTCAGGTTCTCAAAAGAGTCCATCTCAGCATCACTGAGAATAATTGGATCTTTTACATCTGACTTTGTCAGTCTTTGTAGTGGTTTTGCAATTACTGAAAATCCACTTATCCATTGTCGACAGTAACCAACCATTCCCAAGAACATTCTGACTTGTCTTTGTGTTCTTGGTGGTAACATTGCTTGAATCATTTTTATTCTTTCTATTGTTACTTGTCTTTTTCCCTTTGCAATTCTGTGACCAAGATATTTTACTTCTTGTTTGCAAAACTGTAGTTTTGCTGGGGACACTTTATGTCCTTCTTCTGCAAGGCGATTTAACAGAATTATTGTGTCTGTTACACAATTTTCTCTTGTCTTTGCAGCTATTAACAAATCATCAATATACTGCACTAGCGTAGACCTACCAGGTAAGTCTAGGTCTTCTAATGATCTTTTTAACAATTCGTTAAAAATTGAAGGACTTTCTGTATAGCCCTGAGGGATTCTTGACCATCCGAGGGTCTTACCTTGGAATCTGAAAGCAAAGATTTCATAACTGTCTGGATGTAAGGGAACAGTAAAGAATGCATTGCAAAGGTCAATGACTGTATACCATTCAGCATCATGTGGAATCTGAAATAGAATTACTGCTGGATTTGGAACCACAGGACAACATGGAACGACAATTTGATTAACCTTTCTCAAATCTTGTACGATTCTAAATGTTCCGTTAGACTTTTTAACTCCCATAATTGGTGAATTACAAGAGCTACTCTCCATTTCTTTTAATACACCTTGCTTGATTAATTTTTCAATTATAGGTGTAATACCTTCAATTGTTTCTGTTTTCATTTTATATTGTGGAGTGTTTGGAAATTCTATTCCCTGTTTCAATGTAATTTTTACTGGATCTACGTTTTTCATTAGACCCATCTCATTTCCAGTAAAATCCCATATTTCAGATTTCACTGTTTCTTTGAGTTCTTCAGGTAAATCTTTTTCTTCAAATGCAGGAAACAATTTTGTTTCTTCTGCTTCCATCATCATCATTGTCATTCTGTATAAACCATCTTCCTCCATTGTTTGTAACTCAACTCCATCAGGAGAACAATATATTCTACAATTCATTTTACATAGGATGTCTCTGCCCAATAGATTTACTGGACTACTATTACAAACCACAAATCTGTGTTTATCTCTGTAGTTTCCAATTTCAACTGGTACTGGATCAGTTAAGTCAGTTTTAATTTGCTGATTACTTACTCCGACAACTTGGATGGTATCCCCAGAGAGAGGTAGGTTTTCAATTTCCACTGATCTAACAGTAGAACGGGTAGCACCAGTGTCCACTAGAAAAGTGATGTCTACATCATTAACTTTCCCGTTTACAAAAGGACCAGACTGGTCAACCTCAAGAGTGGCTCCAACAACACACTCTTCCTCCTCTCTCGGGCACCGTCAACAATAATCATCAGAATCGCTGTCTTGACTTTCTGCTAATAAAAATTGTTGTGAAGCATTTTGCATTTGAACCCTTTGCTGCTTTTGCTGTTTTTGTGGTTTTATTACCTGTTCACTTCCCTGAAATCCCACGTTTGGATTATATTTTTGAATTCCCCCACAATTCGGAAAAGGTGGTTGTGGCAATTGGTCTTGACGATTATTCACCTGTTGTTGTTGCTGTTGCTGTAACTGTCGCTGAATATTAAATTCGTTTAACCCCTGTTGTATCTGTAGCTGTCGCTGCAGGTCAACACCATTCTGCATCTGTGGATTCAATAAGGGATTCTTTAAGTTTTTAGGAGGATGAGGACACTCGTCTCTCCAATGTCCAATTTCGCCACAATTAAAACAAGGTAATCTTTGTTTCAACTCCTCAATCTTTGGGCTAAATTTCTTTGGGAAATTATTACCTTTAAACTTTCCTTGTATCTGGTTTGTATTCCCAGTTTGAACAAAATTAGTGTTCTTATTTCCCATGCTGGCAATCTGTTGCTCAGCCACCTTTACCTGAGCCCACATGGCTTTCTCCTTCAGCTTCTTCTGTTTTACTTCTATTTCATCGCTACAATACTTTGCTTTTCTTAGAATATCATCTACAGATAGTGATTGCCATCCGACAATACTATTTCTGATCATTTCTCCAATTTCAGGTTTTAGTCCATAAACAAATCTATAGACAAAATGGCTCATGTCTTTTTCATCTAATTTTTCATAACCACTGTATTGTTTAAAGATTAACAGTAGTCTTTCATAAAAAGAATGAACTGATTCTTTTGTTTCCTGTTCTGTCCTTTCTATTTTAACCCAATCGACTTCTTTGGGTGGAATTTTGTTTTTCATCCAAACAATTACTTTTTCATAGAAATCCATTACAAGTGGATTTGGAGCACCTGTTTCTTTAATTCGCTCAGGTTCTGTTTTTGGCCAACTAATCGATATCTTGCATTCTGTCCAAAGATCAGATGGAACGACAATGTCAAAAAATCCATCTAAATCAATCCACAGAACTTTTGACACTTTAATAAATCTATCGACTTGCCTGTACCACTCAACTGGTTTTTCCCTCAATTTTGGAAAGTCATTTGTAAATAATAGAATGTCCTGTCTCGACCAAGGGACATGAACATATCCTCCACCTGCAATTTCTCTCATTGGAAATTGTTTCGACAATTTTTCCAATCTTTCATCTTCCTTCTTTTTCGTCCATTTTACTCTCCATTTATTCAGTTCTCCTAGCTTTTTGATATAGACAATCAAATCTTTAATATGAACTATTCTTCCCATTGAGTTTAAACTCTCATTGTCACTTTCTGAAAAGTCTAATCTGTAATGTTTTGCAAAATTCTTTTGTTTACTCACATCGATTTCAAGTTCTGCTGCTAGATCCTCTAGTTGATCATATTTGTTTTTCGTTTTCCACTGTATGCTTTTACAAATGAACAGTAGTTCATCATCTCGATAGTAATTTAAACTATCTGGACCAATTGTTCCAATTATTAATTCTTCGATATTCGCTTTTAATTTGGCCACATCAAGTTTTGGTGTGGTTACCCTGACTTCAGGACTCCCTATATCTGATATAGCACCCATTGGTGTTTTTGGAGATAAATCCTCATTAAAGGTTAAATCAGGCATTCTCGATTTAGAAGAGTTTATTTCAGATAAGTCTGAATAAAATTTTTCAGCAGCCTTTTGAATTTCTGTATTTAAAGGAATAGTTAATCCAGTTTTGTTTGTTTCCTTTTGGTCAAATACGGGTTGAACAGGACCAATTGTTACTGGAACTGTCACAGCTTCCATGCCTTTTGTCATTCTTTTTATTAATTCTTCTTTTGATCTTAAATATTCATTATAATCAACATCTTCAATATTTCTTGCCTCTCTTGTATAATCTTTTGAGGTTCTCTTGCTCTTGGAGCCATTGTAAAATGTCTACCTTCATTTCGAGCATTCTCGAATTCTGGTCTTCTAGGAGTTTCAATGATTTCACAATTATTAGGATAAAGTTTAGGAGCTTCATTAATTGGAGGTGCACTCGGTGAAGATTCAGTAGAAACCACCGGAGTAGACCATGATCTAGGAGGTCTCAAAGGCTGATTCTTTCTAGCAGTTGTATATATTTCTTCCATAACTGCATCCTCAGATTCACTTTCCATAGATTTCCCTGTAGGAGTACCCATTACCATTTCATGAATTAAATACAATCCTTCACTCATGTTTCCCTGTCTCCACATTCGCAATCTATCTTCATGAGTTTCTCTTCTCCAAGGTGGATTTTTAGAAGGTCTTTTAATTCCACTAGCTTCTCTTTGTAACTGATACATCTCGTCTTCCCACTCAACTAAAGCTTCAAATTGAGTTGGTCTCGGTTTCGGAACAAGAGCATTCATTTTCTCTCGTAAATTTCTTAAGACTTTTACATTAAATGAACCATCATCAGGCCAAGTTAAAACACCGTCGTTCTTAGTATATCGTTTCCAACTATCGAACCATAAGACAGTATGATATCCATATTCACCTTCCATATACGCTGCAGGTGTTTTATACTTATGAAGTAGTTTACCACCTCGCGTTTCGATTTTCTTGTCAGGTGAAAATAAATTCTTAAACTTCTGAAATAATGTTGGCTTTTTCTCAACATGTTTAAAATGATAACTCATTTTTAAGAGTTAAATCTAATTCACAAAATCGTTCGTAAAATATTTCCGGGATGTTCCGTAAAACAACCAATCCGTGCGCGAAACACACCAACAAGCCAATGACAGTTGAGCTACGTCACTTTTCTGCTCAACCAATAAATTTAGAGTTTTTCCGAAGGACCAATCAGCTCACAGGCCGTCAGAGACTCAAGAGCCAATCAGAATATAGCTTGTGACGTAGGTCACCCAATCCCAGCGCGGCTCTGTGACGTACACAGCAGCTGCGGTTTCTCGTTTCTCACTCCTGGTGCTTACCCCTCCTTCACAAAATCTTTTCACAGCGCCATTTTAAGAACACTTTTCAGTGTAAATTAATTCTTAACAATGACTATAAAGACAACATCTGTTCGTTTCACTACTTAGGATAGTTTACATACATTCAAGTATCCACACTTCGGAATAGACGGCGCTATTCACACTAAGGATAATATTCAATTGTCAGTAGAGTAACCCTTACCCCACCCTTCTAACACGTATAATTATGAACTCGCTTTGCTCTGAACCCACCGCGAAGTGAAAGTTCTAAGAGTTCCACTTGAACATAAAATACAATTCAAACTCGCACTTTCACACTGAAATTTCCCTAATTTCAAACACACATGAAATCCGTACAGGACTCTCACCTGTTTATAGAAATCATGCACCGTTAGCAAAATAACGACGTTATCCGTACAGGGCTCTCACCTGTTTATAGATATGAAACATGTACCCGTACAGGACTCTAACCTGTTTATAGATAATCATGCACCGACGCTAATTTACCCTTCACTCAAGCTCGGATATAACTAATACTCTCATCACAGTGAGTTTTATGGAAGGCGCTTTGTCCCTATTCTCATGCTGCTTTAATTTCTTAGAAAACCCTCACTTTACAAGATTCAGACCTAGCCCTAAAACTGTGCTGCTCGGCGACAACACTATGGTACACGGCGATACCTCTTGTGATACTCGGCGATATCACTACAAACAGAACAGATGGCTTGCGTGACTAATTTCTCGCCACACAATCTATACCGGTATAGCTTACAGATAGCACGAAAAACGAACTCAACATGTGTTAAAACATCGATCCTATTTCCATACCATAACGTTTTAGTAACCCTTAGCAACCACCATATTACCTTGGTTACTCTTAGCAACCATCAATTTTTCTATCTCGCTCCATCAAAACACAAGAAGAAAATATTCCCCCACGACCTCTACAATTTAAGTGGTAATAACTCCAACACTTTGATATTTATATTTTAACACATGATGGCAACATCTAATTTTTCTTGATTTATAGTTTTATTATTTTTCAGTTATATTTTATAGTACAAAATTATTACTTTTCAATTTATCATTTCAGCTTGTACATTTTCAAATTTTTTTTTTTTCCATTTTCATAAAACACATGATACTACCTTAAAGACAATAAAAAACATACCCCACTCATGCAGAGAAAGCAATATGAAAAATAAACCATTCTTACAATTTCATACACCAAGCTCTCATCATATATACTACATTCACTCCTTATTCTGCATCTGAGGGATCGCAGATTGCAGTGCGAATTTCTACGCAAGGTCGACGCGTTTCGGTGGCATAAACCACCTTCCTCAGGACCTTTCTTTGCAGAATACTCAGATGTTCAAAAAGATATTTTATAACCCCTGCATGGTCGGGTATCTGTAATGATAAATGACATACATTTGCATCCCGTAACATCATTGATTCCTTCAATTTCATTATATTTAACAACAATTCAGAGAGATGAGTTGCCATATATGAACAAAGAACACCTATTTCTTTACACATTCTATTATTTTATTATTTCAACTCTTGTACAGCTGATCCTGCACCAACAGGACTGCATCAATGCTGACACTCTCGTCATAAACACGGAACATTGCACTTGCTCATGGGACATATATTTTGCTAAATGAAAGAGCTTCAGTTTTTATATACATTGGTTCACCAATTTGGTTAGTCGCAAAGGTGATTCCTGAGTTATAAAAAATGCACTTCCACATTGTTATTTACTTGAACTAACACCTAGAAATGAATAATAGTGGAGATCTACAAAGCAGTAGAGAAAACCTTAACACATAATGTACCTTGGATTTTTTAATGGACTGGAACCCTATTTCGTTCACAAATGCAAACCTTCTCAGGTATCAATTTTTAAGAAGTTCCTATGTTGGAGCAAAAGACAAAATGTTTCACTTATCTAGTCAGCTAAAGATATTTAGACAAATCTATGTTTATACGCATTTTTGGTGCTTACCAAATATGTAAGATAGCTATTCTAAGGGCAGTTACTGGTACAGAGGTTTGATGTGATTTTCTTCCTTCAGAGATATGGAGATTTTTCTGTAAAAGACCAATGGTGAAACCCAGGCTGAATGACATAATTTGCTATTTAGTGTTACCGGTATTGATCGCGTATTAACGATCTTTATACTAACCTTAATTGCGTTCTTTGAGAATCCTCCAATAAAGGGGACTTTTGCCGTCCTATCGAATTGATGGAGGTGTGTCACCGTCTCCACCCGTAATATTTTGTTTTGGAGTGGATAGGAATCATTTATCATAAGCTGAAACAAACGATATTATTTTTGTGTCAGCATAAAGATTTTGTATTTTAATCACACTAGCGCACTACCTTCTACAATTGGCCCGACTAGTTACGCAGTTTCGCAGTTACGCCCTCATCCCGGCTCCACTTACTTTTCCATCTTCCCATCAAATTTAGCCCGTCTTCCGTCGGTGTATTATCGTAAAACCCGGTTTGTTAGTGTTTATCGTAGGCTGAAACAAACGGAATAAAGTTGTGTCAGCATAAGAGTTTAGTATTTTAGTCCACTAACGAACTACTTTCTACACTTAGTAATACTATTTCCGCAATTGCGAGCCCCCCCGGCTTTACTTACTTTTTCCTCTCCACAATAAATATTATCCGTCTTCATAGTACTACTCTGCCATGATGTATATTTCGTATCTGATGAATCATGTACTGTATTACGGAGATTGACAACTGTCTGCATATCAGTTGTATTATTGTTTTTATATATAAACAAGAGGAGAGAGTCAGGGAATTATGTGAGGTGGGAACTCCTGGTCCCCGGGATAAATTGTAACAACAATGGAGGAGTACCCCCTAGGAAACAAGGACAGAGAAAGTTCTCTGTTTCTAGAGCTTAAAGCTCAGGTTAGCACATTGTGCCCCAACCCGTTACCGGACAATTCATGTCCCTATAGAAGACCCCTCACTCACCAACCTAGTTGGTGACATGCTTCATCATCGGGGTCCCACCCCATAGGCCGAGTGCCCACAGGGTGTGCTGCGACACCTGACTACAGTGGAGCTGGTTAATTTTTCTGTTATATGTGCATAAAAAATTACAGTGATAGGTGTGTTAAAAAGGGCCAAAACTACTCACTTCAAGAGTTTATTCTTGAGTGCTTGAACCCCGGTAAAAACAGTGTGGCACCCGTGCCTAATTAGGTAGGCTTTGGTGTCTCAGGAAGAGTAATGCGTTAAAAATAGCGAAGTGTGCTATGTGAGTATTTACCAAGAAAAATAATAGTAAGAGGTCTACATGTTTCAACCTTTGAAGTGATTCTTAGGTTTTCGTCAGGACCGTGGTGATTGAGCGGGGTGGTCCGCACACGCTAAGGTGCGCCCTGACCTCGTTCAATTAAGAGACTGCAAATTGCGAATTGGTTTTATGTGAGATGGTGCCCTAGCATGAGCTGAGCCCTTCCGCAGCTTTCGGAACCATCTCCTTTTAGCTGTTCTATGATATAATCATATCATATACTCTTAAGTGCATTATAATCATCGCGGTTAATGCTAACTTTGGTTTGGCTTTATCAAAACAAGTTGTGTAAGGTGTCAAACACTTTGGAATACTACACTCCCCCCCCGTAAGTCCTGTTGGCGGGGGTAGCATTCCACCCTTCTAGACGGAGAAGACATGTAGTTACTGTTTTACCAGGTTAAAGTTAAACAGAGACTCAGCATCACAAAATGGATGCTGCTGCCACAGACACAAATCTGACCTCCTGCACCGAAACTCTGAAACGAAACTCTTGGACCTTCGACGTTCTACATCGACTAGAAGACCGAAGACATCTCCTTTGTGGTCAAGGAGTGACCACCCTGTGCAAACAGGCACCACCGGAAACTTGCCGGTTTGCTTTGTCGACGCTCCTGCCAGAACCTTAAGACTCAGCGACTCAGGAATTGGACTTTCAGACTTGAGACCTGTGGTGGACACGAGAGACGTGGGACAGGACACCCTGGACTTCCTGCATTTTGCTAACTGCACGACTCCCGAGGTACCCTCGCAGTTGTGCATTGGGGTACGAGAAGCCCCAGACCCGAGCGCCATTTGCACCAAAGCTCAGCCCTCCACGAGTGCCGCGTGGGGCCTGCTCCTGCATTTCAGCTCAACGCGTCTTCCCGATTGCTAGTCCGTTGGCTAGTGAGCCCTCTGAAGACAAACCTTTGAATTTACACACTGCTGGTCTGGTTGCCCCAGGCTTGCTCCAGCTTCCCTACAAAGGAGAAGCTCCCCAGACCTTGCTGGTCTGACCTGAAGCCAATCTTCACTTTATGCGTGGATTGCGGTTAACAAGGCTTGTTGGGTCCAGTCCGGATACCGACAACGCAGTCAACTAGATCCGTCGTGGGACAGCTCGAATCCAGCTCCTGGTCATCGTCGACACCTCCTGGTCCTCGTGGCTGCAGAGACAAGCTTCACCTCTTCACCTGAATCAACTCGACATCGCTTGGTTCCTTCCTGGTTCCTTCCTGGTCACTGGCTAGTGACCCAGACTCTGTCCCCTCTGCTTTCAGGTTCTTCTCGTCTCCGATCCACCCGGACACTTTTCCGCTGGTCGCCTGCAGCACTCCTTTGCAGATCTCCATTGAAAATGACGACGAAACCCGACACCAAAAGGCACCTATGCACCCGGCTTCCCTGGGTGAGGTAACTCGAGTACTCCGGTGTTCGCGTGGGTGTTGACTCTCGAAGTGTCCTAGTTTAAAGGGGTTTTACCGTAGTCCATCCGGAAGTGTCCTTAATCAGTAACTTTGTAACTTCTTCGTTCTCCATTATAACTCTATGGTAACTTGTGACTGTGTTTAGACACTGCACGTGTCTCCCATGGGTCTCCTACTTCCTAACCTTTGGTTGCTCAGTCTAGCCACAGTGATTCCCTAGGCCCTAAGCCTCGTCACCATTTCTGAAGTGGTCCTTATATCACTTATTTAGTATATGGGTCTTGAGGCCCCTAGGGCAGAACTGTATTTGTGCAACTTATAGTATGCTTAATGAGTAACTTGTGATGTATTTCTATCTCTGACCTCATAAAGAGTTCAGAGGGGTTGTGTTAGAAATACATACATATATATTTGATATATACCTTGTGTGGTGTCCTTTCATTTGGTATTCAAGGGATTATATATGGTAAAACAGCTTGCTTCACATGCTCTCTGAAGTCTTAGCCTATGACTGCTGGTCCATGCTACCACTAGGATAGCTTGTCTATAAGGTTGACTTTACAACCACCATCAATAAGGGTCGTTTAGACTGGTGCAAGGTGCCCACTAGAATAGTGGACATCATATGCCAGGCTAACTTCTCACACTGGTATTTGGCTCCCAGAATTCCATCTGATGAAACTCTTGGCGGCCGGCAGTTTGTGGTCCCTCCTTGTCCTGGGTTAGGACAGGATAAAATGTGGGGGTCATCTTTGACGATGGTCTTAGCTTTGACGCACAGGTCAGCAGCACAGTTAGCACTTTCTTTTATATTCTGAGGAATATTAGAAAGATTTTGCCTTTTATTCTGTCCGAACTGCACCAGTTAATCATCATCACTCCAGTCACCTCTCGGCTGGACTATTGCAACACTCTGTACCTGAACATCAATGTGTTCTCCCTTAACGAGCTCCAGGTGGCACAGAACGCAGCAGCGTGGCTGAGTCTTAAAATTCCCAAGTGCCAGTCGGCCAGGAATGGGATTAGTTCCCTGCATTGGCCCCCATCAGGAAGCAGCGTATCTGCCTTAAGGCTCTGAGCATGGTATTCAAGGCAATGCAGAGTAACGGTACGCCACATCTACAAAAACTCTTTTTCAATGGTACACCCCAGGGAGGCTCCTGAGATCCCCCTTGTGGAAAAGTAAATTTTGCCATGTTCTGTGTCCCTACGTGTTCCCCATCTTATGTTATGTGTGCATGATTAATATGCATATGTATTCCCCATGTTCGATTAAAGACGCAATTACAGTTGTGTCCATCTCTAGTATGCCAGTTTCCAGTTCTCGTGAATACTACGAATGTTGGGCCTATGTAAAGCTACGTTGCCACGTTTCCCAGTGTGCACGTTATTCCATTGTAAAGTCCCCGTTTCTAGGCCTCAAAAGGGCCTGGACACCAGATTCAGCTCCTGTCTCCTGAGCCCTCGCTGAGGAGCGATACAGCCCCCACCTGTATTCCTGACCCTTCACTTACTTCCTGCCTCACAGTGCCCGGTTCAGCCTGGCTCTGCCTACGAGTCTGCCAAGAATATGTTATGATTCTAGTTATCAGTCCAGTCCTCCTTCTCTGCATTCCTAAGCTACTGAATCGCATCAATAGTTTCCGTCATTGTCTAGCCTTTACGTCTCCATGTAAGGGAAATACTGTATTTATGGTCATTTAATATTCTTCATCACGCACTACATGTAGAATAATGTATGCACCAGTCTTAGAGTCTGTTAGCCTTTACCCCGATAACTTTTAGTTTCTATCAACATGTTCCCTAAACATCAGATACTAGATAGTGGTAGGTACATGTTGCCCTGACTCTCCAGACTTCAGTCTCTGCTCCTAGCACAGAGTTCATAGCCCCCAGCTTCTCCTAGTAACACGTCATTGTCAGTTTGCGCGCACCATTAGGTTAGAGGTCCCGGCTCCTTAGGTAGCCCCCTCCATGTTTCCGCCCCATTTATGACATATTCTGTTACGTTTACATCACATGTCTATGTACACGCCTCTTGTTACACCCACTTTCACCCTTATCTTTCGCGACTGCTATTGACCACACCCACTGCTCCGCCTACTGTATTCATTGTAATGCAACTGTTTTAGTATATATGCTTGTGTACTGTTATTAAATGTTAGCGCGCTCATCCCATATCCAGCCCCGGCAGCTGCCGGGCCCTGCCATCCTATTCCTATGCAGGTTGTCCTGTTCCTGTCCTTTATGCTGTATTAAACCTGCAAACTCCTACTACCTCGAATCTTGACTCTTATTTATTGAGCTATCTGTTATTGCTATGTCCAGTCAAACCTAGATCCGGTATTATTTATTTATATACCACATAATGGCGCCCGAACAGGGACTTGCCCTTTCCCCACGCGCCGGTGAAGCCACGTATGCCCCCTGATCCTCTGCAGCCGTGACGGAACCATACCGTGCACGTGCAGATATTTCTGCTTCAAGTATCCCTCAGGCCCACGGAGGAGACGGAGGTTGCGGTCCAGCATCCAGACGAGGCGGTGGAGGAACGCGGCGAGTCCCGACCAGAGCCCAAGCCGAGAGTCCAAGGTCCGAGGTATCCGGAGGCCCACCCGTAACAGAAGTCCGAAGTTCGTCCGTCCGGCGTCGAAGCAGTCCAGTCCAGTCCGAGGCCTTCCGTTCTTGCTGCCCGGTGAGTACCGTTGCTGGGGTAGTATCTAGACAGGGTCAATCTAATTGTCTCTGGTCCGTGGGGTTTGGTGGTACACATATCCCAAAACGAAGTGTCCACTTCGGTGGATGCGGGTCCTGACGTGTCTCTTTATGAGACCGGTGAGTTTCGTACTGTTTCAGCAGTGCATCTAGTTTCCGTTCTAGCCAGTTCTGTTCTCGAGAAAATTCATGTATTCTGTTTTCCGTATTCCAGGTAGTATTCTGTTCGAACTGTTATTTTAAATGTTCTTCATGTATTTTAATGTCGTGGTATGAATGTGGAGTAATTCTCGTGTTCATTGTGTATTGTAATTACGTATTGTGTCTAGGTTACAGTTCAGTCATGCCCTTATTTTCTAAACTACGTCAGTTAAAAACCAGAAAAGGTCTGCTAGAAGCAGCAGTTCCTGTCCCGCCTAGGGACAGTCCAGGTCACTTTATGTATCAGAAGCATGGCATAAGTGCCATATTATATCTAGATTTATGGGTAGAGTATACCAAACAGTTAGAAGAAAAGTATAGATGGCCCGTATCGGGTACGTGGGATGCCGAGTGCATCATGCGAGTAGAAGAAGCATTATGGAAAAAGAAAGCCAGACAGTCACAGAAAGATGCCATCGAGTTATGGCGCAAAGAATCTCATAAAAGAACCGAAAAAGAAATCAGAAAGTCAGAATTAAGTAAAGAATCCTTAGAACGAGCCCAAGAAAGGGAATTAATCGAGATAGGTGAACGAGTCAAAACCGAACAGTCAGACAGACAGAGGCATGCCCTTATTAAGGGTATGTATCCTCTTCTTGCCGAGGGCTTGCCAAAAGCGACCCCGGAGGCATCCAGTAATTTTCCGCCACCATTAGTTCCGACCAAGCTACGTCACAAACCGACCGCAGCTGATATTTTCATCTCGTCCTACTTGGACGACACAGTCCCAGAATATGCAAATCCTGTTCAGCCAGTCCCTGTAAATCAGGCAATTCCTGCTCCTCCAGACACCGGGGCACCCTTTGCAGTACCTGCTACGGTACCCCCGGTCCAGCCTATATTACAATTTCCCGCCGCGCCAATACGAAGAGTGTCCGTCGACGATTCCAGTTTAGGGGCCGCAGGAGGAGGTCCTCCCGGTACCCCGCCACCACACCAACGTAGAACGTTGGCCGAGTTACATGAATGTGCGTTACAGCGTACGCCCAAATTTAAGTCCGTTGCAGATATCCGACGAGCCCTTACTGAATGCCGCTATGATCCAGTTGCAGGTGATGATAGTACAGTTATATATTCCATCCGTGTAAGACGGGTGACCGGGTACTTGGATACCCTACCGAATATGAAAGAAGATCTAGACAGAATATATCGTTTCATCCGTACAGGGGATGATCCAGAAAGTATTGGTGAAGCCATGTCTCAAAGGAAAGCTGAGATCCAGCTCATGATATTAAAGTTTCTGATTAATTGTTTAATAAGAGAACAAGATTACCCGACTAAAGATCCGGCCGAAATGAGAATCCTGACAAGGTGGAGTGATAATATAGCCGAGGTTAAGCACAGAACTATCAGTAGTATAGAGAGTATGTACAAGAAAATTCGTAAGGAAATAATAAAGTTACACGATAAACGCAAAGAAGCACAAGTAAGCGAGAAAGAGAATGACTCTCCTACGGAAGAGGTAGAGGACGAGAATCCCGCCAGAATAGCGTATGTAGGAAAATCTAGATTTCCAGACCGCCATTTACGCCTAGAACACAAGTCAGTTTTTCATCATCCAGCACTAGAACAAGGGTCTCTAGAACAAGTATTTCAAGCTACCGATCACATTCTGAAATCACGAATCGGTTATAGTGAGTTAAGTACTATGCATGAACAAGAACTAGTCCGATCGGCAATCCGATGGATTACTGATTCTACCACTTTTCCAGATGAAATAGTGGCACAAATGTTTCTGAAATTGCCCCCAGCCGAGCAACGACTGGTGGGTATGTATATGATCCAGCACCTCATTACATTGTATGAGGGTCAACATTCTGATCCAGGTCCGTTACACGATGTCCTGAACGAGTTACTCCAGTATAGATGGAAAGGTTTAGGTACCAATTTAATTAGTGTCATTTTAGAACAGCGCCACAAATATAGTATGTTTTTGAACCCGCATTTTGTTCATGTCTCACCCCCAGAAAATAAACCGTTTTACATAGATAGACAGAACCCGTTACGAGAAGTACACCCAGTCAGGACAGCAGGTGGTGAAATGCAACGAGTGTTTGTTTACACCCCGATTACAAAGATGGAACTCTTAGAAATGAAGAAATTAATTCCTTGTCATGACAAAGATCCAGCAGGGTTCCACCGAGAATTAAAAGACATGCTCCGTATGGGAGAATACACGTATCCAAATATTATTAAAATGTTAAAGGTCCTGTTGCCCGCAGGGGTATACGAGAAACTCAAGGAAAAGGATTGGGAGGTGGGAGAGAAAAAGATCGATTGGGCAGTTCTAGAAGCTGAAGATAAGATACGAGTACCAGGTACCGGTCTTGGAGAGAAATGTAAAGAATTACCAGAACTGTTAATACAAGTTTTGCCAAGATTATTAACCACTAAAAAGGAAGACTGGGATGCAATCTCAGCCTGTAAACAGAAACAAGATGAAGACACTAGTGATTTTTATTCTAGATTTGAGAAATGCTTTATTATAAACAGTGGCTTGAAGACAAGTAGCGAGTCATACCCTCATCTTTTTGTTACTAAATTAGTCGAGAATTCAAGTCCACAAGTTAAGAATCGAGTTTTGAAAGTCGAAAGTACATGGCAAGCTAGTACCCCGTCCCAGATGTTACAGATGCTCCAGTACCACCAGAATAGAATCAGAGAAGAGCAAGATCACGAGAGAAAACGTATGAAAGACACGAAAATGAAAGTACTAGTTGCACAATCTGTTCCTCAAGACAGTCAGAAGAGGGGTCCGAATCAAGCCAGTCATCCTGCAGCTCCCGTTAAAGGGACATGCAATTATTGTAAACAGCCAGGTCATTTCATAAACGAGTGTGCAGTTCTGAAACATAATATAGCTACTGGTAAGACTAAAGAAAGACCACGTCCGCCTAGACAAGAACAAGTTTCACAGACTTCTCAGCCACAGAATGCACAACAGACAGTTACAGCACCGCAGCCTATTGCTGCAACACAGCATGTTACACAGCAGATGTATCATTATGCACAGTCCGAGTATCCAGAGTATCAGCCATATTCATGAAACAGCCTAGAGAGGGAGGTAGGCTTGCCTCTCATCGAGATTCCTGTAGATCAAGAAGGTCCCTATGTTCATAGTCAAGTACTAGGGAAAGACAGAAAGTTTCTAATTGATACAGGGGCAAGTAGGACGACCATCAGTCACGCCGAAGTTCCAGGGGCTCCGCTCTCAGGCTCTAGAAATGTTTCCCTTGGATTTTCAGGAAAGCCTATTGTAAATGAGATTTCAAAGCCAGTTACTCTAGAAGTAGGTCCATTGTCCCGCACTACTGATCTGTTACTTACGAAGTCGTGTCCAGAAAATCTGTTAGGTATTAAAACACTGAAAGAATTAGGTGCAGTTATTTGCTGCTCCCCAGAGGGAATACGATTGTTTTTACGTGACTTCAAGGGTCACTATGTATTACGAGATTTTGATCCGAGATTGTCTAATGTTCCGCAGCATCTATGGGCGCAAGGTCCAACTGATGTCGGCTTCATGCAAATCACACCCCATCGTGTGACTCTCAAGCCAGGTGTAGTCCTGCCACGAATCAGACAGTACAGATTGCCACCTGAGGCTGTAGCAGCCTTATCCAAAATTATTGACGAGCTCATGGCTCAAGGAGTAGTTGTAGAAACTGACTCCAATGTATATAATTCTCCGATCATTCCCGTCATGAAACGTACTGATCCAAATGCACCTCCAGTATATCGATTAGTGATTGATCTTCGAGAACTCAATAAATGTATTATTCCCCAGTACCCAGTTGTCCCAGATATCTCTTCCCTATTGACAGCCATTGATTCCGAAGCCTCATTTTTTACAGTCATAGACCTCAAGAACGCGTTTTTCAGTGTCCCCATTCATCCAGACAGCCAGTTTCTTTTCGGATTTTGTTTAAATGGAAGAAGCTATATGTTCACACGAGCTCCCCAAGGTTTCACAGAAAGTCCTAGTATTTACAGTCAAGCACTTAAGAGACAACTAGACAGCATTCACATGCCAACTGACACTGCCCTGCTCCAGTATGTCGATGATCTACTGATCACAGCCCGTTCTGAACGTGCTTGCGAGCGAGCATCACTTACAGTCTTGTATTTCCTTGCCGAGATGGGGCACAAGGTGTCCCCTTCGAAGCTTCAATTCTGTGTACAGCAAGTGATCTACTTAGGCCACTTACTGTCCAAGTGGGGTAGGCAGTTGACACCAGACCGTATCCAGTTAATAGCGAGTCTTCCTCAGCCCAAGACCCAGAAGGAGGTACGTGCTTTTATCGGCCTTACTTCTTATTGCAGACAATGGATTCCTCAGTATGCATTTCTAGCTAAACCACTGATACAGTTAACGACACAGGAGGCAGCCGTATCGACTGTCCTCCCTTGGTCATCTGAACATACACTTAGTTTCAATGAGTTAAAGAAAGCTTTATGTCAAGCTCCTGTTCTAGCTACACCGAACTACAGTAAGCCTTTTACACTTTTCGTCACTGAACGTGAAGGTACAGCATTATCTGTTCTCACACAAGATCAAGCAGGACAGTACAAGCCCTGTGCTTACTTCTCAAGCACATTAGATCCTGTAGCCCAGGCCCTGCCTGCGTGCCTCAAGTCAGTTGCAGCCACAGCACTAGCTATCAGACAAAGTGATTCCATAGTATTAGGACATTCCTTGACAGTACAGGTTCCACACTCCGTGGAAGTTCTTTTAAACCGAACACAAACTCAGCACTTGACAATTGCACGTTTAACAGGTTATGAATTGACACTGTTCCAGCCACACATAGAAATCAGACGCTGCAACGTTTTAAATCCTGCTACACTGTTACCGTCAGTTAATTCGAATCCTGCCACACACGACTGTGTGGAAGTAGTCAATATTATGACGAAGCCAAGACAAAATCTGACAGATATTCCATTACCAGATCCCGACCTGACACTTTATGTGGATGGTTCATGTATGAGAACAAGTACAGGAGAACTAGTAGCCGCGTATGCAGTGACTACTGACACTGAAGTTATTGAAACACACCGTATTGACACCCTGTCTGCTCAAGCAGCAGAGCTAGTTGCTCTGACACAAGCCTGCATACACGCTAAGAACCTGAAAGTTAATGTTTACACAGATTCACGCTACGCATTTGGAGTTGTACACGACTTCGGAGTGCTCTGGCAGGAGAGAGGTTTCATGACTTCTCATGGAACCAAGATTCAGCATGGTCTCCTTATTCAGGCTCTGTTAGATGCCATACATTTACCGACATCTATTGCTATCATGAAGTGTAAAGCACATACGAAAGTTACTGATATTATTTCTCAAGGTAACGATCTAGCAGATCGCACAGCCAAGCTTACAGCACAGACTCCAGACACTCCAGTTAATCCGACACAGACACATATTCCAGATCCGACTACATGTATGACAGTTAAGGACCCTACTCAAGATGTCATAGATATCCAGTTACATGCTACTCCCGAAGAAATCAAGAAATGGTCCGAACAAGGAGGGGTCCAGACAGATCAGGGATGGGTAACGAAGGGTAGAGCCACATGGTTTCTCCCCGACTCTATGGTTCAAGTCATTATCAATACCGCACATAGTCCAGCACATTTAGGAGAAAAAGCTATGTTAGACAGTATCCAGAACATTTGGTTCAACAAGCATTTACGAGCTGCAGCCAAGCAGAAAGTCCGTACCTGTATGATATGTTGCCAGTTTAATCCAGGTAAAAGTGTCCCGGTGGAACAAGGTGGATTCCAGCCCCCTGACCACCCTTTTGAAGTCCTCCAGATGGATTATATTCAGATGGAGCGATGTCGAGGTTTCAAGTATGTCCTTGTAGTTGTATGCGCTTTGTCCAGGTGGACAGAGGCATATCCAGTCCCAGATTACACAGCCGCGACCACTGCCAAGCAGTTGGTTCGTGAATTCTTCCCCCGTTATGGACTCCCTAGAGTCGTATATTCTGATAACGGCCAGCCATTCTCATCTGAGCTTATGAAACACGTTTCCCTGTTGTTAGGGTACCAGTGGAAGTTCCATTGTGTACGCCACCCTGAAGCAGCTGGTCTCGTAGAGAGACATAATCAGACCCTGAAAATCCGCATCGCCAAAGTATGTAAAGAGAAAGGTGTAGACTGGATAGTAGCTCTGCCAGTTGCTTTGTTTTACATGCGCATGGTCGCACATTCCAGATCAGGTCTGTCCCCGTATGAGGTCGTATTCGGCCGCCCCCCTAACATGTGGGGTACACCTAGACCTCGAAGTATTACCGATGTTTCAAGTAATATGCTGACAGATTACCTAGCTTCCTTGATGTCTGCCCTCAACTCTTGTCGTTCACAGGTTGCTGCCGCATTTCCAGACAATACCGAGGTGGCACCGCATGAAATCGTTCCCGGAAATCTGGTTCTTGTGAGGAACTTTGATCGTTCAAGTCCGCTGGAGCCTCGCTGGAAGGAACCCAGACAGGTCCTCCTGGCCACCCGTACTGCCGTCAAGCTGGAAGGCAGGAAGGGCTGGGTCCATTTGTCACATGTGAAGAAGTTTTACGGATTAAAGCCTGTTTCTAAGAACATTTCCGAGGATTTGAAAGACTGCCAAAGTACTATTCTTAAGGACTGTCCCGCAAAAGACAATGATACAGATCCCTCCCTGTTAGAGAAAACTCCGCAACAGGAGTATAAGCTAAAACTAAGGTCTAGTAAAATAAGTCAGCCAGTTTGATTGTCTAAGTCCTCCCCTAGGTGAAACGGTTAGACCGGTTTCTGACATGTATAAAATAGACCCCCATAGTGAGAGAGTTAGTCAAAACTCAATCCGATGTATCGTTTTTCTAAGTTTCATATTGTTTTTCAGCCTTATGACTACCTGCACAGGTTATGCTTTTTATTTGTATTTTCCTATTTCACATGTAAATAAGTCTTCTATTGTTACAGTAGAGCACACGTTTAGTGATCTGCCTCCTCATGAACTCTCTTATCGTCTTGCTATGCGTAATAATTCCTTTATCCGTATGTTACATTATTCACACCAGACCAGCAATGCCACTAATTGTTGGGTGTGTGGTCGACTCCCCCCTTTCCAGACACCGAAGGGAGTTCTGCCACTCTTTCCTTATCCATTTTCACATAATGGTTCGTGTGGAGCATGGTCCACGTTAACGTCATCCTCAACAGATATGTCTTTTCTGAACCGTACATGTTTTCCAGACAAGCAAGGTCTTCCCCACAGAACAGGGTTAGATCTAGAGAATGAAGTTTATAATTTAGGTAATTATTCTTCGAATTTTATGGTCCTGAATGTTCAGTCTGATACTACTCCAGACTTACCTGCTATTTCAGTGTTACCAGTCAAAGGCGAATTATGTGTCCGAAATAATGGTTCCGTACATGTAGGACATAGTGATTGTACTACTATTGTCAAGTATAGTGACAGTAGGAAATCTATTTTTAAAGCTTCACGTCATTCCTATTTTGTTTGTGGTCAGACCGCATATGTTCGTCTGCCCCTCGATTGGGAGGGAACCTGTTACATTGCCTTCCTACTGCCACCAGTTTTCCTAGCACCACCTGACTATCATAGGAATTCCCACCTAGTACATACCAGACACAAGAGAGACCTCCCGATTGTCGATTATACTGAAACTGCTCTAGAACAATACATAGATATCAATAAAGGTGTCTTCCCCTATTTAGGTACTGTCGTGAATAGTAAGTTAATACGTAGATTGACCAGAACCCTCGAAGCAGTAGTGAATGAGACTGCCTCTGCTCTAGGTAACTTAACCGAAGAACAATCTGCTATGAGATTTGTCGTGCTCCAGAATCGTCTCGTCCTTGACGTCATACTGGCCGATAGGGGCGGGGCATGTAGAGTCATCGGATCTAGTTGCTGCATTTTCATTCCTAATAACGCGCCGTCTGTTTATTCAGCTATAACCAGACTCCATAAAATTGCCCATATGTTACACCAAGATCCAGGCACCTGGACATGGTCCGGTTGGTTCTGGAATATAATTTCCGCCTGGGGATGGAAAGTATTGTCCTTTCTAGGTATTGCAGTAGCGATCATATTCAGTTGCTGCCTCTGTATACAATGTGGCCCTGCGATTTGTGGCATTTGTGCTACCTCTTGTATGCCTAGTCCCAAGTCCCGTTCTAAATCCAGTTCCAAGAAAATTCGAGACGAGCAAATGATACTGTATGAAATGATAGATGGTATCATGAATATTGATGTTTCCTGATGGAAACGTAGTGACAAGGAGGGAATGTGGAAAAGTAAATTTTGCCATGTTCTGTGTCCCTACGTGTTCCCCATCTTATGTTATGTGTGCATGATTAATATGCATATGTATTCCCCATGTTCGATTAAAGACGCAATTACAGTTGTGTCCATCTCTAGTATGCCAGTTTCCAGTTCTCGTGAATACTACGAATGTTGGGCCTATGTAAAGCTACGTTGCCACGTTTCCCAGTGTGCACGTTATTCCATTGTAAAGTCCCCGTTTCTAGGCCTCAAAAGGGCCTGGACACCAGATTCAGCTCCTGTCTCCTGAGCCCTCGCTGAGGAGCGATACAGCCCCCACCTGTATTCCTGACCCTTCACTTACTTCCTGCCTCACAGTGCCCGGTTCAGCCTGGCTCTGCCTACGAGTCTGCCAAGAATATGTTATGATTCTAGTTATCAGTCCAGTCCTCCTTCTCTGCATTCCTAAGCTACTGAATCGCATCAATAGTTTCCGTCATTGTCTAGCCTTTACGTCTCCATGTAAGGGAAATACTGTATTTATGGTCATTTAATATTCTTCATCACGCACTACATGTAGAATAATGTATGCACCAGTCTTAGAGTCTGTTAGCCTTTACCCCGATAACTTTTAGTTTCTATCAACATGTTCCCTAAACATCAGATACTAGATAGTGGTAGGTACATGTTGCCCTGACTCTCCAGACTTCAGTCTCTGCTCCTAGCACAGAGTTCATAGCCCCCAGCTTCTCCTAGTAACACGTCATTGTCAGTTTGCGCGCACCATTAGGTTAGAGGTCCCGGCTCCTTAGGTAGCCCCCTCCATGTTTCCGCCCCATTTATGACATATTCTGTTACGTTTACATCACATGTCTATGTACACGCCTCTTGTTACACCCACTTTCACCCTTATCTTTCGCGACTGCTATTGACCACACCCACTGCTCCGCCTACTGTATTCATTGTAATGCAACTGTTTTAGTATATATGCTTGTGTACTGTTATTAAATGTTAGCGCGCTCATCCCATATCCAGCCCCGGCAGCTGCCGGGCCCTGCCATCCTATTCCTATGCAGGTTGTCCTGTTCCTGTCCTTTATGCTGTATTAAACCTGCAAACTCCTACTACCTCGAATCTTGACTCTTATTTATTGAGCTATCTGTTATTGCTATGTCCAGTCAAACCTAGAGCCGGTATTATTTATTTATATACCACACCCTCACAGAGAGAACATGTGACTCTCAGATTTTGCAGGACCAGATGGGGTGGCCGCTTCTTTTCGGTAGCGGCCGCCAAGCTATTGAATTCCCTACCCACCATTACCTCCAGCGTGGACTCTTTTCCAGTTTTTAAAAAACATCTGAAAAGCTGGCTTTTCTCATCTTAGGTTGGTACAGGTGTACTTCTTTCATTTCTCCTCGTTTGTCTGCTCTAGCGCCTTGACACCTCTGGGTATAAGTGCGCTCTTTAAATAATATTCAATCCTATCAAGCCGCACCACCTGTTGATTTAGCTATGAGGTCAATATGGAACATTGAAACATTTCTCCTGATCGTTTATCGCAGTATTCAAGGAGAAAGGTCAGCTATGGGAGTGAGCTAGCGCTTGGCTGCAGCTACTGTTTAGGATTGTGAATAGGAGCATCCTAGAATGAATCAATCAGAAATCTGCTCCTTTGTGGCCGGAATATTTTAGGTTCTCAAGCCGCAAAACTGCAACTCAAAGCAAAAAACGAATAGGGGGTTTCTGGTAAAGAAAAGGCTGCCCTCGGAACTAAGAAGCAGCAGGCTAAACACAAAAGAAAGACTGACTCTCTTCCACTGCAGGAGTCCATTAAGTGAACTGGACTCTTGATACAGTCTAGGGAGCACCCTCTGCCCCCCCAGAGGTGTTGGGCCCGGATTTATAACTCCCTAGAACAAGGACTCAGTTTAATGCACCAAAAAATGAGTCAAAATCCAACAGGTTTTTGACTCAAACACTGCTCGCGGAGCAGCACTGCGTAGGTAGTGTTTCTTGGTAACTACCAGCCCCACTAGATGAGATGAGAAACACGGTACAACGCACTTAAAAAAATAGCATTACGAAATGGGATGTATAACTCAAAATGTATATTTTAAAATCTTATTCCAGTGTATAAAATGCAAACAGTAACCATAAACAATGAAAAACATAAATGCACCAAGGCATGTAATGGTCAGAGAGAACAAATGGAACTTTTCTGACATGATTAGCAAGTTTCTAACATCGAAGACCCTAGAGATGTATCTAAACTGTGCTAAATTCTGGCTCACACATTAACCAGCAAGCCTATTTCTTGAGGTTCTTAAGTTGGATTGCATGGTATATCTTGTGTAAGAAAGTGGGTTGTTGGTTGAGGGGGTGAAACTCTATTCAATCAACAGCCACAATCCTTCTCCGGGTGAACCACAAACAGTCCCTAAATGAACCTGTGCTTAGCCTCCAGGGAGCTTCGCATAAACGCAGTCAGGCTTTAGGTACAGGCAAAGTGAAAAAGCATTTGTGCAGCATGTTATAAAGGGTGTTTCTGGTTGGCCAGGCAGACTCCATCACTGTAGTCAGGGCAAGGGAGTTACACACTGAAGATAACTCCGGCTCACCCCCTTGGTAGCTTGGCAGAGCAGTCAGGCTTATCCCAGAGGCAATGTATAAGGTGTTTGTGCAACACACACACAGCAGCAACACACTAAGCACACCACAAAAAAAACTCCACACAAGGTTATATAAAAAATATTCTTTGTATTATCCATAAAAACACATTAGATCACAATCACATATATTACTGTGCCACCAGGCACTTGTCATGACTTCACAGGGATTACATCAACCACTTGGCCAGTCAGGCACCATCATAAACAGTACAGTTAGGATACCCAGTAACTACTGGGAGGGTTGCGCTCCTCGTAAAGCATTAGGTATAAACATCATCAGCAGTGCACCATAGTAGCCACTTGTACAGTGCACTTATCATAACCACCTCATGCCCACCTTCGGCATACCACCATTGCTGCAGATCGCCATCCTTGTACTGTACGTAGGGTGCAACCCTGACAATGGGTTACCACAACTAAGAGCTGCACCTGCGCTCCTGCTACCTGTACTGCGCATTGCCTTTCCCTGCATAAGCTCTTGGGCTACCTACCCACCTACCACAGGGAATGCGGTAATGTCATACTCGGGGCCTTCCTTCGCCGGTGAACTGGGGCCTTCGTCCAGGGCTCTCACCGTAAGGTTAACACCAGGACAAGTGCCCCCCTCAAGCGATATGTCACCAAGAGGCCGGAGGGGGCACACTCACTTTCCACCGCTGCGGGGAGATGTCACTTGTCCCCCACTCATCGGAAATGCCCAGGAGCAGCTGCCTCCAACACACGAAGCTGCTACAAAAACAAAACAGGAACCCAATGCAGCAATGATGGGTGCCCCCGTAGCAGCCTCCTCAGGTCCGGACAACAACTGTGGTGCGTCACCCACAAGCCCGCCTAGAGTCATGCAGGCTCCTTCTGGGTTTCAGTGCTTGAAGTGAAATTCCTTCGGGTGCGGCACGGAGGACAGGGCACAGGCAGGCCGGCACATGGGGACCCTTAGCAGAGGGCAGTCCCTTCAGCCTCCCAGAGGGCAGGAGCTTAGTCTCAAACAGCGGTTCCTTCTGGCGCGCAGCAGTCAACGCAGGGTCTTTTCTCTCATCATGGCATCACAGCCCCTGTACTTATAGTGCAATGTGTTTGTTCTGGGGGGCACCTCAAACACTATTGAAGTGCACAACACCCCCTTTCACATTTGCAGCCCCAGACTCCCCACAGAAGGTTGAGCCAGCATTATGGAAGACAGGCACAGCCCTATTCAGGTGCAGCTACAACTCCTCCCACCACTCCAAATGCAGACCAGGCAAATTCAGGGTACAAGGGAAAACTCCTTCTGCTACTCTGAATTCAGCCAAGGTCTATTCAGCCTAGCGCTGAGTCGCCCAGGCAGGGCAGGACACACCTCAACCCACCAGGGATTAGCTGGAGTGAAAGCACATCCCCTGTCTCATGTCACTCAGAACCAGACAGTCAATACACCCAGACAGGGCACAAACACACCTAGCACACAGAACTTCCTACTTCTAAAAGTGCCATTTCTAAAATAGTAATAATGAATTTGCTTTCGCCAATAAGCAGGATTTATCTCTACTGTTCCAAACATACCAGACATGGCCATGCTACCCCTCTCAGATCAGAAATTACCACTGAAGCACATATCAGGGAATCCCCAATGTATCCCTATGAGAGGGCAACCCCACAGTAGTGAGAAAACAAATAGGCTGTTTGTCACTACCAGTGCATGCCACACAGTGAAGGCACATGTCCTACCTTTTACCTACACAGCACCCTTCCTTAGGGCTAGCTAGGGCCTACCTTAGGGGTGACTTACAAGTAGTAAAAGGGAAGTTGCAGACGTGGCAACCCCTTTACGTGCCACGTCGCGGCGGCAGTAAACAGCGCACGCAGACCCTGCAGTCACAGAGGCCTGAGACAGGTTTGAAAGACTTCTTCGGTAAGTGGCGCAAGCAGCGCTGCAAGCCCAACAATAGCATTTAATGTACAGGCCCTGGGTATATGGGATACCACTGTGCAAGTGACTTGCAGGTAAATTAAATACGCCGAACAGGTGTAGACCAATCTTACCAGGTTTACAAGAAAGAGCACATGCACTTTAGCACTGATCAGCAGAGATAAAGTGTCCAGAATCATAAAACCACCAACAACAGGTCAGAAAAAATATACAGGAGGAAGGCAAAATGTTCTGGGATGACCCTGCAAACAGGGCCAAGGTTAACACAGCACAGCACTAATAAAGTAAAAACACAAACACAAGAAAACTTCCACCTGAATTTAGACAAAAATGGAGTAATATGTTTCTATTGATTTAACACCAAAATGATAATAATCCAACAGGAAGAACTGGAGATATGCAATTTCAAAGATGTAAGGTAGGTACAGCGCCTCAAAGCACAAAGTGCCACTCGTGGGTATCTGGTCGTGCGAGACCGGGGGAAAGTCACAAATTCAGGCCAACCATGTTGGAGCACAGGCAGGATAGAGGGACCAGATTAGACCTACTGGAAAGGTTATCTTCTAAAGTTAAGCATTAACCGCCTGATTCATCAAGCTAAATTGCACTCGCAAAGGGCAAGATTCTCAGAATCTTGCCTTTTGCTAGTGCAATTTTTGCATTTGGGATTCATCATCCCAAATGCAAAAATCGCTATTTAAGAATTCGCACATTTGCGAAGAATTGAATTTAAGGAATCTCTATTTGAGATTCCTTAAATGCAATTCATGAAGCATTTTAAAATTGCGAAATTGCAATTTTGGGACGCTATTTACCGAGAGGTCAGACCTCTCGGTAAATAGCAAAAACTTAGAAAAATGCATTTAAATGCATTTTTCTAAGTTGCATGTTACACACACACATGTCCTTTGGACATGTGTGTGCGCAACACCAATGTAGATTACATTTCAGGGGTGCTACAGGGTGTCCTTTGGACACCCCTGCACCCTTGAAATCGCATCCTTATTTGCGATTAGCTAATTGCTAATCGCAAATAAGGAATAACTCCCCATGCATTCCTATGGGCCTGTAGACCGTATTTCACAGTATGCAGACGCATAATCCAGGTGGCTTCTAGTCTGCGTAGACGGAGTTCTCTATTACCTCCCCGTATATTTGGTTTGGCAATATCAATCCAATAGAATTCAAATTTCTTGTGTACGGATTGGCTAGCACACGTTGCAATGTGTAAAGCCATGGGATAACGAGGGTCTTGCTGATGCCCACGTATTGAGTACGACATGTGCATTCCAGGATATACACAACGAATTTTGTGTTGCAATTTATATTGTCCTTAATGTCATATTTCTGTTTGTGGTAGCCTTGAAAGTGTTTGGTGTTGTTTTTGGCCCATCTACAAACACCACAGCAGCCGCAATTGTAGAATCCTCTGTGTGTGTAGTGAGCCACGTGTTGGGGTTGTTCGTGGGCAGGACCATAGGGCTAAGCCTATTCCGTAGTGTTTTGCCTCTTCTGTATGTAATCTGAGGTCTGGAGCTAATGCATGGAGCAAGAGTTTTGTCAGCCAAAAGGATATTCCAATGCCTATTGATACTCTTCCTTACCACAGGGCTGATATCGTTGTAGTCCATGATCATTCTTGTTTCTGGGTTCTTGACAATAGGTTTAGTTTTTACTAGTAGAGTGTTGTTGCGGTCCAGTTTTTTGGCTCTTTTGACTGCTTGGTTAACAACTTGTTGGTTGTAACCACGTTTTTGAAAGCGTGTTCGCATATCCTCTATGCAATTGTGGAATTCTCCATCTTCGCTACAGTTTCTCCGTGCTCTGACACATTCACCGTAGGGTATGGTGTCTATCTGGTGCTTAGGGTGCGAGCTGTCTGCTCTCAGAATGGCATTGCATGCCGTCTCTTTCCGGAAGAGTTTGGTATGTAGAGTGTCATCAAGTATATACATTTCTAAGTCCAAGAAGGTGACTTTACTGGTGCTGTAACTGCACGTGAACTTCAAATCCATTTTGTTCATGTTGAGGTATTCAAAGAAAGCTTGTAGTTTCACGTGTGTGCCAGACCAGATAAGTAGACAATCAACAAAGGGGGTAGCCATGGGCTCGAGGTTTTCCCCCTCGTTTGCAAACCTTTACATGGGCACATTAGAAACCACCTGGATCTGGAGCATCAATGGCACAACATGGATAGATTCAATAGTGTATTGGGGACGATACATTGATGATTGTCTACTTATCTGGTCTGGCACACACGTGAAACTGCAAGCTTTCTTTGAATACCTCAACATGAACAACATGGATATGAAGTTCACGTGCAGTTACAGCACCAGTAAAGTCACCTTCTTGGACTTAGAAATCTATATACTTGATGACACTCTACATACAAACTCTTCCGGAAAGAGACGGCATGCAATGCCATTCTGAGAGCAGACAGCTCGCACCCTAAGCACCAGATAGACACCATACCCTACGGTGAATGTGTCAGAGCACGGAGAAACTGTAGCGAAGATGGAGAATTGCACAATTGCATAGAGGATATGCGAACATGCTTTCAAAAACGTGGTTACAACCAACAAGTTGTTAACCAAGCAGTCAAAAGAGCCAAAAAACTGGACCGCAACAACACTCTACTAGTAAAAACGAAACCTATTGTCAAGAACCCAGAAACAAGAATGATCTACAACGATATCAGCCCTGTGGTAAGGAAGAGTATCAATAGGCATTGGAATATCCTTTTGGCTGACAAAACTCTTGCTCCATGCATTAGCTCCAGACCTCAGATTACATGCAGAAGAGGCAAAACACTACGGAATAGGCTTAGCCCTACGGCCCTGCCCACAAACAACCCCAACACGTGGCTCACTCCACACACATAGGGATTCTACAATTGCGGATGCTGCGGTGTTTGTAGATGGGCCAAAAACAACACCAAACACTTTCAAGGCTACCACAAATAGAAATATGATATCAAGGACAATATAAATTGCAACACAAAATTCGTTGTGTATATCCTGGAATGCACATGTCATACTCAATACGTGGGCAGCACAATCCGGTCCCTTAAAGAGCGCATTGGAGAACACGCCAGAGCTATGCATCAGCAAGACCCCCGTTATCCCATGGCTCTACACATAGCAACGTGTGCTAGCCAATCCGCACACAAGAAATTTGAATTCTATGGGATTGATATTGCCAAACCAAATATATGGGGAGGTAATAGAGAACTCCGTCTACGCAGACTAGAAGCAACCTGGATTATGCGTCTGCATACTGTGAAATACGGTCAGAACATTGATTCAGAGCTACAACATTTCCTAGATCCCTGAGAATCTAGACTGTTAGTATTCTAATCCCCTGTCAAGTTTTTCTACTGCCACCCTGCCATCTTACATCTGCGCAGAGCAGTTCGCGTCCTTGCCTTTCAGCGCTTTCTCATGAGCACCCATGCTCCAATATTAATATAATCTTACCCCGTCTCTCTTAACACTGTTTAATTGTGATGAACTTTTTATCTCCAACGGACATTCCACTGTTTATCCAGTCATTATTTTGCATTGTTTAATCGGATGATAAAATATGTATATATATTTTTCTACATGGGTATTAGATAAATGTTCCAGATTACCGTCCCTTTGGGACTCCATACTTGTACAAACATGATCCCCATTCCGCAATCACGTTACGGTCAGCGTTCTAGCTCCCAGCATGTTCACACTCACTTCCGGGTTCTACGGCGCATGTGCACCACCGCGAAGTAATATTTACCACAGTCACAGAGGCTTACTGCCCCTCTTAGACATATCCCGTACTGAGCTACACCGTAACCCATTACCGCAGGTAAGAGCGTGTTCCCATGGCTCGTTATACCTATCAAGGCTTTAGCATCACTACATTTTGACATACGGGCACGTTTCTCATTTACACCCACAGGTTACCGTCCACAGTCACACCCGACTGTTCCTTCGGAAGCACCCGTTTCCCTTTGCTTACTTCATGACGTCGACCACCCAGAGTCTACACCGTTAACTCTACCTTACCCGGTGAGTTCCCTACTTCCCACGACCTCTTTCTTAGCAAAATGTAGGCATACCTGTTCTCCATTAACGCTTACTTTATCTCCCCAATTTTTGTCGTTTTCTACCATTAGAATACTCACCACGCCATTTACAGGCATTTCTTATTCACACAGTTCTCGAGACCACACTGTTTACTCGAACGCATGACTTGCCCTCTCACTCGTACCTACCACTTGCCACCACGTAAATAGCTGCACCGGGATCATGTTCTAAGCCACTGGCGATGTACCCCGCTGTTTTTTACCATCTATATGTATGTTTTATGGCTTACAGAACGAGATATTTGGTTATTGATGATATTTTCAAGTCGCATGTCTATTTATATGTATGCATGTACATTATGCAATCTCGATTCAGGATTGACTTGGCTTTGGTTACCAGACATGCGATTTATTCAATTATGCTCTATGTGATATAGCTTCATTCTGTATACTAAACCTGAACTTTTAAGGCTCACCAATCTACTGGGTATGTGTACCATAAAATGTGGCTTATATGCTTACAAGTAAGAAAGTTCTTCCGACCTTGATTGTCACATCTGCATAATGGGTATTTCTAGAGTTGATAATACAATACCATTTCCGTCTTTAATCTTGGGCACTGGACTATATTTATTTGTTCACAAGCCTCCACTATCTCGTAACTCGACCTTTCACTTGCACGCACTGATTAATGTTATCCTACACCGCACATGGCGCCACAGGCCTCTTCTGATCGCTTCCCAGGCACTGCAAATTTCAAAAATAAAAAAAAAATTAGTTTTACATCCCAAATAATCTGCACGAGCTTCTGGACCGTCTCAGGTAACACAGGCGTCCGTCCATTACCCATCATGTTTGTATCTCCAACACCACTCAATTGTGGGTGTCATGCACTTTTTTTCCTGCCCCGAGAGGCTTCTCTCTGATTTACGCTGCCCACCCTCACTCATTATGTATAGCTATCGCCTTATGTGACTCACCGAGCACTCACGTCCCACTTGTGCTGCACATGACTTTTAATGTGCACATGGTTTTTATTCTCTCATGCTGTGTTGTCCGCTGTTTTCTAATTTTCTAATTATGTATTACTTCTAAATTGTATCCCTCGGATTGCAATTCACAATGACAAATATATGTTTTACAGCCCTGATGATTCACAGGCTTCGTCCTGCTTGATGAAACACGTGTCGGCTGGCGTTTGTATATTCAACAAAAAAGAACCACATAAAGTTTTCACCAAACCAACAGCTTCATCTCTGTTTGTCCCTGAATACATTGATACCGAATTGTTTATCTGACGTGTGCACAGTAATTGTTTGTATGTTTCATAGTGTTCAGGCACCTCATGCCTAAATATTAGTTAGAGGTTACAGGGTTTCCTCTATACTGTCAGCACCGTTGTATTAGACAGACCCCCCAGGATATAGCGGCATGGATAGGCAAATTTAGCGGCACAAAAATGAAAATTTAGCGGCACAAAAATGAAAATTTAGCGGCATTTAGCGGCATTTTATTTTGTGGTTTTTGCAACACCAAACACAGATATCTTGCTGTTTGAGTTATTTGACAACATGGAGCTATGTACATTTTGTTTATTTACAATTCAGCCCATTTGTTTTAGTTAAAAGGCATGTTAATCTTGGCCACGTACGGTAAGTTCTTCCGAGCACTCCAAATCAAGACCAGTATTGTGCTGCTGGTTGTAATGTAAAAACAATAATGCCCGGATTGATTGCTCTGAAAGGGACCGTCGTCTGGAAGAGAGAATAATTTTGTATATACTGTTGCTCCTTTCAGCATCTGCAGAGCTTGTGACGCAGTCCTTATACACAGCTGCAAGTTGGGAAAGAGCTGGAAGGCGGTCAGCCAGCCCACGCCAAAAGAGGTCGGTGTCAATAAGTCCAGAAACAGACGCCTGCACTGCTTCTGGCCCTACATTGTCAAAGTAGAGGCGAAGCTCCTGATCGGGAACTTCGCTGAAACCAGGGATTGCTGAATAGGCACTCTTCTCATTAGGCAGGATGCTGAGTCGCGCAGGGTTGAAGAGGCGCACTTGTTTCAAGAATTGTATGCCTGGCTGGGCCTCCCCCATGTATTTGGCCACCTTTTCTAATGAATGTTCAAAAGCTTCATTAAGCTGGGCTGTAATTTTTTTTTTCTGTGCCAGGCTTAATTTTGCCCCTGCAGTGGTCTGTACAAACGGCTCTAGTGACTCCACAGTGAGGACTGAATTGTTGGTTAAGTTCATGTGGAGGTCCTCCAAATAATCGTATACCTTCATGGTCACTGGTGTCTGACTCTGGAATAGCTCCATCAGGTTTAAAATGCTTTGGCATTTTTCTGCCACAATGTCCAATTGGACTTTAATGCACTCCCTTTGGTCGGTGTTAAAAATCTTCTGTAGATTTTCAAGGGAATCTGGGGGAGACTTGCTGAGTTGCATCTCTGACTCCACAAACCCAGCATAGGCCTCAAAGTGCTTGCAGTGGTACTGGACTGCGGCGAACCAAGAATTCCAGCGGGTACTGCAAGGGTCAGGTGCCACCCGTGCCTTCATCCCATGGTTCTCTGCAAGATGGTGCAGGTACCTTCTCTTTCTGCTGCCAGCCATATAAAAGATGCGGGAGAAGTACAGCAGGAAAGCATTCAGCTCCACAAAAGGCTTCCTAAATGACTCTCCAACAAGATTCATGATGTGTGCCAAGCAGGTGATGTGGATGGAGTTTGGGTACAGATTCCTCAACACTGTGTTGAATGCCTTGAGCATGTATGCCGCGTTGTTAGTGTTGAAGGAAACAACGTTCTGGAAGTCTATGCTGTACTCTGTGAGCACCTTTACAACAGCTTGCGCTACAGTCCCATGGTTGCACTGGGATAGGAAGACTGTGTCCACCAGGTAGGTATGGATCTGACGGCCACCCTGCGGAGAGACTACTGCAACTAGCACATTCAAAACACACCGCCCTTCGACATCTGGTGTTTCGTCAAAGATAACGCTGATCTTCTGATCTTTCAATAGCTCTTTCAGCTCGTTCTTGGCACTTGTATATCTCTCAGGGAGATAACGTTCTTGCAGCTGATGACTCCCAGGTATCGCTCCACCATTCCGTACTCGCTCGTGTAGGAACTTGCGCAACACAGGGTGGTCGGTTTTGCTGAGCGGAATGTTCAACGCAGTGCAGACGTTAACCCACTCACTTATCATTTCATGTTTTGCGGCACCGGCAGCTGTACTCTTTGTGAATAGCGAGTTCACTGTCATCTGGCGGGCACGTTTTGGAGACGATTGAAGGTCAGGATCATCTGAACAGCGCTTCAAATGTTTTTGGGACCGCACATGCATATCCACAGTGTGTTTCCGGATGTGGTCCACCGCCACATTGCACACACTGCAAAACAGCACCCCACCGTCAGCGTGCATCACGGTGCTGTAGTCTCTGGCCCGGTCTGCTGCGGTTATCTGTGTGGGCAGATGTGATCTGTGCTTCACACCCTTTGCAGGGTGCAGCACAAACTTATCCATTCTGCTTTTCTTGTTGTGGCTTGGTGCTCCCTCGTAAGACAGAAGATCTCGCTGTTGTGGCGCTGTGAGTTACCTCACCTACAAAGATAGGGAAGGGGGGAAAGGCAATTGTTGAATGGAAAGTTCATAAAGCGCCGATGCTCAACGATAAGAAATGCATGCAACCCTGAAGCACAAGTAAAGTGACAAACGTGTTAGACCATAACTGCAATGGTAAATGCCAGTCCCCGAACGGTGTTGAGCAAACAGACACAGAGAGAAAAGCGCAGGGGGAAAAAGCCATGCAAATTGTTGAAACGCTCCAAGTGCCTGAAAATGTAAAATGTCAAAGCCACGTGCAAAGAAAGTGAAAGAATTGCCCCAAAATAAACAAATATGAAATTCCCCATTGCCCCAAACCAAAACAAACAATTATGAAATTCCCCAGAGGTGCCCACAACCCCAAACTTACCAGTGCGCTGCGGCAGCTGACCCAATTCTGGCTCTTGCAACAGCGGATTCTCCCCTGTGATGCTCTGTAAAAGAAACCAAGTAAAGAGTTAGGAAACGCACCAGGTGCCCACAACCCCAAACTTACCAGTGCGCAGCGGCACCTGGCCCAATGGCAAGTAAAAATTAATGGCAAAGGGTCAGGATTCAGGACAAAAAATCAGTAACAGTGACAGTAAAAAATCAGGCCAAAGGGTCAAGATTCAGGAAAAAAATGCAGTACAGTCCAGAGAACACAACAATTCCCCAGAACCAAAACAAACAATTATGAAATTCCCCAGAGGTGCCCACAACCCCAAACTTACCAGTGCCCTGCCCCTTCCTGCACACGCTGGCTCAGAGCTTACAAATGAAAAATGAAACGACTATAGGTAATTGTTTTATTTTTCTCCTGATCGCTCTGAGCCAGTGGGGCGACGCTCCTCCGCCACTGCAGAGGATCCATCCCTGTACACCTCCTTTCATATCTTCTGAGGTGTTGCATTTTAAAAGGAAATATGCTCACCAACCACCTATCACTTGACTTTCTCTCTTGCTTTTTGGCTGGTATATATTCTCAAAAATGTAATTTCCTTTTTCCTAGTGCATCTATAAGGAAGCTAGGAATGCTGCACTAAAGTCACCCAGTGAAATGTTGACAAACTAGAACTGCAGCCAGAGCACAGAGGAGGTCATACTTCTAAAATGGGCACTTGATTTCTCAAGTACATCATCTTGTATCTGAAGTGGGGGCAGTCAGCTGCAAGGAGGCAGCAACTAGAATTTGGATTATCAGTTTCTCTCACGTGACAAGTGATCTGGTGAAGCAAGGCCACGCCTTTGTCCTTCTGAAGTCAACAACACCAGGATTGTTCGGTAGGGCGATAGTAATTCCGGCTATTCAAAGCTCTGAACTATCTGTGATGGCAAGTGCTGTATAGAAATCTAGGCCATTAGCCTGCTTAAAACCGAAATGTGTTTGAAAGGGTCCATTTATGTTGGGTGGTTGGAACAGAGTGAACTAGGTGGCAGACCGAGTAACAATAGAGGTGCCTTTTCTCAAAGAAGTTTAGCTTTAAGTGTATGCAACTATTGTTAGTATTATAGTTGCTTTAGTTGGTTTTAAGTTTATATAACAGTATTATTTATTTTAAAAATAACAAGTATGTTCAATCTAGAACAAAACACAGAAGTTGCAAGTGCACAGAAAAAAGGATTGTTAAATCAATGCATAAAATAAATTAGTTCTAAATACTAATTTAGAATGTAGATTTAAATTGACAAGTACACATATGCCTTAATAAATATATTAAAAACAAGTACATGCAATAAATGCAATCATGGAATTAAATATATAACCGTTTGTATTATACGTACTGAAATGTAGCTTCATGTTGATGTTATACTTGTTGTAACTGTTCTGTGTATGTGTGAAAGTATGCAGTGTTCCTGCCAGCGCTAGGATTCTCGGTATGTGGGAATAATTGTGACACATGCTTGGATCCATAGGACATGATGTAAGAGGGGTCGTTTCTAAATTGGCTCTTAGTGGTTATGATGGCAGTACAAAATGTTACTTGGGCATTTTATAACCGCAATATACTCCTCACCTATAAAATATGAGTGTTAGGAAAAAAAAAATCACTTGGCTTACTTTTAAACATATGACACCTGCCCGGACTCAAAACTAGAAAACTAGACATTGAGAGTAAAAGCTTGAATACAACAATAGACGACTCTTTTGAATAAGGGTCTAATGCAAAACGTGAATATCTCATGCATGAATTGTATTTTTCATAACTACTTGTACAGTTAATTTACAAATAATATCTGTTAGGCATGCAAGGGAAGGAGTATGTTTTCTCCTAACTGTAAACCGGGCATAAAAGGCATTATAGACCAGAAAGACAACTCAGGTGGACAAATGTGTTCCTGTGAACCAGTGAAAATGTAAGAAAACCGTTTTCTCATAAAGGTCATACTGCAGAACATTACTGATACAAAAGCAGGTGTTCGGTCGGTTAAACTTGTATATATGCTTTTTTGTTAATGCATTAGATGGTGTTTACTGTACCAGCCCTCTCCCACAAACACGCAGCCCAGGCCGGGGGCCGGTCGGCCACATCTCCACTGCCCCCCTCCCACCAGGGCAGCGCTCTCCCCTATGTGCGCGGCGGGCCCCCACCAGCGTAGGACGGACTTACCTGTCTTCTGTTTGCCGGCCGGCTTTCCTCCTGCTCCGAGCCCCGGTCTCGGTCTCTGAGGAAGAGTCTTCGTGTCGCTGCCGCTTCGTGCTCTCTCCCCCTCTTGGTGTGGTGCTGGTCTTCTCCCTTCGCTCGGCCGCCGTCCTTTCTCTTCTCTCGCCGCAAATGAATCCTGGGGGGAATGGGAAAATGGGTGCCTCGCGCCTTCTTTTAAGGCGGAAACGGGCGACGGGCGGAAACGGCAAATTTCGCGGGCTTTATGCCAAATATCGCGGCATTTGCAGAGATCGCGCGATTTCGCGATTTTTTTGCAAATCGCGATAAGCTGGAGGGTCTGCCTAATGGCCTATTCGGTCGACCTCAGACTTGGGGAACCGGGTTCGAGTCTGGGCAAATCACTTCATCTCCCGGTGCCTAACACAATCAATGTGCCCGTCTGTAACGCAACTGATGCTCATGTAAAGAGCTCTGATGCCTTCGGGTCTAGTTCAGCGCTATATATATAAAAATAGCACTTTAGGCCCCCAAAGCCAGATATTACAGTCAGAAGAGGTGGTTTTCACGAACGCCGCATATCAAGAATAGGATCGGCTCTGTGTTTTTACTACCACTAGTTCTTGTATAAAGAATACAGCCGCCCGAGTTGAAGCGGTTGTATTTGTTCTTGAAAATTATATCTATATAGCGCTTGCTACTCGTGACGAGTTATTGAAGCGCTTTGCAGCGAGCAACATTACAAATTCCCATTTTACACTCCTGGGCAGATCGTGTAACTAGATGCGAATATGGTGTACTTAGGTGCACGTTTCTTGCACACAAACGCACACAATATGCACGACAGCGGTAGCAGCAGTTCAGGCCCCTGAAACAGAAAGCGCACAGCCGTCCAGGATCTGCTCACTATACTGCAGCGTATGCAGCTGTAGTATATCGCGTGACACACCCACACATGGCAGGCGACACACTACAGTGTCTCGACTCAGAGTTTGGAAAGCTCTGCCCTAGGGGATGGAGAAAATGGTCCCCGGAACCCCGCTGCCGGCCAACACTAAGAAATACCGGCAGTGGGTGACCATCAATGGGCACCGAGTAGGGGCCCTTCGCGACACCGGTGCCAGTGTCACGGCTGTCCGCTGTCACCTGGTCTCGGAGGAGCAAATTATACCGCACGTCCTCTGCCCTGTCCTTTCGGCAGACAATTCTGAGAGTCTCTGCAAAATGGCCCAAATTTCCTTTGAGTGGGGAGGAGTCTCAGGCACCTTGCAAGTAGCTGTCAGGCCCACAATGCCTGTGGATTGTTTACTGGGCAACGATCTGGAGAGTTCACCGTGGGCGCAGGTGGAGCGGAAGGCTCACCTGGGAATGCTAGGACTGCCCGAGTGGGTGTGCGCCACCACTCAGTCTATGACTGCCAAGATGGGTGTTCACAAGGATTTGGCACCGGAGAGAATGGCCCAGATCCCCATCTTAGAGGAGGAAGAGGAGGAGTAAGGGCAACCGGACCCCCCCAGTCCCACTACCTGGGAGGAAGGAAGCCCGGAAGGGGATGCCCTGGGCCCTACAGGGAAGCAGATCGCGGAACTAGGTGACCTACCTGGACTAGCCCAGTGGCGACAAGTGGGTGGACCGTCCCGGGAAGAATTCTGCCAGGAACAGACCACCTGCCCCTCCCTCACAGGCGAACGGCAGCAGGCCGCCGGCGACCAGGCCGGGTCCCACTGGATATACTGGGAAAATGGCCTCTTATATAGCGAGCCTAAGTCTGCTCAGCTAGGTTCAGCCCGGGTGCTGGTGGTACCCCTCCGCTTCAGAGACTTCCTACTGAGCCTGGCGCATGACGTGCCTCTAGCAGGACACCTGGGACAGGATAAGACCTACCACCTGCTGGCCACCCATTTCTATTGGCCCCGGATGTGCAAAAAAGTGGAAACCCACTGCAAGTCCTGACCAACCTGCCAGGCAAGTGGGAAGAGTGGGGGAAGGCGCAAGGCCCCCCTCCAGCCCTTCCCAGTGGTCAGTACCCCCTTCGAGCGGGTGGGGATCGACATTGTGGGACCTCTGGATCCCCGGACAGCCATGGGCCACCGATTCATTCTAGTCCTGGTGGACCATGCCACCAGGTACCCCGAAGCCATCCCCCTCCGAACGGTGACGGCCCCCGTGGTGGGGCAGACCCTTATGGGAATATTCTCCCGGGTGGGATTCCCCCGTGAGGTAGTCAGCGACAGGGGGGACCAACTTCATTTCCAAATACATGAAGTCCCTGTGGCAAGAATGTGGAGTTACTAACAAATTCACCACCCCGTACCACCCCCAAGGCAATGGCCTGGTTGAGAGGTTCAACTGGACCCTCAAGGGGATGATCATGGGCCTCGAAGAGCCCCTGAGGCGTAAGTGGGACATCCTCCTTCCCTGCCTCCTGTTCGCCTACTGGGAAGTTCCCCAGAAGTTCTTAGGGTTCAGCCCTTTTGAACTGCTCTACGGTCACCCCTTCCGAGGACCTCTAAGCCTAGTCAAAGAGGGCTGGGAGACAGCCCCGCGGAACCCTCCACAGGATGTATTCTGATACATCCTGGCCCTAAGGAATCAGACTCGGAAATTCAGGGAACTCGCGGAGGCCAACCTAGAGGCTAGCCAGGAAGAAATGAAACGCTGGTATGACCAGAATGCCACTATGGTAGAGTTTCAGCCTGGTCACCAGGTGTGGGTGATTGCCCCGGTGGAACCTTGCGCCCTCCAGGACAAATGGACCGGTCCCTTCAAGGTAGTGGAGCGCAAGAGCCAGGTCACCTACCTAGTGGATGTACAGTCCCCTGAACACTTTAAGGGTCCTCCATGTGAACCGCCTTAAGCCCCACTTCGAGCGGTCTGAGGTGAGCATGCTCCTAGCCACCAATGATGGAGTGGAAGAGGAAGCAGAGCCTCTACCCAATCTCCTTTGTGCTAAAGAAAAGGATGGCTCCGTGGAGGGGGTGGTTCTCTCCCCCTCCCTGAGTTCTGAACAGCACGAAGGCTGTCACTAGTTATTGAGACAATTCTCAGACCTATTTTCCCTGGTCCCCAGTGTCACCGATTGGTGTGTCCACGACATTGACACTGGGGACAGTCCCCCGGTGCGGCACAAAGCCTACTGCGTTCCAGAGAGAGTTCGGTCCTGCATTAAGGAGGAAGTCTCCAAAATGTTTGCCCTAGGGGTAGTGGAGTCCTCTGACAGTCCGTGGGCCAGCCCAGTGGTCCTGGTCCCAAAAGCGGCCACACCAGGTACCACCCCCGAACTGAGGTTCTGCGTGGATTACCATAGGCTCAATGCTGTCACGCGAACGGATGCACACCCCATTCCCCGAGTGGATGAACTCCTTGACCGCCTAGGATCCGCACACTACCTCAGCAACTTCGACCTGACCTCAGGGTACTGGCAAATTGCCCTCACAGAAGAGGCAAAGGAGAGATCCGCCTTCTCCACCCCCGATGGGCACTACCAATACCGTGTGATGCCTTTCGGGATGAAGAACGCCCCTGCCACCTTCCAGAGACTGGTCAACCGGGTACTGGCGGGGCTGGAAGCCTTCAGCGCCGCGTACCTGGATGACATCGCAGTGTTCAGCACCAACTGGGGAGAACACTTGCGACACCACTGGGAAGTGTTGATGGCCTTGCGCCGCGCTGGACTCCCCATCAAGGCCAGTAAGTGCCAGATTGGGCAAGGGTCAGTGGTCTGCCTAGGACACCAGGTAGGGAGCGGCCAGGTGGCACCCCTCCAACCCAAGATCGATGCCATCCTGGCTTGGGAACCCCCCACAACCCAGACAGAGGTGAGGGCCTTCCTAGGCCTCACTGGTTATTACCGGAGATTCATCAAGGGGTATGGCAGCATGGTGGGACCGCTGACAGAATTGACCTTTAAGAAACAGCCTAAGAAGGTGCACTGGACCCCCACCTGTCAGAAGCCTTTTGACACCTTGAAAACAGCCATGTGCACAGCCCCAGTACTCCAGGCCCCTGACTACTCCCGGGAATTTGTTGTCCAGACAGACGCCTTCTGAGCATGGCATAGGGGCAGTTCTAGCACAGCTAAATGAGGAGGGCCTAGACCAGCCAGTTGCATTCATCAGCAGGAGGTTACTACCCAGGGAACAAAGGTGGAGCACCATCGAGAGGGAGGCCTTTGCAGTGGTCTGGGCGCTGAAGAAACTGAGGCCCTACCTATTCGGAACTTACTTCTGGGTCCAAACCGACCATCGGCCCCTCAGATGGTTGATGCAGATGAGGAGAGAAAATCCAAAGCTGTTGCGATGGTTCATTTCCCTCCAGGGGTTGGAATTCACTGGAGAACACCGTCCTGGTACCGACCACGCCAACGCTGATGGTCTGTCCCGGGTTTGCCGCCTCAGTGATCAGAACTCCCAAGGGAATGGGTAGTTCTCCCTGCCTTTCAGCTGGGGGGACGCGTGTTAGACCTGGCATCCTTGGCGTGGGTCTCCTTACATTACTCTGCTAGCCCCCTACGTGCTGCCCCACTCCTCAGGCTAGACGCCCATGTGCCCCCACAGTAATCCTGTGCGAGGCCCCCCCTGATGTACCACTGGCCTCTGCCCTCACCGACCCCCAATGACCCCGGGGAAAGAATAGATACCCCAGCGTAGCTCCCCCGGTCCCCCGGGTTCATCAAGCCTAGCTTAGGATTCACCCGGTCCTAAAACCCCTGACTCCGTAACCCCCCATGCAGGGCCATGAACCAAGGAAAACCTGGGCGCCAAACGCCTCATGCCAGGCTGAGAGTAGCGAGCCTCTCCCAAATGAGGGGGGTGGAGTAGTTTCAATCACACCTCCTGCCTCCCCCAGGGATGGCCCGCTCCCCGCCAGACGTCTGGAAACCCGGCGGCAAAACTTCAAATGGGGCAAGACACCAGCTGGCAGGAAGCCCTCAATCAGCACCGGGGCACCCGGGACCCGCCTGCTGCAGCTGCAGACTTCAAAGGAAAAAAGACTATAACTGTATCGTTAGTAGTTCTGGACTGTCGTCCGAGGGAGCCCTGCTGACCTGGTCCCGGCTCGTCCTGTCGTTGATGAAAATATATCTCTCCTGGAACCCTGAGTGAGCCCTGCTGACTTGGTCGCGGCTCGATTGGTTTGGATCAGAAGACTTGGACTTTTGGCACCTAGAGTGAGCCCTGCTGACCTGGTCGCGGCTCGAGCCGTCCCCCCGACACATACTTTCCACCTGAAAGAATCATCGCAGCCCCCGGAGTGTGAGCCGTACACGTGGTACGCCCCGCAAAGGTCCCACCATCGTGTCCCGCGGCTCGAGGAGTGCGAGCCGAGCTGAGCCGGCGTTGCGACACATACTTTTTGCCTGTAAGGATCACCGCAGACCCCCGAGTGTGGGCCGTACACCTGGTGCGCCACGCACTGGCAGCATCAGCGTAGCCCACAGCTCGAGGATTGAGAGCCATACGCTGGGTGCGCCCCGCATCTGCCATCCAACGATCTCCTCCGTGGCTCGAGGATTGAGAGCCGGCTGCCAGGTACGCTTCGTACCCGCCCTCTGCCACATCCCCGCTACCCTTCACGGCTCAGGAGAACCGAGACCAACGTTGGACACCTCGTGCCCATGTACTGAGGACCCCCCTTCTCCTTGTGGACTGTGAGTACTGCCACCGCTCCTGCGGAAAGGACTCGACCAAACCGCCCCGCAGTCCCTATGTACCTGGGGAAATCCCTACCCCCACCTAAGTGTATAGTAGACTCTTGAATAGTGTGAGCCTGATAATAAGTGTGATATAAAGAACCCGTTTATTCATATCATCAACTAGTGTGGTGCCCCTTTGTGGTGTGGAGAGACCTTACTGTGCACAACTATAAATGCCTAACCCTCCCCTCTGAGGGTCAGACTCCAAGCACTCGGCAACGTTCCTGGAGGAGGTGGGTCCCTGGGTGGTCAGAGGTAGCTACCAGTGCCATCCAGAGAACCTCCCCTTCCAACAGCACTCATGCCTGCGTGCTTGCTGGCCTGTGTGCACTGGATGCCTGCGTGCTTGCGGGCCTGTGTGCACTCATGCCTGCGTGCTTGCGGGCCTGTGTGCACTCATGCCTGCGTGCTTGTGGGCCTGTATGCGCTCATGCCTGCATGCTTGCGGGCCTGTGTGCGCTCATGCCTGTGTGCTTGCGTGCCTGTGTGAACACATGCCTGCATGCTTGCTGGCCTGTGTGCACTCATGCCTGCATGCTTGCTGGCCTGTGTGCACTCATGCCTGCATGCTTGCGGGCCTGTGTGCACTCCTGCCTGCATGCTTGCAGGCCTGTGTGCACTCATGCCTGCATGCTTGCGGGCCTGTGTGCACTGGATGCCTGCGTGCTTGTGGGCCTGTGTGCACTCATGCCTGCGTGTTTGTGGGCCTCTGTGCACTCATGCCTGCGTGCTTACGAGCCTGTGTGCATGCTGGCCTCTGTGCACTGGATGCCTGCGTGCTTGCGGGCCTGTCTGCACTCATGCCTGCGTGTTTGCAGGCCTGTGTGCACTGGATGCCTGCGTGCGGGCCTGTGTGCACTCATGCCTGTGTGCTTGCGGGCCTGTGTACGCTCATGCCTGCGTGCTTGCGGGCCTGTGAGCGCTCATGCCTGTGTGCTTGCGGGCCTGTGTGCGCTCATGCCTGCGTGCTAGCGGGCCTCTGTGCTCTCATGCCTGCGTGCTTGTGTGCACTCATGCCTTTATGCTTGCGGGCCTGTGTGCGGTCATGCCTGCATGCTTGTGGGCCTGTGTGCTTGCGGGCCTTTGTGCACTCATGCCTGTGTGCTTGCGGGCCTCTGTGCGCTCATGCCTGCATGCTTGCGGGCCCGTGTGCGCTGCTTGCGGGCCTGTGTGCGCTCATGCCAGTGTGCTTCTGGGCCTGTGTGCACTCATGCCTGCGTGCTTGTGGGCTTGTCTGCGCTCATGCCTGCGTGCTTGCGGGCCTTTGTGCACTCATGCCTGCGTCCTTGGGCATTTATCTGATAGACTTCTTGAAATCGGATGCGCTTGACTGTGTGCATGCTCAGTGCGTCCATGTGTCTGTCCTCTGGACCTGGTGTGGGGGATCTGGCACTCAGAGAGGGGTCCGACAGCCAGCCAGCCCCTATTGCCCACGGCCCAGGCTCCAGAAAGGCCCCTTGTGTGCCAGCGGCCCTGCCTTGCACACAGGGCCGCTTCTGCCCAGGTACACAGACTCCACCTGAAGACAGAGTGCACAAGCCTGGCATGGGGGCCTCGACTCAAAGGGGTCTTGTGAGGGAGCCCCCAGAGGAGGGCAGGCAGAGGAGCGAGGGTGAGCAGGACGAGGAGAGAGGGTGAGCAGGCTGCTGAGGAGAGAGGTTGAGCAGGCCGAGGAGAGAGGGTGAGCAGGCCCATGAGAGAGGGTGAGCAGGCTGTGGAGAGAGGGTGGGCAGGCCCATGAGAGAGGGTGAGCAGGCCGTGGAGAGAGGGTGAGCAGGCTGTGGAGAGAGGGTGGGTAGGCCGTGGAGAGAGGGTGAGCAGGCCGTGGAGAGAAGTTGAGCAGGCCGTGGAGAGAGGGCGAGCAGGCCTCAGAGGAGAGAGGGTGAGCAGGCCGTGGAGAGAGGGTGGGCAAGCCATGGAGAGGGTCGGCAGGCCGAGGAGACAGGGTAAGCAGGCCGAGGAGAGAGGGTGGGCAGGCTGTGGAGAGGGTGAGCAGGCCGGGGAGAGAGGGTGAGCAGGCTGTGGAGAGGGTGAGCAGGCCGGGGAGAGAGGGTGGGCAGGCCGAGGAGAGAGGGTGAGCAGGCTGTGGAGAGGGTGAGCAGGCCGGGGAGAGAGGGTGAGCAGGCCGAGGAGAGAGGGTGAGGAGGCGGTGGCGAGAGGGTGGGCAGGCCCATGAGAGAGGGTGAGCTGGCTCTGCAACAACAGCATGTCAGTCCGAGCTCTGGCTCTCCAGGCAGCAGCAGTGAGGTGAGCTGGTGCACTATGGGCAGAGGTCTGAGGCGGCGTGCTGCCTCCTCCTCCAGCAGAGAGAGAACCCGGCTCACCTTCTGCACTTTGTGTCAAGGCGGGTCACCAGTCACCTCAGAAGAGGAGGGGATGTGAGCCGAGGAGGATGACTGACTCGGCAGCTGGAAACAAGCTCAGCAAAGCAACAGAATGCTTTTGGTGGCACATGGAGGGGTAGGCAGACCATTAAAAAGTATGTGTTATCGCGTCTAGAACTTCGTAAGTTATATATTCACCGGAATTAATATGCCTGCAAAACGGATAGCAATATGTACAATTATCAATTTTGAATTCCGCTTGAAGTTATCAGCAAAGAACGTGCACCCTGTTAAATCACAGCAAACCAATATAAAACATATACTCATGCCGGACTGATAAAAACAGAACCAACGAAAGGCGTGGACTCATCATGGTGGCGCCTGGGCCGTGGACCCGGGTCAGGTGTGGACTGCGGGGGTGTAGTCGGAGCGGGAGAGGACACCGAACCCGGCCAAATGAAGCACACTTAGGCACGGCCATGAGTGGGGCCCTATGTGGTGTGTGTGTATAGTGGGAGTTGCGGAAACAGCCAATATAACGAATATAGAGCAATTTCTGGAAAGCACACTGTTGAGCATAATGGGCAGAGACACTTTTTAAGCGATCTTTGTGGTGGAGCGGGCTCACCGTGCCTTGGCCCCGAAGCCGGTTCTGGGGGCCACCCCAAAGCCGGTCCTGGGGGCCGCCCTGAAGCCGGTCCTGGGGGCCACCCCGAAGCCGGTCCTGGGGCCGCCGGCCTGAAGCCAATCCTGAGGGCCGCCCCAAAGCCCAATAATTGCCAAACTTTGAAACTATAGGGACCGGGATGCTGCAATGCAGAAGGCCAGAGAGATTCGGACTCTGCGTCATGAGGGCATGAAGTAATCCATTTATCCCGACTTCATGCCACAAATGCAGGAACCTTGCCGCCAGTTTGTGCCAGTGAAGAGAAAGCTGTGACAGTTGAGAGTTAAAGCTGGACTATAGCATGATGCATCCCGCTAAGCTCAGAATTGTAAATGAGGGGAAGACTCTCTTCTTTACAGATCCCAAGGCAGCACTCCAGTTCCTTAAGCAAAAAGGAAAAGTTAAAGACAAAAGGGACCACCCCAAAGGTAATTTGAACGAAGATGAGGACGCTCCAGACCTAGAGGAGCAATGAGGTGATGGTAACATCAGAGCTGCCCCCAACTCCCCTGCTAAGTTGGGGATATGAGATCAACGCGTGGATCTGCGCTAAGCACACTGCAAACATTGTAAGCACTCCATGGTTTTATCCTTTGCTGAGAGACGGCTGTGAAAGTGTTCACCTGGTGGGGGAGGAGAAGATTGGACCTTCTCATTGGATTATTGGTAAGATGGTACGGAACCATGTAGATGCTGAGCATGGACATACTTGCGTGCAATGGAGACGAGGAGGCAGGGATAGAACTCCTCTAAAGGGAGAGGACTCCATTATCCAAACTGGCCCTTGATGCTCTTAACGCTTAGCTAATAAGTGGAATCAAGCAATGTTGTTTGTGCACACAAAGTTAAGACCCTTGATAGATAGCATCTACATGAAGGCTGGGATTAGGGAAGAGTGGAGACGGAGCAAGACCCGCCCTCATGTGTGCACCACCTTGTATAGTTTACAGTACTTTTAAGTTACCGGGAGGGACATTTTGGGAGGGGGGCGGGGAGGGGTGGGGGGTCGCAGAGCAGCTATGCAAACTTTGGGAATGTATAGTGTGGGTGGGATTCATAACGGGGTTGGTATTGTCTATTTAGTTTTGTTAGGTAGAAGTGTGTATGTTGACAATTTGGCTACTCGTAACTACACAGCACACAAAGCACTGAGATCATGGAAGATACAAGAAAAGGAATGATGGAACCACACACAAAGCTGCAGATTAGACGCCATACATGGAATGTTAGAGGGTTGAATGACCGTAGGAGAATATGGAAGGTGATGGAATATCTCAAACCCTACAGTGTAGATGGAGCAATATTACAGGAGACGCACCGGTCCCCCAATCGTGATGAATTGACGCAATGTAGATTGCAAGGTCAATCAATCAATCAAAATACTTTATTCAGCTTTTGTAAAAAAAAACATAAAAGTCCAAGTTACCTTGTAGCGTACGGATCTCGTACATGAATATCTTTGATCAATGATTACAATTCAATATAAAGTACATTAAAAAAAGGACATAAAAATGTATCTACATCATATATAAAAATCAAGAATGATCACACTTTCAGGACTACATCATATATGAAATTTAGTCGCAGCTAGATCTAAGCCTTACTTCAACCTTTAAAAGCTAGGAACGTGCCATAAAGTGGACCCCGAAAGCATGGCTAAAAAGGTAAAAGCAGGGCGCACGTGCGTAAAGTTTGCTTGTTTTAAAACGGGGATTAAAAACATTTTCCTCGGCACCTCATAATAACTACAAAACATTAAAAAATAAGTCATATCCTGAGGGGATTTGCAATCGCAACCACATGTCAACAGAGTCTTGCCTTTTCTACTCCAGGAGTAGGTGAAATAAATTAAAACGTAATCTTGTTAACTCCTTCGCTGCTGGCGTCGGCCAACGGCCGTCGACCGCACTACTTTCGTAGTGCTCCGCACATCCATTGGCCGACGTGGCCCCACACTCTGTTCTAAACTGCCGCACTGCGGCGGAATTGCCGACACAGTTAAGCGGTTAATAAAAAACGGCCATGCGTTTTGGGAAGCCCTAGGAGATACGGTTCAATTGTGGGGACGTCTTCAGAATAATATATTTACGTACACTGGGCTTCATTAAGTCATGCTCTTCCCTGTTCACCAGCCGCTGTCTAAAAAAAGTCTCCTTGCCCCAAAGAAGATCTTTTCTTTCTTTGAATTCGGATTACTATAGAGATCCGCCCTAACAGGAGTCCTATATCCATCCCGGATGTATTTTAACCAAGGAATGTAGTGGGCATGGTCCAGAGCCATACAATCCTTTAAGATCTCTCTATTTAGGGCGGTACCCTTGTTCAACCAGACTTTGAGCCAATGAGAAAGGGGGCGAAACGACATCATGTCAATTTATTGCATCAGGATTTACCTCACATCCTAGAGGGTCCTTATCTGGGATAACAATAAGGCAGGTGTGAAGATAAAAAATGTACGCATTGACCCAAGCGGTAGATTTGTGGTGGCCCGGTGTTATAAGGAAGATGTAGCAGTCCTGTCAGTTGGACTCTACAGTCCTAACTATGATGACCCACAGTTTTACCACACACTCGGCGCCTACCTGCACCAGGACGATGGCCTGCCTCAGATTTGGGGGGGGCTACTTTAATTGCCTCCTGGAACCTGCTAAGGATAGATCAAGGGACCCGACCCGCAGACCGGCAGTGGCTGCAAAAACAATCACAGATATAATGGACTGTTTGGGAATGGTGGATATTTGGAGACATTGCTTAAATATTGGTCAGGTATATGCACTATTCCACCGTACATGACATACACACTAGGATAGATTATTGGTCAATCTTTAAGAGCCTAGTGCCTAGGGTTACCCAACGTAAACCTCTACCCGTACATATTCGTATCACTCGCCAGTGATATTGAGCATGGAGCTCTGACAATGCCAGACCTCTGCCTTTACTTGGCGATTCCCACCGTACTCTCACCTAGATTCTACCTTTAAAGTGGAATTGAGCCAGCTAATAAGTGAGATTTTCTCAGACAATGTAGGCTCTTTGGATACATTTGCTACGGTCTGGGAAACATTCAAAGTTTATATCGGGGGATGGTTATATCAAAGCACTCAGGGGTACTGAAATCCCCCCGGAGTAGTTGAACACTCCTATAAAAAGAAATATCAGCGCTAGAAACGAAAAAACAACGGTTGGGAGATAAACAAACGTTAAGGTACATCCAGGTAAGACTAGTAGAGGACAATGAAATAGCAGCCTAGGAGTTTCAGCATATGGGACAGTATGCGGTAGCCAGAGCATACGAAGAAGGGGAACACCCAGGGACAACGCTAGGATCATTGGTGCACCCTCGGAGAGAGGTAGAGACTCTGTTGGAAGAGTTAGATGAAGATGACCAACCGCTACATGAGCCGCACCATATAGCCGTGAGATTTCACAAATACTACGCTGAGTTCAATAGGTCTTGAATAATCCCAGATGAGGCAGCCATGAATGACCATTTGGAGCACATTAAAATGACGTGGGAGCATCTGATGGCTCCGCTGGAACCGGAGGAGATCCGTGCAGCACTGGCGGGTATGCAACCTCGAAAAGAACCGAGGATGGATGGCATAACTGTGGCTTTTTCTAAAGAATAGCAAGATGTCCTGATACCACACTTAGTCACGCTCAAGAAATTGTACAGATCGGAATAATACCCCTTTGATGCGCGAGCCCCTCAAAGTTGCAATACCTAAACCTGGTAAGCCTCCCAATGTGTGCTTCTCCTGTGGGCCTTTATTGTTATTAAATGTTGACGTGAAAATATACGCTAAAGTACTTTCCAATAGGCTGGCATTGATATTACCAAGGGTGGTGGGGCCAGAGCAGTCGGGATTTGTCCCGGGTCGGAGTCTGAATACTAATCTTAGGACGCTGCTGGATGCAGTACAGATCCTGGACCCATAAACAGAAGCGGCCGTAGTCTTTTTGGATGCCGAAAAGGCATTTGACTCAGTCGAGTGGGTATTCATGAGAGCAAACTTGAGACGAATTGGAGTGGGAGAAGTATTTCAACAATTGGTTAAGACACTGCACAACAAACTGGTGACACATATTCATATTGGTGCAATAACCACGTCCCAATGCTCGATTACAAGAGGCATCCGTTAGGGCTCCCCACTATCGCCCCTGCTATACGCTCTCATAGTGGAGCTGCTGGCGTGCTTGCTCCAAGAATATAATGATCTGTGATCCCCAAGTTACAGACTAGTCATATGAGCATACGCTGACAACATGTTGCTGTATGTTCAGGAACCAGGGAAGAATCTTACGCCTATGTTAAGAGAAGTGGCACGATTTGGGGGTCTTTCAGGGCTAAAGGTTAACTGGGATAAGTCCATCATTTTTCCGCTTACCCCATCCACGACACCACCAGTATTGGAATTCCCCTTACGATAGACCACAGAACCAGAACGATATTTGGGAATACAGATTCATACAGATCCAGCAATAGTCACACTTGAGAACTACAGCAAGGCAATACAAATGTTAGAAGATGTGAACCGCTGGGTCAAACTACCACTCTCTCTCATTGGGCGGATAGCTCTTATGAAAATGGTAGTCCTCCCCAGGTTTCTGTTTCCGAACATACCTATTTTCCTGTCTAAAGCATTTTTGCGACATTATGCAGTTTTCTGACATAATTAGCATGGGCGGGAAAGCAGCCAATGGTTCGGTGGGAGATCCTCAATCTCCTTATGACATGGGGGGTCTTAAAGCACCAGACCTAGAATTGTACTATACAGTGGTGCAAAGCTCCTTCGCCTACTACTGGATTCATGGCCCACACGATCTGCCTAATCAGTGCTTGGAGAGAGACGCCGCACACCCCCACACACTCCCACATTAACCTTCGAGGCTCCAACCCGCCAAATTTGAGTCTTTGATCTGGAGCTTGTGAGATAAACAAGGGGCTCTCTTTAGTACTGGTAAGAAATATGAGAACTGCCCTGCAAACAAAAGGGGTAACAAAGATGGTGTAGGAAGGTGGATACCCGACTATGGTTGCCCCCAACTTTTTGCCTAGTGTTTAGCTGGTTTTCGACTTAGTTGGCCTGGGATCCTGCTATTTAGGACCCCAGACTGTCTGCTCTCTCCTTAAAATGGACTACATGTACCTTGGGTACGTAACCAATTGGATACTGGATCACCTTATGAGCCCCTGTACAGTGTACCCTAGGTACCCAGGTAATAGGTGCATCCAAGGCCTACCAGGGGCTGCAGCATGTATTATGACACCCCTGACTGGCCTTCACATTTGACACAACTGGCTGATCACTCAGCTGGGGCAAGGTGGTGTAATCACCCCTTGTTTAGATATAGTATTCCTATATCTAACCTTATATCTAGACACATATATACCTATATGTCATTCTATGGCAGGCCTTAACAATCCTGGAGGCAGAGTGCTTGGTTTTATGTGAGATGGTGCTCTAGCATTAGCTGAGCCTGTCTGCAGCTTTCGGAACAATGTCCATATAGCTGTTCTGGGATATTGCCATACCATATACTCTTAAGTGCATTATGAACCTCGTGGTTAAATGCTAACTATGGTTTGGCTTTCTCAAAACATGTCGAGAAAGGTGTCATTCGATTTGGAATACTACCCCCTCGCCAATTCTGGCGACAGGGGTAGCATTCCACCCTTCTAGAGGGAGAAGACATGTACCTAACTGTAACCCCGGTTAAAGTTAAACAGAGCCTCAGCATCACAAAATGGATGCTGCTGCCACAGACACAAGTCTGACCTCCTGCTGCTGGGAGTCCTTCCAGTGAGGGAGGCTTGGACAATGGGTTTCCTGCCTTGGGAGGTGCGAGCACCACCCCAGACAGGACTTTGTGTATTGGGACAGGGAGGGCTGAAAGAAACTAGACACCGCCTGGGGCACACAAGGTGTCCCCGTGCATAGCCCAGTCCAAACCGGTGCTGGGGCACTCCAGCCCCAGATCTGGCACGAAACTGGACAAAGGAAAGGGGGTGTAACCACCCACCTTCCTGGTCCCACCCATAGGAGGGACCTAGCAGGTAATCCAGCCCCTAAATTTGGTATATTGGTAGGAGCTGAGTCCCAATACTTTAGATTATCCTGACTGAAACTCTGATATGAAACTTTGGACCTTCACCATTCAACTTTGCAAGAAGAAGACTGAAGAATCTCCCTTGTGGTCAAGGAGTGACCGCCCTGCACAAGCAGGCACCATCCAGCACTCGACGACTTGCTTTGCCACTGCCTCCCGCCGGAGACCGTGCCCAGAGCCTGACAAGAACCAGACTCCCAGACATCCAACAGCCCGATCCATAGTTTCTGCAGAGCAGAGACCTGTGGAGGCCACGAGAGACTTGGAAACGGCCATCTTGGAAAGTCCACCCTTTACCTGCGCAGCACCGGAGGCCCCCTCGACGCTGTGCATTGGGGTTTGAGAAGCCCCAGCCCCGAGCAGCATTTGCACCAAAGATCAGCCCTGCATCCTCCACGAGTTCTGCGTGGGGCCCTTTTGCATATTCCTGCTCGACGCGCCTACCCGGTCACTTGCCCGCTGGCTAGTGGCCATCTTGGCGCCGAATCTTGAAATCTTCACTGCTGGTCTGGTTGCTCCAGACTGGCCCTTGTTTCCTCCAAAACAAGCAGCCCCTCAGACCTTGCGGGTCTGAGTAAGAAGCCAACTTAGTTTCCTGCGTGGCTTGCATTTGCCAAGGCCTGTTTGCTCCGATCTTGAAGCCGACAACGCCAACAGCGAGAGCCTTCGTGGGACAGCTCGTGCCTGACTCCTGGTCATCGTCGACGCCTCCGTGTCCACGTGGCTGAAGAGACAAACTTCTAATCATCACCTGTTTGCAGCTGACATCGCCTGGTTCCTTCCTGGTTCCGGCCCGGTCACTGGCTAGTGACCCAGACTCTGTCCCCTCTGCTTTCAGGTCTTCTAAATCTTCGATCCACCCTTGGATACACCGGAACTCTCCTCTCCTGGTCGCCTGCAGCATCCTTACTCCAAGGCTCCATTGAACATCACGAAGAAACCCGACACACTTTGGCACCTGTGCACCCGCTTCCTGTGGGTGAGGTAACGCTGGCACTCCGGTGCTCCTGTGGAGAACAACTCTCCTAGTGTCCTAGTTTTAAGTGACTGAGTTCTATTCCAGTCGGAAGGTTCCCAAATCTAACACTTTGTAACTTTTACGCACCCATTGTTTCCAATGAGTGCAGGCGTGTTCCTTTATACACTGCAACCAGATCCCGTGGGCCGCCTGGTCACTAACTACTGTTAGGTCAGCGTAGCCTCAGCGATTCCCAAGGCCCTAGGCCTTACAACTGTTCGATACGTGGTTCTTATACCACTTGTTTAATATATGGTTTAGCAGGCCACCTGGCCTATCCATAACTGTGCAACTTTTGTATATCTATCAAAGTAACTTGTTTAAACGTGTATGCTTCTGTGCTCATAAAAAATCCAGGGGATTCTTATAGAAATAAATACATATATATTTTCAATATATATCCAGTGTGGTGTCCTTTCACTTGGTGTTAAAGGGGTTACATATGGTAAAACAGCTGGCTTCACATGCCCTCTTGAGTTTAGCCTAAGACTGCTTTGTCCACGCTACCTCTAGGATAGCTGGTCTATAAGGTTGACTTACAACCAATCACCAAAAGGGTTGTTTGGACTGGTGCAAGGTGCTCACTAGAACTAGTGAACATCATATACCAGGCCAACTTCTCACAGATGGGAGATCTTTTTCACAAAGTAAAGATGGGAATTGGAGGAATATCCCTGAGCAAAGTACCCGCCATCAGCCCTGACTCGATATCACTGCCATGCATTGAGAGAACTATTAGGACAAGACTTGCAAGAGCCACCAGTCATGCCGGCACGTTCTGCCACGATACAGAAGAAGCCCCAGACAAGTGCTCTATGCTTAAGCACAGGCAGGCGCAGACCCAGTGTGACTAAAGCATTCATTCAAGCAAGCTTTATTCGACAAATGTCATAAAAGCATAAGATACATAAAATTCATCTCAAATGTTAAAAAGCTTAAAATACATAATATCTAAAGTGCAATTCATCTTAAAATTCGGCATAAAATTCATAATAGCTAAAATATACAATATACCACAAAATACCACATAAGCACAATATGGCCAAATTACCCCTTCAAAATGTTACTCCTAATAGTCCAAGACCACCCTAGGAACTTTGCCACTGCTACATAAACAGGAGGGTTAGTACTTGTGCAAATAATTCTAGTAGCTGCCATACCACTCCTGGTACCCAATAGTTTACACATTGGGCGCAGCCATGCCCTGCGTGGGGCAGAATACGCAGGGCACGCGAATAGCATGTGTCCGATTGACTCCAAGGGGCCCAGACAACAGGGACAAGAGGCCTTTCCACCATTTGACCACCTAGATGTGAATGTTCTGATTGGTAAACTACCAATTCTAAGCTGGAAATAGAGCTTTCTATCCAGTGGTTTGGTTATGTCATCCCAGAATGTTTCTAAAATATTCTCATCTTTGAAATTCCGGAAGATCCCTGTGAGCGAAAGTGGAGCAGTAGTCCTAAAAGCTTTTGAGGCCACTAACTCCCAGTACATACCCTTTAAGACCTTCTTCGGTGAAAACCTAGCGTTGAGTGGATCCTCCCACAGCTCTTGCATTCCTAACTCTGCCAGGATCCCACCAACGCCCGATAACCACTTGATTTTGTGAAAGGTGTCACTCTTAATTATATCCATGAGTCTGCAGCAAATATTCTTAGTTCAGGGGTTGACCATAGGCGCCTCCAGTACAATATTGTTTGCAGGTTAGCAATAAGTTCAATTGGTCTCATTCCTAAATCATAAACCAGGACGCACAGTGGAGAACCTGATCTTATGGGCCAGGCGGCGCAGGGCACGCCTAAGATCTCCGGGTTCACCTGCCTTGACAGACAGAGACACCAGATACTCTGTTAGGCGTAGAAAAGCAGGTTTATTAGCTGCAGCTAAGCACAGTTATCCTAGAAGTTACACACAAGGTGGATTCTGAGGAGACTGCCACCTCATTCCATGGCGCACAGTCTATTATACAACACAAGTTTACGATGACAACTCCCAAAACACACATAACTGACAAATAGGACTAGTTCGAAAACAAGCTATCGTATGTCTAAAACACACCCTCTTTTCAGACCCCGTGTGCTCTCCTCCCCTCAAGTTAATCAACACTAGTGCCCGTAATTCAATTTGCAGGTGGTAGAACATGCTACAATACTTCAAAAGACAGGCTATGTAACAAGAGAACACACGAAGAGAATAGTGAAGGTCAGTTAAACAAGATAAAGTCGAGAAGAATGGTGGGACCCAAACAGTGGAGTAGGACATGGATTAATCAGTCTAGACATGGATTTACGGACTCGGCCAGACCCTCACATCAGTTTCGTAAACATGGGCAGGAGTTACTCTTCAACAGAAAAGACACGTAGCAGCTAAAAAGAGGCAAAAACGCAGCGTTTACCGCGTTAGCCATGCTGCCTGAATGAGGCAACACAAAATGGCTACTAAGCACAAAATGGCAGCTGAATACGAAGGGGAGTCGGAAACTACGTAACCTCGGACCCTCCTTTTGCAATCACAAAGGACCCATGTTAGTCTGAGTCGATATCAATGGTCATGAGGTCATTGAGTTGTTTCTGCACCATCATCCTAATATTTTCTGTTTTCTGTGCTACTGGCTTGGAAACACATACAGTGGCACAAAGTCCACAAAGGGCTGGGCCACACTGTAAACAGAGACAGCAAGAAAAGATGATCACTAGGATTACTCCAAGGAAAGTTAACACTTTCCATCCCCAGGTAGTCAGAAATCCCCAAAACCCTCCCATCACAGACCAATCTCCAGTGTCCTGGTGAATAGACTCAGAGATGACATGTAGTTTAGAGATGGATTGGTATACTGTAGGGGCATTATCAGGAATATAAACGTAGCAACTAGACCCAATCAATGTACAGACTCCTCCTCTATCTGCAATGACAATGTCTAGAACCATTCGGTTCTGCAAAGTCATAAGGCGATCCGCCTGAAGTTCAGCTGTCAAATTGCTCAATGCTCCAGAAGTTACATTTATGGTAGCATCGACCACACAAATTAAACGTCTGCTGTTTCTGCTATTGATCTCTGGACCCCAAAAGGGAAGAAACCCTTTCAGAAAATCTCCTCCCTCTTGTCCAACTGTGTCTTCAGAATCAACAATCCCTCTACCAAATCTTTTTCTATGGTGATCTGCAGGAGCAGTATATGTAGGAGGAAGAAAGAAAGCTATGTAACATGTTCCCGAAAAATATGTGGGAAACCATGTATAAGCTCTGTCGTGACAGATAAAATATGTACCTTGAGATGGCACTAACGGTGAGGAAATCAAGGGTGTATAAACATACGTCTGGGAACAATTACTCTTCTCTTGCTTAATTTTGGTATTCTGGCCATTTATTTGCAAACACAAATTACCTCTTTGGGGTATAACCCAAATCGGTGTAAATTCCTTTAGTTTAATCTTGTCAGTAAGGCTAGTCACATAACGAGTCACATTCCATCCATCATATGCTCTCTTCTCGTCCTTGGGAATTTTACTAATATCAGCAATTTTGCCATAGTTACTATTCCCTTTATCAAAGGACTGTGACTGAAATCCATTCCACCATTGTAGGACCCACCAGGAGGATATCGGAGCTAGTTCTGGTATGCATTAGAGAGCATAGCCAGATAAGCCCAAGCAGAACCTTCATACGAAAATGGAAGGACTAAATACGGCATCCCTCTTTCAGTATTATGGGGCATAAGCCCACAAACCCAACAATCAGTAGTGTTTATTATCAATTGATGCTGGTGTAACAATTGAATGAATGAATTATTAAAATATTCCATTCTTCTCATTTGCTCATGATCTGAGAGTGAGTAAAATTTCTGCTGAGAAATAGTAGTAGAGGAAATCAGAGAGGCAGAGGTAGGTACAGTTGTTGGTTGTATAATATATATGATCCATCCAATGCATGCTAATAAACTGCTCAAACATACTAAAATACACAATGCTACGCCACAACGACTGAATAGTAATTTCTTATAACGTTGTCTTTTCATTATTCTAATATCATCCCCTTTTCCTGCGCTATCCATTACTCTAAAGGCGTTGCTCACTATAATCTTCCTTAATCCTTTGGCTGTGATTGTTAGCCGTCCTATAACACTGCAAGTCCTGTTGACCTAGTCACTATTCAGGTCACAGCTCAAGACTCCTACCGTGACCCTGCAACTTGATGGATAAAGGAAAAGGAATGTTTCTCTTTTAATACAAACAAAAATTATATAGCACAAAATTAATTGTCCTCAGGCAATCTCCTTCTTAGGTTGTATCGTCTCTTGCCAAGTGTCGTTTGGTCCTCGAACAAGGTCTCTGGATCTGTTGTATCTAATCTCAAAGGTAAAGGTACAGCTTCCTGTAAGACGTCGTCGTCTTCTTTCTCTGAGCTAGTCCAATCCAGGCGTGCACTGCTGAATGGTACAAATCTGGGTACTTTTTTGCATTCGTTATCACCAACACCTTCTCGGACCCACTGGTCAAAGGGTAAAGGCAATGGTACCGTTTTGCAATGCACGGCGTGGATCCAGTTCTTCTTTCCCACAACCTTTACAGCTGTAGTCAATAATACTTATCTCGGCGGCCCCCAACGAGGTTCTAAATTCTTCTTCCTCTGGAGGTTTTTGAGACACACCCAGTCTCCAGGTTGAATTGAGTGTCCTGGATCTGAGGAGGCCTCTGGCAAAGCGTTTTGGACCGGTTGACGAATAACATGCAATTTAGTGGTGAGGTCATGCAAGTAGTCAACCAACATGGGATATGGAATGTCCGAGTATTTCTTGGGTCTGGGGACTCCCCAGATGTTAGCTGGGCGTCCAAAAACAATCTCATACGGGCTAAGCCCCAAACGAGAATGTACAGTCATTCTTGTTGAGAGAAGTGCCAAAGGCAAGGCATCAGGCCAGGAAAGGCCTGTGCTAGCCTGAAACTTCGCTGACTGAGAATGGTTTGCCGCATGGAATTTCTGTCTAATACCAAGACCCACACACACCTTCTGCATAATCTGACCTACAAATTCATTCCCATTGTCACTCCAGACAATGCGCGGCAAACCAAACCTTGGGAAAAATTCCTTCAGAAGGACCTTCGCAGTAGACAAAGCAGTGTTATCCTTTAGGGGGGTAGGCCTTTATCCATCTGGAAAAGGCACAACCCACCACCAGGACATACCTGAGATTGTTAAAACGTTCCATATGGATATAGTCTATTTGCAGTACCTCAAAAGGATACGTAGGGGGAGCAAAATGACCTGCTGGAGTTGGAGTTCCCTTTCCTGGATTGTGCATCAAACAAACAATGCAATGTTTCACTACATTTTCTGCACATTTAGGAATACCTTCATTCTGCCATACTGGAGCTAGGAGTTTACATATAGCCCTTGCATTAATATAGCCTGGTCCATGAGCCATAGTAACTACAGGCAATACATACGCATCTGTTAACAACCATCGCTGATGCTCTGACAATTCTGTCCAACATCCCATCGTATCCAACATTCCCGTACTCTCTCTCCACTTACTCAATTCTTTCTCAGTGGCCTCCTTCTGAATCGCTTTCACGCTTTCTACTGTGTCTTCACACATACCACCTTCTGCGACCCATCTTGCAGGGCCTGCAACATACATGCGACTTTCAACGTTTTTCGCCGTTTCCCTCGCTATTTCATCCGTAAATGCATTTCCTTGACCCACGTCATCAGTAATCTTTTTATGCGCACTGCACTTCACAATCGCTATTTGAGTAGGCAAAGCAAGTGATTCGAGAAGGTCGGACACCAACTGACCATGCTGTATTTTAGTGCCGTGGGAGGTAAAGAATCCTCTTTCCCTCCACAAACGACCAAAACTATGGGCAACGCCAAACGCATATTGACTATCTGTATAAACAGTCACTCTTTTCCCTTTCGCCAACACACATGCTCTCGTCAATGCAATCAATTCTGCAGCTTGCGCTGAGTTCTGTGAAATACGTGCAGTTTCTACCACTGTGTGCAAAGTTGTAACAGCATAAGCAGCTGTCGTCTCGCCATTAGGAAGTTTAAAACAAGACCCATCTACCCACAGGATCCCATCCAGATCCACAAGTGGTGTATCTTTCAAATCAATTCGACCTTTTGTTTCCTCTTCTGTACGAAGAAAACAATCATGCTGATCTTGTACATTTTTCTCATCAAAAACAGGCAACAATGTCGCTGGATTCAGAACATTACATCTTTTGATATGTATATGGCTAGCTAAAAGTGTCAACTCATATCCAGACAAACGGGCACTCGTTAAGTGCTGGGTTTTTGTCCTGTTAAGAAGGGTATCTACTGCATGAGGCACCATAACATTAAGAGTGTGATCCAACACCAATCCAGCAGATTGATGAATAGAAATCGCCGCTGCTGCTGTTGCTCTAAGGCAACTGGGTAATGCCTTAGCTACCGGATCTAATGTAGCCAAAAAATAGGTACATGGCCTCTGTTTGTTTCAAAATTGCTGTGTCAGGACTGATAATGCACAACCTTCCCTCTCATGAACATAGAGTGTAAAAGGTTTACTGTAGTTTGGAGTACCCAACACAGGAGCAGAACACAAGCAGTACGCAAATCAGAAAAACTCTTTTGACATTCATCAGTCCAAGGAAGAGGCTGGGGCGTATCTTTAAGAGTGAGTGCCAACAGAGGTTTAGCAAGTAGAGAAAAATTTGGAATCCACTGTCTACAATAAGAGGTAATGCCTAGGAAAGCACGCACTTCTCTTTGTGTGGATGGTACAGGCATCCGCGCAATTGCATGGATACTTCCTGGGGTCAATCGTCTTCCCTCCTTCGACAAGAGATGACCTAGATAGGTAACCTCTTGGTGACAATATCGCAACTTAGAAGGTGATACCTTATGGTGTAAATCAGACAAATGTTGCAAAAGCGACACAGTCGCAGTTCTACAGACATCTTCCGAATCAGCAGCTATTAACAAATCATCTACATATTGGATAAGAGTAGCACCTGATGGCAAGGAAAAAGTGTCAAGCTGGGATATCAAAGCCTGACTATAGATGGAGTGACTCTCACAATGGCCTTGAGGTGCACGTTTAAATCGGAAACTTCGGCCTCCGAGAGAGAAGCCAAAGAGATCCCTACTCTCCTCAGCAATAGGAATGCTAAAGAAAGCATTTTTTAGATCAATAACCGAAAACCAAGCAGCTGAAGCAGGAATCATAGTGAGCAACGCAGTGATGTCTGGCACAACAGGAAACTGAGGGACAACAATTTTGTTGACCTCTCGAAGATCAATCACAAAACGGTACACAGGTGGCTGTGAAGGATCAGTACGTTTAAGAATAGGCAAAACAGGACTATTGCAAACATTTCCTCTGGTCTCTTCGACCACACCTTTCTGAACCAAGTCATGAATAATAGCCAACAAAGCTCTCTCACCTTCGTTAGATATTTTGTATTGAGGAACACGTGGCAACTTAACGTCAGGTTTAACAGTAATCACATAAGGTGGAATTTGCAATAAACCAACATCATTCGGACCCATAGCCCAAGGCGTAGCAGGAAGTGAACGCAGTCCAAGTGGCAGCTGTTCTTTAGATACATACATCGGAGAAGTCAATTTATCACCCAAAGTAAGATGTACACCAGAGGGTGAGCAATACAAAGTGGCATGCAAACGTTTTAATAAGTCCAAACCCAATAAATTCTCTCCACAATCCGTCGTTAAAAGAAGTGGAGCCTCTAAATCGTACGGACCAATAGAAATGGGCAAAGGACAAGAAACAGGGTTAGTGACTGGGCGCCAGAGAATCCTACAGAAACATTTGTTAAGCCAGACAAAGGTGCCCCAGGGAGTTTGGAATGCATAATAGAACTTCTCATTGCACCAGTATCCAAAAGAAATGGCTCTGTAACACCCAATGCTACAACATTAACATAAGGTCCATCTTGATCCACTGGAACTGATACGACTCCCTTACTCTGTCTATGGCTGTCCTAGCTAGTATGAAAATCTGCGGTCTCACTGCCTAAACAATAGTCATTGTTGTAATACTGTGCAGACTGAGAATTCCGTTGATCAAAATAATTCGTAGAGTCCTGAGGGGGAGAGGGACGTCGTTCCTGAGACGATGCACCACGTCCTCTACCCCTGGACATAGACCGAGAATCACCACGACCTCATGGTGCTAATGATCCACCATAACGTTGCAATAAAATCGGACAACTATTCTTGAAATGACCTTCTTCTTTACAATAGGCGCACTGATTAGGACCCAACGGAAATTGCGGAGCTGAAGATACCAGTTTCTGCAACAACTTCAGGAACTGCGTAGGCTGTTGAAATTGGGGCTGAGTAGAACGAGAGGGGTAAGCCTGTTGCAGAAGAACCTTTATTTTTAACTCCTTAGTCTTTTTCTCTGCTTTTTCCTTATCTTCCTTATCCCTATTCTCATAATACTGAGCAGTAGCTAATATCTGGGCAGTCGAGGAAACGGCCCATGAACTCTCTGATTGTTTCAATTTATGTGACAATTCTGGAAGTAGATTAAAGACAAATTTATCTACAAATAATCGCTGTCCACCTTCAGTACTCATATCTTGACCACTATGGTCGATGAAAGTCTCTTCGAAACGAGTAAAGAAATCGGAGACACTTTCATCAGTCTTTTGCTTGCACGCTGCTAACTTATCCCAGTTAACGCGTACAGCAGGCATCATCATTTTCATTAGATCTATTATTTTACCAGGTAATTCCGTAATTAAATCATCAGGTTTGGCACCACCTATTTGACCTGCATCTGCGGCAGCAATAGCAGCCCAATTTCCGCCTAAAGCTTGATCATGATCTTGTCAACGAATTTTGGTCCATATTGCTTGTGGGACTACATTTCCCATAAGTAAATCAATATCTGCCAAATTCATAATACATGCATCAATAGTCTGAGACCAATCTTTATAATACCCAGCAGGATTCTTACGAGGGTCCTGTAAAGACTGCTTAAGTGCCAATACTTCTGATCTTTTCCAAGGATCATGTACCCATATACGCTAAAGGTGAGCTGGGATACCTGGATTAGCACCCGCTTGAGGAACCTCATCTCTCCATATCGGAGGAACTTCTCGCATAGGATATTGTGCCATTTTACGACGAACCGCAGGATCAGACTCAAGAGAAGTTTGAGAGAAAAAGGAAGATCGGAGAGTAACAAGCTTTTGAATAAATCGTCGAATAAATCCTGAGGAGGTGAATCCAGGTCCACATCTCCCCATCCTTTAATAAGGGTAGTGCACATAGCATTGAAAACATACCCCTGTGTAGGTGCATTTCATTGAAGAAAAGTATCTAAAATATCGCACACACTATACTGTACACTACTCATGATCCAATTACGAGCACGAGAATCTAACTTAGTCCGTTCTTCCAAATCTGGAATCTGACTACGAGATTGTTTCCGAGACGACGCAGGAGAAAAGTAAAGAGGCCCAAGAAACGGTGACAGAAGACCTGAAACAGTTTTGCCTAAACGTTGTCGAGCTGTAGGGGAATCTGACACTAAAACAGGAGACAATGTATTTTGTAAAACAGGAGAAGAATCTGTAGCAAAAGAAACAACAGGTAAAGGAGGCTGAGGCACAGAAGATTGGGGTGCTGGCAAAGGGGGCAGAGGTGGAATCACAGGAAAACGCAATTGTGCAGGAACCAAAACAGCTGGATTAGCAGCAGGTTGTAATGGGGGTGCATTAGCACCTAACACATAAGGTGGAAGTAACGTTAATACATGGGACATAAAAGAATCTTCGTCGGGATTCTTATTCTTTGATGCAGTAGGTAACACAGGATAACATCTATCTAGTGCCATATGATGCTGTCTTTCCGACACCTCAATCACCTGATCAGCCTCATCATTTTTAAACTGCTGGGCAGCCTGTAAAATCGTCATACTCCGGGCTTTTCTCTTAAATAGAATTGTTTCCAAATTATCTATAATATCGGGCTCAAAAGAACCATTTTGTGGCCACTGTAGGACACCATCCTTCCTTGTATATCGGATCCAGGTTTCATTAAAAATAATAGGACCCAGACCATGTTTTGAATAGAGCTCGTAAGTGGGAGTTCCAACTGGAGGAATCGGACAAGAATCCTCTAGCCGGGAATCCCTTGAACAACCAAAACAACAACATTTTCTAAACTTACTGAATCCAGGCATTTCGTAACGAACTGGACTCCCTTACAAACGTCAAGGGATTTTAGACAATAGTCACAGCACAAACGTACTTAACCCTTGGCTTCGGTTAGCGCGCTAATCGAATAACAAAAAAACAAAAACAAAGAGTGGGCGCTACTCACGAATACTTAACTAAATGTTTTCTCACGCCAACAGATGTCCGTCTAACGTCTCGCGATACCAATCATCACCAGAGGGCCAAGGCAGGGCGACAGTCAGGGCAGCAGTCGTCAGCAGCCGTCGGGAAGGAGTAGCCGCGCTTCAAAAAGACCTTCGGTCCACTTCAACATGCAGGGGTCGCTCACGTGGTTCGTGAAATCCTCCGGAATTTTCTTGCGAAGCTCCTCACGACTCTCGGGCAAAAACTACTACCGCTGAAGTCGCCCACACGTTGGGCCGCCAATTGGAGAACCTGACCTTATGGGCCAGGCGGCGCAGGGCACGTCTAAGATCTCCGGGTTCACCTGCCTTGACAGACAGAGACACGAGACACTCTGTTAGGCGTAGAAAAGCAGGTTTATTAGCTGCAGTTAAGCACAGTTATCCTAGAAGTTACACACAAGGTGGATTCTGAGGAGACTGCCTCCTCATTCCGTGGCGCGCAGTCTATTATACAACACAAGTTTACGATGACAACTCCCAAAACACACATAACTGACAAATAGGAATAGTTCGAAAACAAGCTAAAACACACCCTCCTTTCAGACCCCGTGTGCTCTCCTCCCCTCAAGTTAATCAACACTAGTGCCCGTAATTCAATTTGCAGGTGGTAGAACATGCTACAATACTTCAAAAGACAGGCTATGTAACAAGAGAACACATGAAGAGAATAGTGAAGGTCAGGTAAACAAGATAAAGTCGAGAAGAATGGTGGGACCCAAACAGCAGAGTAGGACATGGATTAATCAGTCTCGACATGGATTTACGGACTCGGCCAGACCCTCACATCAGTTTCGTAAACATGGGCAGGAGTTACTCTTCAACAGAAAAGACACGTAGCAGCTAAAAAGAGGCAAAAACACTGCGTTTACCGCGTTAGCCATGCTGCCTGAGTGAGGCAACACAAAATGGCTACTAAGCACAAAATGGCAGCTGAATACGAAGGGGAGTCGGAAACTACGTAACCTCGACAGGGGTACTCGGGGGTCGATATATAAGATTGCGTAGGAACCTATTTTCAGATACAGTAATTTTACCTAAATTCTCAAAGCCCCAGATCTCTACGCCGTAAAGGGCTGAGCTAACCACCTTTGCATCGTAAACACGTGGAACAGGGGCAACTGGTTTTGTTAATGACTTAGCATGCTCTAAGCTCAAGGCTCCAGACAGTTGGTGATGCTTGAGCGTTGCCAACTCAACCTGTTGGTTCCATCGCAAATCATGTTGAATACTAACACCCAAATAGTTAAAAGCCTTGACTTGCTCAAGGGGTAATTCATTCATGAACACATTGCCCTCTTATGATTTATGTTGATTAAAAGACATAAATTTGGATTTTAAAAAATTTACTTCTAGACCTCGGTTGGTGCAAACATTTTCAAAAATACCTGGAGCTTTTTGCAATCCACTCAGGGACTTAGCAATAATTAGACAATCTTCAGCAAACATTAAAATGGGTACTTTCGCACCTGCTAGAGTTGGGGCATCAACATTTGTTTCAATCAGTAGTTTGGCCGCATCATTAGTGTATAGAGAAAACAGGGTTGGCGCTAGCACACAGCCTTGTCGCACCCCTCTTTCTACTGGAAACTGGCTGGTAACGCTTCCAGGAGAACCCCATCTTATCTGCACATAATTATGCTCATGGAGTCTCATAATTAGCGAAAGAAGGGCACGAGGCATACCCATATCATGTAGAACGTACCACAGGATCGAGCGTGAAACAAGATCAAAGGCTGCCCTTAGATCAATGAAGGCAGCATATAAACTACCCCCACCTAATTGCACAGTCTTCCAATGAAGCATTGCAAAATGCAATATTTGGTAGACTGTGCTAATACAGGCTCTAAAACCTGCTTGGAGGTGGGATAAAATATTCTGCTTGCGCTCCTATTCCTGCACTTTGTTCAAAATCAGTCTACCAAAGATCTTTTGCATGGTATCAATCAGACTGATTGGGCGGTAATTACCGGGGAGTGACTTATCCCCCTTCTTAAAAACTGGTATATTTTCCGCATCATTCCACGATTCAGGTATAGGTGTTCCCTTTGCTATTAGATTTGCCAACAATAATATATACCTCCCCCAAGATTCTCTATCATGCAAAAAGGTATCAGCTGGTACGCCGCCTATACCTGGCGCCCTACCAGGTACCACAGAGTCCAAGGCGCAATTCATATCCCCAATATTGAATGGATCTTCCGAAAAGGGTGTGCGTATAACCTCTACACTTGTACTTGGTTCCACACTTTTTGCATATTGCGGCTTAAAATAAGCCACCTACTCTACTTGGGCTACCCAGTTTTGTGTCTTTTCAGGTCGGCCCTCACAACCCCACTTAAGTATATTCCAAAAACATTTGGAATTCTTGGGGGCGCTGGCTTCCTTGAGCTCTTGCCACCTCTTCTCATCCCACGCTCGCTTTGATTTGGATATTACACTTTTATAGGCTGCCTTACAAGGCGTACAGCGATACTAGATCCAAACTTTATAGCCTGACCCAAATCATGATGTGCTTGCCTACATTCTTTGGAATACCAGCGTGGAGAGCGGTTAGTTTGTGCCTTATTCACCTTGCATGGTCTAACAAACAAACCCTTTAATTGGTTAAACAATGTTTCGTGTGTCCTAGTACCAGATTCTAAATCTAAGTCCGTACCACCACTACTGGTATGTACCCCCAACTCCCTTGTTGCTTGCTCTAGCTTGCTTGAAATAAAATCTTATGCTCCTGGCATTCTAGCAATTTTGCCCATTTTATGTGGCGCATATCATTCGCAAGAACTATATTTGGGGGAGACACTTCATTCGATCCCCTGGCAGCCGTAGGCGCCTTCCAATAAGACAAGAACATACATAGAGGATTGTGATCGCTCTACAACCGATCAACAACCATCATATCCTCTAAGTATTCCCACATTCCAAGACTCACTAAAATGAAGTCAATTCTACTTTCCCGTAGGCCGCTCTTGAAAGTAGTAGCACCCAGCTTATCCTGTGATGTCCTGCCATTGGTTGCCCTCAACCCCTTATTCAGGCAAATTGAAGTAATCTGAATTGTCAGTTCAGGCCACCTCTTTACAGGCTCCAATTCTAATTTAGGAACTCCCCACTGCTTATCTTCTTCATCTGTGAGGTTCCAGTCGCCACTTAACAACGGTTCAAAAGTCGTATTAAAATCGCCTGCTACAATTATATATGATTGCGTGGAGTATCTTTCTATAAGTTCTCTAGGGTGGCAATGGTCTCAGATTTTTTGCCCCATGTACTCCTCGCATATACATTGTAGATATCTACAGGTTTAGCCTGTCTATACTTAAGGGTAACAATCTGTATATCCCTGTGGTTTGAGGGGAGCACCTTTACAGTAACTTCTAAGACCTGCCTAATCCAGATAACTATACCCCCTGAAGGTCGCCCTCTTTCGCCCTTTTCCGCGGGTACGATAAAATTTAAAAAACCCGGGAAATACTGTGCTTCAAGTAGCCAGGTTTCTTGGAATAGACAGATAGTATACAGATTAATAAACGAGGCCCATTCCGGGGTTTGAATCTTCGTGTTCAATCCTGTGACGTTCCAAGATAAGATTGAACCAAATTTCTCAAGGCCATCAGGGAGGTTAGGGTTCAAATTTAAATTTGGGCCTTCTAGGACGCGACCGGACATGGGGTTATCGTGATCTTCCAACAACCACAAGGTTACTGGTGTGCAAAGAATGCCTGGATTAAGATCTACATGCAGGCTCGGACTTTCCGCTACGATAGAGACTGAGAGGCCTGATTGGTCACCTTTATCTGGTAGTCAATCATTAGACTCTAAGCCCGAACAGCCTTGTTCACTTTCGAGTGCTCGCTTTCCTGTTTCAGCCAGGCAATGTTGTGGGGGAGAAGATCTCATTTGTATGGCAGAATAAACTGGGGAGCAACTTCTAAATTCAAACAGTATTAAATTCTCTGCCATATTTGCCGGTTTAAGAACTAGTTCAATACAGTCGGTTTTGCCCCCTTGGGTAGAAAGCCTTTGTGCCCTAACAATATCATCTCTTATCACTGATCGACAACCCCTGGTGTTCCTAATCCAATGAATACCCTTATTAGTTAGAGATTCACTTGATTCTCGATCCCTGCCAGGGCCCAATTTTGGAACATTCACCAAATAAACTTTCGGTGTTTCATTCATATCAGCATGGTGTTGTTGTTTACCTCTGTCCATTGTAGGAATTTTATTGTTAATTTGTTTGGACATGCTAGCTTGGTCACGATGTCTACCGCTCAGTTTGGAATCACCACTTCTTTTGCTTAGCTGGGTTTCCCCTAACGTTGCAATTGGTTGTTTGCCAACATTAGTGTAAGGGACTTGCGACAACCCTTTCCTTGCCCTAGCCGCTTTGCTATGCAAAGCACCAGCCTGGATCAAAACATTATCTCTGCTTGGGCGAGACACAATGCGTTGAGTTGCCACATTGCCCTGATCTATAGGCATACCATTTGTTTTCTTATTTGCTATGCAAGTAGAACAGGGACCACGGCCTAATATGGTTTTATTACTGAAGCGGTAAGGCTTTCGATCTTAACCCGCATGCCCTCAACCAGTTTACATAATTGTTTGACCACAATGGTCAGGGCAGTCTTCCTTAGTGGGAACGAGAAAGTCAAGAAGTCCCCCCAGTGTGGATTCACTAGCTCCTTGGAGAACAACAATCTCACATGTACTGGGTTGGGCTCCTTCCCCATCAATCGTAGAACTACAGCTATCAGTATTTGCTAGGGCTGAAAACCTATTTTAACAAATAATAATTGGATCAACCACAAGGGGGCATATTGCTCTATGTTCTATACCAGATTTACTGATCTCATTTCCCCCCTCAGCATTCCCTTGATCTAGAACTCTGTTACCTTGTTTTCTCCCTAGGAACATGTCAGGGACCACTATTGGGCCTTGTTTAATCCCCCCCCTTAGTACTTCCACGGGGCTCTTACATCCACTTTCTGGCTTCTGATTAGGGAGGTGGTTGGTTGTAAGTAGTGCTCCACTTTCTTCGATTAGCTCGTCAATACGGTCCATAACACAGTTCCCCCCTGCATGCGTTGCTACTTTCTTAGACTTTTTTGACTTCTTCCCCTTTGTCAGTACACTTGGGCCCTCACCCCCTCCCTTCATACATTTTCTCTTCCCCATTACTTAGGTTCTCGTGCTATTAAGGCACTCGTAAAATGTCAACAGTACCTTCTTGAGGCGATAACAAGGGGGGTGGCCCAGCCCAGCCTCCTCTGGCCCCCGACGGCCACAGACGGACCGCCCTTTACCCGGGCTTAGCCCGGTGGCCGCCAGCTGGAGGGTCCAGACGCTTATGTCCTTCCGATGGCTAGGGGGAGGGGCAAGCTGTCCTGCGGTGTGCTCACTGCCTTCTGGGCCTCGCAGTTCACAGCTGGAGCCTCCTGCAGTCACGAGCTTCTCCCGCAGAGCGGGACACGCGAGAGGGCTATGTAGCCCCCGGTGGCTAGGGGGAGGGGCAAGCTGTCCTCCCGTGTGCCCACTGCCTTCTGGGCCTCGCAGTTCCCAGCTGGAGCCTTCTGCATTCGCGAGCGTCTCCCGTGGAGCGGGAGACCCGAGAGGTCTATGAAGCCCCCGGTGGCTAGGGGGAGGGGCAAGCTGTCCTCTGGCGTGCCCACTGCCTTCTGGGCCTCGCAGTTCCCAGCTGGAGCCTTATGCAGTCGCAAGCGTTTCCCGCAGAGCGGGAGACGCGAGAGGTCTATGTAGCCGCTGGTGGCTAGGGGGAGGGACAAGCTGTCCTCCAGTGTGCCCACTGCCTTCTGGGCCTCGCAGTTCCCAGCTGGAGTCTTCTGCAGTCGTGGGCCGCGAAAGGTCTATGTAGCCCCCGATGGCTAGGGGGAGGGGCAAGCTGTCCTCCGGTGTGCCCACTGCCTTCTGGGCCTTGCAGTTTCCAGCTGGAGCCTCCTGCAGTCGCGAGCGTGTGACTAAAGCAAGATCGGACTAGCCGAGAGACGTGGGTAGGCCGATAGAAGATAAGGTATGGCAGTCCTGCTGCGCTACAACTAAGGAGGGATCTGTAAATGGGGACACCAGTTGATACACTTTAAGTACATAAACCGTGTGTGTTATACGCTGGAAAGATTGTACCGATATGGCTTATGGGAATCTGCAAACTGCCTGCGATGCAGTGAGCAGGAAGAAGGGTTTATACATGCTGCTTGGTACTGTCCAGCGATACTTCAATTCTGGGAGGGAGTTTTCCAGGTATTGACAGCTAGAACAGCCTCACTATACAGATGGAACCAATGCTAGCTTTATTGTGATACGATAAGGACCTAGGAAAATCGGTCAGGAAGCTAGTAGTTATTGGACTACTATTAGCTAAGCGATGCGCTGGGCAAGGTGCCCTGCCCCAAAATTGGGGGATCGGCACTCGGACATGGCATACTGTAATGAGTAGTTGGACACTTCTAATGAGCTTCAGTCTGTGCAGAACCACCCTAGGGACTACTGGGCCCTTTATAAGGCATACTTAGTGGACAATTGCGAAAATGCCGAGGAGGAAGGGCACGCAGAGGGGCGATGCTGGACACAGGATACTAAAAGAGGATTGCAGGCTGCAGCGTGGTGGGCTATGGAATGGGACTGCGTTAACACCAGACCCCCGCAAAGGACGAACAAATGTATGCATTTGAAGAATGTACGGACAACAGGTCCTCTGGGGCAGATGTGTGGGGAGAGGTCTATCGAATGACTGTCAGCAGCAGAAAGGTATACTGAAGAGCGCCACTTACCACTGAATGCTTTGTACTACTTTCTGTATCATACAAGAACTATGTTATGAAGTGGGACTATGAGGTGGTCAAATGTGCACGTGTGATCTTTAAAATGTTAATAAAAAAAGAATTAAAAAAAAACAGCAGCGAGGAGTTGGACAAGAAAAGAAAGGAATCCCCTGAGAGTGTGAAACATTTTTCTGGACTATACAGCTATTTCTGATATTTCAGGAATTGCCTTAAATAAATGGAAGATCCAAACTACCTGCTTGTGGAACGGTGGAGGATGAGTGGAGCCTGAAACCTGCAACCTGCAACCAATTCTCAATTGCATTTTGTATTCGTTGGACTGGTAATGGTGAGCCGCAGCACAGTGAATATGAAATGCAAAGTGCCTCAGAAACAAAGTCCTTGTAGCTACTAAACAAAAAGGTTTAGGCAATCCTCTAAACCAAAACGTTTGTTGATCCTCAGTTATAATTGACATACATACACAATTGTTCCTATGTCTTAGTAAGCATGTAAGGTAGCACAGATTGTTAAGGCATCCACTGCGGACATCTGCAGCACGCAGAGCACAGGCTTGAAGCCATTTAAGATGCAACACATCCTCGACCCTTCTTTTGTGAAGGTGTCCCCTCCCTATGATGCGGAATGCTACACAACACGTGGAGTGGAGTATATGGGACATAAGGCATGGATATTCTTAAAAGGGTTGATGCCTGTGTGTGTCTGTTTCTATTTCCAAAACGCTTGCAGGTATAATCCTATGTGCTGTTCATCCCACTAAAATCTAACTTTGCCGTTGCATTTAGGAAGCAAACTGTGTTGTTAAATGAAACATACGGGAACCTTATTTTAGGCAGAATGAAGTCCCGCATTAACCAAGAAGAGGTAGACAAAGGGTTCCTGCTGCTCAGGCGTCGGCAGAGCAGAGATTCGTAATAATGATCATTTTATCTGAGCATGGTCCTGAGAGATCGACTCTCCTTCCAAAACGTACAGCCCCCCTCTCCATCAGTGCTAGCAGGAACGTCCTGCTCGGGTTTATGCATATTTGTGGAAAGACCAGGATGCCATGAGCTCAGGTGCAAGCAAAGGAAATCACCAATTCGACTGTTGTTGGGCTGCTAATATACAGTAATTTACAAGGTTCAACTGGCCCCTCACAGCCCTGGGCCCCGTGCTACTGCACCTGCTGCACCAATGGTAGTGCACAGAAGCATAAAGAGTCAGCAAGCACCAGCAGGAGTGTGTGATGAATGGGCCAAGAACAGCAGGAGCATCTGCCGTCCGCTGGGAAAACACGAACATGGACTTCAAACAAAATATTATCTCCAAGCCTAAGGCTGAAAGAGATATCTTCAATCATGAGGAGCACAAATAAATGAATGCTTGCAGTGATTAATTTGTTTTAAGAAAAAACCTGTGCCTCGATGTTGCTGCACACGTGCAAAGCTGGCACTGCATCATTAGTTTAGTGCCCTATTGGCTAGTTCTCCAGCTGGGGGAGTAAATCATTAGGGGCCCCTTGTACAAAGCATTTTTGCAGTCAGAAACGCCCAACCACAAAAATGCTTTTACAAATGTACCAAATACAAATTGTGATTCAGTAACACGCTACCTACTTGCAATTAGTGTTTGCGATTTGGTATTTAAAAGGGGCGTGTTTACGGCATTTCTTCCAATTGCTGAATCTGAATGGGCTGTATGAAAGTTTTGCGACCGAATTAGGGTCAAGTTTTACTGACTCCTTTGAAGGAGGTGGTAACCCATTTGCAAATAGGTAAGGGTCCTTTGAAGAAAGGAAAACAAATATTTTTAAGAGCAGGCGGCTGTCCCACGGACCCCACTGTCTACTCTTAAAAAATTAAACGAAAAAGCGTATTTTTTTCTTTTTAAATGCATCCCATTATCCTTTAAGGAAAACGGGCTGCATTAAAAAAAAATAAACAGACTGCTTTATTAAAACCCTATCATAGACATGGTGGTCTGCTCACCTCACCAGGCTGCCATCTCTGTGATGGCTGTGATTCCTAATGGGTCTCAAATTGTGACCTACCTCACTAATATGCATGAGGAAGGTCTATTTGTCACTCACTAGCAATCGCTAACGACACTCAAAAGAGTTTCATACGTTAGGAATTCTGATTTCCAAATTGCGACTCATAAAGAATCGCAAATAGGAAATCGGTATTCCTGATGCTAGTACATCCTGCCCGAAGTCTTGTTGTATTTTGCATTCTTCGAATGAGATAAGCAAAAAAGAACTGGGATAAAAATTTTTTTTTAAAAAATCAGTCTGGACAAAGTACTTACTCCTTACAAGAGGTAAATCAAGTTATACCTGGCGGCACTCATAGATAAGGGGCTGCTCAGTGGGTTAGCTGATTTGCAGTTGGTTGCGGCAGCGCTCTTCACTACCAAAGCCTGAGCGATGTAGAGCTTACAGAATGACAAAAAAATAAATGAGAATCCTATAGGAGGGGATCTTAAATGCACATAATGCTGACTCGAACCCATTGTAATGCAAGATACTGCAGGATTTATTGAGGAAAAGAGGTCTACATACATATGCAATCACTACAGTTCAACTACTAACTCTTAAACATATGTGATAAAAGGTATGATGGGAAGGGAAAAGAGCCCACTTTTCTTTCTGCAGCTCCAACGGTAATCACACACCACAAAGAGCGAGCAGCACCTGGGCTGAAGATGGACGCAAGTCCTTTCCGAGAAGCGAGTAGGGACTTTGGCATCTGTGAATAGGGGTCTGTGGTGAGAGCCCTAGCTGTGAGCTAAAAGTTGTTGTGACGTGTAAGTAGTAGTTTAGTGTGTGTTTTGTAAGACGGTGTGATAGCGTTGCGGCTGTGCCCTCATGTAATGGCGTGAGCGAGGTGGTAAATGAATCCTATATTCGGTTGGTACAAAAGAAACAACTAGCAGTGAGAAAGACTCAGAACATTTATAAAGAAATAACACAAGGATGTGATTGGTTACCGATCATAGTCTCCTTACATTCTTGTACGGCTGCTAGCAATCACGCTTCACAGGTGACCAGAGCTGCAATTACAGAGCCCAGGTCTAGGCCAGGGAAATGACTCATCTTAATGATGCTGCTTCACTAGGGGCACATATGCCTTAGCATGCTTGTGGCAGGGTCAGAAATTACTTCTCTAAATAAGTTTAGCACAGGCATACCAATATGCACTGAGTGCTTGCCTTTGAACACTTTTAGCTGGGACTTAAACATCAGTATGCCGTACATCGTGCCCTTAAATACCGAACAATGCTAATTAGTGCCTGGACGTTTAAAATAAATTAATCTGCAAGGCGCGGATCATGCCCGGACAGCCACTGCAGCCTGTAAAGCCCTGCAGCCTCTGTCAGAAACTAGTGCAGCAAACAGCATGCGAAGAAGAAACATGCTGCACAACTTGTGACCATCGGCAACCCGATACACTGCTGTTTAAGAGGTACGCTGCTCGTTCTCCCCTCTTCCACGGTGGTATGTTGCTAGGCCCAAGATCTGCTCTCTGTGCTCCTTCATGCAAGAGATCTTGTTTTCCACGCTGCTCGCTTTTTAAAAGCGAGAGCTGCAACTGGTGCCTTAGTGATGTATGAAGTGTATGCGCTTCGCAACGGAGTTTGCCCACTCAGGGTTATTACACTAAATGCGCGCTCCCTACAGGGAACACTGGCCATTAGGAATTGATGAATATAAGCCCTCGCTAAGTTACAACATTCCAGTAAAACTTACTTTGGGGTAAGCAGGACATAAGATTGTTACAGTGAAAATGGATCTAGTTTGTATTTATTGGTGTTCATTTTGAGTGAAGTTCCTGGCATAAACTGTGCAGTGATGGGGTTCAGTTTAGTGTGTATTATTTGGTGCCGTTGCATATGTACCTTACCAGTAAAGCTCTTCTCACACATAGTGCAGTGATAAGGCCTCTTTCCTGTGTGTGCACTTTGATGCCGTACAAGGGATCCCTGATAAGCAAAGCGCTTGGAACACTTAATGCAGAGATAAGGCCTCTCTACTGTGTGTGTTCTTTGATGCAGTACGAGGGTTGCCTTCTGAGAAAAGGTTTTTGAACACACAGTACAGTGATGAGGCCTCTCTCTTGTGTGTACGCTTTGATGCTGTACAAGGGTTGCCTTACGAGAAAAGCGCTTTGAACACTCAGTGCAGTGATAAAGCTTCTATCCTGTGTGTGTTCTTTGATGCCGTACAAGGGATCCCTTATCAGCAAAGCGTTTGGAACACAGAGTGCAGTGATAAGGCCGCTCTCCTGTGTGTACGCTTTGATGCTGTACAAGGTTCGCCTTATACGAAAAGCGCTTGGAACACAGAGTGCAGTGATAAGGCCGCTCTCCTGTGTGAGTTCTTTGATGCAGTACAGGACTTTTCTTCCAAGAAAAGGTTTTGGAACACAGCGTGCAGTGATAAGGCCGCTCTCCGGTGTGTGTTCTTTGATGCAATACAAGGTTTGCCTTCTGAGAAAAGGTTTTTGAACACACAGTACAGTGATGAGGCTTCTCTCCTGTGTGTACGCTTTGATGCTGTACAAGGTTCGTCTTATGAGAAAAGCGCTTGGAACACAGAGTGCAGTGATAAGGCCTCTCTCCTGTGTGAGTTCTTTGATGCAGTACAAGGTTTGCCTTACAAGAAAAGGTTTTGGAACACACAGTGCAATGATGAGGCCTCTCTCCTGTGTGTACGCTTTGATGCTGTACAAGGGATCTCTTATCAGCAAAGCGCTTGGAACACACAGTGCAGTGATAAGGCCTCTCTCCTGTGTGTAAACGTTGATGTCGTACAAGGCTGTTCTTATGAGCAAAGCGCTTGGAACACTCTGTACAGTGATACGGCCTCTCTCCAGTGTGTGTTCTTTGATGCTGTAAAAAAGTTCCCTTTTGAGTGAAACACTTTTCACACGTTCCGCAGGGATATGGCCTGAGGCTGGTGTGTCCTTTTTTGTGCCTCACAAGAAGTGTCTCATTGATACATCCTTTCTCACACACATTACAAGCAAAGCGTCTCTCCCTCATGTGCATTCTGCGCCGTTTCTTTACGTAGATATTTTGAGTTATATTCATCTTGCTTCCGGAACCTTTATGGCTTTCTTTCCCATTCATATTTTCTAGATGTGATTGTTGTTCTGCAAAATAGAAAAAACATTGAAAATTACATGAAGAAAATATTTCTTGAAAAAGCTGCATTGATATAATATGGAGAAGTGAACAGTTACAATTCAGGGGAAAAAAATGTATGATCTACGAAAAAGAGTCACACTTCCCTTTGAGATACAAATGGTGGCTAGTCCTCCTACACAAAGTGGGATGACTTAGTTCTGCAGCAGGAGCATGCTGGGAAATCAAGTGATTCACAAGAACCACTGTTCGACATGGGGTTTCTGGTTGGCTAGGGTAGGCACCTAAGCCAGGCAGAATCCACCACTCTAGTCAGAGTAAGCCAGATACACACCTGAGATAACCTGCACTCACCCTCTGGTAGCTTGGCACAGAGCAGTCAGGCTAATTTAAAGAGGCAATGTGCAGAGCATTTGTGCAACGCACTAACGCAACAACACAGTGAGTAAACCACAAAAGGGAATCCACGCAGGACTAAGTAAAAATATATTCTATATTACACACTTACTTTTATCTTCGTGTTGCAAGTCGTCACAAAATGATTCGCTTTACCACAGTCTATGCATATCTGTCCAATGGCGGGACATTTACCTTTGTGTGGAAATGACAGTCCGTATCTGTAACACGTTTTGTTATTCTATGGAGACAGGACCTTGTGTCCCTCGGCCTTGTACCTTGGCTTACTTTTCGTGCTCACGACCAACGCACTTTGGGCACCTACGGCCTCCATGTCAGTCACTTGGCGATAAGTACGCTGGTCAGCGCAAGCAGCCATGAGGACTTGATACAATATCAGTTTCCATCAGCATTCGTCGATGAAATGCTTACGACAGACATCCATTGATTACTCCGAGGAGGGTAGCCTCCTCATCATAAATGTATTAAATTTACAGTGCTTTACCAAACATCCAGTCTTTCAACAAACTCTTCAATGGTCTTACCTGGTCTCTGGATGAAGATATTTCTTTTATAATTCACATTTGGCACTGGCTTAAACTTGACATTAAAGGCCTTTTCGATTTGACCATATGTCTTTTCACCTTCTTGTCAATCAATCAATCATAACACTTATATAGCGCGCTACTCACCCGGGAGGGTCTCAAGGCGCTTGGGGGAAGGGGTCCGCTACTGCTCGAACAGCCAGGTCTCGAGTTGTCTCCTGAAGGCGAGATGGTCCTGGGTCAGTCGAAGGATGGGGAGGGAGTTCCATGTCTTGGCCGCCAGGTAGGAGAAGGATCTGCCTCCGACGGTGGCTCTTCGGATGCGTGGTACGGCGGCGAGGGCGAGGCTAGTAGATCGTAGCTGGCGGGTGGGCGTGTAGAAGGTCAGTCGGTCGTTGAGGTACTTGGGGCCCAGGTCGTGGAGAGACTTGTGTGCGTGGGTGAGGAGCCTGAACGTGATCCTCTTGTTGACGGGGAGCCAGTGCAGGTCCCTCAGGTGGCCGGAGATGTGGCTGCGTCGGGGGATGTCAGGATGAGTCGGGCGGAGGCGTTCTGGATGCGTTGGAATCTCCTCTGTAGCTTGGCTGTGGATCCGGCATAGAGGGTGTTTCCGTAGTCCAGTCGGCTGGTGACGAGTGCCTGGCTGACCGTCTTCCTGGTTTCGGTCGGGATCCATCGGAAGATCTTGCGGAGCATGCGTAGGGTGTTGAAGCACGATGAGGAGACGGCGTTGACTTATCTGGTCATCGAGAGGGAAGAGTCCAGGATGAAGCCCAGGTTGCGTGCGTGGTCTGTTGGCTTGGGAGCGGTGCCCAGGGCGGGAGGCCACCAGGAGTCGTCCCAGGCGGAGGGTGATGGTCCCAGAATGAGGACTTCCGTTTTGTCTGAGTTCAGTTTTAAGCGGCTGTTCTTCATCCACTCGTCGACGTCTTTCATCCCTTCGTGTAGGCTGGTTCTGGCGGTGTCGGGGTCCCTGGTGAGGGAGAGGATCAGCTGGGTGTCGTCGGCGTAGGAGATGATGTTGAGGTTGTGTTGGCGTGCGATGGCTGCAAGAGGTCTCATGTAGACGTTGAAGAGGGTGGGGCTGAGTGACAATCCTTGTGGTACGCCGCAGATGACTTCGGTGGCCTCGGATCGAAACGGGGGGAGGCGAACTCTCTGTGTTCTTCCGGCGAGGAACGAGATGATCCACTCCAGTGCCTTCTCTTGGATGCTGATTTTGCTGAGGCGTTGAACTAGGGTGCGGTGGCAGAAGTGTTGAACGCTGCGGAGAGGTCCAGGAGGATGAGTGCCGCTGTTTCCCCGTTGTCGAGCAGGGCTCGGATGTCGTCGGTGGCTGCGATCAGGGCGGTCTCGGTGCTGTGGTTGGCTCTGAAACCGGACTGCGAGGGGTCGTGGGATCCGTTTGTCTCGAGGAAGGCGGCCAGCTGTCTGTTGACGATCTTCTCGATGACTTTCGCAGGAAAAGGGAGGAGCGAGATGGGGCGGAAGTTCTTGAGGTCGGTGGGGTCCGCTGTTGGTTTCTTCAGTAGGGCGCTGAACTCGGCATGCTTCCAGCTCTCCGGGAAGGTGGCAGTGTTGAAGGAGGTGTTGATGATGTTCCGGAGTTGGGATGCGATGGTGGAGTCGGCCTTGTTGAAGATGTGGTGGGGGCAGGGGTCGGTCGGAGATCCGGAGTGGATGGCTTTCATCGTGCGGGCTGTGTCTTTGGTGGTCACCGTGGTCCAGGTGCGGAGGGTGGCGGTGGGGGACGTTGGTTCGACGGTTGGGTGCGTGGATGGTGCGCCGAAGCTGTTGTGGATGTCGGCGATCTTGCAGTGGAAGAACGAGGCGAGAGAGTCGCAGAGATCTTGTGAAGGAGTGATGTCGTTGTTGCCGGTGCTGGGGTTGGAGAACTCCTTGACGATGCTGAAGAGTTCCTTGCTGTCGTGGGCGTTGTTGTCCAGTCGTTCCTTCAGTTATTTCTTCTTGGTGGTGCGGATAAGCTGGTGGTGCTTGCGGGTGGCTTGTTTGAGGGCGGTCATGTTGTCTGTGGTCTGGTCGAGGAGCCAGGCTTTCTCGAGGGTGCGGCAGTTCTTCTTGGAGTCCTTGAGTTCGCCGGTGAACCAGGAGGCCTTCTTGCTTCTGGGTCTGCTGGGAGGGTTCTTCAGTGGTGCGAGGTCATCGGCGCAGGCGGTCAGCCACTGTGTGAAGTTGCGGGCTGCTTCGTTGGGGTCCGTTGTGCTGGCGGGTGGGCTCTAGCTGAGGGAGGTGGTGAGCTGGTCGGCGGTGATCTTGCTCCAGCTCCTGTGAGGAACCTGTTGCGGGTGGTGGTGGGTCGTGGTTCTTCTTTTCATGGCTTCTTTCCTCCTTCACCGGCTATGTTTCTCAAGATACTTTATACTCTTTTTCATCTATTGCATCTATGAAATCTTCAAAAGTCTCTATCCATCCATCTATCGCCAATATTCTGTTTTTTTGCAATATCAAACACAGTTGGCGGTTTTAAGAATGCAGCAGCCGTATATACATTGGAGGACAGTAGTGGTCTCTCAGGCACTCCCTGTGGAACTTGATCAAACAGAGCTTCTCTAGCGCCTCGTGATGTGCTAGCTTCGAGGTCAGCCTTAATGACTTTTGGAGCTTGGATCTCTGTCTGGCTATACATCGGAGCTCTGTATGTTATGGCTGTCTAATGAGTTGTTCTGGGCCCCTTATTCAGCAGCTTTGGTGGTGTGCCACTTCGGCTTGGGAAACTAGGCAAACCCACCCCAACCCTCTTTCTGGGACTGCTCTCCAGCATGTTGAGAGACAATGATTTGTTGATGGTTTCGGGAAGGAGATAAATCTTTGTACACTACAAGTACATGAAAGCAGATAACACCAGTCGATTTTGTGCTGAAATGTTTCTTCACAAACACCTGGTTAATCTCTGCTTCATAGCATGTGAATTTCAGTGTAATGTGAACTGAACTTTTTCTGTGTGCTTTCCTTCTCCACCTTTAGTTTTCTTACTCCACATAGCGTAATCGTATTAATTTGCATAATGGCGCCATATATTCCATTAGAAGCTGTTTCGTTCAGTTCTAGTCCAGCGACATGTAGACTTTCAGTGTCGCTGTCTTTATCTTTAAGCATTTTATGCAGGCTGGCATTGCACTGAGATTCCACCATTGCCAGCATCGATTCTGCACTTCAACTGAGGCACACGTGGCACGCACGAGCAGTGTGCTGGACCACGGCAAACTCTCTGGAAGAGCGCTTTTAGTGTACGGGCTTCGTATCCCCGATCTTGTCACCAGTTATAGCTTCCTTCCAGCCCAGGTACTTACCTATTACCAAGCCACACATGGAGAGTAGTTGAACACATCTTGATTACACTGCGTGTACGTCAGAACTCAACATTCTACACTGGCCTTTAACTCATCTCTCCAGCGCTTACGTCCTTACCGATGATATACCTTGGAAGTCACGCATGAAGCATTGATGCTACTACTGCAAGAATAAGCTTGTTAGTTGCACTGATGAAAACAGCTATTGAATTTGGTAGACATGGCCTTCTCTACAGGATCACCCCTAACGGGTGCCTTCACCCTTCCTATTATTGCTGAATTTGTTTCTGTTGGCCTTAGGACACCCTCCTGTTCTATGCCACTGTGAACCCATGTGGTACCCTTTGTAAAAGCTCTCAGGACCAACTAGGCTACCCCACTGGTACTTCCTAGCTGCCCGCGGCCAGGACCAGGCCCTAGGCCACCCAGATGCCACTGGTCCTTACCCATCCACAGAGTGGGGGTAGTTACCCATGGCAATTAGTACCCATTCTCCACTCTTCCCCTCATAAGGGCAGTTCTAGACAGCCACTGATCCTCCAGCCTAGGGTCCGCACCCTCAGGCTGACCAGAAGTCATGGGCGAGGCTTTCCTCCCCCTACCTCTCCTCCTAGGGTTCAGCACTCTCCTCCTTTGAGAGGCCCCCCCAGAACACAACTCTCCCACCAGTTCAGGACCTCTCTCCAGCAACTGGTCTCCCAACCTAGGGTCTAAACCCTCAGGTTGCACCGGGGTCTGAGGCAAGGGCTCCCTCCCTCTGCACCCCCTTCCAGAGTTCTGCACCCTCCCAACTGTAGCGGTACCCCTGAAAACCAAACTGGTCAAGACACTGGTTACAGATGTCCCTCCCTCCAGGTCAGGCAGATCCTGAAACTGTCCTCCCAACCCAGGGACCAACCCCTGCGGTTGAACACTTGCCTGGTACGTCAGGACTTCTGGGGGCGCACACAGCCTCAACCCCATGAGGGTAACACATGACTCATGTGTCGTGTGAAAGTCTGCCTGGCGCAGATCTCCCGACCCCTGTTCATCTGACAGCATGCGAAGATCCCCCAGGACAGTATTAGTGTCACCATTGCCATTCAATGGTGACTCAGTCCTTCTGGCTGGCCCCTGACCCACTGGTTTTTCCACTGGGGGAACACATCCCCCTCTCACCCCTCAATCCAGACTTCTGCACCGTTCCAACTGGAGCGATACTGCCAGACACCAGAACCACTGTAGCTCCGTTTACAGATGCGCCAGGGTCTCCTAACACTGGGAGATCCCCCTCAAATGGCTTCCTAGTACAGCCTAGGCCCTCAACCTGGTGTTCCCTTAGGGAACCCTTCAGGCCCTGAGACTGGGTTTCGGGCACCTGGGGACACACAGTCCCACACTCACTCCTACTCCACTGAGACAGGACGTGAGCCCCTACACCCCTCCCACTACACTGGGACCTAGCTGGGCTACACGGAACCTCTTCCCCCACACAGGACGGGAAGATACCCAAGCCGCTACTTTTGGAATCACTCTCCAATGCTTTGGCAGAACTTTGGGCACTTACCCAGAAGTGTGCCTCCTTTGCAAGTTCCCAAGGATTAAAGGACTTGCACTCCAACAGGTGTTGGCACAACCCCAGCAAACAACGACTGAGCATGTGCTCTTTGATAACCATATTAATCAGTCCCTAATAATCATGTTCCGGGTTAACCGTCACCCAATCAACCAGTGCATCATAACATTCATCCGCAAACTCCCCTCAAAACTGGTGAGACAGTTTCTTACTGCCCCTGAACTTCAACCTGTACTCCTCTTCTTGGGAACAAGGTACTATACTTTGGGAACTGGGAATGGGACTTCCTGCACTGGACTCCATATTTCTGCCACCACTGGACCCCACCTTCACTGGTGAATCCAGAAAACCACAACTGCACTCAGGGGATAATCTACCCTCCAGAGCTAATTTCTCCCTGGCGAAGGCCCTCTCAGCCTCCGCCATCTTCTCCTGCGCTAAGACCCTTTCGGTCTCTAGCTTTTTCTCCTCCACACTCAGTTGCGCTATCTCCTTGGCATGCTCTAACCTGAGCTTCTCCAAAGCCAGCTGATGCTCCCTTTCTTCCCTCCTATCTACCCACTTCTCTGGGGATAGGGAAAGAAATGGGGCACTGCCCCTGACACTGGACCCAGCTAGAGACTCCCTATCTATGGGGTACTCGCTATCTACTTGCGTTCCGGTCCTGTCATTTTACTCCTTCTCTTCAAACTCCACAGGCACCCCCCCTCAGACCCACCATCCTCTTGGCGGGCAGCCAGGGCCCTCATCTCCTCATTGTGCTCACGTTCCCATTCGTCCTTTTTCCATTGGATCAGGTTTTTCCGAAGTTTTGTCGTGGTGTCTGACCCACTCACTGCTATGTCTCTCTCCTCACAGAACCCCACCAACTCCCACATACTGTATCTAAACAGACCATAGAAATTAAAGGCAGACTCCATTTTGGCAAGACCCTCAGAGACACGAGCAACACAGGAGACCTAGGTGCAATAGCTGCAACAGGGGTACGTAATTAAAAAATGACACTTTTAGGAGAAAAAACATCAAATAAAACTCGGAAACAATAATCCCCAAACACGTGATTATCTAAATGCAGGGTTGTAGAGCAACCAGTTGTCGCTGTGGTACTTGCCAAACGCAAGTCCTATCCTCACCGCTGACCACCACTGTTAGAAATGGGATCTCTGGTTGGCTAAGGCTTGCGCCAAAGCCAGGCAGAGACCACCACTCTAGTCAGGGCAAGGGAGTTACACGCCAAAGATAACCCCTGCTCACCCCCTTGGTAGCTTGGCACGAGCAGTCAGGGTTATCCTGGAGGCAATCTGTAAAGCAGCAACACCCTAGGCACACCACAAAAGGAACTCCAAACAAGGTTATATAAAACAAATAGCCTTTGTATTGTCATAAACACATTCAAATCATAATTACATAATATACACTGTGCCAACTGGCACTAGGCAATATTCACAGGGGATTATATACAGGACCAGGCCAATCGGGCCCTGGTCATAACCATCAGAACAGGTAAGTAAAACACAAGTAATGAAACAACCAGTAACTACTGGTACCATAATGACCTCAGCATTATCACCTGTACACATTACGTCTGCATCACTTTGGGCATACACACATTGCACTATCTCCTTAGGCATAAACACATTAGGATATACCTCATACTCATAAATCACCTTAGGGCCTGGCGCCCTACAAACCTATTAGTCCCTGTGGCCAACTGGCCTTCTCAGGGGCTCTAATGCCCTATGTTCCAAATGTCAGGGCTGCTGCCAATGCAGCGGAATTCGCAGTGTGCAATTGCGCTGGGCAGAGGAGTGCATCTCACTCCTACCTCATTCAGAGATGCCCCCAAAGGAATGCTGGCCTAAACGTGGCAGCTGCCCTCTACTTGCTGGGCAGCTGTGAAATCCAAAAAGATGGGCACTGGCACCCTCTGTCCCCCACTGGGACTCTACCAAAATAAATGGGCCCAAACGTTGCAGCTGCCTGCGCTTCGCAGGGGAGCTGTGGGAATGCACCGGCAGTCCTGGCACTCACTGTGCCTCTGGCGCCCAAAACAATGCCCCACAAGCAATGAGAACGGGCACTGTGCACATGGTAGTCCTGCCCTCGGACTCTGAAAATAAACTCTGCCCCAAATGTTGCAATTGACCACTGTCACGCGGGACAACTGTAACAAAATCTTGCCAACACGGGGAAGAGCACATGAATCTCGTTGGAGATTAGACTGGAGAAGGTTCCAAAACGTTGCAGCTGCCCGCTTCTGCGGTGCAGCAGAGAAAATGCCACAAGTACCGACAATGTGCCTCGAGCGGCACCAACACGGCGGTGCATTCAGCCCCCCCGAACTCACTGGGGTGCACTGGCAGAATTCTCTGGGTCCCGGTGGGTGGGGGCAGGCATTGACAACGTGCCTCGTCTCTCTCCCACCCCTGGCCCCCTCCTCACCTAGTCGGGCGGTCTCTCGCTTCTTTTGGTCCAAGGAGCGCGGGGTAGGTTCCCGCCTGCTTCCTTTTTCCTTTTTCCACAGGAGTGCGGGGTAGGCTCCCGCCTGCTTCCGGCTTCTTGCGGAATGCCCCGCCCACAATAAGGTCACTCTGCCTGGCTTCCGGGTCGCCACGGGCAGCGCGGCGGCCCCTCTTGTAGATCCTCTCTGTTCTCGGCGGCAGCCTCATGCGGGGGGCCAGAAACGGCGGCGTGGGCTCCCGCTTCGCTTTTTAAAAAGTACTAATCCACGGAAACAGCGGCAGTGCGAGGTGGGCACCCACTCTTTCAATAAAGATGATTGCAGGGTGGGCACCTGCTGGCAGCACATACAAATGCAAGGTGGGCTCCTGCTTCGGTAAGGAGCTTAGGGGGGAATCCCACACGCTGGGATTCCCTCACAGCCTCGCACTGCAGCAGGGCCTGCTCCTCTTCCCTTAGGCAACCCAAATACAGCGCTCACGAGGCGCTAGACCACAAAAGTCCTCAAAAAGTCAGAAATAAAGAGTCCTTGTGGCAGGCCAGCACGCAGCAGCGGTTCCTCCTGGCAGAGTGTCCTCCCAGAACAAGCGTAACACTTCATGGGATCACAGACCCTACATTTATTGGACAATTTCCTTTGTGTTACAGGATTGGGCTTGGGAAACCAGATGCAATTGGATTTGGAGCTCCTCTTCCTTATTGTTAGGTGGGGGTTCAGTGATCAGACGCACCACAGGAGGCAGAGCCAGAATTGTGGAGGGAAGGCACAGCCCTATTCAGGTTCCAGGTGCAACTCCTCCCTCCCATCTGCATGCAGATCTCTATATTCATTACTGGGCTGACTCACCCTGTCTCCTGGAGCCACCCACACCATCCAGCCGATGTTACTCACAAGCCAGACATGCAATTCAAATCAGGCAGGCAGACACACAGCAATGCCAACTTCTAAAAGTGGCATTTCTCCACCACTCACCATAAATCTGTGCACACATTTGCGCAGCATTTATTCTCACGAGTTCATACATACTAAACTCGACCCTGCACTCTTCTCATACCAGGAATTACCATGGACACAAATATCCCCCATGCATTCCTGTGGGAGGGCAGGCCAATCTCACCACAGCACTCAGAGAGCGCAGGCACTCTACACTGGGCAAGAGTGCTAAAGTGCACAGGGGTCTAAAATCAATACCACCATGTCAGAGCTTAAGGCAAAAAGTTCAGGGGTGAACCTGCCAAAAGGGCCAAGTCCAACACAGATGAAAAGTGGGTGGAGTCTAGGGAAGAGCGAGTGATGCACTCAGCTTTAAAGTTAGAAAATAGACCTTAAACGGCACGGCTGAAGCGGCGAAAGGAGAGGGGGTTGCTTGTAGTGTTGCTTCTGGTGTATGCAGCAGAAGGGGGGTAGGGTTGATGAAGCAATAAGAAAAAAATGTGAGTAGACTGACAGCAACATACTGGTTACCTTGGACTTCTGCGCATTATATACTAGTATTCCCAAATCTGGGGAGATTGCCGCCATACAGCATTTTTTGGAAATCGGAGACCCCACTCTGCTTGAGCATTCTGAAATGCTAATAGATTTGATTACTGTTGTTTTGGCTAACAATTACTTTATCCGGGGAGTAGTATGATTTTACAGCAAGTTGCAATAATTTAGCATGGCCAGATTATCAGGCACAATCTGTTTTAGGATTTCACCGATGCACTTGGCTCTTCACAGGGTATCCTTCAGGATCACAACGTAGTTCTTCTTGTTCTATCTGGTGGTGGTGACTTAACAGCTGCATTTCTTATCCCTATGTCATTTTTACAATTGTGTAAGATACTTTATATATCCTATTGCAGCCTTGAAAAAGTCTCTATGACGAAACACGTGACGGCTGCCTGTCTGTAATGGATTTTACGTCTCCAACGCAAGAAAGGTGAATAATTGTGGAAACAATAAATCACAACAAACATCTCTGATCTTGCAGTACTTCTTTACGGGTGACAAGGCATGGCCATTGGACTTCGCTGAGTGCTTCAGTATTCCTCTGCTCATTTGGAAGCGAGGTGTTGGCAGGATAGGCCTCTTTGCCTTAACCAGGGTGAGCAGATGTCACGTATCACAGTTGCACATCACAAAGGCTCTGCATGAGCACTCTCACAAAGGAGTTATCACTGGTCTTTTGTGACTCCAGACAAACTGGACCCAGGGCAGGGAGGAAGCAGATGCCTGACATGTCATGGTGGTGGAACCCTCTAGAAACTCCTACTAGTGGGTGCCAGGTATAAATATTGGACTCCAGACCGCAAAAGAATACATAAGGTACCAGTGCCACCTACTGTCCCTTCTGATACTTCATGCCAGTAAAAACAACTCTCAACAAAGTCCCACAAAATTATAGTGTCAGAGACAATTTGCATCACATCACTGACACCTAGTGACCCCTCCTAACATATCTCACCATTAAAATGAACTCTCAACGGAGTCCCACAATGCTAAAGTGCAAGATGCTATCTTGCAAGTATACTGTGTCTTTATATCTACACTGTTATTCTAAGCCTACATGGGGATTGTTTTGCCCATCTTATTCCAATATTATCTTGTGCATATACTGTTACCTCAAGTTGATGCAGCTTCCTATTCTACCATGTGCCTATAGCAGTGACCCATCCTTTGTGATGTCTACTAGTCTATGCTTTTCGGCATTCAAGGCCCCCTTTTCCTCAAAGGGATCCTAGCAGATCACCTTGGTGACCTTCTTCACAAGCCTCTGACACTCGCATCCCACTCTTCCAAAAGAAGTGCCCACCAACCGTCCACTGAAGGGCCCAATGTTACAATCAGGAAGCCATCTCAGCTGTTGGAGACTGCCTCTTGACCACTATGCACACCTCTGAATGCTTCTCCTGAAGTCTAACTTTGGTTATCCCCAGAAACAACTTCTGAGTATCACTTCAACTTCGGGAGCATGGAAAGATACACCCCCAACTCATTTCTGCAAAACCTCTACAAACATGCTGCTAAAAAGTACAAACACAAAATCCTTAAAGAACACCCAGAGACTCTAATAACAGACATCTACAATCCAACACACGGAAGTCTTAAAATGGACTTCATCTTCTACACTACGAAACCCACCAAAAGGAGAGAAAACGTCATTCAACACCTTCATGTAACTAATGCCACCAATGTCCCTTATGGATCTAAACAAACGATATCCCTATCCCAGAACTTTAGCGGAGATCTGTCCATCGCTATATACACAAATGGGAACATCCTAATCCAAGCCACTGAACAAAATGATCTATTTTCCACTTTCCGGCTCTCTGTGCCGCCATGCCATGCGCTCCCACCACCACCCTTCCACCCTCTCCCATGCACGCTCTCATCTACTAGCTGAACCTTCTACTCCCAAACCCCCTTGCACTGCCCCCCCCTCTACCTCCCCTACAGCCTCTCTGATCCCCAGACGCACCGAAGCTTCTGTTTCGATATCAAAACGACTTGCCCCCTCTGCATGGCACACTTCCACTACCCAGCTTGACTTATCTATCCCACCGGAATCCTCTCAGTCCTCCAACCACAGCAGGCTGGATACTACATGAGCCCAGGAGCGGCCTTTGCAGGTAAGAGCAGTGGGGGGCCAGGGGGAATGCAACAGACGACGACAAGGGAAAATCAAATAAATAATTTTCTCCCTCATTGTCGTCTATTGAACATGCCCCCCACCCAGCCACACCGCTCTCATCTGCACGGGACGCTCCTGCATTAGCCTCCGCCCCAAACTCTGCCGAGCTCCTTCACACTCCACTTCCTACCACTGACCCAACCGCCACTCAACTGATCCCTACAACAGCCCAGCTTGAACTCGCAATCAACACTATTCTGGATGAAATCTCGTCACTACGTAAGAACGGAAAGATTACCTACTTCCTGCCCCAGCTTCACGTATCTATAGCAAACACTAATCCTGCCACAAACATACACTCTGATCCCCTATCCTTTACACCTAGACAAACTATCCCCTATATCCATCACCAACTCAATCATAGATGCACCACGACTGAAATCACGCAACGGGAAGCTGAAATGCTGAGCAACACGTATGACAATCCCCGAGCAAGCCTTGCCGCCGCAAGGTCATTCTTGGCATGAGTAGAACCCTGAACACCACTCGCCCTCCCAGGCGGCCTACCCAAATAACAACCGTCCAACCCTGTCAGCCTGGTCCAAGATCACTACCTACACGTTGCTGCATGCTACTAAACTGTCAGTCAGCAGTCAAGCATGCCATTCAAATAGCCAAAACCATCCTAGGACACAAAATTGACTTCAGCTTTCCAACTGAAACCTGGCTGAATGACCACTCATCCTCTTTTATCAATTTCCTCCCACAGGGCTTCTCAATCATCCGTACGACCGCTAGGATCGTATTGGCGGTGGATTAACCATTATACACAAAAACTATCTGTGCTTAACTCCATTCCTCAACACAAAATACCTTACCTTTGAATATGTAGGAGTTCAACTCTTGTCAAAAGGCCCCAACTCTATCAAAATTCATGTCATCTATCACCCTCCTGGTGAAAAATGACAAATCTTTGAGGACTAAACAAACCTATTAACGCAAAACTCCCTTAAAGGCAGCGCAGACGTTCTACTAGGAGACATGAACCTGCACTTGAACAATGCCGATGATCCAACAGTACAAGCCCTATCCACCCTCCTGGAAGCGAACGATCTCACTCAACACTGCAATAAACAAACTCATACCAAGGGCTCTACCCTTGATGCAGTCATCTCTAAGCAGAACACCTTATCCCTCCATTCTATCCTACCCACCGACTGGACTCACCACCACCTAATTCTTTTCAATCTCAATGCCATCCAACCAAAGGCCCACCCCCAAAGTACCCAGCACAAGCACTGGCCGAGGAACATACATTGAATCTCCCAGGCAGAGTTAGAAGCAGTCAGTTCCCAAATTCCAAGGTGAGGATCTCACCGCCCACTACAACAGAAAAATGGGAGAACTTCTTGACATAGTCGCCCCTTTGAAACTCAAGAAATCAAGAAGTATCCTTTCCAGATCATGGTTTAACAACGACCTTAACAAAGAGGCAACAACGCCGATTAGCCGAAAGAAACTGGAGACAACAACCCTTGTTAACACATCTTGCGATACCGGGAGCTAAACGCATAAAATACAAAACACACATCTTCAGAGAAGAATCCCCCTTCTTTTGAGCCCAACTTGACCGTTCTAGTAACAGACCTAAAGACCTTCTCAACGTCATCAAACAGCAAACCTCCTCTTTCCCTCAATATTCAATAAATGACTCTACCATGCGCTGCGAAGAGTTTGCAACATTCTTCTCTGAAAAAATATCTAACATTGAAATCTCTCTGGACTCACCCATCTCTCCGTCCTCCACCAAAGATATCCCCCTTAGCAAAGAGTGACTACCCACGGCCCTACCTCCAACTAATGGTCATCTCACCAAACTCACCCTATGCCAGTTGGACTGAATTTGACAATGTCCCTTAAGAAGAAGTGCTCAAATTACTCGCTTGCATGAAACCAACTTCGTACATTCCCGATCCACTCCCTCCTGAGCGTGTCAAGAATCTCAGTCACATCATATCTCGCCTGCATGAACCAAAATCATAAACTCCTCCTTTTCAAGCAGCTCCATGCCAACCTCCCTCAAACTCGGCCAAGTCAACCCCTCATCAAACAACACAGTCGCCGACTAGAACAACCGTAACAATTACAGACCTATATTTATAAACATTTACCTTCGGAAGCAAGTCTCATCAAAGCATAAGAGTGCCTGACGAACTTAGTAGTCCATACGCTGGTACTTTTCAGACTTGATTATTGGAACTCTTTCCTGTTTGGCCTTCCCCGAGAAAATTAACATCACTGGGAGAAATGCTTCATACAGTTATCCACTTTGTGACAGGTCACAACATTTTTTAATCACATTTCTTCTATACTTCGCATCCTACAATGGCTTCCAATTGAAGCAACAGACCAATGTAACACTGAATGCATGACCCACAAAGCCCTCCACAACTCCACACCCTCCTACGTGGTTGAAAAACTCTAAATCTCTGGATCTGAACAAGGATCGAGAATTTCGTAAAGTCCTTCTGCTGGAACAAGCGACATTCAGGCAAGAACGCTTTATAAAGCTCACCTTCTCTGCCAGCGCTACAAGGATCTGGAACTCCCTCCCACAACCACATTGAATAACCACAAGTCTTGCCACAATTAAAAATGAACTTAAAATCCTCCTATTTGAGAGATGCTCTGAATAATAAATCTGCGGTTACTTTTCTGCATCTACTTTTCCAATGTATTCAGATATTAACTGTTTGAACTTTCTCCCCTAACGTGATCTGTGGGATTAGTCTATTGCTTATCTGTTATTTTATGGCACATCTAATCTGCATTTTGGTCTTTCTTCTTTAGAAAAGTGCTTCAATGCCCTTCAGTCAAGATTGTACTATATAAAACCACAAAAATAAACGCATTTGGTATAATAAAGAGAAACCAGAAAAAACATCTTTTTGAAAAGTTTGTGCAGATTTGTCAAAAGATTTTAAAGTTATCAGCAAAGAAATAATTGCTTTTCAATAGAAACTCTTATAACCACAAACGACGTGGGAGGGAAGGAAGGAAGAGCAGAAGAGAGAGAGAGAGTGAAAGAGTAAGAAATAGAAAGAGAGAAAGAGTAAGAGAAGGAGAGAGAGAGACATAAAAAGAAAGAGAGAAAGGGAAAGATAGAGAAAGGGAGAGAAAGAGAGAGAGAGAGAGAGAGAGAGAGAGAGAGAGAGAGAGACAGAGAGAGACAGAGAGAGAGAGAGAGAGAGAGAGAGAGAGAGAGAGAGAGAGAGAGAGAGACACTATGGTTTAAGTGAGTTTCAAATGCTTTTTAAACATAAATTAAGATGTTAAAAACAATCCCAATAATAACTTCATTGTAACCTTTGTGTTTTAGATCCAAGACTGCCAGACAGTGCTAAAGACATCGTGGAGATATTCAGGAAGCATCAGTGGGAATACATTCCACCCATTCCTTACCATTGGATTTGTGGTTTGTAACTCACATCCGTCCCTCCCGCTGCCCAAACCTTGTTTACTGTATTCTTCCACAAACACGCTTTCTGTAAAAAGGCCTTTAAATCTTGTTTTTACATTTGCTGTGCATTCAAAGACAGAGGTCACATGTCAAGCTCTCTCTTTGAGGGAGCTTGGTGTTTACTTTTCTTCCTATGACTTTCAAAATGAGAGAATTTATGTGACAATTCTGCTGAGTATCCATACAAGAGGAGAAGGTGTAAGATTGTTTTCCTAGCACACAACAAAAAAATAAGCACAGGCAAAGCCAATTGGTCTTGCCTTGCAAACCTACTGACTTTACAAATGACTTTTAGCAGTGTCCCACACCATCATTCAAAAAAGAAATATCCTACTGCATTTTGCGGGTTACAAAGATTGACACGTAGTTACTGAGGCCTACCCTTTGAATTTCAATCAAATGTGGTGGATATGATTAATGAAAATAGAATGCCGAGAACAGAGAGTTATTACTGTGCCATCAATAAGCTCTTTAGGTGGATATTAATTTTTTTTCTGAATGCAGGGAAAGGGGACTATTAGTCTGATAAGAAACTAGATATGGTTGCTCTCTGTTGCAGGGAAACCCAGCCCAAAATCAGAGCCTGAGATGTCTCTCCCCAGTGTGAGGATGTTATTTTTGAAAAGTAGCTTGGCCACTCTGTCATACTTTATTTGACTATTTTCCTCAAGATACCACTAGCAAAGCGCCCAATAATTTCCAAATCCGCCCACGCACTTGCCGTCTTTCAAGGTATTAGGTGTAAATGTCTGAGATGTCCTGATGGTTTTCTGCTTCAATATGGCCACCACGCAGGCAGCATCGAGGGCGCTGGCCTTGCAGGGCGTGAAGGTAATTTTTCAGCCCTCACACACCTTCTTCTCAGCAGGCACCAGGTGTGTGTGTAGGGGGGTCTCCCCGCACTCAGGTGTGTTATCCATTTATTAATTCAGTGTTTTATATAGATCGAACATGACCCAAATGGGTATCAGAGTGCTTGAAACAAACAAAAGGGTTAAGGGAGGGTCCGAGGGACAGTTTAACGACCTGAGCACAGTTATAATCCCCCTGGCAAGCTATAGGAAAAACAACAAATAACTGTGGGTCTTAGGCGATCAGAAGGCTATGTGTGTATCAAGTTGGCTATGTGTATGCTTTCAAGTTAAAGCAGACTATCGGACATTTACCCATTGTGAAAAAATGTCCATCAGTTACTCGTTTTGTTCCGCCCAATACATCATTTGGTCTACTTCACAGTAGGTAGTCCATTGTTTTTTCTCCACAGATTTAACAAGGAGATAGTTAGTTCAGGTAGATGTTTGGTAGATGTTATTTACTGGTAACTGAAAGCAGTGCATATGTGAATAGTGAAAAGTGAATGTGCTTGTGATAAAATTGGATAGTGTACGCAATATGACTTTATTCTGGAGTCGTGCACTTCCAACTATAAAAACAATAGAGTGCAAAAAAGTCAGGTGGTTCAAACAAATAACTTCTGACTGGGTAATCTGGTCGACATGTTTCTGCGGACATTAAAGGTCCAAGTTGGTACCTGCGGCTTCTTCAGGACCCATTAACTTAATTGCTACTGCTCTTACGTGAAAAAGTTTATACAAAAATATATATAATAGACAACAGTGAACAATAATGCTAAATGTCACCTGTTCACTTCTGGTTTCCCTCCTTATTGGGTCAGAAGGTCCAGATGTAGAATCGCCAACGTACACACACATAGACAAACACAGGAACAGAATAGGATAACAAGCCATCATTAGTATGGGCTATCACTAACATTACTAAATTGTTACTCTAGTCATATAAGGTCAAATAACCTTTATATACAGCCCATTTCATAAAGTATCATAGGCTCACCTTAATTTGTAAGGGGAAAATGCCTCTCCTCACCTGGCAAGCAGCTCAGGACAATGGAGCACCGCTCTATAGTATAGAGAGTTAATAAACTGTGATAAAATACGTGACCACTCAACAGTTAGAGACTCAACGCTTCAAAACACTTGCAAAACAAGTCTCATGTTCGTTATGCTGTATTAAACAAACAATTACTCGTTTTCTTTTCATATGTATTTATCTTGTCATCGGACTAATTGGTATTGATTAGGCTCCTACACTTGGTGATTAACAAAGAGGCAGTGAGCCAATCGCCGATGTCTTTCATATGTTATAGGGCTGTAGCACTATCACACGCGACTTATAAGGCTTAGACATACAGACATACTCTTAAGATGTATAACTAAGCTCCCCGGTCAAACGGAGCCTCAGATTGTGTGGCTGTAATATAGCTCGAGTTACAGTCACGTGGCAGTATTCTCCACTCGTAGTCATGGAGACCGATTGTATTGCGCATTCGTCAAGCCCAGACGTCAAGTCGAAATAGAGTATCTCACCGCTACCAATAATTAAATCTTAGTACGTTTCTTGCAGCATTTGCTCTATATTTTACTGCTAATATCTCGCCCTTACCTCTCCGTCGGTACTCCTATCAGCCTACTGGGCTGTTTGGGGAGGTATCGCGGCCAGGGCTGAGTACTTCCTTATTAGTTTCCGCTCGATCTTGATTGGATGCCAAACATCACATGATCCAACACTGTGAATCATGGGAGGTGTGGTCCGCAATATGTAATAGAAGACTATACTTCAGATTGCCCGGGATATTCTGTCTGGATAATTAAATGAATGTAGTTTAGATAGTTAAATCAGTGCAGATTATCTATGCGCACTCATTTAAAGAGCGGAGGCTTATTTCGACCAATACCTCATTGAAAACCGGAGGGGTGCCAAAAAACTTTGAAATCGTCACCGCGCGCTCAAACCAAAAGTTGTAAATAGCGAGTTATTCAATGTATACAGGAGGGAGAATCCCTTGAAGCCAGTTACATCTATATAGACAAAGATATGTATGATGTGTTGGAAAGTGACTTCTTGATATTAATAAATACATTGATAATATGTCATTGAGGGAGTTCACCCTAGGTCATAAAAATATTAATATCATGGGTGTATGGTATACAGAATACAACAATTAGGAAGTCTCATGGACAAATATCTTACTGCTCAGGGGGCATTGATGGTGCCAGGGTCAGATCAAGAGTATTATAACGACACCCAAGGGATGTCTTCATTGAGACCGGCTTTGTCACAATTAAGTTTGTACACCCACTTTTGTTCAATTTTAAACAGGTACTTGTGCACGTCAGTTATGTGTGCTGGAATATTGGGTTGTTCCAGTACCGTCCATTCAAAATCTGTTGGTTTATGCCCCACTTGTATAAAGTGGTTGGTCATGTTCTCAGGCAAAACATTCCACAACCATTGACATAGGGAATGGTCGCCTAAAATTCTCCCTCCTGTATACATTGAATAACTCGCTATTTACAACTTTTGGTTTGAGCGTGCGGTGACGATTTCAACGTTTTTTGGCACCCCTCCGGTTTTCAATGAGGTATTGGTCGAAATAAGCCTCCGCTCTTTAAATGAGTGCGCATAGATAATTTGCACTGATTTAACTATCTAAACTACATCCATTTAATTATCCAGACAGAATATCCCGGGCAATCTGAAGTATAGTCTTCTATTACATATTGTGGACCACACCTCCCATGATTCACAGTGTTGGATCATGTGATGTTTGGCATCCAATCAAGATCGAGCGGAAACTAATAAGGAAGTACTCAGCCCTGGCTGCGATACCTCCCCAAACAGCCCAGTAGGCTGATAGGAGTACCGACGGAGAGGTAAGGGCGAGATATTAACAGTAAAATATAGAGCAAATGCTGCAAGAAACGTACTAAGATTTAATTATTGGTAGCGGTGAGATACTCTATTTCGACTTGACGTCTGGGCTTGACGAATGCGCAATACAATCGGTCTCCATGACTACGAGTGGAGAATACTGCCACGTGACTTTAACTCGAGCTATATTACAGCCACACAATCTGAGGCTCTGTTTGACCGGGGAGCTTAGTTATACATCTTAAGAGTATGTCTGTATGTCTAAGCCTTATAAGTCGCGTGTGATAGTGCTACAGCCCTATAACATATGAAAGACATCGGCGATTGGCTCACTGCCTCTTTGTTAATCACCAAGTGTACGAGCCTAATCAATACCAATTAGTCCGATGACAAGATAAAAACATATGAAAAGAAAATGAGTAATTGTTTGTTTAATACAGCATAACGAACATGAGACTTGTTTTGCAAGTGTTTTGAAGCGTTGAGTCTCTAACTGTTGAGCAGTCACGTATTTTATCACAGTTTATTAACTCTCTATACTATAGAGCGGTGCTCCATTGTCCTGAGCTGCTTGCCAGGTGAGGAGAGGCAGTTTCCCCTTACAAATTAAGGTGAGCCTATGATACTTTATGAAATGGGCTGTATATAAAGGTTATTTGACCTTATATGACTAGAGTAACAATTTAGTAATGTTAGTGATAGCCCATACTAATGATGGCTTGTTATCCTATTCTGTTCCTGTGTTTGTCTATGTGTGTGTACGTTGGCGATTCTACATCTGGACCTTCTGACCCAATAAGGAGGGAAACCAGAAGTGAACAGGTGACATTTAGCATTATTGTTCACTGTTGTCCTTTTATATATATTTTTGTATAAACTTTTTCACGTAAGAGCAGTAGCAATTAAGTTAATGGGTCCTGAAGAAGCCGCAGGTACCAACTTGGACCTTGAATGTCCGCAGAAACATGTCGACCAGATTACCCAGTCAGAAGTTATTTGTTTGAACCACCTGACTTTTTTGCACTCTATTGTTTTTATAGTTGGAAGTGCACGACTCCAGAATAAAGTCATATTGCGTACACTATCCAATTTTATCACAAGCACATTCACTTTTCACTATTCACATATGCACTGCTTTCAGTTACCAGTAAATAACATCTACCAAACATCTACCTGAACTAACTATCTCCTTGTTAAATCTGTGGAGAAAAAACAATGGACTACCTACTGTGAAATAGACCAAATGATGCATTGGGCGGAACAAAACGAGTAACTGATGGACATTTTTTCACAATGGGTAAATGTCCGATAGTCTGCTTTAACTTGAAAGCATACACATAGCCAACTTGATACACACATAGCCTTCTGATCGCCTAAGACCCACAGTTATTTGTTGTTTTTCCTATCAGAGTGCTTCACAATTCTATAGCATTGTACTTCTGACATTTGGTTTGATTAGTCCTTTATACAAACTACCAAGTACATATATTCAATTTTAAGTGGAAAGCATTTCTACTTTACAAATAATACATGTCCTAAAGATTACTAGAGATCAACTTGCATTACAATAGTGTGTGTCCTAAATATTACAACATGTGACATTTTAGAAATACATGTACCAAGAATGCCTCATATCATTTAGTACAGTGGATTGTACATAGCAAACAGACTGGTTACAGAATATATAGCTATTATCCAATACTGCTTTTGGCCCGGAAACGTCATACAGATGTGGCAGGGTCGCGTCATGATGCTGCTGGTGAGAGTTGCCAGAAGATGCTTCAATGGCACGGCCCTCTGTACATGCCAATGTCCCCTCCACCCCAAGCCGTCCTTCCATTACCTTAGCTGCCAACTTTACAGTCGACAGTAAAGCTTCTGGTCGGCAGCAGTAGACATGAGCACTTTAGTTGAAACGGCTGCTACCATTATGCGAAGGGGAGGTGGTGAAGGCAAGAAAATGAAGTAATTTGCTTTTATAAATAACAAGCAAGGAGAGGCAAGCAGTGATGAGTGAGACGGTGAGGAACTGGCTCTCTTTGAAGTCAGAGATTGTACGCAGCAAGCAACTGGTTACAGAATATATAGCTGTTATCCTATACTGATTTCGGCCCGGACACGTTGTACAGATGTGGCAGGGTCGCGTCATGATGCTGCTGGTGAGAGCTGCCAGAAGATGCTTCAATGGCACGGCCCTCTGTACATGCCAATGTCCCCTCACCCCAAGCGTCCTTCCAGAACCTTAGGTGCCAACTTTACAGTCGACAGTGAAGTTTCTGGTCGGCAGCAGTAGACATGAGCACTTTAGTTGAAACGGCTGCTACCATTATGCGATGGGGAGGTGGTGAAGGCAAGAAAATGAAGTAATTTGCTTTTATACATTACAAGCAAGGAGAGGCAAGCAGCGATGAGTGAGACGGTGAGGAACTGGCTCTCTTACTTTGAAGTCAGAGAAAGAACAGGCTTTTTTGGGGAAACATCATCTGACATTTGATCTTGGTCTGTGAATGAACAACAAATGTGACGAGATAAGAACAAGAATTACAGTTGTTTACAAAAAAGGTTGGAGTGAGTGAAAAAAGTGCTCATATGAAGGGCTCTTAGACAAAGAAAAAAGAAAACGTGCTAAAGCAGTTGATAATATGGGATCAATGCAAGTATACAAGTAACGGGACGGTGCTCCGTGGGAGGGAACAATTTGCGAAAAGGAGGGACAAGTAGAAAAGACTAGCCATTTGGAAGCAAGGCTGTTTAAAGGAGATTCAAAAAACAAATAAAAAGCAACGGGTGGGCAGTAAGCCCACAAAGTTAAGCGCTGTTGCGGCAAGACCTAAAAAAAAGAACTGGGCTGATGTTTCAGAATATATCAGAATTAGTACAAATGAAGCACATTTGTTTTGTATTACTGAAGTGTGGAGAAAAATATTTGAATATGATTGAAACACATTAATACACTAGGGGATGACATTTGCAAACATTATCATTTATGTGCAGTAAAACCATATTTCGATGTAAATGTAATGACCATTTCAATTGAAAATGTTTTGTCTGTAATGGCAGTGTGCTACCACACCAAGTATACTCCACACCACTCCACTCCAATCTATGCCACTCACTCCACGAAACAAAACTCCACGCTCCTCTACTTTTATTTTATTTATTTATTGCCTTTTATAAAGCGCGAACAAATACCCGCAGGCGTCTCGGCGCTGGACAAATTCGCATAACTTCAGCTCGGTATTAAATGCTCCAAAGGATTTTTAATGGAAGCTATTGATTAAAAAGCCATGTCTTTAATCTCTTGCGGAACTGGAGGAGTGTAGGGCTTAGCCTGATGTCTTGAGGCAAGGTGTTCCATAATTTGGGTGCCGCAACCAAAAAGCGGCGGTCGCCCCAGGACACTGTTTTGGAACGTGGGATCACTAACTGGTTAAGAGTGGAGGAGCAGAGCTGTCTGGAAGGTTGATAGGGAACCAACTGGTCCTTAAGAAAGTGCGGTCCTTGATTGTTAAGTGCCTTATACACTATACAAAGTGATTTAAACTTGATCCTATTCCGGATCGTCAACCAGTGGTATCTTTTAATGTTTTCTGATATGGCCGCAAATTTAGGTTTTCCAGAGAGCAAACGTGCTGCGGCATTTTGTATCGCCTGTAGCTTCGTCGTGACCCTAACCTGAGCATTTAAGAATAGGCCATGACCGTAGTCAAGGGACGATAAGACCAAAGAACTAACCAGAGTTTTAGTGGCTGCCGCTGGCAGGAACGGACTGATTTTCCTAATCATACGTAATTTGTAGTGGGCTGTGGTTGCTACTTTGTTCGCGTGATCCATAAAGTTGAGACCCTCATCAAAGGTGACTCCCAAGTTCCTGACCTTAGCTGCTGGACTTGGGAGTGCTCCAAATGTAGGTGGCCACCAGGATGATGACCAAACTGGTGATAGAGGTCCAAAAATGACTACCTCCGTTTTTTCGGAGTTGAGCTTCAGGCAATTTGTTGCCATCCACTCTCCAATTTCCAGCATTCCATTTTGGAAGCGTTGAGCCACCTCACGTCCGTCACCTTTGATGGCCAGTACCAATTGCGTATCGTCCGCATAGGAGGTTAGGCTCATCCCATGTGCTTTGATGACATTAGCAATGTCCGACACGTAGATATTAAATAGTGCGGACTAAGGGATGAGCCTTGAGGTACCCCACATGGCAACGAGAGCTTTGCAGATTGGTAAGGCCCCAGGGTGACAGCCTGGGTTCTGTCTGCGAGAAACGATGCGAGCATATCTCTTGCAGTATGGCAAATGCCCATCTTTCCGACACGGTCGACCAGGATCTTATGGTCGACCGTGTCGAAAGCTGCTGATAGATCAAGCAGTACCAAAACTGCTGTCCCGCCCTGGTCCTGAATTGCTCTCACATCATCTGCGGCTTTAATTAAGGCAGTTTCGGTACCGTGATACTTTCGGAAACCAAATTGTGTATCGTCCAGCAATCGGTGTTTCTCAATGTGCTCCGATAGTTGTAAATTCATATCCTTTTCAGCCACTTTGGCTATAAAAGGGAGGCTTGCTATTGGCCTGTAATTTTTTAGTTCATTTTTGTCCAGGCTTGGTTTCTTTAGAAGAGGTTTCAACAAAGTATTTTTTAGAGAGTTGGGATATATCCCAGAGCTCAATATGGAATTGCATACTTGTGTGATGACCGAAATAAAAGAGTCCATCACTGGTGGGAGGACTGAGAAAGGACAGGGGTCCAGCGCAGATCCTGTTTTAATTGTGGAAACAATGGTCCTTATATGGTTGATTGTTAGAGCTTTGAACCTAGTAAAGGCAATTGCCGGATGTGTACTGGAAGGAGAGGAGTTCATCATAGTGGGATTAGAAGTAAAGGCTTGGTAGATGTCATCCACTTTAGAGAAGAAGAAATTGGCCAGAGCATCACACAGTACTTGTGATGGGGGTGGAGTAAGATCGGGAACGTTGCCTGACAAAGTTTTGGTAATCTCATATAGTTGTTTGCTAGAGTTTTTGGCTTTCCCGATTTGATATGAGTAAAACGACTTTTTAGCCTTTACAATCATTGCTTTGTAGGCAGCCAATGATTCTTTGTAACGGATCCTGCTCACTGTATCGTACGTTTTTCTCCAATGCTTTTCCCTATTCTTATTGTGTTGTTTTTCCATTCTTAATTCATCAGTGTACCACGGAGCAGTTGGAGTAGATCTGTTCTTAGATATAGACTTGATGGGAACTAAAAGAATAGTGGCGTGGCCTAGCCAGTCCTGGAATTGTCGTGTTGCCATAATAGGTTCGGTAGACACCAGCGGTCGCGTACTGTACAGCTGTGTTTTTAGATCTAGCTGATTTATGTTCTTCCAAGCTTTAAAGGAGCCTAGGACGGAAGGAGTAACTTTCTTACTCGAAACTGCCTTAATTGTCATTTTACTAAATATAGCATAATGATCGGTCCACGGCATTGGTAAAATATCTGATACATGTAAACCCTCAACATTAGAAAATATACCATCCAAGGTATGCCCCGCCAAATGGGTAGCAGAGGCGACCAATTGTCTGAGCCCCAGTGTCTCCATATCTGTAATGAGAGCGGAGGTGTCTTTATGGTTGTTTTGTTCTAAATGGAAATTCATGTCGCCCAAGACCGTAAAGGACTCTTCGGTGGCTAGTGATTCCAATGTCGTGCTTAAATTAGCCAGAAAGTCTGTCTTTATTCCTGGGGGTCGGTATAAGAGTACCCCGTTAAAATTGCAAAGAGCACTAAGCTTAATTCCAAACTGCAGGGCTTCACATGAGGTGGCAGGAATGGGTGAGGTTCTAACTGCGAACCTTTCCCTAGCTATAATGGCCAGCCCACCACCTCTTTTTCTTACTCTGTCCTGTCGATAGACTTTATAACCGCTAGGTGTTGCGATCACTAGATCAGGTTCCGACGAATCGTCGGTCCATGTTTCCGTAATAAAAAGAAGGTCAAGGTTAAAGTCAGTAATAAGATCCGCTATTTCCTGACTATGTTTGCACAATGAGCGCGCATTAATGAGAGCCATAACAATGGTTGTATGTCTAAAATTAGTTTGTAACTTGGCGTGCGTCTTGAAATTGTTTGTTGGTATCGCACTGTTACAATGTGGACAAAGCGTGATTGCTTCCTTTGGGGCTAATGTTGGGTCACGTATTATACAGCCTGGAGCAGGCAGAGGTCGGAGTTCCATCAGGGAGGTACGGGAGTAGACCAGATTTCGTTTGGTAAGAGCCAGGCCAGGGGTCATGGCCCTAGGCCCGGTCCCGGCGCAGACGGGCGCAGACGGGCGCAGACGGGCTTGCATTTGGCGCGCCCGCTGCGCCCGCCCGCTGCGCGGACGGGAACGTCTTATGCTTTTATACATGTGTAAGACAGGGTTGGAGGAGGGGGAGTGTCCAACAACTACACCGCAACCCTACCTCCCAGCAAGATGGCGGCTGAGGTGGGTCGAGTCAGGTGTCAGCGCCTGGAAAACGGCTGCGCTGTGGGCAGGGAGAGCGAGTTAAGAACCTCGGAGTGACGGTAATCTCGCGCCGAGGTAAGGGGCGATATTTAAGAAAGTACTGTTTAAAATATTTACAAGTTTTTAAAAAGGCGCTATTCTCAAATCAATAGCGTGCAGTCAATCCAAAGTGCAAAGAGGAGCAAAGATCCCCCGGCTTCCGCCTCAGGGGAGAAATACACGAATGTCACGCGGAGATAATTTACACCCTTAAGTATCCTGGGAGGGGGAAGGGCCCAACAACTACACCGCAACCCTACCTCCCAGCAAGATGGCGGCTGAGGTGGGTCGAGTCAGGTGTCAGTGCCTGGAAAACGGCTGCGCTGTGGGCAGGGAGAGCGAGTTAAGAACCTCGGAGCGACGCTAATCTCGCGCCGAGGTAAGGGGTGATATTTAAGAAAGTACTGTTTAAAATAGTTACAAGTTTTTAAAAAGGCGCTATTCTCAAATCAATAGCGTGCAGTCAATCCAAAGTGCAAAGAGGAGCAAAGATCCCCCGGCTTCCGCCTCAGGGGAGAAATACACGAATGTCACGGGGAGATAATTCACACCCTTAAGTATCCTGGGAGGGGGGAGGGCCCAACAACTACACCGCAACCTTACCTCCCAGCAAGATCAATCAATCAATCAGTGACACTTATAGAGCGCGCTACCTACCCGAAGGGTCTCAAGGCGCTGGGGGGGGGGGGTGCCGCTACTGCTCGAACAGCCAGGTCTTCAGCTTCTTCCTGAAGGAGAGGTGGTCTTGGGTCAGGCGCAGGTCGGTCGGGAGGGAGTTCCAGGTCTTGGCGGCCAGGTAGGAGAAGGACCTTCCTCCTGATGTCGCTCTACGGATGCGGGGGACGGCGGCGAGGGCGTGGTTGGCTGATCGGAGGTGGCGTTTGGGAGCGTAGAAGTTGACTCGGCTGTTGAGGTAGCTCGGGCCTTGGTCGTGTAGGGCTTTGTGTGCGTGGGTGAGGAGGCGGAACGTGATTCTTTTGTTGACGGGGAGCCAGTGAAGGTCTCTCAGATGTCCGGAGATGTGGCTGGTTCGTGGGAGGTCGAGGATGAGTCTGGCTGAGGCGTTCTGGATCCGCTGGAGTCTCTTCTGGAGCTTGGCGGTGGTCCCGGCGTAGAGGGCGTTGCCGTAGTCCAGCCGGCTGGTGACGAGGGCCTGGGTGACTGTCTTCCTGGTCTCGGTGGGGATCCACCAGAAGATCTTCCGTAGCATGCGCAGGATGTTGAAGCACGCCGAGGAGACGTTGTTGACTTGCCTGGTCATGGAGAGGGAGGAGTCCAGGATGAAGCCCAGGTTGCGTGCGTGGTCCGTCGGTTTGGGTGTGGTGCCCAGGGCGGGGGGCCACCAGGAGTCGTCCCAGGCGGAGGGCGAGGAGCCCAGGATGAGGACCTCCGTCTTGTCCGAGTTCAGTTTCAGGCGGCTGGTCGTCATCCACTCGGCTACCTCTTTCATCCCTTCGTGCAGGTTGGCTCTGGCGGCGGCGGGGTTGTTGGTCAGGGAGAGGATCAGCTGGGTGTCGTCGGCGTAGGAGATAATGCTGAGGTTGTGTTTGCGTACGATGGCCGCGAGGGGGCTCATGTAGACGTTGAAGAGGGTTGGGCTCAGAGAGGATCCTTGGGGGACGCCGCAGATGACTTCGGTGGCCTCTGACTTGTACGGTGGTAGGCGGACTCTCTGTGTTCTTCCGTCGAGGAAGGAGATGATCCATTCCAGTGCCTTCCCCTGGACTCCGGCGTTGTCGAGGCGCTGCACTAGGGTGCGGTGGCAGACCGTGTCGAAGGCCGCGGAGAGGTCAAGGAGGATGAGGGCCGCTGTTTCTCCATTGTCCATCAGGGCTCGGATGTCATCGGTGGCGGCGATGAGGGCGGTCTCGGTGCTGTGATTGGCTCGGAAGCCGGACTGTGAGGGGTCGAGGGATCCGTTCGTCTCGAGGAAGGCGGCCATCTGCTTGTTGACGTTCTTCTCAATGACTTTGGCTGGAAACGGGAGGAGCGAGATGGGGCGGTAATTCTTGAGGTCGGTGGGGTCCGCTGTTGGTTTCTTGAGTAGAGCGCTGAGTTCGGCGTGCTTCCAGCTCTCCGGGAAGGTGGCGGTGTCGAAGGATGTGTTGATGATGTCTCGCAGGTGGGGTGCGATGACTGCGTCGGCCTTGTTGAAGACGTGGTGAGGGCAGGGGTCGGTTGGTGATCCGGAGTGGATGGAGTTCATCGTGCAGATGGTGTCTTCGGTGCTGATCGGGGTCCAGGCGTGGAGGGTGGTGGTGGGGGGTGGTTGTTCGGTCATGGTGTGCGTTGGTTGGTTGTTGAAGCTGTTGTGTATGTCCGCGATCTTGTTGTGGAAGTATGAAGCGAGGGAGTTGCAGAGGTCTTGCGATGGGGTGATGTCGTTGTTTCCTGCGCTGGGGTTGGAAAGCTCTTTCACGATGTTGAAGAGTTCCTTGCAGTTGTGTGCGTTGTTGTCCAGCCGGTCCTTGAATGCTGTTTTCTTGGCGGCGCGGATCAGCTGGTGGTGTTTCCGGGTGGCGAGTTTGAAGGAGGTCCTGTTGTCCGGTGTCGGTTCCCTTTTCCAGACTTTCTCGAGGGCTCGGCAGTTCTTCTTGGGGCTCTTGAGTTCGTCGGTGAACCATGGGGCCTTCTTGCTGCCGGGTCTGCTAGGCGGGGTCCTCAGAGGGGCGAGCTCGTCCGCGCAGATGCTGATCCACTTCGTGAGGTTGTCGGCGGCCTGGCTGGGGTCTGCTGAGCTGGCAGGAGGGTGCTGGCTCAGGGACGTGGCGAGCTGGTCTGCTGTGATCTTGTTCCAGCTTCTGCGGGCGGTCTGTTGCTGGTGGTGGTGGGTCGTCGTTCTCTTGAAGGTGAAGTGGACGCAGCTGTGGTCCGTCCATTGAAGCTCAGTGGCGTGGCTGAAGCTGACGTCTTTGCTGGAGGAGAAGACTGCGTCGAGTGTGTGTCCGGCGCGGTGGGTGGGGGTGGACACCAGTTGCTTGAGTCCCAGGTTGGCGAGGTTGTCGAGCAGGGTGCTGGAGTTGCGGTCGTTGTTGTTTTCCAGATGGAAGTTGAGGTCTCCCAGGAGGATGTAGTCAGCGGAGGGGAGGGCATGCGGGCTGACGAAGTCGGCGATGTCCTCGCTGAAATGTGTGCGTGGTCCAGGGGGTCGGTAGATCAGGGTGCCTCTGAGGGTGGTGTTCGGGTTGGTGTGGATCTGGAAATGCAGGTGTTCGGCGCTGGTCAGGGTGTTGTCGGTGCTGGTCGTGAGACGGATGGTGTTCCTGTGGATGATGGCGATGCCTACTCCCATCTGGTTGGCGTTGCGGTCCCTGCGGACGATCTTGTAGCCTTCTGGGATGGCGATGGCGATGTCGGGAGCTGAAGAGGCGTTCATCCAGGTCTCTGTGAGGAAGGCAACGTCAGGGGCTGTGGCGTCTAGGAGGTTCCAGAGTTCTACGGCGTGTCTGTGGACGGAGCGGGTGTTGAGCAAGATGCACTTGAGGTGTGTGCTGCTGGTGTTCGACTTGGCGGGTGCTGGTGTGAGGCAGGTCCGGATGCAGGCGAACTTGCAGGCGTGGCAGCTGAAAGGTCCGTGGGTGCGTCGTGGAGTGGCTTGGTGGCACTCTGGGCGTCGGCCGGTGTTGAGTGCGCTGAGGGTGGCGGCGGAGTACGTCCTGCGGGTCGGTCGGGATCGTCGAGGTCCAGGGGTCCTGGCCCTGGGCGCGGTCCAGGCGCGGACGGGCGCAGACGGGCTTACCTTTGGCGCGCCTTCGGCGCACAATCGGCGCGCCCGCTGCGCGTCAACGCTGCGCGTTCGCACGGTCGCCATTTAAGGCGAAGTGCGCGGGTGGGCGGAGCAGCTGGGAGGCGGGAGCGGGGAGGATTACAGAAGAGAAGAAAGGGGCGGGGACAAGCGGCAGTGGCGGGAAGGGAGGGCGGAGGGCGGCGGACAACACGGAAGGAGAGCCAGAAACACGGGTGAAAGGGGGATAAACAAAACAGGCACAAATCTGCTACAAAACAAGGGATATAAGGGGAAAGATACCAAGTTACACGGAGTAACTAAACAGGCACAACTGTTAGACAAAACAAGGGAAAAAGGAAAAAATAAAGGAGATACACGAAGTTATGGAAAAACAGGCACAAATGCTTGACAAAACAAACCCTGCTGCGGAGGCAGCCGGCAGCCGGCAAAACGAGGCAGTAGCGAGGCAGAGGGCGGGCAAGATGGCGGTTGAGGTGGGTCGAGTCAGGTGTGAGCGCCTGGAAAACGGCTGCGCTGTGGGCAGGGAGAGCGAGTTAAGAACCTCGGAGCGATGCTAATCTCGCGCCGAGGTAAGGGGCGATATTTAAGAAAGTACTGTTTAAAATATTTACAAGTTTTTAAAAAGGCGCTATTCTCAAATCAATAGCATGCAGTCAATCCAAAGTGCAAAGAGGAGCAAAGATCCCCCGGCTACCGCCTCAGGGGAGAAATACACAAATGTCACGGGGAGATAATTCACACCCTTAAGTATCCTGGGAGGGGGGAGGGCCCAACAACTACACCGCAACCCTACCTCCCAGCAAGATGGCGGCTGAGGTGGGTCGAGTCAGGTGTCAGCGCCTGGAAAACGGCTGCGCTGTGGGCAGGGAGAGCGAGTTAAGAACCTCGGAGCGACGCTAATCTCGCGCCGAGGTAAGGGGCGATATTTAAGAAAGTACTGTTTAAAATATTTACAAGTTTTTAAAAAGGCGCTATTCTCAAATCAATAGCGTGCAGTCAATCCAAAGTGCAAAGAGGAGCAAAGATCCCCCGGCTTCCGCCTCAGGGGAGAAATACACGAATGTCACGGGGAGATAATTCACACCCTTAAGTATCCTGGGAGGGGGGAGGGCCCAACAACTACACCGCAACCCTACCTCCCAGTAAGATGGTGGCTGAGGTGGGTCGAGTCAGGTGTCAGCGCCTGGAAAACGGCTGCGCTGTGGGCAGGGAGAGCGAGTTAAGAACCTCGGAGCGACGCTAATCTCGCGCCGAGGTAAGGGGCGATATTTAAGAAAGTACTGTTTAAAATATTTACAAGTTTTTAAAAAGGCGCTATTCTCAAATCAATAGCGTGCAGTCAATCCAAAGTGCAAAGAGGAGCAAAGATCCCCCGGCTTCCGCCTCAGGGGAGAAATACACGAATGTAAGTCTACTCCACACCACTTACCCCACTTCAATCCACCCCACTCCAATCTATCCCACTCCACTCCAAATACCCCAAACCATCCCACTACAATTCATCCTATTCCAATCTATCCATTCCCAATTTACCCACTACAATCTACCCCACTCTAACTCAATCTACCCCATCCCGCTCCAAACTACCCCAGTCCACCGCACTCATCTCAGATTTACCCCACTCTGCTCCAATATAACCCAGTCTACCTCACTCCACTTCAATCTACCCCATCCCACTCCAAACTACCCCACTCCAATCTACCCTACTACACTCAATCTAACCCAATCAACCCCACCACACTCCAATCTACCCCACTCCACCCCAATCTACCGCACTCCACTCCGATTTACCCCACCCTGCTCCAATATACCCCAGGCTACCCCACTCCACTTCAATTTACCCCAACTCTAATCTACTCCAATTTAACTGACTTCACCCCAATCTACCTCGCTCTACTTCAGTCCAATTTACCCAACTCCATTTCAATTTACCTCACTGTGATCTATCCAACTCATCTACACTCATACCACAATCTACCCACACCAAACTACCACAATCGACCATAATCTACTGCACTCCACTGTAATCTACCCCACTCCACCAAATCTATTCCTCCCCACTTCACCCTATCTACCCCACTCCACCCAATCTACCCCTCTCCACTTCATCCAACCTGCCCCACTCCAAACTACCACAATCTACTCACTCCAAACTACCACAATCTACCCCACTACAATCTACCATAATCTACTGCACTCCACTGTAATCTACCCCACTACACCTAATCTATCCCTCCCCACTTCATCCAATCTACCCCACTCCATCCAATCTACCCCACTCCATCCAATCCACCCCACTACAATCCACCCAATCTACCCCATTCCACTCCAACCTAATCTACCCCACAACACTCCACTCCAATCTATCCAATTCCACTCCACCCCACTCTACCCAAACCTAACTCATTCCAGTCGAATCAAATCCACTCCACGTTACTCCAATCTACCCTACCCCACTCCACGCCAAACGTACCTATCCCAATCTACCCCACTCAAATCTACTCCAATCAATTCCACCACACTCTACCCCACCCCAACCGAATCTACCCTACACCACTCTATATAACTCAACTCTATTCTACTCCAGTCCAATGTACCGCAATCCAAACTACCCCAATATACTGCACTCTAATCTACTCCACTCCAGTCTTCCCCACTCTACTCCAATCTACCTCATTCCACCCCACTCTTTCCCAATCTATCCCACTCCAATCCACTCCACTCCACCTCAATCTACTCCACTTCGACCAAATCTACCTCAATTCAATCTACCCCATTTGACTCCAATCTACCCCATTGCACTCTAGCCCAACTTATCCCACTTCCATCTACCCCATTCAATGTCGTGCCACTAACTTTTAGCCATGCCTAACAGCAGTCACACTGGGGTACATAATGGCTAAAACACGTTGCCAAAGCCAATAGCTTTCAGATAGGAGACACCTATTTGTTTTGCCAATGCTTGTTTTCAGTGTTTTGTTTTTTTCTTCATCATATACACACGCAACAGTTCCCTGCAGCCAACTCCAAGCAGGCACAGGTGTTCAACGGTGCCTGGGCACAGCAGGGAATTCGCTGAAGGGCCTGGCTTATATTTTTTTCTTTATTCTTTTTAAGGGTTCCCGGATACTTTCTTGGGGTTCTCGGACCCTTGCAAACTCGTGTATCCTTATTGGACATCGATAGGGTTTCAGACCGAGCAGCAGGTCTCCGAACATCACAAATGTCCACCAGGGTACAAGGACAATTACTGTGCCTGCGCAGACACCTGCCTAAGGTTTGCGGACCTCAAGGGTCATGATGTGGAATCCAACCTCTGTCTCAAAATCAGCAATTTCTTTCTACATTTTATCATTAGGCAGCACCTGTGCCAAGGAGAGACAGGATGGCACCACAGCTCTTTATGGCTTCTTTAGTATTTTTACAGGATGCGGGAACAAGTCTCTTCAGCATGTAATGGCTCAAGATGTAGCCAGCCAATCAGGGAGCTTCAGGTTTGCAGACCCAACTTTGGGTTTACGTATCCGAAATGGATGACGGGAGAAAAAGCTTCCTCATCCAATCGGATCCAATAGATTTTTACATTTGGGTCTGCTAGTCCAGACGCACGGACCATTCATGGGCTAAAGGTCCAGCTAGCTCTATCTTAAATGACTAGTGGCTTAATTTGAGGACCACAAAAAAAACACTGCATGAAACTAGCCATGCCAATCCCAAATAGTTTTGTGCAGATTCATTGAACGGTACCTAAGTTATTATATGTAATTATATTACATGGGATTCTGTAATCCCTGTATAAATGGCAGTCTCTAATTTCTTTATAATCAGGAATTTGTGACGCACCAAGTCAGTGATTATGAAGAAGGGACGTCAGAACTCGGCTTTTATAAGTTTTTACAGTCGAGTCCCGAGGGCACAATGCCTGCTGCCAGCGCCAGCAGCTGATGTGAAAAGAAGGTCAAGTCACGAAGCATAATTGAAGCAGCTGTTTAAAGCAACAAACAGAACTTTGCTTTTATCACTTCTTCTTTATGTTACTAGCTTACTATGAGAAGCAGAGGGAATATGTTTATTAGTTTCCTTAGATAAAGGAAGGGTGGAATATTTCTGCATGTTTCTACACGTTTCGAGCTACTGCAGCTTTTTTTTTCAATGGACTTTTATTGAACAGTTTCTAACATCTTTTTGGAAGAAATATCTAACAGTTTTGATGTTTACTTTTGCACAAGATGTTTTAAGTTCATTCTTCATGTTTCCAAATATGTTAGCTGCTGCATATGTAGGAGCTACGCCCCAAGATTTTTTTATGAACGGTGATGGTGTGACCATGTATTATATGGGATAAAGTACCACCTGGTGCATATGATAAGATTATTGCAAGTCACCTCAGAATTCCAAAACCTTTGTGTATCTGTCTATCATGAGGTGGTGTGCACTCCTGGAGAACCCTGCAGTCAATCAATCAATCAATCAATCATAGCACTTGTATAGCGCGCTACTCACCCGGAAGGGTCTCAAGGCGCTTGGGGGAAGGGGTCCGCTACTGCTCGAACAGCCAGGTCTTGAGTTGTCTCCTGAAGGCGAGGTGGTCCTGGGTCAGCCGAAGGTGGATGGGGAGGGAGTTCCATGTCTTGGCCGCCAGGTAGGAGAAAGATCTGCCTCCGGCGGTGGCTGTTCGGATGCGTGGTACGAAGGCAAGGGCGAGGCTAGCAGACCGCAGCTGGCGGGTGGGCGTGTGGAAGGTCAGGCGGTCGTTGAGGTACTTAGGGCCCAGGTCGTGGAGAGACTTGTGTGCGTGGGTGAGGAGCCTGAAGGTGATCCTCTTGTTGACGGGGAGCCAGTGCAGGTCCCTCAGGTGGCCGGAGATGTGGCTGCGTCGGGGGATGTCCAGGATGAGTCGGGCGGAGGCGTTCTGGAAGCGTTAGAGTCTTTTCTGTAGCTTGGCTGTGGCTCCGGCGTAGAAGGTGTTACCGTAGTCCAGTCGGTTGGTGTCGAGGGCCTGGGTGACCGTCTTCCTGGTTTCGGTCGAGATCCATCGGAAGATCTTGCGGAGCATGCGGAGGGTGTGAAAGCATGACGAGGAGACGGCGTTGACTTGTCTGGTCATCGAGAGGGTGGAGTCCAGGATGAAGCCCAGGTTGCGTGCGTGGTCTGTTGGCTTGCGGGCGGTGCCCAGGGCTGGGGGCCACCAGGAGTCGTCCCAGGCGGAGGGTGATGGTCCCAGGATGAGGACTTCCGTCTTGTCTGAGTTCAGTTTCAGGCGGCTGCTCTTCATCCACTCGGCGACGTCTTTCATCCCTTCGTGGAGGCTGGTTCTGGTGGTGTCGGGGTCTCTGGTGAGGGAGAGGATCAGCTGGGTGTCGTCGGCGTAGGAGGTGATGTTGAGGTTGTGTTGGCGTGCGAAGGTAGCGAGAGGTCTCATGTAGACGTTGAAGAGGGTGGGGCTGAGTGATGATCCTTGCGGGACGCCGCAGATGACTTCGGTGGCCTTTGATCGAAACGGGGGGAGGCGGACTCTCTGTGTTCTTCCGGCGAGGAATGAGATGATCCACTTCAGTGCCTTCTCTTGGATGCCGGTGTTGATGAGGCGTTGGACTAGGGTGCGGTGGCAGACAGTGTCGAATGCTGCGGAGAGGTCCAGGAGGATGAGTGCCGCTGTTTCCCCGTTGTCGAGCAGTGCTCGGATGTCGTCGGTGGCTGCGATGAGGGTGGTCTCGGTGCTCTGGTTGGCTCTGAAACCGGACTGCGAGGGGTCGAGGGATACATTCGTCTCGAGGAAGGCGGCAAGCTGTCTGTTGGCAATCTTCTCGATGACTTTGGCAGGAAAAGGGAGGAGCGAGATGGGGCGGAAGTTTCTGAGGTCGGTGGGGTCTGCTGTTGGTTTCTTCAGTAGGGCGCTGAGCTCGGCATGCTTCCAGCTCTCCGGGAACGTGGCGGTGTCGAAGGAGGTGTTGATGACGTCTCGGAGTTGGGGTGCGATGGTGCAGTCGGCCTTGTTGAAGACGTGATGGGGGCAGGAGTCAGTCGGAGATCCGGAGTGGATGGTGTTCATCGTGCGGGCTGTGTCTTTGGTTGTTACCGTGGTCCAGGTGCGGAGGGTGGCGGTGGGGTGCGTTGGTGTGAGGGTGGTGCGCCGAAGCTGTTGTGGATGTCGGCGATCTTGCGGTGGAAGAACGAGGCGAGGGAGTCGCAGAGATCTTGTGAAGGAGTGATGTCGTTGTTGCCGGTGCTGGGGTTGGAGAACTCTTTGACGATGCTGAAGAGTTCCTTGCTGTTGTGGGCGTTGTTGTCCAGTCGATCCTTCAGTGATTTCTTCTTGGTGGTGTGGATGAGCTGGTGGTGCTTGCGGGTGGCGTGTTTGAGGGCGGTCATGTTGTCAGTGGTCTGGTCGAGGAGACAGGCTTTCTCGAGGGTGTGGCAGGTCTTCTTGGAGTCCTTGAGTTCGTCGGTGAACCAGGTGGCCTTCTTGCTTCTGGGTTTGCTGGGAGGGTTCTTCAGTGGTGCGAGGTTGTCGGCGCAGGCGGTCAGCCACTGCGTGAAGTTACGGGCTGCTTCGTTGGGGTCGGGTGTGCTGGCAGGTGGGTTCTGGCTAAGGGTGGTGGTGAGCTGGTCGGCGGTGATCTTGCTCCAGCTTCTGTGAGGAACCTGTTGCGGGTAGTGGTGGGTAGTGGTTTTTCTGAAGCTGAAGTGGACGCAGCTGTGGTCGGTCCAGTGAAGTCCGGTGCAGTGACAACAACATCCCTGGTCAGCCCTGCTGTTGAGGCCAAATACATACCAGGATTTTTATATCAGGAACTGGAGACGGCTGCGTCTTACCCAATGCAACTGTGAAACTGGAAACACAGTTCCCTCTCTAGACTGAGCATGTCTGCTATTCTCAATGAACACCAAATCACTTGCATCCGACTATTACTTGTGATTCTGGCCAGTAATTCCTTTCATGAATAGCGCTATTTCCAGTTCCTCAGCCTGGAATGGGGACGATCATGGAACGTCAAGAGCTACTGGCCTATTTGTCTCATGCACAGTCCCATTACCAGGCGTGTTTCTGCACAGGAAGGATGCAGTCCAGTGTGGAAACAGAGGAGGAGATTGCAGGGAAACATCTGCACCCTGTGTACTCGTACTTTGGGGGTCAGTATCGCTCAGTGGGTTCCATCCAAACCATAATCCTCCCCTCAGAGACTTTCTAAAATCTGCCCATACGCATTTTGAACAGGTTACATGTGTTAGTATGCACTCCGAGAGTCCATTTATAGTGAAACACATACCTGGGGTAGCTTCGAACAGCAATAATGGTGCATTAGGGAATTCCTGCTTCAAGCATAGGTGTTGCTGTAGGCACTGGGTTTGTTGTGACCTCAACTCATCAAAGGACAATAGCCCAGACTCTAAGTGTTCGTCTGATGAATTCCCATCAGGTGACACGGGTTGTAGGCACTGGTTCTCCTGGGGATGTTGGAAATGAAAACACATCAGTTCTTCCTCCAAGTGATCATCAGGTCCATTCCCATCTGGTAGCGGGGGTTGTATACGGTGGTTTTGCTGTGGTTCGTGTCCTTCAGGAAATAGTGGGTGTGGGCAGAGGTTCTGTTGCTGGTCCCAGCTATTATCAGACAATGGGGATGGTTATTGCTTCAGGGGCTCATCTGGCTCCCACTCCTCTGGGAACGCCGTCTGGATGCTCTGGTCTTGCTGTGGTGTCTGCCCATCAACAAATTCTGAGTGAAGACACAGGTTTGCCTCCAGTGACCTGCCTGGAGGATCTGTCTGAGGGCATCTGGATACAGTACAATCCTGCTGTACTCCATTTCTATCTGGAAACCCAGGTTGCAAGCACTGGTCCTGCTGTGGGTGACGTAGATCAGGAAACATTGGCTGTAGACAAAGTTTTGGCTCCTCTGGACGCCCTTGAACATCAGTTGGCGAGAAGAGCGTACAGTCCTGCTTTGGTGCATGCCCATCAGAAAACACTGTCTGGAGACACAAGCTCGGTCCACCTGGCCTATCAGGTTGAGGTGTCACAGGAGACCGGCTAACAGCACAATCTCTAATACTCGCCGGACAGACCACCTCCAAAGACACTGCGCCATTATCTAGGGAACCTTGATCCTTTTCTATCCAGATTTTCTTAATCAGCCCAGCGACTCTAGAAGGTACTTCCTCCACAGTATTCATCAAGTTATCCAGTTTGGCTTCCAACTCCTCCAGCATGGATAGAAGGATAAAGTGGGGCAGGTTCTCCGAAAGCGGTTCCAGGCCCTGGTCCCTCTGAGCATCATTTCGGGATCTTGAAGTTGAGACGTCATGAAGAGGTAAAGATGGGACTCTGGCTCTTATGGATTCATGTGAACACTGCGCTGTCACTTTCTTTCCTGGAGCCCGTCTTCTGCCCATTCTGGTAAATTAATGTTCAAGTCTCAAGTTTCTGCAGAGGAGAGGAAAAGAGAAAAGACAACACGTTATCACAGGACAGTTCGGGGCAAAATACTCATTCCTATCACACTAACCCCAGTGTGATCAGAGAACATCGCTCATTTCTAAAACCAGAAAAAAATTAATCATTAAAATGTCACAATACCCGCTACATAGTTCATATATTATGAAAGGCACGGATTTGAAATGTGTTTCCAACACTATGTCTGTTCCTTGGTCTGCTCAAATTGTACACTGTGCTACCACAAAAAGAGAATATTGTAACTGCCTTGCAGCAATTGAAGGATTATAATACCCTGGCAGACAAGACTGCGCTATCATCCTCACTTGCACTGTACAACTCTCTTTTGCAATATTCAGTTCAGTGACTGAAGCACGTTCCAACATACCAAACCTCTACAGGATCTAAAAAACGCTTGTTATGTTATTGCATATATAGAGAGCATGTTCAACCTGGGGTTTCTTGGAACTGAATCAGAAATACATAAAAGAGGAGATAACAAATCAGACCAGGGAAGAATCTAGTCTGAATAGGCTTGTGGGCTGTCAGGTTTCTGGATGAAAGGAGCTTGTACCAAAGCTGCGTCCACCTGATCTGATCTTCTATAATTTTGCAATAGCAAGTAAATTCTAGTGAGGCGATCTCTGGTTTTGTACGGGTGTATGCATTTCCACCTGGTTTGCAATGAAGTGAGTGGCAAGACCTCTCGAACCTTTAGGGCTGAGGCAGTGGGTCTGATAGTGGATTTGTTATTTCAATATAGGTGTGACGCGTGCCAACCTGTGAAGATGATGTAGTAAACAAGCTGCGTCGCTGTGAATTACTTGTAGTCCATGAATGGTGATACTGGGTATTCTTACATATACTCGGTTGGCATGATGAGATCTAGATAGGACTGCGGCCACCGCTATTGATTTTCTTGTCTAAAGGGGGAGGAGTGGGGTTAGTTTCTGAAGCAGTTTCAGCACAAATCTGCATTTAGATCCTACTGCTCCAGCAGCTGGGTCTTTCTAAGATTGCTATCGATTATCACTCAGAGGCTTTTAGCTGTGGGTTTAGACTCCGGTAACAATCTCATTTTTGTAGGAGAGTAAAGTTGGTTCTAAAGATTGGTCTTATTCTTTCGAATTATTATTATTATTATTATTATAGACATTTGTAAAGCGCGACTGTCACCGTTGCAGGCATCCTGGCGCTGAAAGATCAGAGGAGACGGAAGAGAAACACACAGGGAGTGAGAGCGGGCTAACCAGGGAATAGCCAAGTTTTAATCTTTTTTCTGAACGAGAGGAGTTCATTGATGTGCCTAATCTCGCTAGGGAGAGTGTTCCATAATCTGGCAGCTGCCACCTCGAAAGATCTACCTCCGGCTCTGACTTTCCTGAATCTAGGTACGACTACTAGTTTGGCATCAGAGGATCGGAGCTGTCTGGTTGGAGTGTACCATGCAAATTTAGATTGTAAGGGAGCTGGGCCAGATCCATGGAGAGCCCTAAAGACTATACAGAGGGCCTTGAATTGAATCCTCTGTCTTATGGTAAGCCAGTGCAATTTTGCCAAAGCAAACGCACCATGAGATCTTCTCGGCAGCCCCAGAGCCAGTTTAGCAGCTGCTGATTGGACCCTCTGGAGCCTGTCTAGCAGGAACTCAGGGGACCCGAGCAGGAGGGCATTACAATAGTCCAACCTGCTAAGGATGGTACATCTAACCACTTGGGCGTGGGCATGGGTAGGTAAGAGGGGCAAAACTTTCCTTAGGGAGCGAAGGATGGCAAAGCAACAGGCAGACGTTTTTAGAACATGCGTCTCCATGCTCAGTCTATGATCCAACATGACCCCTAGGTTGCGGACTGATTCCACCGGCTGTACATTGGACCCTGTTTCCGGGGGCCAAAAATTGATTGGAAATGGTTGGGGAATCCTAGTACCGGCACTGAAGAGCACCTCCGTCTTCCCTGCGTTAAACTGAAGGGAGTTATCCTTCAGCCACCGAGACGTGTCACGCAAACAATTGTGTAGGATCTCCACAGAAGTTGAGTCCTCTCCTTCCAGGGAGAGGATCATCTGCGTGTCGTCGGCGTAGTTGATAATCCTGATGCCGAAGCTTTTGATGAGGGAGATCAGAGGTCTGAGGTATAAATTAAAGAGTATAGGGCTGATTGCCAAGCCCTGAGGGACTCCATGTGTTACCCGGGAAAAAGCTGACTGGAACGGTGGCATGGATACTGCCTGCTGCCTATCCTGCAGAAATGAATGAAACAATTGCAGCGCGGTGTCTCTCACTCCTGCCTCCCAGAGCCGCCTCATTAGAATCTTATGGTTCACCATGTCAAAGGCGGCAGACATGTCGAGCAGGATCAGGAACGCTGCCTGTCTTCTGTCACAGTTTGGTCAATATTCAGTTTTAGCTGATTCAACCTCATCAAGAAATTATCAAATTGCTTCATTTTTTGAACCTGGAGTGGTGAGGCTGACATTCCATTGATAAGAATTATCTGAGAGCTGGTGTATTTATAAAGCCTGTATTAATGTATCGCCATGTGTGTATGGTTTCATTTCCTGCTTGTGGATCAAGTTAGAAAAATCTACCGGAATACAAACGCTGATCAAATACTGATTGGACAGTATGCAAGGAAGGATGATTATATTCAGTCAATTTGAATTATACGCCCAGATCAGATCTTAGGGATTTCATTTTATGTGATCTGAGCATGTAATGTGTTGGTGTAAATTCAACATCATTAAATCAGCAAATTCATTATCTTTAGGGACCGAGTTGTCGTCATCAATTCGAAACTTGAGAAAGGAAAGCAGATCTACCCCTTCAGTTTGAGTAATTTGTAAAAGAGATGTGTGGATCCACAGGAGAATAATTGCTGATATCTCACCTCCTTTCTCTGAGTTTGATCTCTTTTGGTCATCTTCGGGTATGGCTTCTGGAGATCTGAAGTAGATTCCCCTGACAACCAGGTTTCAGTTAAGAACAGGATTCTAATAATTTGAGTATTTCCACCTTATCTTTGTCTAGGGAGGGTGGGTTTAGTAAAGCCACTTTTAACCACTCCTCAATCTGAGGGCTGTTAAAGAGTCTTATTGTTTGTTGGTCCAAAGTGAGGGCTGTTGAATACCAGATTACTCTATATGTGTGGCTGGCATACACGCCATTTGCCTCTAAAAACGAGACAAACTTGGGGGAGATACTAAAATCTGTGTAGCTGAAAGACTTTAGATCTTATTCAGAATATGAGAATTATTGAGTATACTACCTGACTTCTGGTCCCAGCAGTGGCGGCCAGGTGTGCCTGGGAGCAGACAGGCTTGTCTTTGGCAAAATGCTTGCAACACACACACCAAATGTTTGCAACAAACACGCACACAAAAAAATTACTCTTTAATAAGTCCATTCAATTCTGTACTCACAGATGTGACACAAACTCCAGCTCTCACTTGTACAGCCTCACACCTCATTTAGAAATGGATTAATGTAACAAACCAGATATCTCATAACCACATCTTCAATGCTGCACAATTACACAGGCATTGTGCTCTGCTGTGCGCACACACACGTGAAACACAATTCATCCCCAGGCACAAAGACCTACACACTGGAAATAAGTAATCAGACGGATCAGTCACATACACGCTCATATATAATGTATCCACCCAAGACGACCAATCACAAACAAGCACATACACAATGTCTCACACACAAATAACACTTCCATACATTTTGTAGTGAAAGTTTAGGCTTCGTCCAAGCCATTCACGGGCATCAACTACTCCAAGAGACCTACACACAGGGTGGGCACAGATCTGCACAATCACATGTAACACCTCAAATAATCACGGCTCACTCTCGACCACAAAGTTCTTGCAGTCTCTTCAACAGAGCTGTGACATCCCAGAGTCTCTGAGGCAACACTGCATGTGGAATGCTGTTGTGGGAGTTGGAAGGTGTCAGTATCTGAGGAGGAAGCAGATCTGTGGGTGGAGCATTCTGTAAGAAATAAACTCCTCCTTTCTATCACCACCATGGACACGCGATACTTCATATATTAGCGACACGCGGAAATATGGAAAAATGTACAAGGCTTCAATATCACATTGTGAGAGTACTGAGGGTCTGTGAATTTTAGGTTAAAAAAACCCTTGAATCAGGTGATAACTCAGAGAAACGTCACTTCTTCAAACACTCCACGCATTGCATGTGTGCTGCACTTTACAGCACAAACACAACCTGCCCTGCACTTTACAGCACAAACGCAACCTGCCCTGCACTTCACAGCACAAACACAACCTGCCCTGCACTTCACAGCGCAAACACAACCTGCCATGCACTTTACAGCACAAACACACCTTCCCTGCACTTTACAGCACAAACGCAACCTGCCCTGCACTTCACAGCACAAACACAACCTGCCCTGCACTCCACAGCACAAACACAACCTGCCCTGCACTGCACAGCACAAACCCAACCTGCCCTGCACTGCACAGCACAAACACAACCTGTGGAGCACTTTACAGCACACACACAACCTGCCCTGCACTTTACAGCACAAACACAACCTGCCCTGCACTTTACAGCACAAACACAAACTCTGAAGTGTTTAAGGATTACTCTATGTATAGGATTTTATACTGGAATGGTGTGTTTCCAGTACGAATCCTATGCTAGACAGCACACGCACCTCTGGCCTATGGTGTTAAGGTTTTGTGTGGCACTAGGTAGACTGTGTACTAGTGCAGGGGTAGTGAGCAGCAGCGTGCTGTATTTCATAAATCTGGCTCAGCACGGCTCTCTCCCTCTCGCACATCACAGCGCTGCACTTAACTGCTGAACTATGTTGCACTAAAAAATAATAAATCTGCTCCGTAGTGTGCATGCATTGTCTGCACAACCTCAACCCTCACATTCTCTTGTGCCCACGTTGTGTGCCCAGAGTTAACCCTCACATTCTCTTGTGCATGCATTGTCTGCCCAACCTCAACCCTCACATTCTCTTGTGCCCACGTTGTGTGCCCAGAGTTAAGCCTCACATTCTCCAGTACATGCTTGGTCTGCCCAGCCTCAACCCTCACATTCTCTTGCGCATGCTTGGTCTGCCAGCCTAAACCCTCACACTGTTGTGCGCATGCTTGGTCTGCCAGCCTAAACCCTCACACTGTTGTGTGCATGCTTGGTCTGCCCATCCTCAACCCTTACATTCTCTTGTACATGCGTGATCTGCCCAGCCTCAACCCTCACATTGTCTTGCGCATGCTTGGTGTGCACAGTCTCAAACCTCAAATTCAACTGTGTATGCTTGGCCTACCCAGCCTCAACTCAGAGTTGAGTTCTGTGTGATTACAAGATAAAGACGTCATCTGTAATTCTACGTGCTTGGCCATGAGCACTAATGATTGAATATGTTTTACACCAAGCGCGTAGAATTACAGATGACGTAGTTTATCTTATAATCACAGTGAGCTTTCGCCAGCACTTATTTGGTTGGAAATGACAAGGTGCCGCACATGATGATGCGGAATTAATGCTTTTCGCAACGGCACGTAAAAAACTCAAGAAAAATGTTTAGGTTAACAGCAATGACCTAATGTTTAATTTACATACTGCATGATGATTTTAATACAATGTCTCACGATGTATCTCCCAACATTGACTAAACAAGTCTGTTTTCCCAGCTCCGAGGACGTTCAAACACCTTGAATCTGTTGTCACTGTCTATTACGTAGAGGTGTGTCACATGGTATTGTATAAACACTGTGATTTGCACTCGTACTCGTGAACAAGGAGGTTGCCTCCGAAACGCGCCGAGTGAATTGGCTTAAAATAAAAACACGCTGAAAATGAATACTTGTGGCCCTGGCACCGTTTGTGGAAAACCGGCGAAATGATTGTTGTTGAAATTTGGGGTACCCGACCCCACCAAGGCCCGCCACTGAAAGCGGCTCGGGTTTCTGCGCGAACATTTAGCTGTAGGTTTACACATATATAGAAGTTGAGATGGACAATGCAGAGGCAGAGAAATACTGAGAAAGTTATTCGATTTTCACAAATGCGATAGCGAAAATCCTCAGAGCAGTGCTTTGATTTTTCGTTGCTGCAGCAGGAATGCCAATGGTGAAAGGGGATTTATTTGTAATTACAAATATTCAGCAACTAAAGCTACACTTTCAAGTGCTCTATGTATGTCTTTTTATTGTAATGTTATGCACTTGTCCACTAAACTTAGAACACATAACGCATAACAGGATTTCCTGCAATGGGAGTAACAAGCTGACTGGACAGCCACATAAAACCTTTTTGCATGAAAAAATCTAGACTCAAACGCAAAAAGAATATTTATCAATGTCTGTTCAAGCTTCTTTGATTGTACTTGACTGGTGGACTCTAGTCAGCTTGGGCTTTTAGATCCTTTTGCCGGCCCCGGTTTCTGAAGGTTTAACACGATTAAATATTTTTGGGACAACAGTCTGACAACTTGCTTGGAACAGGTCAAGAATTGGATGACGAAGTCGTGCCTTAAGCTCAACGGGGACAAAACCGAGCTTATGCTCCTCGGCCCACCAGCTTCCCCCACCATGGATGTTTTATGGCCTAACAGCTGGGGCGCACCTCCCACACCCAGAGACAACATAAAAAGTCTGGGGGTGTGGTTGGACAAATCCCTGCCCTTCAACACCCATGCAACTAAACTGTCAGCGACTTGCTTTGGTCTCATCAGGATGATGAAGAAAATCCTTCCGCTGCTACCTTTTGAGGTCAAGCTAGTAGTTATGCAAGGTCTAATCCAATCCCGCCTCGACTTCAGTAACGCCCTATATTTAGGGGCGCCTGAATATTGTCTGCAAAAACTTCAGCGGATTCAGAACTGTGCAGTACGCACATTGCTCAGTCTTCCACGCAGAAATTCGGCGGAGCTGGGCTGAGAACTTTGCATTTGGCTCCCTGTCAGGGAGAGAATTAAATTCAAGTCCATGTGCATCTACCATCAAGCATACTGGAAATCTGGCCCAGCAATCAATCATTTTCTGATTACCTCTTACCGCCCCAACAAACAGCTTCGTTCCTCTCATGCCTTCTTGGCGACAGTCCCCCGGATTAGGAGATCCAGAGCTGGAGGCTGGTCTTTTTCTTACAACGCAGCCAAGTTATGGAACTCACTCCCCCTCCATTTAAGATCTAATCCTAACTTGATGACCTTCCACAAACAACTCAAAACCTTTCTTTTCAATAAATCAGACTAATTCCCGGGCTGACCACACTGGGAGGCACTAACCTAGCTCTTAGCGCCTGGACGGCTCAGGGCAGCAGTTGCGCTTAATAAAACCCCTTTTCATTTAATTTCATTTCATTTCATCTTCAAATGCTAGTTATGAATAAAACAACCACCTTACTTTAGGGAACAAACTACGGATATCAAAGGGTTCAATGTACAGAACTGTGGATAAAGGTGCTTAATAAAGACATGTATTCTGAGAGAAGAAACTAATATTGTTCTGTAAAAATATGCTTTTGTTCCCTCCTAGCATAACTCTTTATCCATTGCAGAGATAACCTCCCACTGAGCACAAACATCAAAAAACAAGGTCTGAGCAGGTATTCGTGAAAATGAGTAACAATACCAAACAGACCCATTGTGGACGAATGTATGATGTTACAATGCATACATTTACAACGCATGCACTTACAACGCAGTTTTTACATCACAACATCAACTACAACACATTCCATTACATCGCATGACACTACATCGCATTTTAAAAACTACCTTTACAGCGCATTCCAATCATCGCATACTACCTTTACAACGCATACCATTACAATGCATACCGTCACATTGCATTTAAGGTAAGTATTGGATAGTATGGGGATACAAATGACTAATCTAACTACAGGGGGTGCATCAGTAGGATACGTGTTGGATAGTGTAGGGGTAATAATTACTATTCCAACTCCAGGGGGTGCAACAGTAGGGTAAGTGTTGGATAGTGTAGGGGTGAAAATTACTATTCTAACTCCAATGGTATGCGTTGTAATGCCTGCATAGTAGTGAATTGCGACGTAGTATCATGCGTTGTAATGTCGGAATTGTAGTGTCATGCCTTGTAAAGGATGTTGCGATGTAATGCCTGTGTTGTAAGTGTATAAAGGAGTTAAGACCACACACTGAGGCCACACTAAATCTTTGATGTATTATAACAAGGTCACAAAGTGACCCCCTTGCACAGTACACCTCAAGTCCTGAATTTCAGCAAGGATACATAGCATTCTGGGACATGTAGATTGGATCTAAACACTGTTAATATGGGTGTTTAAATTTCAAAATGCAATGCTCTTAAAAGAGCCATGGCTAAATGAAGGGATTCATATATAACAGTGAGTCATGTAGTCTCACAATTATTAAACATGCACCTGCCGGCTGCATCCCCTGATGATAGTGTTAGACCTGTACATCTGCAGGCTGCATCCCCTGATGATGGTGTGAGGCCAGTACACCTCCCCCCTGCACCCCCTGATGATGGTGTGAGGCCAGTACACCTCCGGCTGCACCCCCTGATGATGGTGTGAGGTTAGTACACCTCAAGCTGCACCCCCATGTGATAGTGTGAGGCCAGTACCCCTGCCCCCTGCACCCCCTGATGATGGTGTGAGGTCAGCACACCTGCCCCCGGTACCCCCCAATGATGGTGTGAGGCCAGTACACCTGCCCCCTGCCCCCCAATGATGGTGTGAGGCCAGTACCCCTGCCCCCAGCACCCCTTGATGATGGTGTGAGGCCAGTACCCCTGCCCCCTGTACCCCCTGATGATGGTGTGAGATCAGTACACCTGCCCCCTGCACCCCCTGATGATAGTGTGAGGTCAGTACACCTGCCCCCTCTCCCCTGATGACGGTGTAAGGCCAGTACACCTGCCCCCTGCATCTCCTGATGATGGTGTGAGGCCAGTACACCTGCCCCCTGCCCCCCAATGATGGTGTGAGGTCAGTACACCTGCCCCTGCACCCCCGTTGATGGTGTGAGGTCAGTACACCTGCCCCTCCCCCGATGATGGTGTGAGGCCAGTACACCTGCCCCCTGCACCCCCTGATGATGGTGTGAGGTCAGTACACCTGCCCCTTGCACCCCCTGATGATGGTGTGAGGCCAGTACACCTGCTTGCTGCATCCCCTGATGATGGTGTGAGGCCAGTACACCTGCCCCTCCCCCGATGATGGTGTGAGGTCAGTACACCTGCTTGCTGCATCCCCTGATGATGGTGTGAGGCCAGTACACCTGCAGGCTGCGCCCCCTGATGATGGTGTGAGGTCAGTACACCTGCTTGCTGCATCCCCTGATGATGGTGTGAGGCCAGTACACCTGCAGGCTGCGCCCCCTGATGATGGTGTGAGGCCAGTACACCTGCCCCCTGCACCCCCTGATGATGGTGTGAGGCCAATACACCTGCCCCCTGCACCCCCTGATGATGGTGTGAGGCCAGTACACCTGCCCCCTGCACCCCTGATGATGGTGTGAAGCCAGTATACCTGCCCCTGCACCCCCTGATGATTGTGTGTGGTCAGTACATCTGCCCCCCGATGATGGTGTGAGGTAAGTACACCTGCCGCCCCCGATGATGGTGTGAGGTAAGTACACCTGCCCCCTGCATCCCTCGATGATGGTGTGAGGTCAGTACACCTGCCCCCTGATGATGGTGTGAGGCCAGTACACCTGCCCCCTGATGATGGTGTGACGTCAGTGCCCCCCAGGCTGCATTCACACCTCTTGGTTGTGAGAGGTCTCACTTACCCCTGATGAAATTAAGGTAACTGCAGCCAGTGCTCCTCCTTCCACCGGACAGACAGACAGAGGAAGAGGTGTGGCGCCGCGGCCAGGGCGACTGACGCTGGAATCTGGGGACCATGGTTCGATCCCCGGCTCCGGCGGCAGGTTAGCCCAGCACCATGTGACTCTGGGCAATAGCTCGCTTAATCTTCCCGACGGCCCCCAGCGCCTAGAGACCCTTACGTGTGATTGTGCGCTTTACAAAATGTGGACTTTGGACTTTGAATCTTTGACAGACCCTCAGGGCTCCTCTCCTCTGCAGGTGGCTGGGGCTTACTGCTGGTGCTGGCTCTGCCCCCGGGGGAGGGGCAGAGGAGAGGGAGAGAGGAGAGGGAGAGGGGAGAGGGGGAGAGGAGAAGGAGAGGAGGAGAGGAGGGGAGTCCAGGGGTGTAGAGGGGAGGTGAGTCCAGGGTGTGGAGAGGAGGTGAGTCCAGAGGTGTAGAGGGGAGGTGAGTCTAGGGGGGAGAGGGGAGGTGAGTCCAGGGGTGTAGAGAGGAGGTGAGTCCAGGGGTGTAGAGAGGAGGTGAGTCCAGGGTGTAGAGAGGTGGTGAGTCCAGGGGTCTAGAGGTGAGGTGAGTCCAAGGGTCTAGAGGTGAGGTGAGTCCAGGGGTGTAGAGGGGAGGTGAGTCCAGGGGTGTAGAGAGGAGGTGAGTCCAGGGGTGTAGAGGGGAGATGAGTCCCGGGGTGTAGAGGGGAGGTGAGTCCAGGGGTGTAGAGGGGAGGTGAGTCCAGGGGTGTAGAGGGGAGGTGAGTCCAGGGGTGTAGAGAGGAGGTGAGTCCAGGGGTGTAGAGGGGAGATGAGTCCCGGGGTGTAGAGGGGAGGTGAGTCCAGGGGTGTAGAGGGGAGGTGAGTCCAAGGGTGTAGAGGGGAGGTGAGTCCAGGGGGGAGGTGAGTCCAGGGGTGTAGAGGGGTGGTGAGTCCAGGGTGTGGAGAGGAGGTGAGTCCAGGGGTGTAGAGGGGAGGTGAGTCCAGGGGTGTAGAGAGGAGGTGAGTCCAGGGGTGTAGAGAGGAGGTGAGTCCAGGGTGTAGAGAGGTGGTGAGTCCAGGGGTCTAGAGGGGAGGTGAGTCCAAGGGTCTAGAGGGGAGGTGAGTCCAGGGGTGTAGAGAGGGGAGGTGAGTCCAAGGGTGTAGAGAGGAGGTGAGTCCAGGGGTCTAGAGAGGAGGTGAGTCCAGGGGTCTAGAGGGGAGGTGAGTCCAGGGGTCTAGAGGGGAGGTGAGTCCAAGGGTCTAGAGGGGAGGGGAGGAACAATAAAAGCATTATAATGCTCCACTCACCATGGGAGAAGACTCTCAGGGCGAAAGGAGCATTATATTTTTTACAAAAAGAAAATCTAGTTACAGGATTTTCTTATTGCGAACAAAAAACAATTACTCTATGCTACAGGGCTGCATCATACACATTGCCAGGAACCGCCGTCATATTTTGATAAATGCTTGGCAGTCATTTATAAATTATGTGGACGGCTCTCCACCATGGGTATGAAGTAATATATTCTGTTCCATTGGCAAAACTGCAGGCCATCCTCCAAGTAATAAATCAAGCCCAAAATCTCATATTCCATAATTGTGTCTGGTTTGAATATGTTCATTTGAAGACCCTCTCTATTATTTGAATCTTCTGTTTTGGGTGGACGTTACCTTGTTTGATGTACTGAGCAGAAGCGCAGGAAAGGCCTCGTTAGGAAGTGGTCAGGTCTTATAGGCATTGCGCCATTAACAGGTTGCATCTGTGATTCATCTGGAGTTGATGTCTTTAGTGACAAAAGTTTCACTTCCATGACCTTCTGGAGGGTTCTGCTCTATTGTAGAAATCCGGATCGTTACAATTCTGTTTAATTACAGTGACTTTTTGTTCTTCTGGAAGTGAGGTTCCAAGTTGGTGATCTTTTGGTTAATTGAGCAAAGAGAGAGGAATAGTTTTGGTGCCTCTGATTGATAAAGGTATTTACAACAAGGGGTGGTGAGGGACAGAGTCTCTGAATTAAGCAGAATACTCTCACCCAGTCAAGAGATCAGGGCTAGATCCAACGCCGTTTTTTAGCTCATTGCACCATCCCAGTTTCAGAACCTGGCTGTATGCAAATTAGTCTGTTCCCGTCCCAGTGCATGATGGGAACAGGGCAAACCAAACTACAAAAGCCAATTCTTACACTGGGAAGGAAACAAGATTCCGGGGACCGGTTTCTGGCATTACAGCCGTCTTCGGCACGGCTTGCTTGAATCCTGATGGTGCAATGAGCAAGGGACTCATGTCTGAGTATACCCTTCCACGCTTAGGGTGGACAAAATTATTTACAACAAGGGGTGGTGAGGGACAGAGTCTCTGAATTAAGCAGAATACTCTCACCCAGTCAAGAGATCAGGGCTAGATCCAACACCGTTTTTTAGCTCATTGCACCATCCCAGTTTCAGAACCTGGCTGTATGCAAATTAGTCTGTTCCTGTCCCAGTGCATGATGGGAACAGGGCAAACCAAACTACAAAAGCCAATTCTTACACTGGGAAGGAAACAAGCTTCCGGGGACCGCTTTCTGGCATTACAGCCGTCTTCGGCCCGGCTTGCTTGAATCCTGATGGTGCAATGAGCAAGGGACTCATGTCTGAGTATACCCTTCCACGCTTAGGGTGGACAAAATTATTTACAACAAGGGGTGGTGAGGGACAGAGTCTCTGAATTAAGCAGAATACTCTCACCCAGTCAAGAGATCAGGGCTAGATCCAACACGGTTTTTTAGCTCATTGCACCATCCCAGTTTCAGAACCTGGCTGTATGCAAATTAGTCTGTTCCTGTCCCAGTGCATGATGGGAACAGGGCAAACCAAACTACAAAAGCCAATTCTTACACTGGGAAGGAAACAAGCTTCCGGGGACCGGTTTCTGGCATTACAGCCGTCTTCGGCCCGGCTTGCTTGAATCCTGATGGTGAAATGAGCAAGGGACTCATGTCTGAGTATACCCTTCCACGCTTAGGGTGGACAAAATTATTTACAACAAGGGGTGGTGAGGGACAGACAAAAGCCAATTCTTACACTGGGAAGGAAACAAGCTTTGTAAATAATTTTGTCCACCCCAAGCGTGGAAGGGTATACTCAGATGTGAGTCCCTTGCTCATTGCACCATCAGGATTCAAGCAAGCCGGGCCGAAGACGGCTGTAATGCCAGAAACCGGTCCCCGGAAGCTTGTTTCCTTCGCAGTGTAAGAATTGGCTTTTGTAGTCTGGTCTGCCCTGTTCCCATGATGCACTGGGCCAGGGACAGACTAATTTGCATACAGCCAGGTTCTGAAACTGGGATGGTGCAATGAGCTAAAAAACGGTGTTGGATCTAGCCCTGATCTCTTGACTGGGTGAGAGTACTCTGCTTAATTCAGAGACTCTGTCCATCACCACCCCTTGTTGTAAATAATTTTGTCCACCCTTAGCGTGGAAGGGTATACTCAGATGTGAGTCCCTTGCTCATTGCACCATCAGGATTCAAGCAAGCCGGACCGAAGACGGCTGTAATGCCAGAAACCGGTCCCCGGAAGCTTGTTTCCTTCCCAGTGTAAGAATTGGCTTTTGTAGTCTGGTCTGCCCTGTTCCCATGATGCACTGGGCCAGGAACAGACTAATTTGCATACAGCCAGGTTCTGAAACTGGGATGGTGCAATGAGCTAAAAAACGGTGTTGGATCTAGCCCTGATCTCTTGACTGGGTGAGAGTACTCTGCTTAATTCAGAGACTCTGTCCATCACCACCCCTTGTTGTAAATAATTTTGTCCACCCTAAGCGTGGAAGGGTATACTCAGATGTGAGTCCCTTGCTCATTGCACCATCAGGATTCAAGCAAGCCGGGCCGAAGACGGCTGTAATGCCAGAAACCGGTCCCCGGAAGCTTGTTTCCTTCCCAGTGTAAGAATTGCCTTTTGTAGTCTGGTCTGAAACTGGGATGGTGCAATGAGCTAAAAAACGGTGTTGGATCTAGCCCTGATCTCTTGACTGGGTGAGAGTACTCTGCTTAATTCAGAGACTCTGTCCATCACCACCCCTTGTTGTAAATAATTTTGTCCACCCTAAGCGTGGAAGGGTATACTCAGATGTGAGTCCCTTGCTCATTGCACCATCAGGATTCAAGCAAGCCGGGCCGAAGACGGCTGTAATGCCAGAAACCGGTCCCCGGAAGCTTGTTTCCTTCCCAGTGTAAGAATTGGCTTTTGTAGTCTGGTCTGCCCTGTTCCCATGATGCACTGGGCCAGGGACAGACTAATTTGCATACAGCCAGGTTCTGAAACTGGGATTTAATTAATTTAATTTAATTTAATTTAATTTAATTTAATTTAATTAATTTAATTTAATTGCAGGTTTATATAGCGCTAGGAATCAACTCCCGGAGGAGTATCTCCACGCTTCGACCGCTGGGGAACCCGTCCTGGCTCACCCTGAGAGATGGTCCCTGATGGGTATCTCTAAGGTGCGACCAAGCATCCCCGGCGGTCTGGGGGGGCCGTTGTGAAGATGAGGCAAGCTGATGCCCAGAGTTGCCGAGTGTGGTTTCTGACTAGAGTAGGCACCGAGGCGAGAATTATCGAGTCCGCTGACCCTGGTCCACGACCCTGCCGCGTCGGGAATCGAACCCTGGTCCCTGGCCGTTTTCTGCTTACGGGTCTGCCGCCTCTAACCAGTGAGCCACACTTCTCCAAATAATACGATGGTGCAATGAGCTAAAAAACGGTGTTGGATCTAGCCCTGATCTCTTGACTGGGTGAGAGTACTCTGCTTAATTCAGAGACTCTGTCCATTACCACCCCTTGTTGTAAATAATTTTGTCCACCCTAAGCGTGGAAGGGTATACTCAGATGTGAGTCCCTTGCTCATTGCACCATCAGGATTCAAGCAAGCCGGGCCGAAGACGGCTGTAATGCCAGAAACTGGTCCCCGGAAGCTTGTTTCATTCCCAGTGTAAGAATTGGCTTTTGTAGTCTGGTCTGCCCTGTTCCCATGATGCACTGGGCCAGGGACAGACTCATTTGCATACAGCCAGGTTCTGAAACTGGGATGGTGCAATGAGCTAAAAAACGGTGTTGGATCTAGCCCTGATCTCTTGACTGGGTGAGAGTACTCTGCTTAATTCAGAGACTCTGTCCATCACCACCCCTTGTTGTAAATAATTTTGTCCACCCTAAGCGTGGAAGGGTATACTCAGATGTGAGCCCCTTGCTCATTGCACCATCAGGATTCAAGCAAGCCGGGCCGAAGACGGCTGTAATGCCAGAAACCGGTCCCCGGAAGCTTGTTTCCTTCCCAGTGTAAGAATTGGCTTTTGTAGTCTGGTCTGCCCTGTTCCCATGATGTACTGGGCCAGGGACAGACTAATTTGCATACAGCCAGGTTCTGAACCTGGGATGGTACAATGAGCTAAAAAACGGTGTTGGATCTAGCCCTGATCTCTTGACTGGGTGAGAGTACTCTGCTTAATTCAGAGACTCTGTCCATCACCACCCCTTGTTGTAAATAATTTTGTCCACCCTAAGCGTGGAAGGGTATACTCAGATGTGAGTCCCTTGCTCATTGCACCATCAGGATTCAAGCAAGCCGGGCCGAAGACGGCTGTAATGCCAGAAACCGGTCCCCGGAAGCTTGTTTCCTTCCCAGTGTAAGAATTGGCTTTTGTAGTCTGGTCTACCCTGTTCCCATGATGCACTGGGCCAGGGACAGACTAATTTGCATACAGCCAGGTTCTGAAACTGGGATGGTACAATGAGCTAAAAAACGGTGTTGGATCTAGCCCTGATCTCTTGACTGGGTGAGAGTACTCTGCTTAATTCAGAGACTCTGTCCATCACCACCCCTTGTTGTAAATAATTTTGTCCACCCTAAGCGTGGAAGGGTATACTCAGATGTGAGTCCCTTGCTCATTGCACCATCAGGATTCAAGCAAGCCGGGCCGAAGACGGCTGTAATGCCAGAAACCGGTCCCCGGAAGCTTGTTTCCTTCCCAGTGTAAGAATTGGCTTTTGTAGTCTGGTCTGCCCTGTTCACATGATGCACTGGGCCAGGGACGGACTAATTTGCATACAGCCAGGTTCTGAAACTGGGATGGTGCAATGAGCTAAAAAACGGTGTTGGATCTAGCCCTGATCTCTTGACTGAGTGAGAGTACTCTGCTTAATTCAGAGACTCTGTCCATCACCCCCCCTTGTTGTAAATAATTTTGTCCACCCTAAGCGTGGAAGGGTATACTCAGATGTGAGTCCCTTGCTCATTGCACCATCAGGATTCAAGCAAGCCGGGCCGAAGACGGCTGTAATGCCAGAAACCAGTCCCCGGAAGCTTGTTTCCTTCCCAGTGTAAGAATTGGCTTTTGTAGTCTGGTCTGCCCTGTTCCCATGATGCACTGGGCCAGGGACAGACTAATTTGCATACAGCCAGGTTCTGAAACTGGGATGGTGCAATGAGCTAAAAAACGGTGTTGGATCTAGCCCTGATCTCTTGACTGGGTGAGAGTACTCTGCTTAATTCAGAGACTCTGTCCATCACCACCCCTTGTTGTAAATAATTTTGTCCACCCTAAGCGTGGTAGGGTATACTCAGATGTGAGTCCCTTGCTCATTGCACCATCAGGATTCAAGCAAGCCGGGCAGAAGACGGCTGTAATGCCAGAAACTGGTCCCCGGAAGCTTGTTTCATTCCCAGTGTAAGAATTGGCTTTTGTAGTCTGGTCTGCCCTGTTCCCATGATGCACTGGGCCAGGGACAGACTAATTTGCATACAGCCAGATTCTGAAACTGGGATGGTGCAATGAGCTAAAAAACGGTGTTGGATCTAGCCCTGATCTCTTGACTGGGTGAGAGTACTCTGCTTAATTCAGAGACTCTGTCCATCACCACCCCTTGTTGTAAATAATTTTGTCCACCCTAAGCGTGGAAGGGTATACTCAGATGTGAGTCCCTTGCTCATTGCACCATCAGGATTCAAGCAAGCCGGGCCGAAGACGGCTGTAATGCCAGAAACCGGTCCCCGGAAGCTTGTTTCCTTCCCAGTGTAAGAATTGGCTTTTGTAGTCTGGTCTGCCCTGTTCCCATGATGCACTGGGCCAGGGACAGACTAATTTGCATACAGCCAGGTTCTGAAACTGGGATGGTGCAATGAGCTAAAAAACGGTGTTGGATCTAGCCCTGATCTCTTGACTGGGTGAGAGTACTCTGCTTAATTCAGAGACTCTGTCCATCACCACCCCTTGTTGTAAATAATTTTGTCCACCCTAAGCGTGGAAGGGTATACTCAGATGTGAGTCCCTTGCTCATTGCACCATCAGGATTCAAGCAAGCCGGGCAGAAGACGGCTGTAATGCCAGAAACTGGTCCCCGGAAGCTTGTTTCATTCCCAGTGTAAGAATTGGCTTTTGTAGTCTGGTCTGCCCTGTTCCCATAATGCACTGGGCCAGGGACAGACTAATTTGCATACAGCCAGGTTCTGAAACTGGGATGGTGCAATGAGCTAAAAAACGGTGTTGGATCTAGCCCTGATCTCTTGACTGGGTGAGAGTACTCTGCTTAATTCAGAGACTCTGTCCATCACCACCCCTTGTTGTAAATAATTTTGTCCACCCTAAGCGTGGAAGGGTATACTCAGATGTGAGTCCCTTGCTCATTGCACCATCAGGATTCAAGCAAGCCGGGCCGAAGACGGCTGTAATGCCAGAAACCGGTCCCCGGAAGCTTGTTTCCTTCCCAGTGTAAGAATTGGCTTTTGTAGTCTGGTCTGCCCTGTTCCCATGATGTACTGGGCCAGGGACAGACTAATTTGCATACAGCCAGGTTCTGAACCTGGGATGGTACAATGAGCTAAAAAACAGTGTTGGATCTAACCCTGATCTCTTGACTGGGTGAGAGTACTCTGCTTAATTCAGAGACTCTGTCCATCACCACCCCTTGTTGTAAATAATTTTGTCCACCCTAAGCGTGGAAGGGTATACTCAGATGTGAGTCCCTTGCTCATTGCACCATCAGGATTCAAGCAAGCCGGGCCGAAGACGGCTGTAATGCCAGAAACCGGTCCCCGGAAGCTTGTTTCCTTCCCAGTGTAAGAATTGGCTTTTGTAGTCTGGTCTGCCCTGTTCCCATGATGCACTGGGCCAGGGACAGACTCATTTGCATACAGCCAGGTTCTGAAACTGGGATGGTACAATGAGCTAAAAAACGGTGTTGGATCTAGCCCTGATCTCTTGACTGGGTGAGAGTACTCTGCTTAATTCAGAGACTCTGTCCATCACCACCCCTTGTTGTAAATAATTTTGTCCACCCTAAGCGTGGAAGGGTATACTCAGATGTGAGTCCCTTGCTCATTGCACCATCAGGATTCAAGCAAGCCGGGCCGAAGACGGCTGTAATGCCAGAAACCGGTCCCCGGAAGCTTGTTTCCTTCCCAGTGTAAGAATTGGCTTTTGTAGTCTGGTCTGCCCTGTTCCCATGATGCACTGGGCCAGGGACAGACTAATTTGCATACAGCCAGGTTCTGAAACTGGGATGGTGCAATGAGCTAAAAAACGGTGTTGGATCTAGCCCTGATCTCTTGACTGGGTGAGAGTACTCTGCTTAATTCAGAGACTCTGTCCATCACCACCCCTTGTTGTAAATAATTCTGATTGATAAAGGGACATGTATGCTCTGATTAGTCACTGAATTGATGGTAAATGTAGTTTTTTGTGTATGACTGTTCTTAATGGCGGCTGCAAATATTGCAGCAAAGATTGAGGAGCATAATCCTCACCTTTGTATGGTTAATAGAATTGATAGTTCTTGACACAAAACTCGCTAAACCTTTTATCCTTCAAAATCTTCTGTTAGGTTGTACACTCCAGTGCACAGGAACAGTATCCAGCAAACAGAAAGCACTTTAAATGTTAAATTATGGCATACACTCCAGTGCTCAGGAACAGTATCCAGCTCACAGAAAGCCCTTTAAATGTTCAATTATGGCATACACTCCAGTGAGCGTGAACAGCTTCCTCTTTAAGATGCATGTATGATACCCCTCCATCTCTAGGATTCTCTGAGGCCACATATCATGTGTTGCTATGTACTGCAGGACAGGAATTAGTTTATAACATTCTTCAGCCAGACAACCGTCATCGCAAATGTACTATCAAAAGTTCCCATGCTTCTCTGTTTTAAAAAAACATATTTTATACATTTTTATGCTTAACAATCCAGCGTGACAGCGAATTATGTGTAACAAAATACATATAGGAGTTTCCTACTGTAATCAGAGGGCGATCATTTCCACGTACTTATATTCTGTAAAGCGGTGTTACCACCATAGAAGATGCAGTGACTGTGTTGTAACTCATAGTAGCAGTGCTGGTTTCACTGGTTTATTCATTCGTTCTACGTCATCTTAACCTAGCCCCGCCTTCCTATAACTTACAACATAAACATTCCCACCCCCTCCCTTCCCTAGACTCCCTCCTGTCCTCCCATGAGCCGATAAATTATTGGTTTAATCCCTGTTCGTATGTATATTTCCAATTAATTGGTTTACAGCTGTGTGTGTATCTGGTTTGTTAATGTCTGGGGAGGGATCTGCTTTTGGTTTTCTACGTTTTGTATTGGTGGATGAGTATCTAAACTACAGCGTCGTAATGTAATGAAGCTTCAGAGGATATAAAGAGTTCAAGCACTGCGTCCCATTCTAGTGAAATAGGGGTCTTTCTTAATCCCCTAGTTTCCTCGCTCCTTAATGCCATGCTTTCGGCCCTTCCCCATCTGACTACTTCTCCATGCCAGGTCAGCATTGCAGGGGGCAATGCGGATTTCCACCTCATAGTAATTGAGGGTTTTTCCAATATTAGGGATAAGTTCGCAAATCGGGTTGCACTGTTTGTTTCTTGCGTTTACGGCGCAGTCCTAGTATACAGTATTCTGCGGTGTGTGTCCCTATTATGTTCGTAACAGTTCCTTAGACCTTCATCACATTAGCCCAGAAGGGGAGCAATCGAGGACAAGCCCATAACATATGTAGCAGATCAGCAATCTGTGCAAAGCATTGCGGACAGTGATCTCCCACATCCGGGTACATCTCTTTTAATCGGTGCGGTGTAAGGTAGGCCATTTGTAACACCATGTGTTGAATACGTTTTAATTTGGCATTGCAGGATACTTTTTTGGGGTATTCTAATGTGATATCCCATTCTTTGTCAATTGTTTCTTTACCTATTTCAGTTCTCCACTTTTCTCTGAGCGCCTCCAGTGAAACTGCTGTGTGGGAGCGAATTCCCTTGTACAGCCATAGGGTTAAATGCCTTCCATTGCCCATAAGGTGTAATGTATGTATTCAATTGTGTGTGGGGGCTCTCTGCTATCTGGTGCCCAGTTCCATCTAATGTACCTACTGATGCTCGCACGTAGAATGTAAAGTGAATTTGGTACCACTTGCTTTCTAACAAAGTTCTCATGGTCTAATAAAACACTGTCAGTGAACAGCATCCTAACAGTGTTCACACCTTCTCATTTCCATCTGGAGATGCTTCTAGTTTTTATTACTCTTGTTTGTGTGGGGATCCCTAACCATGGAACATTAGGGGCGTAGGGGAGTAACCTCTTAGTGTCTCGGATTGTTTTTTTTCAATACCTGAGGGCTGTTTTCAGCAAAGGGAGAGGCGCTATTGGGGTCCTTCTTCCAGGCAGTAACAGAGTATGGAGGGTCCTCTGGTCTGGTGTCTGTTGCCTCATCCCTGTCTCATGGAGGTTATGACCTGCAGTCCGGTATGATAGCCTTTAAAGTTGACTCGCATAGCAGTGTGCCTCAAAGTCCGGGACCCCCAAGCCTCCCTGGTCAGTACTCAGCTGAATTTTCAAGAGCCCCCCCCTCTCCTGCAGCCCCCACCCCATATTAGTTCTGAAAGCAGCGTGTTCAAAGTTTTGAAGATGGTTTTTGGTACTACTACCATGGGCAGATTTGTGAAATAACATAGCAGTCTACGTATCATAACCATTTTTGAAATGGCAACTCTCCCCGCCACCGAAAGTGGTAATGAGGTCCAGAATGTGATCTGATTTTAAGTGCCTTGGTTGCACATAATAGGTTACCGTCCAGTAGTTCCTGAGTTCCCCTATATATTTGTAGGCCGAGGTATTTGAAAGTAGTAGGCTCAACTGGGAATGCCCAGGGGCCTAAGCGGATCGGCTCTACCCGTGCTGTGTCATTGAAATAGCAGGCATACGATTTGGACTCATTCATGGAAAGGCCTGTAAGACTTTGGAAGGGAACAAATATACTTGGGATTGGCTCGAGATCACCCTGTAGGTTGTTTAAATAAAGTGTAATATCATCTGCATATGATGAGAGAATATGGGTGGTGTTTCCGATCTTAATACCCTTTTCTGTTGAAACAGAACGTAGTTTGATGGCTAATGGTTCGAATGCTAATACGAACAAAATCGGAGACAGTGGGCATCACAAATGCATTCCATGGGCTACCGGGTAGGACTGTGAAATGTGGGCAACCATACAGGCCCGTGCGGTAGGTGCTGTTTATAATAAGTTAACCCATCTCACAAACTCCAGCGGGATAACACATTTTGAAAGCCTCTTGTACGGTCGGTTCCTTTGAGGTCTCAGTGATTGCTCTCTTCTCCAGTCTACTGTCTATTTCTTTTAGCTCTCTATTAATCGTTTGTCGGGCTCCAAATATTGTGCTGATAGCTACACCTCTAATAACTGTCTCAAATGTCTTCCCATTCTTCTTGTCGTGATTCTGTAGTATCTGCATTTTCTGAGAAATAATTCGAAATAGCTGTGGCTAGGGCGTTGCGAAATACAGTCTTCTAGTGTTTGGGGCTGCAGTCTCCGTGTTGGGATTGAAGTAGGAATTTCCCCCCAGAAAAATGTTACCTCTAGGGGGTTGTGGCCTGACAGCATTTTTCCGAGGTATGTGATTTGGGCAATTTGTGCAACCAGGGGCTAAGAGCAAAACACCCTATCTATTTGTGTATGTAACATATGGGGGGGAGAGTAAAATAAATACTCCCAGCCGCTCTGCTTTTTAGTGCGCCAAGCATCAGTTAGTGTCCATCCCTTCACCCATCTACGCAGAGAGGCTGCTTGTTTCTTGGCGCCTGTTCCCTGCAATGGAGGGGGAGAGCGATAGATGTCTATATCAGGGACTGCATTGTAATTCCCTCCCAGAAGCAAACGGGTATTCTACCCAATCAGCTAGGATATTGCTACGGATACCTAAGAATGTATCCTGCTCTGCATTTGGGGTGCATATGCTGTCAATCACTATATGCATATCGTCTAGTGTACCGTGGATCAATACATATCTACCGTTCACTCTTTGGTCTAATGCTACAAAGGGAGTGCCGTTTCTGATCCATATAGCAGCTCCTCTTGCAAAGGCAGAGTATGGTGTACGGTATATTTGACCCGTCCATTTTTTTTCTGTAGCTTGGTGGCCTCTGTGATAGTGAGGTGTTTCTCCTGCATTAAAACAATATGTGATTTCCTCCTTTTCAATTGGGTATTTATTCTGTGACGCTTATGCACAAATCCCTTTCATCTAACATTCCAGGTTGTTATTGTGTACATTCCTAACATAGCCGTACGTTTCTGTATATTTTGTCTTACGACTTGTCATTCCTTGACAGCTTGTATTCATGGCGGACTTACCGAGGAGTGAGCTAACTGTTTAAGTACCCTTAACATTACCCAATAGAAGGTCTGTCCTAAGAACTATGGTGGACCAAACTACATAACAAGGTTGATTATAATACAACTTGAACTTTGGTGCAGTCACAAAGGGGGAGATGGGTTTTATAGTCTGCCATGTTTCTATGGGCAGAGTTCTCTTAGCTGCCATACAGCCTGCAGGACGCAGGCCTTGTGTAATGTTGTGAATGTATTGCAAGGCCAAGAGGGCATATAGCTCAGGGTCTCGTCTATCTTAGGGTATTTTTCAAAGGCCTGATTGACCTCGAGTCAAGGTATTCATCCAAGGTAATCGTTTACTAATTGTGGGGTGATGGACAAGAAAAGAGTCATACTGTTTTCAGAGCCTGAATGCAGGTTAGTATCTTCGGATGATTCGATTGACTCAGCCAGGGAGAGAGTATCTTGGTCGTCAAGTGCTGTCATTAGTGCTGATTTTTGGCTTTCTATTACTTGTTCTGAAGATGGGCTTGTCTTTTGTCTGTACGGAATGGTTTTCTGCGGCCTGATCTTTCTTAACGTGATTTATGCGACTTTTGTGATTTCTGTTTGGGGGACTGTGCCGGCCCCTGCAATGTGTCAGGAACCAGTGTGACCTACGTCCATTCCACAGCCTCCTCTGGGTTTTCAAAGAAATAAGAATTCTGTTTGTGTATCACCTTTTGTCGGGCCGGGAATAGGAGAGCATAATTGAGATTGTGAACTCTGAGCGTCTTTTTGACCTTGTGGAAGGAGGCTCTTAGGTACTGAACTGCCAACGTAAAGTCTGGGTATAGCGAGATTTGTTTGTTCTCAAATTGAATTGAGGCCTTCTCCCTGACAGCTTGAAGTAAAGTGTCCCGATCTTTATAAATAAGTATTCGCACTATTATTGGCCTGGGTTGTGCCCTGGCTATCGGTGGTCTCTTGGGGATTCTGTCACTCCGGACGATCGGTACAAAAGGGGGTGGTGATGGACGGAGCATCTGAATCAATCCAACACTCACACCCAGTCAAAAGATCTGGGTTTAATCCATCACCGTTCTTTAGCCCACTCTGCCACCCCAGTTCAGACTTGGCTATATGCAAATCAGTCTGACCCTGTGCCTCATGGGAACAGTCCAGCCCGAACTGCCAAGCCATGTCTTCCCTGGACCGGAAACAAGCTTCCGAGGACCGGTTTCTGGCATTCCAGCCGTCTTCAGCCCGGCTTGCTTGAATCCAGTGGCAAAGTGAGCAAGGGACTCACGTCTGAGCATACCCTGCCACACTTATGGCGGCCAAAAGCGGTACAAAAGGGGGTGGTGATGGACGGAGCATCTGAATCAATCAAACACTCACACCCAGTCAAAAGATCTTGGTTTAATCCATCACCGTTCTTTAGCCCACTCTGCCACCCCAGTTCAGACATGGCTATATGCAAATCAGTCTGACCCTGTGCCTCATGGGAACAGTCCAGCCCAAACTGCCAAGCCATGTCTTCCCTGGACCGGAAACAAGCTTCTGAAGACCGGTTTCTGGCATTCCAGCAGTCTTCAGCCCGGCTTGCTTGAATCCAGTGGCAAAGTGAGCAAGGGATTCACGTCTGAGCATACCCTGCCACACTTATGGCGGCCAAAAGCGGTACAAAAGGGGGTGGTGATGGACGGAGCATCTGAATCAATCAAACACTCACACCCAGTCAAAAGATCTGGGTTTAATCCATCACCGTTCTTTAGCCCACTCTGCCACCCCAGTTCAGACATGGCTATATGCAAATCAGTCTGACCCTGTGCCTCATGGGAACAGTCCAGCCCGAACTGCCAAGCCATGTCTTCCCTGGACCGGAAACAAGCTTCCGAGGACCGGTTTCTGGCATTCCAGCCGTCTTCAGCCCGGCTTGCTTGAATCCAGTGGCAAAGTGAGCAAGGGACTCACGTCTGAGCATACCCTGCCACACTTATGGCGACCAAAAGCGGTACAAAAGGGGGTGGTGATGGACGGAGCATCTGAATCAATCAAACACTCACACCCAGTCAAAAGATCTGGGTTTAATCCATCACCGTTCTTTAGCCCACTCTGCCACCCCAGTTCAGACATGGCTATATGCAAATCAGTCTGACCCTGTGCCTCATGGGAACAGTCCAGCCCGAACTGCCAAGCCATGTCTTCCCTGGACCGGAAACAAGCTTCCATGATCTAATGACTTGGTAAGAGTGTTCTGCATCATTCAGAAGCTCTGTCCATCACCACCCCCCTTTTCCAACTCCGGACGATCGGGTCTTGTTGCCTCTGTTCCACGAAAAGTATTGGGTTTGTTCCTTCACTTCGTTCTGGAAGCCCCACTATTCTCACATTGTTCTACTGTGAACAGCCTTTAGTGTCGTCCACCCCATCTTGCAGGCTGGACACCTGGCACTGCAGTTGTTCTATCTGTTCTGCGTAGGCTTTGTGTTGTGGTACCATTTCAGTGAGGAGCATTTTATTGTTTTTCACAGTCGTAGCTGTTTTGTCATGATTCGTCATTAGGAGCGTAAAGCCTGTTGTTAGTGTACTCATTTGTTGCTCAATCTTCCTTGATTCTCGGACTTCCTGTAGGATAATATCTACATTATCTTCAGGGTCTTCGGTGGCTGTTGGCGGAAGGAAGTCTGGATCAGGTACTTGGACTGCGCCGTCCTGCTGGCTATGTTCTGTTCCAGCCGATGCGAGTGGGTCTGGTTGTTTCTCCCTTGTATGGCCCATCTTTGGTTATGCAAGGGCGTGATTGAAGAGGCGATTATCTTTAAGGTCAGAGTCACCTTCTTTCACATGTAATTCTCAGCATCTTAGCACCTTGCAAGCAGTGTGAGGTAACTTGCCGAAGAGTCCTCAGAAAAAAGCAACAAGGTCTCTATAGGGTGGTGGGGCCTTACTCAAGAGTCACCACTACTTTTGGAGTGCGCTGGTGCCAGTACTGCGGTGTATGCCCAGGGAGTCCCTGTAATTTGTACCCGTATTTTATTGGGCAGATACAGTTCTAGGTATTGGCTCCCAGCTCAATACACAGCCTTACAGACGCACTGCACTCACTGCTTATCGGGGGTCTGATGAGGCGCAGGTGATGAGTGGCACTCGTTGCTTGTTCAGGGCCCGCTGGCAGCCAGACTCCAGGGCTTGCCCAGGCCTCTAGGGATCGGGTCTGCATGCTTGATCGAGTTCGGTCTGCCCACCTTGTACCTGAGCGGTGAAGCCCGGAACCCAGGGTGCACTCCACACTCACAGTTCTCTTATTTTCTCCTACAGTAAAGGAGCTCCGGTGGATTTGGGCCAACGCTAGATCACGGCACAGACAGTGCCGCGTATTTCGATCACTTGATAATGACCAGGTGGAGACCATGCCACATAGGCCTGTTTACCTCGAGACTGGATCACCTGTTCCTTGGTTTTTAAGCTATAGACCGGACCCTTTAGCAGAGGCAACTGATGTGTTCTGTCAAGACTGGAGGCAGGCACTCAATTATGCATGTCCCCTGTTCTCTATGATCGTGACGCTTATGGCACAGGTCAGGAGACAGAAGATGAACCTGTTGTTATGGACACTGGTTTGGAGATTGCAAGCTTGGTTTCCAGTTCTTCTTGACCTTTCTTTGGATTCTCCAATCCGTGTTCCCCAGACTCAAAACATTCTAAGGGATGTCCAAGGAAACTGCCACCTCTTGGTAGAGAAGGTCATTCTCCACTTCATGCCAAGGAAGGTTACAGAGGACGCATCCTCTGGTATATAGACTTCTCAGAGAAATCAGACTTTCAATTTCTCCCAAACCTAGATATTCACAATTGTAGGACATGAATGTGGCTCTGCACTTCTTAGAATCTTTTGGCATGATAACCAATTTCTTTCCAGAAAGGAATTGTTGAGTAAAATAGCTAGTTTGTCATGTCTTCTATTAGGTAAATGGGTCTCTGATGTCAGAGCTCTGGATATTTCTTTCAGAGTGTACACACTGGAAGAGTTACCTTCACAGTGTCAAGAAATTCCAAATCTGGAGGAGGAGCTTCGCGCGCATCCAAGATGGTCGCGTGAGTGTAGAGCTCCCGAGACCCGCGCCGCCCTTTGCACCTATCCTGTCGAAATCCTGATTTTATTGATGGGCTTTTGAAGACGAACTTCGGCTGACTTCATCTTCCTTCGAAAAATCGAAATCGGACGCTTGGGTCCTTTTTTGGACCGTCTGGAACTTTATCGGCCCGCCTCGAGGCGACACCGGGATCTCAATTGCTTTGTTGGCCGGGGAGTAATCGAACAACAACGGCCGAGGGGGTTCTCTCCCCTGGGCGGCCCTTGTGGGACTTTTGGTTTCACTTTCTCTCCCCGGCTCGACTGACTGGACTACGCAGCCTGATTTTGAGGCATTGTTGTCTGCCGTCTTCTTTGCCCACCGTGTCTTCTGCGATATTGCCATTTGTGCCCATTTTGTTCAGTTTCGTGGCTTTTGGCCCTTATTCCAATATGGCCGCTAGGCACGAGCCGGAGAAACGTAAGACCAAGACTTTGCAGCTTGGGGGCCCATCTCAGACGAATATTATGGACCATTATTCCCAAGTTAAGGGGTCCCCCAGCAGTATTGGCCGTACGCTCGATGATCCTAAGGCCGTTTCTGCTGCGACGGAACTATCGTTGCAGGACGTTATGGGTGCCATCTCCGGCCTTAAGGCCTCCATGGGACAGCAATATGAGGCGCTCGCCTCCAAGATTGACACGGTGGCCGTGGACGTCACGTTAATCAGAGCTGACTTGGCGAAGACAAATGAGAGAGTCAAGGAGCTGAATTTAAAAACTTCTAGTCTGACCACTGATGTCACTGAGATCCAAACGGAGATCGGGAACCTGCGTTCCTCTCGAGACATGATGGCGCGTCGGCTGGAGGATTATGAAAACCGGTCCCGCCGCAACAACGTGCGCATTATTGGTGTTCCTGAGACTTCCGATCCTGCTGCTACTGACCTCCTAGTGGAAGATCTGGTCTCAAACCATCTTGTCCCCCCCGGGCTCACCAAATTCTTTGCGGTGGAGTGGGCTCATAGGGTTCCCGGGGGCCGGGCTCAGCTCGGGGCTCCCCCCAGACCCCTTGTGGCCAGATTGTTCCACTTCAGGGACAGAGACGCTATCCTGCAGGCTTCCCGGGACAAAGGCCCGTTGAAGTTTGAGAATTCTACAATCAACTTCTATCCGGACTTTACTCCATTGGTACAACGGCAGAGGATGGGGTTTCAGGGAGCCAAGAGGCGGTTGAGGGACCTGGGGCTCAAGTATGCTATGCTGTTTCCGGCGAACAAACGTTTTTCTTTGATCGACCGGACAGTGTCAATGACTGGCTCGACTCCTTGCCCAAAAGGGATGACCGTACTGAGCACCCAGGTGGGGCCGAGGGTGGCGTTTCGGAACAGGAATGATGCTGTGGACCCTGACGTTTGCACTTTTTGCTCCTTTCGGCTGAGTTTGGACTTTGGTTCTTTTGTATCTATGTTATTGATTGATTGTGCCTGAGGGTGGCGGGGTTACTGGGAACTCGTTCTTTTTGTAGAGTAGTTACTATGGGGCGACAGGCACACTGCGAGTTGGGGTGGCTTCTGAGTCGTAAGCAGGGGTGCAGGGTGGGGGGTGTTGTAACGGGATTCAGTTGGGGGGGTGGGGGGAATGTGTGTGTGTTTTTGTTTTCACAAGGCTTCGTATTGTCTCTTTCTTTTTTAGCTCTTGTATGTTGGGTCCGTGTGTGGGGTTCCCTGCTCCTGCTCGGGGATGGGGGTGGTGAGTTGAAACTGTTGTCCTGGAATGTTAATGGGCTGGGAGACAGAATAAAGCGGGGTTGGTCCTGCAGGTCCTCAGACGCCATTCTCCTGATGTTGTTCTCCTGCAGGAAACGCATCTGATTGGCAACGTGTGTCACGCCTTGAATAGGCGGGGTTATCATTTAGTCGCACACTCTGGTTTCACTTCTGGTTCCCGGGGGGTGGGCAGCCTTATCCGGTCCTCTCTCCCTTTCGAAATCGATGATGTGATTCTTGACGACAGGGGGCGCTATGCCGTCCTCACTGGTAGATGGGAGGGTAAGACTCTCTCTATTCTGTCAATCTACGTCCCTCCGGGCTTGCAGGCCCCGACTTATGTAGATTTGGGTACGGTTATTCTTGGGTTACCTGAGGGTCTTTTCTTCTCGGTGGGGACTTTAACTCCGTGGTTTCTGGTGCTGCGGACCGTTCTCCCCCTTGGGATTTGGTCAGGTCTCAGATGTGGCTTGGTGATTTCCTGGAGACTTTTGGATTTATTGATAGCTGGAGACTGATGCATCCCACACAGCTTCAATATACCTTCCATTCCGGGGCACATGGTAGTCTCTCCAGGCTCGACTACTTCCTGATGCCATCAGCCCAGTCCTCCTGCATTGATGAGGTTCGACATCTTCCATGGGGTATATCGGACCATTCTCCTTTGTGGCTTCGGTTTCGGGTTGGAGTAGGTAATGCGGGTAGATTGGCCCCCATCAACCCGTGGTATTTCCGCAACCCCAAGACCCGTTCTGAACTGGTGAAAACTATTGACCATTATTTTACTGACAATGTGGGGTCTGTCTCTTCCTCTGTTTCTTTGTGGGAGGCCTTTAAGACAGTTATCCGAGGGCAGTCACTTTCGCTTATTGCTGCTGCTAAGAAGGCTAAAACTGAAGAAATTGTGCGTATTGAAAATGATATCACTGCACTTGAGAATGAACTTGGTTCTGGGGTGACTCGTTTGGCTTCGCATTCCCTTAGTTTGAAGCAAGCTGACTACAAAGCCCTAGTCACTGACGCGGCGAAGGCGATGTACAGTGAGCAACAAGGCCGGCTGTATGATGTGGGGGACAAGGCTGGTAAACTGATTGCTTGGCTGGATAGGAAAGAAAGAGAGAATCGTGTTGTCCCGGTGATTGAGCGGCTGGATGGTGAGCGTGTTGTGGAGCCTGCGGGGATCGTTGACTGTTTTGTTGACCATTTTCAGACAGTGTACGCCTCGGTCTCCGATAGAGATGAGGATGATTCCCGGTTACTTCTTCGGGACATAGCGTTGCCTTGTCTTTCGGAGGATGACAGAGACCTCATGGACGCGCCTATTACAGTCGATGAGATCGCGAGTGCTATCCGTTCCCTTCGATCTGGTAAGGCAATGGGTCCTAATGGCTTACCTATTGAATTGTATAAGCTACGACCCGATACTGTGGCACTCTATTTAAAGGAGATGTTTCTGGAGGCTTTGGACTCTGGCGTCTTGCCCTCAGATCAGCGACTTGCTACCATTGTGGTTCTCCATAAGGAGGGCAAGCCTCGTGATCGCTGTACCTCGTACAGACCCATTTCACTGCTTAACGCTGAACCCAAAATTCTCGCTAAATTACTGGCTAATAGCTTGGTTGCTGTGATTGGGGACCTGGTCCATCCGGATGAGTCCAGTTTCATCCCACATCGCAACACCGCCCTTAATTTGCGGAGGCTCCATGGAGTTCTCGCGAGAGCTGGGACACTTACTGATTCGGCCATTTTGGTTTCCCTTGACGCTACGATGGCTTTTGATACCATTGAGTGGCCCTATCTCTGGGCTGCTCTTTCGAAGTTTGGGTTCGGCCCGGGGTTCATTGCTTGGGTTAAACTTCTTTATGAGCAGCCCCTGGCTCAAGTGGTGGTCAATGGTAAGGTGTCCGGGACTTTCACGCTCGGGCGTGGAACCCGGCAGGGTTGCCCGTTATCTCCGTTACTTTTTGCCCTTGCATTGGAACCGCTGGCTGAGTGGCTCCGTTGGGAGCCTTCCTTAAAGGGTATTCGGTGGTCACCTGACTTTGAGGATCGTGTCTCGCTCTATGCGGACGACATCCTCCTTTACCTTACCTCCCCTCGGAAATCTCTTAATGTGCTTTTCGATGTTCTTACCTCTTTCGGGAAGAACTCGGGTCTCGTCATTAATTGGACCAAATCTTGTGTCTACGTTTTGGCTGGGGATCTTCCCCCCTTCCCTCGTAGATGTCCTATTCAAGTGGCTGAGACTGGCTTTAAATACTTGGGGATCTACATCTCCTTGGATGCCACCGTTCGTTATGAACGCAATTTGCTACCTCCTCTTCAAAGATTGAAGATGGATGTCGCTCGCTGGCGTAAGTTGCCGTTGTCCCCGTTGGGTCGTGCGGCTCTCTTTAAAATGATGTCGCTGCCCAGATTTCTGTATGCTCTCTAGAACTCGTTTGATCCTGTTTCCTCTCGGTATTTTCGTGAGGTGGAGGGCCTACAGAGGCGACTGCGCTGGGACGGTCGCGCGCGCATTGCCCTGTCTAAGCTTACCTTACCGTGGTATGACGGAGGTATTGCACTTCCTGACATCAGGCGCTACTATTGGGCTTCCCAGCTGAGCGCGGTTAATCACGCTACGTATGCCCCCGGCCCGGCCCCGGCTTTTGAAATGGATAAACACCTTTTGCCTGATGGGACTTTCGCCAGGGCGCTTTATTCCCGTAGGCTTTGTGGTTCACTGTCTGGACCCTCTAGGATAGCGGTGTGAGTGTGGCACGATGCGACTGCGGCTCTTGGTTGGCGTGACAAATTCACCCGAGCGACCCCCCTGTATGATTCTGAATGTTTGGGCAATTTGTGGCGAACGAAAGGATTTGATAAATGGGACATGATTGGTATTAGCAAGGTGGGGGATCTTTGGTCCAAAGGAGATGTGAAGTCCTTTGCGGTGCTACAGGCTGAATACGACCTTGGGGATAGAGAATATTTTCGCTATTTACAGGTCCGACATGCTCTTTTGTCGGTTTTCACGGTGGGTACGGATCTACCTGAATCTTCTCCACTTGAGGATCGTTTACTTGATGGCCATGTTCCTGATAGTACGATTTCCCTGATTTATAAGAAGCTCATAAACAATAGGGCCGATCTGCTTGTGCGCCTCAGGGCCTTGTGGACTGCGGATGGTCTGGAATTGGATGATGAGGACTGGCAATCTGCCTTGTCCTCACCCAAAGAGGTCGCCATCCCAGCTCGCCTCCGATTTGTTCAGCTCAAGATCCTCCATCGTGTGTATGTCACTGGTCCGAGTCTGGTTCGCATGGGTTTTTCTGAGGATGATCGGTGTAAGCGTGGATGCGGTATGCAGGGCACCTTCCTCCATATTCTGTGGGAATGCCCGGTGGTTTGTAAATTCTGGTCTGGTGTACATGCTGTGATGGAAAGGGTGACGGGGGTTGCCCTGCTTCCTGAGGCCAGGCGTTGCTTGCTTAATGTTTGTATCCTGCTGGTTTGATATGTGATATTGCAGTGGAGCGCCTCTTGTGCGGACCCATGACATGTCGATATATTGTCCTTATTGTCCGATGTTGTTGTGTGTTTCTGTTGTTGTTTCAATAAAAGTAAAAAAAAAAAATTAAAAAAAAGAAATTCCAAATCTCACGCTAGGATAGTTGAATATCTGGCATTGCCAGGCAATCCTAAATTGTGCGTAACTTGTGCATAGTAAGTTATTTACCAGGTTAAGAGACCATAACGGTGGGATTGAGACTCCCTGGGACAAAACAACTGCTCACTGCAATCAAGAAACCATTCAAGCCGGTCCCCCAGCAACAAATGCATAATGGTTTTGGTGGATTATGACAAAGGATAGAATCGGTGTCTCCATGTTTTGGTTGCACTTGGTGAGGGGTTTGATTGCCTCAAAGACCTATACCTTGGGTAGCCGTCTTGAGGACAGTTTGAGGGCGGCAGCCTGGTCCTTGTACTCCACCTTCAAGAAATTCTGCTTTAAACCAGTGATGGTGGTGGCACCACTGGTGGTTAATAAGCGTTAAACTTGCATAATCCGAGTCTACGGTCCTAACAAGGAATGTAATTATTGCTCGCAGCATGTAAATGACGTGCAGAACTGCACGGTTGCAGGAAGCTGTGCTTTTTTAACTTGTGTGTGCGTGACCTTGAGCGCATTTTAAATATTTGGGATCATAGTCTGTGATTGACCTGTATTTTTTCGCTGCCATAATCTGTCTTTTAAAAACGTACGCAAATTACTCTCTGCGTTCTCCCTATCTGCACTCACTGTATCTGGGACTTAAAATCCGCCAATCCCTCCCCGGTCCACCACCATTAGCGGGCTGTTTGTGTGGAGGGAGTTGAGAGTGGCGGATACCCATTTCCGGTGTGCCGCGCTCCTCCGCCATTTTGGGTAAGGAGACGGTCTAGTTACTCAAAACTCGGCACAAGCCCAGTGAATAGGGGCCGATGGCGTGGAAGCGCACCAGATTATTGCTTGCAGCATGTAACTGACGTGCAGGACGGCCCGGTTGTGTGACCTTGAGTGCTTTTTAAATCTTTGGCATCAGTCTGTGCTTGACCTGTATTTTCTCGCTGCCATAATCTGTCTTTTAAAAATTTACAAAAATTCCACAAATTACTCGCTGCTTTGTCCCTATCTGCACTCACCGTATCTGGGACTTAAAATCAGCCCCCTGCTATTCAATCTTTATGTCCAACCCCTGGCCGCAGTAGCTCAGAGCAGAGGACCGACCACGGGCTCCTACGCCGACGATACACAGTTGGTTGTGACGCTCTCGAATATCACCGAGCGGGACGCGCTCAAGTTTCAGGGCGACCTAGCACCAGTTGCCGAATGGATGACCACCAACTGTCTCCAGCTGAATGCCACCAAGTCGGAGGTACTGCTGGTGGGCAAGGACCATGGTCAGTAGAGTTTCTATTAGGGTTCCGTTAAAAGGTCCTTTCCCCATGATGATAAGCAGTTGTCTCCAGCCGTTCATAGTATCATAGCCTGGTCATTCCCAGGCTTTTTCATCTCTAGTTGAGGATTGTATGCAACATTTCTCTAACATGTTTACTTGTCTTCCACTTCTTCGTGCATATATACTCCTCGATCCTGATATTATTCCTTCAGGACCTCTCCTCTAAGTCCTCATTCTTCACTGAAATATTATATGTATTTTCCCCAACTAAGTTATGTGGCGGGGTTATTGCTCTAGCTCAGAGAATCTGTTTGTTTGTCACCTCCTACAATGACTTCATCTTGTCATCCAACTCATCCGTGTCCCTTTGTATGTCAGCTTCACAGAAACCTTCAATTTATAATTCACTCTCACACTGTTGCACAACAAAATTAAAACCTTAATGGAGGAGATTGATTCACGTACCTTCCCCCTGGTAGAGACCATTTCAGCACCTAGTATTATTTGACACAGGTAGTTCTCCACTTTATACCCCGAGACTTCTGCAACTTCCTTTTGAGGTGGCTAGATCTGGTTAGCTGAACAACGTCAATCCTGTAACAAATTTCAAACAACTGATTCTCTAAGTTGGACCAGTACCTCTGCCATTATTCCCAAATTAGTTGTTAATAGTATGGTTCCTGCCACTCTTAAAAACACCACAGCGAATCCCTTTTTCTGGAAGCCAGGAGCAAATTCCTTGGTTTTAAAAAAGTTATTACTGATATCGATACTTCCTTTTGCTCTTAGCTGATGGAACGGTTTGTAGCAAAACCACTTTCTCAAGGACACTATGGCATGATTGAAGGCCATCACACAATACAGAGACTGTGCTTCTCCCTATTATGGATGAGCTGAAATAGGAGCAGGAGCTGACGCTTTGTTCTCATTAGATCTCTCTGCTGTCGTCCCACAGTTGAGTACTCCAACTTGGTGAACCATGTTGAGGCTTTGGGCATCGGGTGCTAGCCGCTAAAGAGGTTCATATCATTCTTTAAAGGCTGAACATGTATCGCCAGATTGGGAAACTTTCCGTCCAACACATTGCATGCAATTTCAGAGTGACTCGTGGGTCCTCCATCTCGCCTCATTTGTTCACCAGCTACGTAATCCCACTTGCTGAAGCTTTACTTGAGAAAGGTGTTAGAGCATTTATGTGTTCTGACGACACCCAGATCTTGCTGTGTTTAGACACTTAACCCTCCCCTCACCTCACATTCCAAGAGACAATGCCTGTCCTATGGCAGTGGCTGGGCTGCAATAAACTAAAGTAAAATGCTGAGAAGACAGAAGTTCTGCTTATTAATGGCCATAATGACTAATGGCTTGATGCTTAATAGCCTTCGGGGATGGGCACTCTTCCACTCTTTGCTCAAAATGTGTAGAGCTTGAAAGTAAAGATCAACAGTTCTTTCTCAGTCTGGCAAGTTCTGTGAGTTGTCATTGTGCATGCATCATATTAAACGCCAGAAAGAGATTGTCCCTTATTTGACACTAGAAAGCAGGCGCCTTGTAGCAGCAGCATAGGTTGGGTCCAGTTTGGACTAGTCGAGCATCCTCTACTTACAGTTTCCTACACTCCACAAGAATGTTTATTTTGAGAGCCCAAAACATGGCCAAGGCCTCCATCTCAGTAGTGGAATGTCTACATTCAGCCTCCGGCAAAGCCCTAGATGCAAAGGCAATAATAACTTTCTTTCCGATCATGCCGCTGTTTCAGTTTCACTCCTGGGCCCTTGTCTCTGACGTCCGTAACAACACAATGGGGCAAAACTATGCAGACTGTGAGCATTCACAAGACTCTTCTTAACATCTGCAAATTCTTCTCGCAATCCCTACTCCACACGTAGTCTGCACCCTTCCTCAGCAGGTTTCACAAGGCACAAGTAAATTAGGTACAAACTGAGAATAGAATGTTTCTCACCAAAAACGTGCGTGCCTCTTCTTTCTTTATGGGTCTAGGTATTTCCTGTGTGGCTTTAATTGATCCATCTTTGGGGCAGACCCCATCAGCCGAGATTACGTGACCTGGGTAGCTCAATTCCTGACTGGAAAATTTGTATTTTTTTCTGTTTATTTAAATCTATTATTACTCAATGTTCAACTTCATAGGAAATATCAATTATGGTAATGCTTACTGAATTTTCCTTAAAAAAAATAAAGAATTACAAAAACATAATAAGTCCCTTAAATATAGGGTTAGGTTTGAGGTCTTACTGATACATTTTGAAGCTTAACAGATCAGCTCTGGATAGGGAGTCCTCTGTGGCAGGGCAGAGCGGACCTGCATGAAATCTCACTATATCACGTAAGGGCAGCACTGAGCGGGGTTTAGATATGTAGCAGGGTAACTCCTGATGTCCTCGAGGACAGCCTCACCTTGAGCAGGGTAGATCCTCTCAATCAATCAATCAATCAATCAATCAGGTCATTTGTAGAGCGCACTACTCACCCGTAGGGTCTCAAGGCGCTGGGAGGGGGGGGGTGCCGCTACTGCTCGAACAGCCAGGTCTTGAGCTTCTTCCTGAAGGAGAGGTGGTCTTGGGTCAGGCGCAGATTGGTCGGAAGTGAGTTCCAGGTCTTGGCGGCCAGGTAGGAGAAGGATCTTCCTCCTGTTGTCGCTCTTCGGATGCGGGGGACGGCGGCGAGGGCGTGGTTGGTTGATCTGAGGAGGCGCTTGGGAGTGTAGAAGTTGATCCGGTTGTTCAGGTAGCTCGGGCCTTGGTCGTGTAGGGCTTTGTGTGCGTGGGTGAGGAGCCGGAAGGTGATTCTCTTGTTGACCGGGAGCCAGTGCAGATCTCTCAGGTGTCCGGAGATGTGGCTGCGTCGGGGGATGTCGAGGATGAGTCTCGCCGAGGCGTTCTGGATCCGCTGGAGTCTCTTCTGGAGTTTGGCAGTGGTTCCGGCGTAGAGGGCGTTGCCGTAGTCCAGTCGGCTGGTGACGAGGGCTTGGGTGACCGTCTTCCTCGTCTCGGTGGGGATCCACCGGAAGATCTTACGTAGCATGCGCAGGATGTTGAAGCATGACGAGGAGACGGCGTTGACTTGTCTGGTCATGGCGAGGGAGGAGTCCAGGATGAAGCCCAGGTTGCGTGCGTGGTCCGTCGGTTTGGGTGCGGTGCCCAGGGCGGGGGGCCACCAGGAGTCGTCCCAGGCGGAGGGCGTGGAGCCCAGGATGAGGACCTCCGTCTTGTCTGAGTTCAGTTTCAGGCGGCTGGTCGTCATCCATTCGGCTACGTCTCTCATCCCTTCGTGCAGGTTGGCTCTGGCGGTGGCGGGGTCGTTGGTCAGGGAGAGGATCAGCTGGGTGTCGTCGGCGTAGGAGATGATGTTCAGGTTGTGTTGGCGTGCGATGGCCGCGAGGGGGCTCATGTAGACGTTGAAGAGGGTTGGGCTCAGCGAGGATCCTTGGGGTACGCCGCAGATGACTTTGGTGGCCTCTGACTTGTACGGTGGTAGGCGGACTCTTTGTGTTCTTCCGTCGAGGAAGGAGGTGATCCATTCCAGTGCCTTCTCCTGGATTCCGATGTTGCTGAGGCGCTGTACTAGGGTGCGGTGGCAGACAGTGTCGAAAGCCGCGGAGAGGTCCAGGAGGATGAGGGCCGCTGTTTCTCCGTTGTCCATCAGAGTTCGAAGGTCGTCGGTGGCGGCGATGAGGGCGGTCTCGGTGCTGTGGTTCGCTCGGAAGCCGGACTGTGAGGGGTCGAGGGATCCATTCATCTCGAGGAAGGCGGCCAGCTGTTTGTTGACGGTCTTCTCGATGACTTTGGCCGGGAACGGGAGGAGCGAGATGGGACGGTAGTTCTTGAGGTCGGTGGGGTCTGCTGTGGGTTTCTTGAGGAGAGCGCTGAGTTCGGCGTGCTTCCAGCTCTCAGGGAAGGTGGCGGAGTCGAAGGAGGTGTTGATGATGTCCCGCAGGTGGGGTGCGAGGACAGCGTCGGCCTTGTTGAAGACGTGGTGAGGGCAGGGGTCAGTCGGAGATCCGGAATGGATGGAGTTCATGGTGCGGATGGTGTCTTCGGTGCTGATCGGGGTCCAGGTGCGGAGGGTGGTGGATGGTGGCGTCGTTGCGGTTGTGGCTTGCGTTGGTTGGTTGTTGAAGCTGTTGTGTATGTCCGTGATCTTGTTGTGGAAGTAGGACGCGAGGGAGTTGCAGAGGTCTTGCGACGGGGTGATGTCGTTGTTTCCGGCTTTCACGATGTTGAAAAGTTCCTTGCAGTTGTGTGCGTTGTTGTCCAGCCGGTCCTTGTATGCATTTTTCTTGGTGGCGCGGATCAGTTGGTGGTGTTTCCGGGTGGCGAGCTTGAGGGTGGTCATGTTGTCCGTCGTTGGTTCCCTTCTCCAGGCTTTCTCGAGGGCTCGACAGTTCTTCTTGGAGCACTTGAGATCGTCGGTGAACCATGGTGTTTTCCTGCTGCAGGATCTGCTGGGCGGGGTCCTTAGAGGGGCGAGTTCGTCCGCGCAGTTGCTGATCCACTTCGTGAGGTTGTCGGCGGCCTGGCTGGGGTTCGCTGAGTTGGCGGGAGGGTGCTGGCTCAGGGAGGCGGTGAGCTGGTCGGCTGTGATCTTGTTCCAGCTTCTTCGAGCAACCTGTTGCTGGAGGTGGTGGATCGTCGTTCTTCTGAAGGTGAAGTGGACGCAGCTGTGGTCCGTCCAGTGGAGTCCTGTTGCGTGGCTGAAGGTGACGTCTTTGCTGGATGAGAAGACGGCGTCGAGTGTGTGTCCGGCGAGGTGGGTGGGGGTGGTCACCAGTTGCTTGAGTCCGAGGTTGTCGAGGTTGTCGAGCAGGGTGATGGTGTTGCGGTCGTTGTTGTTCTCCAGGTGGAAGTTGAGGTCCCCCAGGAGGATGTAGTCGGCGGAGGGGAGAGCGTGCGGGCTGACGAAGTCGGCGATGTCCTCGCAGAATCGTGTGCGCGGTCCCGGGGGTCGGTAGATCAGGGTGCCTCTGAGGGTGGTCTTCGGGTTGGTGTGGATCTGGAAGTGCAGGTGTTCAGCAGTGGTGAGGGTGTCGTCGGTGTTGGTCGTGATGCGGATGGTGTCTCTGTGGATGATGGCGATGCCTCCTCCGGTCTGGTTGTCGCGGTCCCTCCGGGTGATCTTGTAGCCCTCTGGGATGGCGATGGCGATGTCTGGGGCTGAGGAGGCGTTCATCCAGGTCTCGGTGATGAAGGCAACGTCGGGGGCGGTTGTGTCGAGCAGGTTCCAGAGTTCTACGGCGTGTCTGTGGATGGAGCGGGTGTTGAGCAGGATGCACTTGAGGTGGGTGCTGCTGGAGTTCGGTTTGTCGGGTGCAGGGAAGGTCCGGATGCAGGTGAACTTGCAGGCGAGGCAGCTGAAGGGTCCGTGGGTGTGCTTCGGGGCGGCTCGGTGACATCCTGGGATGTGGCCGGTGTTGAGTGCGATGAGGTCGGCGGCGCTGTAGGTTCGTCGGGTCGGCTTCCGTCGGTGGGGGCCAGGGGTCCTGGCGCTGGTCGCGATCCGGTCGCGGACGGGCGCAGACGGGCTTACCTTTGGCGCGCCTTCGGCGCACAATCGGCGCGCCCGCTGCGCGTCAACGCTGCGCGTTCGCACGGTCGCCATATAAGGCGAAGTGCGCGGGTGGGCGGGGCAGCTGGGAGGCGGGAGCGGGGAGGGAACAAAAGAGAAAGGGGGCGGGGCAACTGGCGGTGGCGGGAAGCGGGGAGGGAGAGCGGCGAGGGCGGCGGGAAAAAGGGTACACAACAAGCAAAATACTACTACTGGCACAGATGGGGGGGGTACAGAACGAAGACAGGGGGAGAGGGGACGTTAGGACAGAAAAGAGAAAGTCACGAAAAAACAAGCACAAATTGCGGGAAAAAAAACCGGCTCAGAGTACGGCAAAAACAAGTACAAACTAATGGTACAACAAGCACAAATTACGGCAAAAACAAGCACAGGCTTCTGGAAAACAAACAAGCACCGATTCCGGCAAGACAGCAGAACCAGCGCGCAAGGGAGATGCAAGGCGGCCGCTAGACCGGCGGCGAGGCAGTCAGGCACAGAGGGGCACACGCAGCAGCTGGTGGCCGTGCGGCGCGGGGGTGTCCCACAAGTGGGTCACACTCACCTGCGTCGCACGGTCGCCATATAAGGCCAAGTGCGCGGGTGGGCGGGGCAGCTGGGAGGCGGGAGCGGGGAGGGAACAAAAGAGAAAGGGGGCGGGGCAACTGGCGGTGGCGGGAAGCGGGGAGGGAGAGCGGCGAGGGCGGCGGGAAAAAGGGTACACAACAAGCAAAATACTACTACTGGCACAGATGGGGGGGGTACAGAACGAAGACAGGGGGAGAGGGGACGTTAGGACAGAAAAGAGAAAGTCACGAAAAAACAAGCACAAATTGCGGGAAAAAAAACCGGCTCAGAGTACGGCAAAAACAAGTACAAACTAATGGTACAACAAGCACAAATTACGGCAAAAACAAGCACAGGCTTCTGGAAAACAAACAAGCACCGATTCCGGCAAGACAGCAGAACCAGCGCGCAAGGGAGATGCAAGGCGGCCGCTAGACCGGCGGCGAGGCAGTCAGGCACAGAGGGGCACACGCAGCAGCTGGTGGCCGTGCGGCGCGGGGGTGTCCAGCTCTTGAGACAATTTAGTTCTTTCGAGCCATTAGCTGGACTGAACAGGAAGGAGTATTTTGACCTAATTGGCCTGTGATAATGTGTTGTCTTTTCTATTTTCTTCCCCTTCACAGATAATTGAGGACTTGAACTTCAGAATTTCACAATGGAGAAAAGGCAGGATCCAAGGCAAAAGGGAGAAGTGCAGTGTTCACCTGAACCCCTGAGAGCCGCACTCCTTACTTCTTGTATCCATAATGTGTCATCTTCAAGCTCCCAAAATGATGCTCAGAGGGACTGTGAGATGGAACCGCTATCGGGGAACTTGCCTAACATCATCCTTTTATCTTTGCTAGAGCAGTTGGAAGCCAAACTGGACAAATTGCAGAATACCTTAGAGGACGTGCCGTCAAGAGTCGCTGGGCTGATGGAGCAAATCTGGATAGCAAAGGGTCTGGATTACCTTGAAAATGGGTGTGTGTCTTTGGAGATGGCCAGTCCGGTGGTGGTTAGAGATTGTCATCTCAGCAGGTCCCCTCCGATCAATCTTTCAGTCAGGGCCAATGAGGTGAACCAATGCCTTCAATCTACATTTCCACCTGGCCGTGGTCCACAGCCAAATCAGTGTCTTCAACCTACGTCTACTCATGGGCATGAACCACAGCAGAGCCAGTGCCTCCAACCTCTGTCTCCTCATGGGCATGAACCACAGCAGAGCCCGTGCCTCCAACCTCTGTCTCCTCATGGGCATGAACCACAGCAGAGCCAGTGCCTCCAACCTCTGTCTCCTCATGGGCATGAACCACAGCAGAGCCAGTGCCTCCAACCTCTGTCTCCTCATGGGCATGAACCACAGCAGAGCCAGTGCCTCCAACCTCTGTCTCCTCATGGGCATGAACGACAGCAGAGCCAGTGCCTCCAACCTCTGTCTCCTCATGGGCATGAACCACAGCAGAGCCAGTGCCTCCAACCTCTGTCTCTGGATGGACATAAACCACAGCAGGACGGTACTGTCTCCAGGTGCCCTCCTCCAGATGTTCAAGTTATCCCAGGTGATCCAAGCCTTCGCCTTCCACTAGTGTTTGATGATGGGCAGGAACCACAGCAAGACCAGAGCATACAACTAGAACCAGAGGAACACGAACAAGAGGAGCACGTGAAGAAAGAACCATTGTATGCAGATAGTTGGGACCCACAACAGAACGTCTGCCTGCAGCCACAGTTTCACGAGAGACATGAGCCACAGCGAAACTACTGCAAACAACCAGTGTTCCCAGACGGAGAGGGACAAAGTGAACACCTGAAGCAAGAGTTGTTGTGGTTTGAGGGTGAGGGTCAACCTCAAAACCTCTGCAGACAACCAGCATTTCAAGAGGACCAGAGTCTGCAGCTCAACACATGCCTGCAGATGCTCTCTGATGCACATGAACCACATCAGAACTGCAAGACCGAACCAATGCACCTTGAGGCACTCAGTCCAGAGCGCGGCTATACGCTAGAACCACAGAGTCCTGAGGACTACGATCAGAACTACAAGCAAGAACCACTTCACCCTGAGAACCGAGATGAGAAGTCTGACCTACAACCAACATGTACTGATGTGCAGGGCCCATCTGGAGTCTCATCATTCCTGGCACAGAATGCTCCTGATACTGATGGAGCTATCACTAGAGACCCATTGGAGAGAGGAAATACAGACGCAGATGGATTGCTGCTCAAAGCCATCCCAGGTATTTCGTTCGTACTGAATGAACATCCAGAATGTTGTGTAACTTGTACAGTTTTGAAAGAATGTAACATAAAATATCTCCAAAGTGGATCTTTCCAGATTTTTAGTAAGACCTGCAGGGGGCCAAATCTGAGTTCTGTGGACTGGTATCTTTGAGGGGGCCTTAAGTATGGCAGAAGCGGTCATGTACCTGATATCTCCTTTATTTCCGCAAAGGAGTTTCTCCTTCCCGTTCAGTAATAGGCTAAGAATTGGGACTCTGCACATGAAAAATGACCTGAATTCTGGTCTGTGCATGATACGCCCCATTCCGGGCTCAGGAACTCTGAGGAATTATGTAGCAGAATCAGTGATTTCAATCGAAGCTCAACGATACTCACCATCCCCTAAGTGTGAGATGAAAGTGAGGTGTTATTCACCGAGAGTAACATTGCCCTTTTTTGTTGCTAGTACAGACTAAAGCACTTTAGAGATGGAACCGGGTCTTTGTGATGTTTGAGTGCACAGATTGTAGGAGGATTTCTGGGTCAGTCTTTGTCTGCCCCTTAGGAGGAGAGGAAGGCAGTGTGAATAAGACAAGTGATCTGTAAGTCAGGTCTGTAGTGGTGGAATGGGTGGGGTAAGGTTTGCGGCACCCCAGAGCATTTGATAAGAAGTGGTCTTTTCTTCTGAATTGTATAGGTACATGTACTTAGAACTGGGGGGCCCGCAGGTCAGAGAGGGCCGGCTGTATTATAACATACTACATCATGTGCAACATTGTACAAGGTCAAGGGAGTTTAAAGATTAAGTGTGGTATGTAAGATTATGTGCACAGTACAAGGTGGTCTGAATATCACGCTGGGTTAGTTGTATTACAGTATACAGGATTGGGTGATATATTTTATTATGTTTATTTGATCTAATATGGGCCCCATTATAAGGCCTTAGCTATGTCTGTCATTATGTCTCCTATTACATTTCCCTCAATGTTTCCTCCCTCCAAATCGGCAATATCAGCGATAAAAGAAACTCTGCTGGAGGGTGGGTGAAGTATGGTGGTTGCTCTGAGATATATGGAATTACTCTAGAAATTTGGCTCTGTGGTATGTGGAATTACTGTGGAAATTCGGCATCTGATTCCCCCAGTCATTCCAGAGTACTAAGATTGCATAAGATTATTGGCTCTGTGATCATGTTTATGCGAACAATAGCTTTACAATGTCACATGCATCTTTTGAAGGTCAATTCATCTTTCTTCCTTCTTTAGATAGCTATTGTGTCTTAGCCCCTCTTTAGACAATTCAGTGCACATTACGAGGACCAAATCATGCAAGTTTCTGCCTCTCTGCACAAAATGGTGCTGTACAGTGTGTTGCGATAAGCTGTAAGCATAGCCCTGACAGCATCTTCCACTTTGATACTCGCCCCGAAAAAAACCTCTGATTGACCAATCTGTTAATCTTCTCTGCTTGGCCATTACTCTGTTGGTGATGAAGACTAGCACATTTATGCTTGATACCAGTTCCATCCAAATACTACTTCATCTCCCTCAAGACAAATTTTACACCATTATCCGAAACCAATTCACCCAGAAAACCCTCACTTCCATGTACAAATCGTACTTGCAACCAATTTGACATGTAGTCCACAAGCACAATGGCAAATTTCTGATGCACAGGAAGCATCTGAAACAGACCTAAACAATCATTACATTCATTGTCCCGCACTCTGTCAGGAAAACCCACTTCTGTCATAAGCAGAACTGTGTACATCAGTCTTTTATCATTTTGCAAACAACTGGTAACTCTCTCTAATGAATTTTTCCACATCCCTGTCTATGGCAGGCGACCAGTATTGTATTGTCAGTTGTTTGTTGTTGGATATCACACCTAAATGTCCTCCATAGCTTACCTCTGACAGTATGAAGTTGGCTATCGGTCTGCCATTCACACAACAAATCGTTTTTCTTTTGGCCATTCTTTCCTCATGAAAGGAATCACTTTCAATAAAATAGAATCTTCATCCAATGTCTTTCTCTACTTTTGCCTGCACACACACACACTCTTTACCCGGCTGTCAGACGAAGCCTTCCTCGGAGTCTGGATGCGATGACAAAAGGGCCCACATCTCGATACCTTCAACTCTGACTGTATTACTTACACAGAGTATTGAAGTGATCAAGCGGGGGGAAAGGGAATTAGGAAGGGAACAGCTGGGAAGGAGAACTGCAAAGGAAAAGTTAACTACAAATAACAAACAATAACGCAATTTGCCTTTTGCGTGATAACGCCACTCAGAATGTGTCTATACATTCTTGCTCAATATTGACCACATTAATGAGGCTTTGTTTCACTTTGAGTGCATAGAATAAAACGCTGTTTTGAATAATGCTGCCCAACACTTAACTCTAGTATCAGCAGATTCTTCTCACTAAATGGCTAACGTAGCATTAGACTTAAACTAACCAAGATTTCTATTGTAGTATAACATGTGCACAAAATCCACTCAGTTTAGCATCAGATACATGTGGTTCATAAATTGGTTTCTGCTTTCTCAGGTTATTTGGATATAAACATTAGCACAATAAAACATCTGTGAACACTTAAATAAACACTCTGGTCCACAAGCCAAAATACACTTTAACAATCACAGCCCTCTCTGGACTGATAGGTACTCAGGTAAGCAAAAAGTATAAGCTGGTCAGGTCCTACCTGTAAAGTACGACCTACTCTACGCACGAAGCGATTTCTGCGCTGAATGACTATAAAGGAAGCTCAGCGGAATGTCAGCCATTGTAGCAAGAGCCGACCTGGGGAATCTGACTGCTCCAGAATTAGCCTCCGTCTCTGATTGTGCAAAGACTCCTGCGAACAAGCTGGCGCTAGAGGACTCACCACCACTGCTTTCTAAGAGCCCCAAAGCCAAGTGAAGATCAGGGCTCCTGGACTAACCTCCTTCTTCTACTAGAACACCAAATAGTGAGCACGGGAGACTGGGCGCGGCCGGTGTCGTCATCGTAGGCACGCCCATGCCAAATCTCACGCATCTCGCGTGAGATGCCATATCTCTCGCATCTCGCGTGAAATGCCAAATCTCACGCATCCTGAGTGGGAAAAAGTTAGTAAAGAGAACAAACATACTAGAACACATGAACATGCACAAAAAAGGATATGTACATAATGGAGACCACAGATTAAAATTCAACAAGGTGTGGTTTGCCTCTTTAAACATTTACGCCACCACAATCCTCCAGAGGCTACTCTATGGCTTTTACCACATAAGGGTTGATCACACAGGAACAGGCGTATGTGCCTGCAGGATGGGGCGGGCCCTAGACCGCAAGCCGCCCTAGTCCTGACAACGGCCAACAAATACTTGCTGCAATACATTCCACATCCTCACAGTCATTCTTTTTGTTCATATGTTCGACACCTTCCTGCCCTCAGGGCAGTCGGGGCAAGCAATCAGTATTTTTGTTCCTCTCTCCTGCAGTGTGTTTGACCTCAAAATGATGTTTCAAAAGTTTTAAACTTAACCTCACCAACCTGGCAGTAGCCTGCTGGTGTTCACATTATTATCATTCAAAAGAGGTTTAATATCAGTTCATATTCTGAACTTGGTCCCACACAAGGATGACTTAAACTTTTCAGTTGCTCACGTGCAGTCCTACATCCCACGCTCAATGGTAGAGTATTTACGTTCACGTGGTTGCAGAGTGTGTGATGCCATTGCACATTCCTCATTTCCTTTACCTTGAGTCAGTACAGTGCCATTGCCAAAGCTACCAGTATCATCAGTGATACAGCACTCATTGCCTGGTAGATATGGACTCAGACTTCCACCTGGAGAACAACAACGACCGCAACTCCACCACCCTGCTGGACAACCTCGCCAACCTCGGTCTCAAGCAGCTGGTGACCACCCCCACCCACTACGCCGGACACACACTCGACCCCGTCTTCTCCTCCAGCAAGGACATCGCCTTCAGCCACGCCACCGGACTCCACTGGATGGACCACAGCTGCGTCCACTTCAGCTTCAGAAAGGACACGATCCACCACCACCAGCAACAGGTTGCACGCAGAAGCTGGAACAAGATCACAGCCGACCAGCTCGCCGCATCCCTGAACAAAAACCCTCCCGCCAGCTCTGCGAACCCCAGCCAGGCCGCCAACAACCTCACGAAGTGGATCAGCAACTGCGCAGACGACCTCGCCCCTCTGAGGACCCCGCCTAGCAGACCCGGCAGCAAGAAAGCCCCATGGTTCACCGACGAACTCAAGAGCTCCAAGAAGAACTGCTGAGCTTTCGAGAAAGCCTGGCGCAGAGACCCTACACCAGACAATATGACCACCCTCCAGCTCGCCACCCGAAAACACCACAAACTGATCCACACCACCAAGAAAACAGCATTCAAGGAACGACTGGACAACAACGCACACAACAGCAAGGAACTCTTCAACATCGTCAAAGAGCTCTCCAACCCCAACGACATCATCAACACCTCCTTCGACACCGCTACCTTCCCGGAGAGCTGGAAGCACGCCGAACTCAGCGCTCTACTGAAGAAACCATCAGCGGACCCCACCGAACTCAAAAACTACCGCCCCATCTCGCTCCTCCCGTTTCCGGCCAAAGTCATTGAGAAGACCGTCAACAAGCAGCTGGCCGCCTTCCTCGAGGCGAACGGATCCCTCGACCTCTCGCAGTCTGGCTTCCGGGCCAACCACAGCACCGAGACCGCCCTCATCGCAGCCACCGATGACATCCGAGCCCTGCTCGACAACGGAGAAACAGCGGCCCTCATCCTCCTGGACCTCTCCGCGGCATTCGACACTGTCTGCCACCGCACCCTAGTGCAGCGCCTCAGCAACGTCGGAATCCAGGAGAAGGCACTAGAATGGATCATCTCCTTCCTCGCCGGAAGGACACAGAGAGTCCGCCTCCCCCGTTCAGATCAGAAGCCACCGAAGTCATCTGCGGCGTACCACAAAGATCATCGCTCAGCCCCACCCTCTTCAATGTCTACATGAGCCCACTTGCGGCCACCGCACGCCAACACAACCTCAACATCATCTCCTACGCAGACGACACCCAGCTGATCCTCTCCCTCACCAACAACACCGCCACCGCCAGAGCCAACCTACACGAAGGGATGAAAGACGTAGCCGAGTGGATGATGAACAGCCGCATGAAACTGAACTCAGACAAGACGGAAGTCCTCATCCTGGGATCATCACCCTCCGCCTGGGACGACTCCTGGTGTCCCCCGCCCTGGGCAGCGCACCCAAACCAACAGACCACGCACGCAACCTGGGCTTCGTCCTGGACTCCTCCCTCTCCATGACCAGACAAGTCAACGCCGTCTCCTCGTCATGCTTCAACATCCTGCGCATGCTACATAAGATCTTCCGGTGGATCCCCACCGAGACCAGGAAGACGGTCACCCAGGCCCTTGTCTCCAGCCGGCTGGACTACGGCAACTCCCTCTACGCCGGAACCACTGCCAAACTCCAGAAGAGACTCCAGCGGATCCAGAACGCCTCAGCACGACTCATCCTCGACATCCCCCGACACAGCCACATCTCCGGTCACCTGAGAGACCTGCACTGGCTCCCGGTCAACAAGAGAATCACCTTCCGTCTCCTCACCCACGCACACAAAGCCCTACACAACCAATGCCCAAGATACCTCAACAGCCGCCTCAACTTCTACACTCCCGCACGCCAGCTTCGATCGACCAGCCACGCTCTCACCGCCGTCCCCTGCATCCGAAGAGCCACCACAGGAGGAAGGTCCTTCTCCTACCTGGCCGCCAAGACTTGGAACTCCCTCCCGACCCACCTCCGCCTGACCCAAGACCACCTCGCCTTCAGGAAGCAGCTCAAGACCTGGCTGTTCGAGCAGTAGCGGACCCCCCCTCCCTAAGCACCTTGAGACCCTCCGGGTGAGTAGTGCGCTATATAAATGCATTGATTGATAGAAGTGCTGCATTGAGTATTTTCCCCTAATCTCTGCAAATGCACCTTCCTGTCCCCAAATCCCTCAAGCATTCTTTTTGAAAAGGTTGTGAAGTGGTTCCGCAATCACTGCAACATTTTCAGTACATTTTGAATAAAATGCATACATTCCTGTGAGGAGGACCCCGAAAGTAGGGCCCTGAACGCCCGTTACCGGTCCTGGAAACCGGAGATACCGCGGAAAGCCTGGGGACGGCAAGGGTTCACCCTTTGCTCCCGACCTTCTACTTGCATGAAGAAGGAGGTGGCTTTACGGAGAAGGACCAAGCAGGAAGGCCGACAAGAAAAGAAAAGGCGGAGACGGAAGAACCGGAGAGACCCGATAAGGAGGAGGCCGGAGTGTGCATCGAGTTGTAGCAGCAGGATGCCAGAGGAGAGAAGAGGGAAGAGTCGTTGAGAAAACAGGATGACAACGGCAATGATAACCCGGACGAAGGGGAGGAGTGGAGCGAGGATTGGTGGATTTCCACCTCCCCCAGGAGGTGCGAAAATGCCGCCGCAGCTCAGGAGAGCTGCAGCTAGGACGGTGAGTAAAGTGGGCCAAGTGAGGGCACCAAGCTAGAAGGGTAGAGCATATTGAGGTACAGAGAGAAAGTCAAGGGGTGGTTGTACTGCACCAAAGTAAGCCACATATTGTCTTTTCTTACATGAGGATACGTTCTTGGTGTCTGCTTTTCTTTTTCTTTCATTGTTTACCGATGTCTTGGGCTAATACTCGTCTCTGGTGATTCTCTTCCTATAACTCCTGAGTGACTCGGCTTGAATTACCTACACTGAAAGGGGGGGGACCGTTAAGCCCTGGGCCACATTAAATAGGCGTTAACCCCCTCTTCATGCACAACTTGGTGTGGTGACGGACACAGTCCCATCTCCTGACCTAGGACTATTACGAGAACCCGAGTCTCACCATCCTGTTTTGTTCTTTTCCTTTCAAGCCATCTGGGAGATGGACAGCCAAAGGGGATATCAGGAATCACCAGGAAACAGGAACACACGAGAAGAGACTCTCCGACCACCCACCAGGACAGCAGCTCAAGAAGAAATCTTGATTTTCTCTACAAACTACAAATAAACCGGAACAATTGATAAACTCCTAAAGCCTCCTAGCTTCCATTTCCGCCCATCCTTCCCACAATTTCCATAAACTCAAGTTGTTGGTCACAGTGTTTTGGAACAGGTATTTCAGTGACTGTCAACAGGCCTGGCCATATTAAAATCTAGCTTTAGCAGAAACCACATACCCAAAATATTCAACCAATCATACATTTATCTCTTTTTTTTTTTAAATCTCAAACCTCTTTTCAGGAAGGCTCTCAAGATATTCTAAGTGTACGCATATGCTTATCTAAATCATTGCCGAAAAGCAAAGCATTGTTTTGGAAAACCAAAACTTCAGAGAGACCATTCACCTCCTCTGCCATCCTCCTTTGGAACATGGCTGCTGCAGGGGCCAGACCAGATGGCATCGTGTGAAACTGATCTACTACATCAGGAGCCACAAATGTCCTCATATGTCTTGACTCCTTGCTCAATAGCCCTTGATGGTACCCTGAGGCCATATCCAATTTTGAGAAGATATTTGCTCCAGCAAGTGTTGTCATTTCATCTATTATGGGTAAAGGATGATGTAGGACAGTGCCCTTTTTGTATGGTCATGCTGATGGTTTTGACTCTGAATTGCACTCAGACCTGCTAACCAGACCCCAGAGCCTGCACTCTCTCCCAAAAACTGTGGCATGTGAATTGGCAAAACCAGTTGGCAAGGACTTTAACCCGCTTATAAGACACTGGTATGTGGTACCTGTGGTACCCGGGCAGGGCCATTAAAGGGATCATTAGGGCCTGAAGCTCTGTTTGTGCCACCCTGAGTGACCCAACTAATCCGATGTTAGCAGGTCTGCCATTACAGACTGCGGAAGCAGTGCAAACCTCTCAGACTCGACTCTGTTTTCCATGGCATCTTTCTTTCTCTGGTGGTCTTTTCTGCTGTCTGCCTCTATTATTTCATCTCTATCTTTCCATACCTTGTCTCTGCCTCTCTCTGTGACCCAGAATCTCTGTCTTTTTCACTGCGCCTGTGTCTGCCTCTTTTCTGCTTTTCCGTTCTCTCTCTTCCACTGATGGTGTCTGCCTCTTTCAATGCCCCAGTCTCTGCCTCTCTCTTTATCTTTCATTTATGGCCGTGGCGTGGCCTGCCAGAACCAAAAACAAACCACAGAAATATTTCCTTGCAGTTAAACAGCACTACCATGCAGCAACTTCACGTCGCACAAACGGAAACACGCTGGGGTTAGTTCCAGCAAACGAGAAGAATATCCTCTTGTCAAAATCAGGGCCTATTTATAATTCTTGGTTTGGGGATTTAGCACTTTATTTTGAAAATAATTAAGAAAGTAGAAATTTATTGAAAATTCAATAAAAGCAGAGGGTGCAAAGTCAGATGTGCTTGCCTGAAAAAGAATTATTTTTAATACCCAAAACTGCGGTGTCAAAGCTTCTCCTGTTGGGACACTTGATTAAGTTTTTTGCTCTTGCATATTGTATTACCTAACTCTACTTTTATTGCAGTAAAGTTGCTACCTGCACTGCATGTCGACACACTCTTCTGCTTGAGAGCTGGACTATGCTGAAAGACCTTACCATTGGCATCAAAAGGCACTAGGGGGGAGGGAAATTACAGTTATGAAACATTGACACGGGAAGGTGACATATATTTGTATGCAATGCAACTTATGATTTGCTGACTGTAAATTGCACTGATGTACCGTACAATGATTCAGTAAAGGTTTTTTTAAATTAAAAAAAAAAAAGCTTCTCCTGTTGAGCGAAGAGAAACTGAAATGTGAAGAACCATTTATATTAAATAGCTTTTTTTTAGTCTATGCTACCCAGCATTTGAAAAGCCTATTGGTCCAAACAGCAAGACCTATCGTCTGTGCGAACGCTTGTTTTAAAATGGGCTCTAGATCCATGGATCGGGGGTTGCACGCTGACCGGCGTGGTGAGTTCTCCCAAGGAAAAAATACAATGTTTTGGACAATTTCCTTCCCAAGAGGGGTCCCCCACAGACCCCTACATCAGTTCCATGGGATCAGGATACCTCTATCCTGACCCCTCATATCCTATTTACACTTTATTGCTGCACCACGAAAACCATGTCCCAATTCACAAAATGGCGGCTCCAACTTTTCTCTCACATTCCAGACAGACAATCACAGCTTTGCTGTTGGAATGTGGACTCGCTCCCAAGATATACATACATCTTTTTTCTTAATGAACTCCAAAACTACTAAACAGATTTATACCAAATTACAAAGAACTCTTTCTGGAACAAGATCTAGATTTCAGCCAAATGTGGTGTAATTCCGTTCAGCGGTTTGGGCTGTAGTCCTGTCGAAAATCCTAAGGGAATTCGCTTGGGGAAAACATGTTTTGGGACCCCTCCCACTCTCCTCTTTCTTGGTCCCTGCTTGACGAATCATCCCGGACCTATCTCTCTCTTTCTCAGGTGTTGAAATAAGGTAAAAAGGAACGAAAAACAAACCTGAAGTTCAGCAGGTATAATTTACTGAGCTAACCATTACATGTGCCCCACCATGCACTGCTTATGCCCCCACATATTACTTCAATCATGATATGTTAAATTACATCATTGATAAGATCACTTTTGACCTCTCAAACAGCATTACTGATGACATCACTGATGACATCTTAGGCATATGCAGCATAAAGTTACTGAATGTACATGTGGAAGTCAATAGCATGAAAATAGTGTAAGCCCAAGAGACAAGTGTAAATGTGCATTTTAAAAACTATACTGTGCATGCTTTTCAAATCACTAAAGTTCAGATGGAAGAATTACTCCATGTTAAACAAGCATTTGCAATGCAATAGGTCTCGCATTATTAAAGTTTAAGCTATTGGCATTCCTAATAACAATGCAACACCAATAGCTCAAACTTTAATAATGCGAGACCTATTGCATTGCAAATGCTTGTTGGTATGGTCGACAAGAGGCTTTGGCCTTTAGACAGCGAATAGCTGTATGCGAGGCCTAAAAACATAGATAGAAGTATCAGCTGCGAAATCTTTGCAGCATGAAGACACAAATAAGGTACCACTGGGTAACGTGGCAACTGCAGAAATCTATGTCCTACCTGCAGGTCCCCAGCGATTTTCTACTCGTGCGGAGACTAGTGGTGGGCGGAATTTGCGTAGTTTTACACAAAACTCAGCAAAAAAAGTCTCCGCGAGCACGCAGAAATCTGCAAACACGCGGAGTTGCTTCTTCTGCCCGTTCACAATGCTTTTTTCCTGTTTGCGAACGCTGATTGCGTGCTCGTGGGGAAATATCTCGTGAACACACATTTTGAAAGCGTGAACAAGCAAAAAATACCGCAAAGCCGCGGATCGCGGTAGTTTTGGCAATTCCACGTTCTCCACGGAACGCGAAATTACCCAAATTCCAGGCCTAGTGGAGACACCACATAGAAATACCATAGGCTGAGTCCATGTGTGATAAAGATGCAACCATGGCTTTTCTACCCCAACATAGCTCTAGTAGATATTTGTAAAGCAGAAACATGTGGTTCTGTGCATCCTTTCACAAAATATTTCTCTGGTGAAATCAATGCAAGGAAGATACCCAGAAGTGCTTAATTGTTCTAAGCATATTAGTAACTGAATTAGCAATTTTTCCTTTCAATCAATCAATCAATCAGCGGTTTATAGAGCGCGCTACTCACCTGCGAGAGTCTCAAGGCGCTGGGGGTTGGGGGGAGGAGCAGCTCCGGGTCAGTCGAAAAGCCAGGTCTTGAGGTCCTTCCTGAACGTGATGAGGGTTGGGGAGCGTCTGATGTTGACCGAGAGCTTGTTCCAGGATTTGGCTGCGATGTAGGAGAAGACTCTCCCGCCGGTTCTGTTTCTGCGGATGCGGGGGACCTCTGCCAGGACGAGGTCAGTGGAGCAGAGGTTCCTCTTGGGTACGTGGAAACATACTCGGTCGTTGAGGTATGTGGGTCCGATGTTGTTGAGGGATTTGTAGGGGTGGGTGAGGAGTTTGAAGGTGATCCTCTTCTCGACGGGGAGCCAGTGGAGGCTTCGTAGGTTTTGGGTCATATGTTTGTGGCGTGGTGTCCCTAGAATGAGCCTGGCTGCGGCGTTCTGGACCTTACAGATTCTTTTAAGTTATAGCACAACCTGTGATGTGCCACAGATGCTGCAAATGGAAAATGTTACTCCCTTGCAAATACTGTCAGTTTGTCATGTTGCAGGCTCACATGCATCACCCACTTGCTGTATGGTTGGAAAGTATATAGGTTGCTCAGATTAAGCAGTTTATTTTTTTATTTTACACATATAAGCAGTTGTACTCCGATGAAGAACACAACACAATGATTTTAATTGGAGTCTGCGCGCTGATGCATTATGCCTTTCTGGTATGGGATTACGAGTCGTTCTCCAGATCAAAACTCAATCTTTAAATAATTGTTTTTTAGTAGTCAGAACCCTACCCATGAGAGATCACCACATGTGAACTGTAGTACTACAAGCAACAAATGATTGTTTACAGGTAGTAACATTTTCCTTCCTTCCTAGATATTACTGTCCACCTTTCTCATATTATAACCGTGCATTTCTTTCAAGAAATATTTCCCATGTATAATTCTCAGTGTTCATTTTATTCTGCAGCACAGCAGTCGCAGACAGAAAGTATGAATGGGAAAGAGAAACGTAGAGCTTCTGGAGGAAGGAAGAATTTTGCTTATAAAATGAATGAAAGAAAACACCAAGGAATACAGAGGAGGGAGAATTTTAACAATAAAAGACTACTTGCAAGGCAGAAAAGAATAGGCACCAGCCTAAAAGCTTATGCTTGTGCTGAGTGTAAGAAGGCATTTACTGGAAAGACGCATCTTTTACTGCATGAACAAACACACACAGATCGGTATCCCTACACTGAGCATGAAATGAGGTTTGCTGATAAGGCAACACATGGAAAAACTCACAGTGGAGAGCAGCCCTTTCACTGCAATATCTGTGAGAAAAGTTTTACTCAGAAGGGAAATCTTCTAAAACATCAAAGAATACACACAGGAGAGAGACCTTATCACTGCACTCTGTGTTCCAAGAGTTTTTCTCGGAAGTGGACCCTTGTACGGCATCAAAGCGTACACACAGGAGAGAGGCCTTATCACTGCACTGTGTGTTCCAAGGGCTTTACTCTTAAGGCAAGCCTTGTACTACATCAAAGAACTCACACAGGAGAGAGGCCTTATCACTGCACAGTGTGTTCCAAGTGCTTTGCTCATCAGACAAACCTTGTGCTGCATCAAAGAACTCACACAGGAGAGCGGCCTTATCACTGCACTGTGTGTTCCAAGAGGTTTTCTCGGAAGGGGACACTTGTACAGCATCAAAGGGTACACACAGGCCAGAGGCTTTATCACTGCACTGTGTGTAGCAAGAGCTTTGATCTTAAGACAAGCCTTGTACGCCATCAAAGAGCACACAGGCGACGTCCGTAACGCCACACGGGATATGGAAACTGCTGTAAACAAAAGGTGGTGCTCGGCAACCTCAAGTAACACATACAAGATAGAAGCCTTCTCCAAGCACTACCAAAACACCTTCATTTAGAAAAAGAAATGTGCTCTTTTACATCATCTAAGAATATACAGCTGAAGTTAAACCTCCCATGACATCTAACAATCCTTCCGGGCTGAGGTCCTCCCTTTCCTCTGAATGTCAGAAGAGCTTTGAGTTAAAGGACAAACTCTAACGTTCGCAGCGTCTCCAAACAGAATGTAGCTTCTTCAACGTCACTAACGTCACTTCACCAAGCAACAAACTTCACAGAGGCTGCTTCACTGCGAGTTAAACCTGTCCAACTCTCATGAAATGTGTGCAGTGTTGAGGACATGTTACCAACTGTGGATCATAAACTATCCTGAAAAACATAACTTCTAGTATTCAACAAAAAATTATTGAAAGACCTGAGCACATGGGAAAAAGAAACTAGGAGAAGAAATAGGAATCAAAAACCACTTGAGGACAAAAAATATAAACTCCTTTCATCACTAAAGCAGGAACATCTACTCCCTATCAGTATCTTCAGACCAGCTGTGTAAATATTCTGTACAACCCATCCAGGCTGAGAGATCAAAAGAGGATTCATGGCTGTCCAGATTCTAACAACTTACAAAGGAGGCACCAACCATGTAATTCTGCATTTCAACTGCCGAGACTGTTGCACAATTCATATTGTTTTGAGATGGTTTAATCTGGTGAGAATTATTTTTTTTTGATAATCAATTTTATTATCATTTTGAAAAACAAACAAAAATCACATCTTACACAGTAAAGCCAATTCCACCTCCAACAGACAGTAAAAAAAAACACTGTTAGGGCAGGAGTATTTATGCAAGCCACCCAAGCTGGAAAGCAGCACCCCGTTACACGGGAGAGCCAAAGCTGGCAATTTAAAACAGTAGGTTCAGCCATTTGCCCCAAACCTAATGGAACCTCGCGGGAGAACTATGTGTCTCAAAGAGGGGTTACTCCTGGGCCACGCACCAATCCACTCTCCGGCACCACTTTCGCAGGGTAGGGGGTTGGGCTGGGCCCAGGCCGCTGCAATATCTCATTTAGCCACAGCGACCGCCGTTCCCAGAAAATGTTTGTCTGCTCTAGAGCCTTCCATACCATCAAATACACACAGAAGACGTAAGGGATCGTGTGGAACCTGCCAACCCAAGGTCTGTGTGAGCTCAGATTCCACCTCGGACCAGAATGGGTCAATGCCTGGGCAAAGCAGACCATATGGTAGAAGTCAGCCGGAGTTTGGCCGCTATTCTGGTGAGAATTAAATACACAAAAACTAACTTTCACATACAATACAAAACTAAGCAGACTGTCAGATAAAGACACTGTAAGGAGTATTTTATCGCATGCTGTGATGTGTTTTGTGAGGTCAGTTGTTGTCCTGTTCTAGTGTGAGGGATGAGATTGACAACTAGACAAAGGACACTGCCACAGTGATCTGCCTGCCTGTTTCTTGTGGCGATGAGACGGGAAATACTTCAAACTCATCAGTACGTTCAGAGTGTCTGTTTTTCATCTTGGTGATTACTCTGTCCCGGAAGAGGGTGGGGAGGAACTTACGTTCCCCTGCAGCCCTCCCACCACCAGTCCCTCAGATGCGAGGCATTCCAGTGTCTAGTTCGCTCCATCACTGTGTTTATTAGAGTAGTGCAAGCGTTACAAGTACAATTTGCATTGTTGAGGTTTCCAAAGGCAACTTTTGATATTTAATAGTGTAATTGCTTTGGGAACACCTTTGTCCCTTGGACCTTTTCCTTCACTGAGCCATCTGTGAGCGCACAAGGCTTGCCTCCAAACCATTATATCGAAGCAACAGCACTAGTGTATGGAGTCGTGAAGTATCCTTGTGAATGCTGTGTTCCCCACAAGATCAACTAGTGGTCAGCAGTGACCATGTGTGATGAGTTTCCTTTAGGGGCCACTGAGCTCTCCCTCATTTTAGCCACTCTGTATGTGACCATGGAGCAAGAGACAGACAGATGCCTGGTTCTAGGCTTTGTGCGAGGCTCCTAGGGAGTCACTCAGATTCCAGTGCCCAGGTTGCCACCCACATTTGGGTGAGTGCTCGGAGCTTGCTGTGGTTGGTAGCAAGCCCTGGATCTGCAGTGACGTGTGTGGGTCTCCAGGAATGAACAAAGTGGTAACAGTGGCATGTATGTATGTGTGTGCAATGATGAGACGCCCTGGGTGCTAAGTGAATGATGAGAATAGAAATTGGGGGCCTCAGCTGAAGCTGTGATACTGGATTATTGTCACGAGCAAGTCAGTGGGTCACAAGATTGTTACAGCTGCGTTGCACAATTACGGCATATTAGGCAGACATAAAATTTTATTCGGATTACATAGGCCATAAAAGTACAAGTTACAAGCATATTAGACTCAAATTTCATTTATTAAAACACATAGATAAACACATTCAGGATCTCTCTTTTTTTTTGTCAGAACCAGGTAAAACAGGTACAAACAACAAGAAAATGAATAGAAATACAATAATATTGTACAATAAACAATTACTTTCATATATGATTCGTTTTCATTCTCATATTGAGAGGGTAAGTGAAATAAATAAAAAAAGTAAATAATAGATAAATAGAAGAGGGAGAAAGAAAAAAAAAGAGAGCCATTTAAAAGTAAGTCATTATCACCCTGGACAGAGCCTCCTCTTCCAATTAGTGATGGGTTGCCAGATCGCCATGCCACGCATAGCAGACCTTAGCCCTCTGGTAGCATAAATGGCACTCTCCTGATTAAAGACGCCGAGAAGACGTGCTAACCACATTTGAAAACTTGGTGGGTCTGAGTCTTTCCACCGTGCTGCTAGTATTACCCTAAGGATTGCCAAGCTTATAAAAATCATGTCCTCTTCTTCCCTGCTCAGGCTTAGTGTATTATCCGTGCCTAACAGATATAGAGTAGGGGAGTCAGGTATTTAATGGCCAAACACTTCCTCCCAGAATTCACAGATCATTCTTTTAATAAGTGTTAATTGGTCACAATCACAGAACATGTGGATAAGCATTGCCGGGCCTTTAAGACATCTGGGGCATGGATCGTTCTCTCTCTTGCCCCAAGCATATAATTTGGCTGGAGTATAATATAGATTATAGATAGTTTTATAAGTCTGGGCTTTTAAACTAGCTGACATGAGTAAACGTGATGAGAGGCAGAGACTCATGTCAATATCTACATTCGGATTGTCAAGTCTGTCAGCCCAAGCAGTTTCTATATGTTCTAGATCGTTTTGTACCTTATCCAATAGTTTACCATAGATTGTACCTATTCTTATTGTTTTTTTTGCAACAATATCTATAATTTCAATTTTCTCCGAATTGATGTTAGGGGCCTTACGTTTAAGCATAGCATGAATCTGCAAATATTTAAAATAGTCCCCATTTGAAAGATGACATTTTTGTTGTAAATCTGAAAAGGTATAAGCCTCATTCGCACCCAAAAGGTCGCCAACTGAGGTAATTCCTACAGAATGCCATTTCCTTGCGATCACATCAGTCCCTAGTTCGGGAAGAAGGTTAGAATGCCATAAGGGAGAATACCTATTTAGCTTTGGGATGTGCATGTACTTAGTTGTCCTTAACGAGATTGACCAGGCGCTCGTGATGACTTTAAATGTATTTTTCTTGTAATAGCTTCTCTCTACCTGCCTTAGAAAGAGACCCTTAGCTTTTTCCCCTAAGGATAGCTCGTATATAGATGGAATAGGTGCATCCTCCAAGGTATCTACGCTAGCATTTTCACAAAGAAGAGGGGCCATCTGTTGGAGAAATGACGCCCAGAGATATAGCAGAGTGTTTGGAACAGCTAATCCACCCTTGTCCTGTGGTAATGATAGAAGCTTCAAGGATCTTCTAGTTTTGCCCTGTTGCCACATAAATTTAGACATAAGAGAATCTAGTATTTTGAGGACCTTTTCCTCAGGTATCAATGGAATAGCCCGAAAAAAATAAAGCACTCTTGGCAGAATATTCATTTTTAAAAAGTTTCCTCTACCAGTTATCGACAACTGTAAACTATTAACCCGATCTAGGTCTTTCTTTACAGTGTTTAGTAATGGCTCATAATTGAGTCGAGAAATTTGTGTGACATCCGAGCTTATGCTAACGCCTAGGTATGTAGCACTATTGCTTTTCCTATGATCATTAAAAATAGTGTTATCCGTGCAGAGGATAATTGTTTTTTCTTTATTCAGTGAACATCCAGAGCATCGTCCATAGGCTTGCGTTACTACCTCTATTTCTGATATTGCCACGGAGGGATTGGGCGTTAGTACCGCAATGTCGTCGGCATAGGCCAATACTTTAGTTTCAAATTTGTTAACAATTATAGGTATGATTAATGGGTTCTCTAAAAGTTTCAAAATTAAAGGATTTATATACAAGGCAAATAATATGAGAGAACAGGGACAGCCTTGGCGTGTGCCTCTGGATACTCTAATTATACTCGATTCAACGCCCATTAATTGTAATTTTGCTATTGGTTCAGAATACATAGCCATTATAGACTTCACAAATTTGGGGACAAAATTATACTGCGCCAGGGCCGCCCATAGGAAGTTCTAGGTCACCCTGTCAAAGGCTTTTTCGGCATCCAAAAGGATCATCGACATCTGGCCTCCTGTTGCAGACATTACATCAGAGAGATTACTCTCCGAGTATGGTCGGTGGTACCTTTGCCGGGAATAAACCCGTGCTGCCAAGGGGAGACCAGATGTTCGATGACCCGTCCGAGCCGGATTGCCATTATTTTAGCGTATAATTTGAAGTCCGAATTGATTAGGGAGATCGGGCGATATGATGATAATTGATCCTGAGGCTTGCCCTTTTTGGGAAAGATAATTATATTTGTTTCCCTCCAAGAGGTAGGTGGAATACCACTCCATTGGATTCCTTATGAATAGATCGTGTAATAGTGGGCCCAGAGTATGCCTGAGAATTTTATATAACTCCAAGGGTATTTTATCAGGACCTGCCGCCTTCCCAGAAGCCAGTGAAGACAAGGCAAGCTGGACTTCTATATGCGTAATGTCCTTCTCAAGCTCTTCTCTGGTATTATCGTCTAAAATCTTGTTTACTTCTGGTTGATCAAGAAAATCTTTCAAAAACAAATCTGCGTCTACCCTATTGGTTCTATTATCATCCTGCTAGAGGATCTGATAGTATTGTTGAAAAGCACCAATTATTTCTGGTGTTTGTGTTAGTGTCTGCCCTCGTGAGTGTATCTTTGTGATGGCATTATGGGACATTAGCTGGCATGTATGTATTGCAAGATGTTTGCCAATTTTTCTCCATTCTCGTACACTTCTCTCCGGTGTGCTTTATATGTCTCAGCAGCTTTCTGAGTCAAGCCCGAGTTAAGCTCGGTTTTTAGCACTAGCAGGCGTTGCAAAGCTAGTTTCCCATTTTCGCCTTGAGCTATTTGTGTAATGTGCTCTTCCTCTGCTCTAGTCAGATCAGCCAATTGTTGATAATATCTCATATTGTTTTGCTTCCGTATTCTAATTTGATAGCTCGTAGTTTCGCCTCTTAGAGCCGCTTTAAAAATATCCCAAACGATAGCCCTGGACGCACTATATCTGTTAATATCAAAAAACTCTTGGGCCCAGCTAGTAATGTGAGTAATATAATCTTTATTAGCTAACAGCTTCCTATCAAATGCACAGATTCTGCGCTCCCTCTTAATGGATCTAAGGTTGATAGTGATAGTTAGAGCATTATGGTCCGAGATAATTTTAGATTCCTTTAAAATTGAAGCCTTGTCAGCCAAATCGCTAGTTGCAAATAGATAGTCAATCCTGACATATTTGCTATGGGGGAATGAATAGTAAGTGTATCCAGAATCCGGATAAATTTTTAGGTCCCATACATCCTTTAACACGAAACTATCACAAAGTCTGCTAAAAGCTTTAAAGACTCATGGCTTACGGCCAATATAGTGAGGGTGTGTATGGCTATTGAATCGAGGGCCAAGTGATATATTTAAATCGCCACATAATATAGGTGGGCCCTGTATAGGTGCTAGCTCGAGCTCAAGTGTCTCAAATATAGTGGGATCATCCGGATTGGATCCGTAAATAGAGCAGATTGTGATACCAATGCCTAGTTTAATAATTACCCATCTGCCATGAGTATCTACTATTTTATGGGTAGCGTGTCCTAGAAAGGTTTTAGCAAGCACTGCTACCCCCCTTGTATTGGAGGTTTGTGTAGTACATGCTATTAAATTATATCCCTTGATTTTGAGAAGGTTCCTTTTCAGCCACGGCAGGTGCGTCTCTTGAAGGCAGATAATATCTGCAGGGTTTCTATAAATTATCTCTCCCAGCCGTTGAAGTTTATCACTATTTAGAAGGCCTGACACATTCCAAGATCGTATAGTTAACTTCCCCATAGTCCTATGTTTAGCGGACCATAATCTGCCAATGCCCTCTACTTATTTTGGTAGTGTGTTAGATCTGATTTAGTTTCGATTGCCCTATACCATGAAGGTATTATTGATTGAAAGTAAAGAGTAAGACTTGAATTGACACTGGTTCTGTTTTTTACATTTCTTTTAAATACTCCCCCCCTCCCCCACTTTGCCCCCCCAGCCTCCCCTTCCCTCCCCCTATCCCCCCCCCTCCCTGCGAGACGTCCTGGGTCATAGGGAGCCCAGGTGTGGCCGTTGGCAGGGATTGAACGTCCCAGCACGCATGCACCGTAACTTGATCAAAAAGAAAAATATATACAATTTGGGTACATAGCATACACATAAGTTACTTCACTTTGTTGTCTTTCCAACCCAAATTTTAACATAATTGAAATACTCTCCTTCTTTATCTTAGTTTTCTTCTGTGTTTTTTTTTCTTTTTTTTTTTGTTTGTTTTAAGTCCCTTCCTTATTTATTTGTTTTCCATTATTTCCTTCTTTTTTCCTTTTTTTTTTCCCCCCTTTTTCCTTGGTATTTTTCTTTCCCCCCGATGAATTTTCGGAGTATGATCCGCTGGCGTATAAGTTCAATAAAGTGTAATACTTTAATGATTAAAAAAAACAAAACAGTTACAAGGTGCCTTTTGATTATTTTCCGGTGCTCTGCTTTGGTTTCACAGTAATTTCTTTTAGATAGGCTCCAGCGTGGATCTCACTTGTGAAAGTTTTAGTTGTTCCTTTGTAAATAATTTTAAGACGCGCTGGGTTTTGTAGATACACTGTTGCACCTGTTTGTTCAAATGGGATGAACAATTGCCTCATTCGCCATCTGCGTTCTACTGTCGCATGAGCGAAATCGGGGCGCGCAAAGAAAGTAAATCCCTTGAATTCCTTTTTATTTGTGGGTCTAGCAATATCATAAATTTTTTCCCTTAAGATAAAGTTTCCGAAGTAGACCAACATAGCTCTCGGGTATTGTGGGGTTTGATGGCTACGTTTGGAGAGCATCAAAGGAAAGCGATGTGCGCGTTGGATCTCGTTATTCAGATTCCAAGTTTGGAGATCGGGACAAGATGTTTTCAGAAGATCAGCCATGAAGCCTCTTGGATCATTTCCCTCGGCGCCCTCGGGGATGCCGAGAAAGCGCAAATTGTTTCTCGTCCGTGGTTCTCAAGGTCTCCCACTTTTTGCATCAGGTCTTTAATGACACTTTCATGTTCTTTTTTCTGAGTTTGAAGTTTTGTGACATCAAGCTCGAGATTTTCCGTACGAGTTTCGACTGAGGCCATTCGATTAGATATTTCAGAGCAAGTATGGTCTACTTTTTGTACAGCATCTTGAAGTTTTTGTATAGTCGCATGATTCCTGTTACTGTCCATTTTGACATCCTTATGAAAGAGTTTGATGGAATTGAGTACTTTGCTCAAGGATGGCTCATTTGCATTTTCATATCCATCGCTATGCTTTCCATTTTGTGCTGAGGCCATTTCCGAAAGAGCCCCATTGGGGTACTTGTGTGATTCAGGTTCTCCAGGGGTTTTAAAAAATGAGTCGTTCTGGATTTGGTTAGGTCTTTCTTTAGCATGGTCCGTATTGCTCCCAGGGTCAGTGGTTTCATCATATGATAGTTTACGGTGTCGTCTATGTCTAATTCTTTTTTTTTTCCAGTTTCTTCCTAAGAATGGGATTTTGACACGCTGCCCCTGATTTCTCTTCGCCTGTGATACCAGAGACCTCCAGTGTTGCTTCGACCAATTTGGGGCTCGAGTTTCTCTCCGTTGGAATATCTTCTTCACCTGCCTCACTTGAATCGCTTGTCGTGCTAGAAATAGATACTCCTGTCTCATAGATGTCAGAGTCAGAGTCTACGTCTACTGCGGGTATATTAGGCTCAGAGAATAAATCGCCACCATCAATCACTGTTTGTTCCGTGGTCCTGGTGGAAGAATGGTCAAGTCTCAGTGGTTCAGTCGAAGGTATAGACAGGGGGTCACTCTCATTACATATATTTAAGTCTGCTGTAAGTTTGTTTTGCCCTTCCTTGGTTAATGGCATAAATATTTTAGAAATCCTGGGCTGGGAGTCTACTTGTTGGCCTGTGTTTTTGGCTGCCGCTTTCAAGTTTTTTATAGTTTGCAATCGCCTTGCTTTTTTGGCTATCAGCTCCAGATTCTTATTGTCGTCGCTTTGTTCTTTGGTTAGGTTTTCTCTCCTTGGAGCTCACAATAGGGAAAATGGCGTCGGAGTGAGAGGATGTACCAGCTGCTTGCTCCGTGAGCTTTGATCTGCATCGTGGAAATCTCTTCTTGCGAAATACTGGAATAAGCTCTACCTGTTGGTAATCTCATGGACTTTCCTTTGGCAGTTGTTACCGAGATCAAGACCATTGGATCAATGGGCCGATGAACTGATTTGCTGAGAAGTGCTGAGAAGCGACTCTGGTACTGCCGGCATGAGAGTGATATACGGCATGGAGCGTGGAGCAGCGTTGGCAGCGCTTTGAGATTATAGGTTGTGGGGGGGAGAGAAAAGTATCTCTCTCCTTCACCTTTCACTTAGCTATCTTTCCGGGAGGTCTGCAGAGGCGAGGAAGGTGCTGTGATCGGACAGGAGAAGAGGGGAAAGGCTGGACGAACCGGTTAGTGTCACCCTCCAACTAGTGATCCTGCTCTGTGCTCACAATCTTGGATTTGGCTTTGGCTTGGATATGGTCGTGGCTGTGAGGGGGATTGAGAAGGGTTCAGACACCCCTGGACATTTTCAAGGCCGGCGTGAGTACAGCTGCATTTAACCACCTGCACTTTCTACTGTGCTCTTTTCCGGCCAAGTGAGGTTTGCGCTCCGCTGTCCCTGCTTCCCCTAAACGCTTCTAACGCTCCATATTCTGCCTACTTATTGCCATCTGCCACTTGCTCTGAATCTGGTCTTCACGTACCTTTTTCTTCCCTGAGCAGTCTGAAGGATTACAGTCTGAAGGATCTTTCACCAGGTCTACACTGAGGAACTGATCAACTGATCAACAACCCGAGTGTCCCAGGCAGATCCGCCACGTCATCTGTAGAGCCTGAGAAGCTGTGCTTTAAGGGCTTTAAGAATTAAAGGGCCCCTGTCTGTTTACTTTACTTTACTTCATGTGATGCAAAATTTAGTGCAAAATCTGGTGCTATTCAGAGGCATTCAGTGACTTTCCAGCGGCATTTTCTCTCTCCATTTTCATCCTCAGTGATATCTCCTCTAGATCTATCGATTAACCACCCGAGGCCCACAAGGGAAAAAAAAAAGAAGCTGGTAAAGGCAGCGAAGGGTAAAATTGGATACATTTGAGACCACGCAGGTCACACAGACTGGGCAGACTGATAGACCGACAGACAAGACCAGAAAACAAAAGACAAAGAGAACCTAATGTAGCGTTAAGCACAAGAATAAAATAGAATCAAGGTCAGCTAAGGAAAAAAGCTAAGGGGAAGGAAAACAAAAATACATAGCAAAAAACAACAGAAGTACAATCAAGTACAATCAAGGCCTGTAGCGGTATATGCTCTACATGCACTTCTTTCAATACTTTTTTCAATACTACCGATGCTATCCTGCTGTTTGTCTACTGTTATTTTGCGGTATTCTGCCAACATATGCTAGCATATGTGCTAATATGTGCCAATGTGTGCCAATATGCCACTATCTTTGTGCTGTTTCTGTGCAGTTCTGAGGGTCTACAGTGTTGTTCTGCTCTGTTGATTGACTATCTGACCTGGTACTGCTTGAGACTTTCAGGATTTGGTATAAGCGGCATAAGCGGCAAAAAGACCGCCCTAAAAAAAAAAAGTATTTAAAAATAACTGAGGCTGGCAGACTAAGCAACTAAGACTAGGCAACCAAAAACATCCTAACCCAATAAACTAAACTAAACCAAACCGGAGTAATTGGTGCAGGATCATTGCAATAAACTGGGGGGGCTGCGGGGGCCCAAAGAAAGGGAACTCGTGGGGCTGTGAAATTTAAAACACGGATGGTTCAGCCAAAACCTTATACCAGCCTCAAACCAGGTAGATGTGAACCGAACTACCAGCGCCGCATGCTTAGTGACAGAAACACTATAAAAAGGTGGTCTGCGCAAAATCCACCATCACGTCTAAAACATAAGGGAGTGGCATTAGCGGTATCAGTGGTCTCTGATACAGTGGTAGCTAAGGGGTCAAAATTCCCTAAACCATTGTAACCACGATAACACTTGCCCTGAGAACACAAAAACATAATCAATCACAGCAAAGCGGGCAAGCTGCGGGCCAAACCCGGATTCAGGCACAAAAGAACACCAGGATATACGACATGGCAGATCTTGCTAGGGCAGAGGGACAGGCATTTGAGAAAATATCCGGGAAAAAAATATCTGAACATTTAACTGAATCAAATACTTACCTAAGTGATCCAGAACAGCCAGAAGGGCCAGAAGTGCTAGAAGAATTTAGAAGACGCACTTTAGAGATACTAAACACTAACAATGTTCAAAAGGCAAAAGATGGGCAACGACGACCTGAAACCAGAGGATCCAAGGCCAAAGAAAACCTCGATGAGAAAAGCAATGCTAGCAGTGGTAATATGGAGAAAACTAAAAATAAGGACAAAAATAAAAATAAAGCGACGGAAAAAAACACAGACAATGCCTTGAATAAAAAAACGGAAAAAAGCATGGATAAAGATAATGACAAAGACAAAGACAACAATAAAAAAGAAGGCAATGACAAAGTAAAGGAAAAAAAAGAGTAAACACATTCAGGATCTCAACAAATATAAATATGGTATAAAATGTCGATAACTTAAATCCCAAGACAAAAGCCCAACCCATTAGCAGTATCTTTTCCTAATTATAAGTGATCCTTTAATGAAAGTGATCACAGCAATGCAAATCTCACGTGGGTCAAGGTGCTGCAGAAATCTAAAACCTCCCTGAAAAGAATTAAAACTATGAAGAAATTAAAAAAATGCTTTCTCACTGATTTATAAAGTGCTCAGAAAAGCAGAAAGGGCAATGTGCTTTGGCGTAACTAAGGGCTGGAGGAAGGTTCTCAAACCAAACCCCTTGATGTGGGAAAGCAAAGAGAAAATGCAGGAACCACAATCAAAGCCTGCTCAAATAAAACCTATGTTGGGCGTTTTAATACAAGAGAAGTAAAATTCCAGATCGTTGCCAGATGTTGAAGCAAGGTAATTTGCCAGAGAGGGAAGCTGAGCGGCTTGTTGCTGTGCATACGCTGCGCCTGCTCCTAAAATGGTGGCTTTATCTGATATCTAGCTGAGCGGGCAAAATGGTTGGGGTTCTTAAAAAGCTCTAAAGCTCCCAGCCTACTAAAAGTGTGCTTAAAACACCCTAGTTAAGGAATAACCAGAATTATCCAAGGTCAGGCATTCCTGAAGAATACATTTAGAGAATCCTAGCGCCAGAGTTTGCTAAATTTTTAACCATAATTACAGTGTGGCCAGACCCAGGATATGCCACACAAAATGTAAGCACACTCCCTAGTGACAGAATAAAATTGGTGCGCCCTGTGGCATCATCAAGAGCCTTCGGAGAAAACTGTTCTCTGCTGTTTGGAGTCTAGAGCTATCACACATCCCCCAAACACCGGCCCCATACGAGGCTATCGAAAGACACTTTGCTTTATTTAAAGTGATCATTTCCCTCACTGGCCTATGACCTAACCGTGCTGCTGAGTGAAACATTGCTTCCAAGGTTCTGTTAGTTTGTTGTACCGTCAACACCATCAAGAACTCCCAGTTAGTTTGTCGATTGAAGGGCAACCCCAAAAAACAATAAGAATTTGCAATGCAATATGTCTCATATTCGCGAGAGTTTAAGCTATTGGCATTGTAAATGACAGTACCTTTTATTTATTTGTTTTGCTAATTAACACATAAATAAAAGGCATTGTCATTTATGATGCCAATAGCTCAAACTTTTGTAAATGGGAGACCTATTCAAAGAAGCGTCCGCCATTGTTCTGGGCTACTCGGATGGTTAAAGCGCGTATGGCATGCTGAATGTTGCAGGAAAGCATGTTGTGCTTGCAGTTGGAAAAACTGATTAAAGAAAATAGTGCTTACAGGATAAAAAAAGACATACCGTGTAACAACTGAAGTAAAAGGGCAAGTTCTCCTGGGAGGTTACAAATGAAGAAAAAGGTCATACTAAGGAGGGACTAACAAGCCTATTAACGAATCATAAGCCAGCATTTACGAAGGGCAATGACACAAGCCAATGACAAATATGGGTAGGGCTTCCAATCCATGCCCCAACACAGCACGCCGCAGCGAAGCGCATGCGCTGCTCAGGCTCGATCTAAAAATGAGGAAACAATGATGCCCCATAATTTGCCTTTCCTAGATGCATAATTTACTCAACACCTCCTCATAGTTTGGTGCTCTCCTGCCACATAATTCCATCGCCTCTGCATATCGGCCACAGGCTCCAATAATAGAGAGACAGATTAGTTGGGTTACGCACAAAGAGCAGAGATGTTTGCCTTACCACTAGGTCACAAATTCCGATCCTGCTACGATATCTCTCTCAGCAAAGACCCGACAGCCAAACAAACTGTGACAGGTGAACAAAAATGTCTACCTTCACCCTTATTGAGGATGCCTTTCAACATCAACAATCTATTTTTTAGCAATCACCTAAAATATTCCCTTTGAATGTCAACCGTCTATTCTTTAGAAATCACATAAGATATGATCTTTAAGTGTGTAGTTGGAAGAAATATTTTATCTCCAGTTACCTGTAGATGAGAGGTCTACACAATATTTACAAGATGTTGTGATGTTTGTAGCCATGCCTTTGACACTGCCCCATTACACTCATGATCGCAGTTAGTATATTAACTTTTAAACACTGCAAATATGAATTGGCAGCCCCCGTGCACGTATTTCTACTGTCATGTAGAAGGTGGGAATGTTCCTTGCAAACATTTGTGAATACCAACAAGTAAGCACTATTGTAGGTGTTCAGCATCTTTCATGACCTCTTGTCCCTGATAACCCACTGCTTGCCAGTGTGGGCAGATTAACTGGCACATAAAGTGCATGTGTAGATTCGAAGCATACATTTATAAATATACTGGCATCCTGTATCGCCTTCCATATGTGCTCTACGGGAAAAATAAATTAACATTATTCGAAAGTCTTATCAAATACTGATCAACAGTATTGACCTTTTATTGTGTGTTTTCGTTGACCTCTATCATAAAGTATACATTGTGGGGGCTTCCAAGCGCCCCTGCCTCTCCTTGAATACCAGGACAGTAGCAGAGAGCATGTCCTGGGGCTTCGCTGCCCTCCCCGGAGTGATCTGCCGGCCTTCTCCCTCACCTACCCCAGAGCAGCGCCATGTTGTACTCCCCAGCGCTCCCGGACTCACCTTCGTAATGGCCTTCCTGTAGTGGGTCACCGCCTGCTGGATGAGGCTGGAGACCTGTAGGTTACCATCCCCGCAGGGCACCACCCCCCAGGTCCTCCCGAAGCACAGTCACTTTTATACCACAGCTTACCATTGCACGCAACCCGGGCACCGGCCTGTGAGGCTAGCCCGAGCCCCCAGCCAGATCCAGGGAAAGAAAACAAGAGATATCCGGGAAAGTGTTACAGTAGTGGGGCCTGATCCTGCCCGCCTGCAGCCGGGACTCCTGCCTGTCTACCGAGGCTACAGCTCCAGTTCCAAGTCCAGGAAAGAGCGGCGGGCCAGGCTGGCTACTGCAAAAGTGAAAGCGGGCATGGCCCGCTGAATGTAAGCAAGCAGGTTGTGGTGCCTAATGTAGAAGAAACACAATAAATAAAAAAGTACACATACATATAACAACCATGTAAATGGGCCAGTAGCCATGGGAGGTTACAAATGATGACATGGCCGTACTAAGGAGGGACTAACAAGCTTCATAATGAATCAGAAGACAGCATTTACAAACGACAAAGACACAAGCCAATGACAAGTATGGGTGGGGCTTCTCTCCTGTACTGAACTACCACAGTTCATCCCCAGAGCTGCGCTTGTGCGCTGACTCTAGTCTCAACCTAAAAACTCTCTACTTTGGCAACTGGAGGTCCCTCAATGATAACAGTTTTAGATTTACATTTCCTTGTCCAACAGAGCATTACAAATGACTTCTGCTGATGAATCTGCAAATCTAGGGATGATAAACTCCACAAAGGTATCCAGGGCTTTTTGAAGGCTAATTGCTGTCCTAGTTAATAATATTCATAATAATTCTCAGATTTGTAGAGCTCGGCTTCTCACCCTGAGGGTATCCAGGGGCTGGTAATAGGTCTGCGTCTTCCGCATAAAGAAGTGTCGGGATAGTGCAAGTGCCTCCCCTTGGGAAATCCACATTCTTTGAAACAAATTAACTTCTAGGCCTTTATTGTAGGCATAACTTATTTACACAGTGGTGGTAGCTGCGGTGCATATAGGGATTGGCGGCCGCTTCAGTTATTTACTTTTATTGTGCTGATGTAAGTGAGGATTTCATTGCAGATCATCCCAGGGATGTCCGTGTCTACATTTTACATTTTTATTGTTGTATTGCCTAATGTGCATTTGGCCTGTGCTGAGTTCAGCGAGTTTTGCTAAGCAGGACTCTGAGAAGTGACAAAATCTCCACCGCGCTATGCGGAGTTCAGCAAGGGGTGGATTGCAACACGTTACGCCTTTGGCACTAATTTCTTTGCTCCAGATGTTTGTCCCGCGCAGTAAAATCAGCACAGTTCAAGAGGGCGCTGATTCTTACCGCCGCTTGAGTAGAAGTTCTACTAGAGCGGCAGCTTCCTCAACGCGAATGGAAGGTTTCTCAACATGAGTGCTAGTGCCCATCCCCGAGCACCCGCATTAAGAAATCTCGCTGGGAGATGGTCTAGTGCTGGATTTTCCTTGCTTGCTGTTGGAAGGGGGAGGTCTCTGGGGGACAGAGGTAAGTACTCCTGACCACCCCGGGACCCCTCTCCTCCAGGAACGTTACCGAGCACTAGAGTCAGGCCTCCCTGAGGGGAGGGTTACGCATTTATGGTCATGTACACAGAGACACCAGCACACTACAAAGGGACACAACACCAATCTGTTACAGACAAACAAGATCTTTATATATGACTTTGCATCAGGTCAGGGAGTATGTACACTTGGGTTAGGGTTCAGCTTTCTTTCTTGAATGGTCGGGCCTCATGGGGGGAATAAGTAGGAGACTTCGGGGGAATTCTCGAGGTACTCACAGTCTCTTCGTGATAGTCTCTAGTCCGGTCTACTCGGGAGGCTGTGGGGTTTAGGACTCCTGGTCCGGGGGATGGATGCCACGTTGCCCGCGCACGGCTCTCAATCCTCGAGCCACTGGGGAGGATGGTTGGTTCGCAGGAGCGGGAGATTCCACGCGTAAGGCTCTCAATCCTCGAGCTGCGCGTGCGTGGATATCTCCCAGGGGTAAGGTCTCAATGTCTGGGCTGCTATCGTTCCTCAGTAGTGGCTCCGCTGGCTGGACGCGTACTCCTCACGCTGCGGGGTACGGTAGAGGATGAATGGCCACGTACCCCTGTCTGATGTACACTCCGGGGCCGGTTCCGCTCTTACTCTGACTACTAGTCCGTGTTGCACTGCAGACGCAGCTCGGGCCTTTCGGGCCGCAGGACACACGGAATCGGTACTCCCCGTACCACGGTGCGAGTCCCACCCGGAGCTCTGCTGCCCCGTAGTCCGGCCCTCAGTTCGGGTCGCACCGAGGGCTCAGCGTGCTCCTTCGAGCCGCGGGACACCCAGAATCAGTACTCCACGTACCACTGTGCGAGTCGCACCCGGAGCTCTGCTGCCTCGTAGTCCAGCCATCAGTTTGGGTCGCACCGCGGGCTCAGTGTGATCCTTCGAGCCGCGGGACACCCGGAATCAGTACTCCACATACCACGGGGCGAGTCGCACCCGGAGGGGGGAGAGATTCTTTCTGCACACCAAGGCGGCCGGGTCCCGGCTCGAGTCGCGCTCACATCAGCCGGGCTCGAGTCGGGGCACAGAGGAGTCTTCCTGTGATCCTAATCTGGGGAGCGCCGCGACCAGGTCTGCAGGGCTTACTCCCGATCCTCGGGTTCTTCTGGCGAGTTCACACCCCGGGAGAGCCGCGACCAGGTCTGCAGGGCTTACTCCCGATCCTCGGGTTCTTCTGGCGAGTTCACCCCCCGGGAGAGCCGCGACCAGGTCTGCAGGGCTCTGGGCGACTGTGGTGGGGGCACGATGTTCTTCTCCTCGAACGGGCCGCGAACACCTCAGCAGGGCCCTCTGGTTCCAGGATACAACTAACTATTCTCCTGAGGTCGCACCCATTATATCTCCCCTCTTCCCTTTCAAGTTCCAGCCCTCCCAGATTGCCCCTCGGGTCTGGGGCAGATTGTCGGTGCCTCCAGCCATCTGGCACTCGTCTCCTTTGAAGTCCGGAGGTGGGCTTTTCCGCCGCCTGGCAGGGCGCGGAGCCGTTTCGGGCAGGAGGTGCGAATGAAACTCCTCGCCCCCTCCCCCTGGGAAAAGGATCGCGACCCACAGCTGGGCAGGGGGGGATGAAGGGGGGGGTTCAGGTTTCTTTGGAGTTGGGACCCTGTGGGGGGAGGCGCTGGGGGGCCCCGGTTTCTATCGTTGGGGCTGGGCACTAGGCTTCCTGCTACTGGGGGGAATTGGGGGTTCTAGCTCGGGGTGGCTACGCTACTTCTAGGATCAGGGGGGGATTGTATGTAGGACAGAGGACAGGGCTACTCTGGGGGGGCCGCGCACCGGGGACGTTAGGGGCCCGGGAGGTAAGAGGGCCCACGCCAAGGAGGACAGGTCTAACACACGTCGCCCCAGCTGAAAGGCAGGGAGAACTACTCATCCCCTTGGGAGATCTCCTCACTGAGGCGGAAAAACCTGGATAGACCATCCGCATTGGCGTGGTCAGTACCCGGGCGGTGTTCGGTGGTGAAGTCCATCCCCTGGAGGAAAATGGCCCACCGCAACAGCTTGGGATTCTCCCCCCTCATCTGCATTAGTCACCTGAGGGGCCGTTGGTCGGTTTGCCCCCGGAATTGAGTTCCGAACAGGTAGGGCCTCAGTTTCTTCAGGGCCCAAACCACCGCAAAGGCCTCCCGCTCGATGGTGCTCCACCTTTGCTCCCTGGGTAGTAATCTCCTACTGATGAAGGCAACTGGCTGGTCTTGACCCCCTTCATTTAGCTGGGATAGAACTGCCCTATGCCGTGCTCGGAGGCTTCGATCTGGACAACAAACTCTCGGGAGTAGTCGGGGGCCTGGAGTACTGGGGCGGTGCACATGGCTGTCTTCAAGGCTTCAAAAGCCTTCTGACAGGTGGGGGTCCAGTGCATCTTCTAAGGCTGTCTCTTAGAGGTCAATTCTGTCAGGGGCCCCACTATGCTGCCATACCCCTTGATGAATCTTCGGTAGTAGCCGATGAGGCTGAGGAAGGCTCTCACCCCGGTCTGGGTCGTAGGGGGTTCCCAAGCCAGGATGGCGTCCATTTTGGGTTGGAGGGGGACCACCTGGCCGCTCCCCACCTGGTGCCCGAGGTAGACCTCTGACACTCGCCCAATCTGGCACTTACTGGCCTTGATGGTTAGCCCGGCCCGGTGCAGGGCCGACAACACCTCCCAGAGGTGTCGCAAGTGTTCTCCCCAGTCGGTGCTGAACACTGCAATATCATCCAGGTAGGCGGCGCTGAATTCCTCCAGCCCCACCAGTACCCGGTTGACCAGTCTCTGGAAGGTGACCGGGGCGTTCTTCATTCCGAATGGCATCTCCCGGAATTGGTAGTGCCCATTGGGGGTGGAGAAGGCGGATCTCTCTTTTGCTCCTTCGGTGAGGGCAATTTGCCAGTACCCCGAGGTCAGGTCGAAGATGCTGACGTAATGTGCCACCCCAGACGGTCAATGAGTTAGTCTGCCCGGGGGATGGAGTGTGCATTCGTCCGCGTGACGGCATTGAGTCCACGGTAATCCACACAGAACCTTAGTTCGGGCATGGTACCTGGGGCGGCCGCTTTCGGGACCTGGACCACAGGGCTGGCCCACGGGCTGTCAGAGGACTCCACAACCCCCAGGGCAAGCATTTTGGAGACCTCCTCCTTAATGCAGGACCGTACTCGGTCTGGGACACGGTAGGCTTTGTGCCGCACAGGGGTGCTGTCACCAGTGTCTACATCGTGGACACACCAATCTGTGACTCTGAGGACCAAGGAAAACAGGTCTGAGAACTGTCTCAATAGCTGGCGACAGTCTTCGTGCTGTTCCGGGGTCAGGGAGGGGGAGAGAATCACACCCTCCACGGAGCCATCCTTGTCCATAGCACATAGGAGATCTGGCAGGGGATCGGTCTCCTCCTCCGCCCCATCGTCGGTGGCTAGGAGCATGCTCACCTCAGACCGCTCGAAGTGGGGTTTGAGGCGGTTCACGTCGAGGACCCTCAAACGGTTCCTTGGGGACTGTACATCTACCAGGTAGGTGACCTGGCTCTTGCGCTCCACTACCTTGAAGGGACCGGTCCATTTGTCCTGGAGGGTGCAAGGTTCCACCGGGGCCATCACCCACACCTGCTGACCAGGCGGAAACTCTACCAGAGTGGCATTCTGGTCATACCAGCGTTTCATTTCTTCCTGGCTAGCCTCGAGGTTGGCCTCCGCGAGTTCTCTGAACTTCTGAGTCTGGTTCCTTAGGGCCAGGATGTATCGTAATACATCCTGGGGAGGGTTTCGGGGGGCCGTCTCCCAGCCCTCCTTGACTAGGCTTAGTAGTCCTCGGACGGGGTGACCATATAGTAGTTCAAAAGGGCTGAACCCCAGGGACTTCTGGGGGACTTCCCGGTATGCGAACAAGAGGCAGGGTAGGAGGACGTCCCACTTACGCCTCATTCCCTTGAGGGTCCGGTTGAACCTTCTCAACCAGACCATAGCCTTGGGGGTGGTACGGGGTGGTGAATTTGTAGGTCACCCCACACTCCTGCCACAGGGACTTCATGTATTTTGAAATGAAGTTGGTCCACCTGTCGCTCACCACCTCCCGGTGGAATCCCACCCGGGAGAATATTCCCATCAGGGCCCGCCCCACCACGGGGTCCATCACTGTTCGGAGGAGGATGGCCTCGGGGTACCGGGTGGCATGGTCCACCAGGACTAGGATGAATCTGTGGCCCATGGCAGTCTGGGGGTCCAGAGGTCCCACAATATCGATCCCCACCCTTTCGAAGGGGGTACTGACCACCGGGAATGGCTGGAGAGGGGCTTTGCGCTTTCCCCCACTCTTCCCACTGGCCTGGCAGGACTGGCAGTGGGTCGCTACGTTTTGGCACATCTTGGGCCAATAGAAATGGGTGACCAGCCGGTGGTATGTCTTATCTTGTCCCAAGTTCCCGGCTAGAGGCACGTTGTGAGCCAGGCCCAGTAGGAAGTCTCTGTAGCATAGGGGTACCACCAGCACCCGGGCTGACCCTAGCTCAGCAGACTTAGGCTCGCTGTAGAGGAGACCATTCTCCCAGTAGATCCATTGGGATCCGGACTGGTCGCCGGCCGCCTGTGCGGTGGCCTGCTGCCGCACGCCTAGGAGGGTGGGGCAGGTGGTTTGTTCTCGGCAGAACTTTTCTCTGGAAGGTCCTCCCTCTTGTCGCCACTCGGACAATCCAGGGAGGTCCCCCAGTTCTGCAATCTGCTCTCCGGTAGGGCCCCGGGTTTCTTCTTCTTCTTCAGGGTTGAGGTCCCCTAGGGTGTCGGGACTGGAGGGGTCAGGTGGTCCGCACTCCCTTTCTCCTCCCTCTAAAGCGGGGCTCTGGGCCCCTCTTTCTGGCCCCACTTCTTCTGGCGCACTCATCCGTGCGCCATGGCCCGAGTGGTGGCGCACACCCACTCGGGTAGGCCCATCGTTCTCAGATGAGCCTTTCGTTCCACCTGTGTCCACGGTGAGGTCTCCAGGTCGTTGCCTAGTAAACAATCGACCGGCATGGAGGGTCGGACCGCTACCTGTAGGGTGCCGGATACTCCCCCCCCCTCCCCCCCATTCAAAGGGAATTTGGGCAATTTTGCAGAGGCTCTCAGAATTGTCGGCCGCAATGACAGGACAGAGGACATGAGGGATAATCTGCTCCTTTAATATCAAGTGACAGCGGACAGCCGTGACACAGGACTCCTCCCCCTCCCTTCTCATTTCTAGCATAGTCACCCACTGGGAACCTGGGTACCTGGGTGTTCACCCAGCGGTCGGCCTCCACGGCGAGCCGTCGGGGTTAGTAAGCTTGCTGTCCAGGAGGTGCTGGCGCAGTTCCACAAAGCAGTTTAATGATAGGTGCTCCCAGGCTATCAGATCAAATAACTCCTCGAACGTGGTGACCTTGCTGCCCTTGATCCACCCTTCTAAGACCCTACTGTAAAAGTTTACATATTCCACACAGGTGGTACCCGGGAGCTTTTTGCAATCCCTGAATCGCTGCCTGTACATCTCTGGGGTGAGCCCATACCTAGCTACTAGGGCCTCCTTCATGTGGCTGTAGTAATTCAGTACCGTGGAGGGGAGTTCTAGCAGAGTATCCCTCCCCTCGCTCAGGAATCGCCCCCACAGCCCGGCCCCCCAATCCTTCTCAGGGACCCGGTGGGAGGTCATCGCTACCGCATAGGCTTTAAACCATTGTTGAATGTCATCGTTCCTATAATATTCCTTGACTACGTCTTTAGGGATGTGTACCTTGGCTTCTACAGGGGGAGGGGTTCCTTGGTTCCCCGGGAGCCCTGCTTCCTCACTCCTAGCCTTGAGTTTGAGCTCCTTCAAGCTCCGTTCGTGCTCTAACTGGAGTTTCCTGCCCTCATGCTCTCGCTGCAACTTTCTTTCCTCCAACTCCCCTTGCAACCTCAACTTTTCTATAGCCAACTTCCTTTCTGCTAATTTTAACTCCCCTTCAATTTTCAGCTTAGCTAGCTCTAACTCGTGGGCTCTGCTCTTCTCTCGATCTGCCAGTAGTTCCTCTGGGGACAGGCCTCTCTCTAGCGTGCCCCTACGCGCAGGGGAAACTGCTCTCTCCCTCTCAGGGGCCCCGGGTTCGTCCTGCCGTCCGTCACCAGCGCCGTTCCCTTCTACCTGGGAAGGAGGCGCCCTGGACTCTACCCAGGCCTTCAGGGCCTTCTGGAAATCTTCCTTGGTGTTTAGGCCAGTGGTGGGGATTTGAAAGTCCTTACAGAATTGTTTCAGTTCCCTATGGGTGTAATTCTCTAATTGGCCTTCTTGAGAGGTAGGGTTCCCGCTGGGTCCGGTAAGATTCATGGCGCTAGGTAGTGTGTCAGCTGCTCCCCTATCCAATGACCACAAATGCTGGTTCGGATCCTTCCCGCAGCCACCAGTGTTGGAAGGGTGAGGTCTCTGGGGGACAGAGGTAAGTACTCCTGACCACCCGGGACCCCTCTCCTACAGGAATGTTACAGAGCACTAGAGTCAGGCCTCCCTGAGGGGAGGGTTACGCATTTATGATCATGTACACAGAGACACCAGTACACTACAAAGGGACACCACACCAATCGGTTACAGACAAACAAGTTCTTTATATATGACTTTGCATCAGGTCAGAGAGTATGTACACTTGGGTTAGGGTTCAGCTTTCTTTCTTGAATGGTCAGGCCTCATGGGGGGAATAAGTAGGAGACTTTGGGGGAATTCTCGAGGTACTCACAGTCTCTCCGTGATAGTCTCTAGTCCGGTCTACTCGGGAGGCTGTGGGGTTTAGGACTCCTGGTCCGGGGGATGGATGCCACGTTGCCCGCGTACGGCTCTCAATCCTCGAGCCACTGGGGAGGATGGTTCGTTTGCAGGAGCGGGAGATTCCACGCGTAAGGCTCTCAATCCTCGATCTGCGCGTGCGTGGATATCTCCCGGGGGTAAGGTCTCAATGTCTGGGCTGCTCTCGTTCCTCGGTAGTGGCTCCGCGGGCTCGACTCGTACTCCTCACGCTGCGGGGTATGGTAGAGGAACGAATGGCCACGTACCCCTGTCTGATGTACACTCCGGGGCCGGTTCCGCTCTTACTCTGACTACTAGTCGATGTTCCACTGCAGACGCAGCTCAGGCCTTTCGGGCCACGGGACACACGGAATCGGTACTCCCCGTACCACGGGCGAGTCGCACCCAGAGCTCTGCTGCCTCGTAGTCCGCCCCTCAGTTCGGGTCGCACCGCGGGCTCAGTGTGATCCTTTGAGCCGCGGGACACCCGGAATCAGTACTCCACGTACCACGGGGCAAGTCGCACCCGGAGGGGGGAGAGATTCTTTCTGCACACCAAGGCGGGCCAGGGCCAGGGCCCAGTCGCGTTCAGATCAGCCGGGCTCGAGTGGGGGCACAGAGGGGTCTTCCTGTGATCCTAATCCTGGGGAGCGCCGCGACCAGGTCTGCAGGGCTTACCCCCGATACTCGGGTTCTTCTGGTGAGTTCACACCCTGAGAGAGCCGCGACCAGGTCTGCAGGGCTTACTCCCGATCCTCAGGTTCTTCTGGCGAGTTCAAACCCCGGGAGAGCCGCGACCAGGTCTGCAGGGCTTACTCCCGATCCTCGGGTTCTTTTGGCGAGTTCACACCCCGGGAGAGCCGCGACCAGGTCTGCAGGGCTTACTCCCGATCCTCGGGTTCTTCTGGCGAGTTCACACCCCGGGAGAGCCGCGACCAGGTCTGCAGGGCTCTGGGCGTCTGTGGTGGGGGCACGATGTTCTTCTCCTCGGACGGGCCGCGAACACCTCAGCAGGGCCCTCTGGTTCCAGGATACAACTAACTATTCTCCTGAGGTTGCACCCGTTATATGTCCCCTCTTCCCTTTCAAGTTCCAGCCCTGCCAGATGTCTCCTCGGGTCTGGGGCAGATTGTCAGTGCCTCCGGCCATCTGGCACTCGTCTCCTTTGAAGTCCGGAGGTGGGTTTTTCCGCCGCCCGGCAGGGAGCAGAGCCGTTTCGGGCAGGAGGTGCGAATGAAACTCCTCTGCCCCCTTCCCCTGGGAAAAGGATTGCGACCCACAGCTGGGCAGGGGGCGATGGGGGGTTCAGGTTTCTCTGGAGTTGGGACCCTGTGGGGGGAGGCGCAGTGGGGCCCCGGTTTCTATTGTTGGGCCTGGGCACTAGGCTTCCTGCTACTGGGGGGAATCGGGGGTTCTAGGTCGGGTGGCTACGTTACTTCTGGGATCAGGGGGGGATGTATGTAGGACAGAGGACAAGGCGGCCGCGCACCGGGGACGTTAGGGGCCCGGGAGGTAAGAGGGCCCACACCAAGGAGGACAGGTCTAACACTCGCACTAGCCAATTTAACGTTGGTGAGCTCAAGCAAGGAAATGTTATTCAGAACTCAAGTGCTCTGCGGAGTGCGGAAAACTCCAGGAAGTCCACGAACGGAGTGGAGTTCACCGCCCAGGCCTAATGTTTATGTATCTGTATATAAGTGTTGAGAGAATTTTTTTTGAGCTATCACATCAAAATTTTAAATTTTATTAAGCTCATATGGGTGAGAATAATGCTTCTTTTTCTTTTACTGAATTTGCACAGCAACCAATCAACAGTGAACTTAAAATCTACATTTCCCATGATGTCAGTAACCACAATCCACCAATCATTGCTCCTCAAGTATGGCCAGCACCATCTTACTGACTCGTCTTTGAGTATGCTCAGTTTCAAACAGTTCATCCACAATATCTGGGTCCTAGATGGGATTGCCTTCTATGTCTAACCTAGAACACTTCCTTTGATTTTGCTTTGTTCGCCATAAGTTGGCAGGGTATGCTCAGACATGAGTCTCTTGCTCACTTTGCCACTGGATTCAAGCAAGCCCGGCTGAAGACGGCTGCAATTCCAGAAACGGGTCCTGGGAAGCTTGTTTCCAGTCCAGGGAAGGCATGGCTTGGCAGTTCGGGCTGGACTGTTCCCATGAGGCACAGGGTCAGACTGATTTGCATATGGCCATGTCTGAACTGGGGTGACAGAGTGGGCTAAAGAATGGTGATGGATTAAACCCAGATCAGTTGACTGGGGGTGAGTGCTTGTATTGTCAACGCTCCGTCCATCATTTCCTTTGGTTTAACCTGGAACACTGCATTAGTTGTATAAAACGTCACTCAAATTAACAGAATTGCATTCCAGAAAATCTGAATCCACCAGAAGTAGGACTGCGCACTCTTGCTTCTGTTCTCCAGATAGAAAAGAAAAACATTTTGTAAACTCTGTCTCCCGAAGACAAAGCAACGGAGCAAAATATTACTATGCGTCAACAGCAAGTGTGCAAACACAATCAAGAGGGCAAAATACACTACATAATATTTGAAATGTACCTTATCAAGTGGGATAATCCTCGCCTCCATGTAGATTTTAAAATTCTTGACACAATAGTTGAAAGGTTGTTCATTCTATGTCGGGACCAGAGGCTGAGATTATGCTTGCTCAAAGCTGTCCCACTGTTTCAGAAGCCACATCAACAACATGCTCATGATAAAAGGTACAAAAAGTAGACTCCACAGACAAAGCTGCCACTTTTGTGATCTCTTACAATCGTAAACCTAAAGAAGCTGTAGCTCCTGGCCCTGAAGGATCTCCAAACACAGAAACATCCATTCCAGAGTCCAAATGTAGCCACTTCTGCCATCTGGCCAACCTGGTGGAAGAGACGGGTCAAACGGGTCTCTGAAATGCAATCAGCAGCTGCCCTGCAGAATCCGGTCTATTCGTTCTGGCAATATCTTCATATATTACTTGAGACAACCAACCACACACAATTTCTAGTTGCTAGGAAATGCAGGATAATTAATAGTTCAGATATTAGTCTTATTAAGTTCAGACATGTGAAAAATCTCTCTACTTGTAATATCCAATTTTCGAACATTCTACCCCTTCTTGCATGAGATGAGACATAACAACATGGTCAACTCGGCCAGTACTTGTTTGCCTGAAAGATCAGAGTTGTCAGAATAATGTTCCAAGAGCTTTAAAACCACGTTCACATCCCACATACATTAATATCGTGGTCAAGAGGCATTGGAAATCTAATTACCCTTAACAGGTTACTGACCGAAGGATTTCCCCACCGGGACAATGTCCGGCAGAAACGACAGACTGACAGGTGCTGATGGTCTGATAAGGGAGACCACAAGTCGCCAGTTCAGGTAGGAAATTTACCACCATTGTTATAGGTGCTTCCACTCGACACACCAAGTTAACCGTCTAGACTAGGCTGAAGGATATCTTCTGGGCACACTGGATGAAGACCGAAGACTGTTCAGAATGTCCTGACACTTGCAATCTAGTCCTGAAATTCTCCAAGCCACGAGCCACAGACGAATGGACTGTGTGAGTGGATGGGAAAGAGCCTAATGGGTCCTGGAGCAACATTGGAAAAAGTGGAAGAACAACTAGCGAGTCGCAGGACAGCTGTAGAAGGAATGGGAAAGATACCGAAGTCTTCCAAGCAGTTGTCACCAGAATTAACTCTGCCTCCTGCCTCCTCACCTGAGAGAATACCCTGAGAATCCTCATCAATGGAAGGAAAGCATAACATTCCCCCCAATGTGGAAGGAATGCATCAGTCGATGGGCGTCTGGATCCAGCCTCCATCTGAAAAATTCTTTCAGTTGATTCAATCTTGATGCACGCATGTCTATGAGACATGGACATCGGTGGTAATGGAGCTCCTGGAAAATTCGGGCATCCAACATCCAATCGCTGAAGTCCATCAGATGTCTGGAATGCCAAGCACCCACTGTCTTCTGGTGGTGCGTCCAGATGTTCCTCTATCACTTAAATACTTTGCTGAAGGCAGAAGCGCCATAACACCTTGGCTATCTCTACAAACGTTCACAATTTTGTGCCGCCCAATTTGTTGATATAATAAAAAGCTGAAACGTCGTCCATCCTCAATAAAATGTAGCAACTCACTTTATTTGGTGCCACTTTTTGATCACAAAGGAGCCCGCCAACAGTGCCAGGGAGCTGATATGCATTTTCAATTCCTCTGTTGTCCACCAGCCCCCTGTGAATAGCGTCCCACATCGGGCTCCTCTTCCCCAGCATCTGACATCAGACACTATCTTGACCTTAGTAAGGCATCCAATGATCTCCCTGCCAAACCACGCTTCCATGTGCCCAGGCAACTATGTCAGTTTCGTCCTAGATTTGATAAATACGATTGGAGTATGCCTGGCCACTAAAGGCAGGGATATTGTCTGTCTGCTCAGCGCAAACTGAAGTTCCCTCTTAGATTTTAGTTTGTGGGTGTGAAGGGGTAATTGGGCCATCAGTGAATCCACATAAAAGCCCCAAAACTCTTTGGGGCAGACTTACAATAACTGGCGCATCCCTGCATATGAGCAGGGATGCGCCACTTATTGTGCGCCGCGACTCCGCTACCATGGATGCACCGCATTTACAATGCGGCGCGACATGGGGCAAATTAATGGAGTTGCGTCGCAAGCGCGACGCAGCTCCAGCAAAGCTCTGGGGGGCCCTATCTGAAGAATGCTGCGTCAATAATTTTGCCTGCTTCAAGCAGGCGCAGGGTTTTGAAGCAGCATGGGCTCAAAAGTCAATAAGCCACTTTTAGGAGGTGTTCCTGTGCCTGTTTGGGTGCCTGCCGGATGCAGGGAAGGAGCTCTGCTGCTCCATGGACAATCCTGGTTCGTGGGTGAAGTGCTGGCACTTCTCCCAGGCTTCTGCAGACACAGCAGCTGCAGGACAAGTGGTCTTTGTCGCAGTTGTCAAGGACAGCAATCCGGTTGGCACCAAGTCAGTTAGTGTCTTCTGTTCTTTCTTGCGAATCTTCACAGCCGTCTTCTTCTTTCAGGTCATCATGATCTCATTTCATGGTGCCGGGGGCTCCCCTAAATAGTAGATTTAGGGGAGTGAAGGGTAGTAGCCCAAGAGTCCTGAGGGAAGTGGGCCTAACTCTGTCCCAGAGTTCCTAATTCTTTCATCACAAAGATGACTCTGAGATTTCACGTTCACTCCGGTAGCCCATCTTAGGGGTGGAACTATCCTGAAGGTGAACACACCTGTCTGACTACAGATTTTCCCACCTTGTCCAGGTGCCAAACAGACCCTGGCCAAGAGGGATCAGCATCCTCTCCTGTGAGCGAAGCCAGGTTCCCAAAGGCGGTGGGCTCGTTGAAGCTCCCTGCCTTGGAATGCTAATTCAGAGGTCATCCTGTGGGAAGGGTTGTAAACACCCTCTGGCTGAGCGGACTTTGTTTCGGACCTACTGAGAGAAAGCCCCTCACCCTTGGGTGCCAGAACCTGGTCTGTGGTGACAGGCTGGCTAGGACCAGTCAGCATAGCACACTGGTAGTTGGTAGATTTTCTAAGGTGCCCTCTGGGTGCATGTATTACTAAATCACCACTGGAATCAGCGTGGGCTTATTAATACGAGATGTTTGATACCATCATGTAGTTGGGGAACTCGTTTTCACCAGTGTTCTGCACATGCACTTAAAACGCCTTCCCTGTTCACTTTTACTGGCAGTAATGGAACTGACCAACACAGCGCCATGTCTGCTCATGCAGATTTGTCCACACATGTAGCTTAGAGCAGCAAAAAAGAGGCAGTCAAGATGGTGCTGGCCATATTTGAGGAGAATAAAGGGCAGTGATTGGTAGGCTGTGGTTACTAATATATAGTATATAAATCTGTCTTTTGAGATTACTGCATTATGATTGGCAGCTGCGAAAATTCAGTAAAAAAAAGAAAAAGATCAATCTATTAATCAATCAGAATACTTGTAAAGCGCACTACTTACCCATGAGGGTCTCAAGGCGCTAAGGGGAGGGGGTGCCGCTACTAATTGAAGAGCCAGGTCTTGAGGAGCTTTCTGAAGGTGAGCAGGTCTTGGGTCTGCCGCAGCTGGGCCGGGAGGGGGTTCCAGGTCTTGGCGGCGAGGAAGGAGAAGGATCTGCCACCAGAAGTTGTTCGTAGGATGCGGGGGGACGGCGGCGAGGGCGAGGCTGGCGGAGCGGAGCTGGCGGGTGGGGGTGTAGAAGCTGAGTCTGCTGTTCAGGTAGGCTAGCCCGGTGTTGTAGAGTGCTTTGTGTGCGTGGGTGAGGAGCTTGAAGGTGATTCTTTTGTCGACGGGAGCCAGTGCAGGTTTCGTAGGTGGGGGGTGATGTGGCTGCCGACAAGGGATTTTGAGGATCAGGCGGGCGATTGCGTTTTGGATGGGTTGCAGTCGTTATAGGTGTTTGGCCGGGATTCCTGCGTACAGTGCATTGCCATAGTCTAGCCTGCTGCTGACGAGGGCTTGGGTCACTGTTCTGGTTTCGGACGGGATCCACTTGTAGATCCTGCGGAGCATGTGGAGGGTGTTGTAGCAGGAGGAGGAGATGGCGTTGACCTGCTACGACATGGAGAGGGAGGAGTGGAGGATGAATCCTCGGTTGCGTGCGTGATCTGTGGGTGACGGTGCCATTCCCAGTGTGGTCGGCCACCAGGAATCATCCCAGGCAGAGGGGGTTAGTCCAAGGATGAGGACCTCTGTCTTGTCACAGTTGAGTTTCAGACGGCTGCTCTTCATCCACTCGGCGACGGCCTACATTCCCGCGTGGAGGTTTGTTTTGGCGGTGTACGGGTCATTGGTGAGGGAGAGGATGAGCTGGGTGTTGTCGGCGTAGGAGATGATGTTCAGGTCATGCTGGCGGGCTACTTGTGCGACGGGGGCTATGTAGACGTTGAACAGGGTCGGGCTGAGGGATGAGCCCTGGGGTACACCGCATATGATGTTGGTGGCTCTGGATCTGAAGGGTGGAAGGCGGACTCTCTGTGTTCTGCCGGAGAGGAAGGATGTGGTCCAGTCCAGGGCCTTTTCCTGGATTCCGGCTTCTTGGAGGCGTGTCTTTAGTGTGCGGTGGCAGACCGTGTCAAAGGCGGCTGATAGGTCCAGGAGGATGAGGGCTGATGTTTCGTCATTGTCTAGTTGGTGCCTGATGTTGTCTGTGGTGGTGATGAGTGCGGTTTTGGTACTGTGGTTACGTCTGAATCCGGACTGGGACGGGTCTAAGATGTTGTTGTCCTCGAGGTGGTGGGCTAGTTGCATGTTGGCGATTTTCTCGATGACCTTCGCCGGGAAGGGGAGCAGGGAGATGGGCCGGAACTTCTTGAGGTCCTTGGGGTCTGCCTTGGGCTTCTTGAGGAGGGCGTTGATTCATGCATGTTTCCAGCTTTCTGGGAATGTCACTGTCTTGAAGAAGATGTTGATGATCTTCCGTAGTTGGGGTGCGATGGTTGTGTCGGCTTTGTTGAATACGTGGTGTGGGCAGGGGGCAGACGGTGATCCTGAGTGGATAGAGTTCATGATCTTGCGTGTCTCGTCGTCGTTGACGTGGGGCAAGGAGGTCAGGCGGTTGGTGCAGGTGGTGTTCGTGGGGGGAGGGGGAGGGCGAGGTCTGCCGTGGTCGGGCGTTGAAGCTGTCGTGGATGTCAGTGATCTTGCGATGGAAGAAGGTGGTCGGTGAGTCACACAGATCTTGTGAGGGTGGGATGTTGTTGGTGTTGGCGCTGGGGTTAGAGAGTTCCTTCACTATGCAGAATAGCTCATTGGTAGAGAAGCATAATCTGAGCCTCCGGGCCTCACATAGAATATTGCTCTCCGGTTCCAAATGATCATGTTAGAACATTTCAAACACTAACTCTTACACTAACTATATAACCCTAACTGTTACACTATATAACGCTTACTTACACTAACTATCTAACCCTACCTCTTGCACTAACTATCTTACCCTAACTCTTACACTAACTTTCTAACCCTAACTCTTACACTAACTGCACTCCATACACAGACACGCCATAGAGAAATGGGACCTGCTCATCACCCTCTCGCCAGATGTTGCCTTCTTCACCGAAACATTGACCAATGTCTCCTCTGCTCCTGACATCGCCACTGCCATCCCCGACGGATACAAGATTCAGAGTAAGGACCTCCCCCACCGCCCAGGAGGAGGACTCGCCATCGAGCACAAGAGCTCCCTCTGACTCTTCATCTCCAGCACAAGCACCCCCCTCTCCAACAAAGAGCACCTCCACTTCCAGACCATCCCTAGAACCACACTGCACGGGACCCTCGTCTACAGACCGCCCAGGCCTCGTGCCTCCTCCGCCACCACCATTGCTGACCTTGTTGCACCCTAGCCATGGCCTACACGGACTACATGCTCATCGGACATCCGGAACTTCCACCTCGACAACCACAGCGACCTTCATTCCACCACCTTCCTTGACAACCTCGCCAACCTCAGACTGAAACAGCTCGTCACCACCCCCACCCACACAGATGGACACATCCTCGACCCCATCTTCGCAGCAGGGACAAACATCCACTTCAGCCACGCCACACAGCCACTCCGGGCAGACCACCACTGTGTACAATTAAACTTCAACACCATCACCGTACCCAAACCCGCCCGTGCCTGCCATGAAGGAACTGGAGTAAGACCACAGAGGAACACTTCAGCACCTCCCTCCTCCATGACCCCCCTCGCCACAACCGACGCCAACTCCGCAGCCAAAGAACTACACTGCTGGATCTCCAGCTGCGCAGACAAGCTCGCACCCCTCCGCCACCCTGTCAAACAACGCCCCCTGAAGGCCGCCTGGTTCACCTTCCACCTCCAAAAAGCCAGGCGCTCCTGCAGACGCCTCGAGAACCTATGGAGGAACAGGAAAACCACCAAGATCAGAACACCTACAGGAATGCCATGACTGAATACCACCAGCGCATCAGAGCCACCAAGCGGACCTTCATCAATAACAAAATCCACACCAACACCAGTAACGCAAAAGAACTCTTCAACGTCATACAGCAATTCACCAAACCCTCCAGCGAAGCGATGGACTTCGCAACATCCCAGAACCTCTGCAACAAGCTCAGCTCCTACTTCCACATGAAAATCAAGGCCCTCTATGACAACTTCAGCGAACCCACTCCAGACACCAACCCCCGCCCCACCACCAACAACCAGCCCACCATCACCACCTGAACACCTGCCACCACCGAAGACACCGCCATTACCATGAAGAACACCTACTCAGGAGCCCCCACTTCCCCTACCTATTGCATATCTACCACAGAGCCGCCGCCACCATACCACCCGAGCTAAGCCGGACCTTTAATGCCGCCTTCGAATCTGGCATCTTCCCCAATATCTGGAAGCAGGCAGAGGACAAGCCCCTCCTCAAAAAACCCTTTCCAACCCGGCGGACCTAAGAGCTACTGGCCCATCTCTCTCCTTCCCTTCACAGCCAAAATCACTGAGATATTCATCAATGCCCAACTGACCACCTTAATCGAAGAGAACGCCATCCCCGACTCCTCCCAGTCCGGATTACGCAGTAACCACAGCACGAGACTGCCCTCTTTGCCGCCACTGGCAACATCCACATGCTACTCGACCAAGGCCACACTGCGGCCCTCATCCTACTAGACCTCTCCACAGGCTTTGACACCGTCTCTCACCGCACTCTTGCAACCAGACTCCACGACGCCGGTATAAAACGAACCGCCCTCAACTGGATCCGCTCCTTTCTCTCCAGTAGAACCCAAAGGATCAGACTCCCACCCTTCCTCTGTGAACCCACAGAGATCAACTGCAGAGTACCACAAGGATCCTCGCTCATCCCTACGGTCTTCAACATCTACATGGCCCTCCTCGCCTCCATCATCAGACAGCATGGACTCAGTATAGTATCCTACGTCGATGATATCCAGCTAATCCTCTCCCTCAAGAAGAACCCCTAAGACACCAGACTCAGACTCCAGGAAGGAATGAAAGACATCGCAGCCTGGATGAACAACAGCTGCCTAAAGCTCAACTCGGAGAAGACAGAGGTCCTTGTCCTTGGTTCCTCCTCCACCGCCTGGGACAACACCTGGTGGCCTCCCACCCTCAGAAACCCACCCACTCCGTCAGACCATGCCCGTAACCTCTGCATCATCCTAGTCTCCTCCCTCTCCATGACCCAACAGATCAATGCAGTCACCTCCACCTGCTTCAACTCCCTCCACATACTCCGCAAGACCTTCAAGTGGATTCCCCTCGAAAGCAGAAAGACCGTCACACATGAACTTGTAACTAGCAGACTGAACTTCGGCAATTCCCTCTATGCTGGAATAAACAGAACCCTGCTTCACAAGCTCCAAACCATCCAAAACACCACAGCCAGACTCGTCCTCTGAACCCCTTGACACGAGCACATGACCCAGCACGTACAAGACCTCCACTGGCTCCCCGTCGAGAAGAGAATAACCTAAAAACTACTCACCCACAAAATCCTACACAGGGTGTACTATGACAGGGTGCGGCTACATCGCATGGGCCGGGCTAGAGACACAAACTATCTAAGATGTGCTTGGGGCAGGGAGACTTCTACCATACTGTTTGGACATGTCCCATAATACAGGCATACTGGGCCGAGGTTCTGGGGGAGCTGGGAGAAGTGCTGGAGGTCGATTTGCCGTTGGACCCCAAATTGGTGCTGCTGGGAGTAACAAATGACGTGGACTTGGGTCACCCACTTCTCATATTTGTAGTTTTGGCATTAGTGGTGGCTAAGAGGGATGTGGCCCGGGCATGTGGGGCCCCCAAGCCGCCGAGTCTAGATGACTGTAGAAGGGCCATGGATCTGTACATGGCGGCGGAGCGAGTCACGTACAAGGCTAGAGGATGCCCCAAGAAATTCAACAGAGTTTGGGGGAAATGGCGCCAATACCATGGGCTGGATGGGGATCTGTAAACTAAGGTGGGAGAGGCACCCGGCTACACTGATGACGGGGCGGAATTGGAAGGGGTGTTTTATTTCCACACTTTAGGGATTTGTGCACAAACAAGGGGCCTTATTTATGAAGGCCTTGCGCCGCCGGTGCGTCACTTTTTCCCATTTTAAAAGTGGCGCACCGGCGGCGCAAGGCCTTCATAAATAAGGCCCCTGGTATAGTCCTGTCAAGATGAAGAGTAGATCGTGTGCAGGTGAGAGGGGGTAGGAGGGTGGATGGTGAGAGGGAAGTGGAGGGTGATTGTATGTGACATGCCTGTTTTGTTTGTGTCATAAAACTGCAAATAAAAATATATTTTTTTTAAAACTACTCGCCCACGCTTACAAATCCCTCCACAACATCAGACCAAATACCTCAACAAAAGAGTCGCCTTCCACGTACCCAAAAGGAAGCTCCGTTCCGCTAACCTCGCCCTGACTGACCCCACACATCCGCAGAACCCAAGCAGGTAGAAGAGCCTTCTACATCACTGCACCGGCCTGGAACGAGCTCCCAGTCAACATCAGATGGTCCCCTACTCTGCACACCTTCAGGAAGAGCCTCAAAACCTGGCTTTTCAACTGATCAGGAGCTGCACCCTGCTGCCAGCGCCTTGAGACCCTCGCGGGTGAGTAGCACGCTTTACAAAACCCTGATTGATTGATTAACGCTGACTTACACTAACTATCTAACCCTATCTCTTACACTATCTAACTCTAACTCTTACACTATCTAAAGCTAACTTACACTATCTAACACTACCTCTTACACTATCTTTCTAACCCTAAATCTTACACTAACGCTAACTCTTACAGTAACTAATGCTAATTCTTACACTAATGCCCACATGCATCAAGGTAATTTGCATTCGCAAACGGTGCGAATCGCAAAATTCGGCCGTTTGCGAATGCAATTTCCTTTTTTGGGATGCATTATTTTTATTCATGTTTTCGCAATTTAAGGAATCGCAATTATGTTGCGATTTTTTAAATTGCGATTGCATTTAAGAAATCGCAATTTGTGATTTCTTAAATGCAATGCATTAACATTTTTTTTTTGCGAATTCGCAAATAGGAAGAGGTAAATTACCATGAAGTTGAACTTCATGGTAATTTGTGAAAAGTTTAAAAAATGCACAAAAGTGCATTTTTGAAAGTTTCATTTTACACACACACATGCCCTTGGGGCATGTGTGTGTGAAAAATGTTCTTAAAGTTTAATTTCAGGGGTGCAGGGGGGGTCCTTTGGACCCCCCCTGCACCCATGAAATAGCATTCTCATTTTGCAATTCCTTAATTGCGAATCGCAAAATGAGAATGGCTTCCCATTCATTCCTATGGGCCTCTAAGCCAATAGGAATCAATGGGAATGGATTCCTTAATTGTGATTCGCAAATTGTGAATCGCAATTAAGGAAAATTAAGAAATCGCAAAAAAAATTGCGATTTCTTAATGCATAGCATTTTGCGATTTCTTAATTGCGATTCCTTAATTTTCGCAATTAAGAAATAGCAAAATGTAACAATGATGCATGTGGCCGTAAGTATGTAATACTAACTCTTAAACTAAATGTCTAACCCTAACTCTTACACTAACTATCTAACCCTAACTCTTACATTAACTAGCTAACCCTAACTCTTACACTAACTATCTAACGCAAACTTGCACTAACTATCTAACGCGAATATTTACAGTAAATATCTAACATAAACTCTTACACTAACTATCTAATGGTAACTCTTACACTATGTATCTAACGCTAATCCTTACACTAACTATCTAACCCTAACTCGTACACTAACTATTTAACCCTAACTCTTACACTAGCTAACTCTAACTCTTACACTATCTAATGCTAACTTTTACACTTACTATCTAACCCTAACTCTTAGACTAACTATCTACCCTAACACTATCTCTTAAACTATCTAAGACTATCTAACGCTACCTCTTACACTAATTATCTAACCCTAAATCTTATACTAACTATCTAACCCTAACTCTTACACTAACTACCTAACCCTAACTCTTACACTAACTATCTAATGCTAACACTTACTCTAACTATCTAACGGCTTGCACTAACTGTCTAACCCTAACTCTTACACTAACTATCTAACGCTAACTCTTACACTAACTATCTAATACTAACTCCTACACTAACTGTCTAACGCTAACTCTTTTGGAATGTTGATATGGGATACAATCCAGTTACCTCTTAATTCCATTGGAATACCTCAATACAATATTATCTTGCCAAACTCATCATGAACTGAACATAGGGCAGAGCACAGTGTATTCAAATAGTTGGAGATGTACTTTAAAGTTTTACATTTCCTGGTAGTAAAAACCCCACAAATTCATTTTTCACCACAGTGAGGCCTACCTCTTCCAAAGGAAAACATTGGATTACCTATAAGGTTTGTTTGGGAGCGGGTAGGAATGTCATGTTTGGTGTGTGAAGAATTGTAATTTAAAACCCTCTGTAGTGGTAAAGTCAGATTATAAGACACAATTTTAGAAATGCCACTTTAAAAAAGTTGCTATGCAACAACAACTGGTTATTTAGGGAAGAGAACAATTTATTTTAAGCTAGAGGAGTCTGGTCCTGATTAACCAGGACGTGTCAACGAATGGTGTGAAACATAAATGATTTTTAAACACAGCAAATTTAATTAATAAGCACCACAGACTTAGAAAAATGTATTCTCTCAATAAATCTGACCTCATGTGTTTTCTTCTTCAAAGGTTCCTTTTTAGGACCCTTACAGAACTTGGATACACTTGATCCTTTGTCCACCTCTTCACTACGTGGAGGGATACTTCCCAGTTCATACTTTGATGAGAACCTCAAGCAACACGATGTTCGTACTTTGACAGGGCTGTATTCATGTTTTCTAGTCCTTAGGATGACCTGTTGTGATGTTTATGAACAAACCTATCTGAGGTGGTTGAAACGTCAATGATACAAATAGGTGTTCCATACCAATATCTTACATATGTACTGCCAAGAAATTAGGATATGTTTGAAAAGACTAAAGAGTTCTAAACGGACACCGCATTAAGTGATTTTTGTTTCTTGTATATTGTTAATTGTTTGTTATGTAGTATTACTTTTTATGTCACCACATTTTTCATATGGTACTGATTTATGTTTATTATTATTATTTTTGTTGAAAAACAGTCCCTTGTCTGTGATGTGTAGCACTTTGTATTTATGCAATATATGAATGTTATTATGTGGAGAGAATCATTTTTTATGTGTCGGTGTTGCTTATTAATTTAAGTTATGGTTTGGAATCCTGCATATGTCATGCCATTCATTGGCACATCCTAGTTAATCAGGAGTCAAATACTCTAGCTTAAAATAAATTGTTCTCTTCACTACAGAACCAGTTGCTGATGTATAGCACTATTCTCCCAGGTTAAGCAGGATACAGGGTTTACCCATTAGAATTCATAGACTTTTAGAAAGTTGCCATTTTGTTGTCTCTTCTGGGTCACTAGACTAGCTGTTTTTGGCAGTTGGCTTTATGTATTCCTCTCAGACAGCGACACCATAGAGGGCCTGGGTGTTGGCAGGTTGGGCCATCCAAGGCAGGATGGGGAGGTGGAGCAGTGAACAGCCCTAATTAGACTTCAAAGACATTGTCGCAGCTCAAAACCAAAGAACTTTGCACTAGCCTATGTTGCCTGCAGACAGACTGGGGCTGGGGCAAGGAGGCAATAACTTCCAGACACCTTCCTTTGGGAAAGACTCCAGACGTTTCTCCCACTTCTAAGTGGATACCAGGTATAACAAGCGTTGGCATAGCCAATAGGTCTCGCCTTTGGAACTTTATACGTGTTTAGTTATCCAGCACAATATCCTTGGTTCAACAACATCAACTGTTGCATTGCTAAACACTTATAAGGTCCCAAAGGCGAGAGCTATTGGCTATGCCAATGCTTGTTTTGCATAGTTCTGGATCTGACGAGTAACAGAAATCGGTGCATTACAAAAAAAAAGAAGAAAATTGTCCAACTCAAATGGACAGTTACTAAATTGCAGCAACGTGGAGGGCACTTCGGAAAGGCCAACTCCAACTTTCATTAACATTCCTGTACGATTAAACTAATACAGCGAAACCTGTGCCCAGACATTAAGGTGTTAAAATCGTAAAATAATGAATCGATACCATCACAAAATGTGCACATGATGCCACATAATTAACATTTCCTTGTTACAAAATTTAATGAACCCAGTCAGATATGTTGGTCCTGCCTTGCCGCATAATTCCAGTGGCCCTGCTCATACAAAGTTAAACCGAGAAACAGAGCAATAGGCAACTCTGGGTGTTCAGCATAAGCCCCCTGCCGACACCAGCTGGATTCCCCTGGGATTACCGCTAGAGTAGTACAAATAGATACTTTCCTCAGCCCCACCAGACATGGTGAGCTTCTGGTGACAACACTGCGGCCTCGCCTGCAGTACCGCGGCCTGTAGTTGGGCTGGCGTCCTGGCTGCGGGTTCTGGCCACCGCCTTCCTTCATCTCACCTTGGCCTTGTCCACCCTAGAAGAGATGCTGAGTGCAAGCTTTAGGAGATGGGTACAGTCCAGGCTTTACGACCAGCACACAAACTTGAAAACACTAAAAGAACAAAACTACAGTACTTGACTGCTAAAACACTGCAGAGATGCCCCTGCCCAAATGGAAGAAACTGGAGCAAACAGGGTAGGTAGCCTCTCTCTACCTCCATCAGTCCATACTTTAGAGCAGAGAGGGACAGACTAGTATACTGCAAGACTGTATCGTATCAGCAGTACCTCCAATAGTGATGCTTCTGCACGCAGAAATGCGCACCAGAAAGATTGCAAAGTCCCAAAGGCAACCCCTGAGTTTTGCGCCCTCGCAAACAAATGCCTGCAATGGTGTATCTGGATGAGCAGGGTAACTCATCACAAGTGTATAATAGGTTGAACCAATGGGCTATATGAGCACGGGACCTTCATCTTATCACCTCTGACAGCGACGAGGTAAAGTCACCACTAGGGGCACAGTGCAGGCCAGACTCTGCCCCTTTGAACCCACTGCATTTCCACGACGGCCCCCACAGTAGACGTGGATCAAGGGATAAGGAAGGCGCCTACCGTTACAACTAAAATATCCCGCCACCAAGGCGCTCAACACACAGGAACGCATAGTCCGTGAATCTACTCGGGTTCGTGCTGTAAAGAAAGGCTAGGAATGGACAATTGTACACGGTAGGCCCAGGAGGCGAAAACTTGTACAAAGGCAGCTCCACCTTTAGGCCACATTCTCTGAACCAACTAAACCCCTCCTGAGGAGCCAGAATGCAGGGACAGCCCAGGCAGAAAGATGCCTACATTCTACAGTTGAGACCACATCAAGACCAACCTCCCACTTGCAAGTAACTCGTGGTCCTCTTGAATGGTAAGGATCTCAGAGCTTGAAAGGGGAGGCAGTCACTGAGCGCACAGAGGAACACGCATGCCCTGCCGCGTGCCAATGTTGGAGCACATGGGCAAGTTGACTAGCTTTCCAGACACACTCACCCCATGCGGTACCCACACATAGCCCAGAGCAGTATCACTAGTTACATTTAGAAGGAACCACCATGACAGCTGTCAGCAAACCCTGCAGAGTAAGCATGCCACTCTGCAATACAAAAAATAATAATAAGTTAGCTTCCAAGAGCAGTCTAATTTTTAAATAATACCACTGCCTCCCCTTTAGCAGAGCTCCAAGAAGCTCTTTAATCTGTCTGGATGGCCAAAGTCTCCTGTCCAGTTTTTTTTTATGGGTAAAACCTAAAATAAATTGGACATGGATGAACTTGATGCACCCGGAAACAAAAGCCCGATTGTCACAGCTTCTGGCTACTTCAAGTCCAACAAGCATTGGTATAGCCAATATGTCTCGCTTTTGGGACCTAATAAGTATTTAGTTATGCAGCACAGTATCCTTGGTGCAACAACATCAACTGTTGTATGGCTAGACAATTATAAGGTCCCAAAGGCGAGAACTATTGGGTATGTCAATGCTTGTTTCGGTAGGCAGGGGGAGATTAAGTGAGGTGCCCAGAATTACAGGATGTTCTGCCGATGCCGAGACTCGAATCCGGTTCCCCAGCTCCAAAGTTGGCAGCTCTGGCTGTTGGGAAAACGTCAAAAATACATGATTTGTTGCTCAGGTGTCTACCAGTACAGAAAAGCCCTCCAGACTAAAGTGTCAGCACTGTCTACATATGAGACAGGAACAAGAAGGCTGTTTGGCTTAAAAGGAAAAAAATGCATTATGTGTACTTTTAACCACTTGGATGCTAAGGTGTTTTATGGCTTCGCATGTAATTTCCATTGAAATCAATGGAAACTCCATGACGAGTTACCCTTGTCATTAGCACTGAAGGGGTTAAAATCTATCCACAATGTATACCAAACACTGGTAGCATTCGGGACGAGTGAGGCGAGTCTCTTCAACTCCCTCTAATATATTAGGTTTTCATACTGGCTGGAAAGGTGGGGACGGGGGTTGTCTTATGACGTTTGCAATTGTGGTCATGTTATAATTCTGTTACCCTGTCTGATAAGTCCATGGACGGCCACCATTGTAGGGATTGAAGTTCCTTCTGACGGGCTACTTGTGCCCATCGGATCCGTGCTGGTTGGTCTCTCCAATCTACATTTCAATGGCGGTGAGACCGAGACAGACGGGCTGTCCGTGGTGGTCCCACCATCATCAGGCCCATGGTCCATGGACCGCCACCTTTGTATGGATTGAAGTTCCTTCTGGCTGGCTCCTTGCGCCCATCGGGTTCGTGCTGGTCAGTCCCTCCAATCTCCATTTCAATGGCAGTAAGACCGCCACAGACGGGCTGTCCGTGGTGGTCCCACCATCATCAGGCCCATGGTCCATGGACCGCCACCTTTGTAGGGATTGAAGTTCCTTCTGGCTGGCTCCTTGCGCCCATCGGGTTCGTGCTGGTCGGTCTCTCCAATCTTCATTTCAATGGCAGGGAGACCGCCACAGACGGGCTGTCCGTGGTGGTCCCACCATCATCAGGCCCATGGTCCATGGACCGCCACCGTTGTAGAGATTGAAGTTCCTTCTGACAGGCTCCTTGTGCCCATTGGATCCGTGCTGGTCGGTCTCTCCAATCTTCATTTCAATGGCGGTGAGACCGCCACAGACGGGCTGTCCGTGGTGGCCCCACCATCATCAGGACCATGGTCCATGGACCGCCACCGTTGTAGGGATTAAAGTTCCTTCTGACAGGCTCCTTGTGCCCATTGGATCCGTGCTGGTCGGTCTCTCCAATCTTCATTTCAATGGCGGTGAGACCGCCACAGATGGGCTGTCCGTGGTGGTCCCACCATCATCAGTGGAGTGGTGTGGCTCACTGGTTAGAGGCGGCAGACCCGGAAGCATAGAACGGCCCGGGTCCAGGGTTCAATTCCCGACGCGGCAGGGTCGTGGACCAGGGTCAGCGGACTCGACAATTCTCGCCTCGGCGCCTACTCTAACGAGGGATCACACTCGGCAACTCTGGGCATTAAGCTTGCCTCATCTCTACAACGGCCCCCCACAGACGCCGGGGATGCCTGGTTTCACCTCGGAGATACCCAGAAGGGACCATCTGACAGGGAAAGCCAGGACGGGTTCCCCAGCGGTCTCCAGCTCCGGGACGCTTACGGGCAGCCGTGCGCTTTACAAATCCAACACACACACACATCAGGCCCATGGTCCATGGACGGCCACCATTGTAGGGATTGAAGTTCCTTCTGGCTGGCTCCTTGTGCCCATCGGACCCGTGCTGGTCGGTCTCTCCAATCTTCATTTCAATGGCGGTGAGACCGCCACTGACGGGCTGTCCGTGGTGGCCCCACCATCATCAGGCCCATGGTCTATGGACCACCACCGTTGTAGGGATTGAAGTTCCTTCTGACGGGCTGCCTGTGCCTATCGGATCAGTGCTGGTCGGTCTCCCCAATCTTCATTTCAATGGCAGTGAGACCGCCACAGACGGGCTGTCCGTGGTGGTCCCACCATCATCAGGCCCTAATTTACTAACAAATTAAAGATTACTGTTTTACTCCTCAAATTGGAAGATCTCAGCACCACTATTTATACAAGAAATAGCTGCTGGACTACTGCAAAAAAGGTCAAAAGGCCATCCCCTCACAAACTAAAAATAACATTAATAAATTGAGGCAGGGGGGAGGAGCTTCGCGCGCATCCGAGATGGCCACGTGAGCACAGGGCTCCCGAGACCCTCGCCGCCTCCCGCATCTATCCTGAATCATATCCTGATTACGAAGATGGGTTATTGAAGACGCGGCCCAGCTGATATAATAGCTGCTTTCAGAAATTGATTTGGACTTCGGGATCCTAAGCTACGACACTTCGAACCTTTGCGGCCTATCCCGTGGAGACACCCGCGGCTCGAGTTGTTACTGTGCCCAGGCAGTAATTCAACATCGGCTGGTGGGGTCCCGACCACGGCCTAGAGTTGGCTTTCAGTTTCGTTTTTGCTCACTGGCATTGTTCTTCACCGAGACCGACATTGGCCGCAACTGGACCCTGAGACTTTCACATAGGCCTGGGAACAACGAGTGCGTGGCTGCAGCAATACACTGGCTTTAATCTGCCTTTGGTGACCCCGTGGGTGAATTCTGAGGAGCCATTTTGACCAGGTCTCAGGCGCCCCTTCGGGGCACACAGCCCACCATGACAAGCAAGCCCGAAGGCGAGAAACGAAAAGTCAAGACCGCTTTCCGAGGGGGTGCAACTCAAACAAATGTCATGGATCGTTATACCCAACCCAGGGGGTCCCCCGGTGGTACACCTAGAGCCCGGGAGGAGGCAATTGGAGATCCTGCTGTGCTGGCAGATTTAACACTACAAGACGTCATGGGCGCCATTGCCAGTATCAAGACATCCATCGGCCAGCAATACGATGCTCTTGCCCTGAAGCTTGACACCGTGGCCATTGACGTCAATCTCATCAGAAGGGATTTATCAAAGACTAATGAGAAAGTCAAATCCTTAGACTTGAAGACCTCCAGCCTCACGACGGATATGTCTGACTTGCAGACAGAGGTTCGCAATTTAAGATCCTCTAACAATCTTTTTGCTCGTCGACTGGAGGATTTTGAGGGTCGGCCAATATGCAATAATGTACGTATTATTGGGGTCCCTGAAAATTCTGGAACACTGACCACTGATCTCCTTGTCGAAGACCTCATCCTCAACTACCTCGCCCCCAATGGACTGAGTAAATTCTTTGCGGTGGAACGTGCACACAGAGTGCCGGGAGGGAAGGCGAAGCCGGGTTTCGCTCCGCGGCCGATCATCGCCAAAAATTTTAATTTCAGGGACAGAGACACCATTTTGCAGGCTTCACGGGTGGATGGCCCTACGAAGTTTGAAAACACCACGGTGAACTTCTACACGGACTTCTCCCAATCCGTTCAGAAGCAAAGGATGGGATTTCAGGTGGTGAAGCAGCGATTAAGAGATATGGATTTGAAGTATGCGATGCTTTTCCCGGCCCGTTTGCGTGTTGAGTATGATGATCGGACGCTCTTTTTTGATCGCCCCGAGGGGGTGAGTGACTGGCTGGATACGTTGCCTACCCGGCGCGATCACACAGAACATTCTGGCGGAGCTGAAGGTGGCCTGTTGGAGCAAGAATGAGCGGTGGATCCAGAGTTCCGGACAATGTGTACAATAGACAACTGTGGTTTGCTGACTTTTATGATTGTATGCTTTGAAGTATACACCCGGAGGTGGCGGGGGAGAATGGGACCCTTTCCTCCTCTGGGTTTCTTTGTGTAGATTAGTTTTTGTTAGGGCGACAGGCACACTGCAAGTTGGTGTGGCTTTTGAGTCTAACGCAGGGGTGCAGGGTGGGGGGAGTTGTAGCGGGGTTCTGTTGGGGGGAGGGACGGAATGTATTGGGTGTGTTCCGTTCTTTTTCAAGGCAACGTATTGTTTTAATTCTGGATCTGGGTGTTGTGTTTGACATGGGGCGGGAGTTCATCGATGGCTGGGATGGGGGGTAGGGGGCTGAGGCTACTGTGTTGGAATGTTAATGGGTTTGGGGATCGGATAAAGTGTTACAAACGTTGCGACGCCTTTCCCCTGATTTAGTGTTATTGCAAGAGACTCACTTGATTGGAAACACTTGTTACGCTATGAACAGGCGGGGATATCGTCTCGCTGCACATTCTGGGTTCACCACTAGTTCTAGAGGGGTGGGTATTCTAGTCAGGAACTCTCTCCCCCTGGAAATTGATGACATAGTCCTGGATGATAGGGGGCGTTATGTCGCCCTCACTGGTAGGTGGGAGTGGAAAACTGTCTCGTTGCTCTCTGTGTACGTCCCACCTGGCTTACAGACCACTACTTTCGCAGATTTGGGACGAGTAGTTTTGGGGCTCCCGAATGGTGTCCTGATACTGGGTGGAGATTTCAACTCAGTCGTCTCCGGGAGGGAGGATCGCTACCCCCCCAGAGATCTTACGAGAGCACAGTCTTGGTTGGGTGGTTTCTTGGAAACACTGGGACTTGTAGATTGTTGGAGATGCATCCAGGACAGGCACAGTACACTTTCCACTCGGGTGCACATGGTAGTCTTTCCAGATTGGACTATGTTTTGATGCCGGCTGCCCAGTCCTCATCAGTTGGGGAGGTCAGACATCTGGCTCGAGGCATATTGGACCACTTCCCTCTGTGTCTTCAGATAAATGTGAATGTTGGTGCTGAGGGACGGGTGGCCCAGATTAATCCTTGGTACTTCTGTAACCCTAAAACCCGAGCTGAACTGATTAAGTCTTTAGATTTGTACTTTGATGAGAATGTGGGGTCTGTGTCCTCTCATGTTTCATTGTGGGAGGCATTTAAGATGGTCATACGTGGGCAGGCACTGTCATTAATTGGGTGCGCCAAGAAAAGCAAAAATGAGGCGGTGGTCCGCCTTGAGACTGAAATTGCTGAGCTGGAAAGTGATTTGGAGCGGGGTGTTACTCGAGATACGATTCATGTGCTCAGTCTCAAGCAACTTGATTATAGGGCCCTGGTGACTGACGCTGCTAAAACGATGTGCAGAGAGCAGCAGGGACGACTGTATGATGTAGGTGACAAGGCTGGCAAACTGATTGCGTGGTTAGACAGAAAGGAGAGGGCGAGTCGTGTGGTTCCGGTGATTGAGAGACCTGATGGCATGCGAGTGACTGACCCTGTTGGCATTGTTGAGTGCTTTGCTGAATATTTTCGGGATGTGTATTCCCCAGTGTCTGACAGACCTGAGGAAGACTCTCATTTGTTGTTACGAGATATTGCATTGCCTCGTCTGTCGGATTCAGACAGGGAATTGATGGATGCTGCGCTCTCGGTTGACGAGGTGGCTCTCGCTATCCGCTCTATTCGCTCCGGGAAAGCTATGGGCCCTAATGGTCTTCCCATTGAACTTTACAAGTTGCGCCCTGACGCACTGGCACCGTATCTTCCTGATATGTTCTTAGCATCGCGAGAAATTGGCTCCCTTCCTCGTGATCAGCGTCTTGCGACCATCGTGGTGATTCATAAGGAGGGGAAATCGCGGGATCGCTGTGCGTCTTACAGGCCCATCTCGCTCCTCAATGCTGAGCCTAAGATTCTTGCAAAGTTGCTCGCAAACCGCTTGATAAAGGTAATCAGTGACCTAATTCATCCGAATCAGTCTGGTTTCATTCCACGTCGCAACACAGCATTGAATTTGCGGCGCTTACATGGTGTTCTCGTGAGGGCGGCGTCACTGCGTGAACCGGCCATCTTGGCTTCCTTGGACACTACGATGGCCTTTGATACAGTTGAATGGCCATACCTCTGGGCTGCTCTTGCGAAGTTTGGTTTTGGCCCTGATTTCATTGGTTGGGTGAAACTTCTGTATGAGGAGCCATTGGCACAGGTTGTGGTTAACGGTCGGGTCTCTAGGCCCTTTGTTCTTGGGAGAGGTACGCGGCAAGGTTGTCCGCTGTCTCCGCTTCTCTTTGCCCTTGCCTTGGAACCTCTTGCTGCCTGGATACGGTGGGAACCTTCGATGAGGGGCATACAATGGACTCCGGAATTTGAGGATCGCATATCGCTCTATGCGGACGATATTTTGTTGTACCTCACGTCACCTCAAAAATCGCTGAATGTATTATTTGATGTGCTTAATTCGTTTGGAAGAAACTCCGGCCTAGTAATTAACTGGACCAAATCTTCCATATATGTGCTCACGGGCGGCGTCCCCCTTCTGCCATGTGGGTGTCCTATCCAGGTGACGCAGACAGGTTTTAAGTATCTGGGAGTCTTTATAACATTGGACCCTGCGGTTCGCTACGATCGTAATCTGCTTCCTCCGCTTCAACGTTTACGATCTGACGTAGTGGGTTGGCGTAAGTTGCCATTATCTCCTCTTGAGCGAGCAGCTCTTTTTAAAATGATGTCCTTGCCGCGGTTTTTATACGCACTTCAGAATACACTCGACGTAATTCCGGCAAGTTATTTCCGGGAGGTGGAGACTTTACAGAGGCAGTTGATATGGGATGGGCGTTCGCGTATCGCTCTTCCAAAGCTAACACTTCCCTGGTATGACGGCGGTATCGCACTTCCGGATATCAGGCGATATTATTGGGCTTCTCAGCTTGCAGCAATCAACCATGGGATGTATGGTCCGGCTTTGAATCCAGCGTTCGAAATGGATAAGTGGCTGCTACAGGGTGGTGATTATAACAGGGCGCTCTATTCTGGATCTTCTCTAACACAGCTCTCGGGACCCACTAATATAGCAGTACGAGTGTGGCATTGTGCGACCGCAGCCATGGGATGGAGGGATTGATTAACCCATGCGACTCTGCTTTATGCATCTGCGAAATTAGGTTGCCTGTGGAAGACGAAAGGATTTAAGAAATGGGATATGATTGGTATTTGTAGAGTGGGAGATCTCTGGGTTAAGGGCAGGATAAAGACTTTTGCAGAATTGAAGATAGAATACAAGCTAAGTGATAGGGAATTCTTCCACTATGCACAGATTTACCACGCGCTGAGTTCGGTTTTTCCCAGGGGTGGCGACATTCCGGAATCCTCCCCCCACGAAGAACGTGTACTAGATGGTCATGTGCCAAATAGCACCATTTCTTTGATATACAAGAAAATGATCAACTATCATTCGAACCTGCTCGAGCACCTAAGGGCGATCTGGATTGAGGATGGTATAGAATTGGATGACGAGGACTGGCAATCGGCGATATCCTCACCTAAGGAGGTCGCGATCCCGGCCCGTCTCCGCCTTGTCCAGCTTAAGATCTTACATCGGATTTATGTTACGGCCCTCGCTTGATTCGTATGGGTTATTCGACAGATGGTTTATGTAAGCGTGGCTGTGGTCTGCTTGGTACCTTTCTTCACATAATTTGGGAATGTCCGGAGATGGTGATTTTCTGGAATCGCGTGCATGATGTGATGAATGCGGTAACGGGTGTCGCGATGTTGCCTGAAGCTCGACAGTGTTTGTTGAACGTGTGGGAGCCGAATGATTATGACGTGTCACAGACACGATGGGCGACACTTGGAAATATGATTGCTAAGAGAGACATTGCACAGCTGTGGGGTTCCCAGAGGCCCCCCACGGTTGTGACTTGGAAGGAGAACATGGATTGGTGCATGTTTAGGGAGAAGACTGTGTATGTGGCACGGGGTAGACCCAAGAAATGGGGTAAAATTTGGGGCCAATGGAACTCCTACTGAGGAGATATATGCACGCCTCCCCTCACAGAGATACCTGATCCTCCCCAGTCCCCCTGACCCAACATTCCTAGTATTGTTTAGCTTTTATGTTCTTTGACTTTGAGTTTTCTGCCTCGGACCCCCCCCATCAATGTAAATTATCTCCTGTATTGTACTGTAATGCATTTCCCTTCCTCCTTGAGCGCACACCCGAGTATATTGTTTTATTGCCTTGTTTGTTTTTTCATGTTCTTTATTTAACAATAAAAAGAGTTACAAAAAAAAATTGATGCAGCTTCTTGGGCAATAATTAATGATATAGAATCAAGGATTAACAGGTTATTGGACAGTAAGATCTACTCTTGAGGTGAAAGAAACCCCGATTCATAAACTGATCTTAAACAATTTACAGCTCATTTCAACTCTGCCTACACAGGAGAAGTTGTACGTACACACAATACGGCAGGACAGGGACCTTCTAGACCTCCTATTGACCGCAGCAGTTACATTGGTCCTGTCCAACTGGAAGGATACTGCTAGTACATCATACAAATGCTGGTTTAACTGGGAGACATACCTCAGAGGCGCAGATAGCACTGCCCTGCAAAACTCACCCTGGAGACCAGATACTAGAGGGATGTGGAAGTCGATGGACATTCTCCTGGACTCCTACGAACCCCTGTGAGTCCACTTCGGACCCCCCTGGAGGAGATCGGCCCCCACACAGTGATACAACACCAGACTAGGCTCATAGCGAGTTAGCACTTCTTGCACCCTCTCCTCTTTCTCTCCTTTCTTCTCTCTTCTTGCTATCCGGTTTCTAATTTGTCCAGCTAGTCAACACAGGGGAGACCAGCTGGACGTGTACAGAACAGAGTCATGTAATTTCTGTAATACCAACTATGTTCATCTGGTAACCCTTAACAAAAATGCGAATGTACTTGTTTTGTAAAAAAAAAAAAAATACCTTGAGATCAAACTGACACTTTTTTTAAATTGGTAATTGAGTTAAAGGAGCAGCAAACAGTTTGCACTTAAGAAGCTGTCTAAGTCCTATAGAAAACCAGAGTCAACCTGATTTAAAGTAAGAAGCAGTACAGTTTAAAAGAACGTTAAAGTCAAGTATTGGGAAAGGCAATAGTACTGGTGTGTACTTGTGAGGGGGAGATTCACATCCCGGGCAATGAAGTTAGCCAATGGCTGAAGTGGGCTGACCCACCGCCCCAATACTGTGGTGTCTGGAAGTAACATGTGAAGGGTTGACTAAATGAACAGGGGGACTGGCTGAAAACCTCTAAGTAAATATGTCATACATATTTCAGTATAATTGTACTGGGTAACGTCATACTCAATAAAAGCAATGTTCAAACGCAGCATTGGAAATATTCCAAAATGGGAGGAGAGAACAGATTGAACAGAATGTTGTCAGCTTATGTAGGATTTAAAATGCTATTTTCACTAAGAATCAGAAGCTTTCGGCACTATTCCAGCAATGCATAACACCATTGTGCAGTGCACCGGTCATACACCAGCTTTAGAAAATAAGCTATAGCATGTAATTGAGTCTCAAAATGTAGCGCAATTCAAACCATAAAAATACATACCTTGCGGCTGTGATTTTCCAGCCATATTTAAAGAAAACAAACAACTCCAGTGAAGTCTGACTAGATTAATAACTCCAGCAATCAAGGGTAAGAATGAAAGAGACTCATACTATCCTTGCCTCAGTACTTACTTTACCAAGGTGGGGAAAATTGCGACTGGAGGGACCGAGCTGGTCACAACCAGGGGGCTGGCACAACCCAGGGCATAGGGGCTCAGAGGTACCCAGGGTTGGGGGCTGGTTGTGAGACCACACTTAATATGCACCAGGCCACGCTTGTGCTCAGTGTCAGCAGCAGGGAGGGTTCATACACGCCATCAGACGCACCTAAGAGCTGAGCTTGGGGCGAGGGTCTGCGCCACCCCAGGGGTTTTAGAGGGGGCCGCCTCCCAACCCAGTCCCTCTGCGAGCACCAAAGCTTGCTCGCTCCTGCCAGTCCCTGGGATGTGGGGGCACCAGGCCACGCTAGTGCTCAGCGTCAGCAGCAGGGAGGGTTCATGCGCGCCATCAGACGCACCTCAAGAGCTGAGCTTGGGGCGAGGGTCTGCGCCGCGCCAGTTGTTCTAGAGGGTGCCGCCTCTCAGCCCAGCCCCTCTGCGGGCATGGGAGCTTGCTCGCTCCTGCCAGTCCCTGGGATGTGGGGGTACCAGGCCACGCTAGAGCTCAGCGCCAGCAGCAGGGAGGGTTGATGCGCGCCATCAGACGCACCTAAGAGCTGAGCTTGGGGCGAGGGTTTGTGCCGCCCCAGGGGTTCTAGAGAGGGCTGCCTCCCAGCCCAGCCCCTCTGCGAGCACCGAAGCTTGCTCACTCCTGCCAGTCCCTGGGATGTAGGGGCACCAGGCCACACTAGTGCTCAGTGTCAGCAACAGGGAGGGTTCATACACGCCATCAGACGCAACTATGAGCTGAGCTTGGGGCGAGGGTCTGCGCCGCCCCCGGGGTTCTAGAGGGGGCCGCCTCCCAGCTCAGCCCCACTGCGAGCACCCTAGCTTGCTCACTCTTGCCAGTCCCTGGGATGTGGGGGCGCCAGGCCACGTTAGTGCTCAGTGTCAGCAGCAGGCAGGGTTCATGCGCGCCATCAGATGCACCTAAGAGCTGAGCTTGGGGCGAGGGTCTGCGCCGCCCCAGGGGTTCTAGAGGGGCCACCTCCCAGCCCAGCCCCTCTGTGGGCATGGGAGCTTGCTCACTCTTGCCAGTCCCTGGGATGTGGGGGCACCAGGCCACGCTAGTGCTCAGTGTCAGAAGCAGGGAGGGTTCATACACGCCATCAGACGCACCTAAGAGCTGAGCTTGGGGCGAGGGTCTGCGCCGCCCCAGGTGTTCTAGAGGGTGCCGCCTCTCAGCCCAGCCCCTCTGCGGGCACGGGAGCTTGCTCGCTCCTGCCAGTCCCTGGGATGTAGGGGCACCAGGCCACGCTAGAGCTCAGTGTCAGCAGCAGGGAGGATTCATGCTAGCCATCAGACGCAACTCAAGAGCTAAGCCTGGGGCGAGGGTCTGAGCCGCCCCAGGGGTTCTAGAGGGGGCTGCTTCCCAGTCCAGCCCCTCTGCGAGCACCGAAGCTTGCTCACTCCTGCCAGTCCCTGGGATGTAGGGGCACCAGGCCACACTAGTGCTCAGTGTCAGCAACAGGGAGGGTTCATACATGCCATCAGATGCACCTAAGAGCTGAGCTTGGGGCGAGGGTCTGTGCCGTCCCCGGGGTTCTAGAGGGGGCCGCCTCCCAGCACAGCTCCAGTGCGAGCACCGTAGCTTGCTCACTCTTGCCAGTCCCTGGGATGTGGGGGCACCAGGCCACGTTAGTGCTCAGTGTCAGCAGCAGGCAGGGTTCATGCGTGCCATCAGACGCACCTAAGAGCTGAGCTTGGGGCGAGGGTCTGCACCGCCCCAGGGGTTCTAGAGGGGCCACCTCCCAGCCCAGCCCCTCTGTGGGCATGGGAGCTTGCTCACTCTTGCCAGTCCCTGGGATGTGGGGGCACCAGGCCACGCTAATGCTCAGTGTCAGAAGCAGGGAGGGTTCATACACGCCATCAGACGCACCTAAGAGCTGAGCTTGGGGCGAGGGTCTGCGCCGCCCCAGGTGTTCTAGAGGGTGCCGCCTCTCAGCCCAGCCCCTCTGCGGGCACGGGAGCTTGCTCGCTCCTGCCAGTCCCTGGGATGTGGGGGCACCAGGCCAAGCTAGTGCTCAGTGTCAGCAGCAGGGAGGGTTCATGCGCGCCATCAGACGCACCTAAGAGCTGAGCTTGGGGCGAGGGTCTGCGCCGCCCCAGGGGTTCTAGAGCGCGCCGCCTCTCAGCCCAACCCCTCTGCGGGCATGGGAGCTTGCTCGCTCTTGCCAGTCCCTGGGATGTGGGGGCACCAGGCCATGCTAGAGCTCAGTGTCAGCAGCAGGGAGGGTTCATGCGCGCCATCAGATGCACCTAAGAGCTGAGCTTGGGGCGAGGGTCTGGGCCACCCCAGAGGTTCTAGACGGCGCCGCCTCTCAGCCCAACCCCTCTGCGGGCATGGGAGCTTGCTCACTCTTGCCAGTCCCTTGTATGTGGGGGCACCAGGCCACGCTAGAGCTCAGTGTCAGCAGCAGGGAGGGTTCATGCGTGCCATCAGACGCACCTAAGAGCTGAGCTTGGGGCGAGGGTCTGCGCCGCCCCAGGGGTTCTAGAGCGCGCCGCCTCTCAGCCCAACCCCTCTGCGGGCATGGGAGCTTGCTCACTCTTGCCAGTCCCTGGGATGTGGGGGCACCAGGCCACGCTAGAGCTCAGTGTCAGAAGCAGGGAGGGTTCATGTGCGCCATCAGACGCACCTTAAGAGCTGAGGTTGGGGCGAGGGTCAGCGCCGTCCTGAGGTTCCGTGACAATTGTAAGTGATGTTTTCGACTCGCACGAATATGGTCGAGTCTGGTATCCAAGAACCGCAAATGACGAGTTCAGTAAGTATGCGCAGTTTCGCTGTGCTAACTTAAACCGTTTGTTTGATATGTGGGTTTTTCATCTGTACCCACGGGTTCCATCTTAGATACGGCATCCATTTTGTCTCTTGCCCTCAAGTAGCCAGCGAACGGACACTGTCCGCTTAGTTACCCTGGGACTCTCAAGATATTTGTGGAAGACACATGTTCTTTGTAAATATCTTTTACGATGAGGGGGATGATACTGTAAGGCAGATGGCCCCGCTTGAGGCGCTTCTGCCGTGCCGGTTTATTGACTCAGCCGTGCATCTCATTAGGCACGTCCCTTTGATGCCTGTATCTCGTGTTTCCCGATACCTCCCCTTTTACACCCTTTTCGATCTCCCACTGTCTCCATCTTCCTCTGCACCTGTCTTTGTCCCTATTTTCGATCTGTTTTACTGCCGATTGGAATTCACTAATGTTGGGAAGATGGGTTTTTACAGTTGGGAACCGCCAAATGTTTCCGCACTTATGTTCCGGACCTTATGTGTACCAAAGTGACCAAAGCGACCCCTCTGGGGGATAATTATGGGAACCAGGTTGTAAACTTTTGTGTACCATGTTGTCCTATGAGTAAATTCTGTATAAAAGGAGCGCTCCACAGAACCAATTTGAAGCAGTCTCCCCAAGTTGCACGTGTTGTACTTGTTGTGACTTCTGTGTTCCCTGCAGTAAATAAACCTTGAATCTTTGACGCCGAAGGAAGTGTCCCGTGTCTCTGTAGTTTGTGCGCCGAAACAGGTATCCCATGAAGGTTATAGGTGTTGTTCCCTGGCACCGCTGGTACTGTTAAAAAGTCCAGTCCTTCAGTTGGCGCCCAACGTGGGGCGACTTCAGCGGTACCGGTCCAAAGCCTGATGATCGTGAGGAACTTCGTGTGAAATTTCCGAGGGAAGGTGCACCCCGCTTCATCGATCCTGTTGTCGAAATAAGTGGCCCGAAGTTTTTCCCTGCGAAGATTCCCGCCTCCTGACGGCTGCGACGGACCGATGCCCTGACTGTCGACCTGTCTTCGACGCCCGGCGTAGACCTTATGTACAAGCGAGACGATAGGCGGGCCTTCCTGGTGACGCCATTGAAGTTCTGAGTTAAGTATTTGTGGGTCGCTCCCAGTCCTTAGTGGTTGTTCTAGCTTTTGAAAGCTTTGTGGTTAGCCTTTAAGGCTTTGTGGTAATAGCTCACTGAGCTTTGTAATAGCCTCCTCAGGCTTTGTGGTTAGCTCTCCGAGCTTTGTGATAGCCTTAAGGCTTTGTTGTATTGCATGGTTCCATTGCATTTGTGGTTCTTAGTATTGGTCCTTAGTATTATTTGACAGTTGCAATTGCCAAAAACCGAGGGTTTTGACTTACACGAAGTTTTTATTGCTTCGGTAATCCTTGAAGTTTGATACTAGGTTGGTGTGCACGATGCCTAGCCATAGTGATTTGTTTCGTATTTTCAAATGTTGCGCAATGGATTCCCGGTTGGAGGACTCGTGTCCGATACCTCCAGTTGGAACTCCGATACATGATCTTTATAGTCGACATGGGGTGGGTCCTATAATATATAATGATTACTGGGTCCGTTATACAAAGAAAGACGGTGATCTTAGATGGCCACCACATGGAACTTTTGAACTTTCGATTTTAGATAATCTTGAGGCTAAATTATTTTTAAAGAAAGCTAGGCCAGCTATGTTTGATTCCTTTCGGATATGGCGTAAAGAGGCCAAGCAGAAAGAAATCAAACAACTTAAAAAGAATCAAAAACAAGAGTTCGTTCCTGTAATACAAGCTATAAAAGAATGTAGACAAGACAAAGAAGAAAAAGACATGGAAATCGCTACTAGATTGCATCACATGAAAATAGATAAATGTTACCCAGTTTTACCGAATAATCTAGGAAAGAAAAAAGAAGATTTGAAGGAGGATTCCTTGCTGTCATACTTGATGAAATCACCACCTCCTTATGTACAGGGTGCTACTGCTCCTGTAGTTCCCCCTGTTGTTCCTCTTGTTGCTCCAGCGGCTGCGGGTCAGCCCGCTGTTAACCCTACGTTTGTTTCACCACCTGTTCTTGTTCCTACTGCTTCTGTACCTGTATCTTCGCAGACTGTTGTTTCTGCTACTCCAACTATCTTGTCCGTTCCTACTATGCCTTCCTTCACCTCCAGTGTTGTTGCCCCTGTTTTTCTTTCTCCTTCTGTCCGTAAGCGTGTTCCTAACTCTGTTGCTACTCTTTATTCACCTCTTTCTGGTCCGTTATTTTCGTCTGATTCATCTGAAACTCCTCAGAGACGGAGTCAGATCCCTAGTGGTAGGGAGAAAGAGACGTTAGTAACAATGGCACATAGGTGGATAAGACATCCTGCTAATTACACTCCACGTGTAGTCTTTGATACGTTTTCTCAGTTTAATGAGCCTACGCAGAGATTCGTATTTGAGGAGATGTGTAACTTTTTGAGAGAAGAATGGTATAATGATGAAATAGATAATGTACCGTCCGACATAATTGAACTTCAGAGTCACTTTTCGAACGGTATGATTATAGGAGACGATGTACGACGTGCCGTGGAACGCTTATTAGCATTCAGACCCACAGCACATTCTCGGGTATCATTAGATGATACCACTGAGAACTGGAAAACGGTTCCTGGTCAGTATCCTATGAGAGAGGTTCCGCCACTGTGGGTGCCTGGTGATCCTAATGCAAACCCTGTGGTGCTACCGCATTTTCGAAGAGTGTGGATACATCTTCCATCGAAACGATCAGAAGTTTTGCAAGTGAAGCAATCCTTACCCGATCCGCGTAAAAATCCGGCTGGTTATTATAAGGAGTTATCACAACTGGTGGAAGCTACTATTATGAATATTGCCGACATCGACATGTTGTTTGGCAATGTTGTACCGCAACCAGTTTGGGCTAAAATTCATCAAGTCGATCACGCAGTTGAATTAGGGGGTGATTGGGCTGCACTGCTAGCAGCTGATGCATTACAAGTTGGTGGGGCCAAGCCTGAACAGCTGATTTTGGATTTGCCTCAGAAAATCATTACGCTCATGAAAACTCTCATGCCAGCGATGAAGGTGAACTGGGATAAGTTATCAGCTTGTAAGCAAAAGAAAGACGAGAGTGTCTCAGATTTCTTTACAAGGTTTGAGGAAGCGTTTGTCGACCACAGCGGCCAGGACATGGGCGCTGAGGGAGGCCAGCGGTTATTCGTTGACAAATTCGTGTCGAATTTGCTGCCTGAACTAAGCAACAAATTGAAGAATTCAGAGAGTGCGTGGGCAGTTTCAACCCCTGCGCAAATACTAGCAACGGCTCAGTATTATGAGAATAGGGAAAAGGAAGAAAGTGATTGTGTAGAAAAGAAAACGAAAGAACTCAAAACGAAGGTTTTGTTGCAGCAAGCATACCCTCCACGATCAAACCAAAATGATTCGCAACAGCAGTATCGACCACGAGCACAGCCCGATAGGACACAGTCGCGCTCTGACAACTTTGATTCCAGATCTTCACTTGGGTATAATCAGTGCGCATATTGTAGGAAAGAGGGACACCTAAAATATGATTGTCTTGCCTTACGGGACCGTCTGAATGGTGTGTCGACACGTGGAAACAGTGGTGGTGGTCCTCAACAGGCACCTCGTGGTAGAGGTCGTGGTTCATTCCACAATCAGAGTGATCGTTATCAAAATCAATCAGACACAAATAATTGTTTTGACCAGCGAAATGCGGGGTCAGTTCGATCTGCACAGTATAATGTTGATGACTATTATGCAGAGCATGAAACTGTTGTAAATAACCATTACTAGGACAGCCGACGACAAAGAGAGGGAGTAGTGTCAGTTCCGGTCGATCAGAGTGGGCCTTACGTTGCAGTGGCTTGTGGTAAATAAATAAATAATACCCTATTTTTGAATGCATAAATGAATAACAGATAGCTCAATAAATAAGAGTCAAGATTCGAGGTAGTAGGAGTTTTGCAGGTTTAATACAGCATAAGGACAGGAACAGGACGACCTGCACGGGAATAGGATGGCAGCTGCCGGGGACAGGATCGGGAATGACGGCGTAACTTTTAATAACAGTACATGAGCATATATACATAACGCAAACACATAGCATTACATTGCAATAGGCGTAGCAGTGGGTGGAGCAATAGGCGTGACGCGTAGCAGTCGCGAAAGATAAGGGTGAAAAGAGGTGTAACAGGGCGTATACATAGACATGTGATGCAAACGTAACAGAATATGTCATGAATGGGGCGGAAACCATGGAGGGGGCTACCTAAGGAGCCGGGACCTCTAACCTGATGGTGCGCGCAAACTGGCAATGACGTATCACTAGGAGAAGCTGGGGGCTTCGAACTCTGTGCTAGGAGCAGAGACTGAAGTCTGGAGAGTCAGGGCGACATGTACCTAAACAGTATCTAGTATCTGATGTTTAGAGAACATGTTGATATAAACTAGAAGTCAGGAGGGGAAAGGCTAACAGACTCTAAGACTGGAGCATGCATTATTCTACATGTAGTGCGTGATGAAGAATATTAAATGACCATTAATACAGTATTTCTCTAACATGGGGCCGTAAAGGCTAGACAATGACGGAAACTTATTGATGCAGTTCAGTAGCTTTAGGAATGCAGAGGAAGAGGACTGAACTGATAATCTGGAATCATAACATACTCTTGGCAGACTCAGAGGCAGGGCCAAGCTGAACCGGGCACTGCGAGGCAGGAAGTAAGTGAAGGGTCGAGGATACAGGTGGGGGTTGTATCACTCCTCCGCGGGGCTTCAGGAGACAGGAGACAGGAGCTGAATCTGGTGTCCGGGCCCTTTTGAGGCCTAGAAACGGGGACTTTACAATGGAATAACGTGCACACTGAGAAACGTGGCAACGTAGCTTTACATAGGCCTGATATTCGTAGTATTCACGAGAACTGGAAACTGCCATACTAGAGGTGGACACAACTGTAATTGCGTCTTTAATCAAACATGGGGAATAACATATGCATATTAATCATGCACATATAACATATGATGGAGGACATGTAGGGACACAGAACATGGCAAAATTTACTTTTCCACATTCCCTCCTTGTCACTACGTTTCATCAGGAAACATCAATATTCATGATACCATCTATCATTTCATACAGTATCATTTGCTCGTCTCGAATTTTCTTGGAACGGGATTTAGAACGGGGCTTGGGACTAGGAATACAAGAGGTAGCACAAATGCCGCAAATCGCAGGGCCACATTGTATACAGAGGCAGCAGCTGAATATGATCGCTACTGCAATACCTAGAAAGGACAAGACTTTCCATCCCCAGGCGGAAATTATATTCCAGAACCAACCGGACCATGTCCAGGTGCCTGGATCTTGGTGTAACAGATGAGCAATTTTATGGAGTCTGGTTATAGCTGAATAGACAGACGGCGCGTTATTTGGAATGAAAATGCAGCAACTAGATCCGATGACTCTACAGGCCCCGCCCCTATCGGCCAATATGACGTCAAGGACGAGACGATTCTGGAGCACGACAATTCTCATAAAGGATTGTTCTTCGGTTAAATTACTTAGAGCCGAAGTAGTCTCAATTACTACTGCTTCGAGGGTTCTGGTTAATCTACGTATCAGTTTACTATTCACAACTGTACCTAAATAAGGGAAGACACCTTTATTGATATCTATATATTGTTCTAGAGCAGTTTCAGTATAATCGACAATCGGGAGGTTTCTCTTGTGTCTAGTATGTACTAGGTGGGAATTCCTATGGTAATCGGGTGGGGCTAGAAAAACAGGTGGCAGTAGGAAGGCAATATAACAGGTTCCCTCCCAATCGAGGGGCAGACGAACATATGCGGTCTGACCACAAATAAAATAAGAATGACGTGAAGCTTTGAAAATAGATTTCCTACTGTCACCATACTTGACAATAATAGTACAATCACTATGTCCTACGTGTACGGAACCATTATTTCGGACACATAATTCGCCTTTGACTGGTAGTACTGAAATAGCAGGTAAGTCTGGAGTAGTATCAGACTGAACATTCAGGACCATGAAATTCGAAGAATAATTACCTAAATTGTACACTTCATTTTCTAGATCTAACCCGGTTCTATGGGGGAGACCTTGCTTGTCTGGAAAACACGTACTGTTAAGAAAAGACATATCTGTTGAGGATAACGTTAACGTGGACCATGCTCCACACGAACCATTATGTGAAAATGGATAAGGAAGGAGTGGCAGAACTCCCTTCGGTGTCTGGAAAGGGGGGAGTCGACCACACACCCAACAATTAGTGGCATTGCTGGTTTGGTGTGAATAATGTAGCATGCGGATAAAAGAATTATTTCGCATAGCGAGGCGGTAAGAGAGTTCATGAGGAGGTAGATCACTAAACGTGTGCTCTACTGTAGTATTAGAAGACGTATTTACATGAGAAACTGGGAAACACAGGTAAAATGCATAACTGGTGCAGGAAATCATAATGCTGAGAAATAATATGAAACATAGAAAAACGATACATCGGATTGAGTTTTGACTAACTCTCTCACTATGGGGGTCTATTTTATACATGTCAGAAACAGTCTAACCGTTTCACCCTAGGGGAGGACTTAGACAATCAAACTGGCTGACTTATTTTACTAGACCTTAACTTGAGTTTATACTCCTGTTGCGGAGTTTTCTCTAGCAGGGGAGGGTTTGTAGCAATGTCTTTTGCGGGACAGTCCTTGAGAACAATATTTTGGCAATCCTTCAAATCCTGGGAAATGTTCTTTGAGACGGGTTTCAGTCCATAAAACTTCTTTATATGTGAAAGGTGCACCCAGCCTTTGCGACCCTCCAACTTCACGGCTGTACGGGTGGCGAGGAGGACCTGTCGGGGCTCCTTCCAGCGTGGCTCCAGCGGACTTGAGCGGTCAAAATTCCGGACAAGGACCATGGATCCTGGAACGATTTCATGCGGTGCCACCTCGGTGTTGTCTGGAAATGCGGCGGCAACCTGTGAACGACAAGAGTTGAGGGCAGACATCAAGGAAGCTAGGTAATCTGTCAGCATATTACTTGAAACATCGGTAATACTTCGGGGTCTAGGAGTACCCCACATGTTAGGGGGGCGGCCGAAAACGACCTCATACGGGGACAGACCTGATCTGGAATGTGCGACCATGCGCATATAAAACAAAGCGACTGGCAGAGCTACTAGCCAGTCCACACCTTTGTCTTTACACACTTTAGCGATGCGGATTTTCAGGGTCTGGTTATGTCTCTCTACGAGACCTGCTGCTTCAGGATGGCGTACACAATGGAACTTCCACTGGTATCCTAACAAGAGGGAAACATGCTTCATCAACTCAGATGAGAATGGCTGGCCGTTGTCAGAATATACGACTCTAGGGAGTCCATAACGGGGGAAGAACTCACGAACCAACTGCTTGGCAGTGGTCGCGGCTGTGTAATCTGGAACTGGATATGCTTCTGTCCACCTGGACAAAGCGCATACAACTACAAGGACATACTTGAAACCTCGACATCGCTCCATCTGAATATAATCCATCTGGAGGACTTCAAAAGGGTGGTCAGGAGGCTGGAATCCCCCTTGTTCCACCGGGACACTTTTACCTGGATTAAACTGACAACATATCATACAGGTACGGACTTTCTGCTTGGCTGCAGCTGGTAAATGCTTGTTGAACCAAATGTTCTGGATACTGTCTAGCATAGCTTTTTCTCCTAAATGTGCTGGACTATGTGCGGTATTGATAATGACTTGAACCATAGAGTCGGGGAGAAACCATGTGGCTTTACCCTTCGTTACCCATCCTTGATCTGTCTGGACCCCTCCTTGTTCGGACCATTTCTTGATTTCATCGGGAGTAGCGTGTAACTGGATATCTATGACATCTTGAGTAGGGTCCTTAACTGTCATACATGTAGTCGGATCTGGAGTGTGTGTCATGTTAACTGGAATGTCTGGAGTCTGTGCTGTAAGCTTGGCTGTGCGATCTGCTAGATCGTTACCCTGGGAAATAATGTCAGTAACTTTCGTATGTGCTTTGCACTTCATGATAGCAATGGATGTCGGTAAATGTATGGCATCTAACAGAGCTTGAATAAGGAGACCATGCTGAATCTTGGTTCCATGAGAAGTCATGAAACCTCTCTCCTGCCAGAGCACTCCAAAGTCGTGTACGACTCCAAATGCGTAGCGCGAATCTGTGTAAACATTAACTTTCCGGTTCTTAGCGTGTATACAGGCTTGTGTCAGAGCAACTAGCTCTGCTGCTTGAGCGGACAGGGTGTCAATACGGTGTGTTTCAATAACTTCGGTGTCGGTAGTCACTGCATACGCGGCGACTAGTTCTCCTGTACTTGTTCTCATACATGAACCATCCACATAAAGTGTCAGGTCGGGATCTGGTAACGGAATATCTGTCAGATCTTGTCTTGGCTTTGTCGTAATGTTAACTACTTCCACACAGTCATGTGTGTCCGGACTTAAAGTAACTGGTAACAATGTAGCAGGATTTAAAACGTTGCAGCGTCTGATTTCTATGTGTGGCTGGAACAGTGTCAATTCATAACCTGTTAAACGTGCAATTGTCAAGTGCTGAGTCTGTGTTCGGTTTAAAAGAACTTCCACGGAGTGTGGAACTTGTACTGTCAGGGAGTGTCCTAAGACTATGGAATCACTTTGTCTGATAGCTAGTGCTGTGGCTGCAACTGACTTGAGGCACGCAGGCAGAGCCTGGGCTACAGGATCTAATGTGCTCGAAAAATAAGCACATGGCTTGTATTGTCCTGCTTGATCTTGTGTGAGAACAGATAATGCTGTACCTTCGCGTTCTGTGACGAAAAGTGTAAAAGGCTTACTGTAGTTTGGTGTAGCTAGAACTGGAGCTTGACATAGGGCTTTCTTTAACTCATTGAAACTGAGTGTATGTTCAGATGTCCAAGGGAGGACAGACGATACGGCTGCCTCCTGTGTCGTTAACTGTATCAGTGGCTTGGCTAGGAATGCATACTGAGGAATCCATTGTCGGCAATAAGAAGTGAGGCCGATAAAAGCACGTACCTCCTTCTGGGTCTTGGGCTGAGGAAGACTCGCTATTAACTGGATACGGTCTGGTGTCAACTGCCTACCCCTCTTGGACAGTAAGTGTCCTAAGTATACCACTTGCTGGACACAGAATTGAAGCTTCGAAGGGGACACCTTGTGCCCCATCTCGGCTAGGAAATACAGAACCGTCAGTGACGCTCGCTCGCAGTCACGTTCAGAACGGGCTGTGATCAGTAGATCATCGACATACTGGAGCAGGGCAGTGTCAGTTGGCATGTGAATGTTGTCTAGTTGTCTCTTGAGTGCTTGACTGTAAATACTAGGACTTTCTGTGAAACCTTGAGGAGCTCGTGTGAACATATAGCTCCTTCCATTTAAACAGAATCCGAAAAGAAACTGGCTGTCTGGATGAATGGGAACACTGAAAAACGCATTCTTGAGGTCTATGACAGTGAAAAATGAGGCTTCGGAATCAATGGCTGTCAACAGGGAAGAGATATCTGGGACAACTGGATACTGAGGAATAATACATTTATTAAGTTCTCGTAGGTCAATCACTAATCGATATACTGGGGGTGCATTTGGATCAGTACGTTTCATGACTGGAATGATCGGAGAATTGCATACATTGGAGTCAGTTTCTACAACTACTCCTTGAGCGATGAGCTCGTCAATAATTTTGGATAAGGCTGCTACAGCCTCAGGTGGCAATCTGTACTGTCTGATTCGTGGTAACACTACACCTGGCTTGAGAGTCACACGATGGGGTGTGATTTGCATGTAACCTACATCAGTTGGACCTTGCGCCCATAAATGCTGCGGAACATTAGACAATCTGGGATCAAAATCTCGTAATACATAGTGACCCTTGAAGTCACGTAGGAACAGACGTATTCCCTCTGGGGAACAGCATATAACTGCACCTAATTCTTTCAGTGTTTTAATGCCTAATAAATTCTCTGGACATGACTTAGTAAGTAACAGATCAGTAGTACGGGACAATGGACCTACTTCTAGAGTAACTGGCTTTGATATTTCATTTACGATAGGTTTTCCTGAAAATCCAAGGGAAACATTTCTTGAGCCTGAGAGCGGAGCCCCTGGAACTTCGGCATGGCTAATTGTGGTCCTACTTGCCCCTGTATCAATCAAAAACTTTCTATCTTTCCCTAGTACTTGACTGTGAACATAGGGACCTTCTTGATCTACAGGTATCTCGATGAGAGGCAAGCCTACCTCCCTCTCTAGGCTGTTTCATGAATACTGCTGGTACTCTGGATACTCGGACTGTGCATACTGGTACATCTGCTGTGTAACGTGCTGTGTTGCAGCGATGGGCTGCGGTGCTGTAACTGTCTGTGGTGCATTCTGTGGCTGAGGAATCTGTAAAACCTGTTCTTGTCTAGGCGGACGTGGTCTTTCTTTAGTCTTACCGGTAGCTATGTTATGTTTCAGAACTGCACACTCATTTATAAAATGACCTGGCTGTTTACAATAATTGCAGTTCCCTTTAACGGGAGCTGCAGGATGACTGGCTTGATTTGGACCCCTCTTCTGACTGTCTTGAGGAACAGATTGTGCAACTAGTACTTTCATTTTCGTGTCTTTCATACGCTTTCTCTCGTGTTCTTGCTCTTCTCTGATTCTATTCTGGTGGTATTGGAGCATCTGTAACATCTGGGACGGGGTATTAGCTTGCCAGGTACTTTCGACTTTCAAAACTCGATTCTTAATTTGTGGACTTGAATTCTCGACTAATTTAGTAACAAAAAGATGAGGGTATGACTCACTACTTGTCTTGAGGCCACTGTTGATGCTAAAACATTTCTCAAATCTAGAATAAAAATCACTAATGTCTTCATCTTGTTTCTGTTTACAGGCTGAGATTGCATCCCAGTCTTCTTTTCTAGTTGTCAATAATCTGGGCAAAACTTGTATTAATAATTCCGGTAATTCTTTACATTTCGCTCCAAGACCGGTACCTGGTACTCGTGCCTTATCTTCAGCTTCTAGAACTGCCCAATCGATCTTTTTCTCTCCCACCTCCCATTCTTTTTCCTTGAGCTTTTCATACACCCCTGCGGGCAGCAGAACCTTTAACATTTTAATTATATCTGGATACGTGTGTTCTCCCATACGGAGCATGTCTTTTAATTCTCGGTGGAACCCTGCTGGATCTTTATCATGACAGGGAATTAATTTCTTCATCTCTAGGAGTTCCATCTTTGTAATCGGAGTGTAAACAAACACTCGTTCTAGTTCGCCACCCGTTCCTCTAACTGGGTGGACTTCTCGTAACGGATTCTGTCTCTCCATGTAAAATGGTTTACTTTCTGGGGGTGAGACATGAACAAAATGCGGGTTCAAAAACGTTCTATATTTGTGACGCTGTTCTAGAACGACACTAATTAAATCGGTACCTAAACCTTTCCATCTATACTGGAGTAACTCGTTCAGGATATCATGTAACGGGCCTGGATCAGAGTGCTGACCCTCATACAATGTAATGAGGTGCTGAATCATATACATACCCGCCAGTCGTTGCTCGGCTGGGGGCATTTTCAGAAACATTTGTGCCACTATTTCGTCTGGAAAAGTGGTAGAATCAGTAATCCATCGGACTGCTGATCGGACTAGTTCTTGTTCATGCATGGTACTCAACTCACTGTAACCGATTCGTGATTTCAGAATGTGATCGGTAGCTTGGAATACTTGTTCTAGAGAACCTTGTTCTGGTGCTGGATGATGGAAAGTAGACTTGTGTTCTAGGCGTAAATGGCGATCTGGAAATCTAGATTTTCCTACATACGCTATTCTGTCGGGATTCTCGTCCTCTACCTCTTCAGTATCAGAGTTACTTTCTTTCTCGCTTACTTGTACTGCTTTACGTTGATCGTGTAACCTTATTATTTCTTTACGAATTTTCTTGTACATACTGTCCATAGCACTGATGGTTCTGTGCTTACCCTCGGCTATATTATCACTCCACTTTGTCAGGGTTCTCATTTCGGCTTGATCTTTGGACGGGTAATCTTGTTCTCTTATTAGACAATTGATCAGAAACTTTAATATCATGAGCTGGGTCTCAGCTTTCCTTTGAGACATGGCCTCGCCAATGCTTTCTGGATCATCCCCTGTACGGATGAAACGATATATTCTGTCTAGGTCTTCTTTCATATTCGGTAGGGTGACTAGATACTCGGCCACCCTTCTTACACGTAATGAATATAAAACCATATTATCCTCTCCTGGGACTGGATCATAGCCGCATTCATCAAGGGCTTTTCTTATTTCTGCTACAGACTGATGTCTGGGCGTACGCTGTGACGCTTGCATATGTAATTCGGCTGTTGTTAAACGCTTATGTGGCGGCGGGGTCTGAGGAGGACCTCCTCCTGCGGCCCCTAAACTAGAGTCGTCGACTGATCCTCTTCGTCCTGGCAGAGTGGGAAATGGAAATGTAGGCTGGACTTGTATGGCGGGCTGGACTGGGGGTACCGTAACAGGTACTCCGGTGTCTGGAGGAGCGGGAAGTGCCTGATTTACAGGGACTGGCGGAGCGCGAACAGGATTTGCATATTCTGGGACTGTGTCGTCCAAATAGGACGAAATAAAAATATCAGCTGCGGTCGGTTTGTGACGTAGCTTGGTCGGAACTAATGGTGGCGGAAAATTACTGGATGCCTCCGGGGTCGCTTTTGGCAAGCCCTCGGCAAGAAGAGGATACATACCCTTAATAAGGGCATGCCTCTGTCTGTCTGACTGTTCGGTTTTAACTTGTTCACCTATCTCGATTAATTCTTTTTCTTGGGCTCGTTCTAAGGATTCTCTACTTAATTCTGACTTTCTGATTTCTTTTTCGGTTCTTTTATGAGCTTCTTTGCGCCATAACTCGATGGCATCTTTCTGTGACTGTCTGGCTTTCTTTTTCCATAATGCTTCTTCTACTCTCATGATGCACTCGGCATCCCATGTACCCGATACGGGCCATCTATACTTTTCTTCTAACTGTTTGGTATACTCTACCCATAAATCTAGATATAATATGGCACTTATGCCATGCTTCTGATACATAAAATGACCTGGACTGTCCCTAGGCGGAACTGGAACTGCTGCTTCCAGCAGACCCTTTCTAGTTTTTAACTGACGTAACTTAGAAAACAAGGGCATGACTGGACTGTAATCTAGACACAATACAATACACAATGAACACGATACTTATTCCCCATTCATACCACGACATTAAAATACATGAAGAACATCATAACATAACAGTTCGGACAGAATATTACCTGGAATACTGAGAACAGAAACACAAGAATTTCTCGAGAACGGAACAGACTAGAGTTACTGGATGCACTGCTGAAACAGTACGGAACATACCGGTCCCATAAAGGGACGCATCAAGACCCGTATCCACCTAGGTGAACACTTCGTTTGTGGGTCTGTGTACCACCAACCCACGGACCAGAGTCAATTTAGATTGACCCTGTCTAGATACTACCCCAGCGACGGTACTCACCGGGCAGCAAGAACGGAAGGCCTCGGATCGGACTGGACTGCTACGACGACGGACGACGAACTTCGGACTTCAGTTACGGGTGGACCTCCGGATACCTCGGACCTTGGACTCTCGGCTTGGGCTCTGGTCGGGACTCGCCGCGTTCCTCCACCGTCTCGTCTGGATGCTGGACCGCCTCCTCCGTCTCCTCCGTGGGCCTGAGGGATACTTGAAGCAGAAATATCTGCCGGTGCGCAGAAGAGTTCCGTCACGACTGCAGAGGGTCAGGGGGTCGGCGTGGCTTCACCGACGCGTGGGGAAAGGGCAAGTCCCTGTTCGGGCGCGATTATGTGGTAAATAAATAAATAATACCCTATTTTTGAATGCATAAATGAATAACAGATAGCTCAATAAATAAGAGTCAAGATTCGAGGTAGTAGGAGTTTTGCAGGTTTAATACAGCATAAGGACAGGAACAGGACGACCTGCACGGGAATAGGATGGCAGCTGCCGGGGACAGGATCGGGAATGACGGCGTAACTTTTAATAACCGTACATGAGCATATATACATAACGCAAACACATAGCATTACATTGCAATAGGCGTAGCAGTGGGTGGAGCAATAGGCGTGACGCGTAGCAGTCGCGAAAGATAAGGGTGAAAAGAGGTGTAACAGGGCGTATACATAGACATGTGATGCAAACGTAACAGAATATGTCATGAATGGGGCGGAAACCATGGAGGGGGCTACCTAAGGAGCCGGGACCTCTAACCTGATGGTGCGCGCAAACTGGCAATGACGTATCACTAGGAGAAGCTGGGGGCTTCGAACTCTGTGCTAGGAGCAGAGACTGAAGTCTGGAGAGTCAGGGCGACATGTACCTAAACAGTATCTAGTATCTGATGTTTAGAGAACATGTTGATATAAACTAGAAGTCAGGAGGGGAAAGGCTAACAGACTCTAAGACTGGAGCATGCATTATTCTACATGTAGTGCGTGATGAAGAATATTAAATGACCATTAATACAGTATTTCTCTAACATGGGGCCGTAAAGGCTAGACAATGACGGAAACTTATTGATGCAGTTCAGTAGCTTTAGGAATGCAGAGGAAGAGGACTGAACTGATAATCTGGAATCATAACATACTCTTGGCAGACTCAGAGGCAGGGCCAAGCTGAACCGGGCACTGCGAGGCAGGAAGTAAGTGAAGGGTCGAGGATACAGGTGGGGGTTGTATCACTCCTCCGCGGGGCTTCAGGAGACAGGAGACAGGAGCTGAATCTGGTGTCCGGGCCCTTTTGAGGCCTAGAAACGGGGACTTTACAATGGAATAACGTGCACACTGAGAAACGTGGCAACGTAGCTTTACATAGGCCTGATATTCGTAGTATTCACGAGAACTGGAAACTGCCATACTAGAGGTGGACACAACTGTAATTGCGTCTTTAATCAAACATGGGGAATAACATATGCATATTAATCATGCACATATAACATATGATGGAGGACATGTAGGGACACAGAACATGGCAAAATGTACTTTTCCACAGGCTACATCAGGTGTAGTTGAGCCTTTTCTGTTAGACACTGGTGCGACGAAAAGTTCCATCATGCATTCAAAACTCCCTGGCGCACCTTTGTCTGGCTTAACAAATGTTTCCGTCGGATTCTCTGGCGCCCCTGTTAGTAACCCAGTCTCTAACCCTTTGCCTCTTATGATTGGACCTCGTGAACTAACGGCTCCACTGATTCTATCTACAGGTTGTGGTGAAAATCTTTTGGGCCTGGATTTGTTGAAACGATTATATGCAACATTGTATTGTTCCCCCGAAGGAGTGGAGCTTACATTGGGACGGAGAGTGATCTCTCCCATGTATTTATCGGTTGATAAATTCCCACCGGAATTGAGTTCCCTCCCTGCGTCTCTATGGGCCACAGGTCCCAATGACGTGGGCCTGTTAGACATTCCACCCTATGTGATTCAATTGAAACCAAATGCGCGATTACCGCGTTTACCTCAATATCGTATTTCTCTTGAGGGTGAACGAGCGCTGTTAGCAATTGTTTATGATCTCATTGGAAAGGGTGTTGTTGAAGAAACTCGTGGAAATGTATGCAATAGCCCTGTATTGCCAATTTTGAAACGAACTGACCCAACTAAACCTCCTGTATATCGTTTCGTTATAGATTTGAGAGAGGTAAATAAAATAGTAGTTCCACAATTTCCTGTGGTTCCTGACATTACGGCTTTATTAACAATGATTCCGGCATCTGCCTCCTGGTTCACAGTGATCGATCTAAAGAATGCTTTCTTTAGCATCCCGATTGCAGAGGAAAGCAGAGACCTATTCGGATTTTCATTAGGAGGTCGCAGTTTTAGGCTAAAACGCGCTCCACAGGGCTACTGTGAAAGTCCGTCAATCTACAGCCAAGCACTTAAAGGTCAGCTTGATGCCTTTGTATTACCTAAAGGTGCAGCTTTGATTCAATACGTTGACGATCTTTTAGTGGCAGCTGATACGGAGGCCATTTGCAAAACGGCTACAGTATCATTATTGCAATATCTACATGACTTACACCACAAGGTATCGCCTTCAAAGCTACAGTATTGTTGTCAAGAAGTTACCTATCTAGGTCACTTATTGTCAAAAGAAGGGAGAAGGTTGACCCCAGAGAGAATTGCAGCGATTTCCCGAATGACTGTGCCAAAAACCCAAAGAGATGTTCGCGCCTTTTTAGGTATTACGTCCTACTGCAGACAATGGATTCCAAATTTTTCATTGTTGGCGAAACCATTGATAGCCCTTACATGCAAAGATGTTTCATCCCCAGTACCTTGGTCTGAAGAATGTCAGAAAAGTTTTTCTGAATTGCGTGATGCGTTGTGTTCGGCTCCTGTGTTGGGCACTCCTGACTACAGTAAGCCGTTTACACTATACGTTCACGAGAGGGATGGTTGCGCGTTGAGTGTTTTGACACAACCTTTTGGTGGTAAGCAACGTCCATGTGCCTACTTTTCTTCGACTTTAGACCCCGTAGCAAGAGCCTTGCCAAGTTGTTTAAGGGCAACAGCGGCAGCTGCGGCGTCCATTCGACAGTCCGCAGGTCTAGTCATGGATAATATGCTCACGGTAATGGTTCCGCATGCAGTCGACACTCTATTGAATCGAACGAAAACTCAACATCTGACAAGTGCAAGATTGTCTGGTTATGAGTTGACGTTGCTGGCCAGTCACATACGGATAAAACGATGTAATGTGTTGAATCCAGCAACATTGCTGCCGATCGACACAGAATCAAGTGATGAAGCAGTACATGACTGCTATCTCAAAACTGAAGAGGAAACCAAGGGTCGTATTGACCTAAAAGATACTCCATTGACAGATCCCGATGGTACTTTATATGTGGATGGTTCTTGTTTAAGTTGCCGAACGGTGATGTGACAACTGCGTATGCTGTAGTTACATTGAGAACGATTGTGGAAAACGCAAGGTTAAGTCAGAATTCGGCTCAGGCTGCTGAGTTAATTGCTTTGACGAGAGCGTGTGTGTTGTCTAAAGATAAACGGGTGAATGTGTTTACAGATAGCCAGTATGCGTTTGGTGTGGCACATAGTTTTGGACGACTGTGGAGAGAAAGAGGATTCCTTACGTCACATGGTACGAAGATTCAACATGGCCAGCTTGTAAATGATCTTTTGGATGCACTTACGTTGCCTAAGCAAGTGGCGATTGTTAAATGTAGTGCGCATCGTAAGGTGACGGATGATGTTGGTCGTGGTAATGCGTTTGCGGATGAGACTGCTAAGGAGACTGCCCGGAACCTTAGCACTCGAATGTATGTGACGAGTTCGGTTAGGTGGCCTGCAGAATCAAGTATGTGTGAGAACACTATCGAGAGTGTGAAAGCAATTCAGAATGAGACCACCGAGACTGAAAAGACGAAGTGGAAAGAAAGTACGGGAAAGTTGGATGCGAATGGTTGTTGGATTGACTTATCGGAACAGAAAAGATGGATGTTGCCTGATGCGTATGTGCTGGCTGTTGTGACTATGGCACATGGGTTAGCACATATTAGCGCGAAAGGTATCTGTAAATTGCTGTTTCCTGTGTGGAAGAATGATGGTATTACGAAATGTGCTGAACGTTTGGTTAAGAATTGTATGGTATGTATGTTGTACAATCCTGGTAAGGGAACCCCAACTCCTCCTGGTAGTTTTGCTCCCCCTTCATGTCCCTTTGAGGTGATCCAATTGGACTTCATCCATATGGAGCGATGCAATAACTTGAAATACGTTTTAGTTGTTGTTTGCGCATTCTCCCGATGGATTGAGGCCTATCCTCTCAAAGACAATACTGCTTTATCCACTGCGAAAATCCTACTGAAGGAATACTTTCCTCGGTATGGAATGCCTAGAATTGTGTGGTCAGACAACGGAAGTGAGTTTGTGGGGAGTGTGATGAAGAGTGTGTGCAAGGGCCTTGGAATTAATCAGAAATTCCATAGTGCCAATCATCCTCAGTCAGCTGGTTTGGTTGAAGGGTACAATGGCACCCTTAAACTAAAACTAGCAAAGATTCAGGCTACGACAGGTCTTTCATGGCCTGACGCTTTACCCTTAGCATTGCTGTCAACAAGGGCAACTTTACACTCCCGAGTAGGGCTCAGCCCCTATGAAATAGTGTTCGGTCGTCCTGCCAATGTTTGGGGGGTCCCTAGACCGGGTGCCTTTTGTGATCTTGAGTATCCAATGTTGATCGATTATCTTCATGACTTGACTGCTAAACTGAGGTTAATTCACCAACAGGTTCACGAAGCATTGCCGACGCAGACGGAGGGTCCAGGCCACCCGCTCCAGCCCGGAGATTGGGTGGTAACACGAAACTTTTCGCGCAAGAACAATTTGGATCCCAGGTTCACTGGACCCTATCAGGTCCTCCTTGCCACGAGAACTGCAGTTCGTCTCGAGGGGCGGAAGAATTGGGTGCATGCCACCCATACCAAGAAAGTCCCCATCCCGTTGCCAGCAGACTCGTGGGTGAGGAAAGGCATTGCATCAACTGAAACCAAAGGATTGCCGGCGTTTGTACCTTTCAGCGACGCACAACCTGTCGGAGAATCCTCAGTGCAGCAAAAAGGCATTGTTGAACACTTGTCATCAGAAGACTCAAGACCAGAACATTCAGCTGATCAACAGGGCGTTGTCCCTTCAACGGATCTTTTGTTTAACGAACAGACACGTCCTGGGAAAACCCGATATTTTTTGCGATCCAGCACTAAAGACTAATAAAAAACCCCGTTCTGTCCCTTGACAAGTGCATTATCCCGTTTTCCATGATCAGTTTGAACACTCATACTATTGTAATTATTTTGTACATATTCATTGAGCTTCGTTCCTTACACTTTTTGTTTCCACAGCTGAGAGACATTGTTTTCACATATATATATATTTGTGAAATGAAGGCCGTAGGGCCGCGCGCGTACTTCCTCCTGGTTAGCAGGTCTTGACGCTAGGTTAAAGACCGTCGGTTCCTGGGAACTCCTAGGAATTGACTATTGCTACACAGAACGAAGTGCGTCAAGAAACGTTGCGGACGGTCATAGGGAATGGCATTTTCAAAGCTGATGGACTTGGAAAGAGCTCAAGCACAAAGATTCAAGCTGCAGCAACTCAGTCGTACCAAATGTTTTGTGTTCCAAATATTCGTACTGTTTGTGACTGTTTCTGCGTTATTGGTGGGTGGAGTATATTACACGATGTCTTACTTCTTGCCTTCTACCATACCTACTCCTACCCCTGACCTTAAACTCACCTCCACTGTTTCTCCTCATTCTTTTCACATTTTACCTGAACACGAGCAGGCTAGACGTGCAGAATTCCGCAACAATTCCTTTATTCAGCTCCTTCATCAGCATCAGTTAGTGGTTAACACTACTAATTGTTGGGTGTGTGGGTTGATGCCGCATACTACGGATAAGGGAATTCCATATCTGGTGTTACCGTATAGCTCCCAAGGGTCTGCTCGAGCATTTCAAACAATGTTTCGAAGTGCACTGGGTTTCCACCCCATTCGAGAACCACGTTCCCCCTACTCTGGTCCTACCTCGTACCAAAAATCTTTGTCTATAGAAATAGAGGATTTAGATAGCGATATCTATGATCCCTCGCTTATCCCTGAAGAAGAGGTACAAGCCTATAGGGTCCTAAGTAGAGGCGAATATAGTGTGTTCACTGGTGAAAAACAGCTTAAAAGCTCGCCTCCGATATGGGTCGTACCCCACATTGGCAATTTTTGTTTAATAGGTCGCGGCCGTAGATCAAAAGCCCGACTTGGAGAGAGTGCTTGCACTGAAAATTATATTTTGCCAATGGTCTCGTCCCCTGTGTTTTTGGCTGCCAAGGGTACATACTTTATTTGTCATGATCGTGCATATGCATGGTTGCCCTCTGACTTCATGGGCTCATGTTTTATCGCAAACTTGTTGCCTCCGACGTTTACTGTAGATGCAGATTATCACAAAACTAGAGTTGTGAGAGGCGTAATTAGCGAAGAGGATACTGCCGGTCAAGAGGCAGGAGACTTTTTCAAGGGTTTCCTCCCATTTTGGGGACCTATGGTTAATAGTAGGAACCTGAGACAGTTGACTCGAGTGGTAGAATCGACAGCTAATATTACTGCCAGTGCCCTTGGTAATATCACCACAGAACTTCAGGCGGATAGACTTATGACGTTACAAAACCGTATGGTTTTAGACGTGATCTTAGCAGATCGAGGTGGGGTATGTAAGGTGATCCATTCGAGCTGCTGTATTTTCATTCCTGATAACGCTCCGACTGTCTATCAAGCCATCTCGAAGTTGCATAAGATCTCCGAATCCATACACGTGGATGTAGGGGATTGGACGCTACTTGGATGGTTTTGGGGCCTGATGTCGACTTGGGGTTGGAAGATTCTGATGATCATTGGGGTCGTTGTAGCGTTCCTGTTCACGTGTTGCCTTTGCGTGCAGTGCGGTCCTGCCTTATGTGGCCTCTGTGCTACAACGTGTATGAGACAGCCACCTGTTACCAAAGGGTCTCGGTTGGACAGAGCTATGCTACAGCAACATCTCGAGGGTCTGATGAATATCGAATATGATTCCGACTAGTGCTTGCCTACATGAGGGCAAAAGGAGCGTCTGAGGTTCCGTGACAATTGTAAGAGATGTTTTCGACTCGCACGAATATGGTCGAGTCTGGTATCTAAGAACCGCAAATGACGAGTTCAGTAAGTATGCGCAGTTTCGCTGTGCTAACTTAAACCGTTTGTTTGATATGTGGGTTTTTCATCTGTACCCACGGGTTCCATCTTAGATACGGCATCCATTTTGTCTCTTGCCCTCAAGTAGCCAGCGAACAGACACTGTCCGCTTAGTTACCCTGGGACTCTCAAGATATTTGTGGAAGACACATGTTCTTTGTAAATATCTTTTACGATGAGGGGGATGATACTGTAAGGCAGATGGCCCCGCTTGAGGCGCTTCTGCCGTGCCGGTTTATTGACTCAGCCGTGCATCTCATTAGGCACGTCCCTTTGATGCCTGTATCTCGTGTTTCCCGATACCTCCCCTTTTACACCCTTTTCGATCTCCCACTGTCTCCATCTTCCTCTGCACCTGTCTTTGTCCCTATTTTCGATCTGTTTTACTGCCGATTGGAATTCACTAATGTTGGGAAGATGGGTTTTTACAGTTGGGAACCGCCAAATGTTTCCGCACTTATGTTCCGGACCTTATGTGTATCAAAGTGACCAAAGCGACCCCTCTGGGGGATAATTATGGGAACCAGGTTGTAAACTTTTGTGTACCATGTTGTCCTATGAGTAAATTCTGTATAAAAGGAGCGCTCCACAGAACCAATTTGAAGCAGTCTCCCCAAGTTGCACGTGTTGTACTTGTGACTTCTGTGTTCCCTGCAGTAAATAAACCTTGAATCTTTGACGCCGAAGGAAGTGTCCCGTGTCTCTGTAGTTTGTGCGCCGAAACAGGTATCCCATGAAGGTTATAGGTGTTGTTCCCTGGCACCGCTGGTACTGTTAAAAAGTCCATTCCTTCAGTCCCATGGGTTCTAGAGGGGGCCACCTCTCAGCCCAACCCCTCTGCGGGCATGGGAGCTTGCTCACTCTTGCCAGTCCCTGGGATGTGGGGGCACCAGGCCACGCTAGAGCTCAGTGTCAGCAGCAGGGAGGGTTCATGCGAGCCATCAGAAGCACCTTAAGAGCTGATCTTGGGGCGAGGGTCTGCGCCGCCCCAGGGGTTCTAGAAGGTGCCGCCTCCTAGCCGCGCTGCGAGCACCGAAGCTTGCTCACTCCTGCCAGTCCCTGGGATGTAGGGGCACCAGTTTTTTTTTAGTGCAAAAAACAAGGACCCCCTGATTTGGAATATGGAAGTTCCAGAAGACAGGGACAAATACTTTGTATAAACAGAAAATTAAAATAGGACAGCTGGCTAGGGAAATTCATAAAATACAAACAATCATAAACATTATATGTAATCAAATAAAAACACATCTGCTTCGTAATTATGTTTTGCCACCCATTGTGATATGGTTGATTTTAATTGCTGAAGTAGGGACAACTCTGTTTGTCACCAACTGGGAATATATGTAACTATATTATTTGAGATAGGAACTTTTAGGATAAGTGTTTAAGAACTGTGTCCTTCTTTTCATTTTAATTATTGTGATGTTATCTTTTTTGTATAATATGTATGTTTTTATTTTCCCCTCCTTTTTTAAAAAAAATTAAATGTTGAGTAAACGAAGCAGATGTGTTTTTATTTGATTACATATAATGTTTATGATTGTTTGTATTTTATGAATTTCCCTAGCCAGCTGTCCTATTTTAATTTTCTGTTTATACAAATGTAGGGGCACCAGGCCACGCTAGAGCTCAGTGTCAGCAGCAGGGAGGGTTAATGCTCGTCATCCGACGCACCTCAAGAGCTGAGTCTGGGGCGAGGGTCTGCACCGCCCCAAGGGGTTCTAGAGGGGGGCACCTCCCAGCCCAGCCCCTCTGTGGGCATAGGAGCTTGCTCGTTCATGCCAGTCCCTGAGATGTGGGCGCAGCAGGGAGAGTGCCAGGAGCCGGGCACTGCCCCTGCCTGCCCAGTGGCTCAGCAGACCCTGTCCCATCTAATATAGAGATGCCCCCACATGCACTAGGCCTCGCAGTCATCAGCGCTTTGGACTCATGCAGGCACCCCCCCCAGCGCACCCAGGGTAGCCTCAGTCTCCCCAGGACAGACTGACGTTTCGCGGGGATCCGTGGGGACAGAGCGACTTCCCTGGACAGCGACACCCTCTGGGCTGGTGACATTGGCGGCCTCTGCTCCCTGCGGAGGAAGAGCGACGGTGAGAGGAGGACACTGAAGAAAGGACCGGACAGCAGACCCTGGCACGGAGCCGTGGCCCACCCAAGGGTTCACTAGAGTCACTGCGGGCCAAGGCAAGGCCGTGGGTGGAAACAAGGGCCTGAGAAGCAAACCCTGCCAGCCCAGACAGACCATGGCATCAGACAGGACTACGGTGGACATCATGGAAAGGAGCGACCCCCAGCTCCCGGTTCCACCAGCTCCACCATGCCACCTGGACTGCCAGGCAGAGCCGGCCTCGCTCTCGGGGGCGGGAGGGACACAAGACACCACTGCTCACCTTCTCTCTGGCGACAACATCGAATTCCACCATCTCGCCATCTCCTACGCTGCGAAGGTACTTACGGGGATTCTTCTTCTTAATTGCTGTCTAGTTAATCAAGCATTGGCATAGCCAGTAGGTCTCGCTTTTGGGACCTTATAAGTGTTTAGCCATGCAACACTTGATGTTGTCTAATCTAGGATATTGTGCTGGATAATAAACACTTATAATGTCCCAGAGGCGAGACCTTAGAGCTATTGACTTTGTCAATATTCCTAAACTGTGCTGTAGAGAAGTGTGCAAAAAACACAGTTGATGGACAGAATGTAGAACAATGTCATACATTCACCCCAGTACAAGGACCTGGGCCTAAATCCATCGTTTTTTGCACTCCACACCACCCTGGGTTAGACACTGGCTATTAGCAAATCAACTCTGCCCCTGTGCCTCATGGGAACAGTCCAGTCCGAACTACCAAGCCATGTCTTTCCCAGACCGGAATCAAGCATCCAAGGACCGGTTTCTGGCTATCAGCCTTCATCAGCCTGGATAGCTTGACTCCAGTGGTGTGGAGAGCCTGGGACTCACGTCTGAGCATACCCAGCACACTCGGGGTGAAAATTGCAAAAAACACAGTTGATGGACAGAATGTAGAACAATGTCATACATTCACCCCAGTACAAGGATCTGGGCCTAAATCCATCGTTTTTGCACTCCACACCACCCTGGGTTAGACACTGGCTATATGCAAATCAGCTCTGACCCTGTGCCTCATGGGAACAGTCCAGTCCGAACTACCAAGCCATGTCTTTCCCAGACCGGAATCAAGCATCCAAGGACCGGTTTCTGGCTATCAGCCTGGATAGCTTGACTCCAGTGGTGTGGAGAGCCGGGGACTCACGTCTGAGCATACCCAGCACACTCGGGGTGAAAATTGCAAAAAACACAGTTGATGGACAGAATGTAGAACAATGTCATACATTCACCCCAGTACAAGGATCTGGGCCTAAATCCATCGTTTTTGCACTCCACACCACCCTGGGTTAGACACTGGCTATATGCAAATCAGCTCTGACCCTGTGCCTCATGGTAACCGTCCAGTCCGAACTACCAAGCCATGTCTTTCCCAGACCGGAATCAAGCATCTAAGGACCGGTTTCTGGCTATCAGCCTTCATCAGCCTGGATATCTTGACTCCAGTGGTGTGGAGAGCCTGGGACTCACGTCTGAGCATACCCAGCACACTCGGGGTGAAAATTGCAAAAAACACAGTTGATGGACAGAATGTAGAACAATGTCATACATTCACCCCAGTACAAGGATCTGGGCCTAAATCCATCGTTTTTTGCACTCCACACCACCCTGGGTTAGACACTGGCTATATGCAAATCAGCTCTGACCCTGTGCCTCATGGGAACAGTCCAGTCCGAACTACCAAGCTAAGCTTGGTAGTCCGCTTAGCTTTACTTGCACTTTTAATAGTTATTTCTGCTGATTTCACTCTGTTTGCGCGTTTGCTGTGCTCCCCCCTCCGCCTCCATTTTGTTTGTTGTTGTCGTCATCTGTAGCCCGCCCCGCCTCCCAGCTGAGCCGCCCTCGCCCCTCCCCCTCCACTATCCATATATGACAGTAGTTACCGCGCGCAGCGTTCACGCGCAGCGATCGCGCCCCAGTTGCGCCGAAGGTGCGCCAAAGGTAAGCCCGTCTACGCCCGTCCGCGCCTGTACCGCGCCCAGCGCCAGACCCCCTGGTCCTCGCAGTTCCCAGCCCTCCCGCATTACCTACGATGCCACCACCCTCCTAGCCCTTAACCCCGGCCGTCCCCCCAACTGCGTCCAAGCCGCTCCTGGACACACCCATGGACCTTTCTCATGCTACTCCTGCAAATTCTTCTGCACCGTCACCCACTCCGCTACGTTCACACCTCAGATTCCCGACACCAACCACCTACAATGCATCTTGCTCAACACCCGATCGATCCACAAGCAAGCCATTGACCTATGGAATCTACTAGACACCTTCTCTCCGGACGTCGCCTTCCTTACTGAAACATGGATGAACGCCTCCTCCGCCCCAGACATCACCATTGCCATCCCAGAAGATTATAAGATCATACGCAAGGACCGTACCGGCCACACAGGAGGAGGAATCGCTATCGTCCATAAGAAATCCATCCAAATCTCTACCAGCTCTGACGTCAACCTCGCTATCTCTGAACACCTTCACTTCCAGATCCACATCGACCCCAAGACCACACTCAGAGGCACCCTCCTTTACAGGCCTCCAGGACCCCGCGCACAATTTAGTGAGGACATCACGGACTTCATCACTCCACACGCGCTCCCCTCCAAAGATTACATCCTTCTAGGAGACCTCAACTTTCACCTTGAAAAGAACAACGACCGCAACTCCACCACCCTGCTGGACAACCTCGCCAACCTCGGACTTAAACAACTGGTCACTTCCCCCACCCACATCGCAGGTCACACTCTCGACCCTATCTTCACCTCCAGCAATCATGTCTCCTTCAGCCACACCACGAATCTCCTTTGGACTGACCACAGCTGCGTTCACTTTACCTACAACAAGCCCAAACCCAACAACCACCCCCAATCAACTCTGCAAAGAAACTGGAACAAAATCACCATCGACCAGATCTCTTCATCGCTTCTTCAAAACCCCCCAGCCCACTCCTCAAACCCCGACCAAGCTGCCACCAACCTCACCCTATGGCTATCCAACAGCGCCGACATCCTAGCACCACTGAAAAAATGACAAAGCAAACTTGGCAGCAAGAAGGCCTCATGGTTCAACGATGATCTTAAGAAATCCAAGAAACTCTGCCGCTCCCTTGAGAAGGCCTGGAAAAAAGACCCAACCACCAGCACCAAGGACGCCTTCAAAAACGCCACCCGCATACACCATCAACTGATCCGAAAGGCCAAGAAAACTGCATTCAAGGAACGACTAGATAGCAACGCCTACAACAGCAAGGAACTTTTCAACATCGTCAAGGAATTTACCAATCCCTCGGCCAACTCTAACGACATCACCCCCTCTCAAGCCCTCTGCGACTCCCTAGCCTCATTCTTCCACAACAAAATTGCAGACATCCACAACAGCTTCGACAACCAACCCGGAGACCAACCCACCCAACCATCTGCTGGACCTTCACCCCCCTCAAACATCCTTAATGACTGGAACACAATCTCCACTGAGGACACCATCCGCCTGATGAACTCCATCCACTCAGGATCCCCCACAGACCCATGCCCTCACCACATCTTCAACAAAGCAGACTCCATCATAGCACCGTACCTCCGAGACGTCATCAACTGCTCCTTCAAATCCGCCATCTTCCCGGAAAGCTGGAAACACGCTGAACTCAGCGCCCTTCTGAAAAAACCCACAGCGGACCCCACCGAACTCAAAAATTACCGCCCCATCTCGCTCCTTCCATTCCCGGCCAAAGTCATCGAGAAAGCTGTCAACAACCAGCTAGCCGCCTTCCTCGAAGCCAACAAATCCCTCGACTCCTCACAGTCCGGCTTCCGAGCCAAACACAGCACCGAGACCGCCCTCATCGCAGCAACAGACGACATTCGAACACTACTGGACAATGGAGACACAGTCGCCCTCATCCTCCTCGACCTCTCCGCAGCCTTTGACACAGTCTGCCATAGCACCCTTCTACAGCGCCTCAGAAACATCGGAATCCAAGGAAAAGCACTGGAATGGATCACCTCGTTCCTCACCGGAAGAACCCAGAAAGTCCGCCTCCCATCATTCAAGTCAGAGGCCACTGAAGTCATCTGCGGCGTACCACAAGGATCTTCACTCAGCCCCACCCTTTTCAACGTATACATGAGCCCCCTCGCGACCATCGCCCGCCAACACAACCTCAACATCATCTCCTACGCGGATGACACTCAACTGATCCTATCACTCACCAATGACCCTAGCACCGCCAAAACTAACCTACACGAAGGAATGAAAGAAGTAGCCGAATGGATGAAACACAGCCGTCTGAAACTGAACTCTGATAAAACAGAAGTCCTCATCTTAGGTACCTCCCCCTCCGCATGGGACGACTCTTGGTGGCCAGAAGCCCTTGGAAAAGCACCCATCCCGACAGACCACGCACGGAACCTGGGCGTCATCCTGGATTCCTCACTTTCAATGAACAGACAGGTCAACGCCGTCTCCTCGTCCTGCTTCAACATTCTTCGCATGCTCAAAAAACATTTCGTTGGATCCCCACCGAAACTAGGAACACGGTCACCCACGCTCTGGTCACAAGCCGACTGGACTATGGAAACACCCTCTACGCCGGGACTACCGCTAAACTCCAGAAAAAACTCCAACGAATCCAAAACGCCTCAGCCAGGCTCATATTAGACATCTCGCGTAAAGAACATATCTCTGGTCACCTGAAAAACCTCCACTGGCTTCCCGTCAATAAGAGGATCACTTTCCGGCTCCTAACCCACGCACACAAGGCACTCTACGAAATCGGACCAGAATGCCTCAACACACGACTGTCCTTCTACACCCCCCCCCCGCCAGCTTCGATCTTCCAACCAAGCCCTTGCCACTGTACCTCGCATCAACAAGACCACCATGGGAGGTAGATCCTTCTCCTACCTGGCAGCTAAAACCTGGAACTCACTTCCCACTTACCTTCGCCTTACCCAGAACCACCTAGCATTCAGAAAGCAACTTAAAACGTGGATATTTGACATGTAATTCCCCACCCCTCCTTAAGCGCCTTGAGACCCTCTGGGTATGTAGTGCGCTATATAAATCCTTTGACTTGACTTGACTTGACCAAGCCATGTCTTTCCCAGACCGGAATCAAGCATCCAAGGACCGAATTCTGGCTATCAGCCTTCATCAGCCTGGATAGCTTGACTCCAGTGGTGTGGAGAGCCTGGGACTCACGTCTGAGCATACCCAGCACACTCGGGGTGAAAATTGCAAAAAACACAGTTGATGGACAGAATGTAGAACAATGTCATACATTCACCCCAGTACAAGGATCTGGGCCTAAATCCATAGTTTTTTGCACTCCCACCACCCTGGGTTAGACACTGGCTATATGCAAATCAGCTCTGACCCTGTGCCTCATGGGAACAGTCCAGTCCGAACTACCAAGCCATGTCTTTCCCAGACCGGAATCAAGCATCCAAGGACCGGTTTCTGGCTATCAGCCTTTATCAGCCTGGATAGCTTGACTCCAGTGGTGTGGAGAGCCTGGGACTCACGTCTGAGCATACCCGGCACACTCGGGGTGAAAATTGCAAAAAACACAGTTGATGGACAGAATGTAGAACAATGTCATACATTCACCCCAGTACAAGGATCTGGGCCTAAATCCATCGTTTTTTGCACTCCACACCACCCGGGGTTTTTACTGGCTATATGCAAATCAGCTCTGACCCTGTGCCTCATGGGAACAGTCCAGTCCGAACTACCAAGCCATGTCTTTCCCAGACCTGAATCAAGCATCCAAGGACCGGTTTCTGGCTATCAGCCTGAATCAGCCTGGATAGCTTGACTCCAGTGGTGTGGAGAGCCTGGGACTCACGTCTGAGCATACCCAGCACACTCGGGGTGAAAATTGCAAAAAACACAGTTGATGGACAGAATGTAGAACAATGTCATACATTCACCCCAGTACAAGGATCTGGGCCTAAATCCATTGTTTTTTGCACTCCAGAGAAGTGTGGCTGCTGTGCAGCATGGTGAGAAGTTGTAATTAAAAAGTGTAAGAAGCAATGAGTGATGCTTTGCTGGCCTTGAGTTATGCAGTGGTGGCTTTGAGTGTTGCTGTGCTGGCCCCGAGGGATGCTGTGGTGGTTCTGACTGATGCTGTGATGATGCTGATTGATGCTGTGGTGTGCATCGTGATGCTGTGGTGTCATTGAGTGATCCTGTGCTGGCCCGAGTGATTCTGTGGTGGCCCTGAGTGATGCTGTGGTGGTGCTGATTGATGCTGTGGTGAAGTTGATGCTGTGGTGGCGCTGAGTGATGCTGTGGTGATGCTGAGTGATGCTGTGGTATTATTTACAACAAGGGGTGGTGATGGACAGAGTCTCTGAATTAAGCAGAGTACTCTCACCCAGTCAAGAGATCAGGGCTAGATCCAACACCGTTTTTTAGCTCATTGCACCATCCCAGTTTCAGAACCTGGCTGTATGCAAATTAGTCTGTCCCTGGCCCAGTGCATCATGGGAACAGGGCAGACCAGACTACAAAAGCCAATTCTTACACTGGGAAGGAAACAAGCTTCCGGGGACCGGTTTCTGGCATTTCAGCCGTCTTCGGCCCGGCTTGCTTGAATCCTGATGGTGCAATGAGCAAGGGACTCACATCTGAGTATACCCTTCCACGCTTAGGGTGGACAAAATTATTTACAACAAGGGGTGGTGATGGACAGAGTCTCTGAATTAAGCAGAGTACTCTCACCCAGTCAAGAGATCAGGGCTAGATCCAACACCGTTTTTTAGCTCATTGCACCATCCCAGTTTCAGAACCTGGCTGTATGCAAATTAGTCTGTCCCTGGCCCAGTGCATCATGGGAACAGGGCAGACCAGACTACAAAAGCCAATTCTTACACTGGGAAGGAAACAAGCTTCCAGGGACCGGTTTCTGGCATTTCAGCCGTCTTCGGCCCGGCTTGCTTGAATCCTGATGGTGCAATGAGCAAGGGACTCACATCTGAGTATACCCTTCCACGCTTAGTAATGCTGTGGTGGCCCTGAGTGATGCTGTGGTGGCCCTGAGTGATGCTGAGGTGGTGCTGACTGATGCTGTTGTGGTGCTAATTGATGCTGTAGTGAAGGTGATGCTGTGGTAGCGCATACTGATGCTGTGGTCGTACTGAGTGATGCTGTGGTGGTACTGAGTGATGCTGTGGTGTTCCTGAGTGATGCTGTGGTGGTGCTGAGTGATGCTGTGGTGGTGCTGAGTGATGGTGTGGTAGTGCTGAGTGGTGCTGTGGTGGTGCTGACTGGTGCTGTGGCAATGCTAATTGATGCTGTGGTGGTGCAGAGTGATGTTGTGGTGAAGGTGAGTGATGCTGTGTTGGTGATGAGTGATGCTGTGGTGGCGCTGTGTGATGCTGTGGTAGCGCATAGTGATGCTGTGGTGGTACTGAGTGATGCTGTGGTGTTCCTGAGTGATGTTGTGGTGGTGCTGAGTGATGCTGTGGTATTGCTGAGTTATGCTGTGGTATTGCTGAGTGATGCTGTGGTGGTGCGGAGTGATGCTGTGGTGGTGCGGAGTGATGCTGTGGTGGCCCTGAGTGATATTGTGGTGGTGTTGTAAGATGATGTGGTGGTGCTGAGTGATGCTGTGGTGGTGCTGATTTATGCTGTGGTGGTGCAGAGTGATGCTGTGTTGGGCCTGAGTGATATTGTGGTGGTGTTGAGTTATACTGTGGTGGCGCTGAGAGATGCTGTGGTGAAGGTGAGTGATGCTGTGTTGGTGCTGAGTGATGCTGTGGTGGCGCTGTGGGATGCTGTGGTAGCGCATAGTGATGCTGGTGTGGTACTGAGTGATGCTGTGGTAGCGCATAGTGATGCTGTGGTGGGATTGAGTGATGTTGTGGTGTTCTTGAGTGATTGATGCTGTGTTGGTGCGGAATAATGCTGTTGTGGCCCTGAGTGATATTGTGGTGATGTTGTGTGATGTGGTGGTGCTGAGTGATGCTTTGGTGGCGCTGAGTGATGCTGTGTTGATGCTGATAGATGCTGTGGCGCTTTAGTGTGATGATGTTGTGGTACTGAGTGATGCTGTGAGGTTCCTGAGTGATGCTGTGGTAGTGCTGAGTGATGTTGTGGTGAAGGTGAGTGATGCTGTGTTGTCCCTGGGTGATGCTGTGGTGGTGCTGAGTGATGCTGTGGTGTTCCTGAGTGATGCTGTGGTGTTCCTGAGTGATGCTGTGCTGGCGCTGAGTGAAGCTGTGGTGGTGCAAAGTGATATTGTGGTTTGTGTTAAGTGATGATGTGGTGGTGCAGAGTGATGCTGTGGTGCTGCTGAGTGATGCTGTGGTGTTCCTGAGTGATGCTGGGGTGGCACTGAAAGATGCTGTGGTGGTACTGAGTGATGCTGTGGTGATACTGAGTGATGCTGTGGTGATGCTGAGTGATGCTGTGGTGGCGCTGAGTGATGTTGTGGTGGTGCTGAGTGATGCTATGGTCCTGCTGAGTGATACTGTGGTGTTCCTGAGTGTTGCTGTGGTAGCGCATAGTGATGCTGTGGTGTTCCTGAGTGATGTTGTGGTGGTGCTAAGTGATGCTGTCGTGGTGCTGAGTGATGCTGTGGTGGTGCTGAGTGATGCTGTGGTGGTGATGAGTGATGCTTTGGTGAAGGTGAGTGATGCTGTGGTGATGCTGAGTGATGCTGTGGTGGCGCTGAGTGATGCTGTGGTGGTGCGGAGTGATGCTGTGGTGACCCTGAGTGATATTGTGGTGGTGTTGAGTGATGATGTGGTGGTGCTGAGTGATGCTGTGGTGGTGCTGAGTGATGCTGTGAGGTGCTTGAGTGATGCTGTGGTAGTGCTGAGTGATGTTGTGGTGAAGGTGAGTGATGCTGTGTTGTCCCTGGGTGATGTTGTGGTGGTGCTGAGTGATGCTGTGGTCCTGCTGAGTGATACTGTGGTGTTCCTGAGTGTTGCTGTGGTAGCGCATAGTGATGCTGTGGTGTTCCTGAGTGATGTTGTGGTGGTGCTAAGTGATGCTGTGGTGGTGCTGAGTGATGCTGTGGTGGTGCTGAGTGATGCTGTGGTGGTGATGAGTGATGCTTTGGTGAAGGTGAGTGATGCTGTGGTGATGCTGAGTGATGCTGTGGTGGCGCTGAGTGATGCTGTGGTGGTGCTGAGTGATGCTGTGGTGTTCCTGAGTGATGCTGTGGTGGCGCGGAGTGATGCTGTGGTGTTCCTGAGTGATGCTGTGGTGTTCCTGAGTGATGCTGTGCTGGCGCTGAGTGATGCTGTGGTGGTGCAAAGTGATATTGTGGTGGTGTTAAGTGATGATGTGGTGGTGCAGAGTGATGCTGTTGTGCTGCTGAGTGATGCTGTAGTGTTCCTGAGTGATGCTGTGGTGGTGCTGAGTGATGCTGTGGTGGGACTGAGTGATGCTGTGGTGGTACTGAGTGATGCTGTGGTCATGCTGAGTGATGCTGTGGTGGCGCTGAGTGATGTTGTGGTGGTGCTGAGTGATGCTGTGGTGCTGCTCAGTGATACTGTGGTATTCCTGAGTGTTGCTGTGGTAGCGCATAGTGATGCTGTGGTGTTCCTGAGTGATGTTGTGGTGGTGCTAAGTGATGCGGTGGTGGTGCTGAGTGATGCTGTGGTGGTGCGGAGTGATGCGGTGGTGGCCCTGAGTGATGCTCTGGCGGTGCTGAGTGATGCTGTGGTGGTGCTGAGTGATGCTTTGGTGAAGGTGAGTGATGCTGTGTTGATGCTGAGTGATGCTGTGGCGAAGGTGAGTGATGCTGTGGTGGACCTGAGTAATTGCGGCTGGTGAGTGGCAGGCTACTTTTAATACACTATGGAATTTTGTGCAACGTGTGAGTTTGAGCTGCGGCGGACTGTGAGTATGCAGCAAAAATGCGCGTTGTTTTGGAGTGCTAAAAGGTAATATGTGAGAAAGTTATTTAAAAAGTATTGTGTGGGTGAAGGAAGATTGTATGGGTGAATGGCAGAGTAGGGATAAGGAAGAGTAGGGGTGCAAAAGTTGTAAGAGCGGCAACTTGTTGATAGTAAAATTATGGAAGGCTAAAGGAATGTGAGTATATTTGTAGAGGGGAAATGAAGAATTGTTTTGTGGGTGGTAATGTTTTGATTTGTTCTGCATTCCTTCCATCATTTGTGTGTCTTTTGCTATTTCGGAATAGAAAGCTTGAAGTATAGCATGGAACCTGCTAAGAAAATTATAAACCTCAACTAATTACAACAAAATTATGTGAGGCTCTCGTGCTACCACCTCCATCACAATTGTATCCACCGCACTACAAGGCAAGATAAAAGCATCTCTGCGGTCATTCAGTTAAGACACCAAGGATGACAACGAATACAACACTCTGCACCAACCGTGCACACCTCAATGGTGTAGGTCCGCAGCTGCGAAAATAGGCCCCACAACGATATACGAAAAACCATATAAAGGCTACACACTACAATACTAATGTGTCCAGTTTCAAATGTGGCAAAGACTATACCCTCACACAAACATCCTTCGCGCTGACCTTTAGTCCCCAAGTGCCTGCGTGCTTGCAGGCCTGTGTGCATTCATTCCTGCGTGCTTGCGGGCCTGTGTGCACTCATGCCTGCGTACTTGCGGGCCTACGTGCACTCATGCCTGCGTGCTTGAGGGCCTGTGTGCACTGGATGCCTGCGTGCTTGCGGGCCTGTGTGCACTCATGCCTGCGCACTTGCGGGCCTACGTGCACTCATGCCTGCGTGCTTGAGGGCCTGTGTGCACTGGATGCCTGCGTGCTTGCTGGCCTGTGCGCGCTCATGCCTGCATGCTTGCGGGCCTGTGTGCGCTCATGCCTGCATGCTAGCGGGCCTCTGTGCGCTCATGCCTGCGGGCCTGTGTGCGCTCATGCCTACGTGCATGTGGGCCTGTGTGCATTCATGCCTACGTGCTTGTGGACCTGTGTTCATTCATGCCTACGTGCTTGCGGGCCTGTGTGCATTCATGCCTGCATGTTTGCTGGCCTGTGTGCACACATGCCTGCGTGCTTGCGGGCCTGTGTGCACTCATGCCTGCATGCATGCGGGCCTGTGTGCACTCATGCCTGCGTGCTTGCGGGCCTGTGGGCACTCATGCCTGCATGCCTGTGTGCACTCATGCCTGCGTGCTTGCGGGCCTGTGTGCACTCATGCCTGCATGCTTGCGGGCCTGTGTGCACTCATGCCTGCATGCTTGCGGGCCTGTGTGCACTCATGCCTGCATGCTTGCGGGCCTGTGTGCACTCATGCCTGTGTGCTTGCGGGCCTGTGTGCACTCATGCATGCGTGTTTGCGGGCCTGTGTGCGCTCATGCCTGCGTGCTAGCGGGCCTCTGTGCGCTCATGCCTGCGTGCTTGTGGGCCTGTGTGCATTCATGCCTACGTGCATGCGGGCCTGTGTGCACTCATGCCTGCGTGCTTGCGGGCCTGTGTGCACTCATGCCTGCGTGCTTGCTGGCCTGTGTGCATTCATGCCTACGTGCTTGCGGGCCTGTGTGCACTCATGCCTGCGTGCTTGCGGGCCTGTGTGCACTCATGCCTGCGTGCTTGCTGGCCTGTGTGCATTCATGCCTGCGTGCCTGAGGGCCTGTGTGCATTCATGACTGCGTGCTTGAGGGCCTGTGTGCACTCATACCTGCGTGCTTGCAGGCCTGTGTGCACTTATCATTACACAACCAATGCCGTAGTTTCTGAGGCGTTTCTCAATTCTTGATCTGTAGACAAAACTGGATAAACCACAGGTGCTTCCAGGAAAACTCTAACCTTTAGAGACTTTCAAAATTGTCTCAGTCTAATGCCTCAAATAAAATAGCCCCTCTCTGATCCATATACATTGAAATAGCACATGACCCACAAACATTTAACACACATGAAAAAAGGTGGGGAAGGCGAGGTGGCACCTCACGGGCGCAGCACCAATGGGACCCCTGGCTGGTACTCACCAGGATGGCCCTGTTCTCATCATTGGTGCCATCAAGCCTTAACGGAAACGTGTCTAAACCCAGGGTGGGGAGACAGTGAATGGTGCAGTTGACACAACTTATATGTGACAAAACTTACGACATTAGACATATAACATACAACATATAAGTTACTGTGCAACTAGAACCAAAAAAACCTTTACTCGTGTTCTATTCGCTGTTGCAAACAGTATACACATAAATATAAAAAAGAGGGATGTGAATACTACCCATCGATTCACACCCTACACAGTAACTTATATGTTGTATGTTATATGTCTAATGTCATAATGTCACATATAAGTTGTGTCATCTGCACCATTCACTGTCTCCCCACCCTGGGTTTAGACACGTTTCCGTTAAGGCTTGATGGCACCAATGATGAGAACAGGGCCATCCTGGTGAGTACCAGCCAGGGGTCCCATTGGTGCTGCGCCCGTGAGGTGCCACCTCGCCTTCCCCACCTTTTTTCATGTGTGTTAAATGTTTGTGGGTCATGTGCTATTTTAATGTATATGGATCAGAGAGGGGCTATTTTATTTGAGGCATTAGACTGAGACAATTTTGAAAGTCTCTAAAGGTTAGAGTTTTCCTGGAAGCACCTGTGGTTTATCCAGTTTTGTCTACAGATCAAGAATTGAGAAACGCCTCAGAAACTACGGCATTGGTTGTGTAATGATGTATTGAGTGGAGGGCGCCGTAGTTTTGTTTTTCCCTCTATACTCCTTGGTGTTTTCACTGTGTGCACTTATGCCTGCGTGCCTGTGTGCACTTATGCATGCGTGCCTGTGTGCACTTATGCCTGCGTGCCTGTGTGCACTTATGCCTGCATGCTTGCTGGCCTGTGTGCGCTCATGCCTGCGTGCTTGCGTGCCTGTGTGCACTCATGCCTGCATGCTTGCGTGCCTGTGTGCACTCATGCCTGCGTGCTTGGGCGTTTGTCTGATAGACTTCTTGAAATCGGGTGCGCTTGTCCGTGTGCATGCTCAGTGCGTCCATGTGTCTGTCCTCTGGACCTGGTGTGGTGGATCTGGCACTCAGGGAGGGGTCCGACAGCCAGCCAGCCCCTGTAGCCCACGGTCCTGCCAGGCTCCATAAAGTCCCCTTGTGTGCCAGCGGCCCTGCCTTGCACACAAGGCCGCTTGTGCCCAGGAACACAGACCCCACCTGCACAGGCCTGGCATGGGGGCCTCGACTCAAAGGGGTCTTGTGTGGGAGCTCCCAGAGAAGGCAGGCCGAGGAGAGAGGGTGAGCAGGCCGAGGAGAGAGGGTGAGCAGGCACCGGAGAGAGGGTGAGCAGGCTGAGGAGAGACGGAGGGCAGGCCGTGGAGAGAGGGTGAGCAGGCCAAGGAGCGAGGGTGAGCAGGCCGTGGAGAGAGGGTGAGCAGGCCATGGAGAGAGGGTGAGCAGGACGAGGAGAGAGGGTGAGCAGGACGTAGAGAGAGGGTGAGCAGGCCGTGGAGAGAGGGTGAGCAGGCTGTGGAGAGACGGAGGGGCAGGCCGTGGAGAGAGGGTGAGCAGGCTGTGGAGAGAGGGTGGGCAGGCTGAGGAGAGACGGAGGGCAGGCCGTGGAGAGAGGGTGAGCAGGACGAGGAGAGAGGGTGAGCAGGCCGCCGAGGAGAGAGGGTGGGCAGGCCGTGGAGAGAGGGTGAGCAGGCGGTGGAGGAGAGAGGGTGAGCAGGCCGTGGAGAGAGGGTGAGCAGGACAAGGAGAGAGGGTGAGCAGGCCGAGGAGCGAGGGTGAGCAGGACGAGGAGAGAGGGTGAGCAGGACGAGGAGAGAGGGTGAGCAGGCCGAGGAGCGAGGGAGAGCACGACGAGGAGAGAGGGTGAGCAGGCTGAGGAGAGACGGAGGGCAGGCCGAGGAGCGAGGGTGAGCAGGACGAGGAGAGGGGGTGAGCAGGCCGTGGAGACAGGGTGAGCAGGCCGCCGAGGAGAGAGGGTGGGCAGACCGCCGAGGAGGGAGGGTGGGCAGGCCGTGGAGAGAGGGTGAGCAGGCGGAGGAGAGAGGGTGAGCAGGCCATGGAGAGAGGGTGAGCAGGCCGAGGAGAGAGGGTGAGCAGGCGGAGGAGAGAGGGTGAGCAGGCCATGGAGAGAGGGTGAGCAGGACGAGGAGAGAGGGTGAGCAGGCCGTGGAGAGAGGGTGAGCAGGCCGCCATGGAGAGAGGGTGAGCAGGCCGTGGAGAGAGGGTGAGCAGGCCGTGGAGCGAGGGTGAGCAGGCCATGGAGAGAGGGTGGGCAGGCCGCCATGGAGAGAGGGTGAGCAGGCCGTGGAGAGAGGGTGAGCAGGCCGAGGAGAGAGGGTGAGCAGGCCATGGAGAGAGGGTGGGCAGGCCGCCATGGAGAGAGGGTGAGCAGGCCGCCGAGGAGAGAGAGTGAGCAGGCCATGGAGAGAGGGTGGGCAGGCAGAGGAGAGAGGGTGAGCAGGCTGAGGAGAGAGGGTGAGCAGGCCGTGGAGAGAGGGTGAGCAGGCTGTGGAGAGAGGGTGAACAGGCCGTGGGAAGAGAGGGTGAGCAGGCCGTGGAGAGTGGGTGAGCAGGACGAGGAGAGAGGGTGAGCAGGCTGAGGAGAGAGGGGGAGCAGGCCGTGGAGAGAGGGTGAGCAGGCTGTGGATAGAGGGTGAGCAGGCTGTGGAGAGAGGGTGAACAGGCCGTGGGAAGAGAGGGTGAGCAGGCCGTGGAGAGTGGGTGAGCAGGACGAGGAGAGAGGGTGAGCAGGACAAGGAGAGAGGGTGAGCAGGCTGTGGAGAGACGGAGGGCAGGCCGTGGAGAGTGAGTGAGCAGGCCCTGGAGAGAGGGTGAGCAGGCCAAGGAGAGAGGGTGAGCAGGCCGTGGAGAGAGGGTGAGCAGGCCGTGGAGAGAGAGTGAGCAGGCCATGGAGAGAGGGTGAGCAGGCTGTGGAGAGAGGGTGAGCAGGCTGTGGAAAGAGGGTGAGCAGGCTGTGGAGAGAGGGTGAGCAGGCCGTGGAGAGAGGGTGAGCAGGCTGTGGAGAGAGGGTGAGCAGGCCATGGAGAGAGGGTGAGCAGGCCGCCATGGAGAGAGGGTGAGCAGGCAGTGGAGAGAGGGTGAGCAGGCCGTAGAGAGAGGGTGAGCAGGCCGCCATGGAGAGAGGGTGAGCAGGCCGTGGAGAGAGGGTGAGCAGGCCGTGGAGAGAGGGTGAGCAGGCCGCCGAGGAGAGAGGGTGGGCAGGCCGTGGAGAGAGGGTGAGCAGGCCGAGGAGAGAGGGTGGGCAGGCCGAGGGGAGATGGTGGGCAGGACAAGGAGAGAGGGTGAGCAGGCCGAGGAGAGAGGGTGAGCAGGCTGTGGAGAGAGGGTGAGCAGGCCGTTCAGAAACAGGGAGAGGAAATGAAAGACACGAGAAAACAACGGTGTAAACAATGCGGCCTATTTACAACGTGACGCATCTAAGGAGATGAGTAACGTTTTAAAACCCGGCATCACATTATACCTGCGTTAGGTATAATGTATGCAGGGTGGGAGTTCCTCATAGAAGCGACGCAGTAAAATCTACAAGATGTGGGAATCGGCCTCAACACACATTGCTGAAGTTGTGTCGTGCTTACGACATGACTCCAGCAATGCTTGACTTTTCCGCCAACAGATGCGTCAGAATTTCTGACGCATCTGTCAATCCTTGTGCCATGGTGTGCCATATTGTAAATACGGCACCTCCATGGTGGCACAAGCATTTTCTACTGTGGCGCAAGGAAAGTGACGCAGCTCTATAGATCCGTCACTTTCTTGTAAATCTGCCCCTCAGTTTGTGCGGATTACATCCACTGCACGCTGTGTAAAGACACTAGAGTTGCAACAGGGCGGTACCTTGGCTCCACAGTAAATTATAGGTCTCGCCTTTCATTAAGTTAAAGCCATTTGCTTTCAAATACAGTTTCATTAGCAAAGCAAATGGCTTTAACTTAATCAAAGGCGAGACCTATTGCATTTTTAATACGTGTATAATAAGGATGCACCAGCTACGTTAGGGTGTACGGATCCTATCCTCCAGAAAGGTATGCGCCGTTCTCGCACCCTGTAGCAGACCGCCTGCACCAGCATGAATCCTGGAGGGAAGGCAGAGGGAAAGCCTTGCGGGTCGTGATCAGTCAGAGATCTCTGCCAGAAAATAAACACGCACATACATAAATCTATTTTGAAATAACTTTGAAGGCCCCAGACTAGTGCTGCAGCAGGGTGGTCAGAGGAATGGGTCCTTGGTGGCTGTCAACAGTGTCAGGAAGGTGCCCCTGGGATGGCTAAGGACAGAGCTGGCTCTGCAACAACAGTATGTCAGTCCGAGCTCAGGCTCTCCAGGCAGCAGCAGTGAGGTGAGCCGGGGCACTATGCCAGAGGTCTGTGGCGGCGTGCTGCCTCCTCCTTCAACAGAAAGAGAACCCGGCTCACCTTCTGCGATCTGCGGCAAGGCGGGTCACCAGTCACCTCAGAAGAGGAGGGGATGTGAGCAGAGGAGGATGGAAACAAGCTCAGCAAAGCAACAGAATGCTTTTGGTGGCGCATGAAGGGGTATGCAGACCATTAAAAAGTATGTAACGGTTTCAAAGCTTTATTCGAGGAAAATACTCATAAAAGCACAACATACATTTAAAAGGTACAGAACTTAAAATTGATCCTTTTATACAGTCAATAATAAAAACCGTTGTGACAGCTTTGACAATAAGAAATAAAAACAGTTAGATACACATTTGCACAAAAAATCAATTTACATTAAAAGAAATAGCCCTCCGTCTAATTGACCATGCCCACCCCAAGTATTTTGCTGTTCCCAGAACAATTGGCAAATCAGTGGAGGTACAGATAATTCTTAGCGCCTCAACTCCACTAGATGTCCCTAGATTCCTAGAGACGGGTACCAGCCATACTCTTCGAGGGATTGCGTATGCCTTACAGAGAAATAGGAAACGGCCTATGGTTTCCTTGGCTGCACCACACACCGGGCAGCTCGAGGTGGTCACACTCCTCCACCTACCCGTCAGAGACCTCAGAGGGAGGGAACCAGATCTTAACTGGAACATTAGTTTCCTGTCTCCTGGCACGGTGATAGTGTCCCAGTAAAGTTCTAATAATGGACACTGCTTAAATTCCAGGAAACGCCCCCCCATCGTATCAGATCTCGTTCTACTCCAGAGTCTGCCATCAATCCTACCCCAATATAAACTTTTGATGGTATTTTTACTGGGAAAAACTTCCCCCGAGGGATTATTCCAGAGATTGGAAAGGCCAAGGTCACCTAAAGCAGCCCTGAGATGTTTAAGCCATGCTATTTTATGGAAAACATCCGCTTTTATTACTGCTAAGAACCCCTCAGCATAGTGCCGTATCTCTGGGGTAGTCCAGAGGCGACGCCAATAAAGGATAGGGCGCAATCTTACTCGGTCACTGACCGATCTTCTCCCTAGATCAAGACCAAGCGGGATTAGTGGGGTGCTCTGGGGGAGTCCCGTTATACCCCGAATAAACCTATACTCTGATAGCTGCAAAGAGAGGACCTTGTCGAAGCCCCATAGTTCCGCCCCATATAGGGCAGACCCTATGGCCTTAGCGTCGTAAACAGCCAAGACTGGTTTGATAGGTTTAGATTTAGATTTTTTGTGTTCCACCCTTAACGCTCCCGTGATCTGTTGGTGTTTCAGGGCCGCCTTTTCTATGTGTTGAGACCACTTTAAATCATTAGAGATCTGAACCCCACGGTAGGTGAATACACTAACTACCTCTAACTCACTATTATTCAGGAGTATTTTTGGGCTGGCTCTACGCTTGGGCGAAAAAATCATCAGCTTGGTCTTGCCCACATTCACTTCCAAGCCGTGTTCTCCGCAAAAGCGGTCAAAGATATGGAGGGCACGCTGCAGGCCTCCCGGTGTTTTGGACAAAATTAATGTGTCGTCGGCGAACATCAGGATCGGGACCCTGAGGCCCGCCAACGAGGGTGCATCCACACAGACATCCAACATCCGAGCGACAATTCCGTTAATAAATAACGAAAAGAGCAAGGGTGCCATCGCGCATCCCTGTCGAACACCACGTTCAACGGGGAAATCGGTGGAGGATTCACCGTTTGTGCCCCATTGGACCCTGGGAAAATTGGCCTCGTGCAGCCTCATGATCAAGGTGAGTAACTCAGCCGGAAGGCCAATTTCACTCAGGACTGCCCAAAGCTTTCCCCTTGGGACCAGGTCGAAGGCAGCCCGCAAGTCGACAAAAGCGACATACAGGCTGCCCTCGCCTAACACCACCGTTCCCCATTGAAGTAAAGCAAACCGAAACACCTGATCTACCGTACTTGTGGCCCGCCTAAAACCTGCCTGGTAAGGGGACAATGCACTATTCTCTTCAACCCAATCCATCAGCTTGTTTACCACCATTCTCCCTACCACTTTTTGAATGGTGGCAATCAAGCTTATCGGCCTATAGTTAGCCGGGAGGGACCTATCCCCTTTTTTATATATGGGTATGATGATCGCCCCCTTCCATACTTCCGGGACTTCAGCACCTTTGGCGATGGAGTTTCCCAAGAGCGAAACATATCTAACCCACCGATCCATGTCATTTTTAAAGACGTCAGAGGGTATCCCGTCAAGACCCGGGGCCCTTCTCCCTTGGGCAGCACGTATTGCAGCTTCTGATTCTTTTAAGGAGAATAAATTTCCCATTGCGAATACTGCTGAAATAGTTTTCGCAAACCCAACCTCCTCGGACTCTGCATATTGGGGTTTAAAGTATTCTACCCAGGCACCCTCGGCGACATTGTTATCAGGTTTGTTCGGAGTCCCGCCTCTTCCCCACTTTAATAACCTCCAAAATAACCTGGAGTTCTTGGCCCCTGATGCTTCCTTCAATTCTGCCCAGTACTCTTCATCCCATGTTTTTTTCGCTAGTAATATGCTAGCCTTGTAGTGCTTCCTAGCCTTACTAATGGCTTCCCTGTCCCTATTCCTAATAGCGTTGCCTAAGGCTAACCTGGCTACCCTGCACTGCTGGTTAAACCACCTAGCTGGTTTAGGTGGATGTTTCCTGTTTGGCTTACATGCTCTCAAAAACTGAGGTCTTATAAGGGTAAAGAATTTATTATGTATATCCGTTATTTCCCTAGACCCTGGGTTAACGGAATTTTCGGATTCCATTGCAACAATTGCAACATCCAACTCAGAACTTATAAAGTCCATAGAATCTGGATTCGCCAAAACATTTGGCCAATTAAGTCTACGCATGTCATTGGTCATTATGGACATTAAATCTTCGTTCAATTGCTGGCTAGCAGGCCTGATTGACCACCAATTGTGGGTCACACAGAGGGGATTATGGTCACTTTCCAATCTACCCTCGACTTTCATGTCGCTTACCCACTGCCATAGACTAAGGCTGCAAATGACATAATCTATCCTGCTATGGTTTAGACCATTATCAAAGGTGGACGCACCTTCCCTATCACCTTTCGTTCTCCCATTGAGAGCTCTCAACCCATGTTCCAGGCAAATGGCATTCATTAACAAGATATCTTTTGTCCACCGTTTAACAGGAGCCAAGGTTAAGGTCGGGACACCCCAATGTGTGTTCTCATCCTGCCCCAAGGAATCATCCATACTATCGAGTGGCTCGAAAGTCCTGTTCAGGTCTCCAGCTATTATAATTTTGTTCCCCAGGGACTGCGAGTCTAGGAAAGTGGACATGGCCTCTAGAATGGGTGAGCTTCCTGTGTTAGTGCCCCTAGCATATATATTATAAATGTCTAACACTCCCCCCTTTTTTGAAGCTAATCTTAGCATTTGGATATCCTTACAGCCCAGGTCAACCATTTTTGCTTCGATTTGTGAACTTTGTTTCACCAAAATAGTGAGGCCACCCATTGGTCGACCCCTGGCACCTTTACTTGCCGGGATTGAGAAGTTCAAATAGCCATGGTGAAAAATAGGATCACATGCCCATGTCTCCTGGAATAGGCAAACTTCAAAACCATTTACAAAATCAATCCAATCCTGGGACATCAGCTTACCAGCCAGCCCAGCGATATTCCACGAAAAAGACTTCCCTACACTTGGGCCGTCCCTGGGCACTGGTCCTACAGGATCTACATTGTTAATCTCAACCTCCTGATTACTTTGGGTACTTGAAGTAGTTAAATCCTCACCCCCAGATGTTTGATTGCATTCCCCACATACATGCTCCAAAGTCACAAGCCCCAAAACGATGTTCCTGCCATATGGTTTCACATTTGGGTCGTTAGCAATTTTAACAAGATTACCACATTGGTTCCCGGTATTGATACCCTATACTACAATATTGGTACAATTTTCAGACATCTGTCAATACTCCCACCCCGGCTTCCTCAAAGGTCCAAAACAATTAGTATTTGTACCACCATAATAACTGTTCGGTTGAAATGGTACAGTAAGGGGAGCAAACCCTAGAAGCGGGACACTGGTTGAGGGTCTTGGATACATTGTCATAATAGATTCAACACCCGATGGTCTAGGGTAAAAAAAAGTTAGATCTACAATACCAATTCCCCCGCAGCTGGTACCCCCATCCTGTTTCGTTATCAAGTTTACCACCCTAGGATCTTGAAAATTAATAACTATACAATCACCCCCCAATTTCTTAGAAGTACAACCTATCCACTCTGTCCTTCGAACTCCAATAATCAATCCATCAACTTCCCCTGGCAGTGGTCTGTTAACCCTTAGCCAGTGCATTGCCTTATTTTTTAGCATTTGGAACGTTTCCCTTTGCCCAGCCAACAGCGGTGGCACATTTATGAGGACAGCCATGTAGGGAAAAGAATCCGGAGTAAGATTCATAGGTGGTATCCTGCACGGCGCATTCACTAGTAATGGTTTGAGCATGCTGTTGGCAGGGACAACAGGTCCAGAAGAAGAGGTAGAAGAAAGGGGGATGTCACGTGATGGTTGGGAGCTATTCGATGGGGTGTTTTTATTCTCGGAGGTGGTTCTACTACTGCTGGCTACAGTACTATGACAGGATGTTAGGTTGTTCAATAGGGCTTGAGGGGCATTGGGTGGAGAGTTAACAGTACTGGGATGGTCTTTTGAACCCGTGACAACTAAGACAGGGAGCTTAGTTTCTTTGGCGATCTTACTGCTTGGGTTATTCATTGACTCCAAACTGTTCTTTTTCGTTTTTCGTTTTTCCTGAGGCCTGGTTGGGGTATTATCCACCAGTATAGGAGATACAACAGCCGAGACATCTTTCCCCTGCCCACCAGGTTGATGACGATTACTACACTCCCCTATCCTTGTGTGGGACTTGATCAATGATTTCGTAGAGAAGAAATTATCCAAAGTTGCCTGCTCAAAGTGGTCTAGACTATCTGCTAGTTTTTTTACTTGTTCCTCGAGCGGGGTCAAAAAAGAGCTCATCAACTTCTCCAACTCGAGTAACAAAGTAGGGGTGGCATGTATGGACTCACCCGCTCCCGTTTGGGTCCTGGAGCTAGGGCCAACTGGTTTTGGAAAAGGGGGTGGTGATGGACAGAGTTTCTGAATGATGCAGAATACTCTTACCAAGTCAAGAGATCATGGTTTTAATCCATCACCTGTTTTTTAGCTCATTGCACCATCCCAGCTCAGAACCCGGCTATATGCAAATTAGTCTGTTCCTGTCCCAGTGCATGATGGGAACAGGGCAAACCAAACTACCAAGCCAATTCTTATACTGGGAAGGAGACAAGCTTCCGGGGACCGGTTTCTGGCATCACAGCCTTCGTCGGCCCGGCTTGCTTGAATCCTGATGGTGCAATGAGCAAGGGACTCACGTCTGAGTATACCCTCCCACACATAGTGTGGATAAAATCGATTTTGGAAAAGGGGGTGGTGATGGACAGAGTTTCTGAATGATGCAGAATACTCTTACCAAGTCAAGAGATCATGGTTTTAATCCATCACCTGTTTTTTAGCTCATTGCACCATCCCAGCTCAGAACCCGGCTATATGCAAATTAGTCTGTTCCTCTCCCAGTGCATGATGGGAACAGGGCAAACCAAACTACCAAGCCAATTCTTATACTGGAAAGGAGACAAGCTTCCGGGGACCGGTTTCTGGCATCACAGCCTTCGTCGGCCCGGCTTGCTTGAATCCTGATGGTGCAATGAGCAAGGGACTCACGTCTGAGTATACCCTCCCACACATAGTGTGGATAAAATCAATTTTGGAAAAGGGGGTGGTGATGGACAGAGTTTCTGAATGATGCAGAATACTCTTACCAAGTCAAGAGATCATGGTTTTAATCCATCACATGTTTTTTAGCTCATTGCACCATCCCAGCTCAGAACCCGGCTATATGCAAATTAGTCTGTTCCTGTCCCAGTGCATGATGGGAACAGGGCAAACCAAACTACCAAGCCAATTCTTATACTGGGAAGGAGACAAGCTTCCGGGGACCGGTTTCTGGCATCACAGCCTTCGTCGGCCCGGCTTGCTTGAATCCTGATGGTGCAATGAGCAAGAGACTCACGTCTGAGTATACCCTCCCACACATAGTGTGGATAAAATCGATTTTGGAAAAGGGGGTGGTGATGGACAGAGTTTCTGAATGATGCAGAATACTCTTACCAAGTCAAGAGATCATGGTTTTAATTCATCACCTGTTTTTTAGCTCATTGCACCATCCCAGCTCAGAACCCGGCTATATGCAAATTAGTCTGTTCCTGTCCCAGTGCATGATGGGAACAGGGCAAACCAAACTACCAAGCCAATTCTTATACTGGGAAGGAGACAAGCTTCCGGGGACCGGTTTCTGGCATCACAGCCTTCGTCGGCCCGGCTTGCTTGAATCCTGATGGTGCAATGAGCAAGGGACTCACGTCTGAGTATACCCTCCCACACATAGTGTGGATAAAATCGATTTTGGAAAAGGGGGTGGTGATGGACAGAGTTTCTGAATGATGCAGAATACTCTTACCAAGTCAAGAGATCATGGTTTTAATCCATCATCTGTTTGGCTAGGGCCAACTGGCACACTACCCTCCTCAGGAGGCAGGACCGGAGCTGCAGGCGGAAGCTCTGGTAGTCCCGTAACTAGTGGGTAGATGTTAGACGAGCCAGAACTAACCGCCTCAGGAGCAGCCCCCTCCTTGCTTGTTATGTTCCCGCTGGGACCAGCTCCAATAGATTCCTGAGAGGAGCATGCTACCACTTTCCTTGATTTTTTCGGAGGTTTGGGCAGGTAACACTTCTTGGGAGGAGGGCACCTCTTCCTCTTTGATGATAATTTTGCTCTTACCACTTTGTTTGACACACTCTGTTGAGCCAAATTCGGCTGTCCTACTAATGGATCAATAGGTAAGGGAGGTGTACTTGCAAGGGAGGAGAAAAAATCAGAGATCACAAGCGAGTCAGTCAACAACTCTATCGTAGGGGGAAAAGCATAGGGCGTTTCAACAACCGCTGGCAGATTTAAGGATGACCGGGGGGGAACCAATGCCGGGAAAACCTGCGGTTGTCTTTTTTCCATAGGTATTTTAAGAAGTTCGATAGACAACCTACGCTCAGCGCGTCTCTCTGCCAAAGGGCCCAAGGTAGCTCGCCCCGCCTCAACCTGATTAAAAGTACCGGTGGTGGTGGTTATGGTTGTTGTCATATTTGGTAATCTAAGTATACAGTGTACGTACTATATTATACAAATGAAAATACCTACAATCTTTGTAAGGGTGACCCAAATACCACAAATACAAGATGACAGAGGGGGGGCCCGACCCGGCCTCCTTCGGCCCCTGACGGCCACAGACGGTCCCGCCCTTGTCCCGGGCTTCTCCCGGGACGCTCCCGCATGCTCCCGCACAGCGGCAACAACAGGTCCTGTTATAGGAGGGAGGTGTTCGAGGGGCGGGGCAAACAGGGAGAGCGTCCAGGTGCAGGTGATGACAGCGCAGGGACTCCTGGGCAATGGAGTCCCTGTCCCTCACCTGGCGCTCGCAGCCCTGCTATTCCACTTCCAGCCCACAGGACTCCAGTCCAGAGTTGCAGTCCTCAGCAAAGCGAAGCGCCCAAGCAGACGGGCGAAGCGGGACCCGCGCAGCGGGTACCGCGAGGTTCTTTGGACGATGAAAGCAGTCAGAAAGAAAAACGGCAGACAGAGGGCTCTCCCGCTTCAAACAGTAAGCATCTCCCAATGGAACAGAGGCAGGCAGGCACCTTTCACTCGGTGCTCGAGGGGCGGGGCAAACAGGGAGAGCGTCCGGGTGCAGGTGATGACAGCGCAGGGACTCCTGGGCAATGGAGTCCCTGTCCCTCACCTGGCGCTCGCAGCCCTGCTATTCCACTTCCAGCCCACAGGACTCCAGTCCAGAGTTGCAGTCCTCAGCAAAGCGAAGCGCCCAAGCAGACGGGCGAAGCGGGACCCGCGCAGCGGGTACCGCGAGGTTCTTTGGACGATGAAAGCAGTCAGAAAGAAAAACGGCAGACAGAGGGCTCTCCCGCTTCAAACAGTAAGCATCTCCCAATGGAACAGAGGCAGGCAGGCACCTTTCACTCAGTGCTCGAGGGGCGGGGCAAACAGGGAGAGCGACCAGGTGCAGGTGATGACAGCGCAGGGACTCCTGGGCAATGGAGTCCCTGTCCCTCACCTGGCGCTCGCAGCCCTGCTATTCCACTTCCAGCCCACAGGACTCCAGTCCAGAGTTGCAGTCCTCAGCAAAGCGAAGCGCCCAAGCAGACGGGCGAGGTTCTTTGGACGATGGAAGCAGTCAGAAAGAAAAACGGCAGACAGAGGGCTCTCCCGCTTCAAACAGTAAGCATCTCCCAATGGAACAGAGGCAGGCAGGCACCTTTCACTCGGTGCTCGAGGGGCGGGGCAAACAGGGAGAGCGTCCAGGTGCAGGTGATGACAGCGCAGGGACTCCTGGGGAATGGAGTCCCTGTCCCTCACCTGGCGCTCGCAGCCCTGCTATTCCACTTCCAGCCCACAGGACTCCAGTCCAGAGTTGCAGTCCTCAGCAAAGCGAAGCGCCCAAGCAGACGGGCAAAGCGGGACCCGCGCAGCGGGAACCGCGAGGTTCTTTGGACGATGAAAGCAGTCAGAAAGAAAAACGGCAGACAGAGGGCTCTCCCGCTTCAAACAGTAAGCATCTCCCAATGGAACAGAGGCAGGCAGGCACCTTTCACTCGGTGCTCGAGGGGCGGGGCAAACAGGGAGAGTGTCAGGACTCCACAATTACAAGTCGGGGCGACAGAGCAGGGAGAACTTAGCAATGACCAGACCTGCTGCATTCGATTGACCTGGTCCGATCTGACTCGAAGATGGCGCCTGAACAGGCCGCCAGAGTCAGGTCGAGGTTAGCGTTCTAGTCTGCTGCCGCTCTACTGTACTCTAGGTGAGGCGCGCGCAGCTGACAAGCCGCGCACTTCACCGAGAACCCGACCGAGTACAGTAGTGCTCACTGAGTTCCTGAAATCCCAGTCAGAAGTTATAGTTAGGGCGATTATAGTTTTAATGGTAGGAGGAAACGAAAGGAGTTAGTGTAGTTACGCATTAGGCTCAACCGTTCGTGAAGAAAACGAAGCGGAATTTCTGAGGAGTTTTTGAAGTCCATGTGAAGACGCGTCTGCTGACGGTCATTCGTGAGGAAGATGAGCAGAACAATAAGCTAAGTGTCAATCTTAGAATTAAAGGAAGAAAATGGAAACGTTCAATGTATAACTGAGGAAACGTCATAAGTGAGAGCTAACAGATAAGTGGAATGTTATGTATTTTAGTCAGAGTCAGTGAAGGATAATTCACAACGTAAATTCAAAAGGTGTATTATATCTCAGTCAGAGTCCGCATAGGTAAAGATCCACGACGTTCAAAGAAAATAACAGTATTGGGCTTACCTATAGAAGACAAGTCGAAGCTTAGTAAAAATTAATGAACAAGGAAAATAAAACTTACCGAGTAAGGGTCCTCTTCAGCTAGGCATCCAGAGTAGCACCCACTAGTCAACCTACAGGAAAAGGACAAGAACGCACATATTAAAAGACAGCGCGAAAAGAGGAAAGAAAAGGCATCAAGCACACCAGACAAAAACACAGCAAGAAATAAACAGGGAATACCAATAAAAGAAATATTCGCAAGAACATGAGAATGTAAGTGAAATAAATAGGGAGGGGTTTAGGGAAAAACAAATAATAAGTTCCTGTGCCTAAAACGTATTTCTAACCTTACAGACAGACATCTCAACCTAGAACCTATGCCATAGAAGATGTCCTAAAAGAAAAACGTTAAGAGAAAGAATAGAAGAGAAGCAGAGTACTGAAGGCTTAGGGTAAGCGAAGGTACAGATAAAGCTCTAGAAACGGGTAGTGTAGTGTAGTAAGGAACTCATGATATTCTAACTCATTTCCCCACAGGTTATCTCGAGTAAATAGAAGTCTGCTGGACGGACTGACGAGGAACCCATCAGGACGGCCTCTTCTCTCTTTCTCTCTTTTATTATTTTATCCAATATCCCCCTTCCCTTAGAATAGCCTCACTAGAGACTTGTGACCTCAAGCTCTGGGTTGCTGTTTTGAGTGGAGTCGGGAATTAGCATCTCTGTTCCTGTGTAACCAGGAGTGATACAGAATCTGACAGAGTGAAGTGCCCAAGTTGCAATTTACACCCGAACAGAGATGGCAGGGGAATTAGACTTGCAAGGTTTAGGAACTATCCTGGATACTATACAAAAGGAGTTGAGCGCAGTTAGGGAGGAGAATCAGAACCTTAGAATGGAAATAGTGAATTCAAGAAAAGAGACCGCGGAATTGGCACAAAGGGTTAGACAACCTTTTGGGTCCAGTCCAGGTACTCAAACCCCATTGGTAGAAGGGACAAGTAGAACAACAACTCAAGTGATCCACTCATTATCACCCGTCATTCCTTTAGCAGCTCCCGAACGCTTTAGTGGCGATCCACAAAAGGCCCAGATATTTATCACCCAATGCTCGTTACATTTCCTGTGCCGTCCATCTATTTTCCCTGACGCGCAGTCTCGAGTAGCATTTGTTTTGTCGTATTTGAGTGGAGATGCAGCTTCTTGGTCTTTGCCTTTAATAACGAAGAATGATCCAATACTGAGAGATTACGAGAACTTTAAGGAAGAGTTCCTTCGTATATTTGACAGACGGCGAATATCTCAAGCAGTCGACAACGAGCTATTAGATCTGAGACAGGGGAATCGTGATGTGGTCTCGTATCTAGCCCAATTCAACAAGCTCGTGGTGGAGACGAACTGGCCAGAGAGCAAGAGGGCAGCAGTCTTTTATCGTGGTTTGAAGGACGAACTGAAAGACGTTCTGGCGGGAATACCAAACCGACCTACGGAGATTTCTGCGTTAGTAGACTTGGTTTTAGAAATCGACTTTCGTCAAGGGGAAAGAAAAGGAGAAAAGAAGAAAGATTACAGAGTAGTGGCGCCAAGGTTTGACCGAGTAAGATCGGAAGGAGGTCGGAGTTATGAAACACCACAGGGCGTCGAACCAATGCAGATTGGAACTATCCGTGGTCCTCTCACTAAGGAGGAAAAAGAAAAACGAAGAACCAGCAATCTTTGTATGTATTGCGGATCTGGAGGCCATTTTGTACGAAATTGTCCGAAGAAACCCAAGGTAAATTTCAACCCGAAGGAAAACTAGCAGCACCATCTGTTGGAGGAGTTGGACAGGTGGATGCAGTTTTAGATCAAACTCCAAGAGAGCATAGAGTGGCAAATACTCTACAATCAGTGGCTCCCCATTTAATTCTATCCATGGAAATCAGGTTTCGACAGGTAACATTAATGGAGGTCTCAGTAATGATTGACTCAGGAGCCACCGGAAACTTTTGCGATCTGAAATTTGCGAGCAGAGTGGGAATCAAAGCCATCCAGAAATCGAGAAGTGAACCTGTCAGAGCAGTGGATGGCACCAATTTATCTTCAGGTCCGATAGTCAGTCACACGGAGTTAATACAGTTGATTTCAAATGAGGGGCATGAGGAGAAAATTCAGTTTAATTTAATTGATGCCCCCCAATTTCAATTAATTTTAGGACTCCCATGGCTCACCGAACATAACCCGAACATTAACTGGAGTACAAGAACCGTGGAGATGGAGTCGAGTTACTGCTTAGAGAATTGTTTCGGAAAATCAAAGACAGAACCAGAGGAAAATCCTGCACATTTGTTATGCCAAATCGAAAGATCAATCTGTTCAATCCAAATACAAGAAATACCAGAGGAATACCAAGAGTTTGAGGATGTCTTCAATGAAGTAGAAGCGGAACCGCTACCACTGCACCGCCCTTATGATTGTAAGATAGAGTTGGAACCAGGTTCAAATCTGCCCTGTAGCCGAGTATATGCGCTTACAGAGAAGGAGCATCGCCATCTAAGAGAGTACTTGGATAAGTACTTAGCGAATGGTTTCATCCGTCCTTCGCAGTCCCCCGTCTCCTCGCCTCTGTTCTTCGTGCCAAAGAAGGAAGGAGACCTGAGGACTTGCATTGACTACAGAGCGATTAATAAGATCACGAAGAAAAACCGTTATCCTCTACCATTGATATCAGTCCTGCTAGATCAAGTAAAAGGAGCAAAGATCTACACAAAATTGGATTTGAGAGGGGCCTATCATCTGGTGAGGATGAAAGAGGGAGACGAATGGAAAACGGCTTTTCGGCAAAATTCGGCCTGTTTGAATATCAGGTTATGCCCTATGGTTTATGCAACGCTCCAGCTGCCTTTCAGCACTTCATAAACAATGTGCTGAAGGAGTTCATCGATCAGTGTGCCATCGTGTACATCGATGACATCCTTATTTACTCAGGGGATGAAGGGAGTCATCAGGATCAGGTCAGAGGGGTCTTGCAAAAACTAAGAGAAAACAGACTGTTTGTCAAGCTAGAAAAATGTGCCTTCGGTGTATCCCAAGTTGAATTCCTAGGTTTTGTAATTTCTCCTACGGGGATACTAATGGACCAGAAGAAAATCGAAGCAGTAACCAACTGGAAATCCCCAGAGAGTGTTAAAGAGGTGCAAAGTTTTATTGGATTCGCAAACTTCTATCGGAGATTCATTAGTGAGTTTTCACATAAAATCTTACCACTCACTCGGCTGTTAAAGAAAGGAACTAAATTCGAATGGACCACTGTGGCGGAAGAGGCCTTTCAATCCTTGAAGGAAAGTTTCACGTCAGCACCAATTCTACAACATGCAGACCCGGCTGAACCTTTCTACGTAGAGACAGATGCATCAGACCAGGCGGTTGGAGGGGTCCTATCACAGAGAAGTAAAATAACTGGGCAACTACATCCAGTGGCTTATAGATCCAGGAAATTGAACCCGGCCGAAGTCAACTATACGATCACTGAAAAGGAGTTATTGGCAATAAAGGATGCATTTAAAGATTGGAGACATCACCTGATGGGTGCACAACACCAAGTCACGGTGTATACAGATCATAGAAATTTGAAATTCCTGAAAACAGCTAGAACTCTAACCCCCAGACAATTACGATGGTCACTGTATTTTGCTGAATACGATTTCATCATCACCTATCGACCAGGAGCCCAGAATGGAAAAGCAGATGCACTCTCCAGAATTGACACAGAGAATCATAAGACACCGATAAGAGACCAATCAATAATTCCAAGGGAAAGAATCATCGGAGCAACCACTTCAATACATTTGGAGAATGGTATTTTGGAGGCAATGAATGATAGAGCCATGGAGGATTGGGCGAGAAAAGAAGGAGGAGAAATTCATCATCGATTGCCGTATTATCAAGGGGCTCTATATATTCCAACCAAAGAACTACAAGAACAGATTATGAAGGAATGTCATGATGCAAAATTGGCTGGACATAAAGGTGAGGCAAAGACCAAGGACTTGATCCAGCGTCATTATTGGTGACCAGAAATGTCAAAAGACATAGAGCAGTACGTCAAAACTTGCGAGATATGCGCTCAGGGAAAATCAGAAAGACAGGCTCCAAAAGGGCTACTTATGCCTTTGCCAACTCCACCCTATCCCTGGCACACAGTTACACTAGATCTCATCACGGATTTACCTCTTAGTCAGGGTTTTAACACTATACTAGTAGTGGTGGATTCCTTTTCAAAAATGGTTCATTTTACCGCTCTGAAAGGAGTGCCAACGGCGAAGCAGTTGGCGGCTCATTTCAGCGCTCAGATTGTAAAGATACACGGAATTCCAAGGGTGGTAATAACTGACAGGGGCCCGCAGTTCATTTCCCATTTTTGGAAGTCATTCATGGAAGGTTTGGGCACAGAAGTCCGTTTTTCCACCAGCTATCACCCAGAGACTGATGGTCAGACAGAGAGGGTGAACCAAGAACTTGAACAGTATTTGAGATTGTTTCTTTTGAAACAAGAAGGAAATTGGTCAGATTATTTGTGGGCAGCAGAGTTTGCTCACAATAATGCAAAAAATGTATCAACTGGGTTTTCCCCGTTTTTCATGAATTACGGAAGACATCCAAATTCAACTCTAGGTCAAGTTGATATCTCAGTCCCAGCGGTTGAGGAGATAGTTACACAATTAGAACAGGTGCATCAGAGTGCAATAGAAAATCTCCAAAAGGCCAAAGAAAAGTATAAGGTTCATGCAGACAGAAAGAGACGTGTAGGGCCTCTGTTAGAAATAGGGGACAAGGTCTGGTTAAGTACTAAGAATTTGAGACTCAAAGGCAATCAGAAATTTCAACCAAGGTTTATAGGGCCATACAGAGTAGAAGGAAAAGTGAACCCAGTTACTTATCGACTCCAGCTGCCATCAAGGCTGAAGATCCATCCAGTTTTTCACATATCCCTACTAAAGAAGGCCCCAGAAGGCTTGCGAAAAGAGTTGCCACCAAGACCTCAGCAATTCGAGACAGGTGCTGAGTTCGAAGTCAAAGAAATTCTCGATTCGAAAAGACTAAAAGGAAGACTATATTATCTCGTGGACTGGAAGGGTTATGGGCCTGAAGAGAGATCTTGGGAACGAGAAGAAGATGTGCATGCTCCAAGACTGACCAAAATCTTTCATCGACGATTCCCAACGAAGCCTCGGAAGGGAGAGTCTACCTTGTTGGAGGGTACTGTCAGGACTCCACAATTACAAGTCGGGGCGACAGAGCAGGGAGAACTTAGCAATGACCAGACCTGCTGCATTCGATTGACCTGGTCCGATCTGACTCGAAGATGGCGCCTGAACAGGCCACCAGAGTCAGGTCGAGGTTAGCGTTCTAGTCTGCTGCCGCTCTACTGTACTCTAGGTGAGGCGCGCGCAGCTGACAAGCCGCGCACTTCACCGAGAACCCGACCGAGTACAGTAGTGCTCACTGAGTTCCTGAAATCCCAGTCAGAAGTTATAGTTAGGGCGATTATAGTTTTAATGGTAGGAGGAAACGAAAGGAGTTAGTGTAGTTACGCATTAGGCTCAACCGTTCGTGAAGAAAACGAAGCGGAATTTCTGAGGAGTTTTTGAAGTCCATGTGAAGACGCGTCTGCTGACGGTCATTCGTGAGGAAGATGAGCAGAACAATAAGCTAAGTGTCAATCTTAGAATTAAAGGAAGAAAATGGAAACGTTCAATGTATAACTGAGGAAACGTCATAAGTGAGAGCTAACAGATAAGTGGAATGTAATGTATTTTAGTCAGAGTCAGTGAAGGATAATTCACAACGTAAATTCAAAAGGTGTATTATATCTCAGTCAGAGTCCGCATAGGTAAAGATCCACGACGTTCAAAGAAAATAACAGTATTGGGCTTACCTATAGAAGACAAGTCGAAGCTTAGTAAAAATTAATGAACAAGGAAAATAAAACTTACCGAGTAAGGGTCCTCTTCAGCTAGGCATCCAGAGTAGCACCCACTAGTCAACCTACAGGAAAAGGACAAGAACGCACATATTAAAAGACAGCGCGAAAAGAGGAAAGAAAAGGCATCAAGCACACCAGACAAAAACACAGCAAGAAATAAACAGGGAATACCAATAAAAGAAATATTCGCAAGAACATGAGAATGTAAGTGAAATAAATAGGGAGGGGTTTAGGGAAAAACAAATAATAAGTTCCTGTGCCTAAAACGTATTTCTAACCTTACAGACAGACATCTCAACCTAGAACCTATGCCATAGAAGATGTCCTAAAAGAAAAACGTTAAGAGAAAGAATAGAAGAGAAGCAGAGTACTGAAGGCTTAGGGTAAGCGAAGGTACAGATAAAGCTCTAGAAACGGGTAGTGTAGTGTAGTAAGGAACTCATGATATTCTAACTCATTTCCCCACAGGTTATCTCGAGTAAATAGAAGTCTGCTGGACGGACTGACGAGGAACCCATCAGGACGGCCTCTTCTCTCTTTCTCTCTTTTATTATTTTATCCAATATCCCCCTTCCCTTAGAATAGCCTCACTAGAGACTTGTGACCTCAAGCTCTGGGTTGCTGTTTTGAGTGGAGTCGGGAATTAGCATCTCTGTTCCTGTGTAACCAGGAGTGATACAGAATCTGACAGAGAGCGTCCAGGTGCAGGTGATGACAGTGCAGGGACTCCTGGGCAATGGAGTCCCTGTCCCTCACCTGGCGCTCGCAGCCCTGCTATTCCACTTCCAGCCCACAGGACTCCAGTCCAGAGTTGCAGTCCTCAGCAAAGCGAAGCGCCCAAGCAGATGGGCGAAGCGGGACCCGCGCAGCGGGTACCGCGAGGTTCTTTGGACGATGAAAGCAGTCAGAAAGAAAAACGGCAGACAGAGGGCTCTCCCGCTTCAAACAGTAAGCATCTCCCAATGGAACAGAGGCAGGCAGGCACCTTTCACTCGGTGCTCGAGGGGCGGGGCAAACAGGGAGAGCGACCAGGTGCAGGTGATGACAGCGCAGGGACTCCTGGGCAATGGAGTCCCTGTCCCTCACCTGGCGCTCGCAGCCCTGCTATTCCACTTCCAGCCCACAGGACTCCAGTCCAGAGTTGCAGTCCTCAGCAAAGCGAAGCGCCCAAGCAGACGGGCGAAGCGGGACCCGCGCAGCGGGAACCGCGAGGTTCTTTGGACGATGAAAGCAGTCAGAAAGAAAAACGGCAGACAGAGGGCTCTCCCGCTTCAAACAGTAAGCATCTCCCAATAGAACAGAGGCAGGCAGGCACCTTTCACTCGGTGCTCGAGGGGCGGGGCAAACAGGGAGAGCGACCAGGTGCAGGTGATGACAGCGCAGGGACTCCTGGGCAATGGAGTCCCTGTCCCTCACCTGGCGCTCGCAGCCCTGCTATTCCACTTCCAGCCCACAGGACTCCAGTCCAGAGTTGCAGTCCTCAGCAAAGCGAAGCGCCCAAGCAGACGGGCGAAGCGGGACCCGCGCAGCGGGAACCGCGAGGTTCTTTGGACGATGAAAGCAGTCAGAAAGAAAAACGGCAGACAGAGGGCTCTCCCGCTTCAAACAGTAAGCATCTCCCAATGGAACAGAGGCAGGCAGGCACCTTTCACTCGGTGCTCGAGGGGCGGGGCAAACATGGAGAGCGTCCAGGTGCAGGTGATGACAGCGCAGGGAATCCTGGGCAATGGAGTCCCTGTCCCTCACCTGGCGCTCGCAGCCCTGCTATTCCACTTCCAGCCCACAGGACTCCAGTCCAGAGTTGCAGTCCTCAGCAAAGCGAAGCGCCCAAGCAGACGGGCGAAGCGGGACCCGCGCAGCAGGAACCGCGAGGTTCTTTGGACGATGAAAGCAGTCAGAAAGAAAAACGGCAGACAGAGGGCTCTCCCGCTTCAAACAGTAAGCATCTCCCAATGGAACAGAGGCAGGCAGGCACCTTTCACTCTGTGCTCGAGGGGCGGGGCAAACAGGGAGAGCGTCCAGGTGCAGGTGATGACAGCGCAGGGACTCCTGGGCAATGGAGTCCCTGTCCCTCACCTGGCGCTCGCAGCCCTGCTATTCCACTTCCAGCCCACAGGACTCCAGTCCAGAGTTGCAGTCCTCAGCAAAGCGAAGCGCCCAAGCAGACGGGCGAAGCGGGACCCGCGCAGCGGGTACCGCGAGGTTCTTTGGACGATGAAAGCAGTCAGAAAGAAAAACGGCAGACAGAGGGCTCTCCCGCTTCAAACAGTAAGCATCTCCCAATGGAACAGAGGCAGGCAGGCACCTTTCACTCGGTGCTCGAGGGGCGGGGCAAACAGGGAGAGCGTCCAGGTGCAGGTGATGACAGCGCAGGGACTCCTGGGCAATGGAGTCCCTGTCCCTCACCTGGCGCTCGCAGCCCTGCTATTCCACTTCCAGCCCACAGGATTCCAGTCCAGAGTTGCAGTCCTCAGCAAAGCGAAGCGCCCAAGCAGACGGGCGAAGCGGGACCCGCGTAGCGGGTACCGCGAGGTTCTTTGGACGATGAAAGCAGTCAGAAAGAAAAACGGCAGACAGAGGGCTCTCCCGCTTCAAACAGTAAGCATCTCCCAATGGAACAGAGGCAGGCAGGCACCTTTCACTCGGTGCTCGAGGGGCGGGGCAAACAGGGAGAGCGTCCAGGTGCAGGTGATGACAGCGCAGGGACTCCTGGGCAATGGAGTCCCTGTCCCTCACCTGGCGCTCGCAGCCCTGCTATTCCACTTCCAGCCCACAGGACTCCAGTCCAGAGTTGCAGTCCTCAGCAAAGCGAAGCGCCCAAGCAGACGGGCGAAGCGGGATCCGCGCAGCGGGTAACGCGAGGTTCTTTGGACGATGAAAGCAGTCAGAAAGAAAAACGGCAGACAGAGGGCTCTCCCGCTTCAAACAGTAAGCATCTCCCAATGGAACAGAGGCAGGCAGGCACCTTTCACTCGGTGCTCGAGGGGCGGGGCAAACAGGGAGAGCGTCCAGGTGCAGGTGATGACAGCGCAGGGACTCCTGGGCAATGGAGTCCCTGTCCCTCACCTGGCGCTCGCAGCCCTGCTATTCCACTTCCAGCCCACAGGACTCCAGTCCAGAGTTGCAGTCCTCAGCAAAGCGAAGCGCCCAAGCAGACGGGCGAAGCGGGACCCGCGCAGCGGGTACCGCGAGGTTCTTTGGACGATGAAAGCAGTCAGAAAGAAAAACGGCAGACAGAGGGCTCTCCCGCTTCAAACAGTAAGCATCTCCCAAAAGTATGTGTTATCGTGTCTAGAACTTCGTAAGTTAGATATTCACCAGAATTAATATGCCGGCAAAACGGATAGCAATATGTACAATTATCAATTTTGAATTCCGCTCAAACTTATCAGCAAAGAACGTGTAGCCTGTTAAATCACAGCAAACCAATATAAAACATATACTCATGCCGGACTGATAAAAACGGAACCAACGGAAGGCGTGTACTCATCATGGTGGCGCCTGGGCCATGGACCCGGGTCGGGTGTGGACTGTGGGGGTGTATTCGGAGCGGGAGAGGACACCGAACCCGGCCAAATGGAGCACACTTAGGCACGGCCACGAGTGGGGTTCTATGTGGTGTGTGCGTATAGTGGGAGTTGCGGAAACAGCCAATATAACGAATATACAGCAATTTGTGGAAAGCACACTGGTGAGCATAATGGGCAGAGACAGCGCACCGGGCCCCAATGGAGTCCCAGCGGCTGTGTTCAAAGAGGCATACGTATTTTGGGCAGACCAGCTAACGCCACTCTTTAAGCATGCCTTTGAAACGGCCTCCATTCCAACATCGTGGAAAGGCTCAATACTCTGCCCCATATATAAAAAAGGAGACCGCACAAAACCTGAAAGCTATCGGCTTGTGGCCTTGCTAGACATCGAAGCAAAGGCATATGCTAGAGTGCTGTTGAAGGAATTAGAAAGCTGGGCGGAGAAGCACAACATCCTTCCACTTTTTCAAACTGGATTCAGACCACAATGTTCCACAGTAGATAATATCATAGCACTGGGATACTTGTCCAAACGTGCGACTCAGCCCGCTCAACCTCCTTTGTTTTGCTGTTTTGTGGACTACAGCGCAGCATTTGATCGAGTAGACCGTGGCATATTATGGAGTAAACTCACCAACTGGGGCATCCCCGAAAAGCTGTTAAAGGCAATAAGGTCTCTACACGATGGGACCTGGGTACGGATTAAGACCAGTCAAACGTCGCTGACCAACAAGGTCCTAACAAATAACGGCCTTAAACAAGGGTGTGTACTTGCACCGCTTCTGTTCAACATCTACACATCCGACCTGGGTCAAGCATTGGAGGGGGCAAACTTAGTCATTCCAAAGCTGGGGAATGTGCGGCTCCAAATCCTTCAGTACGCTGACGACCTTGTAATTTTGGTTCATACCAGGATAGGCTTACAGAAAGCCCTAGACGCGCTATACAGGTACAATCAAAAGAATAATTTATTGGTAAACCAGGAGAAGACCAAGATTCTTATCTTCGGGAAGTACCATCGAAAGCATATAGCCCAATGGCGCCTGGGTGACCAGCAAATTAGATCTTGCAAAAATTATAACTATCTGGGCCTCAGGCTAATGGAGGGGGCAAAGTCAACAGCTCACTTGAAGCATCTTAGAAGTAAAGGGGCAGGAATCACCTGCAGTCTAGGAAGCCTCAATCGAAAATTACACAGTCCATCCACGGAATCTATCTTGAAAGTCTTAAAAGCAAAAATAGTGCCCTCAGTAAATTATGGCCATTTAATCTTCCCCGGAGCCCTTACCAGCTTTTATATGAGTTTTCAAATTGCCGCATATAAGAAAGTGCTGGGCATCCCACGACAGGCCAGGAGAGCCAGAGTAAGGCTGGAGCTGGGGCTCTCCCGCCCTGACATCTCTTGCCTGGGAGACCAAATAAAATATTACATTAGCACCTTGCGAGCCCCAGCAACAGCATTGAAAGCACAAATTAAAACAATCTTCGAAGAAAGCGGCTCCCCATGGCAAGCGCAACTGGCAGTAGCCAATCAATTGCTGGAAATAGAGGTGCAAAACCTGGCCAATACGAATATTTCAATTCCAGCATGGAAAAGAGCAGTGAACCGACAGGTAAAGCAAAAATCATTCGCAAGAGATCTCGTTAGTCTGCATCATCACCCAAATCTCTCCTCACTGGATGCCTCTTATAAAGTGGCAAAAGCACAGCCCTATCTTGAGCAAGCTCTAGCCGTTCAAACTCGAAAAAAGATCACTTATATGAGGCTCCTGGCATTACCCATAGTGGAGTTCAATCAAAGCTGGGCCCGAGTGGATAAATCAGTAGCATGCAGACTTTGTGATTACCATCAGGAATCCTGGTATCATTTGTTGTGTTGCTGCCCAAAGCTAGCCAGTGAGAGGCATAGTTTGGTCATTCCAATCTGCAGAGCTCAGGGCCTCAACCGATGCTGCGAAATTTCGGACCTGTGTTTTTCGTCTACAACAAGTCAAACAGTAGCACGGCTGGGGAAATTCATAGACCTAATTCGTATAGGACTGTCCGCCAATGCAGAGCTGCAAAAAAAGAAAACTGTAGGTTTGGAAGGAAGGGAGAGGTGTCATATCTCCCATTTAAAAAAATAAATAAATAATGCACCTTGTTTTTAAACTGCATAGCTAGAATATGACATTTTACTAAAGGTTTTATGTTAAACTGACTGGATACAAAAATTAGGGAATATAACTTATGTCATTTTTTTAGATAACTATTTTTATATTGTCAGCATATTGTAATGATTTTAAATAATCGAACAATAAAAGCTTTTTCACTTTCACTTTCACTTTCACTTTCACTTTCACTAATGGGCAGAGACACTTTTTCAGAGATCTTTTTGGTGGAGCGGGCTAACCGTGCCTTGGCCCCGAAGCCGGTCCTGGGGGCCACCCCGAAGCCGATCCTGGGGGCTGCCCCGAACCCGGTCCTGGAGGCCGCCCCTCACCCAATAATTGCCAAATTTTGAAACTATAGGGACCGGGATGCTGCACTGCATAAGGCCAGAGAGATTCGGACTCTGCGCCACAAGGACATGAAGTAATCCATTTATCCCGACTTCACGCAGCAAGTGCAGGACCTTGCTGCCAGTTTGTGACAGTGAAGAGAAAGCTGCGGGAGAAAAAAGCTTGAATATAGCATGATGTATCCCACTAAGCTCAGAATTGTAAATGCGGGGAAGACTCTCTTCTTTACAGATCCCAAGACAGCACTCCAGTTCCTTAAGCAAATATGAAAAGTTAAAGACAAAAGGGACCTCCCCAAAGGTAACTTGAATGAAGATGAGGACGCTCCGGACCTAGAGGAGCAATGAGGTGATGGTAACAACAGAGCTGCCCCCAACTCCCCTGCTAAGTTGGGGATATGAGATCAGAGTGTTGAGCTGCGCTAAGCGCACTGCAAACAATGTAAGCACTCCATGGTTTTATCCTTTGCTGAGAGACGGCTGTGAAAGTGTTCACCTGGTGGGGGAGGAGAAGATTGGACCTTCTCATTGGATTATTGGTAAGATAGTACGGAACCATGTAGATGCTGAGCATGGGCATACTTGCGTGCAATGGAGACGGGGAGGCGGGGATAGAACTCCTCTGAAGGGAGAGGACTCGATTATCCAAACTGGCCCTTGATGTTCTTAACGCTTAGGTAACAAGTGGAACCAAGCAACGTTGTTTGTGCACATTAAGTTTTTATGTATTTATTTATTTAGAAGCTCATAAAGCACACGGCTACCCCCAACGGGGGTGTCCCGGCCCTGCAGACAGAGACCTAAGAGTAAAGATGGCAGCAGCTAGACAGCAAACTATTAATACAGAAGGCAGCGACTAGGGACAGGAGAACAGCCAAGTTTTCAATTTATTACAAAACTGTGATTCCGATGAAGCCAGCCTAAGCTCTAGTGGGAGGCTGTTCGAGTTTAGCGGTCCCTACCGTAAAAGACCTGCCTCCCATTCTGGACCTTTGAAACCGAGGGGTGGCAAGCAGACGGAGATTGTTAGCTCTGAGATTTCTAATTGAATGAACAAGTTTCAGCCTATTTTGCAGATAAACAGGGCCACGGCCATTAAGGGCCCGAAAAGCAAAGACCATTGCTTTAAATTGAACACGTCGGGTTACTGGCAGCCAATGCAGCTTCCTTAAGTATGGGGAAATAGAGTGGCGGTAGGGGATGTTACCAATTAGCCTAGCAGCCGCATTCTGCACGATTTGCAGCTGATGGATCCGGTATGCTGGAGCCCCAACATACAAGCTATTTGAATAATCCAAATAAGAGGTAATCAGGGCATGGACAACCGTCCTACGTGAGTCAAGAGGAAGATATGGAAAATTCTTTCTGATCATGCGAAGTTTACCAAAACAGGCTGAAGTCACTTAATTAATATTGGTTTTACATGATAGGACGTTGTCAAATTGAAAGCCCAGATTACGAGCTGTTTGAGCTGGAGCAGGAGGGGGATTAAGCTCCGCCTGCCACCAAAGCGAAGGGGGGAGAGGGGACTTCTGATTAAAAAACAAGACTTCCGTCTTATCCGTATTAAGTTTAAGATTGTTAGACGTCATCCAGGAGGAGATGTTAATAAGGCAGCGACGAAAATTCGCCAAGCTGCCGTCAGAATGATCTCTAAAGGAAAACACAAGCTGACTGTCATCAGCGTAAGAGATCACTCTGACCCCCCCAGTCTGCAGCCAATTTTGCCAGCGGGGTAAGGTAGATATTAAAGAATACAGGGTAAGTGCAGAGCCCTGTGGAACACCGCAAAGCAGGGGCTTTGCTTCCGATACAAAAGGCCGAAGGAAGACTTGTTGAGATCTACCCTCAAGGAACGACCTTACCCAGGCCAGGGGGGTACCCCCAATCCCAATATTGCGCAAGCGATCCAGTAATATATCATGAGACACAGTATCGAAAGCCGCGGATAGGTCGAGGAGAACTAACATAGCCTCCTTGCCCCCATCCACGCACTCTCTAATGGACTCAGCCCCCTCAAGCAGCGCAGTCTCAGTGCTGAAGCCCGGTCGAAATCTAGACTGGGAATCATGCAAGAGATGATTGGATTCCAAATAATTAAGACCCCAGAGAGATAGCGTCTAAATGGAGGCTGGGATTAGGGAAGAGTGGAGATGGAGCAACATTCACCCTCATGTGTGCACCACCTTGTATAGTTTACAGCACTTTTAAGTTACCGGGAGGGACATTGGGGGATGGAGGGGGGTCGCAGAGATGCTATGCAAAGTTTGGGAATGTATAGCGTGTGTGCGATCCATAACGGGGATGGTATTGTCTATTTAGTTTTGTTAGGTAGAAGTGTGTATGTTGACAATGTGGCTACTCGTAACAACAACAACATACCGATCAGGTTGGGGACACAAGGGAATATTTAAAGACCTCAGCTCTGGGAACATTCCCAAACTATACTCAACAACAAAAGGGTTCCAGAGGGTCTAAAGGAATAGTGAATCAACTGTGCAAATCACCAAAAAGCATATCAACCAGCTAACTGACAAAAGATGGTAAACAAAGACACCCTAACAGATGGTCTAAGGTACCCATCAGTCACCACTCGGAACCGCCATTCATCATCTGGGATTCCTTATTTAGGCCATATATGTAGACATACTATTCTCATGAACAAAGAAAACCAAGATGGTACAATGGTTCCTTTGACTGGAATAGAAAGTAGTATGGTCCTATACTTCCTTAAAAAGGTAAGTGGCAAGTCATATGGTAACTGATAGTGTGCAGTGCAAGAAAAAGGAAATTAAATACAAAAAAAGGGGGAAAAAAGTGCAATTAAAATTGGATTGGGGAGTAATGAACAACTTTATTCGGGTGATACTCGCCCTATCAATGTTTAAAAATTTGCCAAGACAGGTTAGAAAATAGCTGTCTAGATGTGGTACCAGGTCGACATGTTTCAGCAATAGTGGATACAGTTATCCTTGCTTTCTTCAGGACCTAACAACAAATATATTGCAAAAGCAAAGTTTAAAGTAAGTAAAAAACAGTGAAAAAACAAAAGTGAAGACAAATACAGAGATCACCTGTGGTTCCTAAGTGTCACTTCATGTCTTGCTCTTACAAATCGTGTGTGTTTTTCACAGGTTTGCAAGAAGTGAAGACCTCACCCCACCTGGCAGCGACTCAGGAATGATGTGAAGCGCCGCTCTGTCCGTCGGTACTCCAACGCCGGCTTCTCAACCGACTGGGGAGGTAACTACACAGCACACAAAGCACTGAGATCATGGAAGATACAAGAAAAGGAATGATTGATCCGCACACAAAGCCGCAGATTAGGCACCTTACATGGAATGTTAGAGGGTTGAATGACCGTAGGAGAATACGGAAGGTGATAGAATATCTCAAACGCTACAGTGTAGATGAAGACGCACCAGGAGACGCACCTGGCCCCCAATATAGATGAATTGACGTAACGTGGATTGCAAGGTCAATCAATCAATCAAAGTACTTTATTCAGCTTTTGCATAAAAAACATAAAAGTCAAGGTAACATTGTAGCGGACGGATCCCGTACATGAATATCACTGATCAATGGTTTTAATTAATTATAAAGTACATTAAAAAAGGACATAAAAAATGATCTACATAATATATAAAAATCAAGAATGATCACACTTTCAGGACTACATCATATATGAAATTTAGTCGCAGCTAGATCTAAGCTGAACTGCAACCTTTAAAAGACTAAAAACATGACATAAAGTGGAACCTGAAAGAATGGCTAAAAAAGTAAAAGCAGGACACACTTGCGTAAAATTTGCTTGTTTTAAAACGGGGATTAATAACATTTTCATCAGCACCTCATAACAACTACAAAACATTAAAAAATTAGTCAGATCCTGAGGGGGTTTGCCATCGCAACCACATGGCAACAGAGTCTCGCCTTTTCTACTCCCCCGCAGGTGGGTGAGGAGAAGGTGAAATAAATCAAAACGTAATCTTGTTAACCGCTTCGCTGCTGGGGTCGACCAACGGCCGGCGAGTGCACTACCTTCGTAGTGCTACGCACGTCCGTTGGGCGACGCGGCCCCGGCTACTGCGCTAAACCATCGCACCGCGGCGGAATTGCCAACACGGTTAAACGGTTAATAGAATACGGTCATGTGTTTTGGAAGCCCTAGGAGATGCGGTTCAATTGTAGGTCCGTCTTAAGAATAATATATTTACGTACACTGGGCTTCATTAACTCACGCTCTTCCCTGTTCACCAGCCGCGGTCTAAAAAAAGTCTCCTTGGCCCAAAAAAGATATTTTCTTTCTTTGAATTTGGATTACTATAGAGATCCGCCCTACCAAGAGTCCTATATTCATCCCGGATGTATTTTAACCAAGGTATGTAGTGGGCATGGTCCAGAGCCATACAATCCCTTAGGATCTCTCTATTTAGAGCGGTACGCTTGTTCAACCAGACTTTGAGCCAATGAGAAAGGGGGCGAACCGACAACATGTCAATTTATTGCATCTGGATTTACCTCACGTGCTAGGGGGGTCCTTATCTGGGCTGACAATAAGGCAGGTGTGACGATAAAAAATGTACGCATTGACCTAAGCGGTAGATTTGTGGTGACCCGTTGTTATAAGGAATACGTAGCAGTCCTGTTGGTTGGACTCTACAGTCCTAACTATGATGACCCGCAGGTTTACCACACACTCGGCACCTACCTGCACCAGGACGATGGCCTGCCTCGGATTTGGGGGGGGGCTACTTTAATTGCCTCCTGGAACCTGCTAAGGATAGATCAATGGACCCGACCCCCAGACCGACAGCGGCTGCAAAAACCATCACAGATATAATGGACTGTTTGGGAATGGTGGATATCAGGAGACATTGCTTAAATACGGGTCAGGTATATGCACTATTGCACTGTACAGGACATACACACTAGGATAGATTATTGGTCAGTCTTTAAGAGCCTAGTGCATAGGGTTACCCAACGCGAACCTCTCCCCCGTACATATTCGGATCACTCGCCAGTGATGTTGACCATGGAGCTCTGACCATGCCAGACCTCTGCCTTTACTTGGCGATTACCACCACGCTCTCTCCTAGACTCCGCCTTTAAAGTGGAATTGAGACAGCTAATAAGTGAGTTTTTCTCAGACAATGTAGGATACATTTGCTACGGTCTAGGAAACATTCAAAGTTTATATCGGGGGGATGGTTATATCAAAGCACTCAGGGGTACTGAAATCCCTCCGGAGTAGGTGAACACTCCTGGAAAAAGAAGCATCAGAGCTAGAAACGAAACATCAACGGTTGGGAGATAAACAAACGTTAAGGTACATCCAGGTTAGACTAGAAGAGTACATTGAAATAGCAGCCCAGGAGTTTAAGCATATGGGACAGTATGCGGTAGCCAGAGCATACGGAGAAGGGGAACACCCAGGGGCAACGCTAGGAGCATTGGTGCACCCTAGGAGAGAGGTAGAGACTCTGTTGGAAGAGTTAGATGAAGATGACAAACCCCTACATGAGCCTCAACATATAGCAGAGAGATTTTGCAAATACTTTGCTGAGTTACATAGGTCTTGAATAACCCCAGATGAGGCAGCCATGAATGACCATTTGGAGCACATTAAAATGACGTGGGAGCATCTGATGTCTCCGCTGGACCCGGAGGAGATCCGTGCAGCACTGGCGGGTATGCAACCTCGGAAAGCGCCGAGGATGGATGGCCTAACTGTGGCTTTTTATAAAGCATATCAAGATGTCCTGATACCACACTTAGCCACGCTCTATGAAGAAATGGTACAGACCGGGATAATACCCCTTTGATGCGCGAGGCCCTCAAAGTTGCAATACCTAAACCTGGTAAACCTCCCAATGTGTGCTTCTCCTGTGGGCCTTTATCGTTATTAAATGTTGACGTGAAAATATACGCTAAAGTACTTGCCAATAGACTGGCGTTGATATTACCAAGGGTGGTGGGGCCAGAGCAGTCGGGATTTGTCCCGTGTCGGAGTCTGAATACTAATCTTAGGACGCTGCTGGATGCAGTATAGATCCTGGACCCAGAAACAGAAGCGGCCGCAGTCTTTTTGGATGCCGCAAAGGCATTTGACTCAGTCGAGTGGGTATTCATGAGAGCAAACTTGAGACGAATTGGAATGGGAGAAGTATTTCAACAATTGGTTAGGACAATGCACAAAAAACTGTTGGCACATATTCGTATTGGTGCAATGACCTCGTCCCAAAGTCCGATTACAAGAGGCACCCGTTAGGGCTGCCCACTATTGCCCCTGCTATACGCTCTCATAGTGGAGCTGCTGGCGTGCTTGCTCCGAGAATATCATGATCAAAGATGGCTGCGATCCCCGAGCTACAGACTAGTCATATCAGCATATGCTGACAACATGTTGCTGTATGTTCGGGAACCAGGGAAGAATCTTACGCCTATGCTAAGAGAAGTGGTACGATTTGGGGGTCTTTCAGGGCTAAAGGTTAACTGGGATAAGTCCATCATTTTTCCACTTACCCCATCCACAACGCCACCAGTATTGGAATTCCCCTTACGATAGACAATAGAAGCAGAATGATATTTGGGAATACGGATTCATACAGACCCAGCAATGGTCATACTTGAGAACTACGGTAAGGCAATACAAATGTTAGAAGATGTGAACCGCTGGGTCAAACTACCACTCTCTCTCATTGGGCGCATAGCTCTTATGAAAATGGTAGTCCTCCCTGGGTTTCTGTGTCTGAAAATACCTATTCTCCTGCCTAAAGCAATTTTTGCGACATTATGCAGTTTTCTGACAAAATTATCATGGGCTGGAAAGCAGCCAAAGGTTTGGTGGGAGGTCCTCACTCTACCTTATGACATGGGGGGTCTTAATGCGCCTGTTGGACTTGGCCCTTCTGGCAGGTTCACCCCTAAACTTTTTGCTTTTGAATGTGACCTGGTGATGGTGATTTTTGGTTTCTGCGCACTTTCACTGTGTTCCAGTGGAAAGTGCGTGCGCACTCTGAGTGCATGTGGTGAGATAGGCCTGCCCTCCCATATGAATGCATGGGGAATGTATGTGTCCCTGGTAGTTCCTGATGCGTGGGGTGTGCAGGCTCGAGTCTGGTATATGCGGACTCGTGTGATTGAATGCTGCGCAATGATGCATGCGGCGTGTACATGTCTAGTATGGAAGTGCCACTTCTAGAAGTGTGCCTGTCTGTACAGTGAATGTGCTGGTGTGTGATTGGCTGGATCTGGCTGGGGAGCCTGGCTCCAGGAGTCTGGATGGGTCTGCCTGGTTGTGAGTGGAGAGATTAGCATGAGTGATGTGAGGGAGGGGTGCACCTGGGTCCTGAATAGGGCTGGGCTTTCCCCACACAATGCTGGCTCCGCCCCCTGTGGTGCGTCTAATGTCCCTAGCCCTGCCAGTGAATAGAGTGAGGGGCTGAGCACATCAAGAGTGCTCACAAACCAGCTGTGACTAGTTTTTCCCCTCACCCTAAGCAAAGACAAAGGATTTTACAGTATAAGAAGGGGCTGTGTCCCCTTATAAGTTGTTCTCTTCCAGGATGCTATCTGAGGGGGGCTGCTGCTGTTGCTGGGCGCCAGGAGGACCGCCACTTGGACTGCCTCCCTGCCTGGAGGCCCAGTGAGCTGGCTCTGGACCCAGCCTTTGCCCCCCTACCTCCTGAAGGACTTTTTAGGAGGACTTTTGGGCAACTAGCACCTGGAAGCGCTTTATTTATTTCCTGCCAGCGCTTGGGAGCGCTTTATTGCCTGCTAGCGCTCAGATCGCTTTATTTTTCCTGAGCGGCCGCCACGCCGCATATTGCCGTGTCTTGCCCCTGTGACTTGATCCCTGACGTGTGCCCACCCCGCCAGGGGCCCTACGATACTCAATCCTCCTCTAAAACTAACCCGTGTTCTCTCTGCGGTAAAGAATTGCTGCCGCCGCCCAGCCGGAAGTCAGGCAGGCAGGCCGGGGGCGGGACGACAAGACATCCGGAACCCGGGCTGGAGGAAGAAGGACTGCCGGCACCAGCGTGGCTCCCGTGTGGTGAGAGAGCCCCACACTGAAGCCAGAGACCGCCGCCGCCTGCAGAGTGCAGTGAGAGGAGAGGAAGCCCCCGCGCCAGGTCCCGGTGAGTGGGGCCCCGGGGCGGTGCTAAAGAGAGGGGGGTACGTCGGGGCACATTGCCGGTGCCCGCCCCCCTCTTTCAGCAGTTGTTGCAAAGTCCTCGAGGGCTCCGGGGGCCATTGTCTTCTTGAGTCCCCAGGAGGGGGACTCCAGCAAAACGGGCGCATTTGTTTTTAGAGCCACGAGGGCTCTAGGGTCTCCTCTGTCTTCCGGGTCCCCCACGAGGGACCCCAACGATCTGCAGGCACAGGGGAGGGTCGAGCAGCCCCAGCTGGCAGCGGGCCGCTCCTCCCCCCACCCGGAGGCTCTTGATTGCCGAATTTTGTCTCGAGTCCACGAGGGACTCCAAAGAAGCTCAGGGGGCATTTATTCTTCAGAGCCTGCTAGGCTCAGACCGGGCATATTTGTTTGCCAGCCCAGAGAGGCTCCAGGGCACAGTTTGTTTGGTTAGAGCCCACGAGGCTCTTGGGGACATTTATTTGATTTTGAGTCACCTGGGAGGGGCTCTCACGTTGGCCCCCTCATTATTGCACCAGCTGCCCAGCACTTAGTGGGCAGCTGCTACGTTTAGGCCCCTGACTTTGGGACACAGGGCATCCTAGCCCAAGCGAGGCCAGTTGGCCTAGGGACAGTCACAGGTGGTGACTAAGGTGATTTATGCGCAATTGTGTTCTCCTACACCGCTGAATGTATGTTTATGCATCATGTGTTTTCCTTCCCTGCACCTCTGAATGTGTTGTGATGCATCATGTGTAATGTGCCTATACCCCTAAATGTATGGTGATACTTAGGTGGTTTTCTCCTAGTACAGGTTTTGCTAGTGAGGTCCTGGTTTCCAGCGTGACCTTTTCCTAAGGTGGTTAGGGTTGTGTAGGTGGTACTTACCTGGTACCAGTAGTTACTGGTTGTGTGCTAAAGTGATTATTATTCTATGATCTACAACGTGCTATTTCTAACAGTATTTCTAGTTCTAAAAGTGCTGATTCCTGACAGTGGTCCAGGTGGCCCTGTCTTGTACATATCGCCTGTAAATTCTGCCCGTGCCTGTTGGCACATTGTAAAGTGTGTGTTTTTATCTAATGTGTTTTGGTGTAATACAAAGGCTATTTTTATACATAACCTTGTGTGGAGTTTCCTTTGTGGTGGGCCTTGGGTGTTGTTGCTGGGGGTGCGTGCACAAACACTTAGCTCACATTGCCTCCGAGTTTAGCCTTACAGCTCGTGCTACGTTACCAAGGGGGTGAGCAAGGGTTATCTTGGTGCGTAACTCCCTTGCCCTGACGTGGAAGTGGTGTTCTCTGACTGACTTTGGCGCAAGCCCTGGCCAGCCAGGGATCCCATTTCTAACAGCGCCAGACCTAGAATTGTACTATAAAGTGGTGCAAAGCTCCCTCGTCTACTACTGGATTAATGGCCCACACGATCTGCCTAATCAGTGCTTGGAGAGAGACGCCGCACACCCCCACACACTCCCACAGAAACTTTCGAGCCTCCAACCCGCCAAATTGGAGTCTTGGATCTAATGAACACTACACCACATGCAAGGTGGAGCTTGTGAGATAAACAAGGGGCACACTCTTGTATTCCCACATGTTAAACTGGAGTGGTGCACCTGGCTCTCGTTAGTACTGGTAAGAAATATGAGAACTGCCCTGCAAATGCAAGGGGTAACAAAGATGGGAGATCTTTTTCACAAAGTAAAGGTTGGGAATTGGAGGAATATCCCTGAGCAAGGCACCCGCCATCAGCCCTGACTCGATATCACTGCCATGAATTAAGAGAACTATTAGGACAAGACTTGCAAGAGCCACTAGACATGCCGGCACGTTCTGCTGTGATACAGAAAGAAGCCCCAAGACAAGTTAGTAAGAGTGCTCTATATTAACGCACAGGCAGGCGCAGACCCAGTGTGACTAAAGCATTCATTCAAGCAAGCTTTATTCGACAAATGTCATAAAAGCATAAAATACATAAAATTCATCTCAAATGTTAAAAAGCTTAAAAAACATGGGGCCAGATGTAGGTAATTTGATTTTACCGATTCTTAAATACCGAATTTTAACGATTCGGTATTCAAAAATCGGTAAATGATATGTAGGTAAAAAAATCGGTATTTTTTACCGATTCGGTAAAAGTCGGTATCTGACTATCGGAAAATACCAAATCGGTAAGTACCGAATCGGTATTTACCGATCGGTATTTCCAATGCATGCATTGGAAATACCGATCTGTAAATACCGATCGGTAAATACCGAATCGGTATATTCAAAAACGGGCAGCAAACAAAAGTGAAACTCAACACAACAGCCAATCAGGTGCAACCACCCTCCCCCTTTCTACCAGGAAGTGGCTACCCAGGCAGCTGCAACTCATTAGAAGGTTCTGGAGAGGCAGTCAGAGCTGAGCTGAGAGACAGAGCAGCAGGGAGAGATTTGTTTGGATTGAAATACAGAAATAATGGCAAGCAGCACAGAGAGCCAGAAGGCTGACAGAAAACGCAAATTAAAGTTTAGCAGCATGGAGCTGCAGGTACTGGTTGAGGAAGTGGTGAGGGTACACAAACAGCTTTTTGGCAGGCTGTCCCTCACTGTAGCAGAGTCAGCCAAAAGAAACCTGTGGCTTGCCATAGGGGAGAAGGTGAATGCTGTGGGTGTGACCAGCAGGAGCCAGGAGGACCTTAAGAAAAGGTTTTACGACCTCAGGAGCCTCACCCAAAAAAAAATGGCAGAGATCCACAAGCAGGCTGGTGTGACCGGTGGAGGCAGGAACCCTGCGCCCCCCCTGACTGACCTTGAGGAACTGGTGTCCTCCACCATCGAGCCTGACAGTGTTGTGGGATTAGGAGATGTGGACAGCTCCGTCAGAGCTACTAAGAAAGGTAAGAGGCCTGCGCAGCATGACACCCCAAAGCAAACTGCTTCCCTTTAGCCTATGTGTACAGCCCAACCCCAGTCCAGTACTGCTAGCACTATACATGAGCAATGCATTATGGGTAATGTAGTCAGCAAAAGTAGGACACATGTTAGTGCACAGAAAACAGCAATGCATTGAAAGGCAATCGCAGTAATGAAAGTGAAATGTGCAATGCATTTATTGTAGTGACTGTAAGACAATAGCTCTCAGTGTACATACGCTTCTTTATACCTAGGGCCAACTTCAGCCAGTGGGCCATCTGCCTCAGAAGGAACTGCGCCAGCGAGGGAGGAGAGTGGTGGGGCAGGGCCAAGCACCGCAGCAGCCTCGCAGGAGGGAGAAGACACCACTGCCCTCTCCATTGAGGATGACACTGTTCGTTCCCTTGTGTTTCACCAATCCCCACACCTTTCCCAAAGCCACCCATTGGTGTTCTCACCTGAGAACTCCCCATCACGGTCCCTGACAACACCTGCTACCTCACCAGCCAGGAGGAGATATGTAGCCCCACTGAGAGTCATGCCGGGAGGTGAGGGTGAGGCACCAGCAGCCACATAAGTCACTCCTACTGAACAGGTGTCCACACATCAGTCCAGCAGCACACGCAGGCGCCAACGCACTCCCAGCAGTGCAGGTCCACCTGGAGAGGGCACTGTATTCCGTGGCCTTGAGGGGAGCATGGTGCACATCCAGCGCATGCAGGGGAAGTCCATTCAGGCCTGCCACCACCAGTTCAGGATCCTGAATCAGCAAATGGGAGAGATGGGCAAGGGCATCAGTGCTTTAGTTGAGATAAACAGGGAGGTAGCAAAGACCAACACTGACATGACCTCCGCCATCAAAAAAGTATTGGAAAAAATGGATGCCCAGGAGCAAACAAGGTGCAGGGATGCACGTGTGCACAACAGGGCTATGCACCGGCTGGCCACGGCAACATCCCTGCTATGCCGTAGGAGCGCCAACATGGAAGAAAGCCTCACGCAGAACACCGCGGAGGTAACCAGGGGCATGGCCAGGATTACCAGTGCCCTGGAGGCCATGATAATCTCTCATACTGCTGGAGATCCTGCCCTGGATGTGGCAGATGACAGCAGCAGCCGCAGCAGCCTGGCTAGCGCCGTTGTTGAGCCACGCCGGAGCACCAGGCGCTCAGCTGAGCCTGCAGGCCCTGCCGAAGGGAGTGAACCACACCCCAGTGGGTCTGCGAAGCGCGCCCGTAAATGACATTTACAGTGTGTGTGTCAACCTGGGACATTAGCAGTCCCCACATTCAAATACTTATTATTGGTTCAACATCAGTGCATTAACATTGTTGCAACATAAAAAATACTTTTTTTCACATTCACAAGCTGTCTGTGTCTCTTTTCTCACTCAGAAATAGTTGTCTGTTAACTCCTCACGTCTGTATCTGCCATCACTTGGTGTTGACACTCCAGCAGGTTGTCTGTCAGGCACAGCATTGTCGTCGTCGTCATGATCCTCGTAGTCAGACAACTCCACCTCAGTACCCTTCCTCACAGCCAAGTTGTGCAACATGGCACAGGCATCAATTATCTTGCAGCAGGTGATGGGGGTATACTGCCTTGCACCTCCACTCTTGTGAAGGCATCTAAATCTGCTCTTCCAGATGCCAAAGGTCCGTTCTACCACATTGCGTGTAGTTTTGTGGGCCCGGTTATACCTCCTTTGGCTGGGTGTGGAGGGGTTGAGGTAGGGAGTGAGGATAAATGAACGTAGGGCATATGCACTGTCTCCTAAAAGGGAAATGGGAATACATTACTCACATGCATACTTGTGATTCTCACGGCATCAGGTATTGAAGGGGTCGCACACTCTGTCTTACCTAGGAGGTATCCTTCGCCAAATTCCCCTGCTGACAGCCGTGCATAGATGCCGCTGTTCTGAAAAATATAGGAGTCGTGGGTACTTCCAGGGAATTTTGCGACAAGGTCTGTGATGACGTACTTTGCATTGCAAATCACCTGGACGTTGATGGTGTGGCTTGACTTCCTATTGCGGTAAATGTAATCTGTGGCAGCAGGGGGACAAATGGGGATGTGCGTGCCATCAATGCATCCGATGATATGGGGAAATCTTGCCATCTGGTAGAACTCCGATTTGGTTTGAACCAGTTCAGCATGGGTGGATGGAAAAGAAATGTAATGCTCCATCCTATGCAACATGGCGTCAAGGAATATGTGAAAAAACCTTGAGAGGCTGCTGTGGGTCACCCCTCCCACCGCAGCAACCACGCTCTGGTAGCTCCCTGACGCCAGCAGGTGGAGGCTGCACAGCACCTGTACATGGGGTGGTATTGCATGTGCCCTTGGGGTGGGGTGCTGCAACAGTGGTTTTAGGTCCCTGATGAGCTCCAAGATGGTGTCTGGAGCCAACTTGTACCTCTGCAGTATCTCTTCCTCTGTGAGCATGTACAGGGTCACCCTCTGCCTGTAGACCTGCTCCTGTCTCAGCCATTCCCTCTCTCCTTCCTCCTGTAGCCGTAGCCGTCTTGCGATGACATAAAATGCCGCCATTGTGCAAACAGCATTGCATTTTGGGTCCATTTTTATAGGCTGCACCTGGTTACCACCTGATTTGAATCCATGGTAAATACCGACTCTTAAATACCGAATTTTAAGCAAATTCGGTATTTCAGAGCCTCCCTACATCTCAATCTTCAATTTGACCTATTCTTAGTTACCGAATCGGTATTTTACCGAATCGGTAAATTTTCCGAATCGGTAAATATTCCACGTCGGTATTTTACCAATTTGGTAAATTCACCGATTCGGACAATTTTCTGTCACCTACATGCCGATCGCTCAATGCCGGTCGGTAACGGCCAAAAATACCGATTTTTGTCCGTTACCGACCGACCTACATCTGGCCCATGATATCTAAAGTGCAATTCATCTTAAAATTCGGCATAACATTCATAATAGCTAAAATATACAATATACCACAAAATACCACATAAGCACAATATGGCCAAATTACCCCTTCAACATTTTACTCCTAATACTCCAAGACCACCCTAGGAACTTTGCCACTGCTACATATACAGGAGGGTTAGTACTTGTGTAAATAATTCTAGTAGCTGCCATTCCACTCCTGGTACCCAATTGTTTACACATTGGGCGCAGCCATGCCCTGCGTGGGGCAGAATACAGAGGGCACCAAAATAGCATGTGGCCGATTGACTCCAAGGGGGCCGGACAACAGGGACAAGAGGCCTTTCCACCATTTGACCACCTAGATGTGAATGCTCTGATTGGTAAACACCAATTCTATGATGGAAATAGAGCTTTCTATCCAGTGGTTTGGTTATGTCATCCCAGAATGTTTCTAAAATATTCTCATCTTTGAAATCCCGGAAGATCCCTGTGAGCAAAAGTGGAGCAGTAGTCCTAAAAGCTTTTGAGGCCACTAACTCCCAGTACATACCCTTTAAGACCTTCTTCGTGGAAACCTAGCGTTGAGTGGATCCTCCCACAGCTCTTGCATTCCTAACTCTACAAGGATCCCACCAACGCCCGATAACCACTTGATTATGTGAAAGTTGTCACTCTTAATTATATCCATGAGTCCTGCAGCAATTATTCTCAGTTCAGGGGTTGACCATAAGCGCCTCCAGTACAATATTGGTCGCAAGTTAGCAATAAGTTCAATTGGTCTCATTCCTAAATCATAAAAACCAGAACACATAGGCGTACTCTGGGGTAAATTAATAAGAATACGTAGGAACCTATTTTCAGATACAGTCATTTTACCTAAATTCTCAAAGCCCCAGATCTCTATGCCGTAAAGGGCTAAGCTAACCACCTTTGATTCGTAAACACGTAGAGCAGGGGCAACTGGTTTTGTTAATGACTTAGCATGCTCTAAGCTCAAGGCTCCAGCCAGTTGGCGATGCTTGAGCGTTGCCAACTCAACCTGTTGGTTCCATCGCAAATCATGTTGAATACTAACACCCAAATAGTTAAAAGCCTTGACTTGCTCAAGGGGTAATTCATCCATGAATATATTACCCTTATAGGATTTATGTTGATTAAAAGACATAAATTTGGATTTTAAAACATTTACTTCTAGACCTCGGTTGGTGCAAAAATGTTCAAAAATACCTAGAGCTTTTTGCAATCCACTCGGGGTCTTAGCAATAATTAGACAATCGTCAGCAAACATTAAAATGGGTACTTTCGCACCTGCTAGAGTTGGGGCATCAACATTAGCTTCAATCAGTAGTTTGGCCACATCATTAATGTATAGAGAAAACAGGGTTGGCGCTAGCACACAGCCTTGTCGCACCCCTCTTTCTACTGGAAACTGGCTGGTAACGCTTCCAGGAGAACCCCATCTTATCTGCGCATAATTATGCTCATGGAGTCTCATAATTAGCAAAAGAAGGGCACGAGGCATACCCATATCATGTAGAACAGACCACAGGATCGAGCGTGGAACAAGATCAAAGGCTGACCCTAGATCAATGAAGACAGCATATAAACTACCCCCACCTAATTGGACAGTCTTCCAATAAAGCATTGCAAAATGCAACATTTGGTCGACTGTGCTAATACAGGCTCTAAATCCTGCTTGGAGGTGGGATAAAATATTTTGCTTGCGCTCCCATTCCTGCACTTTGTTCAAAATCAGTCCACCAAATATCTTTTGCATGGTGTCAATCAAACTGATTGGGCAGTAATTACCGGGGAGTGACTTATCCCCCTTCTTAAAAACTGGTATAATTTCCGCACCATTCCACGATTCGGGTATAGGTGCTCCGTTTGCTATTAGATTTGCCAACAATAATACATACCTCACCCAAGATTCTCTATCATGCAAAAAGGTATCAGCTGGTACTCCGTCTATACCTGGCGCCCTACTAGGTACCACAGAATCTAAGGCGCAATTTATATCCCCAATATTGAATGGATCTTCCGAAAAGGGTGTGCGCATAACCTCTACACTTGTACTTGGTTCCACACTTTTTGCATATTGCGGCTTAAAATAAGCCACCCACTCTTCTTGGGCTACCCAGTTTTGTGGCTTTTCAGGTCGGCCCTCACAACCCCACTTAAGTATATTCCAAAAACATTTGGAATTCTTTGGGGCGCTAGCTTCCTTGAGCTCTTGCCACCTCTTCTCATCCCAGGCTCGCTTTGATTTGGATATTACACTTTTATAGGCTGCCCTTGCAAGGTGTACAGCAATACTAGATCCAATCTTTATAGCCTGACCCAAATCATGACGTGCTTGCCTACATTCTTTGGAATACCAGCGTGGAGAGCGGTTAGTTTGTGCCTTATTCACCTTGCATGGTCTAACAAACAAACCCTTTAATTGGTTAAACAATGTTTCGTGTGTCCTAGTACCAGATTCTAAATCTAAGTCCGTACCACCACTACTGGCATGTACCCCCAACTCCCTTGTTGCTTGCTCTAGCTTGCTTGAAATAAAATCTATATGCTCCTGGCATTCTAGCAATTTTGCCCATTTTATGTGGCGCATATCATTCGCAAGAACTATATTTGGGGGAGACACTTCATTCGATCCCCTGGCAGCTGTAGGCGCCTTCCAATAAGACAAGAACATACATAGAGGATTGTGATCGCTCTCCAACCGATCACCAACCATCATATCCTCTATGTATTCCCACATTCCAAGACTCACTAAAATGTAGTTAGTCAATTCCACTTTCCCGTAGGCCGCTCTTGAAAGTAGTAGCACCCAGCTTATCCTGTGATGTCCTGCCATTGGTTGCCCTCAACCCCTTATTCATGCAAATTGAATTAATCTGAATTGTCAGCTCAGGCCACCTCTTTACAGGCTCCAATTCTAATTTAGGAACTCCCCACTGCTTATCTTCTTCATCTGTGGGGTTCCAGTCGCCACTTAACAATGGCTCAAAAGTCGTATTAAAATCGCCTGCTTCAATTATATATGATTGCGTGGAGTAACTTTCTATAAGTTCTTCTCGGGTGGCAATAGTCTCTGATTTTTTGCCCCATGTACTCCTCGCATATACATTGTAGATATCTACAGGTTTAGCCTGTCTATACTTAAGGGTAACAATCTGTATATCCCTGTGGTTTGAGGGGAGCACCTTTACAGTAACTTCTAAGACCTGCCTTATCCAGATAACTAAACCCCCTGAAGGGCGCCCTCTATCGCCCTTTTCCGCGGGTACGATAAAATTTTAAAAAACCCGGGAAATACTGTGCTTCAAGTAGCCAGGTTTCTTGGAATAGACAGATATTATACAGATTAATAAACGAGGCCCATTCCGGGGTTTGAATCTTCGTGTTCAATCCTGCGACGTTCCAAGATAAGAGTGAACCAAATTTCTCAAGGCCATCAGGGAGGTTAGGGTTCATATTTAAATTTGGGCCTTCTAGGATGCAACCTGACATGGGGTTATCGTGATCTTCCAAGAACCACGAGGTTACTGGTGTGCAAAGAATGCCTGGATTAAGATCTACATGCAGGCTCGGACTTTCCGCTACGATAGAGACTGAGGCCTGATTGGTCACCTTTATCTGGTAGTCAATCATTAGACTCTAAGTCCAAACAGCCTTGTTCACTTTCGAGTGCTCGCTTTCTTGTTTCAGCCAGGCAAAGTTGGGGGGGGAGAAGATCTCATTTGTATGGCAGAATAATGCGGGGAGCAACTTCTAAATTCCAACAGTATTAAATTCTCTGCCATATTTGCCTTTTTAAAAACTAGTTCAATACAGTCAGTTTTGCCCCCTTGGGTAGAAAGCCTTTGTGCCCTAAAAATATCATCGCTTATCACTGACCCCTGGTGTGCCTAATCCAATGAATAGCCTTATTAGTTAGAGATTCACTTGATTCTCGATCCCTGCCAGGGCCCAATTTTGGAACATTCACCAAATAAACTTTCGGTGTTTCATTCATATTGGCATGGTGTTGTTGTTTGCCTCTGTCCATTGTAGGAATTTTATTGTTAATTTGTTTGGACATGCTAGCTTGGTCACGATGTCTACCGCTCACTTTGGAATCACCGCTTCTTTCCCTTAGCTGTGTTTCCCCTAACGTTGCAATTGGTTGTTTGCCAACATTAGTGTAAGGGACTTGCGATAACTCTTTCCTTGCCCTAGCCGCTTCGCTATACAAAGCACCAGCCTGGATCAAAACACTATCTCTGCTTGGGCGAGACACAATGCGTTGAGTTGCCACATTGCCCTGATCTATAGGCATACCATTTGTTTTCTTATTTGCTATGCAAGTAGAACAGGGACCTCGGCCTAATACAGTTTTATTTACTGAAGCGGTAAGGCATTCGATCTTACCCTGCATGCCCTCAACCAGTTTACATAATTGTTTGACCACAATGGTCAGGGCAGTGCTGTCTTCCATAGTGGGAGCGAGAAAGTCAAGAAGCCCCCCAGTGTTGATTCACTAGCTCCTTGGGGAACAACAATCTCACATGTACTGGGTTGGGCTCCTTCCCCATCAATCATAGAACTACAGCTATCAGTATTTGCTAGGGCTGAAAACCTATTTTTACAAATAATATTTGGATCAACCACAAGGGGACATATTGCTCTATGTTCTATACCAGAATTACTGATCTCATTTCCCCCCTCAGCATTCCCTTGATCTAGAACTCTGTCACCGTGTTTTCTCCTTAGGAACATGTCAGGGACCACTATTGGGCCTTGTTTAATCCCCCCCTTAGTACTTCCACGGGGCTCTTACATCCACTTTCTGGCTTCTGATTAGGGAGGTGGTTGGTTGTAAGTATTGCTCCACATTCCTCGATTAGCTCGTCAGCTCGACAGTTCCCCCCTGCATGCGTTGCTACTTTCTAAGACTTTTTTGACTTCTTCCCCTTTGTCAGTACACTTGGGCCCTCACCCCCTCCCTCCATACATTTTCTCTTCCCCATTACTTAGGTTCTCGTGCTATTAAGGCACTCGTACAATGTCAAAAGTACCTTCTTGAGGCGATAACAAGGGGGGTGGCCCAGCCCAGCCTCCTCCGGCCCCCGACGGCCACAGACGGCTCGCCCTTTGCCCGGGCTTAGCCCGGCGCCAGCCCGTACGCTTCCCGCGCAGTGGGAGGGACCAGATGCTTATGTCCTTCGATGGCTAGGGGTAGGTGGAAGCTGTCCTCCGGTGTGCCCACTGCCTTCTGGGCCTCGGAGTTCCCAGCTGGAGCCTTCTGCAGTCGCGAGCGTCTCCTGCGGAGCGGGAGATGCGAGAGGTCTATGTAGCCCCTGGTGGCTAGGGGGAGGGGCAAGCTGTCCTCCGGTGTGCCCACTGCCTTCTGGGCCTCGCAGTTCCCAGCTGGAGCCTTCTGCAGGCGCGAGCATCTCCCACGTAGCGGGAGACACGAGAGGTCTATGTAGCCCCCGGTGGTGAGGGGGAGGGGCAAGCTGTCCTCCGGTGTGCCCACTGCCTTCTGGGCCTCGCAGTTCCCAGCTGGAGCCTTCTGCAGTCGCGAGCGTCTCCCGCGGAGCGGAAGGCGCGAGAGGTCTATGTAGCCCCCGGTGGCTAGGGGAGGGGCAAGCTGTCGTCCGGCGTGCCCACTGCCTTCTGGGCCTCGCAGTTCCCAGCTGGAGCCTTCTGCAGTCGCGAGCGTGTGACTAAAGCAAGATCGGACTAGCCGAGAGACTTGGGTAGGCCCGTAGAAGATAAGGTATGGCAGTCCTGCTGTGCTAGAACTAAGGAGGGATCTGTAAATGAGGACACCAGTTGATACACTTAAAGTACATAAACCATGTGTATTATACGCTGGAAAGATTGTACCGATATGGCCTACGGGAATCTGCAAACTGCCTATGATGCAGTGAGCAGGAAGAAGGGTTTATACATGCTGCTTGGTACTGTCCAGCGATACTTCAATTCTGGGAGGGAGTTTTCCAGGCATTGACGGCTAGAACAGCCTCACTATACAGATGGAACCAATGCTAGCTTTATTGTGATACGATAAGGAGCTAGGATAATCGGTCAGGAAGCTAGTAGCTATTGGACTACTATTAGCTAAGCGCAGAGTAGCGATGCGCTGGGCAAGGGGCCCTGCCCCAAAATTAGGGGATTGGCACTCGGACATGGCATACTGTAATGAGTAGTTGGACACTTCTAATGAGCTTCAGTCTGTGCAGAACCACCCTAGGGACTACTGGGCCCTTTATATGGCATACTTAGAGGACAAAGGCGAAAATGCCGAGGAGGAAGGGCACGCAGAGGGGCGATGCTGGACACAGGATACTAAAAGAGGATTGCAGGCTGCAGCGTGGTGGGCTATGGAATGGGGCTGCGGTAACACCAGACCCCTGCAAAGGACGAACGAATGTATGCAGTTCAAGAATGTACGGACGACAGGTCCTCTGGGGCAGATGTGTGGGGAGAGGTCTATCGAATGACTGTCAGCAGCAGAAAGGTATACTGAAGAGCGCCACTTACCACTGAATGCTTTGCACTACTTTCTGTATGATACAAGAACTATGTTGTGCAGTGGGACTACGAGGTGGTCAAAGGTGCACGTGTGATCTTTAAAATGTTAATAAAAAAAGAATTTAAAAAAAAAAGCAGAGAGGAGTTGGACAAGAAAAGAAAGGAATCCCCTGAGAGTGTAAAACATTTTTCTGGACTATACAGCTATTTCGGATATTTCAGGAATTGCCTTAAATGAATGGAAGCTCCAAACTACCTGCTTGTGGAACGGTGGAGGATGAGTGGAGCCTGCAACCTGCAACCAATTCTCAATTGCATTTTGTTTTCAGTGGACTGGTAATGGTGAGCCGCAGCACAGTGAACATGAAATGCAAAGTGCCACAGAAAGAAAGTGCTTGTAGCTACTAAACGAAAAGGTTTAGGTGATCCTCTAAACCAAAACATTTGTTTATCCTCAGTTACAATTGACATACATACACAGTTGTTTCTGTGTCTTAGTAAGCATGTAAGGTAGCCCAGATGGTTAAGTCATCCACTGCGGACATCTGCAGCACACAGAGCACAGACTTGAAGCCTTTTAAGATGCAACACGTCCTTGACCCTTCTTTTGTGAAGGCGTCCACTCCCTATGACGGGGAATGCTACACAACACGTGGAGTGGAGTATAATGGACATAAGGTGTGGATATTCTTAAAAGGGTTGATGAGTGCGTGTGTCTGTTTGTATTTCCAAAACGCTGGCAGGTATAATCCTATGTGCTGTTCATCCCACTAAAAGCTAACTTTGCCGTTGCATTTAGGAAGCAAACTGTGTTGTTAAATGAAACATACGGGAACCTTATTGAGGCAGAATGAAGTCCCGCATGAACCAAGAAGAGGTAGACGAAGGGTTCCTGCTTCTCAGGCGTCGGCAGTGCAGAGACTCGTAACAATGATCATTTTATCTGAGCATGGTCCTGAGAGATCGACTCTCCTTCCAAATCGTACAGCCCCCCTCTCCATTAGTGCTAGCAGGAACGTCCTGCTCGGGTTTATGCATGTTTATGGAAAGACCAGGATGCCATGAGCTCAGGTGCAAGCAAAGGAAATCACCAATTTGACTGTTGTTGGGCTGCTAATATACAGTAATTTACAAGGTCAACAGGCCCCTCACAGTCCTGGACCCCGTGCCACTGCACCTGCTGCACCATTGATAAAGTGCACAGAAGCATGAAGAGTCAGTAAGCACCAGCAGGAGTGTGTGATGAATGGACCAAGAACAGCAGGAGCTTCTGCCGTCCGCTGGGAAAACACAAACATGGACTTCAAACAAAATATTATCTCCAAGCCCAAGACTGAAAGAGATATCTGCAATCATGAGGAGCACAAATAAATGAATGCTTGCAGTGATTAATTTGTTTAATAAAAAAAAGCCTGTGCCAGTGCTCATGCCACCGCTGTTGCTGCACACGTGCAAAGCTGGCGCTGCACCATTAGTTTAGTGCCCTATTGGCTAGTTCTCCAGCTGGGGGAGTAAATCATTAGGGGCCCCTTGTACAAAGCATTTTTGCCGTCGGAAACGCCCAACCACAAAAATGCTTTTACAAATGCACCAAATACAAATTGTGATTCAGTAACACGCTACCTACTTGCAATTAGTGTTTGCGATTTGGTATTTAAAAGGGGCGTGTTTACGGCATTTCTTCCAATTACTGAATCTGAATGGGCTGTATGAAAGTTTTGCGACCGAATTAAGGTCAAGTTTTACTGACTCCCTGAAAGAGGTGGTAATCCATTTGCAAATAGGTACGGGTCCTTTGAAGAATGGAAAACAAATATTTTTGAGAGCAGGTGGCTGTCCCACGGCTGTCCCACGGACCCCTCTGTCCGAAAAGCTTATTTTTTTCTTTTTAAATGCATCCCATTATCCTTTAAGGAAAATGGGCTGCATTAAAAAAAAAATAAACAGACTGCTTTATTAAAAACTAATCATAGACATGGTGGCCTGCTGACCTCAGCAGGCTGCCATCTCTGTGATGGTTTTGATTCCTAATGGGTCTCAAATGGGTCTCAAATTGCGACCTAGCTCACTAATATGCATGAGGTAGCTCTATTTGAATCTCGCTAGCATGCGCTAATGAAACTCAAAAGAGTTGCTTTCATACATTAGGAATTCCGATTTCCAAATTGCGACTCATAGAGAATCGCAAATAGGAAATCGGTTTTCCTGATGCTAGTATATCCTGCCCTAAGTCTTGTTGTATTTTGCATTGTTTGAATGAGGAAAGCAAAAAAGAACTGGGATGAAAAAAGAAATTAAAAAATCAGTCTGGACACAATAATTACTCCTGACAAGAGGTAAATCAAGTTATACCTGTCGGCACTCATAGATAAGGGGCTGCTCAGTTGGTTAGCTGATTTACAGTTGGTTGCAGCAGCGCTCTTCAACACCGAAGCCTGAGCGCTGTAGAGCTTACAGAGTGACAAAAAAATAAATGTGAGCCCTATGGGAGGGGATCTTAAATGCACAGAATGCTGACTTGAACCCATTGTAATGCAAGATACAGCAGGATTTATTGAGGAAAAGAGGTCTACATACATCTGCAATAACCACAGTTCAACTACTAACTCTTAAACATATGTGGTAAAAGGTATGATGGGAAGGTAAAAGAGCCCACGTTTCTTTCTGCAGGTCCAACGGTAATCACGCACCACAAAGAGCGAGCAGGACCTGGGCTGAAGATGGAAGCAAGTCCGTTCCGCGAGGCGAGTACCTCTGTGCACTGCAGAGGGGCTATGGGCTTCGGTTTGTTGGGACTTTGGCATCTCTGAATAGGTGTCTGTGCTGAGAGCCCTGGTAATAGTTTAGTGTGTGTTTTGTAAGACGGTGTGATAGTCTTGCGGCTGTGCCCTCATGTAATGGCGTGAGCGAGGTTGTAAATTAATCCTATAATCGGTTGGTACAATAGAATCAACTAGCAGTGAGAAAGACTCAGAACATTTATAAAGAAATAACACAAGGATGCGATTGGTTACCAATCATATCTCCTTACATTCTTCTACGGCTGCTCGCAATCACGCTTCACAGGTGACCAGAGCTGCATTTACAGAGCCCAGGTCTAGGCCGGGAAAATGACTCATCTGAATGATGCTGCCTCACTGGGGACATATATGCCTTAGCATGCTTGCGGCAGGGTCAGAAATGGCTTCTCTAAATAAATTTAGCACAGGTATACCATTATGAACGCAGTGCTTTCCTTTTGAACACTTTTAGCTGGGACTTAAACATCAGTATGCCGTACATCATACCCTTAAATACCGAACAATGCTAATTAGTGAATGGACTTTTAAAATAAATTAATCTGCAAGACGCGGATCATGCCCAGACAGCCACAGCTGCCTGTAAAGCCATGCAACCTCTCTCAGAAACTAGTGCAGCAAACAGCATGCGAAGAAGAAACATGCTGCACAACTTGTGACCCTCGGTAATCTGATACCTGCCGTTTAAGCGGCACGCTGCAACGTTCTCCCCTCTTCAACAGTGGTATGTTGCTAGGCCCAAGATCTGCTCTCTGTGCTCCTTCACGCAAGAGATCTTTTTTTCCACGCTGCTCGCTTTTTAAAAGCAAGAGCTGCAAATGGTGCCTCAGTGATTTATGAAGTGTATGCGCTTCGCACCGGAGTTTGCGCACTCAGGGTTATTACACTAAATGCACGCTCCCTACAGGGAACACTGGCCATTAGGAATTTATGACTATAAGCCCTCGCTAAGTTGCAACATTCCAGTAAAACTTACTTTGGGGTTAGCAGGACATAAGATTGTTACAGTGAAAATGGATCTAGTTTGTATTTATTGATGTTGTAGAAATGTTCATTTTGAGTGAAGTTCCTGGCATAAACTGTGCAGTGATAGGGTTCAGTTTAGTGTGTATTATTTGGTGCCGTTGCATATGTGCCTTACCAGTAAAGCTCTTCCCACACACTGTGCAGTGATAAGGCCTCTTTCCTGTGTGTGCACTTTGATGCCATACATGGCCTTTCTTTCTAAGAAGAGCGCTTGGAAGACACCTTGCAGTGATAAGGTTTCTCTCCAGTGTGTTTGGTGTTACGAGACTTGACTTTTAATTTAAGCTCTTCTCGCGCACAGTGCAGTGAAAAGGCTTCTCTCATGTGTGTATGCTTTGATGCCGAACAAGGGATCCCTGATAAGCAAAGCGCTTGGAATACTTAATGCAGAGATAAGGCCTCTCTCCTGTGTGTGTTCTTTGATGCAGTACAAGGGATCCCTTATCAGCAAAGCACTTGGAACACCCTGTTGCAGTGATAAGGCTGCTCTCCGGTGTGTGTTCGTTGATGCAGTACAAGGTAAGACTTACGAGAAAAGCGCTTTGAACACTCAGTGCAGTGATAAGGCTTCTCTCCTGTGTGTGTTCTTTGATGCAGTACAAGGTTTCTCTTCTGAGAAAAGGTTTTTGAACACACAGTGCAATGATGAGGCCTCTCTCCTGTGTGTACGCTTTGATGCTGTACAAGGGTCTCCTTACGAGAAAAGCACTTTGAACACTCAGTGCAGTTATAAGGTCTCTCTCCGGTGTGTATTAGTTCGTGCTTTAGTAGATGCGCCTTTTGACGGAAGCTCTTCTCACACACAGTGCAATGATAAGGTTTCTCCCCTGTGTGTATGCGTTGATGCTCGTGAAGACTTTTCTTTTGAGTGAAGCTCTTGGCACATACAGAGCAGTGATAAGGCCTCTCTCCTGCGTGTACGCTTTGATGCCGTACAAGGCCTTTCTTATGAGCAAAGCGCTTGGAACACACTGTGCAGTGATAAGGCCTCTCTCCTGTGTGTACACTTTGATGAGGCCTCTCTCGTGTGTGTACGCTTTGATGAGGCCTCTCTTCTGTGTGTACACTTTGATAAGGCCTCTCTCCTGTGTGTACACTTTGATGAGGTCTCTCTCCTGTGTGTACGCTTTGATGAGGCCTCTCTTCTGTGTGTACACTTTGATAAGGCCTCTCTCCTGTGTGTACGCTTTGATGAGGTCTCTCTCCTGTGTGTACGCTTTGATAAGGCCTCTCTCCTGTGTGTACACGTTGATGAGGCATCTCTCCTGTGTGTACACTTTGATGAGGCCTCTCTCCTGTGTGTACACTTTGATGAGGCCTCTCTCCTGTGTGTACGCTTTGATAAGGTCTCTCTCCTGTGTGTACGCTTTGATAAGGTCTCTCTCCTGTGTGTACGCTTTGATGAGGTCTCTCTCCTGTGTGTACGCTTTGATAAGGCCTCTCTCCTGTGTGTACACGTTGATGCCGTACAAGGCCTTTCTTATAAGCAAAGCGCTTGGAACACGCTGTGCAGTGATAAGGCCTCTCTCCAGTGTGTGTTTTTCGATGCTGTAAAAAAGTTGCCTTTTGAGTGAAACACTTTTTACACGTTTCGCAGGGATATGGCCTGAGGCTGGTGTGTCCTTTTTTGTGCCTCACAAGAAGTGTCTCATTGATAAATCCTTTGTCACACACATTACAAGCAAAGCGTCTCTCCCTCATGTGCATTCTGCGCCGTTTCTTTAAGTAGATATTTTGAGTTATATTCATCTTGCCCCCGGAACCTTTATGGCTTTCTTTCCCATTCATATTTTCTAGATGTGATTGTTGTGCTGCAAAATAGAAAAAACATTGGAAATTACATGAAGAAAATATTTCTTGAAAAAACTGCATTGATATAATACGGAGAAGTGAACAGTTACAATTCAGGGGGAAAAAATGTAAGTTCTAGGAAAAACAGTCACACTTCCCTTTGAGACACAAATGGAGGCTAGTCCTCCTACATAAAGTGTGTTGACCTGGTCTTGCAGCAGGAGCATGCTGGGAAATCAAGTGATTCACAAGAACCACTGTTGGACATGGGGTTTCTGGTCGGCTAGGGTAGGCACCTAAGCCAGGCAGAATCCACCACTCTAGTCAGGGTAAGCCAGATACACACCTGAGATAATCTGCGCTCACCCTCTGGTTGCTTGGCGCAGAGCAGTCAGGCTAGTTTAAAGAGGCAATGTGCAGAGCATTTGTGCAACGCACTCGCGCAGCAACACAGTGAGTAAACCACAAAAGGGAATCCACCCGGATTATGTAAAAATAAATTCTATATTGTAAATCAAACAAGACCAAAATGGCTTAAATCACACCGTTAGTGCAAATAATGCAGGTTTGACAGAGAAAAACACAAATTACTATGAAAACATAGGTAGGAGCGCACCTGAGCTCCTATTACACTTCATACGGTAACTGTAGTGAACGTGGTTGAAGTGATTGCATTTTGAAACCAAACGTACGGCGCAGGAGCACCTACTAAACGCTAAACAGTAATTGAGCTTGAGTCTTCCAGCAGTTCTCCTCTATGGACGGCCATGCGCCATTCTTGAGGTCATCTCCAGAGCAGAGAAAAATGCTGAACAAGAAATGCCCCTCGCACTCTTGTGAATTTGGAGCCTGCTGGGGCCGCATGAATCGCGTCTCTTTGCCCAATGGAAACCAAGCCACCCGTGAAGGGGAGCAGGGTGGCTTCAACCCTCTTCTAGACCCAACCCGCCTCACAGTACCTTTGTGGGTGCAGGGTCACTGTCCTCAGGGCATTTGTAACTTGCTAACAATGTTGTCATGTCTCGGGAGTGGGACCCGATGTTGCGAGCTTCGTGCAGTATAGGCGTTAAAACCAGAGGGCGAGGCTGGCTGGCATGAGTCTCAGAATGCTGGCCGCTGCATGTTACAGAACAACGTGTTGTTGAAAGGCCTGCCTTGAAGGCTTTGTGCAGCTCTGTAGCTCTGCAGCCTTAGACGCTGCACTGTACCATCTTAGAGCAGTACAAGTCTCCAGGGGGCTGTTCCTCGAGTCTCGCGACCAGAGGGGCCACACTAGTTTATTCTTGGTGGCATCTGATGGTGGCGATATCTTGCCAGACTCTGGGGGTGAGGTTCACAATACAATTCAGCTGCAGTGAGCACGATGCTCAAGGACGTGTTTGTTTCTCTGGTAATGCCTCCAGGCGAAACAACGCTGTTTATGCTAGAGAAAAAACGATTACCACATGCTGGTTTGTAAAACATGGAGCACTTCCCTAGAATGCACACAGGCACTCCCCTGGTCAGAGCGCTGCACTGTAGTCCCATGGTGCACTGTCCTGTAATGCACAAAGTTTTACCTTGGTGCAGAAGGGAGCACTGGCGACATGCTAACCCTTGTTAAATGGGCTCACCCAGCAGAAGTCTTGGAGAAAAGGGGCAACAAGGTCTTTGATGGCCCTGAGATCTCGAGAGAACAGGGGGCAAGCAAACAAGCCCTTGGACAGCACTTAGGGCACAAAAGGAGGTGGCAGGCAGCAGACCGCACATACAGTTAGGTTGCAAATTGGTAGTCCGTCTTGCAGCCCAGCTGCAGCAGGTCAACACAACAAGGCAGTTAGTTGAAATGGTTGTTGCTCCTGACAGCACAGCAGTCCTCATAGCAATGAGCAGTTTGTAGAGCCAACAGTGTCTGGCTACAAGTCCCAAGCAGCGTCTAAAACATGGGATCAGAGCTCCAGTACATATACTCAAAAATGTCTTTGATGAACGGGTGACTTCAAATGAACCCTCAGAAGTGTGCAACAGTCCCTTGCAGCCCATTCCTGGCTCCAGACGATCACTAGAGGGTAAATCAGCCTTTGAGTGAGGGCAGGACACAGCCTATTCAAATGTAAGTGTGAATCACCTCTCTCCCAGCCCAAGAAGACTATCAGCATGCAGATGAATGCAGATGTATCCCCTGTCACATCCAGCGCCGTCCATTGGGAAAGCTTGGTTGTCATGACTCTTCCAAACATGATAGTTGCAGGGGTTTCCTCTGTGGTTGAGTGAGGGGGTCAAACAGAAACCTCAAATAATAGTGTTCAGTCAGTCGGTCAATCACTTTTATTCGATTTATAAAAAATCACAAAAAGACACAAAATACAGATCATCAAAAGGACAATAAAATACAATATTAAAATACATACTGTCGAGATACAAGTGATGCGGGTAAAAATATCATGTTTGAGATAAGCATATTTCATTAAGTCAATTAAAACAATATTTGTAATTATTTCTTTTGACCTCAAAAAAGTTTCATGGTAAAAAATATATTGCACAAACTTGAAAATAATGCACCAGCACGTTAGTGAGATAATTCAGTTATACTGTTGCCATAACATGCATTAGTGCGCTGCTTGTTCAGACGAACTCCTGCTACTAAAAAACTAGCTACATGGAAAGTAACGCGTGCACTAGCCAAAAGTTGTAAAAACAAGAGCGCTGGCCTGACCTGTGAAAAGCCAGCCTTTCGAAGAATTGGTAAAAGATATTTGTTTCTAATTGATGCATAGTGTTCGCAAAACATAGTAAAATGTAATGTGTCCTGTAATGAAAAATGATTGCAGTCACAAGGACTTGCGTTAACAGGAGTGTCCCACGTAGCATTGGAGGCCAGCATAAAATGTATCAAGTTTAAACGAAATCTGGTTAAAAGAAAACGGTGAAATGGTTTATTTACAAAAACTAAATAGGGTTCAGGTCCTGGAGTGGTAATGAGGGCATAGTTTCTTCTAACTAGCGTTTTTTTCATCTCTATCTCCTCCCGCTCTGTCATAAATTGATTCATTAATGAAAGTTTTATCACCGTGACATCCTCTTTTTTGATACGGTCAGGAGAGTGGAAAAGCTCTGTACGCCCCACATGTGATAACATAGATTTTACATAGGCCAACCATGGGATTCTTTGGGCTCCCTCCAGGGCTAGACAGTCTTTGAGGATCAGATGGTTTAAAGGGATTTCCTCGTTGAGCCAGGTTTTTAACCAACAGATAACAGGGGCAGATTTTATTTGGTCTGTAACAAACCCAATGCCTAACTCTGAGTGTGTAGTGAAAGTGGGAGTAGACTGGGGAACTGAGAGCAGCGTTCTAAGAAATTTGTTTTCCGCCCTCTGAATGGTATCAGGATTTGTGTATCCCCAGATTGAAGACCCATAGGTGGCTATAGCCAAGCATTTGGCTTTATACACTTTAAGAATAGCCTCCATAGGTCTTGACCCGATTCTTTTTACAAAACTCAGGAGGGCTGCAGCAGATCTAGCAACTTCGTTAGTTTTTAACTTGTGTTGGGTGCCCCAGGTTCCGCTGTCGTCAAAAATCACACCCAAGTAAGTGAAGGAAGAGACCCTCAAAACTTCTTTCCCTGTACAAAAAAAGTTATAGATTTCTTGTTCCTGCCTTTTAAACCCACAATCATGACCTGGGATTTTTGGGTGTTTATTTTCAAATCTAGAGAGGTCATGAAATCACCGAAAGAGGCCAGTAATTTGTTGAGGGCCACACCTGTTCGGGCCAAAAGGACTGCGTCATCCGCGTACAGGAGGACCGGGATGTTGGTCTCCCCTGCACGCGGGACGTCAACTGCCGAGGTGATAAGCTCTGGCTCAAGTGCGTTTATATATAAGGTGAAGAGGAGGGGGCAAGGATACATCCTTGCCGCACCCCCCTCTCAGATTTAAAAAAGCTAGTACATCTCCCCTCCCGGGTGACTCTGACAGAGGCCTGTAGTCCTCGGTGGAGATCGGCTAAGAGGCCCACCAATGCTGGCTCAATGCCCATGTCCAAAAGGACCCCCCACAGCCTCGACCTGTTGACCAGGTCAAAGGCTGAGGAGAGGTCCATAAAGGCCATGTACAAGGCCCCCTGTTTCACTATAGTATTTTTACTGATGATCAAGTGCAAATTTAAACATTGATCCAGTGTACTCCTTTTGGACCTGAAACCATACTGGGCATTGGTCATAGTTCCCCTGCCTTCTAGCCATGTTGTTATTCTGCTTAAAATGACTCTGCCCAAGATTTTGACAGCAGAGTCTATTAGGGAGATAGGCCTATAGCAGGTGGGATCGCCCCTTTGACCCTTTTTAAAAATTGGGATGATTATGGACCTAGCCCAAGACTGAGGGAAGTTATTTTCTCTTGCAGAGTTGAAAACATTTGTCAGAATCTTGGCCCAAAATTTAGGTGCGGACTTATATAGGTCCGCAGGAACCCCATCGGGGCCCGGCGCCTTATTCTTAAGTGTTTAATTTATAGCTTTTTCTACTTCTTCCTCTTTGAAAGCTTGAATTGGCTCTAAACGAGGGTGGGGAAAAAGCTCCTGTGTGTGGCCAGAGCTAGGCTGGCTATAGATGTTACCAAAATGGGCAAGCCACAGCTCATCCGGGATGACACATTCTACACCATGGTTTTCCACCCCCGAAAAATAAGGGTGGTTAATCACCTCCCAGAATTTGGAGCTGTCCCGCAAGACTTCATCTGATTGAAGGTCATTCCAAGCTTGTTCTTTAATCTGATTTTTCCGAACATAAATAGCATGTTTATATTTCTTCCTAAGAAGAGCTATATGTGTTCTATTTCTTGGTTTCACCTTCAGTCCTTTTAAGAGGGCGGAGTGGGCCTTGGTGCAGTTTGTGTCAAACCACCGTTTTCCTCTCTGCATCCCTGTTTTTGGTTTGAGCGTTAAGTCAGTATTTACTTGTTGACATATTAAATTAAAAGCCTCAACTATTCTAATATTGGGGGCATCGGGGTCTAAGCAAATACCGACCTCCTCTTCAACCTTTGCCAAAACATCTTTTAAGAAAGTGACCGGAGTCACTTTGGACCATTTCAACCTTCTGCCCTGATCTTTGGTTATCAGGTCAGTTGTGCATTGTATCTCAGAATCTTTAAAATCTAGTAACCCCCCCTGAGCGACCTCCAGTATCAAGGGATTATGGTCGCTGAAAGGAGAGTCTTCTACCCTATATCTTAAAATAAAAGACAAAAAAAAAGGTGATAAAAGAATATAATCTATGACTGACCCTGTGTCTTTCCCTTTGAATGTTGAGGATCTAGGACCTACAGGGCAGCAACTTGATTCGTGAAGATTAAAGGAGGCCAAAAGATTCTCCAAAGCTTCCCCACATTTGGTGTGTTCAAAATGTGTATGGAGCGAAAAAGGTGGGCCTCCATTGTCCTTCAAGTTGCAATCCGAGCGACAAGGATGTATGTTGAAATCACCCATGAGGATGACCTCGAAGCTGTTGTTTGTGGTTCTGTACTTATCCAAGAATTCCCCAAGGTATTCTAGGTGTTGATTTGTGCTGACAATTTGGGGGGAATTATAAAAATTAATAAATAAGATAGTGGGTAAATTAGCCACTAATAGTTCTACTGCTAAACAATGGGGGGAGCCTGGCTCTAGCTGTTTGGCTGTCCCTTTCAAGTTGAGTGAGATGAATAACGATAGACCTCCCTTTGCTCTCCCCGCCACACTTGGTTTAGCTGGGATGCTAAAGTGGGCATACCCATTGAAAGCAAATCTATTAGCTGTGTCTCAGGTTTCTTGGAGGGAGATTATATCAAATGATGAAACGAAGCCCAGCCAATTTTCGTCATGGCTCTTGGATCTAGAGCCGGCAATGTTCCAACTAAGAATTCTACATGCCTTAATTCTAGTTGGATTCGGAGAGGACCTGTTATTAATGTCACTGGGTTTATGTAGTCAATCGGAATCACCCAGGTGTGACAGTGGTGTAAAGCGATTAGACAATGGCAAACCCCCAGTCTGTGTGTCGTCAATGGTTTTAGTGGAAATCATTTTTGGGGGGAGAAGCTGGGGAGTAAGAACAGGAGCTCCACTCTTAGGATACATAGCAAAGTAACAGGGTCCTAATGTAGGTGTATATCTTTTTCCTGCTACCCTCTGGGGCCAAGTGCGTGTCACCTGACTCCCCCTTGACGGGTAGAAATAACCTAGAGGCAGTGGTCTAATGTCATTTTTAGCGATTGGAGACCCATCCCAGAATAATTTTTCGGCGACCTCTCTCTGTGAGAAATTTACAACAATACAATCTCCAGTGATGTTCTTCACCCTCTGTCCTACCCACCCCACCCTTCTAGCCGTGATAATAGAGGGGGATATGTCATGCTCCCCACTTGAATATTGTTTGCACCATTCCCTGGTTTTATCCAGGAGGTCTCTGGTAGACTCTAATTTTGTTCCAAAAGAGGGACCCCGGTAATTACTGCCACAAAAGGGGCAGCTTCTGGTGGAAGGTGCAGCCTAGGGGAACTTGGGTTAAGTATAATATGAGGGGTTTTAGGGCGTGCAGTTGTATTCACAAGTGTCTTCATTGTTGCTGGAATGGGGGTTGGTCGTGTTAATGGGTTTCCAATAGTGGGACTGCCTGCTTTTGGGGCTGGGGTTAGTGACAGATGTTTAAGTGGGACAGACTGGCCTAAGATCCCAGGGCGGTCTACTAAGTAATGTTATTGTTCTCAAGAGGCTTGCTGTCAATTTTATGGAGTCGTTCTAGAGTATGAAAACTATTAATGAGTGAATCTATTTTTTCACACCTCTTTAGTAAGCCAGATAAGCACGTATTCAAGCAGTCAACAATGTCTTTACCAATTTCCTCCAAAATAGGCTCTAATCGAGCAGTAATCAGGTCTTCCAGTTTATCCCCCAAAAGTGAGCAAATGTCATTGACATAATCCTGATTAAGGGAAACATGATTAGATTTCCCCCCACATTTCTTAGACTTCTGTTTAACCGTTTTAGGCAAAGCCTTTGTACTATGGCTCTCGTTGCGCAGTGTCTGAGAATTATGAGATACGAAATTGTGTCCGGGTGACGCCTCAGTCAAGATACCTTCCGTCATAGTCTCTGTGGGCACAAGTGGGGGTGCCGGGGTAGATGGATCATTAGCCTTTCCCAGTTCCAGTTCTTTTTCAGCGTTGGCTATTTTTTGGTTGATAGCACCAACCGCAGAAGTTAGATATGAAATGATTGTGTCCGCCTTACGCAGGACCTTAGCGTCTTTAGCATCTTGCCCCTCATTTCCCAAATGTTTACGCTTACCCATTGATGTGGCTCAGAGGGGTAGCCCTGCCCGGCCTCTTCTGGCCCCTCATGGCCACAGATGGCCCGCCCTCTGCCCGGGCTCGGCCCGGCATCGCCCGCGCGCGTCCCGCAACGCGGGAGGAGCGTGGTGTCTTTATGCGCCTCCGGGCGCTGTCGAGCGGCGCTGCAGCGGCGTCCCCGAGTTGCTGCAAAGGACCCTGGGGGATGTAGTGGGCAGGCTCTCTGGATGCTCCTCCCACTCGGCGGCCGCGATGGCAGAAGCGGTGGCGGGGGAGAGCAAAGTGAGAGGTGATGGTGAGCTGAGTCCAACAGGTATGAGATGGCCTCCCAAGCGTTTGTCTGGCCCCCGCTCCTCAGCAGGAGCGTGGTGTCTTTATGCGCCTCCGGGCGCTGTCGAGCGACGCTGCAGCGGCATCCCCGAGCCGCTGCAAAGGACCCTGGGGGATGTAGGCGGCAGGCTCTCTGGATGCTCCCCCCACTCGGCGGCCGCGATGGCTTAAGCGGCGGCGGGGGAGAGCAAAGTGAGAGGTGATGGTGAGCTGAGTCCAACAGGTATGAAATGGCCTCCCAAGGGTTTGTCTGGCCCCCCACCTTCGAGGTCGAACTTCCCCAATGTAGAATGCAGAACAGCTTTCTTTGGAGTACGCATGAGGCGTTCTACCAGACCATTGGCCTGGGGTCAAAGAGGAGTGCTTTTTTGATGCTTTATATTGAGGTGATTTAGAACGTTTTTGAATTCTCGAATATTAAAAGGTGGGTCGTTGTCAGATTTTAAGATTGCAGGGACAAGTCATGTCGCAAAGATGGCATCTAGGTTTTGAATAACCCTGCTCATGTGTAGTGGATGAAAGGTCTTCTACCAATGGAAAATGGGAGTATTGATCAACAATAACTAGAAGATAATGTCCATTATCCAGAGGGCCATAAAAGAATCAATAGCAATTCTCTCCCAAGCATGATGGGGCAATTCTGTCATAATCAAAGGTTGCTGACTAACTTGAGATGAAAGACAGTTGCATATGTGACAAGTCTTCAATTCTTTTTTGACCCTTTTGTCAAGATACGGAAACCAGACTCGATCACGGAGAGCTCTCTTAGTGGCAACTATTCCTCGATCTCCTTCTTGGGCAAATTCAACTACTTGTTGTCAGAGACTTTGGTGAATAACAATCCGTGTACCTTGCAGAATGAGGCCTTCCTGCGTTACTGAAATTTCATCTCACATTTCTGAACTTCATATACTCGCTGTCATTAGTGAGAGGTCTAGAATACTGGTTCCACAACTTTTAATCTTGACATGCCACTACCTTGGCTTGTGGCAATTTGCTCTAAAGACATGGCAGATGGTGTACTCGATTTCACAATAAATTGGATGTAATCCTCCACTGTCTTACATGGGGTACCAGGGCATAATCAGCCAGTTTCTGATCTTTCCCTGGACGATGAAGAATCATTTAGTTGAATTCTTGTGACCTCAAACCCCAATGCTCAATTCGAGGAGGCATTTTTGCTGTGGGATTCCCAAATACCATTAACAATGCTTGGGGATCAGCCACTAATGTGAAGGGCTTTCCATACACAAACACATGGAAATTATTCACAAGCCCAAACCAGTGCCACACTTTCTTTCCCAGGGTGCGAGTAAGCACGTTCAGTTTGTGATTGGCTCTTATTGCATGTACCACGATATGTCTCTAGGCATTTTGCGGTCCCTTGTGCTGTGCAAGGACTGCGCCTAACCCGACAGGGCTAGCATCAACTACAATCTCTGTATGGCGTTTGGGATCAAAATCGGGCATTTCAATGGCGCTCTCAATGGCTTGTTTGATTTTTTGGACGCTCTTCTCACACTCATGTGACCAATGAAAAGACACATACTTTTTGGTTAGTTCTGGGGCAATGACCATAGCAAAGTCTTGTATGTATCTTGAACAGTAATTGACTGTTCCAAGAAATAACTGTATCATATAAATGCCTTGTGGGGGATTTGCAGTAGACAATGCTTGCACGCTAGCTGGATCAGGTTTCATACCCCCATCACAAAAGACATGGCTGAAGAATGTCAAGCTTTTCTTGTGGAATTCACATTTTTCAGCATTCAGAGTTAAGGCTGCATCATTCAGCAAACGACATACTTGCATGAGTGTTTTGTAATGCTCTTTCTGTGCAGCCCCACAATACCAATATATCACTACAGTTAAATGCATTTACTACATGCTATATGATAAGGCAAATGACGACTTGGAAAAGTTCTGCAGCAGAGGATATACCAAAACTCAATCGCTTGTAGCAAAACAAACCAATATGCGTAGAAAAGGTTGCAACGTATCTGGATTTTTCTTCAAGTTCCAATTGGTAAGATCCTTTATTTAGGTTGAGTCGAGTGAAGAACTCTGCGCCATTCAATTGAGTTATTATATCAGCAATGTGCGGACTATGAGGCTTCTCTCGCTCATTTGTCTTGTTGGCCTGACGCATGTCAACACTTATGCGTACAGCTCCTTTCCGGTCTCTTTTAGGCACTGTTACAATGGGAGAAAGCCATGGTGTCGGACCAATGGAGCATTCAATGATGCCATGTATAAGTAAAAAATGAAGTTCCTTTTCAACAGCTTCTTGCAAGTGAAATGCAACTCGTCTATGTTTTTGATGAAAATTCTCATTTATGTGTAACCTTACTTTCATTGTTTGACTTTTCCCGAACCATGAAATAATGAAGGAAATTGACTTACAATTTCACGATGAGCATTCATAGTGTAGTTCACTGATATCAGTCCCATATCAGCAGCACTATGGAAACTCAGCAAACACTTGAAGCTGTTCCTTGAAGTACATGAATCGGCGCATTCACCACAGTTTTCTTAAGTTTCATCGTGGCTACAATTTTTTTATTTGACTTTTGAAGGGCGTTGAGGCAGCCCATGAGTATACTTTAGTCTTTGAATTCATAAGTTGTGGTACCGGAGATAATTCGCGATAAATCTCCAGCGGCATAATATTTATCGACGCACAGCTGTCTTCATGCTGAATTGTCTTCATTTTGGATTTTTTCTCACATTCGACTAGCCCCATATGTGCATGCCTTTTTGAAGTAAACATCAATATTGCACAATTGTCATGATCCCTTTCATTGCAAACATACACGGAGGAATTCTTTCTCGATGATTTAGACATGATTATCAACTTCATTTTGTGTCGATTTGCCTCAATTGGTGTGACCGCTTAGCCTTGTGGGAGTATGTCTAATGTCACTGATGTAGCGTTTGGTCGGCCATTTTGTCTTCACGCTGCAACACACTTACTTTTATCTTCGCGTTGCAAGTCGTCACGAAATGATTCGCTTTACCACAGTCTATGCATATCTGTCCAATGGCGGGACATTTACCTTCGTGTGGAAATGACAGTCCGTATCTGTAACACGTTTTGTTCTTCTGTGGAGACAGGACATTGTGTCCCTCGGCCTTGTACCGTGGCTTACTTTTCGTGCTCATGACCGACGCACTTTGGGCACCTACGGCCTCCATGTCAGTCACTTGGCGATAAGTACGCTTGTCAGCGCAAGCAGCCTTGAGGACTTGATACAAGCTCAGTTTCCATCAGCATTCGTCGTTGAAATGCTTACGACAGACATACATTGATCACTCTGAGGAGGGTAGCCTCCTCATCATAAATTAATTGAATTTACAGTGCTTTACCAAACATCCAGTCTTTCAACAAACTCATCAATGGTCTTACCTGGTCTCTGGATGAAGATATATCTTTTATAATTCACATTTGGCACTGGCCTAAACCTGACATTAAAGGCCTTTTCAATTTGATCATATGTCTTTTCACCTTCTTGTAAATTCTTTTTCATGGCTTCTTTCCTCCTTCACCAGATATGTTTCTCAAGATACTTTATACTCTTTTTCATCTATTGCATCTATGAACTCTTCAAAAGTCTCTATCCATCCATCTATCGCTATTATTCAGTTTTTTTGCAATATCAAACGCAGTTGGAGGTTTTAAGAATGCAGCAGCTGTGTATACATTGGAGGACAGTAGTGGTCTCTCAGGCACTCCCTGTGGATCTTGATCAGACAGAGCTTCTCTAGCGCCTCGTGATGTGCTGGCTTCGGGGTCAGCCTTATTGACTTTTGGAGCTTGGATCTCGCCCTGGCTCTCCATCAGAGCACTGTATGTTATGGCTGTCTAAGGAGTTGTTCGGGGTGTCTTAGGCAGCAGCTTTGGTTGTGGGCCGCTTCGTCTGGGGAAACTCGTCACAACCCAACCCGACCCTCTTTCTGGGTCTGCTCTCCGGCATGTTGTGAGACAATGATTTGTTGATGGTTTAGAGAAGGAGATAAATCTTTGTACACTACAAGTACATGAAAGCAGACAACACTGGTCGATTTTGTGCTGAAATGTTTCTTCACAAACACCTGGTTAATCTCTGCTTCATAGCATGTGAATTTCAGTGTAATGTGAACTGAACTATTTCTGTGTGCTTTTCTTCTCCACCTTTAGTTTTCTTACTCCACATAGCATAATCGTATTAATTTGCGTAATGGCGCCATATATTCTATTAGAAGCTGTTTCGTTCAGTTCCTGTCCAGCGACATGTAGACTTTTAGTGTCGCTGTCTTTATCTTTAAGCATTTTATGCAGGCTGGCATTGTGCTGAGACTCCACCAGTGCCAGCATTGATTCTGCACTTCAACTGAGGCACATGTGGCATGCACGAGCAGTGTGCTGGACCACGGCAAACTCTCTGGAAGAGCTCTTTTAGTGTACGGGCTTTGCATCCCCTATCTTGTCACCAGTTATAGCTTCCTTCCAGCCCAGGTACTCACCAATAACCAAGCCACACATGGAGAGTAGTTGAACACATCTTGATTACACTGCCTGTACGCCAGAACTCAACATTCTACACCGGCCTTTAACTCATCTCTCCAGCGCTTACGTCCCTACCGATGATATACCTTGGAAGTCACTCATGAAGGATCGAATTTGTTTCAGTTAGCCTTAGGACACTCTCCTGTTGTATGCCACTGTGAACCCATGTGCCACAGTGCTAAAGTGCACAGAGTTCTAAAATCAATACCACCATGTCAGAGCTTATGGCAAAAAGTTCAGGGGCGAACCTGCCAAAAGGGCCAAGTCCAACACAGATGAAAAGTGGGTGGAATCTAGGGAAGAGCGAGTGCTGCACTCAGCTTTAAAGTTACAACATAAACCTTAACCGGCACGGCTGAAGCAGCGAAAGGAGAGGGGGTTGTTTGTAGTGTAGCTTCTGGTGTATGCGGCAGCAGGGGGGTAGGGTTGATGAAGCAATGAGAAAAAAATGTGAGTAGACTGACAGCAACATACTGGTTACCTTGGACTTCTGTGCATTATATATAGGGCTCCCGGTTTTATGGTATTTATTTTTTTGCCATTTCCGTCTGTATTTATCCATATTTATTTTTGGGGCATTTTTTCTGTATTTATCCACGTTTATTTTTGCCACAAGCAAAAGACGACGCTACAGCTAGTATTTTTCCACATTTATTTAAATTGACAAAGCACACATGCGCTCACTTAAACTAGCGATTTGTTGCGGCTTTAGTAGTGCTTTAAATGGTCTGGTACTGAGTAATATGAAAAGGAGAGTACCTGTGCTTCTCATTTCTGCTATAAAAACACTTTAGCATAGTGAATGGGTCAAAATATGTGTAGAATGACGTGTTGAGAAAACAAAGCAAGATTAATACCAACGTGTGTACATTGACGTGGAAAGGGGAGGTTGGGATTAAGAAGGAGATCTGTGGTTTCTAAATATTCCATCTCTGAAGATCATCCTTTGGTAAACTAATACCTGTTGCTCGATATTCAGTGGATGAGTCAGTCTTGGATAGGATGGCTGTGGCCATGAGAGGGGCCGTAGCCACTTATTCAGGAGATATAACCCAGCTGGGTGGTCTGTGTCTGAAAGCGTAAAGGAACCCGATGAGGCTGGCCCTCTGATGGCTGTTAAGAATAAAGTAAGTCAGAGTATCCATTTTTTTAACCCCTTCCACACTCATGACGAGCTGGGCTCGTCATGGTGTAGCCTCCTCGCACGCTCATGACGAGCCCAGCTCGTCATGAAACAATGGGATTCACGATTTACCAGCACAGCAGGGGAATATGCTCAGCAGCAATGAGGTTAATATCCCCATTTTAGGATGTGAGCAGGATAGAGTGGAATAATTTGTATAAACAACGCAAAAAAGAAAGTGACAGGCTCGTAAATCCTGAACAGTGTCCACGTCTCCCAGAGTAGCGCACCTGTGCAATAAAACAAAGGGCTCAGCAGTTGTTCGAAATAAAATCAGCCAGAGTTGTCACATTCCCGCTTTATAATATGGCACAAATAGGAGTCTAATAATTTACACTGACAGCTCGAGGAAGACGGTGGCAAATCCATAAATACTGAACTGCGCCTCTACCTCCCAGAATATGCACACCTGTGCTATAACCTCAGGACCTCAATTCTGCTTCCCAGTTTTACCACTGCATAACTCGTTTACAGTTTGTTAAGTGTACAAATGCTCACCTCGGCAAAAGCCATTAAAACTACCTTGAAATTTTGTCTGAAGTAATGTGCTACCAGCAACAGAGGGGGCGCTCTACACAAAAGACCCCGTGTCAGCCCTACACAAGCTATTGGTGACCCTGCGAGCAGAATGAACCTGGACTTATTTCTCCGTGTTTGAAAACGACCCTTCTGCCTTCCTTGTTCCAGCAGGGATCTCTCAGACTGCGTCACTGCTCCGTCACACCCCTGCAATCGGATTTGAATGCTCTCAAGTGGCTTTCGAGGACAGAGCTTTGTGTGTGCCTCACGCAGCTGTCTTGTTAATTTCTATGTGAAAATTGGCTTGTAATGAAAGTCCTTACTGGAAATAACCATTCAGTGGCGGCTGGTGACATTTCAAAGTGGTGAGGCACAGGAGTTGGGGATTAATTTGTGTGTAGCGCACAAGTCCGGGCGACATAAGGGAGTTCAACGCAAGCATCATTCACTAAATCATTCCCCCAGTAATTCATCCATGTTTCCATCATCTACTGACTGCATACATCTGTTCATGCATACATATATACATACATACATCCTTCTAGACTCTCCCATTCAGGCATCCACCCTTCTATCCATCTATGTATCCATTCACTGGAAAATCATTGATTTATTTGTTCATCATATGGAGCATTCATCCATTCATGTATACATCCACTAATTTTTTCGGACTTACTCTCCTGTAAGTCTTTGCCCACCCATCCATCTACGTATCCTTTCACCACTGGTGAATCACCAGAACATCCAACCATCCATCCATCTTGATAAAAATGCATTTGCTTGACTGTATTTGAATCACGTTTTCTGTTCACATAATGTTTTGGAGGGGAGTCATTAACAGTAATTCCGTCTCTGTCTACATCAAGGCTGGATGGACATGCCTTTCTTTTTTTTAAAAAAACCTTTATTTTGGAAAAAGAATACAGATACAGACCTACAACCACCAAGGCCGGTCAGTCATACGAAATAGCGAGAACAGATCAGTACACAGCTCATCAGCCGACAACCCGAGGGTCCGGCAGCGTAACAGCATGGTGTGAATCAGAGCATATGGCAGATGAGGATAAATAAAAGGTTTTATGTTTTATTATATACAAACAACAAGAAAAAAAAACCATAAGAAAAAGAATCGAGGCAAAATTATCAGTATAAGGACTGCTACGTGCGGTAGGGGGGAGACAACGAAGAGCAAGCATCAAAAAATCATGGAGGTGGGGAGCGGGGACCAAGAGTGAGCAGTACTTCACATAGAACAGAAAATCAAAGTACTGGAACGTACAGTCAAGGAGATCTCGGAATGTCAGGGGGCTCAGCAAAGGGAGGGTCACAAGTCTCTCCACGGTACGAGTTCCACTGACCCCAAATCCTCCCCCACTTCTTGGGCCTACCTCGGGAGATGTACACAATTTTTTCTCTAAACATGCACCAGTCCATGTTCTCCTCCCAGGTCGAGACCAATGGTGCCCTATGAGACCCCCAGAGTTGAGCGATATCTCTCTTTGCAATCATGTTGCCCAGCGTGACCCATTGAGTCTGAGCAATGGTACAGTCATTCGGTTCCCAAATATTCAGCAAACAGCGTCTGGCCTCGGGGAGTAGCCCGACACCCGTCACCTCTCCCATCACCGCATGCACTCGATTCCAGAAAACCACTACCGCCGGGCATTCCCATATAATGTGGAGGAAGGTAGCAAGCAAACCACATCCACGCCGACATAACCCATCCACAGAATAACCCATGTGGATCAATCGTGGACCCGTGACATAGATACGATGTAGAATCTTCAGCTGCACCAGTCGGAGACGCGCCGGAATAGCGACTTCTTTTGGGGAGGATATTGCAGCCTGCCAGTCTTCATCGTCTAATTCCAGACCGTCACCAGTCCATGCCTCTCGTAGCTGTATAAGAAGGTCCGAACGGGCATTAATAAGTTTTTTATATATGAGGGAGATAGTGCTGTCAGGGACATGCCCATCCAGCACTCTATCTTCCAGGGGAGAAGACTCAGGGATCGAAGTACCAGCAGGGAAGACCGAAGCAAGTGCATGGCGGACCTGAAGATATCGGAAATATTCCCTATCACTCAGCTTATATTCCCGTTTTAGCTCATCAAAAGTTTTGACTCTGTCAGTGGCCCAAAGATCACCCACTTTGCTAATACCGATAAGGTCCCATCTATCGAATCCCTTCGAGGACCACAGACCACCCAATCTCTCAGCTGCATACAGGGGAGTCGCCCTAGTCGGTTTATCAGTCCAGCCCGTGGCCGATGTTGCACTATCCCATACACGTAGTGCCACCGTAGTGGGGCCCGACAGACTCCTCCTGGCGGTCCTGGAGTAGAGCGCTCTATTATAATCGCCCCCCGGTAGTTCCCACCTATCCATATCATAAGCGGGATTAGGAACAGGACCATACATGGCATGGTTAATAGCACTCAACTGAGACGCCCAATAATAGCATTTGACATCCGGCAAAGCTATACCACTGTCATACCAGGGCAAAGTCAATTTCGCCAACGCTATGCGCGGCCGCCCGCCCCAAACCAATTTCCTCTGGAGGCCCTCGATTTCACGGAAATAGCCAGCCGGAACCAGATCGAGCGTGTTCTGGATGGCGTATAGGAATCGGGGAAGAGACATCATTTTAAACAAGGCCGCTCTCCCCAAAGGAGACAGAGGCAATCCACACCACGCCGCTACATCCGACCGAAGTCGGGCAAGCGGAGGCAGTAGATTCCGCTCAAATCGTACCTTGGGGTCCATAGAAATGTAGATCCCCAAGTACTTGAAACCAACACTGGAGACAGGTATAGGGCAGAAACGGGGCAAAGAAGGTTGTCCACCTGTAAGTGGGTAAATACAGGATTTAGCCCAGTTGATAACCAAACCAGAGTTCTTCCCGAAAGAGCTCAGGACGTCAAACAGAACACCTAATAACTTACGGGGAGAAGTAAGGTACAATAGTATATCATCGGCATAAAGCGACACCCGATCCTCGAAGGTAGGGGACCACCGTATGCCCCTGAGCGAGGGCTCCCAGCGGAGCCACGCGGCAAAGGGTTCAAGAGCAAGCGCAAAAAGGAGAGGCGACAGAGGGCAGCCCTGCCTCGTGCCACGCCAGAGGACAAAAGGGTCCGAGGCCCTTCCGTTAACCACCACCTGTGCCAGCGGTTGCTCATATAAAAGCCTAACCCACCCGATAAACTTAGGACCAAAGCCAAACTTGGCAAGGGCAGCCCACAAATAAGGCCATTCCACCGTGTCGAAAGCCATCGAGGCGTCAAGGGAGACCAAGATGGCCGGTTCCCCAAGAGACCCTGCCCTCGCCAAGGCACCGTGAAGACGTCGAAGATTGAGTGAGGTATTACGGTGGGGGATAAACCCGGACTGATCAGGGTGTACCAAATCGCCAATCACCGTAACCATTCGGCTCGCCAAGATCTTAGCAAGAACCTTAGGCTCCACATTCAAAAGCGAGATCGGCCGATATGACGAACAGTGTTCCTGAGGCTTTCCATCCTTGTGGATGACCACAATGGATGCCAGTCTCTGATCCCGGGGAAGAAGCCCGAGATCTCGCGACGCCAAGAACGTCCGACGAAGGTATGGCACCATTTTGTTGGGGCACAGCTTATACAGCTCGACTGGTATACCGTTCGGGCCCGAAGCCTTACCCGAGCGAAGTGCACGGATAGCGAGCGCTACTTCATCGGTAGAGAAATCCGCCTCCATAAGCTCCCTGTCCGAGTCCGACAGACTAGGCAACATTTATATCTCGGAGCAACAGGTGCGAATCCTCCTCAGGTCTGTCCGAGACCGGCGCGTAAACCTTCTGAAAGTGCTGGGCAAAGACCTCTACTATCTCGACCGGGTCCACCACTCGCACGCCATCCACTCGTTCAATAACTGGCACCACCCGATTCAATCTATCCCTTCTGTCAAGCCAAGCAATCAATTTCCCCGCCTTGTCACCCACATCATACAGGCGCCCCTGCTGCTCACGATTCATCGCCTTAGCCGCATCAGTCACCAGAGCTCTGTATTCAGACTGTTTAAGCGCCAAGGAGTGCAAGCTATCAGGCGTAGTTTCAGACTCCATCCGCTCCTCCAACTCAGAGATATCGTTTTCCAGACGTACCACTTCCATAGTTCTGCGCCTCCTCTCGCTAGTAATCAAAGAGAGAGTCTGACCCCGGATCACAGTTTTATATGCCTCCCATAAAGAAACAGGGGAGGATACTGACCCTTCATTCTCAGCAAAGTAGTAATCCATACATTTAACCACTTCCGTACCAATGTTGGGGTTACGAAGATGCCACGGATTAATAGGAGCGATCCGACCCCCGGACTCCAGCCGCACGTCAATAGTGAGCCAGAGTGGGGAGTGGTCCGAAATCCCCCTAGCCAAATGTCTAATTTCCCTCACTGAGACCATCTGTGCCGCTGGTATAAGGATGTAATCGAGTCTTGAGAGACTACCATGAGCCCCTGAATAAAAGGTGTATTGGAGCTGTCCAGGATGGAGTTGTCTCCAACAATCCGCTAATCCCAATGTGTCCAAGAAATTCCCCAGCCATAACTGCGATGTGGGGAGGGTTCTACGAGGGCTACGATCCTCCTCTCCACTGACGACCGAATTAAAGTCGCCACCCACTACCAGCAAACCATCGGGGAGTCCCAGGACCACCCCGCCCAAATCAGAAAACGTGGTGGACTGAAGACCAGGGGGAACATACACAGACAAAATGGAGATCGTCTTCCCCTCACATCGACCCACGACAGCGGCATAGCGGCCCCTATCATCTAGCACCTTGTCATCCACTTCGAGGGGGAGGGAGTTTCTAACCAGGATACCCGCCCCTCTCGACCCAGTGGTGAATCCAGAGTGGGCCACCAAGCGGTAGCCTCGTCTATTCAGTGCGTGGCAGGTATTCCCTACAAGATGCGTCTCCTGTAGTAAAACGATATCCGGGGAGTGTCGCTTCAAATATTGCAAAACTATCCCCCGTTTTATCCTATCCCCAAGACCATTAACGTTCCAGCTCAGCACCCTCAGCCCCCTACCCCCATCCCATACAAGAACAAACAGTCCTCCCCGCCACAAAACAGGCACAAAGGATAAAATAGCGACCAAATCGTAGCCTCGAAACAAGCAAACAAGAAAAGACCCCCCCACCACCCCCAAGGAACCCTCAACACACAACCCCCCACCCTGCTCCCTGCGGTAGACCAAAAAGCCACCCCAACTTGCAGTGTGCCTGTCGCCCCATTAAACTAACCTACACGAAGAGAGAAAAACTTCCCCAGAGGAGGAAGTGTCCCGAATCCCCCCACCCCCGGGTATCTACAACGTATAAACATCGCTATCACAGAGCCACTGCAAAGCGTCCAAAAATTGGCTCGTCGGCACTGACTCACTACTCCTGTTCTTCCAAGCCGCCTTCGGCGCCCCTCGAACTCTCCGGGCTGGTGTGTTGTGTCGGCAGGTTGTCCAGCCAGTCACTGGCCACCTCGGGGCAATCAAAGAAAAATGCACGTTCATTATGTTCAATCCTCAGGCGAGCCGGAAAAAGCATGGCGTATTTCAGTCCCATGTCCTTGAGACGTATTTTCACCCCCGTAAAGCCCATACGTTGCTTCTGCACCGCCTGCGTGAAGTCCGGATAGAAACTGATCGACACATTTTCAAACTTAGTGGGACCATTAGTACGGGAGGCCTGCAGGATCGCGTCTCTGTCTCGGAAATTAAAAATTCTGGCTATTATAGGCCTCGGAGCGGCACCAAGCTTGGGCTTCCCACCTGGAATTCTATGAGCACGCTCCACCGCAAAAAGATTACTAAGGCCCTTTGGTGCCAAGTGGTTCCGGATAAGGTCCTCCACCAAAAGGTCCGTAGGCAAGTCTGTAGAGTTCTCCGGAACACCTACGATGCGGACGTTATTGCGTCTGGCCCGGCTCTCGAAATCATCCAGCCGACGGGCGAACGAGTCTCTGGCCATGCGAAGATCGCGGACCTCGGTCTGAAGATCCGAGACATCCGCAGTCAGGCTCGCTGTTTTGATGTCCAGGGACTTGACCCGTTCCAGCTTAGTGGCCAGAGTTTCATACTGCCGACCCATCGCAGTCTGGATACTGGCAATGGCGCCCATGACATCCTTTAGAGTCGGCTCTTCAGTCGCAGGAGTATCGTCACCAGTCTCCCCGAGGGCCTTGCTCGGTCCACCTGGGGATCCCTTCGGGCGAGTAAAGCGATCTATAGTCTGGGCCTGAACAGCCCCTCCTCGATTCGGGCCTCTGGTGTTGCGCCTCTCAGCGTCCGTCCTGCCCGTCATGGTGGGCGACGAGCTCCGACAGGACCTCTGGGATCTGGTCAAAATGATTCCCTCTATGGCAAGCCTGTTGAGTCGAGAGGTCGAGGAACGACAGCCAGAGTGGAAGTGACGACTAGACCAGGGCAGTAGTATCAATCAGCAACGAGTTGGCGTCAACAATGACCAAAATCGAAACCGAAAGTACCACAGGGGCAGCGGATGCATCTCTCCAGCCGTTGTTGTTCAATTGCCACCTGGGTACCTCGGGAACTCAAGCCCTCGGATAGCCTCTGCCATAGGCCTCAGATTACGAGGTGCAGCAAGTCCCGTTCCCAGCGGCCAAATCGAGTTTTAGAAAAAGTTTTTAATATCAGCAGGGCATCAGCAAAAAATACCCGTCGTCCAAATCAGGATTTGTTTCAGGATAGATGAGGGTGGCGGAAGGGGTCTCGGGAGCCCTCTGCTCACGCGTCCATCTTGGATCCGCACGTAGCTCCTCCTCCGGACATGCCTTTCTTAACATAAAGTAATTCAGGTTAACAAGGGGCATATTAAACTGTTTTCTATTCTTACACACAGAATAGGTTCAACTTTGCAAGAGAAAGATTGACTGTGACTGAATGCACACTGCAAATGGTGAGCCTAACGCGGCCCTGTTATTAATTCCGATTTGCAATTAACTGAAGACAGATATTTACTAATCTGCTCCAAAAAAAGTTTGCTCTTCCAATTTTTCAGAAACAAGCTAACTTGAGCATTCTTAATATTTAACATATTAAGGGGCCTATTTCTAGTTTTATTTTTCAAGTGCTTAGCACCTGAATCAAACAGCTCATTACAACCCTGCTCCCTCCTGCCCCCTTCCTCTATATTTCCGAATGATCACACTTGCCTCCTGGGATATTTGCTGCCAGCCATCCTTCTGATCACGTCTGCTTCGCCTTGGCATGGAGGAGAGGTCAGGTGGATTTTGAGACTGTGGCTCGGTCTGTGCTCTGTGGCCTCCGTTTCACCTGCGCACCCCTGCTCCACACCCTGGACTCCGCAGCTGCCATTTCACATTTAATAACAGTATGTATGCACATATGGAGGCCACGCACGGCATCTTATAGGAGGAGGTTTTTCAGTATAAAAAAGGTAATTTTTTCCTAACGGAGCTTCTCTTTCATTCCAACAAAGAAAGACAAATGTACGTTTATTTTACGTGACATTGACAAATCCATGAGTCCAAATGCATGAGTGCTAAGCACTTCATTTCCCTCTTTGCTCAGTAGAAATACAAGGCCACGTTTCTATTTTTTTATACAGAATCAATATTCTGAATGGAAACAAAATACTATCTGACATTAAAATACCCCTAAAGGCATCAGTGGGCAGAGCTGAGCAACTGTATGGGACCAGGGACAGGAGGTGTCAGGGGCGCTGGAGGAGGCTATGTCACGGGGTGAAAGAACCATTAAGCCTCTTTAACAAGTAAATGGTCTTTCAAAAGACCTGTGAAGTACTTGGGTGCGGCTGTGTGTGTGCCCGGGAAGGAATTTCCAGCAGCAGGAAGGGGGCGTGGGGAGATAACTCTGTATTCGAGACAACAGAGCGGCCACATCTGCTAGTATTTTGCCGTTTTTACTTATAAATACAAAGGAAAAATTGTTTTCCGTCTGTATTTATATGTAAAAATCCGTTTAAATGGAAAACCGGGAGCCCTAATTATATACTAGTATCCCCAAGCCTGGGGGGATTGCCGCCAAACAGCACTTTTTTTAAACGGAGACGCCACTCTACTTGAGCATTCTGGAATGCTAATAGATTTGATTACTGTTGTTTTGGCTAACAATGACTTTATCGGGAATAGTATGATTTTACAGCAAGTTGCAATAACTTAGCATGGCCAGATTATCAGGCACAATCTGTTTTAGGATTTCACCATATGCACTTGGCTCTTCACAGGGTATCCTTCAGGATCACAACGGTGTTCTTCTTGTTCTATCTGGTGGTGGTGACTTAACAGCTGCATCTTTTATCCCTATGTCATTGTTACAATTGTGTAAGATACTTTCTATATCCTCTTGCAGCCTTGAAAAAGTCTCTATGACATGTGACGGCTGCCTGTCTGTAATGGATTTTACGTTTCCAACGCAAGAAAGGTGAATAATTGTGGAAACAATAAATCACAACAAACATCTCTGATCTTGCAGTACTTCTTTACGGGCCACAAGGCATGGCCATTGGACTACGCTGAGTGCTTCAGTATTCCTCTGCTCATTTGGAAGCGAGGTGTTGGCAGGATAGGCCTCTTTGCCTTAACGAGAGGGAGCAGCTGTCACTTATCACAGTTGCACATTACAAAGGCTCTGCATGAGCACTCTCACAAAGGAGTTATCACTGGTCTTTTGTGACTCCAGACAAGCTGGACCCAGGGCAAGGAGGAAGGGGATGCCTGACATGTCATGGCGGTGGAACCCTCTAGAAACTCCTACTAGTGGGTGCCAGGTATAAATATTGGACTCCAGACCGCAAAAGAATAAACAAGGTCCCAGTGCCACCCACTGTCCCTTCTAATACTTCATGCCAGTAAAAACAACTCTCAACAAAGTCCCAAAAATTATAGTGTCAGAGACAATTTACATCAATGACACCTAGTGACCCCTCCTAACATATCTCACCATTAAAATGAACTCTCAACGAAGTTCCACAATGCTAAAGTGCAAGATGTTATCTTGCGAGTATACTGTGTCTTATCATATCTACACTGTTATTCTAAGCCTACATGGTGATTGTTTTGCCCATCTTATTCCAATATTATCTTGTGCATATACTGTTATCTCAAGTTGATGCTGCTTCCTATCCTACCATGTGCCTATAGCAGTGACCCATCCTTTGTGATGTCTACTAGTCTATGCTGATATTGATATACTACCTATGATGTGGGTGTTTAACTTGTATATATGCCCTTGAATATAAAGGACATTTCTGCAGACTGACCACTAAGCTCCATCACAACCTCCAGCCCCTAGATACCGTGGCCACTAAGAACCCAGTGACATCAACAGACCCACCTGCGCTTTTCGGTATTCAAGGCCCCCTTTTCCTCCAACGGATCCTACCAGATCGCCTTGGTGACCTTTTTCACACGCCTCTGACACTCGCATCCCCCTCTTCCAAAGAGGTGCCCACCAACCGTCCACTGAAGGACCCAAAGTTATGATCAGGCGGCCATCTCAGCTGTTGGAGGCTGCCTCTTGACCACTATGCACACCTCTGAATGCTTCTCCTGAAACAACTTCTGAGAATCACTTCAACTTCGGGAGGGTGGAAAGATACGCCCCCATGTCCTAAAGATTACTAGAGATCTACTTGCATTACAATATTATGTGTCCTAAATATTACAACAATTGACATTTTAGAAATACATGTACTAAGAATACCTCATATCATTTAGTACAGTGGATTGTACGTAGCAAACAGACTGGTTGTAGAATATATAGCTATTATCCTATACTGCTTTCGGCCCGGAAACGTTGTACAGATGTGGCAGGGTCGCGTCATGATGCTGCTGGTGAGAGCTGCCAGAAGATGCTTCAATGGCATGGCCCTCTGTACATGCCAATGTCCCCTCCACCCCAAGCCGTCCTTCCAGTACCTTAGGTGCCAACTTTACAGTCGACAGTGAAGTTTCTGGTCGGCAGCAGTAGACATGAGCACTTTAGCTGAAACGGCTGCTACCATTATGCAAAGGGGAGGTGGTGAAGGCAAGAAAATGAAGAAATTTGCTTTTATAAATAACAAGTAAGAAGAGGCAAGCAGTGATGAGAGAGACAGTGAGGAACTGGCTCTCTTACTTTGAAGTCAGAGAAAGAACAGGCTGTTTAGGGGAACCATCATCTGACATTTGATCTCAGTCTGTGAATGAACAGCAAATGTGACGAGATATGAACAAGAATTACAGACATTTTACAAAAAAGCTTGGAGCGAGTGAAAAAAGTGCGCATATGAAGTGCACTTAGACAAAGAAAAAAGAAAAAGTGCCTAAAGCAGTTGATAATATGGGACCATTGCAAGGATACAAGTAACGGGACGGTGCTCCATGGGAGGGAACAATCTACGAAAAGGAGGGACAAGTAGGAAAGATTAGCCATTTGGAAGCAAGGCTGTTTAAAGGAGATTCGAAGAAACAAATAAAAAGCAATGGGTGGGCAGTAAGCCCACAAAGTTAAGTGCTAAAAAAGAAGAATTGTGCTGATGTTTCAGACTATATAAGAATTAGTACAAATTAAGCACATTTGTTTTGTATTACTGAAGTGTGGAGAAAAATATTTGAATAAGATTGAAACACATTAATACACTAGGGGATGACATTTGCAAACATTATCATTTATGTTCAGTAAAACCATATTTCGGTGTAAATGTAATGATCATTTCAATTGAAAATGTTTTGTCTGTAATGGCAGTGCGCTACCACACCAAGTATAGTCCACACTACGCCACTCAACCCCACACCACTCCACTCCAATCTATGCCACTCACTCCATGAAACAACACTCCACTCCACGCTCCTCTACTCCACACCACTTACCCCACTCCAATCCACCCCATTCCACTCCAATCTATCCCACTCCACTCCAAAGTACCCCAATCCATCCCACTCCAATTCACCCCATTCCAATCTATCCATTCCCAATTTAACCACCGCAATCTACCCCACTCTAACTCAATCTACCCCACTCCAATCTACCCTAATACACTCAATCTAACCCAAACAACCCCACCACACTCCAATCTACCCCACTCCACCCCAATCTACCGCACTCCACTCAGATTTACCCCACTCTGCTCCAATATCTACCCCTCTTCACTTCAATCTACCCCAACTGCAATCTATCCAACTCATCTACACTCCTATACCCACTCCAAACTACCACAATCTACTCACTCCAAACTACCACAATCTACCCAACTCCAATCTACTATAATCTACTCCACTCCACTGTAATCTACCCCACTCCACCCAATCTATCCCTCTCCACTTCATCCAAACCACCCCACTACAATCCACCCAATCTACCCCATTTCACTCCAACCTAATCTACCCCACAACACTCCACTCCAATCTAATTCCACTCCACCCCACTCTACCCAAACCTACCTCATTCCAGTCGAATCTAATCCATTCCACCCTACTCCAATCTACCCTACCCCACTCCACCCCAAACGTACCTATCCCAATCTACCCCATCAAAACTACCCCACTCAAATCTACTCCAATCAATTCCACCACACTTTACCCCACCCCAAGCCAATCTACCCTACACCACTCTATATAACTCCACTCTATTCTACTCCAGTCCAAAGTACAGCAATCCAAACTACCCCAATATATTGCACTCTAATCTACTCCACTCCAGCCTTCCCCACTCTACTCCAATCTACCTCATTCCACCCCACTCTTTCCCAATCTATCCCACTCCATTCCACCCCAATCCATCCTACTCCATCTCAATCTACTCTACTCCACCCAAATCTACCCCATTCAATCTACCCCACTTGACTCCAACCTACCCCATTTCACCCTACCCCAATTTATCCCCCTTCTATCTACCCCACCCGGCCCCGTGCCACTAACTTTTAGCCATGCCGAACAGCAGTCACACTGATGTACATAATGGTTAAAACTCGTTGCCAAAGCCAATAGCTTTCGGATTCGAGACCTATTTGTTTTTCCAATGCTTGTTTTCAGTAGTTTTTTTGTCATCATATACACACGCAGCAGTTACCTGCAGCCAATTCCAAGCAGGCACAGGTGTTCAACGGTACCTGGGCACAGCAGGGGATTCCCTCAAGGGCCTGGCTTATGTTTTTTTATTTTTTGTTTTTAAGGGTTCCTGGACACTTTCTTGGGGTTCTCGGACCCCTGCAAACTTGTGTATCCTTATTGGACATCGATAGGGTTTCAGACCGAGCAGCAGGTCTCCGAACATCACAAATGTCCACCAACGTACAAGGCCAATTACGGTGCCTGCGCAGACTCCTGCCTAAGGTTTGCAGACCTCAAGGGTCATGATGTGGAATCCAACCTCTGTCTCAAAATCGGCAATTTCTTTCTACATTTTAACATTAGGCAGCCCCTGTGCCAGGGAGAGACATGATGGCACCACGGCTCTTTATGACTTCTTTAGTATTTTTACAGGATGCGGGGAACAAGTCTCTTCATCATGTAATGGTTCAAGATGTAGCCAGCCAATCAGGGAGCTTCAGGTCCGAAGACCCAACTTTGGGTTTACATATCCGAAATGGATGTGTGAAAAAGCTTCCTCATCCAATCGGATCCAATATATTTTTCCATTTGGGTCCGCGAGTCCAGACGCTCGGACGATTCATGGGCTAAAGGTCCGACTAGCTCTATCTTAAATGACTAGTGGCTTAATTTGAGGACCACAAAAAAACACTGCATGAAACTAGCCATGCCAATCCCAAATAGTTTTGTGCAGACTCATTGAACTGTGCCAAAGTTATTATATGTATATACATATATATATAATTATATTACGTGGGATTCTGTAATCCCTGTATATATGATTGTGTTGGACTTGGCCCTTCTGGCAGGTTCACCCCTAAACTTTTTGCTTTTAATGGTGACCTGGTGATGGTGATTTTTGGTTTCTGCGCACTTTCACTGTGTCCCAGTGGAAAGTGCGTGCGCACTCTGAGTGCATGTGGGGAGATAGGCCTGCCCTCCCATAGGAATGCATGGGGAATGTATGTGTCCCTGGTAGTTCCTGATGCGTGGGGTGTGCAGGCACGAGTCTGGTATGTGCGGACTCGTGTGATTGAATGCTGCGCAATGATGCATGCGGCGTGTATGTGTCTAGTATGGAAGTGCCACTTCTAGAAGTGTGCCTGTCTGTGCAGTGAATGTGCTGGTGTGTGATTGGCTGGAGCTGGCTGGGGTGCCAGGCTCCATGAGTCATGATGGGTCTGCCCGGTGGTGAGTGTTGAGATTAGCATGTGTGATGTGAGGGAGTGGTGCACCTGGGTCCTGAAAAGGGCTGGGCTTTCCCCGCCCCCTGTGGTGCGTCTAATGACCCTAGCCCTGCCAGTGAATAAAGTGAGTGGCTGAGCACATCAAGAGTGCTCACAAACCAGCTGCGACTGGTTTTTCCCCCTCACCCTGAGCAAAGACAAAGGAATACTGTGTATAAAAAGGGGCTGTGTCCCCTTACAAACTGTTCTCTTCCAGGATCCCTTTTGCTGAGGGGGGCTGCTGCTGCTGGGCGCCAGGAGGACCGCCACTTGGACTGCCTCCCTGCCTGGAGGCCCAGTGAGCTGGCTCTGGGCCCAGCCTTGCCCCCCTGCCTGCCTAGAAGAACTTTGCTGAAGCTCTACTCGCTTATAGCGCCTGGGAGCGCTTTATTATGTCCTTCAATGCTGGGGAGCGCTGTGATCCCTGCCTAGCGCTGAGAGCGCTTTATTTTCTTTATAGCGCTTGAGAGCGCGGTATTATACTTATAGCGCTGGGAGCGCTTTATTTTCTGCTAGCGCTTGGGAGCGCTTTATTGTTCACAGCCGGTGCCCACCCGGCATTGCCCCACTAGATTGCGGCATCACGGGAGCCCACCCCGTATTGCGGAGAAAAGAATTGCAAGAAATCCGCGCTGACCGCAGCAGCGCACCCCAGAGCCTGGAGGCTCGTCCAGGGGCTGTGCTGCCATTGGCCGCCCCAACAGGAAGTCAGGCAGCGCGTGGGCGGAGCCTCAGGACAGGAGGAAGCAGGAAGCAGCTGAGAGCCCACCCCGTGCTCCTGCACGTCGATCGGGAGTCAGCTTTCCATTTGGGGCTCCCAAGCGGAGCAAGAGCCCCGCAGCAAACCAGCCGACAGAGTAACGAGGCTCCCTGAGTGAAGGGGAAGCCCCACCGGGATCTGACGCAAAGGAACCGCCACAGAGTCCCGGCAGCCAGAGTGGAGATAAGCCGCCGCGAGACCCGGTGAGTGCCAGTGAAGGGAGGGGGCGTCGGGGCACATTGCCGGTGCCCGCCCCTCCCCTCTAGTGCAAGGCCCGGAGTGTTGGTAGGCCCGTGGGGCCTCACTTGAGTTTGAGTCCCCAGAAGGGGAACTCCAACGACCAGCACATTTTCTTTGTTTTAGAGCCTAGAGAGGCTCTGGGGGCATTACTTTGTTCTTGAGCCCTGAGAGGCTCAATCCAGGGGGCATCATCTTCAATGGTAGAGCGGCCCCGGAAGGCATCGAGCCGCTCCCACCTTGCCCCCCCCCCCCACTTGCTTAGGGCCATGAGAGCTCTAGGGGCATCCCTTTTGCTCAGAGCCCAGAAAGGCTCAGGGGCATTTCTTAGTTCCAGAGCCCAGCGAGGCTCCAAAGGGGGCAGTCTGTGGTCTTGAGCCCACGAGGCTCCCACGTTGGCCCCATCAGTGTCTCCACAGCTGCCCAGCACTTAGTGGGCAGCTGCTACGTTTAGGCCCCCCTGACTTTGGGACACAGGATGTCCTACCCCCAACAAGGCCAGTTGGCCTAGGGACTGCCACAGGTGGTGGCTTATGTAAGTTCTGCGCAATTGTTCCTTGCTGCACCGCTGAAGGTATATTTCGGGACTCATGTGTTTTCCTACCCTACACCTCTGAATGTGTTGTTTATGCATAATGTGTTCTCCTGTGCTGCACCTCTGAATGTGTTTTGATGCATCATGTGCCTTGTTCCTACACCGCTGAATGTATGTTTATGCATCATGTGTTTTGTTCCCATGCCTATACCCCTAAATATATGGTGATACTTAGGTGGTTGTTTTCTCCTAGTACAGGTGTTGCTAGTGAGGTCCTGGTCCCCTGCGTAATATTCTCCTAAGGTGGTTAGGGTTGCGTAGGTGGTACTTAACCTTTACCAGTGATTACTGGTTGTGTGCTCTATTTTCTATTTTGTGCTACAGTGATTTATATTCTATGTTCTAAGTACTAAACCTAACAAGTATCATAGTGCTAAAAGTGTCTATTCCTGACAGTGGTCCAGGTGGCCCTGTCTTGTACATATCCCCTGTAAATTCTGCCCGTGCCTGTTGGCACATTGTAACGTGTGTGCTTTTATCTAATGTGTTTTGGTATAATACAAAGGCTATTTTTATACATAACCTTGTGTGGAGTTTCCTTTGTGGTGGGCCTTGGGTGTTGTGGCTGGGGGTGCATGCGCAAACACTTAACTCACATTGCCTCCGAGTTTAGCCTTACTGCTCGTGCTACGTTACCAAGGGGGTGAGCAGGGGTTATCTTGGCGTGTAACTCCCTTGCCCTGACGTGGAAGTGGTGGTCTCTGACTGACTTTGGCGCAAGCCCTGGCCAGCCAGGGATCCCATTTCTAACAGGCAGTCTCTAATTTCTTTATAATCAGGAATTTGTAACACACCAAGTCAGTGATTATGAAGAAGAGACGTCAGAACTTGGCTTTTATAAGTTATTACAGTCGAGTCCTGAGGGCACAATGCCTGCTGCCAGCGCCAGCAGCTGATGTGAAAGGAAGGTCAAGTCACGAAGCATAATTGAAGTAGCTGTTTAAAGCAACAGACAGAACTTTGCTTTTATTACTTCTGCTGTATGTTACTAGCTTACTATGAGAAGCAGAGGGAATATGTTTATTAGTTTCCTTAGATAAAGGAAGGGTGGAATCTTTCTGCAAGTTTCTACACGTTCCGAGCTACTGCAGCTTTTTTTTTTTTAAATGGACTTTTATTGAACTGTTTCTAACATCTTTTTGCAACAAATATATAACAGTTTTTATTTTTACTTTTGAACAAGAGGTTGTAAGTTCATTTTTCATGTTGGCAAACATGTTAGCTGCTGCATATGTAGGAGCTATGCACCAAGGTTTGTGAGGAAGGTGAAGGTGTGACCATGTATTATACAGGATAAAGTACCACCTGGTGCATATAATAAGATTATTGCAAGTCACCTCAGAGCTCCAAAACCTTTGTGTATCTGTCTATCATGAGATGGTGTGCACTCCTGGAGAACCCTGCAGTGACAACAACATCCCTGGTCAGCCCTGCTGTTGAGGCCGAATACAGACTAGGATTTTTATATCAGGAACTAGGGACGACTGCATCTTACTGTAACTGTGCAACTAGAAACACAGTTCCCTCTCTAGACTGCGCATGTCTGCTATTCTCAATGAACACCACATCACTATCATCCGACAATTACGTGTGGTTCTGACCAGTAATTCCTCCCATGAATAGCACTATTTCCAGTTCCTCAGCCTGGAATGGGGACGAACAAGGAACGACAAGAGCTACTTGCCTATTTGTCTCATGCAACATCCCATTACCAGGCATGTTTCTGCACAGGAAGGATGCAGTCCTGTGTGGAACCAGAGGAGGGGAGTGCAAGGAAACATCTCCACCCTGTGTACTCGTACTCTGGGGGTCAGTATTGCTCAGTGGGTTCCATATAAACCATAATCCTCCCCTCTGAGACTTTTTAAAATCTGCCCATACGCATTTTGAAGAGGTTACATGTGTTAGTATGCACTCTGAGAGTCCATTTATAGTGAAACACATACCTGGTGTAGCTTTGAACAGCAATAAATGTTATTTTGTATTTCCTCTCTCCACTGAGTCTTCATCTGCAGTATTTGTATCCAGTCCTAGGAATGATGGAGGCACACACTGACTCCGCTCATCAGGACAGTACAGTTCTGCCTTGCAGTTCTGATGTTGATGCTGTGAATCAGGGTGCAGTGGTTCGAGAATGCTGTTCTGATCTGAACCCTCTGCATCAGTACGGAGAGGTTCTAGCTTGTACTTTTGATCTGAACCATGTGCATCTGCACAGGTCTGTTCTAGCTTGTCGTTCTGATCTGGTTCCTGTGCTTCAGGGCGCATGGATTCCAGCTCGTAGTTCACGTTTGGATCCGGTGCATAAGGAAGTTCCTGCTTCAAGCATAGGTGTTGCTGTAGGCACTGGGTTTGTTGTGACCCCATCTCATCAAAGGACAACAGCCCAGACTCTAAGTTTTCATCTGGTGCCTTCCCATCAGGTGACACGGGTTGTAGTCTGCGGTTCTCCTGGGGATCTTGGAAATCAAAACACATCAATTCTTCCTCAGAGGGATCATCAGGTACATTCCCATCTGGTAGCGTGGGTTGTATACAGTGGTTTTGCTGTGGTTTGTGTCCTTCAGGAAATAGTGGGTGTGGGCAGAGGTTCTGCTGCTGGTCCCAGCTATTAGCAGACAATGGGGATGGTTCTCGCTTCAGGGGCTCATCTGGCTCCCACTCTTCTGGGAACACTGACTGAACGCTCTGGTCTTGCTGTGGTGTCTGCCCATCAACAAATTCTGAGTGAAGACACAGCTTTGCCTCCAGTGATCTGCATGGAGGATCTGTCTGAGGGCACCGGGATGGAGGACAATCCTGCGGTACTACATTTCCATCTGGAAACCCAGGCTGCAAGCACTGGTCCTGCTGTGGGTCACATCGATGTAGAAACATTGGCTGTAGACAAAGGTTTGGCTCCTCTGGACGCACTTGAACATCGGTCGGAGAAGAGAGCGTACAGTCCTGCTTTGGTGCATGCCCATCAGAAAACACTGTCTGAAGACACAAGCTCGGTTCCACTGGCCTGTCCAGTTGAGGTGTCGCAGGAGACCGGATTACAGCACAATCTCCAATGCTCGCCGGACAGACCACCTTCAACGTCACTCCAGCATTATCTAGGGAACCCTGATCCTTTTCTATCCAGATTTTCTTAATCAGCCCAGCGACTCTAGAAGGTACGTCCTCCACAGTGTTCAGCAAGTTCTCCAGTTTGGCTTCCAACTCCTCCAGCATGGATAAAAGGATAATGTGTGGCAGGTTCTCTGAAAGCGGTTCCAGGTCCTGGTCCCTCTGAACATCATTTTGCGATCCCGAAGCGGAGACGTTATGGAGAGGTAAAGATGGGACTGTGGCTCTTACAGATTCACGTGAACACTGTGCAGTCACTTTCTTTCCTGGAGCCCGTCTTCTCCCCATTCCGGTAAATTGATGATCAAGTCTCAAGTGTCTGCAGAACAGAAGAAAGGAGGAAAGACAACACGTTATCACAGGACAGTTAGGTCAAAATACTCCTTCCTGTCTCACCAACCCCAGTGTGATCAGAGAACATTTCTCATTTCTAAAACCAGAAAAAAATGAATCATTAAAATGTCACAATACCCGCAACATAGTTCAATTATTATGAAAGGCACGAATTTGAAATGTGTTTCCAACTATGTCTGTTCCTTGGTCTGCTGAAATAGTACACTGTGTTACCACAAAAAGAGAATATTGTAACTGCCTTGCAGCAATGAAAGGATTATAATACCCTAGCAGACAAGACTGCACTATGTTCCTCACTTGCACTGTACAGCTCTCTTTTGCAGTATTCAGTTCAGTGACTGAAGGACGCGCTAACATACCATACCTCTACAGGATCTACAAAACGCTTGTTATGTCATTGCATATATAGAGAGCATGTTCAACCTGTGGTTTCTTGGAACTGAATCAGAAATACATAAAAGAGGAGATAACAAATCAGATCAGGGAAGAATCTAGTATGAATAGGCTTGTGGGTTGTCAGATTTCTGGATGAAAGGAGCTTGTACCAAAGCTGCGTCCACCTGATCTGATCTTCTATAATTTTGCAATAGCAAGTAGATTCAAGTGAGGAGCTCTCTGGTTTTGTACGGATGTATGCATTTCCACCTGGTTTGCAATGAAGTGAAGGGCTACACCTCTCACCCCTTTAGGGCTGAGGCAGAGGGTCTTGGAGTGGATTTGTTATTTCAATATAGGTGTGGCGCGTGCCCACCTCTGAAGATGATGTAGTAAACAAGCTGTGTCGCTGTGAATTACTTGTAGTCCATGAATGGTGATACTGGGACAGGTCTGCGGCGACCACTATTGCTTTTCTGGTCTAAAGTGTGAGAAGTGGGGTTAGTTTCTGAAGCAGTTTCAGCACAAATCTGCATTTAGATCCTACTGCTCCAGCAGCTGGGTCTTGCTAAGATTGCTATTGATTATCACTCAGAGGCTTTTAGCTGTGGGTTTAGGTTCCGGTTACAATCTTATTTTTGTTGGTGAGTAAAGTTGGCTCCAAAGATTGGTCTTATTCTTTCAAATTACAATCACAGTTTGGTCAATAGTCAGTTTAGCTGATTCAACCTCATCAAGTAATCATCAAATTGCATCATATTTTGAGACTGGAGTGGTGAGGCTGACATTCTATTGATAAGAACTAACTGAAAGCTGGTGTAGGTATAAAGCCTGGAACCTCTTGAAGACAGTTCTCTGACCAATGGTTTTTGCAGGTTAAGGGAGCAGAGGTATTGGTCTATAATTCTTGGTTATATCCAGTACTTCTCCCTGGTTTTTCAGTAACGTGAGCTCTACAACATTTTGAAACGCGCTTGGAGCGACAGCTTGAGCTGCTGATTGATGAAAACGCTCTGCAGGAGATTGCTCAAGACCTGGTTTTTCGACAGAGACGCAGCACCCTCAGCGCCCAGATATCCTTGGGGTGCACCTTATAAATGCTGATTGATTGATTGATGAGGTCAGAGATTCCATGACTGCTAGAGGGCAAGGGTCAGTTGGTGACCCAGATTTGACTTTGATCATAAATTCATGAAGCCTTTTTATTTCTTCAAACAAGGATAAGGAGAGTAGAGTTCTTTTCAGACTCAACTTCAGAACTACTGCTGCTGTATTTGTTTACCTATTAAGAGGACTTTGCATGGAACGGGGTTTGCCTTTATATTCCTCAAGCTCAATTTAAAATGTGATTTTGCTCTCTTCAGCATCACTTTCCTGCCAGTGTCGACGCAATGCAGGTTTCGCCTCCTTTAACTCTGGCTTGCACCAGGGCACTGGTCTGGTGCGGTTTATAACACGTTGTTGGATTCTGATTTGCCAGCTCCGAGGACGTTCAAACACCTTGAATCTGTTGTCACTGTCTATTACGTAGAGGTGTGTCACATGATATTGTATAAACACTGTGATTTGCACTTGTACTCGTGAACAAGGAGGTTGGCTCCGAAACGTGCCGAGTGACTTGGCTTCAAATAAAAACACGCTGAAAAGGAATACTTGTGGCCCTGGCATCGTTTGTGGGAAACCGGCGAAACGATTGTTGTTGAGATTTGGGGTTCGCTACCCCGCCAAGGCGCGCCACTGAAAGCGGCTGGGGGTTTCTGTGCGAATATTTAGCTGTAGGTTTACACATATATAGAAGTTGAGATGGACAAGGCAGGGGAAGAGAAATAAAGAGAAAGTTATTCGATTTTCAAAAATGCGATGGCGAAAATCCTCAGAGCAGTGCTTTGATTTTTCGTTGCTGCACCAGGAATGCCAATGGTGAAACGGGATTTATTTGTAATTACAAATATTCAGCAACTAAAGCTACACTTTCAAGTGTTATATGTATGCCTTTTTATTGTAATTGTATGCACTAGTCCACTAAACTTAGAACACATAACCCATAACAGGATTTCCTGCATTGGGAGTAAAAAGCTGACTGGACAGTTACATAAAACCTTTTTGCAAGAAAAAATCTAGACTCAAATGCAAAAAGAATATTTATAAATGTCTGTTCAAGCTTCTTTGATTGTACTTGGCCGGTGGACTATAGCGAGCTTGGGCTTTTAGATGCTTTTGCCGGCGCCGGTTTCTGAAGGTTTAACACGATTAAATATTTTTTGGCCAACACACGGACTTCAATGACCCTAAAAGCGGTAATAAATTCAAATGTATTCCAAATAGGGAGCCCCAAATATGTGTTGCCCGGGCCCCACAAATCATTAAGTATATCAATCAACTAGAAGTCAGGTTCATATGCTAGTTATGAATAAAACAACCACCCTACTTTAGGGAACAAAGTGCGGATATCAAAGGGTTCAATGTACAGAACTGTGGACAAAGGTGCTTAATAAAGACATGTATTCTGAGAGAAGAAACTAATATTGTTCTGTAAAAATATGCTTTTGTTTCCTCCTAGCATACCTATTAATCCATTGCAGAGATAACCTCCCACTGAAAACAAACATCAAAAAACAAGGTCTGAGCAAGTATTCGTGAAAATGAGTAACAACTCCAAACGTACCCATTCTAGACGAATGTATGACGTTACAACGCATATATTTACAACGCATGCACTTACAACGCAGTTTTTACATCACAAATGATGGTGTGAGGTCAGTACACCTGCCCCCCCCCGATGATGGTGTGAGGTCAGTACACCTGCCCCCTGTACTCCCTGATGATGGTGTGAGGTCAGTACACCTGCCCCCCTACGATGGTGTGAGGCCAGTACACCTGCCCTCCCAGATGATGGTGTGAGGTCAGTAGACCGGCCCCCCAGATGATGGTGTGAAGCAAGTACACCTGCCCTCTGCATCCCCTGATGATGGTGTGAGGTCAGTACACCTGCCCTCCCAGATGATGGTGTGAGGTCAGTAGACCGGCCCCCCAGATGATGGTGTGAAGCAAGTACACCTGCCCTCTGCACCCCCTGATGATTGTGTGAGGCCAGTACACCTGCCCCCTGCATCCCCGATGATGGTGTGAGGCCTGTACACCTGCCCTCTGCACCCCCTGATGATTGTGTGAGGTCAGTACACCTGCCCCCTGCATCCCCTGATGATGGTGTGAGGTCAATACACCTGCCCCTTGCATCCCCCGATGATGGTGTGAGCAGAGTACATCTGCCCCTTGCGTCCCCCGATGATGGTGTGAGGCCAGTACATCTGCCCCTTGCATCCCCCGATGATGGTGTGAGCAGAGTACATCTGCCCCTTGCGTCCCCCGATGATGGTGTGAGGCCAGTACATCTGCCGCTTGCATCCCCCGATGATGGTGTGAGGTCAGCACACCTGCCCCCTGCACCCCCTGATGATGGTGTGAGGTCAGCACACCTGCCCCCTGCACCCCCTGATGATGGTGTGAGGTCAGCACACCTTCCCCCTGCACCCCTGATGATGGTGTGAGGCCAGAACACCTGCCCCCTGCAACCCTGATGATGGTGTGAGGTCAGTACACCTGCATGCTGCATCCCCTGATGATGGTGTGAGGCCAGTACACCTGACCCCTGCACCCCTTGATGATGGTGTGAGGCCAGTACACCTCAGACTGCACCCCGTAATGATAGTGTGAGGCCAGTACACCTGCCCCCTCTCCCCTGATGATGGTGTGAGGTCAGTACACCTGCCCCCTGCCCCCCTGCTGATGGTGTGAGGTCAGTACACCTGCCCCCTGCACCCCCTGATGATGGTGTGAGGTCAGTACACCTGCCCCCTGATGATGGTGTGAGGTCAGTACACCTGCCCCCTGCACCCCCTGCTGATGGTGTGAGGTCAGTACACCTGCCCCCCCAATGATGGTGTGAGGTCAGTACACCTGCCCCCTGCACCCCCTGATGATGGTGTGAGGTCAGTACACCTGCCCCCCCAATGATGGTGTGAGGTCAGTACACCTGCCCCCTGCACCCCCTGCTGATGGTGTGAGGTCAGTACACCTGTTCCCTGTACCCCCTGATGATGGTGCGAGGTCAGTACACCTGCTCCCTGTACCCCCTGATGATGGTGTGAGGTCAGTACACCTGCTCCCTGTACTCCCTGAAGATGGTGTGAGGTCAGTACACCTGCCCCCAATGATGGTGTGAGGTCAGTACAACTGCCCCCTGCACCCCTGATGATGGTGGGAGGTCAGTACACCTGTCCCCTGCACCCCCTGATGATGGTGTGAGGCCAGAACACCTGCCCCCTGCAACCCTGATGATGGTGTGAGGTCAGTACACCTGCATGCTGCATCCCCTGATGATGGTGTGAGGCCAGTACACCTGACCCCTGCACCCCTTGATGATGGTGTGAGGCCAGTACACCTCAGACTGCACCCCGTAATGATAGTGTGAGGCCAGTACACCTGCCCCCTCTCCCCTGATGATGGTGTGAGGTCAGTACACCTGCCCCCTGCCCCCCTGCTGATGGTGTGAGGTCAGTACACCTGCCCCCTGCACCCCCTGATGATGGTGTGAGGTCAGTACACCTGCCCCCTGATGATGGTGTGAGGTCAGTACACCTGCCCCCTGCACCCCCTGCTGATGGTGTGAGGTCAGTACACCTGCCCCCCCAATGATGGTGTGAGGTCAGTACACCTGCCCCCTGCACCCCCTGATGATGGTGTGAGGTCAGTACACCTGCCCCCCCAATGATGGTGTGAGGTCAGTACACCTGCCCCCTGCACCCCCTGCTGATGGTGTGAGGTCAGTACACCTGTTCCCTGTACCCCCTGATGATGGTGCGAGGTCAGTACACCTGCTCCCTGTACCCCCTGATGATGGTGTGAGGTCAGTACACCTGCTCCCTGTACTCCCTGATGATGGTGTGAGGTCAGTACACCTGCCCCCAATGATGGTGTGAGGTCAGTACAACTGCCCCCTGCACCCCTGATGATGGTGGGAGGTCAGTACAACTGCCCCCTGCACCCCCTGATGATGGTGGGAGGTCAGTACAACTGCCCCCCCCAATGATGGTGGGAGGTCAGTACACCTGTCCCCTGCACCCCCTGATGATGGTGGGAGGTCAGTACAACTGCCCCCCCCAATGATGGTGTGAGGTCAGTACACCTGCCCCCTGTACTCCCTGATGATGGTGTGAGGTCAGTACACCTGCCCCCTGTACTCCCTGATGATGGTGTGAGGTCAGTACACTGCCCCCCCCCCATTATGGTTTGAGACCAGTACACCTGCTCCCCTCCCATTGATGATGGTGTGAGGCCGGTACACCTGCCCCTGCACCCCCTGATGATTGGGTGAGGCCAGTACACCTGCCCCCTGCACCCCCTGATGATGGTGTGAGGTCAGTACACCTGCCCCCCGATGATGGTGTGAGGTCAGTACACCTACCCCCTGCACCCCCTGATGATGGTGTGAGGTCAGTACACCTGTCCCCTGCATCCCCCAATGATTGTGTGAGGTCAGTACACCTGCCCGCTGCTGATGGTGTGACACCTGCAGGCTGCCCCCCGATGATGGTGTGAGGTCAGTACACCTACCCCCTGAACCCTCCTGATGATGGTATGAGGTCAGTACATCTGCCCCCTGCATCCCCCAATGATGGTGTGAGGTCAGTACACCTGCAGGATGAAGTCCCCGATGATGGTGTGAGGTCAGTACACCAGCCCCCTGCACCCCCTGATGATGGTGAGAGGTCAGTACACCTGCACCCCCTGATGATGGTGTGAGGCCAGTACACCTGCCCCCTGCACCCCCTGATGATGGTGTGAGGTCAGTACCCCCCAGGCTGCACCCCCGGATGACGGTGTGAGGTCAGTACACCTGCAGGATGAAGTCCCCGATGATGGTGTGAGGTCAGTACACCAGCCCCCTGCACCCCCTGATGATGGTGAGAGGTCAGTACACCTGCACCCCCTGATGATGGTGTGAGGCCAGTACACCTGCCCCCTGCACCCCCTGATGATGGTGTGAGGTCAGTACCCCCCAGGCTGCACCCCCGGATGACGGTGTGAGGTCAGTACACCTGCCCCCTGCACCCCCTGATGATGGTGTGAGGTCAGTACACCTGCCCCCTGCACCCCCTGATGATGGTGTGAGGTCAGTACCCCCCAGGATGCACCCCCTGATGATGGTGTGAGGACTGTACACCTGCCCCATGCACCCCCTGATGATGGTGTGAGGACAGTACACCTGCCCCATGCACCCCCTGATGATGGTGTGAGGTCAGTACACCTGCCCCCTACACCCCCTGATGATGGTGTGAGGTCAGTTCCCCCCAGGCTGCACCCCTGATGATGGTGTGAGGCCAGTACACCTGCCCTATGCACCCCCTGATGATGGTCTGAGGTCAGTACACCTGCCCCCTGCACCCCCTGATGATGGTGTGAGGTCAGTACACCTGCCCCCCCCATGATGGTGTGAGGTCAGTACACCCCCCCCCCCCCCGTTATGGTTTGAGACCAGTACACCTGCTCCCCTCCCCCTGATGATGGTGTGAGGCCAGTAGACCTGCCCCCAGCACCTCCTGATGATGGTGTGGGGTCAGTACACCTGCACCCCACCCTCCCCCCCATGATGGTGTGAGGTCAGTACACATCTCTTGGTTGTGAGAGGTCTCACTTACCCCTGATGAAACTGAAGGTAACTGCAGCCAGGGCTCCTCCTTCCAACAAACAGACAGACAGACAGACCCTCAGGGCTCCTCTCCTCTGCAGGAGGCTTGGGCTCACTGCTGCTGCTGACTCTGCCCCCGCTGACCCGGATACTATCACACTCACAAGCCTGCGGAGCGCTCAGCAGCATCCGGTGCCGCCGCTGACCCGAAAGCAGACATTACTTAGAGGGCGGGGACGGGGGTAATGTTATCCTGAAAGGAGGCTTCATTCGGCCTCCGCTGCTGGTGCTGACGCTGCCCCCGGTGACCAGGATACTGTTATCCTCACAGGCCTGAGGAGAGCTCCTTCGGCTCCGTTGCTTCTTCCGACTCTGCCCCTGGTGACCCGGAAGTGAAAATGTTCATCGGTTTCCAACAGTGAAGGAGAAGAGACCCAAGGAGGAGAGAGGGTGAGACTGAGAAGGAGAGGGAGGAGGAGGAGGGGACTGAGGGAGGGGGGGGGGGAGGGGATAGCAGCAGAGGAGGTGGAGGGGGGACCCTTGAAAGAGGAGAGAGGGTGAGACTGAGAGGGGGGGCCAGGGGCAGAAGAGGGGGGGGAGAGGAGGAAGGAGGGGTTAGAGGAAAGAGGGTGAGTCTGAGGAGGAGAGGGGGGGGGGGAGAGGAGGAGGGGAGGCCGAGGGGTTTATTTATGCGTTTTTATATAGCGCAGACTTTACCCGAAGGCGTCAGAGCGCTTCACGATAGGAACAGAAAATTACAAGTGAACAAATTACAAAAGCAGACGATAAGTTACATGAGGTAAAAGTGACAATTGTGAGCAAACAAAAAACATGAGGTAGTCCAGGGGTGTAGAGGGGAAGTGAGTCCAGGGGTGTAGAGGGGAGGTGAGTCCAGGGGGGAGGAGAGGGGAGGTGAGTCCAGGGGAGAAGAGGGGAGGTGAGTCCAGGGGGTGAGAGGGGAGGTGAGTCCAGGGAGGGGGAGGGGAGGGGAGGTGAGTCCAGGGGGGGAGGGGAGGGGAGGTGAGTCCAGGGGTGAGGAGGGGAGGTGAGTCCAGGGGGTGAGAGGGGAGGTGAGTCCAGGGAGGGGGAGGGGAGGGGAGGTGAGTCCAGGGGGGGAGGGGAGGGGAGGTGAGTCCAGGGGAGTAGAGGGGAGGTGAGTCCAGGGGTGTAGAGGGGAGATGAGTCCAGGGGTGAGGAGGGGAGGTGAGTCCAGGGGGTGAGAGGGGAGGTGAGTCCAGGGAGGGGGAGGGGAGGGGAGGTGAGTCCAGGGGGGGAGGGGAGGGGAGGTGAGTCCAGGGGAGTAGAGGGGAGGTGAGTCCAGGGGGGGAGGGGAGGGGGGGGAGTCCAGGGGTGTAGAGGGGAGGTGAGTCCAGGGGGGAGGAGAGGGGAGGTGAGTCCAGGGGTGTAGAGGGGAGGTGAGTCCAGGGGAGCAGATGGGAGTTGAGGCTAGAGGGGAACTCTATTGACTTAATTAACTAAAAGGCAGACGGGTTGAGAAAAAAGGCCAGACTGTTGTTCCGACTGACGATGCTTGTATGCTGGATGTCCTGTAGCAGATCTTTGGTTATAAGAGATTAAGATCTAAGAGGTATTTTCGCCTGAAGGGATGACTTTCCACATTCCTAGACAGAATAGCACCTTTCCTAAATGTTTCATATTTAGGTTTTCCTAATGAGCCTACATTTTGTGTTGTACAATGTTTAAAAGCGTATGAGTTTTGCTCGATGGGATTCAAGCAAGATGCTGAGGCCATTTGTTGATTGCCAAAAGCCATATGGTCCTGTCAGATCAGCTGATCTGGTCAGATAGGTTGGGCATTTTATGGCAGAAGACGGGGTTGACATGAGTAAATTTGGGCACACTCAGTCAGGGGCTCAGTGGTGTCCAAAACATTTTTATTATGCGCCAGGTTAGATGATCTAATGATTGTATAGATTGGTCATCTGATTTTACTTTCAAGACATTTTATTATAAACCAATATCCAATGTGCCATCTGTGCTCGTTGACTAGCTTTAAAGAAGCATAATCTCAGCCTCCGTTCCTGACATAGAATAAAAAATGATCTAGCTCCTGCATCAAGAATTTTCAATTCTATTAATGGCACAGGATGAAGATTATCCCAGTGTTAGTCAACATGTGCATTAGATGTGAATTAGGTCCTGAATATTATGTTGGTGTTGGGTATACTCCATCGCAACAGTGACAGAATATGCATACCGCCAACATGAGGGTCCATCTGCTTGATTTAAATGCAGGTGGGCCTTCAGTGTGTCCATTATGAGACTACTTTGTCTCCGCCGTGGCATAAATTCTCCAACAGCCCTCAGGAGTAAGAGCCATTGGAGAAATGGCTACATGCCCGTCCAGTTTAGATCCTGGGCATGTAGTAATGTTATGCTGTTTCTTACTGCCAGAAGGAACAATAAAAGCATTATAATGCTCCACTCACCATGGGAGAAGACTCTCATGGCGAAAGGAGCATTATATTTTTTGTTTACAAAAAGAAAATCTAGTTTCAGGATTTTCTTTTTGCTAACAATAAACAATAACTCCATGCTACAGGGCTGCGTCCTGCTGGGGCAGCCCCGTAGAAGAGAGTAATACACATTGCCAGGAACCGCCGTCATATTTTGATAAATGACTGCCAAGCAGGCAGTCATTTATAAATTAGGTGGACGGCTCTCCACCATGGGTATGAAGTGATATATTCTGTTCCATTGGCAAAACTGCAGGCCATCCTCCAAGTAATAAATCAAGCCCATAATATTATATTCCATAATTGTGTCTTGTTTGAATATGTTCATTTGAAGTCCCTCTCTATTCTTTGAATGTTGTATTTTGGGTTGGACGTTACCTTGTCTGATGTACTGAGCAGAAGCGCAGGAAAGGCCTCTTTAGGAAGTGGCCAGGTCTTACAGGCATTACGCCATTAACAGGTTGGATCTGTGATTCATCTGGAGTTGGTGTCTTTATTGACAAAAGTTTCTCTTCCATGACCTCCTGGAGGGTTCTGCTCTATATTGGAATCCCGGATCATTACAATTCTGTTTGATCACAGTGACTTTTTGTTCTTCTGGAAGTGAAGTTTCAAGTTGTTGATCTTTTGGTCAATTGAGCAAAGAGGGAGGAGTAGTTTTGGTGCCTCTGATTGATGAAGGGACATGTATGCGCTGATTAGTCACTGAGTTGATGATAAATGTAGTTTTTGTGTTTGACTGCCTTAATGGCTGCTGCGAATATTGCAGCAAAGTTTGAGGAGCATAATCCTCACCTTCGTATAGTTAATAGAATTGATAGTTCTTGACACAAAACTTGCTAAACCTTTTATCCTTCTAAATCTTCTATTATATTGTACACTCCAGTGATATGAACAATATCCAGCTCACAGAAAGCCCTTTATATATTCAATTATGGCATACACTCCGGTGCACATGAACAGTTTTCAACTCGCAGAAAGCCCTTTAAATGTTCAATTATGGCATCCACTCCAGTGCACATGAACAGTTTTCAACTCACAGAAAGACCTTTAAATGTTCAATTATGGCATACACTCCAGTGTGCATGAACAGCTCCTATTTAAGATGCATGTATGATACCCCTCCATCTCTAGGATTCTCTGGGGCCACTTGTCATGTATTGCTATGTACTGCAGGAAAGGAATTAGTTTATAACATTCTTCAGCCAGACAACCGTCATCGTAAATGTGCTATCAAAAGTTCCCATGCTTCTCTGTTTGAAAAAAACATTTTATTGATTTTTACGCTGAACAACCAGCGTGACAGCGAATCATATGTAACAAAATACATATCGGAGTTTCCTACTGTAATCAGAGGGCGATCATTACAACTTACTTCTATTCTGTAAAGAGGTGTTACCACCGTAGAAGATGCAGTGACAGTGTTGTAACTCGTAGTAGCAGTGCTGGTGTCACTGGTATATTCATTCCTTCTACATCAACTTAACCTACCCCCGCCTTCCTATAACTTACAACATAAACATTCCCACCCATCCCTTCCCTAGACTCCCTCCTGTCCTCCCATGAGCCGATAAATAATTGGTTTAGTCCCTGTTCATATGTATATTTCCAATTAATTGGTTTACAGCTGTGCGTGTATCTGGTTTGTTAATGTCTGGGGGATCTGTTTTTGGTTTTCTACGTTTTGTATTGGTGGGTGAGTATCTAAACTACAGCGTCTGAATGTAATGAAGCTTCAGAGGATATAAAGAGTTCAAGCACTGCGTCCCATTCTATTAAAATAGGGGTCTTTCTTAATCCCCTGGTTTGCTCCCTCCTTATTGCCATGCTTTTGGCCCTTCCCCATCTGACTCCTTCTCCATGCCAGGTGAGCACTGCAGGGGGCAATGCGGATTTCCACCTCATAGTAATTGAGGGTTTTTCCAATATTAGGGGTAAGTTCGCAAATCGGGGTTGCACTGTTTGTTTCTTGCGTTTACGGCGCAGTCCTAGTATACAGTATTCTGCGGTGTGTCCCCCTAATATGTTCGTAACAGTTCCTTAGACCTTCATCACATTTGCCCAGAAGGGGACCAATCGAGGACAAGCCCAAAACGTATGTAGCAGATCAGCAGCCTGTGCAAGCATTGGGGACAGTGTTCTCCCACCTCCGGGTACATCTTTTTTTAATCGGTGCGGTGTAAGCTAGGCCCTATGTAACACCATGTGTTGAAAAAGTCTTAATTTGGAATTGCAGGATACCTTTTTGGGGTATTCTAATGTGATATCCCATTCTTTGTCAATTGTTTCTTTACCTATATCAGTGCTCCACTTTTCTCTGAGCGCCTGAAGTGAAACTGCACGTGGGAGTGAATTCCCTTGTACAGCCATAGGGTTAAATGCCTTCCATTGCCTATAAGGTGTAATGTATGTACTAAATTGTGTTTTGGGGGCTCTCTGCTATCTGGTGCCCAGTTCCGTCTAATGTATCTACTGATGCCGCATGTAGAATGTAAAGTGAATTTGGTACCCCTTGCTTTCTAACAAAGTTCTCATGGTCTAATACAACAATGTCAGTGAACAGCCTCCCAACAGTGTTCACACCTTCTCATGTCCATCTGGAGATGCTTCTAGTTTTTATTACTATTGTTTGAGTGGGGATCCCTAACCATGGAACATTAGGGGCGCAGGGGAGTAACCTCTTAGTGTATTGGATTGTTTTTTTTCAATACCTGAGGGCTGTTTTCAGCAAAGGGGAGCCGCTATTGGGGTCCTTCCTCCAGGCAATACCAGGGCATGGAGGGTCCTCTGCTCTGGTGTCTGTTGCGTCGTCCCTGTCTCATGGAGGGTCCTCTGCTCTGGTGTCTGTTGCGTCATCCCTGTCTCATGGAGGGTCCTCTGCTGTGGTGTCTGTTGCGTCATCCCTGTCTCATGGAGGGTCCTCTGCTGTGGTGTCTGTTGCGTCATCCCTGTCTCATGGAGGGTTCTCTGCTCTGGTGTCTGTTGCGTCGTCCCTGTCTCATGGAGGGTCCTCTGCTCTGGTGTCTGTTGCATCGTCCCTGTCTCATGGAGGGTCCTCTGCTCTGGTGTCTGTTGCGTCATCCCTGTCTCATGGAGGGTCCTCTGCTCTGGTGTCTGTTGCTTCGTCCCTGTCTTATGGAGGGTCCTCTGCTCTGGTGTCTGTTGCGTCGTCCCTGTCTGATGGAGGGTCCTCTGCTCTGGTGTCTGGTGCGTCATCCCTGTCTCATGGAGGGTCCTCTGCTCTGGTGTCTGTTGCGTCATCCCTGTCTCATGGAGGGTCCTCTGCTCTGGTGTCTGTTGCGTCATCCCTGTCTCATGGAGGGTCCTCTGCTCCGGTGTCTGTTGCGTCGTCCCTGTCTCATGGAGGGTCCTCTGCACTGGTGTCTGTTGCGTCGTCCCTGTCTCATGGAGGGTCCTCTGCTCTGGTGTCTTGTGTGTCATCCCTGTCTCATGGAGGGTCCTCTGCTCTGGTGTCTGTTGCGTCGTCCCTGTCTCATGGAGGGTCCTCTGCTCTGGTGTCTGTTGCGTCGTCCCTGTCTCATGGAGGGTCCTCTGCTCTGGTGTCTGTTGCGTCATCCCTGTCTCATGGAGGGTCCTCTGCTCTGGTGTCTGGTGCGTCATCCCTGTCTCATGGAGGGTCCTCTGCTCTGGTGTCTGTTGCGTCATCCCTGTCTCATGGAGGGTCCTCTGCTCTGGTGTCTGCTGCGTCGTCCCTGTCGCATGGAGGGACCTCTGCTCTGGTGTCTGCTGCGTCGTCCCTGTCTCATGGAGGGTCCTCTGCTCTGGTATCTGTTGCGGCGTCCCTGTCTCATGGAGGGTCCTCTGCTCCGGTGTCTGTTGCGTCGTCCCCGTCTCATGGAGGGTCCTCTGCTCTGGTGTCTGTTGCGTCATCCCTGTCTCATGGAGGGTCCTCTGCTCCGGTGTCTGTTGCGTCGTCCCTGTCTCATGGAGGGTCCTCTGCTGTGGTGTCTGTTGCTTCATCCCTGTCTTATGGAGGGTCCTCTGCTCTGGTGTCTGTTGCGTCATCGCTGTCTCATGGAGGGTCCTCTGCTCCGGTGTCTGTTGCGTCGTCCCTCTCTCATGGAGGGTCCTCTGCTCTGGTGTCTGTTGCGTCATCCCTGTCTCATGGAGGGTCCTCTGCTAAAGTCATGGTCCTAAGCATCCATGTATAGTCATATGGAGATATTGGTCTATCGCAAAAAGCATTTTCGTAGGCTCTTAGACCTTGCGTGTGTTGTACACATAATTAGCAAGATCACATCCTAGGTAATTGTCATATATGATTGTCGCCTGTGTTTATCTTTCGTGGAAAATCTCTCTATCTATACAATATGATGGGAGGCTCTCCACAAGAATCAGCAATAAATGATTTTAGTTGATTGCTGTGTTTTCTAGTAAGCTATTGTTGGAGGGCACTATATGCCTCCCTTGTTCTTGCATACATTTGTTTGAAGGTAAAAGCATGGTACAGTAGAGGGTAGTGTTTTACACAAATTAAAATGTTGCCATTCCCATTTCACAACAATCCGTATTTAATAATTATTGAAAAGCCTTTTGTTCATAATTGCAAACAATCATTAAAACCACATTGTTGCCCCTTATCATATGACATTGGTACTTACGTTGTCATTACGTAATGTGTTAATGGCCTCCCTTTGTCTATTACTCAAGTTAGATCTGATTCTTCCCTTCTTGCCTGGACTGGTGAACAATTTATTTGAACAAGTCTTTGGCGACCAAGTCACTAAAGACATCCAGATTATCATGAGGCAAGGAGGAGTTATATGTAGCTTGCTTTTTGAAGCGAGTTAGGCTTCCCTGATCTATCTGTGCCTCCTTTCCCAGCAATACTTCTCGCTCTTTCGTTGCACATATATTTCCATTATCCAGACCAGCCAATGTCATGAAGTATCAGCGTCTCTTGAACACAAGTCATGTTTTCTGTATTGGGCCCCCTATTCTCATGTTCATTGGCTTGGGTCTGACTTTATGTTGATATCTTAGAAATGAAAATATGTCAATTCTACATGAACTGTAATCTAAGTCCCTCCTGGGGCAAAATTATAAGCCAAGGGTGTGGATATTTAGTTCATCCATTGTCAGTTAATGTTGTGATGAGTTAATAATGGAGAATTAATTCATATCTCGCCTTGCTCTATAACCTTTCTCTTCCCATGGGGTGAGTTATCTTTTTGTCTTCCATTTGCTCTTTTCTGTCTTTCCCTTCCTTTGTTTGTGCATCTTGCTTTTGTTTTTCCTTTTTTATGATATTCCATTGTCCGTCCTTGTCTCAGTAACCCGTACTCAGCGAAAAAAGTGGCAAGTAGGTTTTTTTCCTAGGTAGTTGCTAGCAGAGTCATCTGAGTCCCCTTCTGAGCTTCATTCCTCTGTCAGAAGTTAATGTCGTCTTTGTGTCAATGGAATTGTGACTGATCTCCTTACTTATTCGTATCATTTTACAAAGTTTAAGACCCTTCCAGGACAGTAGACTTTTGTAGCTATTACCTCTTTCTTATCACTTGTTCATCATTCTCGTTGTCCTCAAATTCAGCGCTTATTTTCAAGTGCAACAAATGTGAGGTTGGAGAACTCCATCAGACTGCAGACTTAGAACTGTATAAAAAAAACAAGTTAGCAAGCCTTTTCCATCTATGAACTCATGATCTGGAACAACATCCCTGCATCCATCAGGACCGCCCGACATTGCTCCCGTTTAGGAAAGAGCTGAGGACTCCACTCTTTGAAAATAATTCATGCTCATCTTTGGCCCTAGCTTTAGGCTAGGTTTGCAGTATAGAAATAACATATACATACATACATAAAGAAGCTGGCCTAGCCTACACTAACGTTTGAATACTTTAAAAAAAGCTCTTGTGAAAATATTCATGGGAGAGTTGAGAATGGTTATACCAGCCAGAGCACCCCTGGCATCCAGTTAAGATTTTAATGTTGTTTTATCAAGAGTAACAAGTCCACCTTTTAAGCCACTACATCACTGCAAGCCTTAATGTGGATAGTTGTCTACCTAGTAGCAGTCACTTCCTCAACAGTTAGTAAACTACATGACCCATTAGTAGATTGACAGTTCCTGCAAGTTTACAAAGACAAAGTTATATATGCATCTAGTGTTAAACATGCACTCATGCTCTATTAACAGAATTGAAAATGTATGAAAAATAAGACCGTTTTTTGCACCGGCACAATTTGGCATATGGTTTTCTACTCGTGCGGAGGCTAGGGGTGGGCGTAATTTGCGTAATCGTGTTACTCAAAGCTCAGCGTAAAAAAATTCCGTGAGCACGCAGAATTCTGCAAACACGCGGAATTGCTTCTTCTGCCTGTTCACAATGCTTTTTTCCTGTTCACGAACGCTGTTTGCGTGCTCGGGGGGAAATATCTTGCGAACACACATTTTGAAAGCCTGAACAAGTAAAAAATTCTACGAAGCTGCGGATCGCGGAGGTTTTGGCAATTCCACTTTCTCCGCGGAATGTTAAATTACCCAAATTCCACAAATTCCGCAAGTGGAACTGAATTTACCGCCCAGGCCAAGTGGAGACGCCACATAGAAATACCACAGGCTGAGTCCACGTGTGATAAAGATGCAACCATGGCTTTTCTTCCCAACATACCTCTAGTAGATAATTTGTAAAGCAGAAACATTTGGTTCTGTGCATCCTTTCATAAAATATTTCTCTGGTGACATCAACCTTTTTCGGTCGTAGAGGTATGTGGGTCCGATGTTGTTGAGGGATTTGTAGGCGCGGGTGAGGAGTTTGAAGGTGATCCTCTTCTCGACGGGGAGCAAGTGGATGCTTCGTAGGTGTTGGGTCATATGTTTTTGGTGTGGTGTCCCTAGAATGAGCCTGGCTGCGGCGTTCTGGACCTTACAGATTCTTTTAAGTTATGGCACAACTTGTGATGTGCCACCGCTTGCTGCAAATGGAAAATGTTACTCTCTTGCAATTACTGTCAGCTTGTCATGGTGCAGGCTCACATGCATCATCCACTTGCTGTATGGTTGGAAAGTATATAGGTTGCTCAGATTAAGCCTTTTATTTTTTTAATTTTACACATATAAGCAGTTGTACTCCGATGGAGAAAACAGCACAATGATTTTAATTGGAGTCTGCGCGCAGATGCATTATGCCTTTCTGGTATGGGATCACGAGTTGTTCTCCAGATCAAAACTCAATCTTAAATTAATTATTTTTCGCAGTCAGAACCCAACCCATGAGAGGTCACCATATGTGAACTGTAGAACTACAAGCAGCAAATGATTGTTTACAGGTAGTAACATTTTCCTTCCTTCCTAGATATTACTGTCCACCTTTCTCATATTATAACAGTGCATTTCTTTCAAGAAATATTTCACATGTATAATTCTCAGTGTTCATTTCATTCTGCAGCACAGCAGTCGCAGACAGGAAGTATGAATGGGAAAGAGAAGCGTAAAGCTTCTGGAGGAAGGAAGAATTTTGCTTATAAAATGAATGAAGGAAAACACCAAGGAATACAGAGGAGGGAGAATTTTAACAATAAAACACTACTTGCAAGGCTGAAAAGAATAGGCACCAGCCTAAGAGCTTATGCCTGTGCTGAGTGTAAGAAGACATTTACTGGAAAGATGCATCTTTTACTGCACAAACAAACACACATAGACCGTTATCCCTACACTGAGCATGAAATGAGGTTTGCTGATAAGGCAACACATGAAAAAACTCACAAAGGAGAGCGGCCTTTTCACTGCAATCTCTGTGAGAAAAGTTTTACTCAGAAGGGAAATCTTCTAAAACATCAAAGAATACACACAGGAGAGAGGCCTTATCACTGCACTGTGTGTTCCAAACCCTTTTCTCAGAAGGCAAACCTTGTACTGCATCAAAGAACTCACACAGGAGAGAGGCCTTATCACTGCACTGTGTGTTCCAAGAGGTTTTCTCAGAAGGCGACCCTTGTACGGCATGAAAGCGTACACACAGGAGAGAGGCCTTATCACTGCACTGTGTGTGAGAAGTGGTTTTCTCAGAAGGCGACCCTTGTACGCCATCAAGTCACACACACACAGGGCACAGGCTTTATCACTGCACTGTGTGTAGCAAGAGCTTTGATCTTAAGGCAAGCCTTGTACGCCATCAAAGAGCACACAGGCGACGGCCATGACGCTGCACAGGATATGGAAACGGCTGTAAACAAAAGGTGCTCCTCAGCAACCTCAAGTAACACATACAAGATGGAAGTCTTCTCAAAGCACTGCCAAAAAACCTTCATTTAAAAAAAGGAATGTGATCTTTTACATCATCTAAGAATCTACAGCTGAAGTTAGACCTCCTATGACATCTAACGATCCTTCCGGGCTGAGATCCTCCCTTTCCTCTGAATGTCAGAAGAGCTTTGAGTTAAAGGACAAACTCCAACGTTCGCAGCGTCTCCAAACAGCATGTAGGTTCTTCAACGTCACAAACGTCACTTCACAAAGCAACAAACTTCACAGAGGCTGCTTCACTGCGAATTAAACCTATCCGACTCTCATGAAATGTGTGCAGTGTTGAGGACATGTTACCAAGAGTGGATCATAAACTATCTTGATAGACATAACTTCTGGGATTCAACAAAAAAATATTGAAAGACCTGAGCACATAGGAAAAAGAAACTAAGAGAAGAAATAGGAATCAATAACCACTCGAGGACAAAAAATATAAACTCCTTTCATCACTAAAGCAGGAACATCTACTCCCTATCAGTATCTTCAGACCGGCTGTGTAAATATTCTGTACAACCCATCCAGGCTGAGAGATCAAAAGAGGATTCATGGCTGTCTAGATTCTAACAACTTGAAAAGGTGGCACCAACCATATCATTCTGCAGTTTCAACTGCCGAGACCGTGACACAATTCACAATGTTTTGAGATGGTTTATTCTGGTGTGAATTTTCTTTTTTTTTGATAATCAATTTTATTATCATTTTGAGAGAAAAAAAAGACCGCATACATCTTACACAATAAATCCAATTCCATCTCCAACAGACAGTAAAAAACCCCACTGTGTGGGTAGGAGTATTTATGCAAGCCACCCAAGCTGGAAAACAGCACACCGTTACATGGGAGAGCCAAAGCTGGCAATTTAAAACAGTAGGTTCAGCCATTTGGCACCTCGTGGGACAACCATGTTCCTCCTGGGCCACGCACCAATCCACTCCCTGGTGCCACTTTCGCAGGGTAGGGGGGTTGGGCTGGGCCCAGGCCACTGCAATATCTCTTTTAGCCACAGTGACCGCTGTTCCCAGAAAATGTTTGTCCGCTCTAGAGCCGTCCAAACCTTCAAATACACCCAGGGGAAGACGTAAGGGATCGTGTGGAACCTGGCGACCCAAGGTCTGTGTGAGCTCAGATTCCAGCTCGGACCAAAAGGGGTAAAGGCCTGGGCAAAGCCAGACTATATGGTAGAAGTCGGCCGGAGTTTGGTTGCTATTTTGGTGAGAATTAAATACCCAAAAACTAACGTTCACATGCATTACAAAACAAAGCAGATTGTCTGATAAAGACACTGTGAGGAGTATTTCATTGCATGCTGTGATGTTTTTTGTGAATTCAGTTGTGTCCTGTTCAAGTGTGAGGGGGAGATTGACAACTAGACAAAGGACACTTCCGCAGTGAGCTGTTTGCCAAGAATGTCTTATTTTACGCAATAAAACTTTGCTAATAAACCAATCTGCCTGCCTGTTTCATGTGGTGATGAGACGGGAGATACTTCAAACTCATCAGTACGTTCAGAGTGTTTTCTATCTTGCTGATTAGTCTGTCCCGGAAGAGGGTGGGGAGGAGCTTATGCTCCCCTGCAGCCCTGCAACCACCAGTCCCTCAGATGTGAGGCATTCCAGGGTGTAGTTCACTCCATCACTGTGTTTATTAGAGTAGTGCAAGTGTTACAAGTACAATATGCACTGTTGATGTTTCAGAAGACAACTTTTGAAGTTTAATAGTGTAATTGCTTTGGGAACACCTTTGTCCCTTGGACCTTTTCTTTCACTGAGCGAATTGATTGGCTTAAAATAGTCTGATTACTCGGGACCCTGTGCCATCTGTGAGCGCACATGGCGTGCCTCTAAACTATTATATAGAAGCAACCGCACTAGTGTATGAAGTCTTGAATCATCCTGGTGAATGTTGTGTGTCCCCCACAAGATCCACCTGTAGTCATCAGTGACCATGAAGCAAGGGACAGACAGATGCCTGGTGCGAGGCTGTTCTGGGATCTCTCAGACACCAGTGCCCATGTCGCCACCCCTATCCCCGACAATGTTTAACATCTACGTCTCTCCTTGGGCCTGACTTATCAGGAGGCATGGATTTGCCCTGGTCTCATATGCTGATGATTCTCAGCTTGTTATCTTTATCTTCAATCAGCCTGAGGCCACAGCCGCCAGGTTTCATGCTTGTCTCACTGAGATCATGACCTGGATGAACCATAGCTTCCTGAAAATGAACACTGACAAAACGGGGGTGATAGAGTTTGGCCCTTGCCGGTGCCTGTTGATCCAGCGCTCTCACCAAAATATTGCACAAATGACACTATCTACTACCAACAAACTTACAATACAACACTAGGCCCATATCAACAATAGAGCGCCTGAATCATGAGGCGATAAGATCTAAATATAGTTGTTTAAACCATCTGCAATAATCAAGACCAGCTTGTCATTTTAGAAAGTTTATTTTAACACATCTAGAAAAACTTAGGTTTTGGTATTTTATTAAACAAGCATTAGAAAAAGTCATAAAGAAAGATTTATTCAGTATTAATAAAAAGAGCATAAATCAAGAATTATTATTCATTAGCAGGAATAAGTAAAATTAAGCATTTCCAAAATCCTAACTATATCTCTGTCTCTACCCTCATCACCTAGTAATAAAGTAATTAATAAAAACTCCTGTCCTCACGTGTAAAGTCCATCAGCATAACATCGTCCTCCAGAATTTCTCGAGCGTAAGCCAACTATGTGTTCTCTGAACCTATTCTTATACCCTAAATTAAGCTGAGCTAACTATTTTTCACATTCCAGCAGACAAATTCTAGTTCTCCATTGGCTGAGCCACCTCGTACCACAGTAAACTGTGACACCTCCTTCTTACATGCCCGGGCAAATTCACTAGTCCATTGTTCATGTAGAAGTCTTGGCAGCTTTTCCTTAGGCTGCTACATTTTGTAGCGACAGCTTCCTTTTAACCTTGAGCCAGTCAGCTCTGAACTCCCGTGGCACGTTAGCAAACGTTAGCAAATTTCTCCAAAAAGTCATCTTTTTAGCAGTTCAATCCAAAACCTTTCAAAATAAAAGCTCAGAGGCCTTTTCCATCCTTCTCGGAATTATTTTCACTTGAGCCATTTTCATCATTAGGCCTCTTTTCAAAGAGCGTCAATTTTCTGCGCCACCTTCCCTGCGCCACTTTTAAAAGGGTACTATTTTTCTGCAGCCATCTCTAAGCTTCACTTGTAAAACTATTATATAAACAAACACAAAGAATAATTAATGAAAGAAATACAGTTTGTTCTGTTGCCTCCCATCATTGCTAATAATTAACCCATTAGTCTAAATTACCTAGCAGTAAAGCACAAATAAAGCAGCATTTTATATCTACCAGTCTTCATGAATCCATAAAACCTTATGTGCACCTAGAATAGTAGAAATGACATCACATAGACAAGGAAAGCAAAATAAGCACATGCCATTATTTAAAAACAGCTGCTATTAGTTATGACATGACAATAGACAAGATTAATTTATTATTTTCTACATACATGAGAATGCAACATAATGCACATTTATGAGCACACATGTTAGTTTCCCGCGTGTTCTGTGAAAATGCAACTTTAAACTAGGTTGAATTATTATACACACAGCACAAATTGTTAGCATTATTAATTTATTTATGGAAGTGTGACTTCACGGGTTTAAACAGATTTCTGTTTTCTATCCCGCTCCATCAACTCCCTCATCTGGTGATTAACAAATCACCACACCACCACCCAAAATTTATCAAAGATTTTATCTAAGATGAACATGATTCAATTTCACGTGTATTAGTATTTCTAAAGACTTATCTCATCAGTTTATCTATAATTCTCATACTGAGTTTTAAGAAACCCCTCTAGTTCTATTTCTTTCTCTTGTGTAACATACAACTAAGCTTCAATAAATGTGTTGCAAAAACTATAACTAATAAAATGTCAGTATCTTGCTTGTCATATTAACCTTAAACTGCTCCTTGTTAATTTCTAAAAGAACAATAACCTAAATTAACCAAAGCAGAATTATATTTTCATTAAGCTTGCAAAGAAAAAGAAAACAAAAATTTTAAAAATTTTACCTAAATTTTCTAAAAATTTCTAACACCCCCCTTTTTTCAATTTTTTTTTTTTTTTTTTATTATATACTCTTTAAACCTTCTAACAGTTTTTCTTCGACCTAATGTCACAAATTAATTTTTCAGCTAACAGAATTTCTTCGACCTTGTGTCATCTAACACATTTTCTTCAGCCTTATGCCAAAAACAGAAACCTAAATTTTAACAGGTATGTACTTCAATCATTGTCACTATTCTTTTCAATCACTTTTTGACTGTGACTATTTACCTCCATTACAGGTATCACTTCTATTTTCTTTCCTGCCTCACTTTTCTTTTCAGAATCTTTTTGACTTGATATCTCATTAATCTTTTCTTTTGATCTGTATCTCAATTTGAATTTTAGGCCTTCGTTTTCTTCTGGCCAGTTATCACTTTTTCTTAGTAATTTCTTCTTTTGCTTGGTCACTTTACATTTTGTTCTCCAAGCTCCTTTTCTGAATTTTCTTAATTGAGAATCTTCATCACTCTCATCATTTTCAGTGTCAGAAATTTCAACTTCAGACTCAGGTACTTCTTTACTCGGCAGCTTCACTCCGTTAGGAACGTCATCTTTGTAGCTGGTACTTGGCAATTCATTTTCTTCTTCGATTACCTTCAACTTCCCAGTTTCAGAATTCCTGTTCCTGCTTTCAGAGCTACTTTCCTGCTTTTCAATACTCTCCTGGTCTTGAATCACAATCTGATCCCATTCTTCTTCTGCTTCTTTTTCTAGCAGATCTCCATCATTTTCTGAGTCTTCAGTCACAATGTTCAAGTCTTCTTCAATCAAGGCTTGTTTTCTATTCATGTTCTCCAGATGTCGACCAACTTGTCGATCTTCAAGATCTGGATTCTCTTCAGGCTCTTCTTCAGAATCTGAATCAGCAGTTGTGACACTATCTTCATCAGGATTTTCAGGTGTAGATACACGAAAAGTATGGCCAGTGTCAATCCACCTCTTCAGTCTTTTGCACTTCTCTGCATTTGTTGTGACAAGACTGACTGACCTCCTTTTCTGCCACCTTGGCACTAGAGTATTTCTTTTTAGACGAACCTTTTTCCTGATCCTTTTACCTGGTAACAGATCAAGTACTTGCTCTTTTTCTCTTGTTTGTACTTCAGTTTCATCTTCATCAAACACAGAAATCATTTCATCTGATAAATTCCTGCAGTTCTCCAAATTGATGCTATCATTGATAGGCATCATTCTTTTCTCTGGTATGAATGTCTGTCTCATGACCTTGTCCATCATAATATCACGTGAACTTAAATCTGTCTTTTTATCAGTAGTACTTCTCAGAAACATCAAAACAAGTGGAAGAATATCTGTCCACTTTGTACCTGCAGCTAGGCACATTTTTGCATCTCTGTCTTTTATAATAACATTCTCATGCTCCTCAACATCTGAAATTTCTAGTCTATCTGTACAATGGAGCAATCTGTTTTCAATATGTTTTCTTTTGCCATCTGATAATTTTTCAACAGTAATTTTATCATGTCGCATCTGAAATGTTTCAACCCATTTTGTAATCAAACAGAAAATCACAAAAATGTAGCACAGTTTGTCATTCAGTGCCATCTCACAGAAATCCATTTGTATTCTGGTCAATGAACCACTCTCCTGTAATTCTGTTCCCAATCTCACAATTGTTCTCTTAATTGAGTTCACTTGCTGACAAGCCAGACACCTCTGGTAAAGAAATCCTGCAATTTTATGGTACATTCTGTCCATATCAGTAATTATGCTATTTGGTAAAACTACTCTACCATCTTTGTGTGACAAAATCTCATCCTCATCTCGCTGTCTAAAATCTGTACTCAACCATGTGTTTCTCTCCTCATGAGTTGCTTCATCTTGTAAGCCTTTGACTACCTGCCATGTTTCAACTACTGTTAGTATTAGTGAACTCAAAGCATGTTCATCATTCATTTTGTATGCTGCACATATCACGACAGCAAACCTTTCTGCCAATTGAATATCATCAATCAATCTTTTAATTAAATTTGCATTTCTGAAAAGTGAACCTGCAGAAGTCAATGTTTTAATCTGTTGATCAATTGTATCTTTTACTTTGATGTCTTCACTCAAAAGACCATCATTTTCATTCCAATATTCTGGAAGTGCATTTAATCCTTTCGGACTGTTTTCTTGTTCTTTAATTAATCCTGTATCTGTTTTGTCTGTCTGTTCATTAACAAAAATTTGCAATGGCAGTGAAGCCATCTCAATCTCTTGAATCATTACCTGTCGCTGTACTTTTAGCTGTTCATTCAGCTCAATTATCTCAATCTCCTTTTCCTTTGAACATAATTTTGACTCATCAGGCTGTATCAATTTAATCAGGTCAATGTCAGACTTCTCACTTACCAGAACTGAAGTCATCTCTGTTCCTTGCTCGGTTGCAATCCCTACTAATTCAATCTCAAGTACAATAGAATAAACTTTTTCAGTTAATGGGACCTTTAAAACTGCGGAACTAATTTCATCTTTTCTAAGCACAGGGACTGTCACTGTTTCCATAATTTTCACGGACTCCTTTAAATCATTTGATGAAATTATATGATCAGGAATATTAATTCCAGAAGTACCAAGCATTTCATCATGCTTTTCTATCGCATCAATTTTAGTAAAATTCTGAACTGGCACTTTATCAATCTGATCTGACACTTTTGGCGTTGTATTAACCTGTTCTGGGGATCTTCTTGAATTTCTGTTCTGATCCATATTTACAACATCAATTGTACACTGATCAATATTTTCTACTTTGACACCTTTATTATTTATTTTCGCTAATTTGGGAATCTTTAATTTACCCTCACATTTAGCAACAACCTTTTTCATTTTCTTGTACAAGGAAGACATTTTATTTAATTAATTTGATAAATATACTCTTTAAATTTGCCTTGCAGCGCTTGCTGATCAATTAATTAATTAATTTAACACTATCAGGTGAAGTAAAACTTTATAACCTCAACAATTTAATATAACTCCTAATTTACCTGTATCACTAATTATAATTAACCTGTAAAGAAAAACATCAATTTGCAAAAACAGTAGCAACGCAAAATTTTTATTTATAACAATAATACCAACATATAATCACATTTGTTTTAAATGTACTTATTTTTCACTTACACACCTTCTGCAACGTATACCTGTGGAAAAAGAAAACCTAATCTGTTTGCCTTTAATTTAAAGAAAAAATTTCTTTCCTCACGTGTAAAGTCCATCAGCATAACATCGTCCTCCAGAATTTCTCGAGCGTAAGCCAACTATGTGTTCTCTGAACCTATTCTTATACCCTAAATTAAGCTGAGCTAACTATTTTTCACATTCCAGCAGACTAATTCTAGTTCTCCATTGGCTGAGCCACCTCGTACCACAGTAAACTGTGACACCTCCTTCTTACATGCCCGGGCAAATTCACTAGTCCATTGTTCATGTAGAAGTCTTGGCAGCTTTTCCTTAGGCTGCTACATTTTGTAGCGACAGCTTCCTTTTAACCTTGAGCCAGTCAGCTCTGAACTCCCGTGGCACGTTAGCAAACGTTAGCAAATTTCTCCAAAAAGTCATCTTTTTAGCAGTTCAATCCAAAACCTTTCAAAATAAAAGCTCAGAGGCCTTTTCCATCCTTCTCGGAATTATTTTCACTTGAGCCATTTTCATCATTAGGCCTCTTTTCAAAGAGCGTCAATTTTCTGCGCCACCTTCCCTGCGCCACTTTTAAAAGGGTACTATTTTTCTGCAGCCATCTCTAAGCTTCACTTGTAAAACTATTATATAAACAAACACAAAGAATAATTAATGAAAGAAATACAGTTTGTTCTGTTGCCTCCCATCATTGCTAATAATTAACCCATTAGTCTAAATTACCTAGCAGTAAAGCACAAATAAAGCAGCATTTTATATCTACCAGTCTTCATGAATCCATAAAACCTTATGTGCACCTAGAATAGTAGAAATGACATCACATAGACAAGGAAAGCAAAATAAGCACATGCCATTATTTAAAAACAGCTGCTATTAGTTATGACATGACAATAGACAAGATTAATTTATTATTTTCTACATACATGAGAATGCAACATAATGCACATTTATGAGCACACATGTTAGTTTCCCGCGTGTTCTGTGAAAATGCAACTTTAAACTAGGTTGAATTATTATACACACAGCACAAATTGTTAGCATTATTAATTTATTTATGGAAGTGTGACTTCACGGGTTTAAACAGATTTCTGTTTTCTATCCCGCTCCATCACTGTGCAATGACTCCTAGAGGCCGGTTGAGGCCGGGGAATGCCCGTGTCCTGTCCCCAAGCTCAGGAACCTCGGAGTCATCTTCGATGACCAGTTTAATTTTTCTGCCCAGGTAAACAGTCTCAGTTACGCCTGCTTCTTTTTACAAAAAACCTTGAGAAAATCTTCCCTTTTCTCTCACAAGAATTGCAAAAGACTGTGGTGGTGGCGCTCTTCCTGTCTAAACTGGACTATTGCAATGCCCTTTTTTGTGCATTGATAAGACCCAGCTGAGAAAACTGCAGTCTCTACAGAACACTGCAGCAAGATTACTTCTAAACATTCCTAAAGGACAATCAACCTCGGCAGGAATTAAGTCACTGCACTGGCTTCCCATCCAGCAGCGGGTGGAATTTAAGGCCTTATGCCTGGTGCACAAAGCACTTTATGGTGGAGGTGCTGAGGATATCCCCAAAAAATTCCTACGTTATACCCCCCCAAGTGCCCTTAGATCTGCTAATTTGGGCCTTATCCAGATTGCTAAAATCAGACGGGCAAGATGGGATGGCAGGACTTTATCAAGTTTTGCATCAAAGTTATGGAACAAAATGCCTATGGCCATGACATTTCAATCTAATCAGCAGGTCTTTAGGAAGGACTTGAAAACATGGCTGTTCACTTCCACATAGTCCCCCGGTAACACAGGCCATACTTCCTTTCTACATACACTAGCGCCAAGACGCCACGGCAATCGAGCGCTCTATAAACATATGTCCTATCCTATCCTATTTTGGCAAGTGCTGGAGCTTGCTGTGGCTGGTAGCAAGCCCTGGATCTGCAGTGACGTGCGGATCTCTAGGAATGAACTAAGTAGCAATGGTGCCATGTATGTGTGTTCCATGATGAGACGCCCTGGGGGCTAAGTGAATGATGAGACTAGGAATCGGGGGCCTCAGCTGAAGCTGTGCTACTGGATTACTGTCAAGAGCAAGCCAGCGGGTCACAAGATTGTTACAGCTGCGTTGGCACATGTACAGCATATCAGCCAGACATAAAACTTTATTCGGTTTACATAGGCTCTAAAAGTACAAGTTACTAGCATATTAGACTCAAAATTAATTTACTAAAACACAGTGATTTGTTGGCGCCAGATGTTTGTCCCGTGCAGTAAAATCAGTGCGAACAGCACCACGCACAGTGCAAGAGGGCGCTGCATCTTTCCGCCGCTTGAGTAGAAGTTCTACTAGAGCGGCAGCTTCCTCAACGTGAATGGAAGGTTTCTCGACATGAGTGCGAGTGCCCATCCCCGGGCAGCCGCATTGAGAAATCTGGCTGGGAGATGGTCTAGTGCTGGATTTTCCTTGCTCACGCTCTTCAATTTAACGTTGGTGAGCACAAGCAAAGAAATGTTTTTCTGAATTCCGAGTGCTCTGCGGAGTGCGAAAAACTCCACAAAGTCTACAAACGGACCGGAGTTCACCGCCCAGACCTAATGTTTATGTATCTGTATGTACGTGTTGAGAGAAATTTTATTTGAGCTATCACGTCAAGAATTAAAATTTTTATTAAGTACATATTGGTGGGAATAATGCTTCTTTTTCTATTACTGAATTTGCACAGCAACCAATCAACAGTACACTTAAAAACTACATTTCCCATGATGTCAGTAACCACAGTCCACAAATCACTGCCCATTATGCTCAGGTATGGCCAGCACCATCTTACTGCCTCGTCTTTGAGTATGCTCAGTTTCAAACAGTTCAAGCACAATATCCCGGTCCTAGATGGGATTACCTTCTTTGTCTAACCTGGAACACTGCAATAGTTGTATAAACGTCACTCAGCTGAAGAGCTGTAAAGCTCCAACTTAAAGTCTGTTACCTTGTCTAGTATCCAGGTGTCTTGAGACAACATGTCCCAGTTGTTAAAGAACTATCTCACTTTTCCCCCCACCCAAATGTTATTTGGCATGGAATGATCTATACCCTGAAAAATAAGCATGGAGGGATGTCTCGCTCTGGGTGGTCCCGCCTTGAATTAATTACTGTAGTCCTTCTCAGTGCTAAGGGCATCCGGGCCTTAGTACCCTAGTACTTGTCAGCTACTCTCTGTAGACAAAGTTTTAACTTGTTGGTGCAAACTCTGGCCTCATTTACAAGAGGCCTGCCCGGCTGGAGCATCACTTTTTTTTTAAAGCTCGTGTGGTGCAGGCCTCTGAATCATATCTACAAGGCGACACAAAACGCTTTATAGATATGGAGTAAGGCTAGGCAGCGCAAAGCGCTGCGTTGGGTTACTCTGCATCAAGGAGGCATTCCATGGATGTTGCTGTGGGTTTTCCCACGAAACACCCATTTATTTTGACACTGCCCCAGATTTAGACACTCAAGCAAACCTGGGGCAATGCCAAAACCTTACACCTCCCCAAAGCAGGCATAACGAGGAGAAATGTTTTCATTTCTCCTCTTTTACTCCTCTTTCCATGGGTGCCACGTTCTTCAGCAGACATAGACCCCAGTGCACCATGGTGCAAGGGTGTCTGTGTTGGCGCTCAGCTGCAAAATGTACGCCTGAAAGGCCAGTAATGCACTGTGTCCTGTACGGTGCATTCCTGCCCTTTCGATTGACGCAAAGCAGTGTACCAAAAAAGACTTGCAATGCTGCTGTATGCCAATTCTTGGTAAATGAAGCCCTCAGTGTTCCTCGATCAGTGTATGAGGTGGTATTGAACATGTCTTGTTGGTCTAATTATCACAGCTCGGCCATGGGCTTATCGCTTGTGCAAAGCGGAGTGGGCACACTGGGGCGCGTGCATCAAAGCAGGCAGTAGAGGGCTGAGCTCCTCCGATCAGAGAGGGTGCAGTCTGACCCAAATCAACTACTCCACAGATGAAAACGCTGTGGCAATTACCCACCGATTACATCGCTCGGCTGACATGTGTAGCAGCTTCTCTTTCAATTACATTAACAATCAAATAAAAGAATCAATCAAGAAGCAAATACACCGTACATAAGCGTATATAAGAAGATATGACCACAACCATATATATGAATGATAACTGTAGGAAACTGTCTCTTTATATAGTATACCAAAAAGAGGTCTACTGTGCATGGAGCCCAGGGGTTCCCTGATGAGTGGACGGGGTTTGCTTTAGCAATCTCAAGGTGCTCTTCTAGGGAGTAGTGAGGTCGAGCAGCTTTAGGCTTATCAGAGAGGAGTGTCAGACATCTGCGATACACGCACAGAGTCAATTAATGGTACACACGACTCGATAAGGAGAGCCACACCAATTTATAAAAATAACACATATATTGATATATATTTAGGCACCAGAATCAATACGATCAGGTAACAGTGCAGTTTTCATAAGCGTCAATGCTATCCTAGGGAGGATAAACAAATGATGCATACAAGTTCTTTACAGCGACTCACCTGACCACTCTCTTGGACTTAAGGTGACTATGGGGAAAGTTCCAAGGCAGCATCAACAGGTCACCCCCAGGGGTTCTAGGGCGGCCGAGTGCAGTGGTGCAATACAGCATCTGGTGCCCAATGTTCATCTACGGGGATCGGTCCGGAGTCCTCTCAGTCTTGTTTGGGTTCCTGCAGGATGCAGGGAAGGAGCTCTGCTGCTCCATGGGCGATCCTGGTTCATGGCTGAAGTGCTGACACTTCTCTCAGGCTTCTGGAGACACGGAGCTGCAGGAAAAGTGGTCTTTGTCGCAGTTGTCAAGGACAGCAATCCGGTTGGCAGCAAGTCAGTTAGTGTCTTCTGTTCCTTCTTGCGAATCTTCAGAACCGTCTTCTTGTTTCAGGTCATCAGGATCTCATTTCATGGAGCCAGGGGCTCCCCTAAATACTAGATTTAGGGCTTTAGGGGAGTGAAGGGTCCTGAGGGAAGTGGGCATACCTCTGTCCCAGAGTTCCTAATTCTTTCATCACTAAGATTCCTCTGAGATTTTACGTTCACTCAGGTAGCCCATCTTAGGGACGGAACTATCCTGACGGTGAACACACCTGTCTGACTACAAATGTTCCCACCTTATACAGGAGCCAAAAAGACCCTGGCCAATGGGGATCAGCATCCTCTCCTTTGAGCGAAGCCAGGTTCCCAAAGGCGGTGGGCTCTTTGAAGCTCCCTGCCTTGGAATGCTAATTCAGAGGTCATCCTGTGGGAGGGGTTGTAAACACCCTCTGCCTGAGCAGGCTTTGTTTCAGACCTCCTGAGAGAAAGGCCGTCACTCTTGGGTGCCAGAACCTTGTCTGCGGTGGCAGGCTGGCTAGGACCAGGCAGCGTAGCACACTCGTAGTTGGTAGATTTCTTAGGTGCCCTCTGGGTGCATGTATTAATAAATCACCACTGGAATCAGCGTGGGCGTATTAATACGAGATGTTTGATACCATCATGTAGTTGGGGAACTCGTTTTCTCCAGTGTTCTGCACATGCACTTAAAACGGCTTCCCTGTTCGCTTTTACAGGCAGTAATGGAACTGACCAACACAGCACCATATCTGCTCATGCAGATATGTCCACACATGTAGCATAGTGCTCCCTGTCTTAGGGCTGTAAGTCCTGCTGTAGGGGTGACTTACCTACACTGCATGCAGTGTATGCTGTCATGGCAGACAGGGAGGTAAGCGATGTGGTGTTTCCACTTTTGTCTGCACCAAGACATGCAGCCTGCAGTGGCAGTGCGTATGTTTTTGCTGAGGGGTCCCTTAGGGTGCACAATATATGCTGCAGCCCTTAGGTACCCTCTTTAGCCTCCTTGCCCTAGGTACCCGGGGTACCATTTACTAAGGACTTACAGAAGGTGCTAAAGATATTGCTATTTATGGAAACAATAGAACAGTTTTGGGAAAGAGATCTGGCAATGGGAACCTGGTTAGCAGGAACCCAATGCACTTCCATTCAAAATTGCATCAAATACTAGATAAAGTAGGGGTGACCATGTCAAAAAGGGGCGCATTCCTACAATACCATCTGCACTCACATACTTCCGCATTCATTTTGGCTGCTGAGCAGCAAAAAAAGAGGCAGTCAAGATGGTGCTGGTCATATTTGAGGAGAATAAAGGGCAGTGATTGATAGGCTGTGGTTACTAATATATAGTATATACATCTGGCTTTTGAGATTACTGCATTATGATTAGGGCTCCTGGTTTTATGGTATTTATATTTTTGCCATTTCCTTCTGTATTTATCCATATCTATTTTTTGGGCATTTTTTCTGTATTTATCCACATTTATTGTTGCCACAAGCAAAAGATGACGTTACAGCTAGTATTTTTCCACATTTATTTAAATTGACAATTCCCACATACGCTCGGTTGTTATTGGTCAACACTATACATTCATCTGAAGACTTGGCATTTTTAAGCATATTTGGGACATTCTGCAAATGGCAATGACAAGCCATTTGTCTCAGAGCCTTGCAGTTTCTGTCATCTGCAGGGTGCCACATCCTCTTCCCCACTGAACACCATACTGCCTTTTGGACTTGGCCCTTCTGGCAGGTTCACCCCTGAACTTTTTGCTTTTAATTGTGACCTGGTGTTAGTGATTTTTGGTTTCTGTGCACTTTACCACTGTGTCCCAGGGTAAAGTGCACGCGTGTGGTAAGGTTGGCCTGCCCTCCCATAGGAATGCATGGGGAATGTATATGTCCCTGGTAGTTCCTGATGCGTGGGGAATGCAGGGGCGAGTTTGGTATGTGCGAACTCGTGAGAGTGAATGCTGCATGATGATGTGAGTGGCGTTATTGTGTCTAGTGTGGAAGTGCCACTTCTAGAAGTTGGCATGTCTGTGTAATTTATGTGAATTGGCTGTCTGACTTGTGATTGGCTGGAGCTGGCTGGTGAGCCTGGCTCCAGGAGTCAGGATGGGTCTGCCCCGGTGGTGAATAGAGAGATTGACAGCCAGATGGGTGGGAGGAGTGCACCTGGGACCAGAATAGGGCTGGAATTTCCCCACACAATGCTGGCTCCGCCCCCTGTTGTGCGACTGATGTCCCTAGCCTGACTAGTGAACGGTGAGAGGGGCTGAGCATAACAGAGTGCTCCAAAACCAGCTGCGACTGGTTTTCCCCCCACCCTGCAGACACAGACAAAGGATTTGTGTGGATAAAAAGGGGCTGTGTCCCCATGCAAAATGTTCTCTTCCTAATCCTATCTTAAGGGGGGGCATGCTGCTGGGCACCAGGAGGACCGCCACTGGGTACTGCCTCCCTGCCTGGAGGGCCCTGTGAGCTAGCCCCTGGGCCCAGCCTTTTCCCCCGTTGCCTACCTTCCTAAAGGACTTTGCCTGGACTTGTAACCTTTGGTGTCCAAAGCGCCTGGGGAGCTCTTCATTTCTACTTTCCAGGAGGAGCGCTTTATCTTTCAACCCTGCAGCGCGGGCTGCAGCATGTGGAGGGATTCCCCCTCTGGTGCTGAGTTACGGTGCTCATCTGCCATTTTTGGCCCCCAAGCGAGAGCCCACCTCGCATCAGTGCCGCTCGTTGGCATATTAATAGAAAACGGGTGCCTACCCCGTGTTTTTCCCCCGAGAAAGAAGTCACCGCCGCGGCCAGGGAAACCGGAAGTCAGGCAAAGCATTGCCTGACGTGTGGCGGGACTTCCGCTGTTCCGAGGGAAGCACCGCGGCCACGAATTCCCCCGAGAACAGGAGCCGAGAGCTGACGGGTGCCCACCCCGCGCTCCAGTGCTCGAGAGAGAAATGAGGGGAAGCGCCTACGTACAGAGGAGGACGGGAGCCCACCCTGCCTCCACAAGCAACTGCCAGCGGCTCCCGACCGGCGAGGAGAGCGGACCGGAGCCCAGCGGAGCCGGCTGTAAGGAGTCCCCCGACTGGCGAGGAGAGTAGACCGGTGAGTGGGGGGCAGTCCTTCTGGTATAGAGCGGCCCCGGTTGGCAGTTGGCCGCTCCTACGGAAGTTGGGGGCATTTGCTATTTCACGTCCCCCGAGCGGGACTTCAATGACGGGGCCCACTTTTCCAGAGCCCACGAGAGGCTCCACCTGTGCAGGGCATTTGTTTTAGAGCCCACGAGGTCCCAGAGCTAAAGGGGCATTTCGGGAGGTAGAGCCGCCCCGGCTGGCAGTGGGCCGCTCCCCCCACAGTTGGCAGCATTTGATCAGAGCTCACGAGGCTCCAAGGGGGCACAGTTGTTTGTGCATAGAGCCCACGAGGCTCCCACGTTGTTCTTGGGCCCCATTGTTTATTCAGTGCCCCGAAGAGAGCCAGGAGGCCCGCTGGTGCCAGGCTCCCTGCTGCAGCTGCCCATCACTTAGTGGGCAGCTGCTCCGTTTAGGCCTGAACCTTTTGTGCAATCTCCTTTGGCTGCCCGCGCAGCCTGCCCTAACATTTTGGACACAGAGCGTTTCAGCCCCTGAGAGGCCAGTTGGCCTGGGGACAGTTCCATGTGTTGTGCCCTTGCGTGGGGTACGTGCTTATGCCCTATGTGATCTTTTGCGCAAATGTCATAACCTGCCTAATGTGATTTCTGCATCATGTATAATGCTGTATGCTTATACCTCTGAATGTATGTTTATGCTTAGGAGGTTGTTTTTCCTAGTATAGGTTATGCTAGTGAGTTCAGGGTTCCCTGAGTGATATTTGCCGAAGGTGTTTAGGATTGCGTAGGTGGTACTTACCTTTAACCAGAAGTGTTGTGTTCCCCAAGTGTTATTTGGTACTACAGTTATTATATGTTCTATGTGCTAATGGTTATTTCTACAAAGTGCTAGTTCTAAAAGGGCTTATTCCTGACAGTGGCCCACGTGGCCCTGTTCCATGTACAAAATCCCCTGTAAATTCTGCCCGTGCCTGTTGGCACATTGTAAAGTGGGTGTTTATTATCTAATGTGTTTGGTATAATACAAAGGCTATTTTTATATATAACCTTGTGTGGAGTTTCCTTTGTGGTGGGCCTTGGGTGTTGTTGCTGGGTGTGCGCGCAAACGCTTTACACATTGCCTCTAGGATAAGCCTGACTGCTCGTGCCAAGCTACCAAGGGGGTGAGCAGGGGTTATCTTGGCGGGTGAATTTCTTGCCCTGACTAGAGTGGTGGTTTCTGCCTGGCTTTGGCGCAAGCCTCCGCCAACCGGAACTCTGTCTTGTTTATTTAGTTATGTATTTATTGGTTGTATTTTCAGGGTGGGGGGCAAATACAAATTTCTGGGGGGGCGAATTCTTCAGTAAACTGGCATGTTTCTCCCCTGTCAGCTCGGGGCACTTTTCTCTTAGTTCGGCTCAGCATACCAGACTCGTTATTGCACACAGGAGAGTTTTGGGAGGGCGTGTATCTTAAAGTTCTTGAAAGTTTGCAGTCCTTATGGAAATTCGATCTCTCACTGGAACTGAATTGTTAATCCTGTTCCCGATCTCTTTGCTTCGACTTCTTGCCACCAGTGTCTGGCGGAGATGGTTCACGTGTTCCTGCTTTGCAATGATGCTCTGCTAAGACATACATAACGACTGTCTCAGTCTCTGTTTTGCATTAGGTTGTGTACCTGCCCTGGATGAATAACTAATACCAGAAAAGCGTGGTAGCAATTAGCTACATCACCAAAGCAATCCAAACACTTGAGGATGTCCCATATATTCTGGTGTGCTGCTAAATGGAAAGCTAACTACGAGTTCCAAAATGCTAAATAAAAAAAGAACTACTCAAGCCAGCCACGGCACAGCTCGACTTGTTAAACTGTCTTTTAATAGATTGGAAAAGAAAGGCATTTATTGGATAGCAGAAAAAGGCAGTTCATCTGGTGACCTCTGAACCCTTTTCTCATCTACTATAAATCAAATTGTGCAGGTACGCCATCGAGGTGTTGTCACCTCATCTCATGCATTTTGTTAGAAAGGCAGCCCCGGGCGGCAGAAGATGTCTGACTGACCACCCCTAGGTCCACCTCTCCTTCGAGGAGTAGCCGAGCAATGCAGAGAGGCCTCCGGAATGAGGGCCCTCTCTGAGGATCGTACAGCAGAGTAATCACAACACTACAAACGGACACCACGCAAGAGGTCAAGTTCTTAAGCTTTTATAGGTAATAACGGTTGCTGGTTCTTGGCAGTATATACAGATGGATCGAGGGATCCGTAAAGTCTCGACAAAGGGGGGTAGGTAGCGGGACAGTCTAGTTTCTGGGCGGAGGAAGGGATACCCTACGCACAGCTCTCAATCCTCGAGCTGGGGGGTTCTGCGAGGTTCGAGCCGCGGCAGCGCCAGCAGGCTTACAGAATGGTTCGGCAAGGTAGGCCGCGGCAGCGCCAGCTGGCTCTCGGAAGGTTCAGCAAGGTAGGCCGCGGCAGCGCCAGCAAGCTCTCGGAAGGTTCAGCAAGGTAGGCCGCGGCAGCGCCAGCAGGCTCTCAGATGGTTTCAGGTTACCGGGAGGGTGAGTTCGTCTGGTGTCGGCCGTGACAGCGTCAGCGGGGCTTCCAGTCCAGGATACAACTGGCGTCCTACTCCGGGGCTGGCCCAGATATAGGACGGAGGTCCTTTGATGTCCGGACCCTCGCGCCTGGGGGCCAGAGGGGCCGGGTTGACGTTGTCCAGACACCCAGCAGGGGGGTGGAGCCAGCACCCAGGGAGGCCGGAGGGCGATCGATACCAGGCGTCCGGGGACGACTGGAGGGCCATCGAAACTCCTCTTCCTCCGGGGTCTGTCGAGTGGCCACTCGACCACCTGGGTGGATCTTGGTGCCTCGATGTCGGGGCTTTGCTGGGGCCGAGGCCACGTGGGTGTGACGTGGTGGGCCCAAGATGGTGTCGGGCACGGCCTCGTGCTTGGGTCGTGATGGGCCTACGCTGGAGCCAGGCCGGTGATGGGGGACCGGGATGGTAGCCGGACCGGTGGTGTTGGGGCGTGCAGGATCGGGCCGAGGGGGCCGTCCGAGGTCCGGTGGCGGGCCGATGTCGACCTGGGCCCGCCATGCGGGAGCGGTAGGACCACGCCAGGAGGCCGGGTCCAACACGCGTCCCCCCCAGCTGAAGGCAGGGGAGAGTCACCCATCTTCTTGGGGATTCTCCTCGCCGAGGCGGAAGAATCGGGACAGGCCGTCAGCATTGGCGTGGTCATTGCCAGGGCGATGTTCTACCGTGAAATCCATCCCCTGCAGGGAAATGGACCAGCGCAGCAGTTTCGGGTTTTCTCCCCGCATTTGCATTAACCACCGCAGGGGCTGGTGGTCGGTCTGGACTCGGAAGTGGGTGCCGAAGAGGTAGGGTCGGAGCTTCTTGAGGGCCTACACCACGGCGAAGGCTTCCCTCTCGATGGTGCTCCATCGCTGTTCTCTTGCCAGTAGGCGTCGGCGGATGAAGGCCACAGGCCGGTCGATTCCTTCGGAGTTAACTTGGGACAGGACCGCCCCGATGCCGTGCTCTGAGGCGTCGGTTTGGACCACAAACTCTCTGCTGTAGTCGGGGGCCTGGAGCACAGGGGCGGTGCACATGGCAGTCTTCAGAGTCTCAAAGGCTGTCTGACACTCGGGGGTCCAGTGGACTTTTGGTGGTAGTTTCTTTGAGGTCAGTTCTGTGAGGGGTCCCACAATGCTCCCGTAGTTCTTTATAAATCGCCGATAATATCCCGTGAGCCCCAGGAAGGCTCGGACGGCGGTCTGGGTGACCGGGGGCTCCCAGGCCCGGATGGCGTCTATCTTTGGTTGGAGGGGAGCCACTTGGCCGCTCCCCACTTGGTGTCCCAGATAGGTCACGGACCCTTGGCCTATCTGGCACTTACTGGCTTTGATGGTGAGTCCGGCCCGCCGAAGGGCCGTCAGGACTGTCCAGAGGTGGGTCAGGTGCTCATCCCAGTGGAGGCTGTACACGGCAATGTCATCGAGATAGGCGGCGCTGTACTCCTCTAGACCGGCCAGCACCTGGTTCACTAGTCTCTGGAAGGTTGCTGGTGCGTTCTTCATGCCGAAGGGCATCACTTTGAAGTGATAGTGGCCATCTGGTGTCGAGAAGGCCGATCGCTCTTGTGCACCCCTAGGCGATCGATCAATTCATCCGCCCTGGGGATGGGATGGGCGTCGGTCCTGGTGACGGCATTCAGTCCCCTGTAGTCAACACAGAACCGGAGCTCCGGAGCTGCTCCGGGGGTGGCGGCTTTGGGGACCAGGACAACGGGACTGGCCCAGGGACTGTTGGAGGGTTTGACTACCCCCAGAGCTAGCATCTTGCCCACTTCTGATTGGATGCAGGCCCGAACCCGGTCGGGCACTCGAAAAGCTCGGTGTTTTACAGGCGGGCTGTCTCCTGTGTCCACATCGTGGACACACCACCGGGTGACCCCCGGAGTGAGGGAAAACAGATCCGCAAACTGCCCCAGCAGCCTCCGGCAGTCCTGTTGCTGCTCTGGGGTCAGGGTAGAGGAGAGCCGGACCCCTTCGAAGGAGCCGTCTTTCTCGGTGGTGCTGAGGAGATCTGGTAGTGGTTCGGAGTCGTCTTCAGCTCCGTCATCGGTCGCTAGCAGCAGACTCAGTTCAGTGCGTGCAAAGTGTGGCTTGAGTCGGTTAGGGTGCAGAACCCGGAGGGGGTTCCTGGGGGACTCCATGTCCACCAGATAGGTGACGGGGCTCTTGCGCTCCACCACCTTGAAGGGCCCCATCCATTTGTCCTGGAGGGCGCAGGGTTCGACCGAGGACATGACCCAGACCTGCTGGCCCGGCTCGAATTCGATGGACGAGGCGTTCTGGTCATACCAGCGTTTCATTTCCTCCTGACTGGCCTCAAGGTTGGCCTCGGCAAGTTCCCTGAACTTTCGAGTCTGATTGCGGAGTGTCAGGAGGTACCGGTAGACATCAGGTGGGGCATCTCGAACTGCTGTCTCCCAGCCTTCCTTGACCAGGCTGAGGGGGCCTCGGACAGGGTGTCCGTACAAGAGTTCGAAAGGACTGAACCCCAGGGACTTCTGGGGTACTTCTCGGTAGGCGAACAGGAGGCAGGGTAGCAGGACATCCCATTTGCTCCGGAGTGGTTCCTCTAGGCCCTTGATCATCCCCTTCAGGGTTCTGTTAAATCGTTCCACTAGTCCATTTCCTTGGGGATGATACGGGGTGGTGAATTTATAGGCGACCCCGCACTGTTGCCATAGGGACCGCATATGCTTCGAGATAAAGTTGGAGCCCCGATCACTCACGACTTCTCGGGGGAAGCCGACTCGGGAGAAGATGCTCATGAGGGCTCGGCCCACCACGGGGGCCGTGATGGTTCGGAGGGGGATGGCTTCGGGATAGCGGGTAGCATGGTCCACCAGGACGAGGATGAAGCGGTGCCCCTGCGTGGTTCGAGGGTCCAGGGGCCCCACGATGTCTATTCCCACTCGCTCGAAGGGGGTAGTCACCACGGGAAACAGCTGGAGCGGGGCTTTGACTTTCCCCCCGCTCTTCCCGCTGGCTTGACAGGTCGGGCAGGTCCTGCAGTGGTTATGCACATCGGTGCGCATTTTTGGCCAGAAGAAATGGGTCACCAGGCGGCTGTAAGTTTTGTCCTGCCCCAGGTGCCCGGCGAGGGGCACATCATGTGCTAAGTTCAGGAGGAAGTCTCTGAATCGGCGGGGTACGACCAAGACCCGGCCGGCCCCAAGTTCAGCAATTTTCTGCTCACTGTAGAGAAGGTCGTTGTCCCAATAAATCCAGTGGGACCCCGCGGAGTCTCCAGCTGCTTGAGTAGCGGCTTGCTGTCGAATCCCCTCGAGGGAGGGGCAGGTTTTCTGTTCCTGCCGGAACTGTTCGCGGGTGGGGCCACCTTCTTGGCGCCATTGAGCGAGTTCTGGGAGGTGGCCGAGCTCGGTGAGATCTTCTTGGTCGGGCCCTTGGGGGCCGTGTTCGGGGTCGGCGTCCTCGGGGACGACGGGCGGCGCAGGCGCGGGCCACTCTGGCTCCTCGGTCGGAGCTTCCCCCGCTGGGGTGGAGGCCCGGGCGGTCATGGAGCGGGTGGTCGCACAGACCCACTCGGGAAGGCCTAGCATCCCCAGGTGCTCCCTTTGTTCAACGCTAGCCCAGGGGGAACTTTCTAGGTCATTCCCAAGGAGGCAGTCCACGGGGGCATCGCCGCGGACAGTCACTTTCAGCACGCCCGACACTCCCCCCCCACTCGAAGGGGATGCGGGCCATCTGGCACAAAGTCTCTGAGTTATCCGCGGACCGGACTGGGCAGAGGACGTTAGGAAGGATCTGTTCCGGGGTCACCAGATGGCAGCGGACCGCTGTCACGCTGGCCCCAGTGTCACGGAGGGCTTCGGTCCGGCGACCATTGATGGTGACCCACTGGCGGTATTTCTGGGTGTTGCCGGGGATCGGGCCTCGGGGGATCAGGTCGTGAGTACCCAGGCATGCTAAGGTCATGGCGGCGGGCTCCCACTCGGCCTGCTCGGGGTTGTCGTCCTCCTCTTCACTCCTTTCTTCACCCAGGGCAGCGGCCGCGATCTGGCGGATTGGGGGACCGGTAGTGCCGGGTCGCTGATTCATCGGGCAGAGGGGGTCATTCGCATAATGACCCTGTCGCTGGCATCTGTGGCACGTAACGTTCGGGCGGGGCTGGGGGGCCCCCTCTCCGGCCCAGGGTTGGTGACGTGGGGGTAGGGGAGGACCCCTGGGGGGCGTCTCGACCCTGACTCTGGCCTACTCCGCCGCCTCGTGGTCGGTGGTTCCCCGGGGATCCCCGGCCGTAGTCTCCCATCGGATTCCGGGGGACTCGGGTGCTCACCCATCTATCCGCCTCGACAGCGAGTTTTCGTGGCTCAGTCAGTTTGCTGTCGAGGAGGTGTTGCCGGAGTTCGATGAAGCAGTTATTGGAAAGATGTTCCCATAGAATGAGGTCGATCAACTGCTGGTAGGTGGTGACCTGGCAGCCCCGAATCCACCCCTCGAAGGCTCTACTGTAATAGTTCACGTACTCCACCCACGTGGTACCGGGGATTTTTTTGCAGTCTCGGAATCGCTGCCGGTACATCTCGGGGGTGAGTCCGTAGCGAGTGAGGAGGGCGGTCTTCATGTGCTCGTACGAGGTCATCTCGGTATCAGGGAGCTCCAGAAGGGCGTCTTTCCCTTCGTTGATAAACTTCCCCCACAGGCCGGCGCCCCAGTCCTTGAGGGGTACTCGATGGGCGGTCATGGCGACCTCGTAGGCTTTGAACCACTGTTGGATGTCGTCGTTCTTATAGTACTCCTTGACGACATCCTTGGGTATGTGCACTTTTGTGTCCACCGGGGGGCGTGAGGTCTTACCCCCGGAGAGGACAGTCTCGTTTGCCTTGGCTTTAAGTTCCATTTCTTTGAGGACGCGCTCGTGCTCGAGCATGAGTTTTTTCTCTTCGAGGGCTAACTTCCTTTCTGCCAGTTGGATTTCTCCTTCTTGTCTGAGTCGAGCCAGATCCAACTCGTGGAGCCGGTTCCTCTCTCGTTCTCGGGCGTCTTCGTGGGAGAGGCCCGTGTCTGGGTTTGTGGGTCTCCCTCCCGCTGGGTTCGTCTCGGCCTCCGGGCCTCCGTTCGGGCCTGGGTTATCTTCACTCGGAGGTGGCGCCTCGCCGGCGTCCACCCAGGCCTGCAGGGCCGATTTAAAGTCTTCTTTGGTGCTTAAGCCAGTGGTAGCGATGCCTAGGTCTTTGCAGAATTGCTTTAGCTCCTTGTGACTGTAGTCTTCCATTTTCTCTTTCTGGAATTCTGTGCTCATGGTCGCAGTGGATTTCTCTGGGTAGCGAGTGAATCACTCGCTGTACGATCTGCGTGGGCTCGGATCCCGGCGCTTGCCACCAATGTTAGAAAGGCAGCCCCGGGGGGGCAGAAGATGTCTGACTGACCACCCCTAGGTCCACCTCTCCTTCGAGGAGTAGCCGAGCAATGCAGAGAGGCCTCCGGAATGAGGGCCCTCTCTGAGGATCGTACAGCAGAGTAATCACAACACTACAAACGGACACCACGCAAGAGGTCAAGTTCTTAAGCTTTTATAGGTAATAACGGTTGCTGGTTCTTGGCAGTATATACAGATGGATCGAGGGATCCGTAAAGTCTCGACAAAGGGGGGTAGGTAGCGGGACAGTCTAGTTTCTGGGCGGAGGAAGGGATACCCTACGCACAGCTCTCAATCCTCGAGCTGGGGGGTTCTGCGAGGTTCGAGCCGCGGCAGCGCCAGCAGGCTTACAGAATGGTTCGGCAAAGTAGGCCGCGGCAGCGCCAGCAGGCTCTCGGAAGGTTCAGCAAGGTAGGCCGCGGCAGCGCCAGCAGGCTCTCGGAAGGTTCAGCAAGGTAGGCCGCGGCAGCGCCAGCAGGCTCTCAGATGGTTTCAGGTTACCGGGAGGATGAGTTCGTCTGGTGTCGGCTGTGACAGCGTCAGCGGGGCTTCCAGTCCAGGATACAACTGGCGTCCTACTCCGGGGCTGGCCCAGATATAGGACGGAGGTCCTTTGATGTCCGGACCCTCGCGCCTGGGGGCCAGAGGGGCCGGGTTGACGTTGTCCAGACACCCAGCAGGGGGGTGGAGCCAGCGCCCAGGGAGGCCGGAGGGCGATCGATACCAGGCGTCCGGGGACGGCTGGAGGGCCATCGAAACTCCTCTTCCTCCGGGGTCTGTCGAGTGGCCACTCGACCACCTGGGTGGATCTTGGTGCCTCGATGTCGGGGCTTCGCTGGGGCCGAGGCTGGGGCCGAGGCCACGTGGGTGTGACGTGGTGGGCCCAAGATGGAGTCGGGCACGGCCTCGTGCTTGGGTGGTGATGGGCCTACGCTGGAGCCAGGCCGGTGATGGGGGACCGGGATGGTAGCCGGACCGGTGGTGTTGGGGCGTTCAGGATCGGGCCGAGGGGGCCATCCGAGGTCCGGTGGCGGGCCGATGTCGACCTGGGCCCGCCATGCGGGAGCGGTAGGACCACGCCAGGAGGCCGGGTCCAACACATTTAAACACTTTTTTTGGTTTAATATTTATCCATTTTTGTTCTCGTAATCAAATGAAAATTGAAGTGGTTGGACAAGAAAAATCAATTACTCAGAAATATATGACAGCAGCGTGGCTGGCCTTAGTAATGAAAGAGGCACTAAGTCTCCTACTTATTTTCTTTCTTGCTCTTTTACAGGTAATCTTTTGGTGTCTTCCTGTCTCTTAATTGCCTTTCGATCATTGTGCTCCCAGGCATTCGGCAGAGTGAAGAGGCAGGGGCTCTAAGAAGGGGCGTAAGAACAACACAGGCTTATTAACAAGTAATTGGTCCTTCAAAGACCTGTGAAGTACTCGGTGTGGCTGTGTTTGTGCCCGGGAAGCTGTCTCAGCCCGGGCTGACACCTCTTAACCCTCTAAGGAGGGGGAGACACCAGATGGTTGGGGGTGTGATTTTACTGACGTCAATGAAGACCTCACTCGAGGGTCGAAGCGGAGCATCAACAAAAGCATTGTTACTGTTGGCTGGTATGCTGGAGCATGGCAGCGCCGCAAAATGTACTAGTATTTTCCCGTTTTTATATATAGATACTGATAAAGGAAAACTTGTTTTCCGTCTGTATTTATATGTAAAAATCAGTTTAAACGGAAAACCGGGAGCCCTAATTATGATTGGCAGCTGTGAAAATTCAGTAAAAAAAAAAAAAGAGAAGCATAATCTGAGCCTCCGGTCCTCACATACAATATTGCTCTCAGGTTCCAAATGATCATTTTAGAACATTTCAAACATTTCTTACACTAACTATATAACCCTAACTCTTACACTATATAACGCTAACTTACACTAACTCTCTAACCCTAACTCTTACACTAACTGCGCTCCATACACAGACACGCCATAGAGATCTGGGACCTACTCAACACCCTCTCGCCAGATATCGCCTTCTTCACAGAAACATTAACCAATGCCTCATCTGCCCCTGGCATCGCCACTGCCATCCCCGACGGATAAAAATCCAGAGTAAGGACCTCCCCCACCGCCCGGGAGGAGGACTCGCCATCGCGCACAAGAGCTCCCTCTGACTCTCCATCTCCAGCAAGACCACCCCCCTCTCCAACACAGAGAACCTCCACTTCCAGACCAGCCCCAGAACTGCGCTCACGCTGCGCGGGACCTTCGTCTACAGACCGCCCGGGCCTCGTGCCTCTTCCGCCACCACCATTGCCGAACTCGTTGCACCCCACGCCATCGCCTACAAGGACTACATGCTCATCGGAAACCTGAACTTCCACCTCGACAACCACAGCGACTTTGATTTCACCACCCTCCTTGACAACCGTGCCAACCTCGGACTGAAACAGGTCGTCACCACCCCCACCCACAGAGCCAGACACATCCTCGACCCCATCTTCGCAGAAGGGACAAACATCCACTTCAGCCACACCACACAGCCCCTCTGGGCAGACCACCACTGTGTGTACCTAAACTTCAACACCACCACCCCACCCAAACCCTGCCCGTGCCTGCCACAAAGGAACTGGAGTAAGATCACAGAGGAACACCTCAGCACCACCCTCTTCCATGACCCCTCTCTATGCTCTTCAATATCTACATGGCCCCCCTCGCCGCCATCATCAGACAGCACGGACTGAACATAGTATCCTATGCCAACGACACCCAGCTCATTCTCTCCCTCACGAAGAACCCCTAAGAAACCAGACTCTGCTTCCAGGAAGGAATGAAGGAAGTCGCAGCCTGGATGAACAACAACTGCCTGAAGCTCAGCTCGGAGAAGACAGAGGTCCTTGTCCTTGGACCCTCCTCCACTGCCTGGGACAACACCTGGTGGCCTCCCGCCTTCGGAAACCCACCCACTCAATCAGACAATGCCCGTAACCTCTGCATCATCAGAAACTCCTCCATCTCCATGACCCGCCAGATCAATGCCGTCACCTCCACCTGCTTCAACTCCCTCCGCATACTCCACAAGACCTTCAAGTGGATCCCCCCGAAAGTAGAAAGACCGTCACCCATGCACTTGTAACCAGCAGACTGAACTACGGCAATGCCCTCTACGCTGCAATAAACAGAACCCTACTACAAAAGCTCCAAACTATCCAAAACACCGCAGCCAGACTCATCCTCTGAACCCCTCCACACAAATACTTGACCCAGCACCCACAAGACCTTCACAGGCTCCCCGTTGAGAAGTGAGTAACCTTCAAACTACTCACCCACGCTTACAAATCCCTCCACATTATTACTGATTTCACAGGTTCTGCTATCCCAGCAGTGACTCCAGTTTGTGATTTTGGTGCATCCACTCCCCAGCGTCCAGCACCCAGCAGGAGCAGGAGCTGAGCTGAGCCGAGGAAAGAACACCGTATCTCCACGCACAGGACCTCACTCTGTGCTGGCAGCCTAAGGTATCGCCAGCGTTTGGCCCACAAGAAGGAAGACGCTTTTCTGCCACATCCCAAGCTCCCGCATGCATTGTCCCGCGCCCGACTCGAAGTCCCACTCTAGCGGAGCAGGAGCCGGAGGGTGGAGAGCAGAGAGCGGGAAGCAAGTTCAGAGCAGAGCAGAGAAGAGGTTGAGCACGGAAAACTCCGCAGAGAATGCCATCACGGCTGTCATCAGTTGCCCAGGTCATCCAAGTTCAGGGGCTGGGGGACACATAAAAGCGACTGGGCCCTCCACCTCTTCCTTTACTCAGCCCTCCTTCACCTGACCACCTGAGGACTACCTACATACGGCTCAGTCCGCGACAGGAGCCTGCTGGTCCACTGCCTGCAAAAATCGCAAGCATCGCAGAGAATAAAAAAACATTACCAGAAAAATGCGGCTGCCTGCCTGCAAAAATCGCCAGCATCGCAGAGAATAAAAAAACATTACCAGGAAAAACGCGGCAGAGTGCGGATCCACACTAAGAACAGAAAGACAAAAGACAAGGACGCAAGTGAACAAGAGCTACCCCCAAAAAGCTCACACCAAAAACTACATTGTAGCATGTAGCTGAGGAACAGAGATAGCGCAGAGGTGGCGCTGGTTGCCCTCGACCCACAGAGAGCATTGGAGCCAGCACTGGAGTCCGCATTGGAGACAGGCCCACATCGAGGCGGTAAATTGGAGGCAAGAGGTAAAAAGGGCAGGTAGCCTCTCTCTACCTCCATCAGTCCATACTTTAGTGCAGAGAGGGACAGACAAGTCTCCTGCAAGACTGTATGGTATCAGCAGTACCTCCATGAGCGATGCTTTTGCAAGCAGAAACACGCACAGAAAGTTTCCAAAGTCCCAAAGGCAACCCCTGAGTTTTGCGCCCTCGCAAACAAATGCCTGCAATGGTGTTTCTGGATGAGCAGGGTAACTCATCACAAGTAGGTTGAACCAATGGGCTATATGAGCAAGGGACCTTCATCTTTTCACCGCTGACAGCGACCATGTAAAGTCACCACTAGGGGCACAGTGCAGGCCAGACTCTGCCCCTTTCAAACCCACTGCACAGGGCAGGCCTGGTGCATTTGCAAAATCCAGGTATGCATGTCAAGAGCACACCTCTGCAGCACTCGGGGTACCTGCATTTCCACGAAGGCCCCCAAAGTAGATGTGGATCAAGGGATAAGGAAGGTGCCTACTGTTACAACTAAAATAACCCGCCACCAAGGCGCTCAAAGCAGAGGAACGCATAGTACGTGAATCTACTCAGGTTTGTGCTGTAAAGAAAGGCTAGGAACGGACAATTGTACACGGTAGGCCCAGGAGGCGAACACTTGTACAAAGGCAGCTCCACCTTTACGCCACATTGTCTGAACCAACTAAACCCCTCCTGAGGAGCCAGAATGCAGGGAAAGCCCAGGCAGAAAGGTGCCTACATTCTACAGTTGAGACTATATCAAGACCAACCTCCCACTTGCAAGTAACTCTTGAATGGTAAGGATCTCAGAGCTTGAAAGGGAAGGCAGTCACTGAGCGCACACAGGATCACGCGTGCCCTGCCGCGTGCCAGTGTTGGAGCACATGGGCAAGTTGTAATAATAAGTAGCTTCCAACAGCAGTCTGATCTTTAAATAATACCACTGCCTCCCCTTTAGCAGAGCTCCAAGAATGTCTTTATTCTGTCTGGATGGCCAAAGTCACACGTCCAGTTTTTTTTATGGGTAAAACTAAAAGTAAATTAGGCATGGATGAACTTGAAGCACCCGGAAACAAAAGCCAGATCGTCACAACGTCTGGCTACTTCAAGTCCAACAAGCATTGGCATAGCCAATAGGTCTCGCTTTTGGGACCTAATAAGTATTTAGTTATGCAGCACAATATCCTTGGTGCAACAACATCAACTATTTTATGGCTAAACAATTATAAGGTCCCAAAGGTGAGAGCTATTGGCTATGTCAATGCTTGTTTCGGTAGGCAGGGGGAGATTAAGTGAGGTGCCCAGAATTACAGGATGTTCAGCCGAGGCCGAGACTCGAATCCGGTTCCCCAGCTCCAAAGTCGGCAGCTCTGGGTGTTGGGAAAACGTCAAAAGTCCATGCTTTGTTGCTCATGTGTATGCCAGTACAGAAAAGCCCTCCAGACTAAAGTGTCAGCACTGTCTACATATGAGACAGGAACAAGAAGGCTGGTTGGCTTAAAAGGGAAAAAATGCATTATGTGTACTTTTAAAATCTATCCACAATGTATACCAAACACCGGTAGCATTCGGGACGAGTGAGGCGAGTCTCTTCAACTCCCTCTAATATATTAGGTTTTCATACTGGCTGGAAAGGTGGGGGGCGGGGGTTGTCTTATGACGTTTGCAATTGTGGTCATGTTGTAAAATCTAATTCTGTTACCCTGTCTGATAAGTCCATGGACGGCCACCATTGTAGGGATTGAAGTTCCTTCTGACGGGCTGCTTGTGCCTATCGGATCAGTGCTGGTCGGTCTCTCCAATCTTCATTTCAATGGCGGTGAGACTGCCACAGATGGGCTGTCCATGGTGGTCCCACCATCATCAGGCCCATGGCCCATGGACTGCCACCGTTGTAGGGATTGAAGTTCCTTCTGACGGGCTGCTTGTGCCTATCGGATCAGTGCTGGTCGGTCTCTCCAATCTTCATTTCAATGCCGGTGAGACCGCCACAGACGGCTGTCCGTGGTGGTCCCACCAACCTCAGGCCCTAAATTACTAACAAATTAACGATTACTGTTTTACTCCTCAAATTGGAAGATCTCAGATCCACTATTTATACTAGAAATAGCTGCTGGACTACTGCAAAAAAGGCCATCCCCTCACAAACTAAAAATGAAATTAATAAATTGATGCAGCTTCTTGGGCAATAATTAGTGAAAAAGAATCAAGGATTAACAGGTTATTGGACAGCAACATCTACTCTTGCAGGGAAAGAAACCCCGATTCATATACTGATCTTATACAATTTACAGCTCATTTCAACTCTGCCTACACAGGAGGAGCTGTACACGCGCACAATACGACTCTGTGCACGGCAGGGCAGGGACCTTCTAGACCTCCTATTGACCGCAGCAGTTAAATTGGTCCTATCCAACTGGAAGGATACTGCTAGGACATCATACAAATGCTGGTTTCACTGGGAGAGATACCTCAGAGGCGCAGATGAAATGAAATGAAATTAAATGATTACGCATTTGTATAGCGCACGACTACCCGTAGGCATCTCGGCGCTTGTACGAATACCGCCGAGGAACCCTTCCTGGACTTTCCCTGTGAGGAGTCCACTCCTGGGCACCCCCAAGGTGAAGTCAGGCATCCTCAGCGTTGTTGGGGCCGTTGTAGAGATTAAGCAAGCTATTGCCCGGAGGTGCAAAGTGGGAATCATGATTAGAATAGGCACCGAGGCGAGAATTATCAGGTCTGAGGAAATTGAGCCCGAGACCCGCCGAGGCGGGAATTGAACCCTGGTCCCGGCCAGACTACTGCATCAGGGTCTGCCGCTCTAACCATTGAGCCACACTTCTCTACAAGTGCACAAGCACTGCCCTGCAAAACTCACCCTGGATACTAGATACCAGATACTAGAGGGATGTGGAAGTCGCTGGACATTCTCCTGGACTCCTACGAACCCCCGTGAGTCCACTTGGGACTCCCCGGGAGGAGATCGGCCCCCACACAGTGATACAACCCCAGACTAGGCTCATAGCGAGTGAACACTTCTTGAACCCTACCTCTACTCTTTCGCTCCTTTCTTCTCTCTTCTTGCTATCCGGTTTCTAATTTTTCTAGCTAGTCAACACAGGGGGGACCAGCTGGACGTGTACAGAACAGAGTCATGTAATTTCTGTAATACCAACTATGTTTATCTGGTAACCCTTAACAAAAACGCGAATGTACTTGTTTTGTAAAAAAAATAAAATACCTTGAAATCAAACTGACATTTTTTTAAATTGGTAATTTGAGTTACAGGAGCAGCGAACAGTTTGCACCTAAGAAGCTGTCTAAGTCCTATAGAAAACCAGAGTCAACCTCATTTAAAGTAAGAAGCAGTTCAGTTTAAAAGAACGTTAAAGTCAAGTATTGGGAAAGGCAATAGTACTGGTGTGTACTTGTGAGGGGGAGATTCACGTCGCGGACAGTGAAGTTAGCCAATGGCTGAAGTGGGCTGACCCACCGCCCCAATACTATGGTGTCTGGAAGTAACATGTGAAGGGTTGACTAAATGAACAGGGGGACTGGCTGAAAACCTCTAAGTAAATATGTCATACATATTTCAGTATAATTGTACTGGTTAACGTCATACTCAAAAAAAGCAATGTTCAAACGCAGCATTGGAAATATTCCAAAATGGGAGGAGAGAACAGATTGAACAGAATGTTGTCAGCTTATGTAGGATTTAAAATGCTATTTTCACTGAGAATCAGAAGCTTCCGGCACTATTCCAGCAATGCATAACACCATTGTGCAGGGCACCGGTCATACACCAGCTTTAGAAAATAAGCTATAGCATGTAATTGAGTCTCAAAATGTAGCGCAATTCAAACCATAAAAATACATACCTTGCGGCTGTCGTTTTCCATTTCACCCAGTCATATTTAAAGAAAACGAACAACTCCAGTGAAGTCTGACCAGATTAATAACTCCAGCAATCAAGGGTAAGAATGAAAGAGACTCATACTATCCTTGCCTCAGTACTTACTTTACCAAGGTGGGAAAAATTGCGACTGGAGGGACCGAGCTGGTCACAACCAGTGGGCTGGCACAACCCAGGGCATAGGGGCTCAGAGGTACCCAGGGTTGGGGGCTGTTTGTGAGACCACACTTAATATGCACCAGGCCACGCTAGTGCTCAGTGTCAGCAGCAGGGAGGGTTCATGCACGCCATCAGACGCACCTCAAGAGCTGAGCTTCGGGTCGAGGGTCTGTGATGCCCCAGGGGTTCTAGAGGGGGCCGCCTCCCAGCCCAGTCCCTCTGCGAGCACAGAAGATTGCTCACTCCTGCCAGTTCCTGGGATGTAGGGGCACCAGGCCACACTAGAGCTCAGTGTCAGCAGCAGGGAGGGTTCATGCTCGCCATCAGACGCACCTAAAGAGCTAAGCCTGGGGCGAGGGTCTGAGCCGCCCCAGGGGTTCTAGAGGGGGCTGCTCCCAGCCCAGCCCCTCTGCGAGCACCAAAGCTTGCTCGCTCCTGCCAGTCCCTGGGATGTAGGGACACCAGGCCACGCTAGAGCTCAGTGTCAGCAGCAGGGAGGGTTCATGCGCGCCATCAGACGCACCTAAGAGCTGAGCTTGGGGCGAGGGTCAGCGCCGTCCCATGGGTTCTAGAGGGGGCCACCTCTCAGCCCAACCCCTCTGCGGGCATGGGAGCTTGCTCACTCTTGCCAGTCCCTAGGATGTGGGGGGACCAGGCCACGCTAGAGCTCAGTGTCAGCAGCAGATAGGGTTCATGCGCGCCATCAGACGCACCTCAAGAGCTGAGCTTGGGGCGAGGGTCAGCGCCGTCCCAGGGGTTCTAGAGGGCGCCGCCTCTCAGCCCAGCCCCTCTGCGGGCACGGGAGCTTGCTCGCTCCTGCCAGTCCCTGGGATGTGGGGGCACCAGGCCACGCTGGAGCTCAGTGTCAGCATCAGGGAGGGTTCATGCACACCATCAGACGCACCTAAGATCTGAGCTTGGGGCGAGGGTCAGCGCCGTCCCATGGGTTCTAGAGGGGCCACCTCCCAGCCCAGCCCCTCTGCGGGCATGAGAGCTTGCTCACTCTTGCCAGTCCCTGGGATGTGGGGGCACCAGGCCACGCTAGTGCTCAGTGTCAGCAGCAGGGAGGGTTCATGCGCACCATCGGACGCACCTAAGATCTGAGCTTGGGGCGAGGGTCAGCGCCGTCCCATGGGTTCTACAGGGGGCCACCTCTCAGCCCAACCCCTCTGCGGGCATGGGAGCTTGCTCACTCTTGCCAGTCCCTGGGATGTGGGGGCACCAGGCCACGCTAGAGCTCAGTGTCAGCTGCAGGGAGGGTTCATGCGCGCCATCAGACGCACCTCAAGAGCTGAGCTTGGGGCAAGGGTCAGCGTCGTCCCAGGGGTTCTAGAGGGGCCACCTCCCAGCCCGGCCCCTCTGCGGGCATGGGAGCATGCTCACTCCTGCCAGTCCCTGGGATGTGGGGGCACCAGGCCACGCTAGTGCTCAGCGTCAGCAGCAGGGAGGTTTCATGCGCGCCATCAGACACACCTCAAGAGCTGAGCTTGGGGTGAGGGTCTGCGCTGCCCCAGGGGTTCTAGAGGGCGCCGCCTCTCAGCCTAGCCCCTCTGGGGGCACGGAGCTTGCTCGCTCCTGCCAGTCCCTGGGATGTGGGGGCACCATGCCACGTTAGAGCTCAGTGTCAGCAGCAGGGAGGGTTCATACTCGCCATCAGAGGCACCTCAAGAGCTGAGCTTGGGGCGAGGGTCAGCACCGTCCCATGGGTTCTAGAGGGGGCCGCCTCCCAGCCCAGCCCCTCTGCGGGCATGAGAGCTTGCTCACTCTTGCCAGTCCCTGGGATGTGGGGGCACCAGGCCACGCTAATGCTCAGTGTCAGCAGCAGGGAGGGTTCATACACACCATCAGACGCACCTAAGAGCTGAGTTTGGGGCGAGGGTCTGCGCCGCCCCCGGGGTTCTAGAGGGGGCCGCCTCCCAGCCCAGCCCCTCTGCGAGCACCGAAGCTTGCACACTCCTGCCAGTCCCTGGGATGTAGGGGCACCAGGCCACGCTAGTGCTCAGTGTCAGCAACAGGGAGGGTTCATACACGCCATCAGACGCACCTAAGAGCTGAGCTTGGGGCGAGGGTCTGCGCCGCCCCCGGGGTTCTAGAGGGGGCCGCCTCCCAGCACAGCCCCACTGCGAGCACCGTAGCTTGCTCACTCTTGCCAGTCCCTGGGATGTGGGGGCACCAGGCCACGTTAGTGCTCAGTGTCAGCAGCAGGCAGGGTTCATGAGTGCCATCAGACGCACCTAAGAGCTGAGCTTGGGGCGAGGGTCTGCGCCGCCCCAGGGGTTCTAGAGGGGCCACCTCCCAGCCCAGCCCCTCTGCGGGCATGGGAGCCTGCTCACTCTTGCCAGTCCCTGGGATGTGGGGGCACCAGGCCACGCTAGTGCTCAGTGTCAGCAGCAGGGAGGGTTCATACACGCCATCAGAAGCACCTAAGAGCTGAACTTGGGGCAAGGGTCTGCGCCGCCACAGGGGTTCTAGAGGGGGCTGCCTCCCAGCCCAGCCCCTCTGCGAGCACCGAAGCTTGCTCACTCTTGCCAGTCCATGGGATGTAGGGGCACCAGGCCACGCTAGTGCTCAGTGTCAGCAACAGGAATGGTTCATAGACGCCATCAGACGCACCGAAGAGCTGAGCTTGTGGCGAGGGTCTGCGCCGCCACAGGGGTTCTAGAGGGGCTGCATCCCAGCCCAGCCCCTCTGGGAGCACCGAAGCTTGCTCACTCCTGCCAGTCCCTGGGATGTGGGGGCACCAGGCCACACTAGTGCTCAGTGTCAGCAGCAGGGAGGGTTCAGGCGCGCCATCAGACGCACCTAAGAGCTGAGCTTGGGGCGAGGGTCTGCGCCGCACCAGGGGTTCTAGAGGGGGCCACCTCCCAGCCCAGCCCCTCTGCGGGCATGGGAGCGTGCTCACTCTTGCCGGTCCCTGGGATGTGGAGGCACCAGGCCACGCTACTGCTCAGTGTCAGCAGCAGGGAGGGTTCATGCGAGCCATCAGAAGCACATTAAGAGCTGAGCTTGGGGCGAGGGTCTGTGCCGCCCCAAGGGTTCTAGAGGGGGCTGCCTCCCAGCCCCGCTGCGAGCACCGAAGCTTGCTCACTCCTGACAGTCTGTGGGATGTAGGGGCACCAGGCCACGCTAGATCTCAGTGTCAGAAGCAGGGAGGGTTAATGCTCATCATCAGACGCACCTCAAGAGCTGATCCTGGGGCGAGGGTCTGCACCACCCCATGGGTTCTAGAGGGGGCCGCCTCCCAGCCCAGCCCCTCTGTGGGCATAGGAGCTTGATCGTTCATGCCAGTCCCTGAGATGTGGGCGCAGCAGGTAGGGTGCCAGGAGCCGGGCACTGCCCCTGCCTGCCCAGTGGCTCAGCAGACCCTGTCCCATCTAATATAGAGATGCCCCCACATGCACTAGGCCTCGCAGTCATCAGCGCTTTGGACTCATGCAGCCTCAGTCTCCCCAGGACAGACTGACATTTCGCGGGGAAGGCCTTGGGTAGAAATAAGGGCGTGAGAAGCAAACCCTGCCAGCCCAGACAGACCATGGCATCAGACAGGACTGCGGTGGACATCACGGAAAGAGGCAACCCCCAGCTCCCGGTTCCACCAGCTCCACCATGCCATCTGGACTGCCAGGCAGAGCAGGCCTCGCTCTCGGGGGCGGGAGGGACACAAGACACCACTGCTCACCTTCTCTCCGGCGACAACATCGAATTCCACCATCTCGCCATCTCCTACGCTGCGAAGGTACTTACGGGGATTCTTCTTCTGTGGAAAAGTAAATTTTGTCATGTTCTGTGTCCCTACGTGTCATCCATCATATGTTATGTGTGCATGACCAATATGCATATGTTATTCCCCATGTCTGATTAATGACGCAATTACAGTTGTGTCCACCTCTAGTATGCCAGTTTCCAGGCCCCGTGAATACTACGGATACCAGGCCTATGTAAAGCTACGTTGCCACGTTTCTCAGTGTGCACGTTATTTCATTATAAAGTCTCCGTTTCCAGGCCTCAACAGGGCCCGGACATCAGATTCAGCTCCTGTCTCCTGAAGCCTCGCTAAGGAGCGATCCAGCCCCCACCTGTATCCTCGACCTTTCACTTACTTCCTGCCTCGCAGTGCCCGGTGCAGCTTGGCTCTGCCTCTGAGTCTGCCAAGACTATGTTATGATTCCAGCTATCAGTTTAGTCCTCCTTCTCTGCATTCCTAAACTACTGAACTGCATCAATAGTTTCCGTCATTGTCTAGCCTTCTCGTCTCCATATTAAGAGAAATACTGTATTTAATGGTCATTTAATATTCTTCATCACGCACTACATATATATATAAAATCTTTATTCGGCTTGTTCACAGTGGAAAAACCATAAAAGTACACGAAATAGCAAACACAGTAAAAATACACTTGTTACATATATTTCTAATAAAATTCATTTCATGGTTAAAAAAAGAAAAGTTAATCAAAAATGTGCAAAGTACCGCTTATTCTCACACTGACAAGATTTTTAAAGATTCGTTCTGTGTTTCATAATACACTTTAAGAAACTACTAATAAAATAACAGACATTTGGTGTTTCCAACATTTGCAGTCTTAAAAGAGCAGGTCTGCATTGTCGCAATCCCCAAGATTTTAGTATCGGTAAAAGCCAGATCTTTCTGTGGGCTTGGTGGTATTTACAAAGCAAGATCACGTGCAAATTCGACTGCATTGATATACCGTCACACGGACAAGGCGGGAGTATGGCCTCCCAACAGTTTTGTGACGGGAAGGTGACCATTCTAAAGAATATATTTAGCCTAAATCTTGTAATAAGCATTCTCTCGTAGGTTGGCATTTGGAGTTCTAAGTACGGATGAATGACAAAGGCTACTTGGATCATATTTGAATGGATCACTGCCGTTTTTGTCGAGTTGGAAGCGAGTCTTAACGACTCCAAATGGCATAATGCTTGTCGTTTAAGAACTTTTTTTGGAATGTCCGTTATAGATGTCGGGTCTGAATAGTACTTCTCAAGGCCTAAATCAGTAAAAAAGTTCCTAACATATAGGAGCCATTTTATTTTTACAGAATTGTCCATATTCATTGAATCTGTGATGATGGCTTGAGTCAGAGCATTTTTGTTTGATTTCCAAATGCGGCGCCACAGCATCAGAGGTTCAATTTTAATTAAATCCTCTAGATATGGTATGGCTAATTCTAGGTGCATTGCGTAAATTGAGGTGCCTTTGGGGGTGGCTAGCAAGAATCTTAAGAAGGTGTTTTCCGCCCTCTGAATAGGGCTAACATCAGTATACCCCCAGACTCCTGCACCATATGTTGCTATTGCCTGGCATTTGGCGTTGTAAATCTTGAGGAGCTCTACTGGAGGCCTCTTGCCTAATTTCTGGGAGAAAGTTATTAATGCTGCAATTGATCTCCTAAATAAAAGTGCCCTTGTGCTCACTGCTTGCTTCCAACAGAGTTGGTCATCTATCATAACCCCCAAGTAAGGATAGTGTGGGGTAGGTTCAAGCTTTTGCTTATTGAGGATTATTGGATAGGTTCTTTTTCGGTGTCTGCCAACAGTCATTACGAACGTTTTTTTTACGTTCACTTTTAGATCTAAGTTGCCCATAAAGGACGTATATCTGTTCACTGCGTTCTGAAGTTCTTTGGGTGTTCGCGCTAAGATGACGGCGTCATCCGCGTAGAGCAGGGCTGGGATCAGGCGGCGGTTTATGCGTGGGAGGTCCTGGGCCCCCCTCAACATCTCCCCCTCCAAACCGTTGGTGTAGAGTGAGAAGAGGAAGGGGGCCAGGACACATCCCTGCCTGACCCCACGCCCTACGCTAAACGGGGACGTCAACTCACCATTGACGCCGAAACGTACTCTGGCTGTGGCCCCAGTGTAAAGCTCTTTGAGAAAATCTAAAAGGGGTGGATCTACTCCCAATTGAGCCAAGACCCTCCACAACTTTCTATGCGAAACGCAGTCGAAAGCTGCGGAGAGGTCAACAAAGACCATATATATCTTGGTAGGGATGGCCTGTGTATATTTCCCCATTATTAGGGTAAGGTTGAGGACCTGCTCTAGGGTACCAAAACCTTCTCGGAAACCGAATTGGATATCCGAAATTATGCCCCGGTCCTCAGTCCACTGCTGGAGACGCTCAAGAATCACTCTCCCCACTACTTTCCCGAGAGAATCCAGCAGTGAAATGGGCCGGTAGCATTTTGCATCTTGTCGGTCCCCCTTTTTGAAAATGGGAACCATTATTGATTTTGTCCAGGATGTTAGGATTCCCTCACTTGCTGCTGCTGTACATACTCTAGTTAAGATGGGGGCCCAGAGATCTTGATTACTTTTAAAAAGGTCCACCGGGACCCCGTCGGGTCCTGGTGCCTTGCCTGTTTTACTACTCTGCAGAGCGTCTATAAGGTCTGATATATCAAAAGGGACCAGGATAGGGTAATTTACCTTGGGGAGAGGGGATTCTGTTGGATGGGTATTCTTAAAAATTTCCTCAAAGTGGGAGACCCAGGTGGTTTCGTCGATAGCGACTTCTATTTTTGGGGTCTCTCTGTCTGTGAGGTATGGGGTTCTGACCGTGCGCCAGAAAAGCTCACTGTTTTGTGAGACTGCACCATGGTGGAGATCATCCCATAGCTTTTGCTTTAGTTGTGCAGTTCGCAGCTTTCTTTCCCTTGTGTATTGGCGCCTGAACAGCTGAATCTGAGCCGCATCACGTGGATTATTTTTGAGAACGGATTTCAGCTTTGATAAGGCCGCTGTGCAGTTATGATTAAACCACTTTGGTTTTGAGGGGCGGTTTATTTTAGGTTTTGTAGTGAGCAGGTCTTTTATAGCTTCTAATATTAAATTAAAATTTCTCAAGACTTCTTTATGACTAGTTGTGAGATCCAGGCATTTCATTATGTTTGAGTAGGACTGCGTTACTAATTTTTTCGTTATGTCAGATGGGTTAATTTTAGCCCATCTGATTGTTAGTCCATTACGTTTACCGACCTCTATCTTGTTCTGCCTGAGAGTGGTCGCCATCTCTGATTTACGTGAAAGGTTGGCAGGCATGGGCATAGTTAGTATTAAGGCTGCGTGATCGCTAAGGGGGGTGACAATGACTTCAAAATCTTTGAATGTCGACATTAGAGTTTGGGAGAGAAATATGAAGTCTACTGTTGTCTTATGTCCTCTACCCACATAGGTCGGTATGAATTCGTTTGGATCTGCTTTTACATGATTTGCGATCTGGAGATCCAGATCTGATAGGGCGATGTTAATTATGTTTCCCAGTTTAGAGTGGGCGAGGTGTGCTAGTGGAACATTAAAGTCGTCCACGATCCCACAACACAGTAAATTGGGAGCTGTGCAAGGATGAAGATTGAAATCGCCTCCCCAAATTAAATGGGTTACTTTATTTGCAGGGCTCTGATGGAGTACTTGTTTTAGTTTATCGGTTATGGTAGTAAGAAGAATTATAAAGTTTTCTTCCGATAGATTATTATATATGTTGGTCAGGATAATAGTATCTTTGTTAGGAAAAGTAAGTGATAAGATTTGATGATTGGTGTCCTGAGAAAGTGTGGCCACTTTATTAAGAGGTAGGGAATTTGAGATATAGATGGCTAACCCACCTTTTGGTCTGCCCATTGTACTGGTTAGGGCTGGAACATTATAAGTTTTATAGCCTTGTAGATGGAGTTCTTCTACGGACCATGTCTCCTGGAGACAAATTATATGGCATGGGGCTAAAAACTTCTGCGCAGAGCCATCCTCGATTTTATTTCGGAGGCCCGCGATGTTCCAATAAGAAGCTATGAGAAATGAAGGGTCATCGATAAATTCTGCTTCTGGGGTTATTATGTTATTGTTACTGGTAAGCGAAACGGCAATGTTGGGCTGCAAAGGGGAAGATAATTGGGTATCAATGGGAGGAATTTCTATTAGTGGTCAGTCGACCATTTCAAGGCCGCTGAACCTATTACTTAGTGGGATGTTTTGCCATGGGTCCCATCGTGTTTGCTCTCTATGTGGGGGCCAATGTGTATAAGGTCTTCTGTCGTCCCACCTTCCTCCCTGGCGGCGCTGTCTCACTGGGTGCCAGGAGTAGTCTGGCTCGTATTGGTTATGGGGGCCATTATAAGTAGTATTTGAAAAGTCATCCTGCCTGGAAAATGGGACGGACCAAGGGGGCTCCTGCTCCTGTGTATAACTGTCTATATGCCTGAAGGGATAGAAAAAGGGGAGGGACTTGATCTTGATTCCTCCATTTGGGGTGATGTCTTCCCAGGCACAGACATAATCCACTATTCGAGGGTCCTCGAAAGTGATTGTGATGCAGTCACCGGGAATGGTTTTTCGGGTATTACCCACCCATGGTACCCTGGCTACGGATCTGATTTTACCGCGCCAGGAAGATGGAATTGGGCGGTTGGTCTGGAGCCAGTGCTGAACTTTATTTTTCAAGGACCAGACCGGTTCTGGGGTAAGATCTATTAGTTCTGGCACTCCAGCCATGACTGCCACATAAGGTGAGGCCTCTGGAGGGAAATCTGCTGAGAATCTTGGTGGGCCAGGATTCCCCGCAGTGTTTCTCTTGGGCCTGCCCGCAGGTGTTTTTGGTGGTGCAGACGGGGGGGGTATGGTTTTTGTTATTGCATTATGCGTGGTTTTCCCTGAGGTTTTGTTGGCTATACTGCTCGGTACCGTTGGAATTGCGGCAGTAGTAGCAGGCACAGTTGTCGCAGGCACAGCTGGGGAAATCAAAACGGTGGTCTGCTGTGGGTTGCTGATAGAGCTTTGTGCTGCTACAGTTTTTGTTGTTTTGGTTGAATTTGAGGTGTTATTATTAGACAACAAATTTGGAGTAGTTATCCTGAGGGTCTTATGTTGTAGGTTGGGTAAAGGTGGATTGGTGATTGATGCATTGGGGCTTATTGGTTTTTTGCTATTGTTTTGTGGTGATTTTTGGGGACATGGTGGTAGAAATGACTGCTTATTTTTTAAGAGCTTGGAAATTTGCAGTTCTAGGGATGCTAACCGATGTTCTAAGGGTTGTAGCGCATGTTTGACTACGTTGGCTATGCTGGAGAGTGTTAGTTCCTGAGCCTCAACAGCGTTCAGATCCGCTGGGATTTGTTTTGTGGAGTAAGGGTCCAAAGCTATCAGGGAGGATGGGTCCTTCTCTACCTGATGGACTGACGCTAGGATCTCGACATGTGTCGCCCTATCGTCCTGAATTTGTGGGATACTTGATGTTGTTACCAGATTTTCTGGGGTAGTTGGGTTTCTTGGTGCCCTTTTCTTGCTAATTGCTCCCTCCCTCCTACCCCTTTCTAATCTTTTTTCTGACGAAGAGATTTCTGCAGGAGTTGTTGGAAGCAGTTCGGGGGTTTTTTCTAGGTCAAAGCTAAGTTGGGAGTCCGCTAGCTGAGATATCGACAGATCTACTATGTTTGGTAGACTGCGTCTCTCTCTAGTTGGAACCAACACTGCGTTTGGGACTCCTAGCGCTGGAGATCTGGCTTCTGCCAGAGTTCCTAATGAGGATCTTTTAGCAAATGCTAGATCTAGAGAGACCCTTTCTTCAATGAATGTTATGCTTTCGTCTATGAGCGTGTTTGCCTTCGCTAGGAAGTCATCCATGGGACCAAGCAATTTACCTGCAGCGCTAGGGACTTTAGCTTTAGTTTTATTCCCTCTCGTAAGAACCATTGCTATTATTTTTAGGTTGTGGGGATGAGGTGGGTCGTGAGAATATTACTATTAAAAACAGTAAATCGAAGAATAATATTGGTGTCAAGGGGGATGGCCCAGTCCAGTCTCTACCAGCCTCTAACGGCCTAAAACGGCCCGGTCTTTGCCAGGGTCTTCGCCCCGGGCTGCGACCCGCGGCGCGACCCGCGGCGCGTTAGAGACTGGCTAGATATGGAAGATGGAAGGTGGGCGTGGCCGCCGGGGGAAGAGGCGCCGGCTGCAAGGAGCGGTGGTTTCTGGGCCTCGCAGTCCCCCGGTGACCTGTTCATGGACACAACCAATGCACTGCTACCTGGGCGGGTCGCGCTGAGAGCGAGATGGTGAACTGCCGATTGCAGTGACGCTCCCACCAGCCGACCTCAGCTCCAGGGAGTGCGGTTCAAGATTTGGGCAGATAAGCAGTTCCTCGTTTTTGGCACAGAGAGCAGGTTAATGAGCGGCACCCGCGCAGCGGGTGTCGCGAAAGGTTATAAGGCAGCAATCCAATCAGTGGGCGTGGCCGCCGGGGGAAGAGGCGCCGGCTGCAAGGAGCGGTGGTTTCTGGGCCTCGCAGTCCCCCGGTGAGCTGTTCATGGACACGACCAATGCACTGCTACCTGGGCGGGTCGCGCTGAGAGCGAGATGGTGAACTGCCGATTGCAGTGACGCTCCCACCAGCCGACCTCAGCTCCAGGGAGTGCGGTTCAAGATTTGGGCAGATAAGCAGTTCCTCGTTTTTGGCACAGAGAGCAGGTTAATGAGCGGCACCCGCGCAGCGGGTGTCGCGAAAGGTTATAAGGCAGCGATCCAATCAGTGGGCGTGGCCGCCGGGGGAAGAGGCGCCGGCTGCAAGGAGCGGTGGTTTCTGGGCCTCGCAGTCCCCCGGTGAGCTGTTCATGGACACAACCAATGCACTGCTACCTGGGCGGGTCGCGCTGAGAGCGAGATGGTGAACTGCCGATTGCAGTAACGCTCCCACCAGCCGACCTCAGCTCCAGGGAGTGCGGTTCAAGATTTGGGCAGATAAGCAGTTCCTCGTTTTTGGCACAGAGAGCAGGTTAATGAGCGGCACCCGCGCAGCGGGTGTCGCGAAAGGTTATAAGGCAGCGATCCAATCAGTGGGCGTGGCCGCCGGGGGAAGAGGCGCCGGCTGCAAGGAGCGGTGGTTTCTGGGCCTCGCAGTCCCCCGGTGAGCTGTTCATGGACACAACCAATGCACTGCTACCTGGGCGGGTCGCGCTGAGAGCGAGATGGTGAACTGCCGATTGCAGTGACGCTCCCACCAGCCGACCTCAGCTCCAGGGAGTGCGGTTCAAGATTTGGGCAGATAAGCAGTTCCTCGTTTTTGGCACAGAGAGCAGGTTAATGAGCGGCACCCGCGCAGCGGGTGTCGCGAAAGGTCATAAGGCAGCGATCCAATCAGTGGGCGTGGCCGCCGGGGGAAGAGGCGCCGGCTGCAAGGAGCGGTGGTTTCTGGGCCTCGCAGTCCCCCGGTGAGCTGTTCATGGACACAACCAATGCACTGCTACCTGGGCGGGTCGCGCTGAGAGCGAGATGGTGAACTGCCGATTGCAGTGACGCTCCCACCAGCCGACCTCAGCTCCAGGGAGTGCGGTTCAAGATTTGGGCAGATAAGCAGTTCCTCATTTTTGGCACAGAGAGCAGGTTAATGAGCGGCACCCCACGCACTACATGTAGAATAATGCATGGTCCAGTCTTAGAATCAAGTTAGCCTTTCCCCTCCTGACTTCTAGTTTATATCAACATGTTCCCTAAACATCAGATACTAGATAGGGTTTAGGTACATGTCGCTCCGACCCTCCAGACTTTAGTCTCTGCTCCTAGCACAGAGTTCATAGCCCCCAGCTTCTCCTCGTAACACGTCATTGCCAGTTTGCGCGCACCATCAGGTTAGAGGTCCCGGCTCCTTAGGTAGCCCCCTCCAATGTTTCCGCCCATTTCATGACATATTCTGTTACGTTTACACCACATGTCTATGTATACGCCCAGTTACACCTACTTTTACTCTTATCTTTCGCGACTGCTACGCGTCACGCCTTCTGCTCCACCCACTGCTACGCCTACTGCAATGTAATGCTATGTGTTTGCGCTATGTATATATGCTCGTGTATTGTTATCAAAAGTTAGCGCGCTCATCCCAGACCCAGCCCCAGCAGCTGCTGGGCCCCTGTTCCTATGCAGGTTGTCCTGTTCCTGTCCTTATGCTGTATTAAACCTGCAAAACTCCTACTACCTCGAATCTTGACTCTTATTTATTGAGCTATCTGTTATGATATATGTCTAGTCAAAAATAGGGTATTATTTATTTATTTACCACATAATGGCGCCCGAATAGGGACTTGCCCTTTCCCCACGCGTCGGTGAAGCCACTCTGACCCCCTGACCCTCTGCAGTCGTGACGGAACTCTTCTGCGCAGCGGCAGATATTTCTGCTCAAGTATCCCTCAGGCCCACGGAGGAGACGGAGGAGGCGGTCCAGCATCCAGACGAGACGGTGGAGGAACGCGGCGAGTCCCGACCAGAGCCCAAGCCAAGAGTCCAAGGTCCGAGGTATCCGGAGGCCCACCCGTAACTGAAGTCCGAAGTTCGTCGTCCGTCGTCGTAGCAGTCCAGTCCAGTCCAAGGCCTTTCCGTTCTTGCTGCCCGGTGAGTACCATTGCTGGGGTAGTATCTAGACAGGGTCAATCTAAATTGACTCTGGTCCGTGGGTTGGTGGTACCCAGGCCCACTAACGAAGTGTTCACCTAGGTGGATACGGGTCTTGATGCGTCCCTTTATGGGACCGGTATGTTCCGTACTGTTTCAGCAGTGCATCCAGTAACTCTAGTCTGTTCCGTTCTCGAGAAATTCTTGTGTTTCTGTTCTTAGTATTCCAGGTATTATTCTGTCCGAACTGTAATGTTATGATGTTGTTCAATGTATTTCCAATATCGTGGTATGCCTGAATTGTTTTCCCAATTGTTATTGTTCCTCGTCTATTGTATTGTGTTCCGATTCAAGTTTACAATGTCTCTCTTTTCGAGACTACGTCAGTTAAAAACTAGAAAGGGTTTGTTAGAAGAAGCAGTTCCTGTCCCGCCCAGGGACAGTCCAGGTCATTTTATGTATCAGAAACATGGCATAAGCGCCATATTGTATCTAGATTTATGGGTAGATTATACCAAACAGTTAGAAGAAAAGTATAGATGGCCCGTATCGGGTACATGGGATGCCGAATGCATCATGCGAGTAGAAGAAGCATTATGGAAAAAGAAAGCCAGACAGTCACAGAAAGATGCCATCGAGTTATGGCGCAAAGAAGCTCATAAAAGAACCGAAAAAGAAATCAGAAAGACAGAACTAAGTAGAGAATCCCAAGAACGAGCCCAAGAAAGAGAATTAATCGAGATAGGTGAACGAGTCAAAGCCGAACAGTCAGACAGACAGAGGCATGCCCTCATTAAGGGTATGTATCCTCTTCTTGCTGAGGGCTTGCCAAAAGCGACCCCAGAGGCATCCAGTAATTTCCCGCCACCATTAGTTCCGACCAAGCTACGTCACAAACCGACCGCAGCTGATATTTTTATTTCGTCCTATCTGGACGACACAGTCCCAGAATATGCAAATCCTGTTCACGCTCCGCCAGTCCCTGTAAATCAGGTAATTCCTGCTCCTCCAGACACCGGGGTGCCCTTAACAGCCCCCCCGGGTCAGCCCGCCATACAAGTCCAGCCCACGTTACAATTACCGACCCTGCCAGGACGGAAAGCATCAGTCGATGATTCTAGTTTAGTGGCCGCAGGGGGAGGTCTTCCTCAAACCCCGCCGCCATACAAGCGTTTATCAGCACTCGAATTACATGCTCAAGCATCACAGCGTACTCCTAAGAGTAATAAGTCTGTTGCAGAAATCAGGCAAACCCTTGGCGAATGTGTCTATGACCCAGTTCCAGGCGAGTTTAATATGGTTTTATATTCCGTACGCGTAAGGAGGGTGACCGAGTATCTAGTCACCTTGCCGAATATGAAAGAAGATCTAGACAGAATATATCGTTTCATCCGTACAGGGGATGATCCAGAAAGTATTAGTGATGCCATGTCTCAAAGGAAAGCCGAGATTCAGCGTATGATATTAAAGTTCTTAATTAATTGTCTAATAAGAGAACAAGATTACCCGTCTAAAGATCCAGCCGAAATGAAAACTCTAACAAAGTGGAGTGATAATATAGCCGAAGGAAAGCACAATACCATTAGTGCCATGGAAAGTATGTACAAGAAAATTCGTAGAGAGATAATAAAGATACACGAACAGCGTAAAGCAGCACAAGTAAGCGAGAAAGAAAGTACCTCTGATCCTGAAGAGGAAGATGACGAGAATACTGCCAGAATAGCGTATGTAGGGAAACCTAGATTTCCAGATCGCCATTTACGTCTAGAACCCAAGTCTACTTTCCATCATCCAGCACCAGAACAAGGTTCCCTAGAACAAGTATTTCAAGCTACCGATCACATTCTGAAATCACGAATCGGTTATAGTGAGTTAAGTACCATGCATGAACAAGAACTAGCCCGATCAGCAGTCCGATGGATTACTGATTCTACCACTTTTCCAGACGAAATAGTGGCACAAATGTTTCTGAAATTGCCCCCAGCCGAGCAGCGACTGGTGGGTATGTATATGATTCAGTACCTCATTACTCAGTATGAGGGTCAGCACTCTGATCCAGGTCCGTTACATGATATCCTGAACGAGTTACTCCAGTATAAATGGAGAGGTCTAGGTACCGATTTAATTAGTGTCATTCTAGAACAGCGTCACAAATATAGAACATTCTTGAACCCGCATTTTGTTCATGTCTCACCCCCAGAAAGTAAATCATTCTACATAGACAGACAGAATCCGTTACGAGAAGTCCACCCAGTCAGAGGAACGGGTGGCGAAATGCAGCGAGTGTTTGTATACACTCCAATCACAAAGATGGAACTCCTTGAAATGAAGAAATTAATTCCCTGTCATGACAAAGATCCAGCAGGGTTCCATAGAGAATTAAAAGACATGCTCCGTATGGGGGAATACACTTACCCAGATATCATTAAAATGTTAAAAGTTCTGCTACCCGCAGGGGTGTATGAAAAACTAAAGGAAAAAGAATGGGAGGTGGGAGAGAAAAAGATCGATTGGGCAGTCCTAGAAGCAGAAGATAAGATACGTGTACCAGGTACCGGTCTTGGAGATAAATGTAAAGAATTACCAGAATTATTAATTCAAGTTTTACCCAGATTATTAACAACGAGAAAAGAAGACTGGGATGCAATCTCAGCCTGTAAACAGAAACAAGATGAAGATATTAGTGATTTTTATTCTAGATTTGAAAAATGTTTCAGTATCAACAGTGGTCTCAAGACAAGTAGTGAGTCATATCCTCACCTTTTTGTTACTAAATTAGTCGAGAATTCAAGTCCACCAATTAAAAACCGAGTTTTGAAAGTCGAAAGCACCTGGCAAGCTAATACTCCGTCCCAGATGCTCCAGATGCTCCAGTACCACCAGAATAGAATCAGGGAAGAGCAAGAACACGAAAGAAAACGTATGAAAGACACGAAAATGAAAGTACTAGTTGCACAATCTGTTCCTCAAGACAGTCAGAAGAGGGGTCCGAATCAAGCCAGTCATCCTGCAGCTCCCGGTAAAGGGAACTGCAATTATTGTAAACAGCCAGGTCATTTTATAAATGAGTGTGCAGTTCTGAAACATAACATAGCTACTGGTAAGACTAAAGAAAGACCACGTCCGCCTAGACAAGAGCAAGTTTCACAGATTCCTCAGCCACAGAATGCACAACAGACAGTTACAGCACCGCAGCCTATCGCTGCAACACAGCATGTTACATCGCAGATGTACCAGTATGCACAGTCCGAGTATCCAGAGTACCAGCAATATTCATGAAACAGCCTAGAGAGGGAGGTAGGCTTGCCTCTCATCGAGATACCTGTAGATCAAGAGGGTCCCTATGTTCACAGTCAAGTATTAGGGAAAGACAGAAAGTTTTTGATTGATACAGGGGCAAGTAGAACCACAATTAGTCACGCCGAAGTTCCAGGGGCTCCGCTCTCAGGCTCTAGAAATGTTTCCCTTGGATTTTCCGGAAAGCCTATCGTAAATGAGATTTCAAAGCCAGTCACTCTAGAAGTAGGTCCATTGTCCCGTACTACTGACCTGTTACTTACTAAGTCATGTCCAGAAAATCTATTAGGCATTAAAACACTGAAAGAATTAGGTGCAGTAATATGCTGTTCCCCGGAGGGAATACGTCTGTTCCTACGTGACTTTAAGGGTCACTATGTATTACGTGATTTTGATCCAAGATTATTGAATGTACCACAGCATTTATGGGCGCAAGGTCCAACTGATGTAGGTTACATGCAAATCACACCCTATCGTGTGACTCTCAAACCAGGTGTAGTGTTACCACGAATCAGACAGTACAGATTGCCACCCGAGGCTATAACAGCCTTATCCAAAATTATAGACGAGCTCATGGCTCAAGGAGTAGTTGTAGAAACTGACTCCAATGTATGTAACTCTCCGATCATTCCAGTCATGAAACGTACTGACCCAAATGCACCCCCAGTATATCGATTAGTGATTGACTTACGAGAACTTAACAAATGTATTATTCCGCAGTACCCAGTTGTCCCAGACATCTCCTCCCTGTTAACAGCCATTGATTCTGAAGCTACGTTCTTTACAGTAATAGACCTCAAGAACGCATTTTTTAGTGTTCCAATTCATCCAGACAGCCAGTTTCTTTTCGGATTTTGTTTAAATGGAAGGAGCTATATGTTCACACGCGCTCCTCAAGGTTTCACAGAAAGCCCTAGTATTTACAGTCAAGCACTTAAGAGACAACTAGACAACATTCATATGCCAACTGACACTGCCCTGCTCCAATATGTCGATGATCTACTGATCACAGCCCGTTCTGAACGTGACTGCGAGCGAGCGTCACTCACGGTTTTGTATTTCCTAGCCGAGATGGGGCACAAGGTGTCCCCTTCGAAGCTTCAATTCTGTGTCCAGCAAGTGGTCTACTTAGGACACTTACTGTCCAAGTGGGGTAGGCAGTTGACACCAGACCGTATCCAGTTGATAGCGAGTCTTCCCCAGCCCAGGACTCAGAAGGAGGTACGTGCCTTTATCGGCCTTACTTCTTATTGTAGACAATGGATTCCCCAGTATGCATTTCTAGCCAAGCCACTGATACAGTTAACAACACAGGAGGCAGCCGTATCGACTGTTCTCCCTTGGACATCTGAACATACACTTAGTTTCAACGAGTTAAAGAAAGCTTTATGCCAAGCTCCAGTTCTAGCTACACCGAACTACAGTAAGCCTTTTACACTTTTCGTTACTGAACGTGAAGGTACAGCATTATCTGTTCTCACACAAGATCAAGCAGGACAATACAAGCCCTGTGCTTATTTTTCAAGCACACTAGATCCAGTCGCCCAGGCGTTGCCTGCGTGCCTCAAGTCAGTTGCAGCCACAGCACTAGCTATTAGACAAAGTGATTCCATAGTCTTAGGACATACCTTGACAGTACAAGTCCCACATTCAGTAGAAGTTCTTTTAAACCGAACACAAACTCAGCACTTGACAATTGCACGTTTAACAGGTTATGAATTGACACTGTTCCAGCCACACATAGAAATTAGACGCTGCAGCATCCTGAATCCTGCTACACTGTTACCACCAGTTAATTCAAATCCTGACCCACATGACTGTGTGGAAGTAGTCAACATTACGACAAAGCCAAGACAAGACCTGACAGACATTCCGTTACCAGATCCTGACCTGACACTTTATGTGGATGGTTCATGTATGAGGACTAGTACAGGAGAACTAGTAGCCGCGTATGCAGTGACTACTGACACCGAAGTTATTGAAACACACCGTATTGACACCCTGTCCGCTCAAGCAGCAGAGCTAGTTGCTCTGACACAAGCCTGTATACACGCCAAGAACCTGAAAGTTAATGTTTACACAGATTCCCGTTACGCATTTGGAGTTGTACACGACTTCGGAGTGCTCTGGCAGGAGAGAGGTTTCATGACTTCTCATGGAACCAAGATTCAGCATGGTTTCCTTATTCAAGCTCTGTTAGATGCCATACATTTACCGACATCCATTGCTATCATGAAATGCAAAGCACATACGAAAGTTACTGACATTATTTCTCAAGGTAATGATCTAGCAGATCGCACAGCCAAGCTTACAGCACAGACTCCAGACATTCAAGTTAATCCGACACAGACACATACTCCAGATCCGACTACATGTATGACAGTTAAGGACCCTACTCAAGATGTCATAGATATCCAGTTACATGCTACTCCCGATGAAATCAAGAAATGGTCTGAACAAGGAGGGGTCCAGACAGATCAAGGATGGTTAACGAAGGGTAGAGCCACATGGTTTCTCCCCGACTCTATGGTTCAAGTCATCATTAATACCGCACATAGTCCAGCACATTTAGGAGAAAAAGCTATGTTAGACAGTATCCAGAACATTTGGTTCAACAAGCATTTACGAGCTGCAGCCAAGCAGAAAGTCCGTACCTGTATGATATGTTGTCAGTTTAATCCAGGTAAAAGTGTCCCGGTGGAACAAGGGGGTTTCCAGCCTCCTGACCACCCTTTTGAAGTCCTCCAGATGGATTATATTCAGATGGAGCGATGTCGAGGTTTCAAGTATGTCCTTGTAGTTGTATGCGCTTTGTCCAGATGGACAGAAGCATATCCAGTCCCAGATTATACAGCCGCGACCACTGCCAAGCAGTTGGTTCGTGAATTCTTCCCTCGATATGGACTCCCTAGAGTCGTATATTCTGATAACGGTCAGCCATTCTCATCTGAACTCATGAAGCACGTTTCCCTGTTGTTAGGGTACCAGTGGAAGTTCCATTGTGTACGCCATCCTGAAGCAGCCGGTCTAGTCGAGAGACATAATCAGACTCTGAAAATCCGAATCGCCAAAGTATGTAAAGATAAGGGTGTGGACTGGCTAGTAGCTCTGCCAGTCGCTTTGTTTTATATGCGCATGGTCGCACATTCCAGATCAGGTCTGTCCCCGTATGAGGTCGTATTCGGCCGCCCCCCTAACATGTGGGGTACTCCTAGACCCCGAAGTATTACTGATGTTTCATGTAATATGCTGACAGATTACCTAGCTTCCTTGATGTCTGCCCTCAACTCATGTCGTTCACAGGTTGCTGCCGCATTTCCAGACAATACCGAGGTGGCACCGCATGAAATCGTTCCAGGTTCCATGGTGATGGTCCGTAACTTTGACAGATCAAGTCCGCTGGAGCCTCGATGGAAAGAGCCCCGTCAGGTCCTCCTCACCACCCGTACAGCCGTGAAGTTGGAAGGCCGAAAAGGATGGATACACCTTTCTCACGTTAAACCTTTTAAAGGACTGAAACCCGTCTTTAAGAACATTTCCCCGGATTTTAAGGACTGCCAAAATATTGCTCTTAAGGACTGTCCCGCAAATGACATTGATACAACCCCTTCCTTGGTAGAGAAAACTCCGCAGCAGGAGTATAAGCAAAAACTCCGGTCTAGTAAAATAAGTCAGTCAGTTTGATTGTCTAAGTCCTCCCCTAGGTGAAACGGTTAGACTGTTTCTGACATGTATAAAATAGACCCCCATAGTGAGAGAGTTAGTAAAAACTCAATCAAATGTATCGTTTTTCTAAGTTTCATATTATTCATCAGCATTATGATTTCCTGCACCAGTTATGCCTTTTTCCTATATTTCCCAGTTCTTCATGTAAATAAGCCTGCTAATGTTACAGTAGAACACACGTTTAGTGATCTGCCTCCTCACGAATATTCATACCGCCTCGCTATGCGTAATAACTCATTTATCCGTATGTTACATTATTCACACCAGACCAGCAATGCCACTAATTGTTGGGTGTGTGGTCGACTCCCCCCTTTCCAGACACCGAAGGGAGTTCTGCCACTTTTTCCTTATCCGTTTTCACATAATGGTTCGTGTGGAGCATGGTCCACGTTAACGTCATCCTCAACAGATATGTCTTTTCTTAACAGTACATGTTTCCCAGACAAGCAAGGTCTCCCCCACAGAACAGGTTTAGATCTAGAAAATGAAGTATATAATTTAGGTCATTATTCGTCGAATTTTATGGTCCTGAATGTTCAGTCTGATACTACTCCAGACTCACCTGCTATTTCAGTACTACCAGTCAAAGGCGAATTATGTGTCCGAAATAAGGGTTCCGTACACGTAGGACATAGTGATTGTACTACTATTGTCAAGTATAGTGACAGTAGGAAATCTATTTTCAAAGCTTCACGTCATTCTTATTTTGTTTGTGGTCAGACCGCATATGTTCGTCTGCCCCTCGATTGGGAGGGAACCTGTTACATTGCTTTCCTACTGCCACCAGTTTTTCTAGCCCCACCTGACTACCATAGGAATTCCTTCCTAGTACATACTAGACACAAGAGAAATCTCCCGATTGTCGATTATACTGAAACTGCTGCAGAACAATTCATTGATATTGATAAAGGTGTGTTCCCTTATTTAGGTACAGTTGTAAATAGTAAGCTAATTCGTAGATTAACAAGAACCCTTGAAGCTGTAGTAGATGAGACTGCCTCTGCTCTAGGTAACTTAACCGAAGAGCAATCCTTTATGAGAATTGTCGTTTTACAGAATCGTCTCGTCCTTGACGTCATACTGGCCGATAGGGGCGGGGCCTGTAGACTCATCGGATCCAGTTGTTGCATTTTCATTCCAAATAACGCGCCGTCTGTTTATTCAGCTATAACCAGACTCCATAAAATTGCCCATCTGTTACACCAGAATCCAGGCACCTGGACATGGTCCGGTTGGTTCTGGAATATAATTACCGCATGGGGATGGAAAGTCCTGTCCTTCCTAGGTATTGCAGTAGCGATCATATTCAGCTGCTGCCTCTGTATACAATGTGGCCCTGCGATTTGCGGCATTTGTGCTACCTCTTGTATTCCTAGTCCCAAGCCCCGTTCTAAATCTCGTTCCAAGACAATTCGAGACGAGCAAATGATACTATATGAAATGATAGATGGTATCATGAATATTGATGTTTCCTGATGGAAACGTAGTGACAAGGAGGGAATGTGGAAAAGTAAATTTTGTCATGTTCTGTGTCCCTACGTGTCATCCATCATATGTTATGTGTGCATGACCAATATGCATATGTTATTCCCCATGTCTGATTAATGACGCAATTACAGTTGTGTCCACCTCTAGTATGCCAGTTTCCAGGCCCCGTGAATACTACGGATACCAGGCCTATGTAAAGCTACGTTGCCACGTTTCTCAGTGTGCACGTTATTTCATTATAAAGTCTCCGTTTCCAGGCCTCAACAGGGCCCGGACATCAGATTCAGCTCCTGTCTCCTGAAGCCTCGCTAAGGAGCGATCCAGCCCCCACCTGTATCCTCGACCTTTCACTTACTTCCTGCCTCGCAGTGCCCGGTGCAGCTTGGCTCTGCCTCTGAGTCTGCCAAGACTATGTTATGATTCCAGCTATCAGTTTAGTCCTCCTTCTCTGCATTCCTAAACTACTGAACTGCATCAATAGTTTCCGTCATTGTCTAGCCTTCTCGTCTCCATATTAAGAGAAATACTGTATTTAATGGTCATTTAATATTCTTCATCACGCACTACATGTAGAATAATGCATGGTCCAGTCTTAGAATCAAGTTAGCCTTTCCCCTCCTGACTTCTAGTTTATATCAACATGTTCCCTAAACATCAGATACTAGATAGGGTTTAGGTACATGTCGCTCCGACCCTCCAGACTTTAGTCTCTGCTCCTAGCACAGAGTTCATAGCCCCCAGCTTCTCCTCGTAACACGTCATTGCCAGTTTGCGCGCACCATCAGGTTAGAGGTCCCGGCTCCTTAGGTAGCCCCCTCCAATGTTTCCGCCCATTTCATGACATATTCTGTTACGTTTACACCACATGTCTATGTATACGCCCAGTTACACCTACTTTTACTCCTATCTTTCGCGACTGCTACGCGTCACGCCTTCTGCTCCACCCACTGCTACGCCTACTGCAATGTAATGCTATGTGTTTGCGCTATGTATATATGCTCGTGTATTGTTATCAAAAGTTAGCGCGCTCATCCCAGACCCAGCCCCAGCAGCTGCTGGGCCCCTGTTCCTATGCAGGTTGTCCTGTTCCTGTCCTTATGCTGTATTAAACCTGCAAAACTCCTACTACCTCGAATCTTGACTCTTATTTATTGAGCTATCTGTTATGATATATGTCTAGTCAAAAATAGGGTATTATTTATTTATTTACCACACTTCTTAATTGCTGTCTAGTTAATCAAGCATTGGCATAGCCAGTAGGTCTCGCTTTTGGGACCTTATAAGTGTTTAGCCATGCAACACTTGATGTTGTCTAATCTAGGATATTGTGCTGCATAATAAACACTTATAATGTCCCAAAGGCGAGACCTTAGAGCTATTGACTTTGCCAATGTTCCTAAGCTGTGCTGTAGAGAAGTGTGGCTGCTGTGCAGCATGCGGAGAAGTTGTAATTAAAAAGTGTAAGAAGCAATGAGTGATGCTTTGCTGGCCTTGAGTTATGCAGTGGTGGCTTTGAGTGTTGCTGTGCTGGCCCTGAGGGATGCTGTGGTGGTTCTGACTGAAGCTGTGATGATGCTGATTGATGCTGTGGTGTCATTGAGTGATCCTGTGCTGGCCCTGAGTGATGCTGTGGTGGCCCTGAGTGATGTGGTCCTGAGTGATGCTGTATTGATGCTGAGTGATTTTGCGGCCCTGAGTGATGCTGTGGTGGCCCTGAGTGATGCTGTGGTGGTGCTGATTGATGCTGTGGTGAAGGTGATGCTGTGGTGGCGCTGAGTGATGCTGTGGTGATGCTGAGTGAGGCTGTGGTGGTACTGAGTGATGCTGTGGTGTTCCTGAGTGATGCTGTGGTGGTGCTGAGTGATGCTGTGGTGTTCTTGAGTGATGCTGTGGCGATGCTGATTGATGCTGTGGTGCTGCAGAGTGATGCTGTGGTAGCATATAGTGATGTTGTGGTCATACTGAGTGATGCTGTGGTGGTGCAGAGTGATGCTGTGGTGATGGTGAGTGATGCTGTGTTGGTGCAGAGTGATGCTGTGGTAGCATATAGTGATGTTGTGGTCATACTGAGTGATGCTGTGGTGGTGCAGAGTGATGCTGTGGTGAAGGTGAATGATGCTGTGTTGGTGCTGAGTGATGCTGTGGTGGCGCTGTGTGATGCTGTGGTAGCGCATAGTGATGCTGTGGTGGTACTGAGTGATGCTGTGGTAGCCCAGAGTGATATTGTGGTAGTGTTGTAGGATGATGTGGTGGTGCTGAGTGATGCTGTGATGGTGCTGAGTGATGCTGTGGTGGTGCTGATTTCTGCTGTGGTGGTGCAGAGTGATGCTGTGGTGGGCCTGAGTGATATTGTGGTGGTGTTGAGTGATGCTGTGGTGGCGCTGAGAGATGCTGTGGTGAAGGTGAGTGATGCTGTGGTGTTCCTGAGTGATGCTTTGATGGCGCTGAGTGATGCTGTGGTGGTACTGAGTGATGCTGTGGTGGTACTGAGTGATGCTTTGGTGATGCGGAGTGATGCTGAGTGATGCTGTGGTAGCGCTGTGGGATGCTGTGGTAGCGCATAGTGATGCTGTGGTGGTACTGAGTGATGCTGTGGTAGCGCATAGTGATGCTGTGGTGGGATTGAGTGATGCAGTGGTGTTCCTGAGTGATGCTGTGGTGGTACTGAGTGATGCTGTGGTGGCGATGATTGTTGCTGTGTTGGTGCGGAGTGATGTTGTGGTGGCCCTGAGTGATATTGTGGTGATGTTGGGTGATGTAGTGGTGCTGAGTGATGCTTTGGTGGCGCTGAGTGATGCTGTGTTGATGCTGATTGATGCTGTGGCGCTTTAGTGTGATGATGTGGTGGTACTGAGTGATGCTGTGAGGTTCCTGAGTGATGCTGTGGTAGTGCTGAGTGATGTTGTGGTGAAGGTGAGTGATGCTGTGCTGGCGCTGAGTGATGCTGTGGTGGTGCAAAGTGATATTGTGGTGGTGTTAAGTAATGATGTGGTGGTGCAGAGTGATGCTGTGGTGCTGCTGAGTGATGCTGTGGTGTTCTTGAGTGATGCTGTCGTGGCGCTGAGTGATGCTGTGGTGGTACTGAGTGATGCTGTGGTGATGCTGAGTGATGCTGTGGTGGCGCTGAGTGATGTTGTGGTGGTGCTGAGTGATGCTGTGGTGCTGCTGAGTGATACTGTGGTGTTCCTGAGTGTTGCTGTGGTAGCGCATAGTGATGCTGTGGTGTTCCTGAGTGATGTTGTGGTGGTGCTAAGTGATGCTGTGGTGCTGCTGAGTGATGCTGTGGTGTTCCTGAGTGATGTTGTGGTGGTGCGGAGTGATGGTGTGGTGGCCCTGAGTGATATTGTGGTGGTGTTGAGTGATGATGTGGTGGTGCTGAGTGATGCTGTGGTGGTGCTGAGTGATGCTTTGGTGAAGGTGAGTGATGCTGTGGTGATGCTGAGTGATGCTGTGGTGGCGCTGAGTGATGCTGTGGTGGTGCGGAGTGATGTTGTGGTGGCCCTGAGTGATGATGTGGTGGTGCTTAGTGATGCTGTGGTGGTGCTGAGTGATGCTGTGGTAGTACTGAGTGATGCTGTGGTAGTGCATAGTGATGCTGTGGTGGGATTGAGTGATGCTGTGGTGTTCCTGAGTGATGCTGTGGGGGTACTGAGTGATGCTGTGGTGGCGATGATTGTTGCTGTGTTGGTGCGGAGTGATGCTGTGGTGGCCCTGAGTGATATTGTGGTGATGTTGGGTGATGTGGTGGTGCTGAGTGATGCTGTGGTGCTGCTGAGTGATACTGTGGTGTTCCTGAGTGTTGCTGTGGTAGCGCATAGTGATGCTGTGGTGTTCCTGAGTGATGCTGTGGTGGTGCTGAGTGATGTTGTAGTGAAGGTGAGTGATGCTGTGTTGTCTCTGTGTGATGCTTTGGTGGCACTGAGTGATGCTGTGTTGATGCTGATTGATGCTGTGGCGCTTTAGTGTGATGATGTGGTGGTACTGAGTGATGCTGTGAGGTTCCTGAGTGATGCTGTGGTAGTGCTGAGTGATGTAGTGAAGGTGAGTGATGCTGTGTTGTCCCTGTGTGATGCTGTGGTGATGCTGAGTGATGCTGTGGTGTTCCTGAGTGATGCTGTGGTGGCGCTGAGTGATGCTTTGGTGTTCCTGAGTGATGCTGTGCTGGCGCTGAGTGATGCTGTGGTGGTGCAAAGTGATATTGTGGTGGTGTTAAGTGATGATGTGGTGGTGCAGAGTGATGCTGTGGTGCTGCTGAGTGATGCTGTGGTGTTCCTGAGTGATGCTGTGGTGGCGCTGAGTGATGCTGTGGTGGTACTGAGTGATGCTGTGGTGCTGCTGAGTGATGCTGTGGTGTTCCTGAGTGATGCTGTGGTGGCGCTGAGTGATGCTGTGGTGGTACTGAGTGATGCTGTGGTGGTACTGAGTGATGCTGTGGTGATGCTGAGTGATGCTGTGGTGGCGCTGAGTGATGTTGTGGTGGTGCTGAGTGATGCTGTAGTACTGCTGAGTGATACTGTGGTGGCGCTGAGTGATGCTGTGGTGGCGCTGAGTGATGTTGTGGTGGTGCTGAGTGATGCTGTAGTGCTGCTGAGTGATACTGTGGTGATGTTGGGTGATGTGGTGGTGCTGAGTGATGCTGTGGTGCTGCTGAGTGATACTGTGGTGGTGCTGAGTGATGTTGTAGTGAAGGTGAGTGATGCTGTGTTGTCCCTGTGTGATGCTTTGGTGGCACTGAGTGATGCTGTGTTGATGCTGATTGATGCTGTGGCGCTTTAGTGTGATGATGTGGTGGTACTGAGTGATGCTGTGAGGTTCCTGAGTGATGCTGTGGTAGTGCTGAGTGATGTTGTAGTGAAGGTGAGTGATGCTGTGTTGTCCCTGTGTGATGCTGTGGTGGTGCTGAGTGATGCTGTGGTGTTCCTGAGTGATGCTGTGGTGGTGCTGAGTGATGTTGTAGTGAAGGTGAGTGATGCTGTGTTGTCCCTGTGTGATGCTTTGGTGGCACTGAGTGATGCTGTGTTGATGCTGATTGATGCTGTGGCGCTTTAGTGTGATGATGTGGTGGTACTGAGTGATGCTGTGAGGTTCCTGAGTGATGCTGTGGTAGTGCTGAGTGATGTTGTAGTGAAGGTGAGTGATGCTGTGTTGTCCCTGTGTGATGCTGTGGTGGTGCTGAGTGATGCTGTGGTGTTCCTGAGTGATGCTGTGGTGGCGCTGAGTGATGCTTTGGTGTTCCTGAGTGATGCTGTGCTGGCGCTGAGTGATGCTGTGGTGGTGCAAAGTGATATTGTGGTGGTGTTAAGTGATGATGTGGTGGTGCAGAGTGATGCTGTGGTGCTGCTGAGTGATGCTGTGGTGTTCCTGAGTGATGCTGTGGTGGCGCTGAGTGATGCTGTGGTGGCGCTGAGTGATGCTGTGGTGGTACTGACTGATGCTGTGGTGATGCTGAGTGATGCTGTGGTGATGCTGAGTGATGCTGTGGTGGCGCTGAGTGATGTTGTGGTGGTGCTGAGTGATGCTGTAGTACTGCTGAGTGATACTGTGGTGGCGCTGAGTGATGCTGTGGTGGCGCTGAGTGATGTTGTGGTGGTGCTGAGTGATGCTGTAGTGCTGCTGAGTGATACTGTGGTGTTCCTGAGTGTTGCTGTAGTAGCGCATAGTGATGCTGTGGTGTTCCTGGGTGATGTTGTGGTGGTGCTAAGTGATGCTGTGGTGGTGCTGAGTAATGCTGTGGTGGTGCTGAGTGATGCTTTGGTGAAGGTGAGTGATGCTGTGGTGATGCTGAGTGATGCTGTGGTGATGCTGAGTGATGCTGTGGTGGCGCTGAGTGATGCTGTGGTGGTGCGGAGTGATGCTGTGGTGGCCCTGAGTGATATTGTGGTGGTGTTGAGTGATGATGTGGTGGTGCTGAGTGATGCTGTGGTGGTGCTGAGTGATGCTGTGGTGGTGCTGAGTGATGCTGTGGTGGTGCTGAGTGATGCTTTGGTGAAGGTGAGTGATGCTGTGGTGATGCTAAGTGATGCTGTTGTGGTAAATAAATAATTAATTACCGGTTCTATTTTTCAGGATACTCATATAAACAGATAGCTCAATAAATAAGAGACAGGATTCGAGGTATCTTGAGTCTACAGGCTTTAATCAGGCATAAAGGACAGGAACAGGACAGCCTGCATGGGAATGGGATGGCAGCTGCCGGGGGCAGGAATGGGATGAGCGCTCACATCACATTAACAGTACATGATATATATATCAAAGCAATTGCATTACATTCAATACAGTAGGCGTAGCAGTAGGCGTGACTATTAGCAGTCGCGAAAGATAAGGCATAAAGTAGGTGTAACAAGAGGCGTGTACATAGACATGTGATGTAAACGTAACAGAAGTGTCATAAATGGGGCGGAAACATGGAGGGGGCTACCTGAGCAGCCGGGACCTTTAACCTAGTGGTGCGCGCAAACAGGAAATGACGTGTTACCAGGGAGAACTGGGGGCTATGACTTCTGTGCTAGAAGAGGAGACTAAAGTCTGGAGTGTCAGAGCGACATGTACCTAAGGCATATCTGGTATCTGGTGTTTGGAGAACATGTTGATAGAATCCAAAAGTTATCAGGGCAAAGGCTACTTGACACTAAGGCTGGTGCATGCATTATTCTACATGTATTTCGTGTGCGAGGAATATTCTATGAATATCAGTACAGTATTTCTCTTACATGGAGACAGGAAGGCTAGACTATGGCTGAAACTATTGATGCGATTCAGTAGCTTAGGAATGCAGAGAAGGAGGGCTGGACTGATAACTAGAAGCATAACATACTCTTGGCAGACAGGCAGGCAGAGCCAGGCCGGGCCGGGCACTGTGCGGCAGGAAGTAAGTGAAGGGTCAGGGATGCAGGTGGGGGCTGTATCGCTCCTCGGAGAGGGTTCAGGAGACTGGAGCTGAATCTGGTGTCCGGGCCCTTTTGAGGCCTAGAAACGGGGACATTTACTGAATTAACGTGCACACTGTAAAATGTGGCAACATAGGTTTACATAGGCCTAATATTCGTTGTTTTCACGAAGACTGGAAACTGGCTTACTAGAGTTGGACACAACTATGATTGCGTCTTTAATCGATCATAGGGGGATACATGCATATCGATCATGCACATATAACATAAGATGGGGAACACGTAGGCACATACAACATGGCAAAATTTACTTTTCCACATTCCCTCCTTGTGCCCTACGTTTCCATCAGGAAACATCAATATTCATGATACCATCTATTATTTCATATAGCATCATTTGCTCGTCTCGAATTGTCTTGGAACGGGACTTAGGACTAGGAATACAAGAGGTAGCACACATGCCGCAAATCGCAGGGCCACATTGTAAACAGAGGCCGCAACTGAATATGATCATTACTGCAATACCTAGGAATGACAATACTTTCCATCCCCAGGCAGAAATTATACTCCAGAGCCAACCGGACCATGTCCAGGTGCCTGGATTCTGGTGTAACTGATGGGCAATTTTATGAAGTCTGGTTATAGCTGAATAAACAGACGGTGCGTTATTAGGAATGAAAATGCAGCAACTAGATCCGATGACTCTACATGCTCCTCCTCTATCGGCCAGTATGACGTCAAGAACGAGACGATTTTGGAGCACGACAAATCTCATAGCAGATTGCTCTTCGGTTAAGTTACCTAGAGCAGAAGTAGTCTCATTCACTACTGCTTCAAGGGTTCTGGTTAACCTACGTATTAACTTACTATTCTGGATAGGTCCTATAAAGAAGAAGAAACCTCTATTGAAGTCTGTATACTGTTCTAAAGCAGTTTCAGTTTGATCGACAATTGGGGAATCGATCTCCCTTCTATGTCTAATGTGTACTAGATGTGTGTTTCTATGATAATCGGATGGGGCTAGGAAAACTGGTGGCAGTAGGAAGGCAATGTAACATGTTCCATCCCAATCGAGGGGGAGACGAACATATGCGGTCTGACCACAAACAAAATAAGAATGACGTGAGGCTTTGAAAATAGATTTCCCACTGTCACTATACTCGACCATAGTAGTACAATCACTATGTCCTACATGTGCGGAACCATTCTTTCTGACACATAATTCGCCTTTGACTGGTAGTACTGAAATAGCAGGTAGATCTGGAGTAGTATCGGACTGAACATTCAGAACCATAAAATTCGAGGAATAATTACCGAAATCATACACTTCATTTTCTAGATCTAACCCTGTTCTATGGGTGAGACCTTGCTTGTCTGGGAAACATGTTCTATTCAGGAAGGACATATCAGTTGAGGATGACGTTAACGTGGACCACGCTCCACATGAACCATTATGTGAAAATGGATAAGGAAAAAGTGGCAGAACTCCCTTTGGTGTCTGAAAAGGGGGGAGTCGACCACACACCCAACAATTAGTAGCATTGCTGGTCTGGTGTGAATAGTGTAACATTCGGATGAATGTATTATTTCGCATGGCAAGACGATAGGATAACTCGTGAGGAGGCAGATCACTAAATGTGTGCTCTACTGTAGCATTAGAAAACATATGTACATGTGAAATTGGAAAACATAAATGTAAAGCATAACTTGTGCAGGTAACCATAAGACTCAAAAATAATAGGAAACATAGAATAATGATACATCTTTTAGAGTTTTGACTAACTCTCTCACTGTGGGGGTCTATCTCATACATGTCAGGAACCTGTCTAACCGTTTCACCCGAGAGGGACTTAGACAATTAAACTGGCTGACTTATTTTACTAGACCTGAGTTTCTGTTTATACTCCTGCTGTGGAGTTTTCTCTAACAGGGGAGGCTTGAATTCAGAGTCTGTATCTGGGCAGTCCTTGAGAATAGGGCAGTCTTTAAGTCCGTGAAATTTCTTTATATGGCTCAGATGGACCCATCCTTTTCTTCCCTCTAGCTTGACTGCGGTCCTTGTTGTTAGTAAGATCATGCGGGGCTCCTTCCAGCGGGGCTCCAGCGGACTTGAACGATCAAAATTCCGGACAAATACGAGGTCACCGGGAACGACTTCATGCGGTTTCACCTCGGTGTTGTCTGGAAATGCGGCGGCAACCTGTGAACGACAAGAGTGTAGGGCAGACATCAAGGAAGCTAGGTAATCTGTCAGCATATTACTGGAAACATCTGTAATACTACGGGGTCTAGGTGTACCCCACATGTTTGGGGGGCGGCCGAATACGACCTCATACGGGGACAGACCTGATCTGGAATGTGCAACCATTCGCATGTAAAATAGAGCAACTGGCAAAGCTACTAGCCAGTCTACACCTTTTTCTTTACAAACTTTTGCAATGCGGATTTTCAGAGTCTGGTTATGTCTCTCTACGAGACCGGCTGCTTCAGGATGGCGTACACAATGGAACTTCCACTGGTACCCTAACAGAAGGGAAATTTGTTTCATGAGTTCAGATGAGAATGGCTGGCCGTTATCTGAATACACGACCCTAGGTAATCCATAGCGGGGAAAGAATTCACGAACCAACTGCCTGGCAGTGGTCGCAGCTGTGTAATCTGGGACTGGATATGCTTCTGTCCACCTGGACAGAGCGCATACAACTACGAGGACATACTTGAAACCTCGACATCGCTCCATCTGAATATAATCCATCTGGAGGACTTCAAAAGGGTGGTCAGGAGGTTGGAATCCACCTTGTTCCACCGGGACACTTTTACCTGGATTGAACTGACAACATATCATACAGATACGGACTTTCTGTTTGGCTGCAGCTCGTAAGTGCTTGTTGAACCAGAGGTTCTGGATACTGTCTAGCATAGCTTTTTCTCCTAGATGTGCTGGACTATGTGCGGTATTAATAATGACTTGAACCATAGAGTCGGGGAGAAACCATGTGGCTTTTCCCTTCGTCAACCATCCCTGATCTGTCTGGACCCCTCCTTGTTCGGACCATTTCATGATTTCCTCGGGAGTAGCATGTAACTGTATGTCGATGACATCTTGTGTAGGGTCCTTAACAGTCATACAAGTAGTCTGATCTGGAGTGTGTGTCAGTGTTGTGTTAACTGGAACGTCTGGAGTCTGAGCTGTAAGCTTGGCTGTTCGATCGGCTAGATCGTTACCTTGGGAAATGATGTCAGTGACTTTCGTATGTGCTTTGCACTTCATGATAGCGATAGCTGTCGGTAAATGTATTGCATCTAACAAAGCTTGAATGAGGAGACCATGCTGAATCTTGGTTCCATGAGAAGTCATGAAACCTCTCTCTTGCCAGAGCACTCCAAAGTCGTGTACGACTCCGAATGCATAACGTGAATCTGTGTATATGTTTACTTTCAGGTTCTTGGCACGTATGCAGGCTTGGGTCAGAGCGACTAGCTCTGCTGCTTGAGCAGACAGGGTGTCAATACGATGTGTTTCTATAACTTCAGTTTCAGTAGTCACTGCATACGCGGCTACTATTTCTCCTGTACTTGTTCTCATACATGAACCATCCACATAAAGTGTCAGGTCAGGATCAGGTAATGCAATATCTGTCAGGTCTTGTCTTGGCTTAGTCATGGTGTTAACAACTTCCACACAGTCATGTGTGGCAGGATTTGAAGTAACTGACGGTAACAGTGTAGCAGGATTCAGAATGTTGCAGCGTCTGATTTCTATGTGTGGCTGGAACAGTGTCAGTTCATAACCTGTTAAACGTGCAATTGTCAAGTGCTGAGTCTGTGTTCGGTTCAAAAGAACTTCCACGGAGTGTGGGACTTGTACTGTCAGGGAATGTCCTAACACTATGGAATCACTTTGTCTGATAGCTAGTGCTGTGGCTGCAACTGACTTGAGGCACGCAGGTAGAGCCTGGGCCACTGGATCTAATGTGCTCGAAAAATAAGCACAGGGCTTGTATTGTCCTGCTTGATCTTGTGTGAGAACAGATAATGCAGTACCTTCGCGTTCAGTAACAAAAAGTGTAAAAGGCTTACTGTAGTTCGGTGTTGCTAGAACAGGTGCTTGACATAAGGCTTTCTTTAACTCATTAAAGACAAGTGTATGTTCCTGGGTCCAAGGGAGGACAGTCGATACGGCTGCCTCCTGTGTCGTTAACTGTATCAGTGGCTTGGCTAGAAATGCATACTGAGGAATCCATTGTCTGCAGTAAGAAGTGAGGCCAATAAAAGCTCGTACCTCCTTCTGGGTCTTGGGCTGTGGAAGACTCGCTATTAACTGGATACGGTCAGGTGTCAACTGCCTACCCCTCTTGGACAGTAAGTGTCCTAAGTAGACCACTTGCTGGACACAGAATTGTAAATTGGAAGGGGACACCTGTGCCCCATCTCGGCCAGAAAATACAGGACTTTAAGTGACGCACGTTCGCAGTCACGTTCAGAACGGGCTGTGATCAGTAGATCATCGACATACTGGAGCAGGGCAGTGTCAGTTGGCATGTGAATATTGTCTAGTTGTCTCTTAAGTGCTTGACTGTAAATGCTAGGACTTTCTGTGAAACCTTGAGGAGCTCGTGTAAATTTATAGCTCCTCCCATTTAAACAAAAACCGAAAAGGTACTGGCTGTCTGGATGAATGGGAACACTGAAAAATGCGTTCTTGAGTTCGATGACTGTAAAGAACGTAGCTTCAGAATCAATAGCTGTCAATAGGGATGAAATATCTGGGACTACTGGGTACTGAGGAATAATACATTTATTAAGTTCTCGAAGGTCAATCACTAATCGATATACTGGAGGTGCATTTGGATCAGTACGTTTCATGACTGGAATGATAGGAGAATTACATACATTGGAGTCAGTTTCTACAACCACTCCTTGAGCAATAAGTTCGTCAATAATTTTGGATAAGGCTGCTACAGCCTCAGGTGGCAATCTGTACTGTCTGATTCGTGGCAAAACTATACCTTGCTTCAGAGTCACACGATGGGGTGTGATCTGCATACAACCAACATCAGTTGGACCTTGCGCCCATAAATGCTGTGGTACATTCAATAATCTTGGATCAAAATCGCGTAATACATAATGACCTTTAAAGTCTCTAAGGAACAATCGCACTCCTTCTGGGGAGCAGCATATAACTGCTCCTAACTCTTTCAATGTCTTAATGCCTAACAAATTTTCTGGACATGACTTCGTAAGTAACAAATCAGTAGTTCGGGACAATGGACCAACTTCTAGAGAAACTGGTTTCGAAATTTCATTAACAATAGGCTTTCCTGAAAATCCAAGGGAAACATTTCTAGAGCCTGAGAGCGGAGCCCCTGGAACCTCGTCATGACTGATGGTAGTCCTACTTGCCCCTGTATCAATCAAAAACTTTCTGTCTTTCCCTAATACTTGACTGTGTACATAGGGACCCTCTTGATCTACAGGTATCTCGATGAGAGGCAAGCCTACCTCCCTCTCTAGGCTGTTTCATGAATACTGCTGATAATCTGGATACTCAGACTGTGCATACTGGTACATCTGCTGTGTAACGTGTTGTGTTGCAGCTATAGGCTGCGGTACTGTAACTGTCTGTTGTGCATTCTGTGGTGGCTGAGAAGTCTGTGAAACTTGTTCTTGTCTAGGCGGACGTGGTCTTTCTTTAGTCTTACCAGTAGCTATGTTGTGTTTCAGAACTGCACACTCGTTTATAAAATGACCTGGCTGTTTACAGTAATTGCATGTCCCTTTAACGGGAACTGCAGGATGACTGGCTTGATTCGGACCCCTCTTCTGACTGTCTTGGGGAACAGATTGTGCAACTAATACTTTCATTTTCGTGTCTTTCTTACGTCTCCTTTCGTGTTCTTGCTCTTCCCTGATTCTGTTCTGGTGGTACTGGAGCATTTGTAACATCTGTGACGTAGTATTAGCTTGCCAGGTACTTTCGACTTTCAGTACTCGATTTTTAACTTGTGGACTTGAATTCTCTACTAGTTTGGTAACAAAAAGATGAGGGTATGATTCACTACTCGTTCTCAGACCACTGTTAATAATAAAACATTTCTCAAATCTAGAATAAAAATCACTGGTATCTTCGTCTTGTTTCTGTTTACAGGCTGAGATGGCATCCCAGTCTTCCTTTTTCGTGGCTAGTAATCTTGGCAAAACTTGTATCAATAACTCGGGCAATTCTTTAGCTTTATCCCCAAGACCGGTACCTGGTACTCGTGTATTATCTTCAGCTTCTAGAGCTGTCCAATCTATCTTTTTCTCTCCCACCTCCCATTCTTTTTCTTTGAGTTTTTCATATATGCCCGCAGGCAACAGGACCTTTAACATTTTAATGATATCAGGATACGTGTATTCTCCCATACGGAGCATGTCTTTTAATTCTCGATGGAACCCTGCTGGATCTTTGTCGTGACAGGGAATTAATTTCTTCATCTCTAAGAGTTCCATCTTTGTGATAGGGGTGTAAACAAATACTCGTTCTAGATCACCACCCGCTGTCCTAACTGGGTGTACTTCTCGTAACGGATGCTGTCTATCTATGTAGAATGATTTACTTTCTGGGGGTGAGACGTGAACAAAATGCGGATTCAGAAACGTTCGGTATTTGTGGCGCTGTTCTAGAATGATACTAATCAAATCGGTACCTAGACCTCTCCATCTATACTGGAGTAACTCGTTCAAAACATCATGTAACGGACCTGGATCAGAATGCTGTCCCTCATACAGTGTAATGAGGTGCTGGATCATATACATACCCACCAGTCGCTGCTCGGCTGGGGGAAATTTCAGAAACATTTGTGCCACTATTTCGTCTGGAAAAGTGGTAGAATCAGTAGTCCATCGGACTGCTGATCGGGCTAGTTCTTGTTCATGCATTGTACTAAGCTCACTATAGCCTATTCGTGATTTCAGGATTTTATTTGTAGCCTGGAATACTTGTTCTAGAGAACACTGTTCTGCTGCTGGAGAGGGAAAAACTTTCTTGTGTTCTAGGCGTGAATGTCGGTCGGAAAGTCTAGTTCTACCTACATACGCTATTCTGGAGGGATTCTCGTCGTCTACCTCTTCACTAGAAGAGTCATTCTCTTTCTCGGTTGCTCTACTTACTCTTTCTTTCTCGTGTATACTTACAATTTCTTTTCTTATTTTCTTGTACATACTCTCTATACTGTTCTGTGTCTTGTGTTTTCCCTCGGCTATGTGGTCACTCCACCTGGTCAGGACTTTCATTTCTTCCGGATCTTTATCTGGATAGTCTTGTTCCCTTATTAAACAATTAATTAGGAATTTTAAAAGCATGAGCTGAATCTCGACTTTTCTTGGACCATGGCGTCGCCAATACTTTCTGGATCTACTCCTGTACGGATAAAACGATATATTCTGTCTAGATAACCTTTCATATCGGGCAGGGTGTCCAAATAATCGGTCACCCGTCTTAAACGTAATCAATATATGACCATGTGGCCATCGCCTGGAACTGGATCATAACGACATTCCGTAAGTGCACGCTTGATATCTGCAAATGTCTGAATTTTTGGCGAACGCTGTAACGCTCGTTCATGTAACTCAAGTATCGTCATACGTCTGTGTTGAGGCGGGGTTCCAGGAGGACTTCCCCCCGTGGCCCCTAGACTAGAATCGTTGACGGGTATTGTACGTGCTGGCAGAGTGACTGATGTAGCGGGTACATGTACTGTAGGCTGGACCGGGGGTACCGTGACAGGTACTGCAACAGTTGCCCCGGTGGCTGGAGGAACAGGAATTACATTATTTACAGGAGCTGGCGGAACAGGATTTGCATATTCTGGGACTGTGTCGTCCAAATAGGACGAGAGAAAAATATCAGCTGCGGTCGGTTTATGACGTAGCTTAATCGGAACTAATGGTGGCGGTAAATTACATGGTGCTTCCGGGGTTGCTTTTGGCAAGCCCTCGGCAAGAAGAGGATACATACCCTTAATAAGGGCATTTCTCTGTCTGTCTGACTGTTCTGCTTTAACTCGTTCACCTACTTCGATTAATTCCCTTTCTTGGGCTTTTTCTGAAGATTCCCTACTTAATTCTGTTTTTCTGATTTCTTTTTCTGTTCTTCTATGAGATTCTTTGCGCCATAACTCGATGGCATCTTTCTGGGACTGTCTGGCTTTCTTTTTCCATAATGCTTCTTCTACTCGCATGATGCACTCGGCATCCCATGTGCCTGATACAGGCCATCTATATTTTTCTTCGAGATGTCTGGTATAATCAGACCATAAGTCTAGATATATTATGGCACTTAAGCCATGCTTGTGATACATAAAATGTCCTGGACTGTCCCTAGGAGGGACAGGGACTGCTTCCTCGAGCAGCCCTTTTCTGGTTTTTAACTGACGTAATTTGGAGAATAGAGGCATTCTGTAAACCTTGAATCTGGACACAATACAATACACGATAAACACAATGATAACTGGAAGAACAAATCACTCATACCACAACATTGAAAACACATTGAAATAACATTTAAAATAACAGTTCGGACAGAATATTACCTGGAATACTGAGAACAGAAACACATGAATTTCTCGAGAACGGAACTAGATGCACTGCTGAAACAGTACGAAACATACCGGTCCCATAAAGAGACACGTCAGGACCCGCATCCACCTAGATGGACACTTCGTGTTGGATCTGTGTACCCAAACCCACGGACCAGAGACAAATTAATTGACCCTGTCTAGATACTACCCCAGCAACGGTACTCACCGGGCAGCAAGAACGGAAGGCCTCGGACTGGACTGGACTGCTACGACGACGGACTACGAACTTCGGACTTCAGTTACAGGTGGGCCTCCGGATACCTCGGACCTTGTACTCTCGGCTTGGGCTCTGGTCGGGACTCGCCGCATTCCACACCGCCTCGTCTGGATGCTGGACCGCAACCTCCGTCTCCTCCGTGGGCCTGAGGGATACTTGAAGCAGAAATATCTGCACGTGCACGGTATGGTTCCGTCACGGCTGCAGAGGGTCAGGGGGCCTGCGTGGCTTCGCCGGCGCGTGGGGAAAGGGCAAGTCCCTGTTCGGGCGCCATTATGTGGTAAATAAATAATTAATTACCGGTTCTATTTTTCAGGATACTCATATAAACAGATAGCTCAATAAATAAGAGACAGGATTCGAGGTATCTTGAGTCTACAGGCTTTAATCAGGCATAAAGGACAGGAACAGGACAGCCTGCATGGGAATGGGATGGCAGCTGCCGGGGGCAGGAATGGGATGAGCGCTCACATCACATTAACAGTACATGATATATATATCAAAGCAATTGCATTACATTCAATACAGTAGGCGTAGCAGTAGGCGTGACTATTAGCAGTCGCGAAAGATAAGGCATAAAGTAGGTGTAACAAGAGGCGTGTACATAGACATGTGATGTAAACGTAACAGAAGTGTCATAAATGGGGCGGAAACATGGAGGGGGCTACCTGAGCAGCCGGGACCTTTAACCTAGTGGTGCGCGCAAACGGGAAATGACGTGTTACCAGGGAGAACTGGGGGCTATGACTTCTGTGCTAGAAGAGGAGACTAAAGTCTGGAGTGTCAGAGCGACATGTACCTAAGGCATATCTGGTATCTGGTGTTTGGAGAACATGTTGATAGAATCCAAAAGTTATCAGGGCAAAGGCTACTTGACACTAAGGCTGGTGCATGCATTATTCTACATGTATTTCGTGTGCGAGGAATATTCTATGAATATTAGTACAGTATTTCTCTTACATGGAGACAGGAAGGCTAGACTATGGCTGAAACTATTGATGCGATTCAGTAGCTTAGGAATGCAGAGAAGGAGGGCTGGACTGATAACTAGAAGCATAACATACTCTTGGCAGACAGGCAGGCAGAGCCAGGCCGGGCCGGGCACTGTGCGGCAGGAAGTAAGTGAAGGGTCAGGGATGCAGGTGGGGGCTGTATCGCTCCTCGGAGAGGGTTCAGGAGACTGGAGCTGAATCTGGTGTCCGGGCCCTTTTGAGGCCTAGAAACGGGGACATTTACTGAATTAACGTGCACACTGTAAAATGTGGCAACATAGGTTTACATAGGCCTAATATTCGTTGTTTTCACGAAGACTGGAAACTGGCTTACTAGAGTTGGACACAACTATGATTGCGTCTTTAATCGATCATAGGGGGATACATGCATATCGATCATGCACATATAACATAAGATGGGGAACACGTAGGCACATACAACATGGCAAAATTTACTTTTCCACACTGTGGTGAAGGTGAGTGATGCTGTGGTGGACCTGAGTAATTGCGGCTGGTGAGTGGCAGGCTACTTTTAATACACTATGGAGTTTTGTGCAACGTGTGAGTTTGAGCTGCGGCGGACTGTGAGTATGCAGCAAAAATGCGTGTTAGTTTGGAGTGCTAAAAGGTAATATGTGAGAAAGTTATTTAAAAAGTATTGTGTGGGTGAAGGAAGATTGTATGGGTGAATGGCAGAGTAGGGATAAGGAAGAGTGGTGGTGCAAAAGAGGTAAGAGCGGCAACTTGTTGATAGTAAAATTATGGAAGACTAAAGAAATCTGAGTATATTTGTAGAGGGGAAATGACGAATTGTTTTGTGGGTGGTAATGTTTTGATTTGTTCTGCATTCCTTCCATCATTTGTGTGTCTTTTGCTATTTCGGAATAGAAAGCTTGAAGCATAGCATGGAACCTGCTAAGAAAATTATAAACCTCAAATAATTACAACTAAATTAGGTGAGGCTCTCATGCTACCACCTCCATCATAATTGTATCCACCGCACTACAAGACAAGATAAAAGCATCTCTGCGGTCATTCAGTTAAGACACCAAGGATACAACACTCTGCACCAACCGTGGACACCTCAATGGTGTAGGTCCGCAGCTGAGAAAATAGGCCCCAAAACGACATACGAAAAACCATATAAAGGCTACACACTACAATACTAATGTGTCCAGTTTCAAATGTGGCAAAGACTATACCCTTTTTTCAGATAGATGCACAGCAGAGTTTTTAATCAAAATTGAGCTCGAGTTCAACGTAATTTTCTAAGTGTTTTGTGGTGCTCTGCCAGGAGGCGTCGAGGGCCCACCGACGTCAAACAAATTATTAAAGAACGTGAGGCTAGAGGATCTCTAGTCTCATCCCTTCGCAGGCACACACGTGTTTGTCATTCCTCAGGTCAAGAAAAACGACTTTCATTCAATGATCCTTGTAGTTCATTTCATTTATTTCATAATTCAATGTTTTTGTTTTTAGCGGATTGAGTCAGATTTCATCAAAATCATTTTCAACAATCAGTTCAGGCACTGTCTATTGAACGTGTCCAATGCATTTCGGGCATTAGGGATATGCCCTTCATCAGGGAATTGACACTAGAAACAATAATATAAACAATCATTAGTGTAATTATGTACAAAGGTGGACATAACTAGTATCACAATATTATAACATATTAAACTCATGATTCAAAGGAGAAGGCCATCAACATTGTGTGTGTGGAAAATCGTTCCATCTATTTACATGCAAGGGAAAAGGTAAAACGGGTCGGTGTGTCACTTACATGCATGTTGTCAGAGTGCGGTAAGAAATCTAAAAAAAGAGGAGATTGAAAAAACTGCAGTTAGGACCTGTGGGCTGAGGTGCTTGGTGGTGCGCTCAAGATATTCTGGGTTGAGGGGGTGATGTGGACTAACCTGATTATAATCGGCAAGTTGAATCGGTCCGGTACTCGTCTCCGCAGAACGCCGGCAAAAGGTTAAGATTGCCGCGTTCTTTTTATTCAAAATTGGGATGTCATGTGATCGGTCACGTGAGTGTAGACCTGGTAAAAAGACTATGAATATCGGCGAACATGTCCACAACTGGTGGTAGTTTTACGAGTGCGTTAAAGAAGTACGGTGAAGTACAGAGTGAATGTCTAAATGCTGTAAAGTATATGTCAAGACGTAAAAAAGTGAACAAAAGGGAAGGGGGTTGGCATGGTAAAAAAATTTGAAAAATTCAAGTGAAGGATCGAACTCAGATCCAGGGGGTTGGAATGATCAGTGAGCTACCCAGGTAGCTAAAGGGAGAAGTGGTTGAAACGTGCTAAAAAGGTGGTGTCAATCTGAGTGGAAGTAGGAACACACACAATGGCTACAAGATAGGTATTCCGAGCAATTATGTTACAGGTAACATGAAAATTCAATTCTATCATTGAGTCCCATTGGTTTCTGGGTCGATAATTTATGAATCCAGTAGTTCTCTCTTCTTAGAAGGAATTTGTTGTTATCTCTTCCTTCTATTTTCAACACAGTCTCGAGGATAATGAACTTGATTTGGGAAACATTGTGCTGAGTCTCAACAAAGTGTGCAGATAAGGCTGACTTTAAATTTTTGAGTCGAATGTTGGACTTGTGTTCCGTAAGGCGCACCTTAATACGTCGTTCAGTTTTGCCGACATACAGCTTTCCACAGGGACACTTTATGCCATATATCAGATTGCTGGTGTCGCAAGTGGCGTTGACTTTAAGTTTGATGGGATAGCCTTGTCTAGGGTGATGGATGATGTTGCCTCTGATTATGTTATTGCAATTACCGCAATTTAAGCAAGGTCTGGTTCCGATGTATGTTGCGGTTTCTTTGGGTTTGTATTGCACGATTTCTCCCAAGTTTTTGGCCCTAGTGAAGGCAAATATCGGTGGTTGGCTAAATGAATTTCTGAAGTCTGGTTCAATATTGAGGATTGCCCAATGCTTCATGATGATTTGTTTGAATCTTTTGCTGCTTGTTGAATATTTAGAGACCACTACTGTCCGTGATTGTTCGCTCTTAGTGGTGGGTGTTAAAAGTTTGGCTCTGTCCATATTCTCAATCCTCCTTTTAGTGTCTTCTACTAGGGTTTTAGGGTAGCCTCTGTTTGTGAACTTGGTAGTCATTTCCGTGAGTCTTTGTTTGAGGGTAGTTGTGTCTGAAGTGATCCTTTTGACTCTTGCCATCTGTGAATATGGTAAATTTCGTATCAGATTGGGTTCATGGAAGCTGGAGTGCAATAACATGTTGTTCCTGTCAGTAGGTTTAACGTACAGGTCGGTGATGAATCCGTGTGGGGTCAGGGTGATTTTCACATCAAGGAAATTAACCGAGGTGTCTGAAATATCCCAGGTTAGCTGGATCCGTTGGTCGATAGCGTTGAATTTGTTAAGTTCCATTCTCAATGTCTCTTCCGTGTCAGTCCAAATGATGAAAAAATCCTCAATATATCGTGTTATCATTTTAAGATGTTTGGTCCAGTTTGTATTCTTGAGGATGTGTTGATTTTCGTACCATTCCATAAAGATGTTAGCATACACGGGTGCAGCTGAATTGCCCATAGCCATCCCGGTGAGTTGTTGGTACCATTCCTCCTTGACTCTGAAATAACTATGGTACAACGTGTAGTACATGAGCTCCATAAGGAACTTGAATTATGAAATAAATTAAATGAACTACAAGGATCATTGAATGAAAGTCGTTTTTCTTGACCTGAGGAATGACAAACACGTGTGTGCCTGCGAAGGGATGAGACTAGAGATCCTCTAGCCTCACGTTCTTTAATAAAGACTATACCCTCACACAAACATCCTTCGCGCTGACCTTTAGTCCCCAAGTGCCTGCGTGCTTGCAGGCCTGTGTGCATTCATTCCTGCATGCTTGCGGGCCTGTGTGCACTCATGCCTACGTACTTGTGGGCCTGCGTGCACTCATGCCTGCATGCTTGAGGGCCTGTGTGCACTGGATGCCTGCGTGCTTGCTGGCCTGTGTGCGCTCATGCCTGCATGCTTGCGGGCCTGTGTGCACTTATGCCTGCGTGCTAGCGGGCCTCTGTGCACTCATGCCTGCATGCTTGCGGGCCTGTGTGTGCTCATGCCTGTATGCTTGCGGGCCTGTGTGCGCTCATGCTTGCGGGCCTGTGTGCGTTCATGTCTGCGTGCTTGTGGGCCTGTGTGCGCTCATGCCTGCGTGCTTGCGGGCCTGTGTGCACTTGATGCCTGCTTGCTTGCGGGCCTGTGTGCACTGGATGCCTGCGTGCTTGCTGGCCTGTGTGCACTCATGCCTGCGTTGTTGCTGGCCTGTGTGCACTCATACCTGCGTGCTTGCGGGCCTGTGTGTGCTCATGCCTGCGTGCTAGCGGGCCTCTGTGCGCTCATGCCTGCATGCTTGCGGGTCTGTGTGCGCTCATGCCTGTATGCTTGCAGGCCTGTGTGCGCTCATGCCTGCATGCTTGCGGGCCTTTGTGCGCTCATGCCTGCATGCTTGCGGGCCTGTGTGCGCTCATGCCTGCGTGCTTGCGGGCCTGTGTGCGCTCATGCCTGCATGCTTGCGGGCCTGTGTGCGCTCATGCCTGTGTGCTTGCGGGCCTGTGTGCGCTCATGCCTGCGTGCTAGCGGGCCTCTGTGCGCTCATGCCTGCATGCTTGCGGGTCTGTGTGCGCTCATGCCTGTATGCTTGCAGGCCTGTATGCGCTCATGCCTGCGTGCTTGCGGCCCTGTGTGCGCTCATGCCTGCATGCTTGCGGGCCAGTGTGCGCTCATGCCTGCATGCTTGCGGGCCTGTGTGCACTGGATGCCTGTGTGCTTGCTGGCCTGTGTGCGCTCATGCCTGCGTGCTTGCGGGCCTGTGTGCACTCATGCCTGCGTGCTTGGGCGTTTGTCTGATAGACTTCTTGAAATCGGGTGCGCTTGTCCGTGTGCATGCTCAGTGCGTCCATGTGTCTGTCCTCTGGACCTGGTATGGGGGATCTGGTACTCAGGGAGGAGTCCGCCAGCCAGCCAGCCAGCCAGCCAGCCAGCCAGCCCCTGTTGCCGACGGTCCTGCCAGGCTCCATAAAGTCCCCTTGTGTGCCAGCGGCCTTGCCTTGCACACAGGGCCGCTTGTGCCCAGGTACACAGGCCCCACCTGAAGACAGTGCACAGGCCTGGCATGGGGGCCTCGACTCAAAGGGGTCTTGTGTGGGAGCTCACAGAGGAAGGCAGGCCGAGGAGCGAGGGTGAGCAGGACGAGGAGAGAGGGTGAGCAGGACGAGGAGAGAGGGTGAGCAGGCCGAGGAGAGAGGGTGAGCAGGCCGAGGAAAGAGGGTGAGCAGGCTAAGGAGAGAGGGTAGGCCGTGGAGAGAGGGTGAGCAGGCCGAGGAGAGAGGGTAGGTTGTGGAGAGAGGGTGAGCAGGTCGAGGAGAGAGGGTGAGCAGGACAAGGAGTGAGGGTAGGCCGTGGAGAGAGGGTGGGCAGGCCGAGGAGAGAGGGTGAGCAGGACAAGGAGAGAGGGTAGGCCGAGGAGAGAGGGTGTGCAGGCCGAGGAGCGAGGGTGAGCAGGACAAGGAGAGAGGGTGAGAAGGACGAGGAGAGAAGGTAGGCCGTGGAGAGAGGGTGAGCAGGCCGAGGAGAGAAGGAGAGCAGGCCGAGGAGAGAGGGTGGGCAGGCCGTGGAGAGAGGGTGAGCAGGCTGAGGAGAGGTGGAGGGTGAGCAGGCTGTGGAGAGAGGGTGAGCAGGCCGAGGAGAGAGCGTGAGCAGGCCGAGGAGAGAGCGTGAGCAGGCCAAGGAGAGAGGGTGTGCAGGACGAGGAGAGAGGGTGAGCAGGACGAGGAGAGAGGGTGAGAAGGACGAGGAGAGAAGGTGAGAAGGCTGAGGAGAGAGGGTGGGCAGGCCGAGGAGAGAGCATGAGCAGGCCAAGGAGAGAGGGTGTGCAGGCCGAGGAGAGAGGGTGAGCAGGACGAGGAGAGAGGGTGAGCAGGACGAGGAGAGAGGGTGGGCAGGACAAGGAGAGAGGGTGAGCAGGCCGAGGAGCGAGGGTGAGCAGGCCGCCATGGAGAGAGGGTGAGCGGGCCGAGGAGAGAGGGTGAGCAGGACAAGGAGAGAGGGTGTGCAGGCCGAGGAGAGAGGGTGAGCAGGACAAGGAGAGAGGGTGAGCAGGACAAGGAGAGAGGGTGTGCAGGCCGAGGAGCGAGGGTGAGCAGGACAAGGAGAGAGGGTGTGCAGGCCGAGGAGCGAGGGTGAGCAGGACGAGGAGAGAAGGTAGGCCGTGGAGAGAGGGTGAGCAGGCCGAGGAGAGAGGGTGAGAAGGCCGAGGAGAGAGGGTGTGCAGGCCGAGGAGAGAGGGTGTGCAGGCCAAGGAGAGAGGGTGTGCAGGCCGAGGAGAGAGGGTGAGCAGGACAAGGAGAGAGGGTGTGCAGGCCGAGAAGAGAAGGTAGGCCATGGAGAGAGGGTGAGCAGGCTGAGGAGAGAGGGTGAGCAGGCCAAGGAGAGAGGGTGTGCAGGCCAAGGAGAGAGGGTGTGCAGGCCGAGGAGAGAGGGTGAGCAGGACAAGGAGAGAGGGTGAGCAGGACGAGAAGAGAAGGTAGGCCATGGAGAGAGGGTGAGCAGGCTGAGGAGAGAGGGTGAGCAGGCGATGGCGAGAGGGTGGGCAGGCCGAGGAGAGAGGGTGAACAGGCCATGGAGAGAGGCTAGGCAGGCCGTGGAGAGAGGGTGAACAGGCCGTGGAGAGAGGGTGAGAAAGCCGTGGAGAGAGGGTGAGCAGGCCGCCAAGGAGAGAGGGTGGGCATGCCGTGGAGAGAGGGTGAACAGGCTGTGGAGAGAGGGTGAGTAGGCCATGGAGAGAGGGTGAGCAGGCCGTGGAGAGAGGGTGAGCAGGCCGTGGAGAGAGGGTGAACAGGCCGAGGAGAGAGGGTGGGCAGGCTGTGGAGAGAGGGTGAGCAGGCCGTGGAGAGGGTGGGCAGGCCGAGGAAGAGAGGGTGAGCAGGCCGCCGTGGAGAGAGGGTGGGCAGGCCGTGGCGAGAGGGTGAGCAGGCTGAGGAGAGGTGGAGGGTGAGCAGGCCATGGAGAGAAGGTGAGCAGGCCGAGGAGAGAGTGTGAGCAGGCCGAGGAGAGCGGGTGAGCAGGACAAGGAGAGAGGGTGAGCAGGCGGTGGCGAGAGGGTGGGCAGGTCGAGGAGAGAGAGTGAGCAGGCAAAAGAGAGAGTGTGAGCAGGCCAAGGAGAGAGGGAAGGCCATGGAGAGAGGGTGAGCAGGCTGTGGAGAGAGGGTGAACAGGCCGTGGAGAGAGGGTGAGCAAGCCATGGAGAGAGGGTGAGCAGGCCACCGAGGAGAAAGGGTGGGCATGCCGTGGAGAGAGGGTGAGCAGGTCGTGAAGAGAGGGTTGGCAGGCCGTGGAGAGAGGGTGAGCAGGCAGTGGAGAGAGGTTGAGCAGGCCGCCGAGGAGAGAGGGTGGGCAGGCCGTGGAGAGAGGGTGAGCAGGCCACCTAGGAGAGAGGGTGGGCAGGCCGTGGAGAGAGGGTGAGCAGGCCGAGGAGAGAGGGTGGGCAGGCCGAGGAGAGAGGGTGAGCAGGCCGAGGAGAGAGGGTGTGCAGGCCGAGGAGCGAGGGTGAGCAGGACAAGGAGAGATGGTGAGCAGGACAAGGAGAGAGGGTGAGCAGGCCGAGGAGAGAGGGTGAGCAGGACAAGGAGAGAGGGTGTGCAGGCCGAGGAGCGAGGGTGAGCAGGACGAGGAGAGAAGGTAGGCCATGGAGAGAGGGTGAGCAGGCCGAGGAGAGAGGGTGAGAAGGACGAGGAGAGAAGGTAGGCCGAGGAGAGAGGGTGAGCAGGCCGAGGAGAGAGGGTGGGCAGGCCGAAGAAAGAGGGTGAGCAGGACGAGGAGAGAGGGTGAGCAGGCTGAGGAGAGACGGAGGGCAGGCCGTGGCGAGAGGGTGAGCAGGCCGAGGAGAGAGGGTAGGCCGAGGAGAGAGGGTGAGCAGGACAAGGAGAGAGGGTGAGCATGCCGCCGAGGAGAGAGGGTGGGCAGGCCGCCATGGAGAGAGGGTGAGCAGGCCGTGGAGAGAGGGTGAGCAGGCCGCCATGGAGAGAGGGTGAGCAGGACGAGGAGAGAGGGTGAGCAGGCCAAGGAGCGAGGGTGAGCAGGACGAGGAGAGAGGGTGAGCAGGACGAGGAGAGATGGTGAGCAGGCCGTGGAGAGACGGTGAGCAGGCTGTGGAGAGAGGGTGAGCAGGCTGAGGAGAGACGGAGGGCAGGCCGTGGAGAGAGGGGGAGCAGGCCGCCATGGAGAAAGGGTGAGCAGGACGAGGAGAGAGGGTGAGCAGGCCGCCATGGAGAGAGGGTGAAGGCCGTGGAGAGAGGGTGAGCAGGCCGCTGAGGAGAGAGGGTGGGCAGGCCACCATGGAGAGACGTGAGCAGGACGTGGAGAGAGGGTGAGCAGGCAGCCATGGAGAGAGGGTGAACAGGACGAGGAGAGAGGGTGAGCAGGCCGAGGAGCGAGGGTGAGCAGGACGATGAGAGAGGGTGAGCAGGACGAGAAGAGAGGGTGAGCAGGACAAGGAGAGAGGGTGAGCAGGATGAGGAGAGAGGGTGTGCAGGCCGAGGAGAGAGGGTGAGTAGGACAAGGAGAGAGGGTGTGCAGGCCGAGGAGCGAGGGTGAGCAGGACGAGGAGAGAAGGTAGGCCATGGAGAGAGGGTGAGCAGGCCGAGGAGAGAGGGTGAGAAGGACGAGGAGAGAAGGTAGGCCGAGGAGAGAGGGTGAGCGGGCCGAGGAGAGAGGGTGAGCAGGACAAGGAGAGAGGGTGTGCAGGCCGAGGAGAGAGGGTGAGCAGGACAAGGAGAGAGGGTGTGCAGGCCGAGGAGAGAGGGTGAGCAGGACAAGGAGAGAGGGTGAGCAGGCTGAGGAGCGAGGGTGAGAAGGCCGAGGAGAGAAGGTAGGCCATGGAGAGAGGGTGAGCAGGCCGAGGAGAGAGGGTGAGAAGGCCGAGGAGAGAGGGTGTGCAGGCCGAGGAGAGAGGGTGTGCAGGCCAAGGAGAGAGGGTGAGCAGGACAAGGAGAGAGGGTGTGCAGGCCGAGGAGCGAGGGTGAGCAGGACGAGGAGAGAAGGTAGGCCATGGAGAGAGGGTGAGCAGGCTGAGGAGAGAGGGTGAGCAGGCGATGGCGAGAGGGTGGGCAGGCCGAGGAGAGAGGGTTAACAGGCCATGGAGAGAGGGTGAGAAAGCCGTGGAGAGAGGGTGAGCAGGCCGCCAAGGAGAGAGGGTGGGCATGCCGTGGAGAGAGGGTGAACAGGCTGTGGAGAGAGGGTGAGTAGGCCATGGAGAGAGGGTGAGCAGGCCGTGGAGAGAGGGTGAGCAGGCAGTGGAGAGAGGGTGAACAGGCCGAGGAGAGAGGGTGGGCAGGCTGTGGAGAGAGGGTGAGCAGGCCGTGGAGAGGGTGGGCAGGCCGAGGAAGAGAGGGTGAGCAGGCCGCCGTGGAGAGAGGGTGGGCTGGCCGTGGCGAGAGGGTGAGCAGGCTGAGGAGAGGTGGAGGGTGAGCAGGCCATGGAGAGAAGGTGAGCAGGCCGAGGAGAGAGTGTGAGCAGGCCGAGGAGAGCAGGTGAGCAGGACAAGGAGAGAGGGTGAGCAGGCGGTGGCGAGAGGGTGAGAAGGCCGAAGAGAGAGTGTGAGCAGGCCAAGGAGAGAGGGAAGGCCATGGAGAGAGGGTGAGCAGGCTGTGGAGAGAGGGTGAACAGGCCGTGGAGAGAGGGTGAGCAAGCCATGGAGAGAGGGTGAGCAGGCCACCGAGGAGAAAGGGTGGGCATGCCGTGGAGAGAGGGTGAGCAGGTCGTGAAGAGAGGGTTGGCAGGCCGTGGAGAGAGGGTGAGCAGGCAGTGGAGAGAGGTTGAGCAGGCCGCCGAGGAGAGAGGGTGGGCAGGCCGTGGAGAGAGGGTGAGCAGGCCACCTAGGAGAGAGGGTGGGCAGGCCGTGGAGAGAGGGTGAGCAGGCCGAGGAGAGAGGGTGGGCAGGCCGAGGAGCGAGGGTGAGCAGGACAAGGAGAGATGGTGAGCAGGACAAGGAGAGAGGGTGAGCAGGCCGAGGAGAGAGGGTGAGCAGGACAAGGAGAGAGGGTGTGCAGGCCGAGGAGCGAGGGTGAGCAGGACGAGGAGAGAGGGTGAGAAGTACGAGGAGAGAAGGTAGGCCGTGGAGAGAGGGTGAGCAGGCCGAGGAGAGAGGGTGAGCAGGACAAGGAGAGAGGGTGTGCAGGCCGAGGAGCGAGGGTGAGCAGGACGAGGAGAGAAGGTAGGCCATGGAGAGAGGGTGAGCAGGCCGAGGAGAGAGGGTGAGAAGGACGAGGAGAGAAGGTAGGCCGAGGAGAGAGGGTGAGCAGGCCGAGGAGAGAGGGTGGGCAGGCCGAAGAAAGAGGGTGAGCAGGACGAGGAGAGAGGGTGAGCAGGCTGAGGAGAGACGGAGGGCAGGCCGTGGCGAGAGGGTGAGCAGGCCGAGGAGAGAGGGTAGGCCGAGGAGAGAGGGTGAGCAGGACAAGGAGAGAGGGTGAGCATGCCGCCGAGGAGAGAGGGTGGGCAGGCCGCCATGGAGAGAGGGTGAGCAGGCCGTGGAGAGAGGGTGAGCAGGCCGCCATGGAGAGAGGGTGAGCAGGACGAGGAGAGAGGGTGAGCAGGCCAAGGAGTGAGGGTGAGCAGGACGAGGAGAGAGGGTGAGCAGGACGAGGAGAGATGGTGAGCAGGCCGTGGAGAGAGGGTGAGCAGGCTGTGGAGAGAGGGTGAGCAGGCTGAGGAGAGACGGAGGGCAGGCCGTGGAGAGAGGGGGAGCAGGCCGCCATGGAGAAAGGGTGAGCAGGACGAGGAGAGAGGGTGAGCAGGCCGCCATGGAGAGAGGGTGAAGGCCGTGGAGAGAGGGTGAGCAGGCCGCTGAGGAGAGAGGGTGGGCAGGCCACCATGGAGAGACGTGAGCAGGACGTGGAGAGAGGGTGAGCAGGCAGCCATGGAGAGAGGGTGAACAGGACGAGGAGAGAGGGTGAGCAGGCCGAGGAGCGAGGGTGAGCAGGACGATGAGAGAGGGTGAGCAGGACGAGAAGAGAGGGTGAGCAGGACAAGGAGAGAGGGTGAGCAGGATGAGGAGAGAGGGTGAGCAGGCCGAGGAGCGATGGTTAGCAGGACGAGGAGAGAGGGTGAGCAGGCTGAGGAGAGACGGAGGGCAGGCCGTGGAGAGAGGGTGAGCAGGCCGAGGAGCGAGGGTGAGCAGGCCGAGGAGAGAGGGTGTGCAGGCCGAGGAGAGAGGGTGAGCAGGATGAGGAGAGAGGGTGAGCAGGCCGAGGAGCGAGGGTTAGCAGGACGAGGAGAGAGGGTGAGCAGGCTGTGGAGAGAGGGTGAGCAGGCCGTGGAGAGAGGGTGAGCAGGCCGTGGAGAGAGGGTGAGCAGGACGAGGAGAGAGGGTGAGCAGGCCATAGAGAGAGGGTGAGCAGGCCGCCGAGGAGGGAGGGTGGGCAGGCCGCCATGGAGAGAGGGTGAGCAGGCCGTGGAGAGAGGGTGAGCAGGCCGCCATGGAGAGAGGGTGGGCAGGCCGAGGAGAGAGGGTGAGCAGGCCATGGAGAGAGGGTGGGCAGGCCGAGGAGAGAGGGTGAGCAGGCCGAGGAGAGAGGGTGAGCAGGCCGAGGAGAGAGGGTAAGCAGGCCATGGAGAGAGGGTAAGCAGGCCATGGAGAGAGGGTAAGCAGGCCGCCATGGAGAGAGGGTGATCAGGCTGTGGAGAGAGGGTGAGCAGGTCGTGGAGAGAGGGTGAGCAGGCTCCAGAGAGAGGGTGAGTAGGCCATGGAGAGAGGGTGAGCAGGCCGTGGAGAGAGGTTGAGCAGGCCGTGGAGAGAGGGTGAGCAGGCCGTGGAGAGAGGGTGAGCAGGCTGCCGAGGAGAGAGGGTGAGCAGGCCATAGAGAGAGGGAGAGCAGGCTGCCTTGGAGAGAGGGTGAGCAGGCCGAGGAGAGAGGGTGAGCAGGCCATGGAGAGAGGGTGGGCAGGCCATGGAAAGAGGGTGGGCAGGCCGAGGAGAGAGGGTGAGCAGGCCATGGAGAGACGGTGAGCAGGCCATGGAGAGAGGGTGGGCAGGAAGAGGAGAGAGGGTGAGCAGACTGAGGAGAGACGGAGGGCAGGCCGTGGAGAGAGGGTGAGCAGGCCGAGGAGCGAGGGTGAGCAGGACGAGGAGAGAGGGTGAGCAGGCAGAGGAGAGAGGGTGAGCAGGCCGAGGAGAGAGGGTGAGCAGGCCATGGAGAGAGGGTGGGCAAGCCATGGAGAGAGGGTGAGCAGGCCGCCGAGGAGGGAGGGTGGGCAGGCCGTGGAGAGAGGGTGAGCATGCCGTGGAGAGAGGGTGCGCAGGCCGCGGAGAGAGGGTGAGCAGGCCATGGAGAGAGGGTGAGCAGGCCGAGGAGAGAGGGTGAGCAGGCCATGGAGAGAGGGTGGGCAGGCCATGGAGAGAGGGTGAGCAGGCCGAGGAGAGAGGGTGAGCAGGCCATGGAGAGAGGGTGGGCAGGCCGAGGAGAGACGGTGAGCAGGCCATGGAGAGAGGGTGAGCAGGCCGCCATGGAGAGAGGGTGAGCAGGCCGAGGAGAGAGGGTGAGCAGGCTGTGGAGAGAGGGTGAGCAGGCCACTATGGAGAGAGGGTGAGCAGGCCGTAGAGAGAGGGTGAGCAGGCCGCCATGGAAAGAGGGTGAGCAGGCCGAGGAGAGAGGGTGAGCAGGCCATGGAGAGAGGGTGAGCAGGCTGCGGAGAGAGGGTGAGCAGGCCATGGAGAGAGGGTGAGCAGGCCGCCATGGAAAGAGGGTGAGCAGGCCGAGGAGAGAGGGTGAGCAGGCTGTGGAGAGAGGGTGAGCAGGCTGTGGAGAGAGGGTGAGCAGGCTGCGGAGAGAGGGTGAGCAGGCCATGGAGAGAGGGTGAGCAGGCTGCCGAGGAGAGAGGGTGAGCAGGCCGCCATAGAGAGAGGGTGAGCTCGCCGAGGAGAGAGGGTGAGCAGGCCATGGAGAGAGGGTGAGCAGGCCATGGAGAGAGGGTGGGCAGGCCGAGGAGAGAGGGTGAGCAGACCATGGAGAGAGGGTGAGCAGACCATGGAGAGAGGGTGAGCAGGCCGCCATGGAGAGAGGGTAAGCCGGCCGAGGAGAGAGGGTGAGCAGGCCGAGGAGAGAGGGTGAGCAGGCCGCCATGGAGAGAGGGTGAGCCGGCCATGGAGAGAGGGTAAGCCGGCCGAGGAGAGAGGGTAAGCCGGCCGAGGAGAGAGGGTGAGCAGGCCGAGGAGAGAGGGTGAGCAGGCCGTGGAGAGAGGGTGAGCAGGCAGTGGAGAGAGGGTGAGCAGGCAGTGGAGAGAGGGTGAGCAGGCTGTGGAGAGAGGGTGAGCAGGCCGTGGAGAGAGGGTGAGCAGGCTGTGGAGAGAGGGTGAGCAGGCCGATCAGAAACAGAGAGGAAATGAAAGACACGAGAAAACAACGGTGTAAACAATGCGGCCTATTTACAAAGTGACGCATCTAAGGAGATGAGTAACGTTTTAAAACCCGGCATCACATTATACCTGCGTTAGGTATAATGTATGCAGGGTGGGAGTTCCCACGCAGGAAAGCCTCATAGAAGCAACGCAGTAAAATCTACAAGATTTCACTGCGCCACTTTTAGGATGCCACTTTTAGGTCAAAACCCTAGTGACGCAGTGTGTGGGAATCGGCCTCAACACACATTGCTGAAGTTGTGTCGTACTTGTGACATGACTCCAGCAATGCTTGACTTTTCCGCCAACAGATGCGTCAGAATTCCTGACGCATCTGTCAATCTTTGTGCCATGGTGTGCCATATTGTAAATACGGCACATCCATGGTGGCACAAGCATTTCTACTGTGGCGCAAGGAAAGTGACGCATCTCTATAGATGCGTCACTTTCTTGTAAATCTGCCCCTCAGTTTGTGCGGATTACGTCCACTGCACGCTGTGTAAAGACACTAGAGTTGCAACAGGGCGGTACCTTGGCGCCACAGTAAATTATAGGTCTCGCCTTTCATTAAGTTAAAGCCATTTGCTTTCAAATACAGTATCATTAGCAAAGCAAATGGCTTTATCTTAATCAAAGGCGAGACCTATTGCATTTTTAATGAGTGTATAAGAAGGATGCACCAGCTACGTCAGGGTGTACGGATCCTATCCTCCAGAAAGGTATGCGCCGTTCTCGCACCCTGTAGCAGACCGCCTGCACCAGCATGAATCAGAAGGGAAGGCAGAGGGAAAGCCTTGCGGGTCGTGATCAGTCCGAGATCTCTGCCAGAAAATAAACACGCACATACATAAATCTATTTTGAAATAACTTTCCAGACCCCAGACTGGTGCTGCAGCAGGGTGGTCAGAGGAATGGGTCCTTGGTGGCTGTCAACAGGCGTCAGGAAGGTGCCCCTGGGATGGCTAAGGACAGAGCTGGCTCTGCAACGACAGTATGTCAGTCCGAGCTCTGGCTCTCCAGGCAGCAGCAGTGCGGTGAGCCGGTGCACTATGGGCAGAGGTCTGTGAAGGCGTGCTGCCTCCTCCTCCAGCAGAGAGAGAACCCGGCTCACCTTCTGCACTCTGCGGCAAGGCGGGTCACCAGTCACCTCAGAAGAGGAGGGGATGTGAGCCGCGGAGGATGGAAACAAGCTCAGCAAAGCAACAGAATGCTTTTGGTGGCGCGTGAAGGGGTATGCAGACCATTAAAAAGTATGTGTTATCGTGTCTAGAACTTCGTAAGTTAGATATTCACCAGAATTAATATGCCGGCAAAACGGATAGCAATATGTACAATTATCAATTTTGAATTCCGCTTGAAGTTATCAGCAAAGAACGTGCAGCCTATTAAATCACAGCAAACCAATATAAAACATATACTCATGCCGGACTGATAAAAACGGAACCAACGGAAGGCGTGGACTCATCATGGTGGCGCCTGGGCCGTGGACCCGGGTCAGGTGTGGACTGCGGGGGTGTATTCGGAGCGGGAGAGGACACCGAACCCGGCCAAATGGAGCACTCTTAGGCACGGCCACGAGTGGGGCCCTATGTGGTGTGTGCGTATAGTGGGAGTTGCGAAAACAGCCAATATAACGAATATACAGCAATTTGTGGAAAGCACACTGGTGAGCATAATGGGCAGAGACACTTTTTCAGAGATCTTTGTGGTGGAGCGGGCTCACCGTGCCTTGGCCCCGAAGCCGGTCCTGGGGGCCACCCCGAAGCCGATCCTGGGGGCTGCCCCGAACCTGGTCCTGGAGGCCGCCCCTCACCCAATAATTGCCAAATTTTGAAACTATAGGGACCGGGATACTGCACTGCATAAGGCCAGAGAGATTCGGACTCTGCGCCACGAGGACATGAAGTAATTCATTTATCCCGACTTCACGCAGCAAGTGCAGGACCTTGCTGCCAGTTTGTGACAGTGAAGAGAAAGCTGCGAGAGAAAAAAGCTTGAATATAGCATGATGTATCCCACTAAGCTCAGATTTGTAAATGAGGGGAAGACTCTCTTCTTTACAGATCCCAAGACAGCACTCCAGTTCCTTAAGCAAATATGAAAAGTTAAAGACAAAAGGGACCTCCCCAAAGGTAATTTGAATGAAGATGAGGACGCTCCGGACCTAGAGGAGCAATGAGGTGATGGTAACATCAGAGCTGCCCCCAACTCCCCGGCTAAGTTGGGGATATGAGATCAGGGTGTGGAGCTGCGCTAAGCGCACTGCAAACAATGTAAGCACTCCATGGTTTTATCCTTTGCTGAGAGACGGCTGTGAAAGTGTTTACCTGGTGGGGGAGGAGAAGATTGGACCTTCTCATTGGATTATTGGTAAAATGGTATGGAACCATGGACATACTTGCGTGCAATGGAGACGAGGAGGCGGGGATAGAACTCCTCTAAAGGGAGAGGACTCGATTATCCAAACTGGCCCTTGAAGTTCTTAACGCCTAGGTAACAAGTGGAACCAAGCAACGTTGTTTGTGCACATTAAGTTTTTATGTATTTATTTATTTAGAAGCTTATAAAGCGCACGGCTACCCCCAACAGGGGTGTCCCGGCCCTGCAGACAGAGACCTAAGAGTAAAGATGGCAGCAGCTAGACAGCAAACTATTAATACAGAAGGCAGCGACTAGGGACAGGAGAACAGGCAAGTTTTCAATTTATTACGAAACTGTGATTCCGATGAAGCCAGCCTAAGCTCTAGTGGGAGGCTGTTCGAGTTTAGCGGTCCCTACCGTAAAGGACCTGCCTCCCATTCTGGACCGATGAAACCGAGGGGTGGCAAGCAGACGGAGATTGTTAGCTCTGAGATTTCTAATTGAATGAACAAGTTTCAGCCTATTTTGCAGATAAACAGGGCCACGGCCATTAAGGGCCCGAAAAGCAAAGACCATTGCTTTAAATTGAATACGTCGGGTCACTGGCAGCCAATGCAGCTTCCTTAAGTATGGGGAAATAGAGTGGCGGTAGGGGATGTTACCAATTAGCCTAGCAGCCGCATTCTGCACGATTTGCAGCTGATGGATCCGGTATGCTGGAGCCCCAACATACAAGCTATTTGAATAATCCAAAATCCAAAATCTTTCTGATCATGCGAAGTTTACCAAAACAGGCTGAAGTCACTTAATTAATATTGGTTTTACATGATAGGACGTTGTCAAATTGAAAGCCCAGATTACGAGCTGTTTGAGCTGGAGCAGGAGGGGGATTAAGCTCCGCCTGCCACCAAAGCGGAGGGGGGAGAGGGGATTTCTGATTATAAAACAAGACTTCCGTCTTATCCGTATTAAGTTTAAGATTGTTAGATGTCATCCAGGAGGAGATGTTAATAAGGCAGCGACGAAAATTGGCCAAGCTGCCGTCAGAATGATGTCTAAAGGAAAACACAAGCTGACTGTCATCAGCGTAAGAGATCACTCTGACCCCCCAGTCTTCAGCCAACTTTGCCAGCGGGGTAAGGTAGATATTAAAGAATACAGGGTAAGTGCAGAGCCTGTGGAACACCGCAAAGCAGGGGCCTGGCTTCCGATACAAAAGGCCGAAGGAAGACTTGTTGAGATCTACCCTCAAGGAACGACCTTACCCAGGCCAGGGGGGTACCCCCAATCCCAATATTGCGCAAGCGATCCAGTAATATATCATGAAACACAGTATCGAAAGCCGCGGATAGGTCGAGGAGAACTAACATAGCCTCCTTGCCCCCATCCACGCACTCTCTAATGGACTCAGCCACCTCAAGCAGCGCAGTCTCAGTGCTGAAGCCCGGTCTAAATCCAGACAGGGAATCATGCAAGAGATGATTAGATTCCAAATAATTAAGACCCCAGAGAGATAGCGTCTAAATGGAGGCTGGGATTAGGGAAGAGTGGAGATGGAGCAACATTCACTCTCATGTGTGCACCACCTTGTATAGTTTACAGCACTTTTAAGTTACCGGGAGGGACATTGGGGGATGGAGGGGGGTCGCAGAGATGCTATGCAAAGTTTGGGAATGTATAGCGTGGGTGGGATCCATAACGGGGATGGTATTGTCTATTTAGTTTTGTTAGGTAGAAGTGTGTATGTTGACAATGTGGCTACTCGTAACAACAACAACATACCGATCAGGTTGGGGACACAAGGGAATATTTAAAGACCTCAGCTCTGGGAACATTCCCAAACTATACTCAACAACAAAAGGGTTCCAGAGGGTCTAAAGGAATAGTGAATCAACAGTGCAAATCACCAAAAAGCATATCAACCAGCTAACTGACAAAAGATGGTAAACAAAGACACCCTAACAGATGGTCTAAAGTACCCATCAGTCACCACTCGGAACCGCCCTTCATCATCTGGGATTCCTTATTTAGGCCATATATGTAGACATACTATTCTCATGAACAAAGAAAACCAAGATTTTACAATGGTTCCTTTGACTGGAATAGAAAGTAGTATGGTCCTATACTTCCTTAAAAAGGTAAGTGGCAAGTCATATGGTAACTGATAGTGTGCAGTGCAAGAAAAAGGAAATTAAATACAAAAAAGGGGGGAAAAGTGCAATTACAATTGGATTGGGGAGTAATGAACAACTTTATTCGGGTGATACTCGCCCTATCAATGTTTAAAAATTTGCCAAGACAGGTTAGAAAATAGCTGTCTAGATGTGGTACCAGGTCGACATGTTTCAGCAATAGTGGATACAGTTATCCTTGCTTTCTTCAGGACCTAACAACAAATATATTGCAACTGCAAAGTTTAAAGTAAGTAAAAAACAGTGAAAAAACAAAAGTGAAGACAAATACAGAGATCACCTGTGGTTCCTAAGTGTCACTTCATGTCTTGCTCTTACAAATCGTGTGTGTTTTTCACAGGTTTGCAAGAAGTGAAGACCTCACCCCACCTGGCAGCGACTCAGGAATGATGTGAAGCGCCGCTCTGTCCGTCGGTACTCCAACGCCGGCTTCTGAACCGACTGGGGAGGTAACTACACAGCACACAAAGCACTCAGATCATGGAAAGATACAAGACAAGGAATGATTGATCCACACACAAAGCCCCAGATTAGACACCTTACATGGAATGTTAGAGGGTTGAATGACCGTAGGAGAATACGGAAGGTGATAGACTATCTCAAATGCTACAGTGTAGATGAAGACGCACCAGGAGACGCACCTGGCCCCCAATATAGATGAATTGACGTAACGTGGATTGCAAGGTCAATCAATCAATCAAAGTACTTTATTCAGCTTTTGCATAAAAAACATAAAAGTCAAGGTAACATTGTAGCGGACGGATCCCGTCCATGAATATCACTGATCAATGGTTTTAATTCATTATAAAGTACATTAAAAAAGGACATAATAAATTATCTACATAATATATAAAAATCAAGAATGATCACACTTTCAGGACTACTTCATATATGAAATTTAGTCGCAGCTAGATCTAAGCTGAACTGCAACCTTTAAAAGACTAAAAACATGACATAAAGTGGAACCTGAAAGCATGGCTAAAAAGGTAAAAGCAGGGCGCACTTGCGTAAAATTTGCTTGTTTTAAAACGGGGATTAATAACATTTTCATCAGCACCTCATAACAACTACAAAACATTAAAAAATTAGTCAGATCCTGAGGGGATTTGCCATCGCAACCACATGGCAACAGAGTCTCGCCTTTTCTACTCCCCCGCAGGTGGGTGAGGAGAAAACGTAATCTTGTTAACCCCTTCGCTGCTGGGGTCGACCAACGGCCGGCGAGTGCACTACCTTCGTAGTGCTACGCACGTCCGTTGGGCGACGCGGCCCCGGCTACTGCGCTAAACCACCGCACCGCGGCGGAATTGCCAACACAGTTAAACGGTTAATAGAATACGGTCATGCGTTTTGGGAAGCCCTAGGAGATGCGGTTCAATTGTAGGTCCGTCTTAAGAATAATATATTTACGTACACTGGGCTTCATTAACTCACGCTCTTCCCTGTTCACCAGCTGCGGTCTAAAAAAAGACTCCTTGTCCCAAAAAATATCTTTTCTTTCTTTGAATTCGGATTACTATAGAGATCCGCCCTACCAAGAGTCCTATATTCATCCCGGATGTATTTTAACCAAGGAATGTAGTGGGCATGGTCCGGAGCCATACAATCCCTTAGGATCTCTCTATTTAGGGCGGTACGCTTGTTCAACCAGAGTTTGAGCCAATGAGAAAGGGGGCGAACCGACAACATGTCAATTTATTGCATCTGGATTTACCTCACGTGCTAGGGGGGTCCTTATCTGGGCTGACAATAAGGCAGGTGTGACGATGAAAAATGTACGCATTGACCTAAGCGGTAGATTTCTGGTGACCCGTTGTTATAAGGAATACGTAGCAGTGCTGTTGGTCAGTCCTAACTATGATGACCCGCAGGTTTACCACACACTCGGCACCTACCTGCACCAGGACGATGGCCTGCCTCAGATTTGGGGGGGGCTACTTTAATTGCCTCCTGGAACCTGCTAAGGATAGATCAATGGACCCGACCCCCAGACCGGCAGCGGCTGCAAAAACCATCACAGATATAATGGACTGTTTGGGAATGGTGGATATAAGGAGACATTGCTTAAATACGTGTCAGGTATATGCACTATTCCACTGTACAGGACATACACACTAGGATAGATTATTGGTCAATCTTTAAGAGCCTAGTGCCTAGGGTTACCCAACGTGAACCTCTCCCCCGTACATATTCGGATCACTCGCCAGTGATACTGACCATGGAGCTCTGACCATGCCAGACCTCTGCCTTTACTTGGCGATACCCACCGTACTCTCTCCTAGACTCCGCCTTTAAAGTGGAAATGAGACAGCTAATAAGTGAGATTTTCTCAGACAATGTAGGCTCGTGGATACATTTGCTACGGTCTAGGAAACATTCAAAGTTTATATCGGGGAGATGGTTATATCAAAGCACTCAGGGGTACTGAAATCCCTCCGGAGTAGGTGAACACTCCTAGAAAAAGAAGCATCAGAGCTAGAAACGAAACATCCACGGTTGGGAGGTAAACAAACGTTAAGGTACATCCAGGTTAGACTAGAAGAGTACATTGAAATAGCAGCCCAGGAGTTTAAGCATATGGGACAGTATGCGGTAGCCAGAGTATACGGTGAAGGGGAACACCCAGGGGCAACGCTAGGAGCATTGGTGCACCCTAGGAGAGAGGTAGAGACTCTGTTGGAAGAGTTAGATGAAGATGACAAACCCCTACATGTGCCTCAACATATAGCAGAGAGATTTTGCAAATACTTTGCTGAGTTACATAGGTCTTGAATAACCCCAGATGAGGCAGCCATGAATGACCATTTGGAGCACATTAAAATGACGTGGGAGCATCTGATGGCTCCGCTGGACCCGGAGGAGATCCGTGCAGCACTGGCAGGTATGCAACCTGGGAAAGCGCTGAGGATGGATGGCCTAACTGTAGCTTTTTATAAAGCATATCAAGATGTCCTGATACCACACTTAGCCACGCTCTATGAAGAAATGCTACAGACCGGAATAAGGCCACCTTTGATGTGCGAGGCCCTTATAGTTGCAATACCTAAACCTGGCAAACCTCCCAATGCCTGCTCCTCCTGTGGGCCTTTATCGTTATTAAATGTTGACGTGAAAATATACGCTAAAGTACTTGCCAATAGGCTGGAGTTGATATTACCAAGAGTGGTGGGGCCAGAGCAGTCGGGATTTGTCCCGGGTCGGAGTCTGAATACTAATCTTAGGACGCTGCTGGATGCACTACAGCACTTAGACCAAGAAACAGAAGCGCCCGCAGTCTTTTTGGACGCCGAAAAGGCGTTTGACTCAGTCGAGTGGGTATTCATGAGAGCAACCTTGAGACGGATTGGAGTGGGAGAAGTATTTCAACAATTGGTTAGGACACTGCACAACAAACTGGTTGCACATATTCGTATTGGTGCAATAACCACGTCCCAAAGTCCGATTACAAGAGGCACCCATTAGGGCTGCCCACTATCGCCCCAGCTAATGCTCTCATAGTAGAGCTGCTGGCGTGCGCGCTCCGAGAATATCATGGTCACAGAGGGTCGTGATCCCCCGAGCTACAGACTAGTCATATCAGCATACGCTGACAACATGTTGCTGAATGTTCGGGAACCAGGGAAGAATCTTACGCCTATATTAAGAAAAGTGGTATGATTTGGGGGTCTTTCAGGGCTAAAGGTTAACTGTGATAAGTCCATCAATTTTCCACATACCCCATTCATGACCCACCAGTATTGGAATTCCCCTTACGATAGACCACAGAAGCAGAACGATATTTGGGAATATAGATTCATAAAGACCCAGCAATAGTCATACTTGAGAACTACGGTAAGGCAATACAAATGTTAGAAGATGTGAACCTCTGGGTCAAACTACCATTCTGTCTCATTGGGCGCATAGCTCTTATGAAAATGGTAGTCCTCCCTAGATTTCTGTTTCTGAACATACCTATTCTCCTGTCTAAAGCAATTTTTGCGACATTATGCAGTTTTCTGACAAAATTAGCATGGATGGGAAAGCAGCCAAAGGTTCGGTGGGGGGTCTCACCTTATGACATGGGGGGTCTTAATGCGCCAGACCTAGAATTGTACTATAAAGTGGTGCAAAGCTCCTTCACCTACTACTGGATTCATGGCCCACACGATCTGCCTAATCAGTGCTTGGAGAGAGACGACGCACACCCCCCCACACTCCCACAGTAACCTTCAAGGCTCCAACCCGCCAAATTGGAGTCTTTGATCTACTGAACGCTACATCACATGCACGGTGGAGCTTGTGAGATAAACAAGGGGCACACTATTGTATTCCCGCATGTTAAACTGGAGCGGTGCACCTGGCTCTCGTTAGTACTGGTAACAAATATGAGAACTGCCCTGCAAACGCAAGGGGTAACAAAGATGGGAGATCTTTTTGACAAAGTAAAGGTTGGGAATTGGAGGAATATCCCTGAGCAAATCACCCCCCATCAGCTCTGACTCGATATCACTGCCATGAATTGAGAGAACTATTAGGATAAGACTTGCAAAAGCCACCAGACATGCCGGCACGTTCTGCCCTGAAACAGAAGAAGCCCCAGACAAGTTAGTAAGAGTGCTCTATGCTTACGCACAGGCAGGCGCAGACCCAGGGAGATTGAAGCAAGATCGGACTAGCCGAGAGACTTGGGTCGGCCCATAGAAGATAAGGTATGGCACTCCTGCTGCGCTAGAACGAAGGAGGGATCTGTAAATGGGGACACCAGTTGATACACTTTAAGTACATAAACCGTGTGTATTATACGCTGGAAAGATTGTACCGATATTGCCTAAGGGAATCTGCAAACTGCCTGCGATGCAGTGAGCAGGAAGAAGGGTTTATACATGCTGCTTGGTACTCTCCGGCGATACTTCAATTCTGGGAGGGAGTTTTCCAGGCATGGACGGCTAGAACAGCCTCACTATACAGATGGAACCAATGCTTTAATGGGATACGATAAGGACCTAGAAAAATCGGTCAGAAAGCTAGTAGCTATTGGACTACTATTAGCTAAGCACAGAGTAGCGATGCCCTGGGCAAGGGTCCCAGCTCCAAAATTGGGGGTTCGGCACTCGGACATGGCATACTGTAATGAGTAGTTGGACACTTCTAATGAGCTTCAGTCTGCGCACAACCGCCCTAGGGACTACTGGGCCCTTTATAAGGCATACTTAGTGGACAAGGGCGAAAATGCCGAGGAGGAAGGGCACGCAGAGGGGCGATGCTGGACACAGGATACTAAAAGAGGATTGCAGGGTGCAGCGTGGTGGGCTATGGAATGAGACTGCGTTAACACCAGACCCCTGCAAAGGACGAACGAATGTATGCAGTTGAAGAATGTACGGACGACAGGTCCTCTGGGGCAGATGTGTGGGGAGAGGTCTATCGAATGAATGTCAGCAGCAGAAAGGTATACTGAAGAGCGCCACTTTCCACTGAATGCTTTGTACTACTTTCTGTATCATACAAGAACTATGTTGTGCAGTGGGACTACGAGGTGGTCAAATGTGCATGTGTGATCTTTACAATGTTAATAAAAAAAGAATAAAGAAAAAAAAACTGCAGAGAGGAGTTGGACAAGAAAAGAAAGGAATCCCCTGAGAGTGTAAAACATTTTTCTGGACTATACAGCTATTTCTGATATTTCAGGAATTGCCTTAAATAAATGGAAGATCCAAACTACCTGCTTGTGGAACGGTGGAGGATGAGTGGAGCCTGAAACCTGCAACCTGCAACCAATTCTCAATTGCATTTTGTATTTGTTGGACTGGTAATGGTGAGCCGCAGCACAGTGAACATGAAATGCAAAGTGCCACAGAAAGAAAGTGCTTGTGTTACTAAACAAAAAGGTTTAGGCGATCCTCTAAACCAAAACATTTGTTGATCCTCAGTTACAATAGACACACATACAGCATTGTTCCTGTGTCTTAGTAAGCATGTAAGGTAGCGCAGATGGTTAAGGCATCCACTGCGGACATCTGCAGCATGCAGAGCACAGACTTGAAGCCTTTTAAGATGCAACACGTCCTCGACCCTTCTTTTGTGAAGGGGTCCCCTCCTTATCATGGGAATGCTATACAACCCGTGGAGTGGAGTATAATGGACATAAGGTGTGGATATTCTTAAAAGGATTGATGCGTGTGTGTGTCTGTTTGTATTTCCAAAACGCTTGGAGGTATAATCCTATGTGCTGTTCATCCCACTAAAATCTAACTTTGCCGCTGCATTTAGGAAGCAAACTGTGTTGTTAAATTAAACATATGGGAACCTTATTTTAGGCAGAATGAAGCCCCGCATGAACCAGGCAGAGGTAGATGAAGGGTTCCTGCCACTCAGGCGTCGGCACCGCAGTCACTCGTAATAATGATCATTTTATCTGAGCATGGTTCTGAGAGATCGACTCTCCTTCCAAAGCGTACAGCCCCCCTCTCCATCAGTGCTAGCAGGAACGTCCTGCATATTTATGGAAAGACCAGGATGCCATGAGCTCAGGTGCAAGCAAAGGAAATCACCAATTTGGCTGTTGTTGGGCTGCAAATATACAGTAATTTTCAGGGTCAACGGGCCCTCACAGTCCTGGGCCCCGTGCCACTGCACCTGTTGCGCCATTGATAAAGTGCACAGAAGCATGAAGAGTCAGCAAGCACCAGCAGGAGTGTGTGATGAATGGACCAAGAATAGCAGGAGCATCTGCCGTCCGCTGGGAAAACACGAACATGGACTTCAAACAAAATATTATCTCCAAGCCTAAGACTGAAAGAGACATCTTCAATCATGAGGAGCACAAATAAATGAATGCTTGCAGTGATTAATTTGTTTTTTTTAAAAACCTAAGTGCCGCTGCTCATGCCACCGCTGTTGCTGCACACGTGCAAAGCTGGCGCTGCACCATTAGTTTAGTGCCCTATTGGCTAGTTCTCCTGCTGGGGGAGTAAATCATTAGGGGCCCCTTGTACAAAGCATTTTTGCAGTCGGAAACGTCCAACCGCAAAAATGCTTTCACAAATGTACCAAATACAAATTGTTATTCGGTAACATGCTACCTACTCGCAATTAGTGTTTGCGATTTGGTATTTAAAAGGGGCGTGTTTACGGCATTTCTTCCAATTACTGAATCTGAATGGGCTGTATGAAAGTTTTGCGACCGAATTAAGGTCAAGTTTTACTGACTCCCTGAAGGAGGTGGTAACCCATTTGCAAATAGGTACGGGACCTTTGAAGAATGGAAAACAAATATTTTTAAGGGCAGGCGGCTGTCCCTCGGACCCCACTGTCTACTCTTAAAAAAATAAACGAAAAAGCTTATTTTTTTTCTTTTTAAATGCATCCCATTATCCTTTAAGGAAAACGGGCTGCATTAAAAAACATAAACAGACTGCTTTATTAAAAACCAATCATAGACATTGTGGTCTGCTGACCTCAGCAAGCTGCCATCTCTGTGATGGTTGTGATTCCTAATGGGTCTCAAATTGCGACCTACCTCACTAATATGCATGAGGTAGGTCTATTTGTCAATTGCTAGCAATCACTAATGAAACTCAAAAGAGTTTCATACATTAGGAATTCCGATTTCAAAAATTGCGACTCATAGAGAATGGCAAATAGGAAATCGGTATTCCTGATGCTAGTACATCCTGCCCTAAGTCTTTTTGTATTTTGCATTCTTCGAATGAGGAAAGCAAAAAAGGTCTGGGATGAAAAAAGGAAATTAAAAAATCAGTCTGGACACAGTACTTACTCCTTACAAGAGGTAAATCAAGTTATACCTGGCGGCACTCATAGATAAGGGGCTGCTCAGTGGGTTAGCTGCTTTGCAGTTGGTTGTGGCAGCACTCTTCACTACCGAAGCCTGAGCGCTGTAGAGCTTACAGAGTGACCAATAAATAAATGTGAGCCCTATAGGAGGGGATCTTAAATGTACAGAATGCGGACTCGAACCCATTCTAATGAAAGATACAGCAGGATTTATTTAGGAAAAGAGGTCTACATACATCTGCAATAAACAAAGTTCAACTACTAACTCTTAAACATATGTGGTAAAAGGTATGATGGGAAGGTAAAAGACCCCCGTTTCTTTCTGCAGCTCCAACGGTAATCACACACCACAAAGAGCGAGCAACACCTGGGCTGAAGATGGACGCAAGTCCGTTCTGAGAGGCGAGTAGGGACTTTGGCATCTGTGAATAGGGGTCTGTGATGAGAGCCCTAGCTGTGAGCTAAAAGTGGTTGTGACGTGTAAGTAGTAGTTTAGTGTGTGTTTTCTAGGCGGTGTGATAGCATTGCGGCTGTGCCCTCATGTAATGGCGTGAGCGAGGTGGTAAAGGAATCCTATATTCGGTTGGTACAATAGAATCAACTAGCAGTGAGAAAGACTCAGAACATTTATAAAGAAATAACACAAGGATATGATTGGTTACCGATCATATCTCCTTACATTCTTGTACGGCTGCTCGCAATCACGCTTCACAGGTGACCAGAGCTGCAATTACAGAGCCCAGGTCTAGGCCGGGAAAATTACTCATCTTAATGATGCTGCCTCACTGGGGGCACATATGACTTGGCATGCTTGCGGCAGGGTCAGAAATGACTTCTCTAAATAAATGTAGCATAGGCATACCATTATGCTTGCCTTTTGAACACTTTCAGCTGGGACTTAAACATAGAGTATGCCGTACATCGTGCCCTTAAATACCGAACAATGCTAATTAGTGCATGGAATTTTAAAATAAATTAATCTGCAAGGCGCGGATCATGCCCGGACAGCCACAGCTGCCTGTAAAGCCCTGCAGCCTCTCTCAGACACTAATGCAGCAAACGGCATGCGAAGAGGAAACATGCTGCACAACTTGTGACCCCCGGCAATCCGATACACTGCAGTTTAAGAGGCACGCTGCAACGTTCTCCCCTCTTCCGCGGTGGTATGTTGCTAGGCCCAAGATCTGCTCTCTGTGCTTCTTCACGCAAGAGATCTTTTTTTCCACGCTGCTCGCTTTTTAAAAGCAAGAGCTGCAAATGGTGCCTCAGTGATTTGTGAAGTGTATGCGCTTCGCAATGGAGTTTGTGCGCTCAGGGTTACTACACTAAATGCACACTCCCTACAGGGAACACTGGCCATTAGGAATTTATGACTATAAGCCCTCGCTAAGTTGCAATATTCCAGTAAAACTTACTTTGGGGTAAGCAGGACATAAGATTGTTACAGTGAAAATGGATCTATCTTGTTTGTATTAATTGGTGTTGTAGAAGCGTTCATTTTGAGTGAAGTTCCTGGCATAAACTGTGCAGTGATAGGGTTCAGTTTAGTGTGTATTATTTGGTGCTCTCCTGTGTGAGTTCTTTGATGCCGTACAAGTTTCCCCTTCTGAGAAAAGGTTTTGGAACACACTGTGCAGTGATGAGGCCACTCTCCTGTGTGTACGCTTTGATGCCGTACAAGGGATCCCTTATCAGCAAAGCGCTTGGAACACACAGTGCAGTGATAAGGCCGCTCTCCTGTGTGAGTTCTTTGATGCAGTACAAGGTGTGCCTTCTGAGAAAAGGTTTTGGAACACACTGTGCAGTGATAAGGCTTCTCTCCTGTGTGTGTTCTTTGATGCAGTACAAGGTTCCCCTTCTGAGAAAAGGTTTTGGAACACACGGTGCAGTGATGAGGCCACTCTCCTGTGTGTACGCTTTGATGCCGTACAAGGGATCTCTTATCAGCAAAGCGCTTGGAACACACAGTGCAGTGATAAGGTTTCTCCCCTGTGTGTTTTCTTCGGTGCTTTAGTAGATTTCCCTTTTGATTGAAGCTCTTCTCACACATGGTGCAGTCATAAGGCTTTTCTCCTGTGTGTATGCGTTGATGCCGAAGAAGAATTTTCTTTTGAGTGAAGCTCTTGGCACATACAGTACAGTGATACGGCCTCTCTCCTGTGTGTACGCTTTGATTGAAGCTCTTCTCACACATGGTGCAGTCATAAGGCTTTTCTCCTGTGTGTATGCGTTGATGCCGAAGAAGAATTTTCTTTTGAGTGAAGCTCTTGGCACATACAGTACAGTGATACAGCCTCTCTCCTGTGTGTACGCTTTGATAAGGCCTCTCTCCTGTGTGTACGCTTTGATGAGGCCTCTCTCCTGTGTGTGTTCTTTGATGCTGTAAAAAAGTTGCCTTTTGAGTGAAACACTTTTTACACGTTTCGCAGAGATATGGCCTGAGGCTGGTGTGTCCTTTTTTGTGCCTCACAAGAAGTGTCTCATTGATAAATCCTTCCTCACACACATTACAAGCAAAGCGTATCTCCTTCATGTGCATTCTGCACCGTTTCCTTAAGTAGATATTTTGAGTTATATTCATCTTGCCTCCGGAACCTTTCCCATTCATACTTTCTAGCTGTGATTGTTGTTCTGCAAAATAGAAAAAACATTGAAAATTACATGAAGAAAATATTTCTTGAAAAAGCTGCATTAATATAATATGGAGAGAAGTGAAAAGTTACAACTCAGAAAAAAAGTGTATGTTCTAAGAAAAAGAGTCACACTTCCCTTTGAGACACAAATGGAGGCTAGTCCTCCTACATAAAGTGCATTGACCAGGTCCTGCAGCAGGAGCATCCTGGGAAATCAAGTGATTCACAAGAACCACTGTTGGACATGGGGTTTCTGGTTGGCTAGGGTAGGCACCTAAGCCAGGCAGAATCCACCACTCTAGTCAGGTAAGCCAGATACACACCTGAGATAACCTGCGCTCACCCTCTGGTAGCTTGGCGCAGCGCAGTCAGGCTAGTTTAAAGAGGCAATGTGCAGAGCATTTGTGCAACACACTCGTGCAGCAACACAGTGAGTAAACCACAAAAGGGAATCCATGCAGGATTATGTAAAAATAAATTCTATATTGTACATCAAACAAGACCAAAATGACTTAAATCACACCGTTCGCGCAAATAATGCAGGTTTGACAGAGAAAAACACAAATTACTATGAAAACATAGGTCACAGCGCACCTGAGCTCCTATTACATTTCATACGGTAACTGTAGTGAACGTGGTTGACGTGATTGCATTTAGAAACCAAACGTACGGCGCAGGAGCACCTACTAAATGCTAAACAGTAATTGAGCTTGAGTCTTCCAGCAGTACTCCTCTATCGACGGCCCTGCGCCATTCTTGCGGTCATCTCCAGAGCAGAGACAATGCTGAACAAGAAATGCCCCTCACGCTCTTGCGAATTTGGAGCCCGCCGAGGCCACTTGAATCGCGTCTCTTTGCCCAAGGGAAACCAAGCCACCCGTGAAGGGGAGCAGGGTGGCTTTAACCCTCTTCTAGACCCAACCCGCCTCACAGTACCTTTGTGGGTGCAGGGTCACTGTCCTCAGGGCATCTGTAACTTGCTAGTAAACACAACAGAGAAAGAAGGGTCAGAGGGAGAATATTTAAAGACCTACCCAGGGTGGAGTCCCCCTACCAAGAATGTAAGAAACAGAAAGCACACACTTGGGGTCTACAGCTGGACCTAGTACGCTCCAGACAAACTGACAAGAAAACCGCTACCTAAGTCGGTGAGTGTTTGCCAAAACTATGTAGCTGAGATTTTTGCAGAGTATTTAAAACCATGACCTGTGCAGTGGGATTCACTTCAAAAATAGAATAGACCCATACAGAGGAGTAGGATGTCCATCAACGTCAGATGTAGATCATGTATTCTCATTTGGTCATCCAAATAGGAATGGTGTATCCCATGATCATTGGGAATAATCCATAACCTAGATTTGTCTGGGTCTTATCTCCAAATGCAGTGAAGACCAATTAAGCAGAAAGATCGTGTGTGCATTCTGTTTCTTACATCTGTAACTTGCTAACAATGTTGTCATGCCTCAGGAGTGGGGCCCAACGTGGAGAGCTTCGTGCAGTATATGCGTTAAAACCAGAGGGCGAGGCTGGCTGGAATGAGCCTTAGAATGCTGGCCCGCCGCATGTTACAGAACAATGTGTCGTCGAAAGGCCTGCCTTGAAGGCTTTATGCAGCTCCTGTAGCTCTGCAGCCTTAAACGCTGGACTGTACCATCTTAGAGCAGTACAAGTCTTCAGGGGGCTGTTCCTCGAGTCTCCAGAGGGGCCACACTAGTTTATTCTTGGTGGCATCAGATGGTGGCAATATCTTGCCAGACAACGGGGGTGAGGGTCACAATACAATTCAACTGCAGTGAGCACGACGCTCAAGGACGTGTTTGTTTCTCTGGTAATGCCTCCAGGCGAAACAACGCTGTTCACGCTAGAGAAAAAACGCTCACCACATGCTGGTTTGTAAAACATGGAACACTTCCCTAGTATGCACAAAGTCACTCCCCTGGTCAGAGCGCTGCACTGTAGTCCCATGGTGCACTGTCCTGTAATGCACAAAGTTTTACCTTGGTGCAGAAGGGAGTACTGGGGACATGATAACCCTTGTAAAATGGGCTCACCCAGCAGAAGTCTTGGAGAAAAGAGGCAACAAGGTCTTTGATGGCCCTGAGATCTCGAGAGAACAGGGGGCAAGCAAACAAGCCCTTGGAGAGCACTTCGGGGCACAAAAGGAGGTGGCAGGCAGCAGACAGCACATACAGTTAGGTTGCAAATTGGTAGTCCTTCCTGCAGCCCAGCTGCAGCAGGTCAACACAACAAGGCAGTTAGTTGAAATGGTTGTTGCTCTTGGCAGCACAGCAGTCCTCATGGCAATGAGCAGTTTGTAGAGCCAACAATGTCTGGCTACAAGTCCAAAGCAGCGTCTAAAAACATGGGATCAGAGCTCCAGTACATATACTCAAAAATGTCTTTCATGAACGGGTGACTTCAAATGAACCCTCAGAAGTGTGCAACAGTCCCTTGCAGCCCAATCCTGGCTCCAGACGATCAGTAGGGGGTAAATCAGCCCTTTGAGGGAGGGCAGGACACAACCTATTCAAATGTAAGTGTGAATCACCTCTCTCCCAGCCCAAGAAGACTATCAGCATGCAGATGAATGCAGATGTATCCCCTGTCACACCCAGCCCCTTCCACTGTGTTATGTTTCTCTTTTTACGAGTTGCCAATAAAAGCGCCGGGACACTCCAACGGAGTAGCCGTGCGCTATAGACATCAAAATTAACATAACATAACATAACATTGGGAAAGCTTGGTTGTCATGACTCTTCCAAACATGATAGTTGCAGGGGTTTCCTCTGTGGTTGAGTGAGGGGGTCAAACAGTAACCTCAAAGAATAGTGTTCAAAACACCTTCGAGGTCGAGCTTCCCCAATGTAGAATGCTGAACAGCTTTCTTTAGAGCACTCATGAGGCGTTCTACCAGACCATTGGCCTGGGGTCAAAGGGGAGTGCTTTTTTTTATGCTTTATATTGCGGTGATTTAGAAAGTTTTTGAATTCTCGACTATTAAAAGGTGGGTCGTTGTCAGATTTTAAGATTGCAGGTACAAGTCATGACGCAAAGATGCCATCTAGGTTTTGAATAACCCTGCTCATGTGTAGTGGATGAAAGGTCTTCTACCAATGAAAAATGTGAGTATTGATCAACAATAACTAGAAGATGATGTCCAGTCTCTGGAGGGTCATATAAAATCAATAGCAATTCTCTCCCAAGCATGATGGGGCAATTCTGACATAATCAAAGGTTGCTGACTAACTTGAGATGAAAGACAGTTGCATATGTGACAAGTCTTCAATTCTTTTTTGACCCTTTTGTCAAGATACGGAAACCAGACTCGATCACGGACAGCTCTCTTAGTGGCAACTATTCCTCGATCTCCTTCTTGGGCAAATTCAACTACTTGTTGTCAGAGACTTTGGTGAATAACAATCTGTGTACCTTGCAGAATGAGGCCTTCCTGCGTTACTGAAAGTTCATCTCTTACATTTCTGAACTTCATATACTCGCTGTCATTAGTGAGAGGTCTAGAATACTGGTTCCACAACTTTTAATCTTGACATGCCACTACCTTGGCTCGTGGTAGTGGCAATTTGCTCTAAAGACATGGCAGTTGGTGTACTCGATTTCACAATAAATTGGATGTAATCCTCCACTGTCTTACATGGGGTACCAGGGCATAATCAGCCAGTTTCTGATCTTTCCCTGGATGATGAAGAATCGTTTAGTTGTAATTCTGGTGACCTCAAACCCCAATGCTCAATTCGAGGAGGCATTTTTGCTGTGGGATTGTCAAATACCATCAACAATGCTTGGGGATCAGCCACTAATGTGAAGGGCTTTCCATACACAAACACATGGAAATTATTCACAAGCCCAAACCAGTGCCACACTTTCTTTCTCAGGGTGTGAGTAAGCACGTTCAGTTTGTGACTGGCTCTTATTGGCATGTACCACGATATGTCTCCAGGCATTTGGCGGTCCCTTGTGCTGTGCAAGGATTGCGCCTAACCCTACAGGGCTAGCATCACCTACAACCTCTGTATGGAGTTTGGGATCAAAATCGAGCATTTCAAAGGCGCTCTCAATGGCTTGTTTGATTTTTTGGATGCTCTTCTCTTGTATGTATCTAGAACAGTAATTGACCATTCCAAGAAATGACTGTATCATAGAAATGCCTTGTGGGGGATTTGCAGTAGACAATGCTTGCACTCTAGCTGGATCAGGTTTCATACCCCCATCACAAAAGACATGGCTGAAGAATTTCAAGCTTTTCGTGTGGAATTCACATTTGTCAGCATTCAGAGTTAAGGCTGCACCATTCAGCAAACAACATACTTGCATGAGAGTTTTGTAATGCTCTTTCTGTGCAGCCCCACAATACCAATATATCACTACAGTTAAATGCATTTACTACATGCTATATGATAAGTCAAATGACGACTTGGAAAAGTTCTGCAGCAGAGGATCTACCAAAACTCAATCGCTTGTAGTAAAACAAACAAATATGCGTAGAAAAGGTTGCAACGTATCAGGATTTTTCTTCAAGCTCTGTTGTAAACGAATCTAGGACCCTATCCTTATATAGGCATAGAAATCCTTACCATATTTAGACTGAGCCTTGCAGCCAAAATACGGCATGGCTACTTCCACTAAGTTCCGAGAATCCACAACGATTTCTTGGAAAACCCAGCCTTCAGCAGCTAAGATCTTCCCCCTGCTTGAATATTAAGTTATCCAAGAAATCTTGGAGTTTTCTAGGAATTGAGTCTTGAGTGACGTTATTAAGTCCAATCATACGTCAAACTCGGCACTTTCAACATATAAATATGCCTTCATTTGCTCAGTAAAACACACAGTGGTTTTGGAGCAGATCGACTAACTACTTGCCCGACGCCCTGCAGCAGCAAGTGCCGAAGGAAGCCGACCCTCCAGCTGACGCACTGAGAGACTCTGCCTTTTCTCCTGCCGAGAAATCAAGCTCCAGTGTTTCCGGCTTACCCTTGCGGGTATCTGGTAAATCGAGTCCTGAGAGAGAGATACAAGACTTCCTTCATTCTAAACCAAGGTACGGAGCTGATTAGACCCTTAGAGAATTCTTGATTAGACTCTTGGCAGATTCTCGGCAAAGAGATTACTAAACTTAAACTACTCCTCACTTACTTCTTCCCTTGTGCTAGGCTTAGGTCAGGTACACCGGGGTAGGCTTATTTTAGAAGCACCAGTTGAGTACCTTTTAGCCATTCATTTATCACTGTATGTATTTTATGCATTTTATATATTTTAAGCAACTTATGGCTTAGAAACTATATCATGCTTTTACAGTACTACTTTATAATACTGTTCGTATTATATGCCTTGTACTTTATAACCAGCATTACTATTGTAGCAGCACATTTCTCATGCTTGAGATAGAGACTGTTCAATAAATACCTTTTATTGAAAACGCCCGTCTCTCTACTTTCTCAGCAACTCTGGTGAAACTAAGCATGCACGATTGACTGAGTAAAATAGTTATCTATTGTTTCCGCGACTCTAGAGATACGTTTCATTCTGAGGAAACAAAGTTGTCATGTTATATGGTTGTTAGAAACGAATCCCTTCTTGTACATTCAAGAAAGTTTCTAGTGACCTCTGAGCCAGCTGGCACACACAATTACGTTTAATATATTTGGCAGAGACCTAGTTGACCGCAGTCCTACGTCTAAGCTGCAGTATATATTATTCTAATGCGCAGAGCCTATTGGAAATATAGGAACTACACTACATGGCGCCCAACGTTTGGTAAGGCGATAATTTAACGCTAGATACTAGAGTAACTCAGTCGTGCTTTTCACACAGACCCCTTTTTCCCGTAAATACTCCAAAAGACGTCTGGGGTGGGTAAAGGTTAATATCCGCCAGAACTGAGTAGGATGAAAAATCCTATGCATTCGTTTTTGATTTATTCAACGTTGAAGGATACAGTGTTCCAAAATATTGTGCACCTAATCTTTGTTTCCTTGAAACTTGCTCTGCAAACTTTTGGACAAAATGTCAGGAAGTGAAGAGGATAGAGAAAGAGAAAGAGCTGCAGCAGCAGCCCAAGCAGTTCTAGATGATCTGCTAGAAAATGACCGGGATATGTAAGAAAAAGTGTAACTTTCAGACTCATAAATAATGGGGTATCACCTAGAGGTGGTAAAGTAATCTTTGTCGTAGAGGCACATGAATATCGGCAGACAGAGGTATTCTATTCATGGATTCAATTTCCTGCAGCAGAGGCAGGAACACATGAGTTCCAATACTATAAAGTAGAGGAATCTCCAGAGGAATACGTTCCTTTCGAGGACGTTGAACTTCCACTAACTTACCAAGAGCATCCGCTCTGGTTTAAAGGCGCCCTACAACATCAAAATCACATTATCAGGCTTGGTCCACTAGGTAGACCAGGAGCAACATGGCCGGTACTAGCCAGCTATACACCACATCCAAACATTGAAAGGATGTCGGATGCAGAATTGTTAGCTCAGCTAAAACAGTTAATTAAAATACATTGAAAATTGGTTCAATATGGCATGCGGACATTAACAGTCCAACCAGGTGTAAGGATTCCACAGCAGACCCCTCACCAGGGGAACACAAATAAAATTACACCACAGACCATACAATTAGTCATTGGTAAACTACCAGCAAAACGAGAACAAATTCCATTCTGGTTAGCACATGTGGAGGATTGTGACACTTGGGGTACAGTCTTTGCTTCAATCTACACTAAAACACATGGTGTTCCGTCTATGGCGGTAATACCAGACGTCCTAAGACAGATTCAAAATTAATATGGACCAGAACCTGCTTTAAATCTTGGTATGAAATTGCTAAAAGATTTCAAACAGGTCGCGGCTATATTACTAGCAAACATTAAAGGAGAAGCAGCATCAGTGGCAATCCGCCAAAAGTTAAAAGAAACAGACATAGCAGACCAACCATATGAGCTTGCAAGAATTATTGAAAAATCATATGAAGAACTAGGTAGAGATAGTTTGGGTGGGAAACCATTATAACCCCAAGTAACTGAGAGTCCTGAAAAATCATTTATCAAAAATAACCTCACTACTCCTAAGAAGAAGTGGGAAAATACTAAACAGACACTTCCTAGAGAGAAGCGTTCTCAGTCCAGAGGAAGGTCTCCCCAAAGGAGAGTTAGGTCTCCTGAACGGGGGATAGATCTCCCCAACTGGAACCCTCTGAAAAAAGGTATAACCTTAGAAAAAGGGATACTTTAAGAAAACCTGATAGATATCAAGATAATGACACACGTCCCTCTCAATCTTTTCAGACTTCCTCGCAGAAATCGGAAAGAAGAGGACGGACAGAACATAAAGAAGAACGCGTCAAGTCCAAAGACAAAGAACGCGTTCACCAGAGCAAGAAAGCTCAATTTACCAAAAAGAAGGTAGCAAGCATAAAAATCAAACATGCCGAGGATCTTGAGGACACAACTCAAGAACGGGGAATGGGCTCAGACAATGCTAGACAGCGCAGCAGAAGTGACCATAGTTCGCAAGATCCTGATGGATCATCTGGAGACAGTGGACTAGAATGAATTCATTCAAGTTGAAACTGCCGACACCAGAGTTAGTGTACCCCACAAATTATATGAAGTAACACTCAGGATGGAGGGGGACATAACTAGGAAAATAAAAGCTCTCTTTTGGGACAAGCTTTCCAAGGGTTATGACATACTTCTAGCTGAACAAGACAGGCCATCTGCAGTTGTTAGGGAGTGCCCACACGGCGAAGAGATAATTATGCCAGCCTTCTCAAATCACATTTCAATTAATAAAAAACATACATATGCCAGGAAATGGGCAGTAGCTCAAGCTCCAGCATTATATAAAAATCACGTAGGATGGGATGAGGATTCTCCTCACCACAAAATCCAGTTAACAAATCAACCTACTGCTCAGAGGCAGTATCCAGTCAAGCAAGAAGCTAAGAAACAAGTCAGGGAGATCTTAGATCAACTTGAATATCAAGGGGTGATTGAAACATGCACCTCATCTATGAACAATCCTTTGTTTCCTGTCTCCAAGCCAGAAAATTCATATCGTCTAGTTTTGGACTAGAGACACCTAAACTCTTGTTGCAAAACATTTGCAGTACAAAATACACACAGTGCAGCACTGATGAATAACATTATGCGCAAAAAATATAAAACCACATTAGATATTTCAAATGGGTTTTTCTGTCAAAACATTGCACCAGAAAACAGGCATTTGACCGCTTTCTCAATCTTGGGGACACAGCGACAATTTTGCCGTCTCCCCCAGGGATTCAAGAATAGTCCAGGGTTATTTTCAGCCAGAGTAACAGAGTTACTACAAATGTATGACAATGAGGCATTAGCTTATGTTGATGACATCTATCTTACAGACGACGACTTGGACGTACACTTGAAAAGAGTGAACACCATCATACTTGGGTTTGCTTCTGAAGGGTATAAATTCAATTTTAAGAAATCACGAATTGCCCACCTCAATGTCCTATTCTTGGGATACGAGTTATCAAGTGAGGGCAAAAGCCTGGCGGCAAACTTTCTAGAGAAATGTGCGCTGCTCCAATCTCCAAAGACAGTGAAAAACTTACAGTCAATTCTAGGTTTCCTGAATTTTGGAAGAACTTACGTTCTGAAATACGCAGAAAGGGTTAAACCTCTCTACAAACTAATCAATCCGGATTTTAAACCAACTAATTGGACTCAAAATCACACTTAAATTTTACGATCAGTACAAACAGACATGTTAGCGAAAACACATTTAGATACACGAAAAAATGTGCGCAATCTGGTGATCCGGGTCATCCCAGGGAAATGCGGATTCACATACCTGACCTTCATGAAGGTGAAAAGGTACCAATTGCATACAAATCACACATGTACACACAAGTTGAAATGAAATTCTCTTCAACAGAAAAAATTCTGACAGCTGTTCAAACTGCAGTAGCAAAAGAGAGAGCTCTTGCGCAGGGTAAAGGTATAATGATCGTTACACCTGTACCTGCCTTAGAGGCAGTGACAAAAGCAAGCATTCCCAATGCTAAAGCTTTACATCCGAGATGGATACAATGGGTTAACTCTCTTGCTGCAACAGACGTTGAATACGTGTTTGAACCCTACTTAAAGACACAATAATTCCTACAATACGAATACGAATGTCCTCTGCCGACCGAGATTCTACCTCTAGAACATTACGGCTGCATAATTTATACAGACGGATCAGCACAATCCGCAATTGGGGGTAAACAAGCCTATAGTGCTGCGTGCGCGATTGTTAAAGGTCGCTGGCGCGAAGGCAAATTCAGACCTATGGTCACAAAAACTCAATCACTCGAAGACTGTACAGCGTAGCGAGCTGAAATACAGGCTTTCAATATGGCGCTTGAAAATACCGATCGCGAATTCCCCACACTAATAGAGTGCGATTCGTATTGCTGCATCAGGAATTACAATGAATGTTTGCAGACATGGGTTCAAAACGGTTTCAAAAATAAAAAAGGTAACACAATCAAGCATAAAATGCTTTGGGAACAAGTAGTTCTTTTGCAGAAAGAACTACCAAAGGCTCACGTGATTCATTCATACGATGAGTCATCAACGTGATGGCGTTCACGTTGGTGGGAATTCATTGGCTGATAAGGCCGCGAAGGCAGCTGTACAACCTGCTTCCATAACTACAATAAAACGTTCTATAACAACGATAGATGGTGAAACGTTGCTAGCAGTAAAAGCCTCAATGACAGGCAGCAATGCAGCGCTACCTATGAACTATCCATACTCTTTTACATACATCATTGATGTGAACTCCGTTCCTTTTGCTCGAATCCCTGGAGTGGGGGACAGAGTAATTCCAAACAGGAAGCGGAGAGGTGCTTTGGTTCAAGAAGCACATATGGGAGAGGGTCTGAGACATCAAGGGATCTTGGAATCTCTAGTAGAACTAGAGGAGATGTACTGGTGGCAAGGAATTAGCGTAGATGTTTACAAGTTTGGAATAAACTGTGATACCTGTTACAGAGATCATAGTTTTGAAGACCACCAGATACCTGACTACAGTGTAGCCAGCCCAGTCCAGATACCATTGTTAGACAGCATTATACTATCTACACGCAAACGTCACAATGGATGAATACGTTCCCACAACTACTAGGACAAGATTCATTTGGATTTGGCCCCAGCGCTCGGCTGACGCCAGAACTGTTATAAATATGATTTGTGAGTCTTTATCGGCACATACACAATTGGCACGCTACATTCTGACCTGGGTCCTGCGTTTAGCTCTCGAGCTTACAAGGAGGCCATGGTCTGCTTGGGCGTTGCATTGCGGTATTCTAGTCCCTTCCATCCTGAGGGTAATGCGGTAGTGGAAAGAAAAAACCGTGACATAAAGCAATCCATAACAGCTAAGGTATTAGGTTCGGGTGATGGGTGAGTCAAACATCTAATAAGTGTCCAACATAGTCGTAATAATCTGCCAAGAAATTCTCTGGGGGGAATCACTCCTTATGAATTACTATTTGGTGCTAGAATGATAATCGAAGACCTCGATTGTCAAACTTCAGTGGTAGAACAAAAACCCTTTGATGTCAAAAATCGTTTGGCTGTTTTACAGGACTTAAATGAAACAAGAAGAAGTCTGAGTAACACAACACAAAAGCCAAAAGCCAAAAGCCAAAAGCCACTGAAGAAAAACCACCTGTCCCAGCAAGGCCTGTCTGGATTCCAAAGATTGGGGATCTGGTCAGAGAGAAAATAGCGGTGAAAAAGGAATTTGGGCCTTCTTACAGAAAAGACGTACCTGTCTTGGCAATCCACGGAACAAGATCAGTGTTACTACCGCCCCTTGCTGGTAAAAGGGAGAACAGAGTTGTGTCCATCGACCTGGTCAAACCACAATCATGTGGCCAATAATAAGTAGTAGGCCCAGTGGACTCCAGAGAAGTAGCAGACGACCTAATCTTGCTACAATCCAAGAGGTTCAAACTGAAAGACTTATCACCTTTGATAAACCTCCAGTAAGAAAAGAAGGACTATGCAACAAAGCCATGGAACTTGTGCCTCTGGATACCCAAATAACAGTTTGTCACGATACGACTGTCTACAATGATGTAACATCTGACTATACAGACATGGTGAAAAGAGTAACAGCTCAAGTGGTTTCAAATAATCCTTAGGCCATCCCAACGATTGACAGAACTGCTTCTGGCTATTTTATCAATTTCGATAACTTTTCTGAGGATCCCAGTGAACCTGAAGAAACGCCAGCAAACAAAACTTTAAAACAAAAAGTAACAGAACTCCTTCATCTACTTGAAAAAACAGATCTGGTTTCACCATGGATTGAATTTTGAATTGGGTTAGGTTTGTTTTAACTCCTGCTCTGGCTCATACTAGTGTTAAGCTTGGGAAGGATGATTGATGGAAAATATAGTACTATGGACACAGCAAGTAAGAAAATCAACTTGGTCCTGAAACCTCACAAATCATCTCATCGTGAAAAAAGAGACCTGTCATCAGTGAACATCACAGCCGTTCCTATACCTGGTGGTATAGCATGGGACAGAACTGATTATGACATCTATGGTCCAGTGGAACTGCTGAAGATTCCTCACCAATTTAAGGTTTCTTTAAGTGAATTTGTATCACCCAGTACGTTTAGTGATGATTGGGACTTTGAAGCTGTAAACAACATGATGAAAGATTTAGAAATGTCAGCAAAATTTACAGAACATGAATACTTACAAGGTTCATCAGATTATGAACAAATGTATTGTTTTAATCACTATGATCACCATTACTTGTATAAATCTGCACACCATAGGAATGTTTTTAATTACAATCAATGGGAACATTGTCCAACGCCGCCAAAAAGCACCTCAAAAACATTTAATGAAAGGTTTCCATACTTCTCAGGGTTTAATGTTACAAATCCAGAAACGTTTTATTTAAAAAATGTGAATAAGACAGGTATGAAAACAATGTTGACCAAAACTAAACAAATTTATTCTGCAAACTTTTATCCTCAGCTGTCTACATTAGGTTTTGACTTTTGGAAAGACAACATTGAGACAAAAACTGTCTGGGGCACAGAAAATTGGCAGGTACAGGTTTAGAAGCCTTGTTCAGAGCCTGCATTATACCAGAACAAATAATGTTTTTAAATGACACTGTTCAACAAACATTTTGTCTTGGCTTAGCTAAGATAAAAGACTTAAACAAACCGTCCATACCAAAGGCCACACCTGACAGTAATACCACTGCAGATGAGGAGGTAGACATATACCAAATTTTGAAACAAAACAGAACTTATTCTGAATGGAAAAAATGGTTGATCTGGCCCACAGACACTAATAACTGTCAAGATAGATTCCTGAACAAAACACAGGGGTTCAAAATGAGCAGGCCAGGCCCAAGATACTCCCAGAGACAACATCCAGGGATAGTAACCACTTACAGTGTAGGAAAGCTATGCCTTGACTCGCTACAGAAATCCACACTTCCAGAAATAAAACAACACTTATCTTTACTTACAACTAACGTAAGGGTAGCCAAAGGAAGAGATAAAGTCAATGCTATATCAATAGCACCCACTAGGTCATGAGTCAAATCTGCAAGTTGGCGCCCCTTTATAAAACCTTTCTGATCTTGGTGTATGATAGAGCCAATGACATCCCCCAATCTGTTTGACAGAATGGCAGAAAAAATCTTGTAATCTGTATTAAGGAGTGATATCGGGCGGTAAGACCCGCACTCTGTCCGATCTTTCCCGGGTTTGGGTATCACTACTATTGTCGCGTCACTCCATGACTTTGGGGGGTTCCTACCTTCCATCAGAATGCTGTTAAAGATGGTTACTAAGAATGGAGTAATGACTCCACAGAGGTCTCGATAAAGCTCCCCTGGTAAACCATCAGGACCCACAGCCTTCCCCCGCTTTAAATGACTGATGGCATTACTAACCTCAACCTCCAAAATCTCTGTTTCCAATTGCCAACTATGATCCGATGAGAGTTTGGGCAGGGACACTGTATTAAGCCAGGCTTTTGTCCCTTCATGGTCTTCCCTAATATCTTCCTTGCCTATCTTATGAAAGAAGTCCTGAAATGCCTCCTCAATACCTGAATTAGAAACCCTGGAGGTAACTTTACCCTCTTCCTTTATCTCTCTGATGTACTTGCGTGTTTGGTCAGTTTTAGTCTTCCTTGCTAGGACCTTACCAGCTGCCTCTCAAAACTCAAAGTGGGAAAGTTTACTTGCCTCCCATCTCTTAGCTGCTCTGTTTTGTAGAATAGTCTCAAGCTGATTTTTCAGTGAGGTTAGCTTTTCTTGTTCCTAACTTCCACCTACATGATTACCTAAATTTTGAGTGATGGTCATCATTTTGGCCTTCAGTTTATTGATACTATCTCTATACATCTTCTTCTGAAGGAGGCTCTGCTGGTAATGCAACCCCTCCAGAAGGCCTTCAAGGCATCCCACATAAAGTTACTGCTCGAGGAGTCTATGTTGGAATCGAGAAAACATTGGGTCTCAACTTGGAGGGACGTGATTTCATCCTCGTCTAATAATATTGTCCGGTCAAAGGACCAGGAAGAATGACCAGGCTGCTGTCCTACTTTAAGGCTAAAAGCAATAGCCGAATGATCGGATAGATGGGAAGGAAGGTATGTTGAAAGATGCTTATATTTAAGATTCCGAAAAGAGACCCCTAATTTGTTCCCTGCCCTCTCTCTCCAAAAATCAGCAACCCCCAAATGAGCCATTATTGTCCCCAAAACTTGTCTAGATTTCGAGAGAACACAAGCTCTTGAATTAGGCGATTTGTCAAGCTTGGGGTTTAGTACGATGTTAAAATCCCCTACCCAGATTACGGGGTCTTACAAAACTAGTAGGTGGCCATAAATGGTTTCCAGAAATGTAGGATCATCATGGTTCGGGCCATAATATCCAACCAGAGCATGCATTGAATCTCCCATCAGGACCCTCAAAAGGAGCCATCTCCCACTATGGTCTTCCTTAACTTCCACAATTTGGGCCTTTACTTGTTTTTTAATTTCAAATGTTTTTATTGAGTTTTTAAGAGCACAAGGAATGGGCAACACAATGCAGTATACGTACATCAGGCATATATGGCGATCGAGACAGACAGACATGTCTTCTCTACGAGTCAGCAAATAAGCATGTAAATCATGCCCAAGCGGAGGTGCAGTGCCCATAGCCCGAGAAAGTAGGCTTTCAAGAGTAAAGAACAAACAGAACAATAAGAAATACCCCACCTCCCTCCCAAATTCCACTTCCCCTTCCCTCCCTCCTCCCCGACCAGTATGCATGTAGTCTAAAGCTGCTGTAGTGGCACTTACAGAAGTGCGTGCCTCAAGACGTGCAAGATCACGTTGGGTCTCGAGATTGGTGCGTGAGTCGCATGATGCGAAGATATTTCGGGCAAGTAATTTCGTGAAATTCCCTGGACAAGAGTGACAGGAGTGGTTGCCAGGTTTTCTGGAATGTGTCAGCAGTGTGAGTAAGCGTGGCCTGGATGCGTTCCATTCCCAGCGTGAACCACAATTTGTGTAGCCAGCCAGTGTGGGTAGGTAGTGTGGTGGAGCCCCACAGCGACAGGATGTGTTGTGACGCTGCTTGCATGGCAATGCCCATCTGTTTGCCACGAGGTGAGCGCAAGGGAAACGTGAGTGCGTTGGGCAGATCTAGGAGAGTGTATGCAGGGAAGCGTGGGATTTCGGTTGCAAATGTGGAGTCTATGTCGTCTAAAACTGCTTTCCAGTACCCCTGCAACATGCTACAGTCCCACAGGAGATGGGTCAAAGTCCCCCTCTCACCACAGCCCCTCCAACACAGCGCGCTTCGGAGAGGGTTGCCCTGATGGAGTCGTGCCGGAGTAAGATGCCAGTAGATGGCTAGTTTTACCGCAGATTCCCTGGCAGTAGTGTTGCGAGTGGTGTGTGCTGCTCTATAGTATATCAGTCCCCATTCTTTGGGTGCGAGTACCCTCGAGAAATTCCGACTCCCAGCGTCTCTGCCCTGCCGTTGTAGCCAAGCTTGCTTCGGGGGAGAGCATCTTGTAGAGCTCTGATATGAGGTGTTTGTCCGAGTCCTTTGATATGAGCCAGCGTTCGAATGGTGTCATCTGCCGGCCGACCAGGGGGACACGTTCCGGGTCTAGGAGCCAATGGCGGAGTTGGAAATATTGGTACATGTGAGGTTTGGTTATGCCATAACCCTGTGCAATGTCGGCGAGAGGGAGAAACCCCTCCACGTCAAAGAGATGGCCGGCCGAGCGACAGTCTGTGGATCGCCATTGCGGAAAGGCACGGGGGTCATTTCCCGGCGGGAACTCAGGGTTATCAAAGAGTGGAGTAAGTGGGGAAGGGAAGGTTGTTAGTCCCCTCCGGACAGCCACCGAATCCCAGACCTTCATGACAGTGCGCGTGATAGGGGAGCGGAGGAGATATCGCGGTCTATGTTGGCGAGGAAGGAATGGGATCTTCCACAGTGAGGTCTGAGCCATTGCCCTGTCCTGGAACAACCATCTCTTTTCGGACTCGGATCTGTACCATTCCACTAAGTATCGAAGCTGTGAGGCCCAGAAATATTGTAGGAGGTTAGGGATTCCGAGATCCCCCTCGTCGACATTTCTATGCGCCACTTGTTTGTTCAGCCGTGCGCGTTTCTGTTTCCAGATGAACTGGTGAATAGCATGTTGTAGGTCGGCGAGCACCCCAGGCGGCGGCATTACCGGAAGAGTCTGAAAAACATACAGAATTTTAGGTAGAGCGGACATTTTCACTGCCGCTACGCGGCTTAGTAGAGAGAGAGGTTGTTTCGACCAGCGTGCGAGGTCGGCTCGGATCTGGGAGGACAGCGTGGTGTAATTAAGGGTGACCGTCGAATCCGTGGAAGGAGTAAGGGTGATTCCCAAGTACGGGAGCTGCGCGGAGGTCTGCAGATCGCAGCCAAAATCAGGCTCCGGGGTGTTAGGATGGGCATAGCTACCTAAGGGCAATATCAGGGATTTCCCCCGGTTGATCTTGAAGCCGGATACCGCTCCAAAGTTTTCCAGTTGCTCCAGGAAAGCTGGCACGGAGGTGGACGGTCGGTCCAGTGCGGCTATAATGTCGTCAGCATAGAGTCCCACCACATGGGGTTCGTGGCCGAAGGAGACGCCACTGATGCGGGGGTTGTCTCGAATTTTCTGTGCCAGGGGTTCCACATAAAGCGCGAATAAGAGGGGCGAGAGAGGGCACCCCTGGCGGGTGCCTCTTTGTATCTCGAAGGGATCTGATTTGAGACAGCCCAGCCTGACCCGAGCCGCAGGGCGGTGGTAACAGCTGGCGATCCAAGCCCGGAATTGGTCGCCCAGACGATATCGCTGCAGGACTGCCTGCAGGTAGGTCCAGTCGACGCGGTCAAATGCCTTCTCCGCGTCAATGGCCAGCAACACCGATTCCGAGTCTTGGAAGTGGGCCTTGTCCACGAGGTGCAGCAGACGTTTGGTGTTATCGCTACACTGGCGATTCGGGACAAAGCCCGATTGGTCTGGCTCCAGGATTCCCGGAAGGCAGGGGCCCAGGCGGGCCGCCAGCACCCCCGTGAACAGTTTCAAATCTAGATTGAGTAAAGAGATGGGGCGGAACGCGGAACAGTGTGTCGGGGGTTTACCCGGCTTGGGTAGTACCACTATATCAGCCACCAGCATGTCCGGTGGTATGGAGCTTGGGCCTTCAAAGGAATTAAACAACCTCGCAAGTATAGGAGCTAGAGTATGGCCAAAAGTTTTATAAAAGCCGGACGAGAACCCATCAGGGCCCGGCGATTTAAGCGGGCGGAGGCGCGAGATGGCGGCCTTTACTTGTTTTTTAAAGATAAATAAGACGCCTCTGATGTTAGCCGATTGGTCCGTACAGGTGTAGGTGTCCACCAATTTCTGTTTCTTTAGTATTGATGTCGTCTCAGCTTTGAGAAGATGTGTTTCCTGGATGGCAATGACCTGCGCTGGGGAGTCTCTTAAATATTGAAGTATGTTTTCCCCTCTACTCTTCACGCGCAGGCCATTGACATTCCAGGATAAGTATCGAATCAACGAACTCTTACTTTCTTACCCCCTCACCTAGTTCCATTCTTTTCTGAACAGGGAACCTAGGGATCTGGTAATAGTCCCAATCTGGCTTGGGAGAAAAAATTAGAACAACCTGTATTGGCACTAGCATTTGAGGAAAATTTTTATTTTCACACCCACCACCCCGCGTGACACCCCCTCGCCCCCACCCCCTGGAAAACCCATCCCTCCTTATACTGGCCTGATGTATGGCCAGTTTTACGCCCTCTGACCACCCCCTCTCCTCCCCCCAAAACGTGGCTTTGTCGGTGCGGGCAAATCATGTATGTCTATACATATAAATCAATTAAAGTGTCTAACTTTTGTTCACCCCCCCTTTTTTTTCTTTTCTTTTCGCTTTTTCTTCCCTCTTTAAATAAAAAAAGTAAAAAAAATGATATACAATTTCTTTTTTTTTTCCTTTTTCTTTCCTAATTCAAATCCCCTTTTTTTCTCCCTTTCTTCAAAGTTTTTCCCTTCCGTGTTTTTTTTTCTCAAGTTGATGTATTTCAATATTTTTTCCATCTCTTAATTCATTGTTTTAAAAATATTCCGATACGGGTGTTAAATTAGGTAGACCTCACACAAGCGTCATGGGGAGAGTGTAAGCTGCCTTCTTAGTAGGATACCTTCTCAATCTCAATCTCAGGTTGTTTCCCTGTTTCAGCTTCCTGCCCCCACCCCGAGAAAAATCCTTCATGGACTCCAACATTTCATCAGCCTCAAAGGGGGTTCTGAGGTTATGCATCTTATTGTTGAACATAACTCGTAAAAAAGCAGGGAATCTCATTTGTACCGTGGCCCCCAATGCCCTACATTTCTCCATCCTCTGGCCTATTTCCCATTGCCTATCTAGTGTAGTCTTAGATAGGTCCGAACGGATCTCAAACTGAAAGTCCGAGTCCAAGGCTTTCAGAGTTTTAGCTTTCAGGGCCAAATGTAAGATTTTTTCTTTGATTGAGTAAGTTAAAAAATTGACAAGTATCTTTCTTGGCTTTACCCTCCCAGAGTTCAAACGGAAAGGATCCCTATGAATCCTTTGTTTATCTTTCTCAAAGGAGTCTGTGGTTTAGGGTGCCCTTTAATAATGCCACCACAAAAGTCTTGATATCATTCCCTTCTTTCCCTTCCGGGATCTTCAAGAGCCGGAGGTTATTCCTCCTAGAATAATTTTCTAGGGACTCCACTCTCTCGCGAACTGCATCCCCTTCCCTTCATAGTGTTTGGATTTGTAACTCAGCTGATCCCAAGCTTGCCTTGAGTGCATATACAGACCCTTCCAATAGCTCCGTTCTATCATACAGCCGATCCACCTTCTTCTCAAGGACATCGCATTCGGCCCTTATCTCCGATTGATTTTCTGCCGAGACCAAGAACCCTTTTCTGATCTCCTCCTTCATTGATGTAAGAAGGCACTCTATAGTAAGTCCTGCATGGTTGTCCCCCCAGTCGTGGCGGTGCCTGCAGAAGCGGCAAGGACCTGTACGGGAGGCTCAGAAGTTAGAACAGGGGTTTGTATGATAGTCCCCCCCTGTTGCACAGTTCCCTCATCCAGTTGGGCTGTGTTGGCCGACATAGGAGAAGAGCTAACCGGCGGACCAACCACCTGGCCTCCATTAGTGCTAGAACCCAGCAAATCTACGGGTAGATCCGACATTGCGCCTGTATCCAGCTGGCCCAAGGGGGTATTACTATGAATGCTCAAAACCTGTGGCAGCACCTTAAAAAATGAACGTAGAGATGGAGTAATACGTGTAGCACTGTTCTCCTTGTGCCCTTTCTTTGCTGCTACTCTTAATGCTCTTTTAGGGAGTTTCGGTGCTACTTCCACCCTCCTCTCTCTTCCTTGAGTTAATTGAGTTGATTGACTTAGCTTGTGCTTCTTAATCTACTCTGGATCCCCCTCCAGGTCAACCTCCACCTCTGTACTAGCAGTAGAATTAGAAATGGACTGCCGGCTGTTTTTACCTTTCCCCTGCTTGGTTTTAGTCATATGCCTCCTCCCTTGCTTTCTGTTCTCAACCTGGGAATCACACTCATAGGCACCCCCCTGCTGCTCAGGGATTGCTGCTCTCTCCTTATCAGCCCACCCACTCTCACCGCATTTGTTGACTGACTTTCCCTCCGGTCCGCTTGGTTCAAATCACCACCTTCAACCACCGACGGAGCCAACAAGACCTCAGTGAGCCCTGAAGAAAGTAGCGAGCAGGGAGCTCCACCTACCCTGCCACCGCTTGTGCTGCTTTTACTGCCACCGCCAACTACGCCCCGGAGGAGGCCGTGGGCCGCCGCTCTGCGGCTGCGCCTCAACTCCACTGCTGCTAATTTCCTACGCAGCATGTGGGAGAGGAGACAATGCTGTCCAACGTCGCCGAGGCACATTCCGTGCGAGGGTAGGAAAGACGCCGTTTTACACTTATCGTTTTTTAAAAAATATTTATATTTCAGTTCGACACCGTCCGACATCGAAACTTCATTAACTTCTCTGCATAGGGGTGAAGGAGAAGGAGCGCCTACGAGGACGAGCGCTGCCGCCCAACTCGCGGGCGCCATGTTTTCCTCTGGCCGAACAGAAGCTTCTCCCGTGCAACTAAAGCCTTCAATAGGGTTAATTGGGCCCTTTTTGGCAGTGGTTATGGATAAATTCAACTTAGGGGAGAGATTCCGTCGAACGATAGCTCCTATACAAAGCACCTACGGCAAGACTACTTGTTAATAACTCTTTGACAGTGGCCTTTAATATAACAAGAGGCACAAGGCAGGGTTGCCCGCTTTCCTCCCTCCTATTTAATCTTTATATTGAGCCTTTTGCTCAAACCTTAAGAGAGGCGAATAACATTCCGCCGTTCAGATTTGGTGAGTGGGAAAGGCGGGTAGCGCTTTATGCAGATGATATCCTTATTATGACATCTGACCATGACCTTGCATTACCCACGGTCATAAAAAAAGCGGAGGAGTTTGGTAAAATCTCGGGGTATGAAGTAAATGCCAATAAAACTGACATCATGGCCTGGAACACCACTACTTCACATCTTGCCGTGACTACCTCCATGAGATATCTTGGGGTTAGAATTATTCAAGGAGGTGGGGAAAATAGCAGAATTCAATTTAGATCAGGTTTCAAAGGAATGCCAAAAACAACTAAAGTCTTGGGCTCAGCTCCCCTTATCTATTCTGGGGAGGACAAAATTAATAAAAATGTCCATCCTCCCGAAATACACATTTCTTTTTAACTCCATCCCCTTGTCATTTGACACTAAATTGTTGGACAAATGTCAGCGCGAGATAAACTCATTTATATGGAATTACAAGGCTACAAGAGTGGCATGGAAGAAGTTGAGGCGAAGAAGGGAGAAGGGAGGGCTGGCTTTACCTGACCTGCAGTACTACGCATGGGCCTTCCAACTCTCATTCTCTAGAATGCTCCTAAAAACACCTACAGACTCATCTCAAGGGGTTATGTTCCGGGCTATGCTAGAGGGTGTCGATCTACCAGCGGACGGCTTTCTCTTCAAGTTTGGGGACCAAAAATTCTTCAAGAAGGTGAAATTAAAATGCCTACAATCCTTGGCCAAGAGTTGGTCAATAATTCGAAAAAAAATAGGGATAAGCTAGTTTTCAAATCAGGCACCTATGTGGGACTCACCAGGCACTCCACCATGTCTTAAGGATAGCTTGGCGAAACCCCTTAGGGATGCCGGGATAGTGATCTGGGGAGATTTGTTGTCAGGGGGTCCTATGCTAACTTGGGATGATTATTTGGAGAAAGTTGGGCTGAGCCTCTCAAGGTTTAAATATATGCAGCTGAATAGCTGGGCCCAAGCACAATGTAGGAAGGGGCCCCCCCTGGGTAAAACCAGTAACTTTGAACAGCAGCTGGTGACAAAACCATGGGGTGGCAAGGAGATTTCAAGTTGGTATTGGATGCTTCTGGAGGAGATAGATGGGGATTTTAAACTTCCGGACGAGCTATGGGGTGGAGAGATTGAGATTCAACGTGAGCAGCTGTGGGTCGACTCGTTTAATCTCCTCTATAAAACAGTGAAACCAGCTTTGCTGAGGCGAAATCATTTCTTCACGCTGCATCGGGCTTATCTGTCTCCTCTAAAGTTATCCAAGTACCAGATGGAAAAAAAATGTAACAAATGCGGCCTGCCAGAGGCATCTGACATTCATATGTTTAAAGACTGTCCAGCTATAGCGAGCTTCTGGGAGGAAGTGTAATTCTCCCTGGATTCTATTCTTAAAACCTCGTTGAATATTACCCTCCCTTTAATTATTTTTGGCATTGACGACAAAATCCCAGGTCACGCAAGATCTTTCCTCTTTTACGCTATCCTTCTGGCAAGGAGACAAATTTGTATGTTTTGGGTCGATTCAGCTGCCCCAACACATGCCGGTTGGCTGACGTCCCTTTACCAAGTCTCCAGGGTGGACATGGCCAGATCATGTAGCAAACAAAAAGTAGCCTTCTGGGAACTGTTGGTACAGTGGAGTTAGGATTTCCATTTTTTTTTTCCAGGTCCTATGAGTATGCCTTATTGCTCCACGGACCTCAGGGTTTGGGTTCCCTTTGGGGAAATAGTGCGGTCTAATAGGTGGTAAAACACCTCTATGGAGTCATCTAGCCCTCAAAAAGCCGGTAACTTCTTCCGCCACTATGATACATTTGTCTTGCAGCAATTGGGACGAGCTCAAGGGTCCACGGGCGTATGCCCAAGCAGGCAAGAAAAGGTGGTTGGGGTTTTCCACACTTATGGGCTAAGGCAAATGAGGACTAAAAAAAAACAAAAAAAAAATCAAAACAAAAAAACCCACTTATCTTTACTTAAAGAGGGCAATGATTTGCGAGATTTCTTAATGGGGCCTCGCAAACCACGTCAAAAACATTTCATATACGCCGGTATATACGCTGCGTACAACGAAATTTGGAAAGTGACGCAAATGGAAACAGCAGAAAGAATACGAGAAATTGATCGTATTAATTTAGAGAAAAGTCTCTCTGCAGTGGACAATGGGTTAACGACTCTGTCCTCCAGAATATATTCTTTGGACAGCATTGTGTCCTCTGCCATTGACATGATAGAGCAGGACTTGCTAATGTTACAACATGGCCAGTCCCAAACACGTTCTATAATGCAACTAGGCTGGACGTTGCAAAATCTGCGTTCAGGCTATGTGCCATGGCGTCTAATCAATACAACGTCATTGTTTTCTGTATTTAACCTTACAGATAAACAAATCTCTTTGGCACAAAAAGGAGCAGACTACACGGTGCTGAGCATTGAAAAACTGGAAAGATTGCCATTGACAGTTTCTGAGAAGCCTGTCATTGAGTGGATAATCCATGGCACCATAATAATACCAGTGATGGTTTTCCAATTTCAGTATTGCCTACAGCATATAACAGCAGGCCTGTATGAAAGGTTGGGTGAAGAATACATTAAGTCAACCTGGACTTTACCTTACACACACAAATGTTGGAATGGGGGAACAGAGGTATTCCTTAGTGGAAAAAATTGTAAGAACTCACTAAGTGGTACACTTTTGTGCCAAGGTATTAATTTACATGGAGCTTGCGAAGGTTCTGCAAATAACCTCTCATGCCACCTGCACGGAACTCCCTCCACAGTGATAGAACCAATTTTCAGACAGCTATCCAATGGCAGCTACGTTATGCTGAACGATCACAGTTGCTGTGGCATGTTGCCGGGAAAAACTTTTCCCGTTAGTGTGTCATCCAGGGTTACTTGTTGTATGTAAGTATTGTATCCAAGGAGCAAGACAGACAGAGGGACGGCGTTATGGCCTTCACTGAATATGTCTTCTATACGAATTGATACTTTAAGCAGAATGAAAGCCATTCTTTTGCAAAAAACTGTGCCACTGACCTCGTCTAGAAAAATGTTTACCCTGCAAGTCGCAAGGACTTCGGTAGAGATGCCCTATTATCAACAAATTGTCCTACGCATTTTGCAGAAATGTTAAGCCAAATCTTAAACATGTCTGATACCAGCGGAATCGCACATGTATTTAAGACGGTCTTTTCGGGACTGTTAGCACCATTTGAAGCAGTCCTCGGCATTTTTCCAAATTTCGTGCACTCTGTGTTCGGCGGACTACCTCTCATCTTGGGACTCGTAGCAGGAATTCTATTTTTATTCCTTCTGCTCCGATATGGCAAGTCCAGCCAACAGTGATACCCAGACAACCATGGAAGAAGCCCTCCGTGCAATGAGGTATCGTGAGCACATAACACAGATTCTTGGCTTGGCTCGTTTAAGAGATCTGAACACCACCTGGTTTCTTTCCTTCAGACCAATCTGGCAAGATTGCATCTTACCTGTTCTGCGATGCCTGCTTTGCAGAGAGGAATGCGTGTTAGACATCTGTCCATCAGTACTGCCATCGGATGTTGACGCATTGCTAGGTCCTGTAACGGCTCATGCATCATGTTGCCCCCCAACGGCTGCCCATTTTAATGACGGCATTCATTGAGGTCTCACCGGCAAGTCTAACTGAGGGTGAGGTACGAGAAACTACAAGCGCACAGGTACCATCAACTACAGACATTGCTAATGCATCCACCGCTGACGCAATGATCCACACCTATGCACATTTGATCTGCTTGATCAAGTGGTTCCACTTTCGCCTACTGCGGTAGACCGCTTCTTTGCCAGCCTCGATGATCTGATGTTTTCTCCTGACTCTGAGAATAACTTTTGATAAATTCACACAGCGTTCCCTGAACTCTGAAATTCGGCCTTCACTTTTCAAAACAAATCATCCGGCTTGTACACTTTTCTGCAATGCGATTTTGAACTTTTTCCGAATTAGAATTTTTTTGGCACAGAGTAATCTGCTTGAAGTAGAACTATTCATAGAGAACAAGATTTCTTTATAGACTTCCTACTGACAATATTTGGCCTAGCCATAATAACAAAACGGTTTCAAATATTAAGCTATGGAATGGTCTTGAAAAATTATTTCCTTTCTGTAAAGCTTAAGAAACATTTCATGAATGTATATTTTCATATTGCTATGAGAATGTTAGAAGGTATGCTTCATTCTTAGCTCATACAGTGTACATTATTTTTTTTGTAAACAAGCCTTTTCAAATGCAAATTTGTATTTTGGGTGGGATTGTAGACACTTACTTTAGATATGTTCAGTGCCTATAGGTTTAGTCTTATTGAACTTAAGATCGTGGAGTGGGTGTTGTAAATGAATCTAGGACCCTGGTGTAATTTTCCCGATTCATGCCCTTATATAGGTATACTTTACCCTATCCTTATATAGGCATAGAAATTATTACCATATTTAGACTGAGCCTTGCAGCCCAAATACGGCATGGCTACTTCCACTAAGTTCCGAGAATCCACAACGATTTTTTGGAAAAACCCGCCTTCAGCAGCTAGGATCTTCCCCCTGCTTGAATATTAAGTTATCCAAGAAATCCTGGAGTTTTCTAGGAATTGAGTCTTGAGTGACGTTATTAAGTCCAATCATACGTCAAACTCGGCACCTTCAAGGTATAAATATGCCTTCATTTGCTCAGTAAAACACACTGTGGTTTTGGAGCAGATCGACTAACTACTTGCCCGATGCCCTGCAGCAGCAAGTGCCGAAGGAAGCCGACCATCCAGCTGACGCACTGAGAGACTCTGTCTTTTCTCCTGCTGAGAAATCCAGCTCCAGTGTTTCCGTCTTACCCTTGCGGGTGTCTGGGAAATCGAGTCCTGAGAGAGAGATACAAGACTCCTTCATTCTAAACCAAGGTACGGAGCTGATTAGACCCTTAGAGAATTCTTGATTAGACTCTCGGCAGATTCTCGGCAAAGAGATTACTCAACTTTAACTACTCCTCACTTACTTCTTCCCTTGTGCTAGGCTTAGGTCAGGTACACCGGGGTAGGCGTATTTTAGAAGCACCAGTTGAGTACCTTTTAGCCATTCTTTTATCACTGTATGTCTTTTATGCATTTTATATATTTTAAGCAACTTATGGCTGAGAAACCAGATCATGCTTTTACAGTACTACTTTATAATACTGTTCGTATTATATGCCTTGTACTTTATAACCAGCATTACTATTGTAGCAGTAAATTTCTCCTGCTTGAGATAGAAGACTGTTCAATAAATACCTTTTATTGAAAACACCCTTCTCTCTACTTTCTCAGCAACTCTGGTGAAACTCAGCATGCACAATTGACTGAGTAAAATAGTTAGCTATTGTTTCCATGACTCTAGAGATACGTTTCATTCTGGGGAAACAAAGTTGTCATATTATATGGTTGTCAGAAACCAATCCCTTCTTGTACTTTCGAGAAAGTTTCTAGTGACCTCTGAGCTAGCTGGCACACACAATTAAGTTTAATATATTCGGCAGAGACCTAGTTGATCGCAGTCCTACGTCTAAGCTGCAGTATATATTATTCCAATGCACAGAGCCTATTGGGAATATAGGAACTACACTACAGTTCCAATTGGTAAGATCCTTTATTTAGGTTGAGTCGAGAGAACAACTCTGCGCCATTCAATTTAGTTATTATATCAGCAATGTGCGGACTGTGAGGTTTCTCTCGCTCAGTTGTCTTGTTGGCCTGACGCATGTCAACACTTATGCGTACAGCTCCTTCCCTGTCTCTTTTAGGCACTGTTACAATGGGAGAAAGCCATGGTGTCATAAGTAAAAAATGAAGTTCCTTTTCAACAGATTCTTGTAAGTGAAACGCAACTCGTCTATGTTTTTGATGAAAATTCTCATTTATGTGCAACCTTACTTTCAATGTTTGAGTTTTCTCGACCCATGAAATAATGAAGGAAATTGACTTACAATTTCATGAGGAGCATTCATAGTGTAGTTCACTGATATCAGTCCCAGATCAGCAGCACTATGGAAACTCAGAAAACACTTGAAGCTGTTCCTTGAAGTACATTCAACACAGTTTTCTTAAGCTTCATCGTGGCTACAAATTTTTTATTTGACTTTTGAAGGGCGTTGAAGCAGCCCATGAGTATACTTTAGTCTTTGAATTCGTAAGTTGTGGTACCGGAGATAATTCGCGATAAATCTCCAGCGGCATAATATTTATCGACGCACAGCTGTCTTAATGTTGAATTGTCTTCATTTTGATTTTTTACTCACATTCGACTAGCTCCATATGTGCATGCCTTTTTGAAGTAAACATCAATATTGCACAATTGTCATGGTCCCTTTCATTGTAAACAGACAGCAGGAATTCTTTCTCGGTGATTTAGACACGATTATCAACTTAATTTTGCGTCGATTTGCCTCAATTGGTGTGACCGCTTACCCTTGTGGGAGTACGTCGAATGACACTGTACATCAGCGTTTGGTCGGCCATTTTGTCTTCACGCTGCAACACTTATTTTTATCTTCGCGTTGCACAGTCTATGTATATCTGTCCAATGGCGGGACATTTACCTTCGTGTGGAAATGACAGTCCGTATCTGTAACATGTTTTGTTTTTCTGTGGAGACAGGACCTTGTGTCCCTCGGCCTTGTACCTTGGCTTACTTTTCGTGCTCATGACTGACGCACTTTGGGCACCTACGGCCTCCATGTCAGTCACTTGCCGATAAGTACGCTTGTCAGCGCAAGCAGCCTTGAGGACTTGATACAAGCTCAGTTTCCATCAGCATTCGTCGTTGAAATGCTTACGACAGACATCCATTGATCACTCTGAGGAGGGTAGCCACCTCATCATAAATTAATTTAATTTACAGTGATTTACCAAACATCCAGTCTTTCAACAAACTCATCAATGGTCTTACCTGGTCTCTCGATGAATATATATCTTTTATAATTCACATTTGGAACTGGCTTAAACTTGACATTAAAGGCTTTTTCGATTTGATCATATGTCTTTTCACCTTCTTGTAAATTCTTTTTCATGGTTTCCTCCTTCATCGGCCATGTTTCTTAAGATACTCTTCAAAAGTCTCTTTCCATCCACCTATCGCCTATATTCAGTTTTTTTGCAATATCAAACACAGTTGGCGGTTTTAAGAATGCAGTAGCCGTATATACATTGCAGGACAGTAGTGGTCTCTCAGGTGCTGCCTGTGGAACTTGATCAGACAGAGCTTCTCTAGCGCCTCATGATGTGCTGGCTTTGGGGTCAGCCTTAATGACTTTTGAAGCTTGGATTTCGTCCTGGCTTTCCATCGGAGCTCTGTGTGTCATGGCTGTCTAAGGAGTGGTTCTGGGCCCCTTATGCAGCAGCTTTGGTGGTGGGCCACTTCGTCTGGGGAAACTCAGCAAACCCAACGCAACCCTCTTTCTGGGACTGCTCTCCGGCATGTTGTGAGACAATGATTTGTTGATGGTTTAGAGAAGTAGATAAATATTTGTACACTACAAGTACATGAAAGCAGATAACACTGGTCGATTTTGTGCTTAAATGTTTCTTCACAAACACCTGGTTAATCTCTGCTCATTAGCATGTGAATTTCAGTGTAATGTGTACTGAACTATTTCTGTGTGCTTTCCTTGTCCACCTTTAGTTTTCTTACTCCACATAGCGTAATCGTATTAATTTGCGTAATGGCGCCATATATTCTATTAGAATCTGTTTCGTTCAGTTCCTGTCCAGCGACATGTAGACTTTCAGTGTCGCTGTCTTTATCTTTAAGCATTTTATGCAGGCTGGCACTGCGCTGAGACTCCACCTGTGCCAGCATCGATTCTGCACTTCAACTGAGGCACATGTGGCACGCACGAGCAGTGTGCTTGACCACGGCAAACTCTCTGGAAGAGCGCTTTTAGTGTACGGGCTTCGTATCCCCTATCTTGTCACCAGTTATAGCTTCCTTACAGCCCAGGTACTCACCAATAACCAAGCCACACATGGAGAGTAGTTGAACACATCTTGATTACACTGCGTGTACGTCAGAACTCAACGTTCTACGCCGGCCTTTAACTCATCTCTCCAGCGCTTACGTCCTTACCAATGATATACCTTGGAAGTCACTCATGAAGGATCGATGCTACTACTGCAAGAATAAGCTTGTTAGTTGCACTGAAGAAAACAGCTATTGAATTTGGTAGACATTGCCCTCTCTACAGGGTCACCCCCAAACTGGTGCCTTCACCCTTCCTATTATTGCTGAATTTGTTTCTGTTGGCCTTAGGACACCCTCTTGTTCTACGCCACTGTGAACCCATGTTGTACCCTTTGTAAAAGCTCTCAGGACCAACTAGGCTACCCCACTGGTACTTCCTAGCTGCCCGCGGCCAGGACCAGGCCCTAGGCCACCCAGATGCCACTGGTCCTTGCCCATCCAAGAAGGGGGGGGGGGTAGTTACCCATTGCATATAGTACCCATTCTCCACTCTTCCCCTCATAAGGGCAGTTCTAGACTGCCACTATTCCTCCAGCCTAGGGTCCGCACCCTCAGGCTGACCAGAAGTCACGGGCGAGGGTCTCCTCCGCCTACCTCTCCTCTATGGGCTCCGTACTCTCCTCCTTTGAGAGGCCCCCCAGAACACAACTCTCCCACCAGTTCAGGACCTCTCTCCAGCAACTGGTCTCCAAACCTAGGGTCTAAACCCTCAGGTTGCACCGGGGTCAGAGGCAAGGTCTCCCTTCCTCTGCACCCCCTTCCAGAGTTCTGCACCCTCCCAACTGGAGCGGTACTCCTGAAAGACACTGGTTACAGATGTCCCTCTCTCCAGGTCAGGCAGATCCTGAACCTGTCCTCCCAACCCAGGGACCAACCCCTGCGGTTGAACACTTGCCTGGTATGCCAGGACTTCTGGGAAACAAGATGCCAGCCCTACAATTCGTTTTTTTATAGCTCTTAAATTCAAACAACAAATCAGTCCTATTTCTAGATTTGTTCGGTATAATTTATTTGTACCCTTTACTTTTTTGTTTGTTCAAGTAGAAATTATTTTGCATGAGAAAGACATTACATTGAACATTACACAGGTGCATAAATCATAACATTACATATAGAAGCAACATTTCATTCAATGAACATTACATATACATTGCACAACTATTGTCCAGCAAATATTCGATTTTTGCATGGTATTTCTTTATCTATATCATTTAAAGGATAAAGTCACGTTCAAAAGGAGATAGAAAAAGATTTGACTAAGCGTATTAATCAATATTGTAGTCAGTTCAACAGTTAATTTTCTCCTTTCTGCCGACGCGTTTCGAACTCGTTATCTCAGTTTACAAGTTCTCATCAGGGCTTTATCACTTTTATCTAAAAATTGGGTGCAAGAGAAAAAAATATGACACTAAGTTGGTATATATATCATTACCATCCCTTTCATATTACGCTATGCTGTTTTGTCATAAATAGTGTACCTTTGACCTATTTTGTAGCAGGTTTCCAGGGTTCACTCTGTGTATCTGTCTTGATTCGAATTTCTGAAAGATAGCAATAATCTAGTTTCAGTCATTGCTCAAATGAGTAGCCAGTGGCGTGACTCTCTAAACACTCATTCATCCTACCTGTTATGGGGTGTATGGGACTTGTCTGTGCCTCAGTGTCTCGTTTTTTATTTGTACAAACACACCGTGGATGCACTTTCCCGCATCTACCTCAGGTTCGTGAATGCCCATAAGGGTCCTGAAATCTGCCGAAAAAGGAATAATGTATGTCACTGGGCGTGCCTCTTAAATAATGAGACACCTTGCTCACAGTAGTGAACATGTACCTGGGTTTTTTGGCGCGGTGTACTCTCTCAAACTCTTCAATCCAGTTTGCCTGTGAGACATAAGCAATCCGTATCACTAGTCATGATTTTAAAATGTTGCCACACTTCGCCCGCCGGGATCAACACATACCTGTGTTCTCTATTTCCAGCTCGGCGTGTTCTACACTGAATCCCTCTCGTTCACGGTAGCACCATTCGTGGTCTACTCGCGATCCTGTCAAGATTTTAAACATGCGGTTAGCGGCCATTTGTTTATCATTCTCTGCATTTTTAGCCATTATCGCATTCTTTTTCACCTACCAGGTCACGTCTCAATCCGCGCTGCTACATTCAGTCCACTTGACTCTCTGTTAGTGCGCCATGTTTGAAACTCGTGATATTTCCCTGTATCACGTGATTGCTGGAATGCTGGGATATGTGGTCCCTGGAATTCAAACTATGTTGGTTTGGGATTATGGGCAGTGGGATCGGCTGAATATCTCGTGTGGAGCATCATACGCCTTTGGCGATGCCTTATGTCATTACAATCTGGAAATTTCAGCCAGACATGCAATTCACATCAGGCAGGCAGACATAGAGCAATGCCAACTTCTAAAAGTGGCATTGCTCCATCACTCACCATAAATCTATGCACACCATTGCGCAGTATTTATTTTCACGAGTTCATACATACTAAACTCGACCCTGCCTGCACTCCTCTCATACCAGGAATTACCATGGACACACATATCCCCCATGCATTCCTATGGGAGGGCAGGCCAATCTCACGACACGCATTCAGAGAGCGCACGTACCCTACACTGGGCCACAGTGCTAAAGTGCCCAGAGGTCTAAAATCACTACCAGCATGTCAGAGCTTAAGGCTAAAAGTTCAGAGGAGAATCTGCCAAAAGGCGCCAAGTCCAACACAGATGAAAAGTGGGTGGAGTCTAGAGAAGAGCGAGCGCCACACTCAGCTTTAAAGTTACAAAATAAACCTTAAACTGCATGGCTGAAGCGGCGAAAGGAGAGGGGGTTGTTTGTAGTGTAGCTTCTGGTGTATGCAGCAGAAGGGGGGTAGGGTTGATGAAGCAATAAGAAAAAAATTTGAGTAGACTGACAGCAACATACTGGTTACCTTGGACTTCTGCGCATTATATACTAGTATCCCCAAATCTGGGGGGGATTGCCGCCTTACAGCATTTTTTGGAAATCGGAGACGCCACTCTGCTTGTGCATTCTGAAATGCTAATAGATTTGATGACTGTTGTTTTGGCTAACAATGACTCCATCCGGGGAGTAGTATGATTTTACAGCAAGTTGCAATAACTTAGCATGGCCAGATTATCAGGCACAATCTGTTTTAGGATTTCACCTGATGCACTTGGCTCTTCAAAGGGTATTCTTCAGGATCACAACTGTGTTCTTCTTGTTCTATCTGGTGGTGGTGACTTAACAGCTGCATTTCTTATCCCTATGTCATTGTTACAATTGTGGAAGATACTTTCTATATCCTCTTGCAGCCTTGAAAAAGTCTCTATGACAAAACAGGTGACGGCTGCCTGTCTGTAATGGATTTTTTTTTTTTTTTTTTATTAAAGTGCAAAACATTTATTTAGCATTGCCAGGAGTACACAGCGTCTCACCAACAACCCGGAGGCCGGCCGCCATCAATGCATACAGAAATATAAATCATAGCAGATGTACATGAGTATGATAACAATCACGGCACCAGTACAATCAGAGCGGCAAATGCAGCGTCAGTACAGCGAGATCTAAGAGTCTTGCAATTTTTCAAATTTTACCTTAACCTAAATATGAACAGTAACATGTGCAATGACCATGCGAACCCAAGTAGGAGGGGGGGGGAGGGGGGGGGGGACAGGCACATCGGGCGTATCCAATCTTGAGGGGTACGTGGTCAGCAGAGCTACACCACCACAAGCCAATTGCGAGGCGGGTCATATTATCAGAGGCAGTAGGCCGTTCGAGACTTGCGGGAGGATGCCCCGGAGGCCGGGGGCCTTACATAAAGAAAACGTTGGAACGGGGAGACCGGGGGACACAAAGAGGGAGGATGCGGGGGGGGGCAGGGGCAAGGAGCAGCTCACCCAGCATGCCAGACACATCAGACCAGGAGTGTCAAGGTGAGATCAAGAAACAACAACCTCTCAATACTTCAATATCACAACCTCAATTGCTATCACCCTCGAGCGGGTCAGTCACCAAATAACATTGTAACGGGGCCCAGATGTCAGTAGGCCTAGAAGTGGCCGGCAGCAGCTCGGAATAGGTATGTAATTGCTCCTGGCAGTACACCATGTCACTCATCCAGTCCTTAAATTTTGGCGCCCTTCCCCTCCCCCATCTACAGGCCACCCTGCGTTTAGCCAGAAGCATAGCCAGCGCCACATATTTGCGGTGAGCCGCCTGGAGAGGTGCAACATACCCCAGAAGCGCTACCAACGGGGATGGATCAATCGTCATGTGTAACATTTTGGAGAGTGCCGTAAAAACCTGAGTCCAGTACAAGTTCACTGCGGCACACTCCCAGGCAAGGTGAAGGAAATCCGCCCCCGGGGCCCCACATCTGTCACATGTATCAGTAGGCCTAAGCTGGAACCTGTGGAGGCGCGCTGGAGTGTGATATAGCCTGTGCAGGAATTTATAATGAAGTATCCGATAACGGCTGTTAGAGGATATGCGCTCGGTTTGTTGCAGGCAAAAATCCCATTGAGTGTCTGTGAGGGTGAAGGCCAGATCATGTTCCCATTTACTCCTAGCGGGCAGATCAGTATAGGTCATGTTAGCCCTGACAGATTTATATAGTGTGGACACCAGTTTAATAGGGTTGTCAAGAAGCAACATATTTTGCAGGGGAGGAAGTACCGAGGGCTCACAAGGGAAGTCAGGCGTGATGGCTTGTAGCCCGTGCCGGAGTCTGACATAGTAAAACACGTCAAGAGGTGTGGGTTGTGTGCTCCCGTAAAACTGATCTCTAGTCCGGAAGACGCCATCCAGATACAGGTCTCCCCATGTATGGACGTTTAGTTTCCTAGTCTGTAATGGATTTTACATCTCAGACGCAAGAAAGATGAATAATTGTGGAAAAAATAAATCACAACAAACATCTCTGATCCTGCAGTACTTCTTTACTGGCCACAAGGCATGGCCATTGGACTTCGCTGTGTGCTTCAGTATTCCTCTGCTCATTTGGAAGCGAGGTGTTGGCAGGATAGGCCTCTTTGACTTAACAAGGGGGAGCAGATGTCACTTATCACAGTTGCACATCACAAATGCTCTGCATGAGCATTCTCACAAAGGAGTTATCACTGGTCTTTTGTGACTCCAGACTAGCTGGACCCAGGGCAAGGAGGAAGCAGATGCCTGACACGTCCTGGCAGTGGAAGCCTCTAGAAACTCCTAATAGTGGGCGCCAGGTATAAATATTGGACTCCAGACCACAAAAGAATAAATCAGGTACCAGTGCCACCTACTGTCCCTTCTGATACTTCATGCCAGTAAAAACAACTCTCAACAAAGTCCCACAAAATTATAGTGTCAGAGACAATTTGCATCACTGACACCTAGTGACCCCTCCTAACATATCAATAGTTTATCATGGATGTGCACTGCTAGGGATTAGTTCGAATTTGTGCTCTGATTACGTGCTCCTGGGTATCACTCCCTACTCTGGAGTGTGTTTATAACAACAAGGTAAGCAGATCATGAGTTTTTGGTCTGTCTCCCTGGGCACAGTGTATGCTGTTTCTCCAGCTAATGCATTTCGGCGCCTTGCGCCTTTGTCAAGGGAATGTTCTGTCAAAGAAATAATAAAAATAATAACATATTCAATGTTACGCTTACTAATGCCACCAAAGATACGTTATAAACATAACCATATTTCCATCTATTTTACATACGTTTCAATCCTCTGGTTTATCATAGAAACAATAGCGTATAAATACCCAACGCTTAATAGTCTGTATTTCATGTAACTCCTGTACGCGGCAATGCGGTTTATCAGACGGGTTGTGATATGACACCTTCACTCTCATATTACCATCAAAGAGTCTTACTACGCTCTAGTGAATGTATACATTCAAGGTTAACTCTCTAGTGTGTTCTACGCTTGCCGTGTCTGTATCTTGCCTAGTGCCGTTGTTTTAAGTGAGCGTGTTCGCTCGATCTAAATTGTGGTTGGGCTTACCGAGTCGGCGTTCTGCAGCCGTTACAGTGGGAATTCAATTGACGTGTCATGAGGCGCGGGTCCTTGCCTGTGTTTTTAAATGCTAATCAGTGCGAGCGCGCAAATTTAAAGAGACAGTTCCTAATTGTTCTACGCCTACTTGCGAATGTATGAGCAGACAATTTATGTTATTATAACAACAAGGGGGACAGAAGTGGGACAATGTTTACCGGGGTCCAGTGTACGTGTCCTATTACTGGAAATCAAAAAGGTGTACAGAGTTCCCCACAGAGGGTTGGGTTGATTAAGGGAATGTCTCTCTCTCTAGAGTGTGCTATGTGATCGGGATTGAGGTAATCCCTTGACGGAATTGAGGACTCCTCACACAATTCAAAGGTTGGACGACTTTTGCCATCCCACCCGATGATTGTTTTGTGTCATCATTGGCTTCCTGCTCCAACGGCAGGCTGGCGGTGCAATGCCTGTCGGGTAGCACTGGGTGCTACTCTTTTAGTGGAGATCTTTTATTCCTTAGCCAATAGATGCATGTGTGTGAGGGGCCAGTGCAAGGTGCAATTGTGAGCGTGAATAAAGTTAAAAAAGGTCAGTGGAGTCCATTAAGAACCTTTAATGATATGGCTCACTGCCTTATTTAAAATTGGTGAAGGGAGGGGTACCGAGGCACAAAGAATAAGGTAATATGGCTTCGTTCGACCCTCGCCTATGGTGCGGTCAACATGTTTCATGCCACTAGGGCAATTCTTCAGGACCTAAATGCTCATCAACTTGCAGGGATTGCACTCCCTTTGGTTTAACCATGTCTAACCGTCTTGCTCCGCCATCCACAATCCTAACTGGAATATTTATTCTATTCAGGTAACTACCTTTCAGCTCAGGCCCCACAAGGACAGCCAGTGGGGTCCGTCTACCAGGGACTAAGGGTAAGGACCTTTTGTTAATAATTGACCCTGACGTTCCCGCTTGTTCTTCACCAATCGAAGTGCCTCGGTTCTGATTTTAGAGTTCAAATTTCATTTCAATTCCCAGTTTAACGGATACACTACCCCTTGGCTGTAAACCACAACCGAGTGACTAAGCACGGAGTGTATAGCCCTATGTACTTTATCTTTTTACACCCCTACTATTTAAGACATTAGGCACTTCAAACGCAAACCCTCTCCCTGTTTACTTTACTTTGTAAGTTAACTTTGTCTCTCTCTAGTACACTCACTTTGTGCTGGTAGGGTTCCTTGTACCATAGTTTGAGTGCATGTTAACCATACCTGTATAATCTTTTAGTGGATTGGCACAACATCGACTGTGCCCTTCTCTTCTCCTTTTTTTCCCTACTCCTAGGGCGGGAAATCACGCAGGATTCCATCCTGCGACACTTTGCAGGTTGTATATTTAACTTTTATGCTAACGGTTACACAATCCCTGCAAGTTGATGAGCATTTAGGTCCTGAAGAATTGCCCTAGTGGCATGAAACATGTTGACCGCACCATAGGCGAGGGTCGAACGAAGCCATATTACCTTACTCTTTGTGCCTCGGTACCTCTCCCTTCACCAATTTTAAATAAGGCAGTGAGCCATATCATTAAAGGTTCTTAATGGACTCCACTGACCTTTTTTAACTTTATTCACGCTCACAATTGCACCTTGCACTGGCCCCTCACACACATGCATCTATTGGCTAAGGAATAAAAGATCTCCACTAAAAGAGTAGCACCCAGTGCTACCCGACAGGCATTGCACCGCCAGCCTGCCGTTGGAGCAGGAAGCCAATGATGACACAAAACAATCATCGGGTGGGATGGCAAAAGTCGTCCAACCTTTGAATTGTGTGAGGCGTCCTCAATTCCGTCAAAGGATTACCTCAATCCCGATCACATAGCACACTCTAGAGAGAGAGACATTCCCTTAATCAACCCAACCCTCTGTGGGGAACTCTGTACACCTTTTTGATTTCCAGTAATAGGACACGTACACTGGACCCCGGTAAACATTGTCCCACTTCTGTCCCCCCTGTTGTTATAATTCTTAGCGTGGGTTCCCCCCATGGGAATTTTAGGGTTACCAACGGTGAAAAATTCTCACTAGCTTGGTCCATCCCCGATCAGTACTACTGATCACCCCTATAATCAGAACCCGTACTTCTCTGGCTGGCATATTCTATCGCGCCTTGATTATCTCCCGTTGACATGGAGGATGTCCCAGGCCTTAGTTTCGACGAGGATACCATAGCCGAGGCGCTAAGATCAGCGCCAGCACTATTGACTAACCCCCCTGCCTCTACATCTGGCGCGTCCTCTGACGAGTGGGCAACTTTAACGGAGATGAAAAAAGAACTAATAAGAATCACGATCCACGGTATTATGATGACCGAATACCTGAGGAGTAACTTAGCCCCACAGGGCTTAATTGTCAACATAGTTCCGCGACTATTCTTGGAGGACAAGCAGTTCAAAGTCGACTGGTGCCAGGTCTCCTGGAAATGTACCAAAGACCTACTATTCCTGATTACGCAAACAGCGAAGCGCCTCTCTGACGCCTTGTTAGAAAGAATTTCAACCTTAGAGGCCACAATGAAGAGCGCTATTCACAAAAATAACAAAGCGTCTTTTACTACAAAACTAGCCGAGATTAACCATGAAATGGCTGACCATCATGAGTTCCTCTTAAACCAAAAAACAACTAAACTCCAGAAAGATATTACCAAATTTGAAAAAGAGAAAGTCTACCCCTATCTTAAGGATGGTTTTAAAGGGAAAAAGACTAGTTATTCTTCTGATGAGAACTCAGACCGTAACAACAGACGTGGCAATAACAGACGTGGCTCAACAAGCAGCGACTCCAGTGGTGACTACCCTGCAGGAAATCCTCAAGCCCCACCACGTACCAACTGGCATTACGGCTACCAACAGGGCCCAGCCTTCCATGGCCCGCCTCATATGACACCACCTTGGCAATACCCATTCTTCCCACAAGGCCCTCCGCAGTTTTACCCTCTTAATCCGCCACCTTTTCAAGGCAGAGGTTGGGGCAGAGGAAGAGGGCGCAAGCGAGGTGGGCAAAAAGGAGTCCAGTGGCAAGATCAACCGACACCGTCCACATCAATGGAAACCAGGAGCATAACCTCCAGGGGGAGAAAAGCCTGATTGTTAATCTCTCTAAGAAAGTCCTCTCACCAACAGAGACAAGCGTATTGGAGAAAGGCCTCGGCTTTGTCCCGACACCGACCCCAGATAGCTTCCAAGAAATGATTGAGGTGAAACAATTATTCAGGAAAGTACGGCTTCGTGCTTTCTTTGATAACAGACCTGAGCCCACCTCCCAAGACAGTGGATTGAGAAAACCCTCTACTTTCACCCCCACTGATGGGATGGTCCCCCCGGAGGTCCTTACTTTCGAACGAGCTGTTCTGACCAGTCTGCAGAATAAACCGCACACCAAACAGTTTCAGAACTTGACCTCTGCGGAAAGAGAAGCTTCCATCAACTTGGGTAAGGATGAATCAATCGTCATCAAACAGGCAGACAAGGGGGGAGCAACAGTCATACAAGACTATGTGGACTACGACCGCGAATGTAGACGACAATTGTCAAATACCACTCACTATAGACCACTCACCGAGGATCCTACTAAACGGCTGACGACGACCATCATGAGCCTCATAATCGAAGCAGAGACTAACGAATGGATTAGTAAGAAAGAGGCTGATTTCCTGACCATCACGGAACCTGTCACGCCTTACTTCTACACCCTCCCCAAGATCCACAAAGGGACCACCCCAGTCCCAGGGAGACCTATCGTCTCAGGAATTGGATCACTTTTGGAGCCCCTATCCCAATTCTGCGATGCCTTCCTCCAACCACTGGTGAAGCAGATTCCTTCATACCTACAGGACACCAGAGACGTCCTCCGGCTGATTGATGAAGTGGACGGCAGAGAAGATGTTGATTTCCTTCTTACTCTAGACGTTGAAGCGTTGTATACAAACATCCCGCAACTAGCTACCCTGGAGGCTGTGGATGTCGTCCTGCGACAGGAAGAGTGGTCCTGTGCCACCCCGATAGCTTTCATCATGGAACTGGCTCATCTAGCCCTTACTGAAAACTTTTTCAGGTATGAGGCCCAACTTTACCACCAGATCCGCGGGACCTCGATGGGTTCGACGTTTGCACCGAGCCTGGCCTGCATCTATATGGCACGCTTTGAAGAAAATCACATCTACCCACCCGAGCAGAACCCGTTCCGAGAACATCTGACACTCTGGCGTCGATACATCGACGATATTTTAGTCTTTTGGAAGGGTGATCGGACTAGCTGCGAAGCATTTTGTATGTGGATTAACCAGCAAGACCCCTTTTTGAAATTTACAGGCACGATCTCTGATGAATCAGTACCCTTTCTAGACCTGACGATTAAACTGGAACCCACAGCAATCACGACAACGCTGTTTAAGAAAGGGACAGACAGGACTAGTCTGCTGTTGTATGACAGTCATCATACCAGAGCCCTGAAGGACAATCTGCCCTTTGGGCAATTTCTGCGGATTCGCAGAAACTGCACATCAGTCTCAGACTATAAACATGAAGCTAATATTCTCCAACATAAGCTCCAGGACAGGGGGTACCCGACCCGACTTCTTAAGTCATCATCGAAAAGGGCCCTCAACAATAACAGAGACTCACTGCTGGAAATCAATACTAAGGAGCAAGACGACATAATCACATGTGTAACATCTTACACAAGAAATTCCAACTTCATCAAAAAGACTGTGAACTCACATTGGGGAATTCTGAATACGGCGGGCCTTGAAATACCTCGGCCGCGCTTTGCGTTTAAGGGGACACCCAACCTCAAGGATACTCTGATCCATACCCGCCCCAAGATAACGAGCACGCGGCCAATTAATACACTCTGGGACCTGCCACCAGTGACAGGTCACTATCGTTGTGGCTCCTGTGTTGTTTGCCCCCAGACCGTCCAAGGCAAAACCATAGAACTTCCAAATGGTTTCAACTGGCATATCAACAAGCATACAAACTGTAACAGCGTGAGGTGCATCTATATGCTGACATGCCCATGCAAGATGCTCTACATCGGAATGACGATGCGCGTCGTGAAACTACGCATCATGGAACATAATAGCAACATCCGCTGCAAAAAGACACATACCAGGTTGTACGAACACTGTAGACAACACAACCACCTGGCGGACAGCATCAAATGGACTATCCTTGAATGCCACCCTTCCATCAATCAACAGGCATTATTCAAAATAGAACAACGATGGGTGCATCGTCTCCAAACAGATGAACATGGTTTAAATGATTCGGTGCCCTGGAATATGCTAGCCAGATAACCTCACCTTGGTCTGTGCTCAGCCAAGGCTAATTACCACTGTGCCGCATCCATTGATTGAACCCCCAGTAATGTCCTAATTGGGTTTTCACCATTCCAAGATGGCGCTCTACTGAGAACGTTGAGCCGGACTGTGGCCGCCCTCCCTTTCCACACTACGCGTGCCTGCGTTACCTAGCAACGCCCTGTACACACGCCCACTCACGGCGCCCGCGGCATTCTGCTTCTTTAGCAGCCGAGCCAGACGCCGATTCAGCGGCTGTCCTGCGATTCCGCCGTGTGGCAGGGGTAGGTGCTTACAAGCCCAGTGCCTCGAGCATACAAGGTAAGATGTGGTTCACGGACACAACGGTTTATGTGCCATCACTGGGCACTCCCTTTGGTTTAACCATGTCTAACCGTCTTGCTCCGCCATCCACAATCCTAACTGGAATATTTATTCTATTCAGGTAACTACCTTTCAGCTCAGGCCCCACAAGGACAGCCAGTGGGGTCCGTCTACCAGGGACTAAGGGTAAGGACCTTTTGTTAATAATTGACCCTGACGTTCCCGCTTGTTCTTCACCAATCGAAGTGCCTCGGTTCTGATTTTAGAGTTCAAATTTCATTTCAATTCCCAGTTTAACGGATACACTACCCCTTGGCTGTAAACCACAACCGAGTGACTAAGCACGGAGTGTATAGCCCTATGTACTTTATCTTTTTACACCCCTACTATTTAAGACATTAGGCACTTCAAACGCAAACCCTCTCCCCGTTTACTTTACTTTGTAAGTTAACTTTGTCTCTCTCTAGTACACTCACTTTGTGCTGGTAGGGTTCCTTGTACCATAGTTTGAGTGCATGTTAACCATACCTGTATAATATTTTAGTGGATTGGCACAACATTGACTGTGCCCTTCTCTTCTCCTTTTTTTCCCTACTCCTAGGGCGGGAAATCACGCAGGATTCCATCCTGCGACACTTTGCAGGTTGTATATTTAACTTTTATGCTAACGGTTAAACAATCCCTGCAAGTTGATGAGCATTTAGGTCCTGAAGAATTGCCCTAGTGGCATGAAACATGTTGACCGCACCATAGGCGAGGGTCGAACGAAGCCATATTACCTTACTCTTTGTGCCTCGGTACCCCTCCCTTCACCAATTTTAAATAAGGCAGTGAGCCATATCATTAAAGGTTCTTAATGGACTCCACTGACCTTTTTTAACTTTATTCACGCTCACAATTGCACCTTGCACTGGCCCCTCACACACATGCATCTATTGGCTAAGGAATAAAAGATCTCCACTAAAAGAGTAGCACCCAGTGCTACCCGACAGGCATTGCACCGCCAGCCTGCCGTTGGAGCAGGAAGCCAATGATGACACAAAACAATCATCGGGTGGGATGGCAAAAGTCGTCCAACCTTTGAATTGTGTGAGGCGTCCTCAATTCCGTCAAGGGATTACCTCAATCCCGATCACATAGCACACTCTAGAGAGAGAGACATTCCCTTAATCAACCCAACCCTCTGTGGGGAACTCTGTACACCTTTTTGATTTCCAGACAATTTATGTGTATAAAACATGGATCATAAGACATTCATAGATAACAGGCAAATTCGATCCTATCATTCATACCCTTCGGTTTCATCGTTTGCAAAAAATAAATCCAATGATTCTCTCTTTTAAGCAACATCTTTCTATTGTCTCTTCCGGGCTGTTTTTGCACTTGTTCTAAGATGCATGCTTTTAGTTCATCCACCTGGTGGAGTGCTTCTATAAAATGTGTCGCTATGGTAGACTTCAACATTTTAGTGCGTATGTTGCTCTTATGTTCATTGAGCCTAACTTTGAGTTTTCTCTCAGTTTGCCCCATGTAGTGTTTACCACATGGGCAGCTTAAAAGGTAAATGATGTTGGTTGAATCACAGGTTCCATTCACTCTTAATTTTATCGTTTTTCCATTCTCAGGATGGCAAATACTGTCTCCTTTCAAAATGTTCATGCAATTATGACAGTTTAGGCATGGTATAGTTCCCTTATATCTGGATGTTATCGCTTTGTTGCTGCTCGATTTTAACAATTGTCCAATGTTTCTAGACCTCGTGTATGCGAACAGTGGTTCTTTAGAAAATGTTCCTTTAAAATCCGGTTCAGTAGATAATAATAGCCAGTGTCTTTTTATGATCTTTTTGAAATTATGGCTCATGGTGGAAAACGTACTCACACAGGTGATTCTTTGATCTTCTTGCTTATTTCATGGTGTAAATAACTCTTTCTGGGTTTGTGTAAAATTCTCTGTTGGGCTTGTTGTAATATGGTGTCCGGATATCCTCAGCTCTTGAACCTGTTAATCATGATATTTGATTGGATCTCCAAATGCTCTGGTTCCGAGACTACTCTCTTGACCCTCATCAGTTGCGAGTACGGAAGGTGTCTTTTTAAGGATGGAGGATGGAAACTATCATATTTGAGTGTGTTATTTCTGTCTGTATCTTTTCTATATAGGTTGGTTTTGAAACCCATAGGTATGTTGCTCACTACAACATCTAGGAAATGTATGACTTCTTTGTTAGTTCCCCACGTAAATTGAATCCTCTCGTCTATTAAATTCAGTTCTTCGATCTGGTTAATCAATTTATCCTGTGGACCATCCCAAGCTAAAAAAATATCATCGATGTACTTTACATATAGGCGAATATGATCTTTCCATGTGGGCTTTTGTAAGATGTGGGCTTCTTCATAATTCCTCATGAAGATGTTCGCATATGTGGGCGCTGCTGTATTTCCCATGGATGTTCCACTTTTCTGTAAAACCCATTTTCCCTGGTAGTTGAAGTAGCTGTGCATAAGGATAAACAGTAGAAGTTCCATTAGAAATATTTGCATTTCTTGATCATAATCACTCTCCAATAGTACTTTTTCTACTGCTTCTAAACCCAAGTTGTGGGGTATCGAAGTATATAAAGACTTCACATCAATGGTTGCTAGTGTTAGTTGTTGTTGATCTTTAATGCTGGTGTTAAACAATCTATTCAAAAAGTCTGTGGTGTCTTTTATATATGATTGTGCCACCATCGCGCTGGGTTGTAGATATTTATCCAAAAACTTTCCGATGGGCTCTTGTAGGCTATTTCTAGTAGAAATGATTGGTCGGCATGGTGGTACTTTTTGGTCCATTCTTGAATTATTCCTTTGTCTGTTGCTTTTTGTATAATCTGGTACAATGTTTTTTGTATTTCTTGAGTAGGGTCTTTTTCCAATGGCATATATAGATTTACATCCTCCAAGTGTTCCTTTACCTTTGTTTCGTAGTATGACCTGTCCATTATAACGAGGGATCCCCCTTTGTCTGCTTTTTGACATATGATTTTGTCATTGTTGCTAATGGCTTTAATTATTCCATGTTGTTTAGCTGTCAAGTTACTGAATTTTTTCGCTCTCTTGGTGTTGAGAAGGTGCATGTCCTGTTTGCATAATTGCTCAAATTGCTTTATTATTTCTTTGACAGAACATTCCCTTGACAAAGGCGCAAGGCGCCGAAATGCATTAGCTGGAGAAACAGCATACACTGTGCCCAGGGAGACAGACCAAAAACTCATGATCTGCTTACCCTCCTAACATATCTGTTAGGACTTCTCTCTCTCCACGCATTCCATATAGAATGTTCCCTGCGCGGAACACATGGTTAATTCTTTCCTTGGCAGTTGCTCCCGGGGAGTTGCTGTAGCTGGACGTACAATAAAGCTGGGTTCAACTTATCCGTCGTGTGGATCCTACTTCCTTTCAGTGGCGACGATCGGGTCCAGTTTCCAGCCTCCCCAACCCTGATGAGGATCTCTGCACCCTTGTTCTTCGTCGAAGATTGAAACCGTCACACCCTGGTTGAGGTTGAGATCGACGTCTTCTTGTAAGAGCCTTCTTCTATGCTTCCAGCAGTGTCCAATTTTCCCGTAGAACCCTCGATTCTCCCCGACTTTAAAAACCAGGTACTTTTTGTCTATTTCCCTACGCGACTGAACCTTGCACTACACTCGCGTTAATACGCGAACGTGCCTGACCTGCCTGAGGATGCAATAAAGACAATCCACGTTGCGTGCGGCGGCCATTTTGACTTGCATCCTAGCAACCAAACGCTAGCCACGCAACGGAATCTCCGCTGATGCGCACAGCACATCTTTGCCAATTACGAGCGCACAGCTTATAATGCCTAAATTTTATCGCTGATGCGCACAGCTCATCATCCAAACACTTTAAATCCTCGATTTAACACCAAAGTATACAACAGTGCACTCCCTTACCTTGTGAGCGATATTAAAAGAGCACATTCCTTTTCATTAGCACAATGTTTTCCTTTGGGCACACTGAGCAGAGTTTCTCCTTGATTGTTGTTGAACACAACGACTGTATGAATACATGATCTGATCATCGTTAAATATAACATGATTATATGAAATGTTTAGATTTCTTTTTTTTGTCTTTTTTTTTTTAAAAAGAAAAAAGAAAATTTTCGAATAAGTTTCTATTGTGCGTACTGTGGCAGCAACTCACCCACGCAATGGATCATATTTTGGCTCCTCCTCCTTTCCTACAAACTGCTGGCACTCCCCCTATTCCGTGGGAGCAGGGGAAAGACACTTTTGAGGCGTATTTAGAAGCTATCGATGGCGATACCTTCACTGGCAAAAAGAAAAAAGCCCTACTTATTTATAACCTTGGAAATGAAGGCAGAAACATTTTAAAAACCTTAATTCTTGAAGTGGTCAACATTACAGTTAGTGGTGGTGATGCTGGAGAATCACTTCTAATTGGCGAGTATGCCACTTTGATCAAAACTCTTGACAAGAGATTCTCTCCCAAGAGAAACGTAGTACTCGAACGCCATAGATTTCTTCAACGTGCCCAAACCCCAGGCGAATCAATTGATGATTTTGTAGCAGCACTTCGCATTTTAGCTATCAACTGCAACTACAGAGAATTCAAAGATGAAATCATACGTGATCAACTTATTGAAAGGACTTCCAACAAGAAAATTCAAGAGAAGCTACTTGCTTCTGGTGATCCTGATTTAGAAACTGCTCTTACTTTAGCCAAAAGTATTGAACATTCTCAATTTTGCGTCAAGGAAATGAGTTCTTCCACCTCATCAACAACCCCTTCTTCTACAGAAGTCAAACTGTTGAATCCTAAGCCAACATTCAAATCTAAAACCTCTGTATTGCCTAGTGTTACTCGTTACGTTCCTTCTAACAATTATTCCAGAAACAGATCTGTGCAGAATGAATTGATATGTTTTCGTTGTGGCAGTAGGTCACATCTGGGTTCTGCCAAATTTTGCTTTGCTCCGTCCTGACGCTCTCAGCATCGGTCACTCCCCAGGCTCCCTGTTCTGATCCTGGCATCTTTTTGGCTCCCTGATTCACTCCTGAGATCGCTAAGCTGCGCACATTGCCCTCATTTGATAAGTATTGCTTGGCTGACTGCCGTGTACAATCGCGCTATTGTGCGTCTAGCCCTGCCAATTTGCATTGTTAGTCATATTATCTGCGCTCGCTGTGTTGCTCATAGCTATAAGTGTGTGATTTTAATATTTGTAGCGCTTAACTGAATTGTGCTTTGGAGATTTGCAGCGCTTTATCGAATTATCGCAGAAGCTGCTTGATTGTAGCCCAGCCTCTCTGTAGTTTCGTTTCTGTGGCTGCTACGGCCATTTTGTTGTTGTTTTGCCTTGCAGACCCTCCCCTTCACCTCGCACCCGCCTCCCAGCTGACCCTCCCTCGCCCCTCCCCCTCCACTATCCGCTTATGACAGATGCATTTTCGCGCAGCGTTCACGCGCAGCGGTCGCGCCCCATGCGCGCCGAAGGTGCGCCAAAGGTAAGCCCGTCTACGCCCGTCCACGCCTGGACCGCGCCCAGCGCCATACCCCCTGGCCCTCGCAAACCGCTCTCCTCCCGCATAACGTATGACGCAGCCACCCTCCTAGCCCTTAACCCTGGACGCTCCCCCCTATGCTGCGTAGCTTCCCCAGGCCACACCCACGGACCCTTCGCCTGCCACTCCTGCAAATTTACCAGCATCAAGACCCATACCACTTCCACTAACCCCAAACACAGCTCCGACTCCAACCACCTGAAGTGCATCCTGCTGAACACCCGCTCAATCCACAGACACACCACCGAACTCTGGGATCTACTCGATACTACATCACCGGACGTCGCCTTCCTTACTGAAACATGGATGAACGCATCATCAACACCCGACATCGCCATAGCCATTCCGGACAATTACAAGATCATCCGAAAAGACCGCACCATCCAAACAGGAGGAGGCATCGCCATCGTCCATAAGAACACCATCAAAATCACGACCAGCTCCGACGACAACCTTACAACCGCCGAACACCTCCACTTCCAGATCCACACCGACCCTAGGACCACACTCAGAGGCACCCTCATCTACAGGCCTCCAGGAACGCGTAAACAATTCAGCGAAGACATCACTGAATTCATCAGTCCACATGCCCTCGCCTCTGAGAATTACATTCTACTAGGAGACCTCAACTTCCACCTGGAAAAGAAAAACGACAGCAACACCACCACCCTTCTTGACAACCTGGCCAATCTCGGCCTCAAACAACTTGTTGACACCCCCACCCATGTAGCCGGACATACGCTCGACCCAATCTTCACCTCCAGCAAACACATCTCCTTCGATTGCACCACAGCTCTCCATTGGACGAACCACAGCTGTGTTCACTTCAGCTACAAAACCACCTCGACCCACAACCCCTCACAAACTATTCCCCGAAGAAAATGGAACAAAATCACCACCGACCAACTCCTCACATCGCTCAACCAAAACCCACCCGCCCTCTCATCGGACCCAGACGAAGCTGCCATTAAATTCAAACAATGGATCACTCTCTGCGCTGACGAATTAGCACCCTTGAAAAACCATCACACCAAACAAGACAACAAAAAGGCCCCCTGGTTCAACAAAGACCTTAAGAAATCCAAGAAGCTATGCCGTACTCTCGAGAAAACATGGAGAAAAAACCCAACAACCGACAACATGTCCACCTTCAAGGCAGCCATCCGCAAACACCACCAGCTGATTCGATCCACCAAGAAATCAGCATTCAAGAATCGACTCGACAACAACGCCCATAACAGCAAGGAACTATTCAACATCGTCAAAGAATTCACCAACCCCACCGCAGCCTCAAACGACATCACTCCCTCCCAAGACCTCTGCGACTCGTTATCCTCCTTCTTCTACAACAAAATTGCCGACATACATAACAGCTTCGAAAACAGTTCCAACGAACAATCTTCTCCACCCCCCTCAGAACCTAAACCGCCCTCTAACAACCTCAGCGCTTGGAACCCAATCACCACTGAAGACACCATCCGCCTAATGAATTCCATCCACTCTGGCTCGCCAACAGACCCATGTCCCCACCACATCTTCAACAAAGCAGACTCCATCATCGCACCCCATCTCCGTGATGTCATCAACTGCTCCTTCAACTCTGCTACCTTCCCAGAAAGCTGGAAACACGCCGAAGTCAGCGCCCACCTGAAGAAACCCACAGCAGACCCCTCTGAACTTAAAAACTACCGCCCCATTTCCCTCCTCCCATTCCCGGCCAAAGTCATTGAGAAAGCTGTCAATAGCCAACTCGCCGCCTTCCTCGAATCCAACAACTCCCTCGATCCCTCACAGTCGGCTTTCAAGCCAAACACAGCACCGAAACCGCCCTCAGCGCAGCAACAGACGACATCCGAACACTACTGGACAACGGAGAAACAGTGGCCCTCATTCTACTCGACCTCTCCGCCGCCTTCGACACGGTATGCCACAGCACCCTCATACAACGTCTCAGCAACATCGGCATAAAAGGAAAAGCCCTGGACTGGATCATTTCGTTCCTAGCTGGGAGAACTCAGAGAGTCCGACTTCCCCCATTCAAATCAGAGGCCACTGAAGTCATCTGCGGTGTACAACAAGGATCATCACTCAGTCCCACCCTCTTCAACGTTTACATGAGTCCACTTGCATCCATCGCGCGTCAACACAACCTTAACATCATCTCCTACGCTGACGACACCCAGCTGATCCTCTCCCTCACCAAAGACCCCAACACCGCCAAAACCAATCTTCACGAAGGCATGAAAGAAGTAGCCGTATGGATGAAAGACAGCCGCCTGAAACTTAACTCAGACAAAACGGAAGTGCTCATCCTAGGATCATCCCCCTCTGCCTGGGACGACTCATGGTGGCCTTCGGATCTGGGCTCAGCCCCCATACCCACAGACCACGCACGTAACCTTGGCTTCATCCTGGACTCCTCACTCTCGATGACCAAGCAAGTCAACGCCGTCTCATCCTCCTGCTTCAACGTACTTCATATGCTCAAAAAAATCTTCCATTGGATCCCCGCCGAGACAAGAAAGACTGTCACCCACGCACTGGTTACGAGCCGACTAGACTACGGAAACACCCTCTACGCCGGAATTACAGCCAAATTACAGAAAAAACTCCAACGTATCCAAAACGCATCAGCGAGACTCATTTTGAACATCCCTCGCCAAGATCACATCACCGGCCACCTGAAAGACCTCCATTGGCTCCCCGTCAACAAGAGAATAACGTTCCGTCTCCTCACCCACGCACACAAGGCCCTCTACAAACTAGGGCCCGAATGCCTCAACACTCGACTATCCTTCTACACACCCACCCGCCAACTAAGATCCTCCAATCAAGGCCTCGCCGCAGTTCCGCGTATCCAAAAATCCACCATGGGAGGTAGATCCTTTTCCTACTTGGCGGCCAAGACCTGGAACTCACTCCCTACTCACCTCCGCCTTACACAGAACCACATCTCCTTCAGAAAAGAACTTAAAACCTCGCTATTCGATAAATAATGAATCCCCTCCCCAAGCGCCTTGAGACCCTCTGGGTGAGTAGTGCGCTATATAAATTCTTGAACTTGAACTT